>NC_140583.1:77557569-78757569 GCF_964204655.1 Triturus cristatus
GGCATGGAAAGAGGAAAGGAAAACGAGGAGAAATGAATACATTATTCATTTCTCCTCGTTGCCCCTCCCTACGCCTCCCCTGGGAGGCGTAGCAATCACAAGCATTTCAGGATTTATGATTTCTCGTAAATCTGGAAAAGTGTCTGGTTCCATGGGTGTTGCGTGGGAACACCCACAGCAACACCTATGGAACGCCCCTTTCACGCAAAGTGCTGTGGGCAAAGGGGCCATATTTACAAGGACAGGAAAAGTCACGCAGGGTGGATTTTCCTGTCCATGTCAATATGGAGCAGGAAAATGCGCCACCGGTACGGCACAAAAAGTGACGCACCGGAGGCACAAGGGGCTTGTAAATCTGCCCCGTAGTGTTTAGCAATACTAAAACAGTACATGTCGAAACACATCTCCATAAAAATCACATAACCAATTGCTAGAAATTAAGAAAGATTTAATAAGAACAATGACACCAAAATGATTTTAAAAAAATAATGAGATAGACAGGAGATATACAGTTTTACAGTTTAAAGACAAAAAGAGTGAAGAAAAAGTAAAGTGCCAATCAGAAATCACGGTTCATGGATGACCTGAACCTAGGCACAATTTCAGGCCAACCAAGATGGAGCGCAAGCCAAATATATCAAGCTGGTTGTCCTGGTCAAAGTGTATTTTTTCATACTTTGAAGTCGCTTTAAATCTGTGTAGCCACTAGGTGAGGTCCCGCTGAAGCTGTTTGTTTTGGCAAGAAAACATCAGGGAGGAAAAATGCAACTTTCAAGGCTACCGAAACCCTCTTGTCTGATCGATACTTTTCACACATTCCCTAGTTAAGATTCTACCTTCAGAATTATTCAATTTTCAGAGCTCAAACTCTTCCATTTGTGGAAGCCTGAAGCTGTATCTGACAAAGCCTTTCCAAGATTAGCCTTTGCCACCTTAGCCACAAGGTCCCACTGAAGCTCCGGAGGGCTTGGAAGTACAAACTTTTTCTACGCCCCAACCTTTCAAACTTTCTAGAGAAATTCCTCTTAGCATCATCTAGGACTCCCATGACCTTAGGGACACCATTTAGGGGTCAGCACACACTCGTGCAGAAGCCACCTGCAAGGTCCAGTACAGTTCCAGTTTTAATTGGTCCATTGTTTGCACCAGGAAAAGGCTTCTTGCAGCATGCTATGTCCCTGTAACTACTAAGGAGGCAAGCTGACCCTTGGTGTCCACTTCTTAGTTCTGGGTACAAGTGGGAGCAGGTCCAAAGTTGAACAGAAGGGAAAACACACAGAAGTAGAGGTAAATCCCTTTTTATTTCCAATACCAGTAATCACGATGCAGCGACCGCCAGCTTCACCTCCACACTCATTCGTCACTCCCTTAAACTCTGTGAGCATTCCATGACATAATGGAATCCCCAGGAGTGCCAGGCACAGCAACAGTTTACATACATTAGGTCTAGTCCTTTTCTGTTCTGTCACAGGACCTGACAGTGTTCTGTGGTGCAGGGGTGAGGTGATACTTTAATTCAATTTATTAGTCAGTGGGTGGGAAGGGTAGGAAGTGATGACTCCTGTCTACTCCTTGACCAAAGGGCAGAAGGTTCCCATGGCGGCGGCTCCTCCGCTAAGGCAGAGGAGCGCCTACTCACTGCTGTGCGAGCACTGTAAAAAGGTAAACGAAAATGACAATAACTAAAGTTATTATCATTTCTGTTTTCCTTCCTCCTTGGGTGCAGGGCGGGATGGGTGAGGCTGGCCAGTGCAGGGGGCAGGGGAAGGAGCGTTAAGCATGCTCCATAAGTGCGCATGACTGCTTGTCCGACTCTCTTGGGCCAGCCAAAACTGTCATGGAAACCTTGCATCTTCCCTACCAGGCTGCATTACACAGCCTGGTGGGGAACATACCCAGCCTCTAAACCCCTCTCTGAGTGCCGAACCACAGAGCTCAAACTAATCACAGTGCTGCTACAGAAGTGCTGTGATTGGACAGGGGATTCTGGGAGGCTGTGTGCTTCCTGTTGCTGCACCTAAAGACGATGGAAGAGAGACGGCAGCACCGTACGGCACCCATTTAAGGCCATTTGTTTTTTAATTCCCTCCTCCCTCCACCCCACTACCCGTGCTCAGTAGCAGTTGCTACTATCTCATGGGCAAACCTGTCCACTTTTGCAGCCCATCCTATTTGCCTTACTGCAAATTATCATACAATGCACCATTCTCAGTAACATCCAAGATGGCAAACTCATTCTGCCCTTGGCAGAATTTTGTGGAGCGCCTAGGGGTGTTTCTGAAGAAGTGAGTAGCCCCCTCCCATTCAACCATTCTACACTGGTTCTGGGGACAACTCACTGCTACATGGAGAATAAAGCTAGGAGGAAAACATGTGTTTTCTAATCCATTGGGCCCTTTTCTCCAGAATTCCCTAAATGATAAAGTATAAATGCACAGGTCTTCCTCGCGTCCCTTTTACGTTAGCAAGGTTCCTGCCAAACTACTCTGCTTGGGTGAAGCTCGGTCATATTACTCTCACCCTCCCGCAAAAGCCGTCCTGCCAGGCTCACGTCAGTGTCTGTGCTCTGAAAGCATACTGTGCACCTCACCATAGCTGATTAGCTAATTAGCCTGCAGGGGCTTATTTCAGGAAAAGTATAACTTTTTAAAAGTTACTTTGCTATATACTCCTCACAAATCCAACTTCACCATTGAATTGAATTTTTAATAAGCATTACATTAGTGGTTGAAGCATCGCTGTAGATATTTTCAAATCCAAGTTAAGTGATTAGCACATCTTCGTGGCACTAGCTACAGCCCTCACAGCAAGAATAGCTTCTGGAGGCGGGTTACTATTGGAACATATAGCATTGACTTCTTAGATGTTTTATTTACCAGTCACCCTACTGCGTGGGCAATAAGGCCTACTTGTGGGTGATCTATAGGTAGGGTTTTCCTTGTGTCAAAAGGCTTATTTTGCCAAGTCTGCCTGCAGGAGTCAGGCTACACACGTAGGCCTGAAGCCATGTTTTCCTTGTCAGCCTTGTGAAGGTGCTGCAGACGATGCAAGGGTTGCAGCCATTGGTATATTTTTTACACCATATACTGTGGCCATACTGTAAAATGAAATATGCCAATTGGGGATTAATCAATTTTACCATGTTTTATGGGTTAGAGAACATGCACTGGGGACAGGACAGCAGTACCTAGTGTACACAGTTCAAAATCCAACAGCATCAGTCAACACAAAAGGGGGCGACCACACAAAAAGAGGTACTTTCTTACACTGACCAGGTCCTCTTGTAGGACTTTCAATTGTGCTTGCATTAAGGTAATGTGGAGCATAAGTGTGGCTTAGTACAATACAATAAATAAATAACAGAGCCCAAAATGCACGTTAGGAGACTGCCACCCACTTCTGCCCCTAGCAGGGCCACCATCACAACTGACACCCCCTGCGGTGTGGGCGTGGCCTATTCTTCTCAGCCCTAGCTCCAGGCCCACTACAAACAGTAGTGGAGCTTATACAGCAGCCTGCGATGGGATTTGCAAGCAAGAAAAGGAAAAGCTTCACTTGTTGTGGTGCTCGACTGAGAATTCTCAATGCCTATAAATAACATTTGGAAAAAACTGTGCCAAATGTCAAATTTTACAGCAGGTTTTTGACAAATATGGCCTAAAAATTGAGCGGTTCTGAAGGGAGACCGAGGACATATGCCTATGCTTATTTGGCTTCATTTCAACTGTAAAATCCAAATGCAGATAAAAATTATCTAGAAAAAGTGTTTTTTTGCAAATTCTAAAAATGCTTCCCATTCTGAAGAAGGCAATGGCGAGAATTGGCAATTCGCTGTGCTCTACTGTGATGTCACACTTGATAGAGGAAACCAGTTCCAAGCGCCCCTTTCAGGAGTTGATAATGATTGAAGGGGGGAATGACTGAGATTAAATGTGATATTGTTGCAGTCTGATCCGGATATATAATCTAGGAGCATTTTACTGCCAAATTCAATTCACAATTGCAAGTTTCAGCCATATTTCTACATTTACTTCAATATTCATGTATGTCAGGTCTACCACTGGGGGATGTTGCGAAATATATATTGAAATTTATCCAGAGGTATATTAGATGCAAGACGTCTAGACACGCATGAAATATGTGGGTAAAACCCAGCCTAGAGGCTCACATACCACGTAAGGTAGAAATATCTTTTCTACTTCCATGAAGAGTTAAAAATAAGTAAGTGCTGGCATGGTCTCTTGGTCCACCTGTACAGTAACACACTTCGGGGCATATTATCAAGCACGGCGTTAAAATTATCGCAGCTTTAGCGGCAGAAAACTGCCGCTAAAGCGGCGATAATGGGCTTGATAATATGCCGCAGAGAATTCCCATAGAAGCCCACGTTGACACCAGAACATGAGCTTCTATTGGAAGGCTGCCCAAAAACAATCCTGCCGACAACACAGCCACCCGTGGGCGATGGTACAAGGGTGTCTGCATTGAGCTAGGCTGCCTAAGGGGCGCCAGCCCAGGGAGAGAGCAGGAATGAGCCATACCTTAGTAGATATGGTGCATTCATGCCCTCTCCCTGTCATTCAACGCAGCACAGCAAGATGTCTTGCTGCGTTGCATGACTTTCTTGTAAATCTGGCCCCAAATATCCTTTGTGACTTAACTCGTGACCAACACGTACCCAAAGGGGGAGCCCCTGGGATTCACTGTTGAGTCTCAGGTGAGGACTGAGCATCATAATACGAACATCTCGATATTGTTACTTTCTTCTTCAATTGTTATTAATAAAAAGGAAAGATGAGTCCTGCCTTAGATTCTTCAGCCTCAGAAGAGCGGTCAAGCCCTGGCTCTTTCCAGGGTGGACGACTGGAATGATGACTTGCTGGATTCACCTCTAATCCACTTTCTCATCCGCAATCCATTCTTCACACGACTGCCGAGGCTCTTGTAAATTTGATCACATCTCCCATTTTCTGTTTAATTTGCACTTATTACCCCTTCATTCCCCTATTGATGTTTTGATTTGTGCATGCACTTAGCCTTGGGAAGGCTACTTGTCTTGCTGTCAATCTTAGATTCCACAGGGGGGTTTGGGGAAAGCTGCAGGAAAGCAGGTTTCCAATTCTTTTGAGATCTTCCCTGCAGCATTTTCTGGACTGTTTTTTTCCACAACTACTCTATTCCTGTAAAATACTACAGAGTTACTACCCTAGTTCCTAATTTATTAATTTTTGTCTTTAAATTGTACTCTTTATCTTGCTTTTCTTTTTTCCCCTAAATATTTTACTTGTTTTATAGTTTTGTGTTCCTAATTATGTTCCTCCTCTCATTCTCCCTCTTTGTTATTTTTTCAATTGTATTTTGATTCCTATCCATTTTGTATTTTTTAAATTATCTTTTATTTTCTCGGTACTTGTTTGCTGGTTTATATTTGTACATGTAATTTATACGTCCAATGTGTTTCTGTTTATGCACAGCAGCCCACTAGCCTTCTGGGTTTGGATGTCCTTAAAAGGTGTAAAAGATTAATACCTAAATGAGGTATATCTCCTAAGTTACATTTTTTTACTTTCCCTCTTTCACAATTCATTTTCACATTATTTCTTCAGCTTCACAAGAAGCAAACAGAAATAACCTACACAATGAGCCGTAAGGGTATATGGTAACTGATCGCTTTAAGGTCCCACAAAATCACTTTACTATTTGGGCACTGTACCTCCTTAGTACAAGATCATTTTCATGGTCTGGATTACAGTGCAGCAGTCGCCAGACAATTATGTGAGCATCAATAGAGAAGGGCTTGGCTCGGCCCACATGTTGGGAGGCAGAAGCCTATGTTTTGATTGGGCAGAAGTTGTGTGCCTCCACATACAAGTGGTATCCCCTCCACACAGCTGTGGTCATTTTGTTTATTTATTAAGCTTGAACTTTCAGTTGATGGTTGGCCCGCTAAAGATGAATGACTCAACCGGTAGCATTGCTGCGTATGCAAATGATGTGGCTGTTTTCACATCGGATCTGTCTGTATCCATGGTGGCGCTCAAGAGTAAAACAGTCAGATTTGGAGCCCTATCTGGCTATAAGAGTTATGTGTCTATGAAGCAAATAGTTTTCAATCAAGCTTCCCAAGAGTGGCCCAAGTGGTATGTAGACTCTTCTCAGTATTTTGGTGTTTATCATTTTACGGCAGTGAAGGACATTGTGCCACTTAGTTGTGAACCTGTGGTAGAGAAATCGAGACGGGCTTTTAAGCACTGGAATAGATTACCTTTGGTCTCACTGGGTGCTGCAACCTCATCAAAATAGTGATTCTCCCTAACTTTTTATAGCTGTTTTTTCAGCAATTCCTTTATACTTCACATCAGGCTTCTTTTCTAGGGTAGAAATGTTTCGTGCCCAGTTCATTTGGCAGTATAAAATCCCCCATCGTGCTATTCAGATATCATAAATCTCGAAAGAGAAAGGGAACTAGCCGCTTCCACATTAAAAGTGTTATTACTGGGCTCTTCTACCAAGCGCTTGTCTCAAGTAATGATTCTTCATGAGTCTTGGCACCTACGGTCTCTATATTTTGCATCCAGTCCACGGGTGCGGTTTCATGATCCATCATATTTTAAGCATGCATTGATTCAAGACCCTTCTGGTGTTCCACCAGGTTTGGCAAAGTCTCATAGGTCACTGGCAGTCTGATTTCCCCATCAGCTGGACTGATCATTCTGGCACCTTGGGGGAGGTGTACTCTGAAGTAAAAGGTATTACATGTTTCATGACTATAACTGCTAGGTTCCTGGTGGCACAGCACTGGCCTGAGCCAAACCCGCCATCACTCATGATTTGGTATAAACAGTTCACTGATATATACGGGCTCGAGTTGTCTCTGGCCAAGAGGAATCCTAGTCGGTAGTAGCATGGGCCTCTAGGTCTCTGGTCTTTAGTGGCGTGCCCCTTTAATATTGCTGTGTTTTGGTTGTTTGATATTTCTGTATTTTCCTATCTTCTGTTCAATGGCGTTACTCAGTTGAATCACTCTGTTGCATTAACGACGTATCAATGTATGGTAATTCGAAAATAAATAACTAAATAAAAATACTTGTAATGCTTCTCATTGCCATATTAAAGTATACACAAAAGGTGATGGATGAATGCTTAAGTGAATCTCAGTCACATGTAATCACTCGGGTCACATCCCAGTCCATTGTTATTTTGTACACTACATCCTTCGTAACAGCTCCCCCTTGCTGTTTCGCTGCTTGCCTGGTTTTTGAATTGTTTACTTGTTATTTTGCTCAACCTTGTTTAACTCATCTTTGTTCAACTTGTTTAGTTTTGTAGTCCCTATATTTTAATTTCTGTTTGTTTTTCTGACCGCTCGCTTTCCTGCTGCATCTCCCTCCCACATCCTATCCTCGCTGGCCGTGCTTGGTGCCTCCCAGTGGCCCCTCCCAGGACCTACTTAATGGGGGCTACAGTTTAGCTCCATTGGGCAAGTACTTCGTGACTACTCCCTCCTTGCTGCTTCGCTGCCTCCTTGTGTTCTGAATTGTTAACTTGTTATCGTGTTATTGTGCTCAACCTTGTTTGACTCATCTTTGTTCAAGTTTGTTCAACTTGTTTAGTTTTGTATTGCCTTTGTTTTAATTTGTGTTTGTTTTTCCGCCCGCTCGCTTTCCTGCCGCAACTCCCTCATACTTACCACCCTTGCCGGCACTGCCCACTGCCTCCGAGCACCAACCACCGACTGAACTTTCACCAACCATTAGGACACATGTGATCTACCTCCCTCTACCTGGCTCACACTACCCACATCTGCTGCATCAACAGTACTTCTCCTACTTCGCTGCAAAGTCATGGAACAAACTCCCCCTTCACCTCCAGACCTCATCCTCGCTGTTGGAATTCAGGAAGGGACTCAAGACTTGGCTGTTCAACTGAACCCTCCCTATGCAGCAGGTCCTCAGCATCTGGATACCCTCAAGGGTGATTAGCTAAACTTTACAAGTCCTGTTTGATAGATTGATTGATTTATTGATTTATTTGTCCATCATAATGAAAAATCACTTTTTTTCTATTTCATGACTATATATCAAACATGTCTTTGTGGGTTTTTGTGTGAAAAAATACCTAATTAGAGTGTTGTGTAGTTTCTACCCTACAGTAGGAACTGCACATTTGTGGACAGCATAACCTTTGGGTCGGTGTCAGACTGATTCCATGCACCCCCTTGGGATATGTCGTCGTATTGGCCAGCTAGCTCACAGTACCAGCCTAAGCCTCCCATTACCCCTATGCAGATGGCAAATGGTTCTGGCAACCACTGAACATTATAACCCTGATCCCCCAGGAATCGTAGTAATTGATCTCAAACCTTTGGCTCAGTCACTCGTTCTCTCTCTGAGATCTTGATCAGGCTGCCATTGTTAGTGTGTTGTAGATAGCTATGTCGCAATATGTATAAAAACAACAAGCATAATTGCAAACTGCATGTATAAACCATGTACATGGTGTCACGGTAGCATGATTGCATTCTCGTCAAATTGAATCTGTAAGCAAGTATAGTTTCCAAGAAACAAATCCAGACTATCACAGATGCAAATGTCAGATGTCATCAGGTAAAAGTGAAGGCAACTTTAGGAAATACCCTTGTATATGTAAAAGGACAGTGTTTCCCTCCAGCCCTAACTGAAACACATGACAAAAGTTCATCAAATTGGACATGATGCTGCATAGCACATGTCCCGTGATCATGTATAAAGCTGCTTATGAACCTTGCCAATTGTCTGTGATTAAGGTACTGCTTTGGATGGAATACCTGAATGAATCTCAGCCACTGGTAATCACTTGGGGCCATATACCAGTCCATCATTATTTTGCACACCATGCCACCTCAGTTTGGACCCAGCCATATGCAAATCAGTCTTGACCCTGCTCTAATGGGAACAGTCCAGCCTGAACTGCCAGGCCAGATCCTCCCTGCACCAGAACACATGCAACCCAAGACCTGTTTCACCCCAGTTAGGGCTCATCAGCCAGGTATAGCTTGGTTCCAGTGACACAGTGCACTGGACCCACGTCTGGACATACTTGTCCTAGTTCCTGGGTTGCTTGCTTTCCATTTAATGGGGTCCTGTCTTGGCAGTTTGGACTGGACTATTCCCATTGGAACAGGTTAAAGACTGATTTGCATATAGCTTGGGCCAAACTGACATTGAATGGTGTGCAAAATAACGATGGACTGGGATGCGGCTCAAGTAATGACCAGTGACTGAGATTAATTCAAGCATTCCATCCATCCCTTTTTTTGTAATTTCACAATATCATACACCATTCCTTTAAAGCCAGGCCTATTGACATTGCCAAAGCTTGTTAAGACCATTGTATGCTGACTGGAACCCTCTTGTGGCCACTAAGAAATGTAGAGTACTCAAACATTAAAATTTAATTTAAGCAGGCTCATGGTGCCGGGCTAGTTCAAGGATGAAGTGGTGATGAAGTCTTGAGGCTAGTATGGGTTTCTCCTAGATGCCTACTTTCCCACAAAGGCCTAAGCTCTCTGGTGTTTAGACAACTCTGCCAAGTGTCACTCATCATGGGTTAAACTAACAAATTTTTATTTTAACCTCCGCATTCCGACACTTGAGTATTATGTCACATATATTAGGAGCTTCTCTGAGCTCTTACCCAGTCACTGGTGTTGTGCCAGCCCAGACCTTGGTCCCTTGCTCACTTTGCCACTGGATTCAAGATAGCCTGGCTGACGAGGGTTATGAACCCGAAACCAGTCCCAGGATGCTTGTTTCCGGTCCAGGGAAGACATGGCTTGGCAGTTCGGGCTGGACTGTTCCCATGAGGCACAGGGTCAGACAGATTTGCATATGGCCATGTCTGAACTGGGGTGGTGGAGTGAGCTAATGAATGATGATGGATTAAACCCAGATCAGTTGACTGGGGGTGAGTGTTTGATTTGCGCTAACTCTCCGTCCATCATCCCCTTTGGTATCGCATTGTGCCAGCCCATGCCATTTGTCTGCGCAGAGTCAGTAGACTGCCTTTCTGTTGTTAAAAGTCACTGCACTCAGCTCAAGGATTGGAGAAAGCCTTTGTCGAGAGATGTTTTCAAAGACTACGAGACGCGCGCTCAGCTTTATATGCCTGCCTACCTAAATGATACCGCCTGTCTGTACTTTACTGATGCCAAATCAAGAGGTCACTCTTGATATGTTTTTACCTATGCCATGCAGTTGGATCCACCTGCTGAGCAGTAGCGGCTGGTGTTGTTGAAGAGTGGCGGGGGGAGAAGGCTTGGGGGACGACGGAGGACAAATGACAAAATAAAAAAATAAAAAATACCTCACCTGCAGCCGCCCGCGTTGCTCTCATCTGCTCTTCTCCTCTGCAGGCACAGGCTCCCAGACTCCACTGTGGCCAATCCTGACGCTGCTCTCATGCTGCTGGAAGCAGCGTCAGGATTGGCCTGAGCGCTCTGAATTTGCGATCCCAGTGAGACTGGGAGCCTGTGCCTGCTGTCTTCAACCCGGCAACGCAGCTCGGGTTGGAGACAGCTTCAGTGCGCATGATGGTTATGACCGGCCTACGACTACCAGCCAAACCATCATGCGCACTGATCACAGTGCACTTACCACTCATCCTGCAGCCTTTCATCCCCATGCCCCTCCCCCAAATACTCAGCAGGAAAGGAAAAATAAAACGATAATAAAACATGTTATTATTATTTTATTTTTCCTTTCCTGCTGTTTTGAGGCAGCTGGCGGGGGGGCCATGCTCCTCTGCCACAGCGGAGGATCCGCCACTGCTGCTGAGGTTTGTCTCATGGAGGGGGTTTCACTGGCAGCGGAGAGACGCATTCTGGCAGCGCTCTGTAAAGCTAGCGCAGTCAGGATACGAACGGTAAGACTTACGGTTAGCAGCATCTCGACACATCAGAAATTAAAATAAATGTTCAGGCTGCTGTACCCAGTTTGATTAAGGGGGTTGAATGGTGGGGATGAAAGGAAGGAGAATCCAGTTTCTAGTTCAGACATATTCTTTTGCATGATAGTTATAATTAACAGATCATGAGAGGCAACCAGACACTTGTGAAATACGTTTTGACAAAGGAGCTTTGGGGCCAGAAATGACGACTTTGGAACGAGAGAACTAGGGAGCATATTTTGGAAAAAATAATGCAGCGCACCTAGTCACTTCGCTGCACTGCGCTGCGAGATAGGGAAAGGGCAGGAATGTGCTGTACTTAACATAATACAGCGCATTCACGTCCTTTCCTTGTGCTGGCGCCTTTTTGACTGCTCAGTGCCAATTCAGGAACACTCGTACATTGCAGACAGTATTGTATTTGTGCAGGAAGTGGCACCTTCCTGCGCAAAAACAATCCTGAGAGTCATTTTCCTCTTTCTATGTGTGCTGCAGGATGTAGCACACATAGAAAAAGGAAAACACGAAGAGAAATAAAGATATTTCTCCTCGTTACGTTGTACCTAGGGAGGTGTAGCATTTTGATGCATTCCAAGATCTATTGGGAATGGTAAATCTGGAAATGCAACAAAATGCAAGGGTGGATGCGTGGGAACACTCATGCTCTACCCATGGAATGCTTCCCTGGGGCAGAGTAATGCAACGCAGTGATTTGCACTGTGTTGCGTTACTAGATATATCAAGCAGCGCAGGGCCTTGCAAGGTGGCCTCACGTGGCTTGATAAATCTCACTTAAGGGCTGCATCACTCCTGTGCTCCATTGCTTGGTGCAAGGCCAATGCAACGCTTTGATAAATAAGCTCCTAGTTTGGAGTCTCTGTGTTGGCTCAACAGCCTGCGATTCTGGGCAGATCACATTATCTATCTGCGTCTAAAATATGAATGTGACCTTGTGTAATGCAACTGGTGCTCATGTAAAGTGCTCCAAAACGTTTGGGTCGAGTTTGTGCTACGTAAAACTGCACAAAAAAATAAAATCCCATTCCATTACCGTTATACTATATTTGTCCTTTTTAAAGCCTATATTACTTACTGTTTTAGTGATCAATCCGCCAAAAGTTGGAAACACCATACTTGAGTTACATTAGGTTTCAGGGCTGAGCGTTGGCAGTTCTGCAGGCATTGCTTTTGAGGTATCACTGCACACTTTATAAGCTAAACTCTTCATGGAGAATGGATGATTCTTTTTATAGGTGCATGAGTCTATACCATGTCTCCTCTTGTTGTGCAGTATTGGACCGCAGCAAGTGGTATTGCAAGGGTGCAAGGTACCTTCAAACAGATAACGTATACAGGCCTCTCTGATTGGGCAATACAAAGCAGCCATAATTTGGTGAAATGATCTCCTCACACTAATAGGCCCCGAAGCCACTGCATCAGCTGCAACTCTAATGGCTCTGCCCCAGATGCAGCATTTCCTTCCATTTACATTTTTCTTTCAATGCTGATGTGCCACAGAGGCCATGCCAAGACAGAGGGTGCACCTGGAGGCTGGGCTGGGTAGGCTAAAGTCCTTAGGGAGCAAGGCTGTTTCAGCCTGCTTCCAGCAAACAGATGTGTTGGACTTGGCCCTTTTTGCAGGGTCATCTCTGAACTTTTTGTCTTCCTCCTAGTCTTTTTTCTGACCTAAAGGGTTGGTGGTTTTAGGACTCTGGGCACTTTAGCACTGCTGTCCAATTTAAAGTGTGTGTGCTCGCTGTGGTAAACATGGTAAGATTGGTCTACAACTGTTTGGCATATTCAATTAACCTGTCAGTCCCTTGCAAAGTGGTATCTCAGATACTCAGGGCCAGTAAATTAAATGCTGCTGGTGGGCTTGCAGCGCTGATTGCACCGCCCACCTAAGTAGCCTTTGAAGCCGGCCTCAGGCCTCTACCATTGCAGTGCCTGTGCGCGCAGTTTACTGCCGCTGTGAGGTGCCATGTATGTGACCCCCTTTTTACTACATGTCTGTCCCCCCTAAGGTAGGCCTTAGCTAGCCCTATGGGCAGGGTGCATTGTAGGTGAAAGGTAGGACATGAACCTTACCTGAGTGGCATGTCCTGGTAGTGACAAACAGCCATTTTGGTTTCTCACTGCTGTGAGGCTGCCTTCTCATAGGAATGCATTGGGGATTCCCTGATAAGTGTTTCAGTGGTAATTCCTGATATGAGAGGAGCAGCGTGGTCAAGTTTGATATGTTTGGAATAGTAATAATAAATGCTGCGTAATAGTGTGCGCAGATTTATTATCACTATTTTAGAAATGCTACTTTTAGAAGTTGGCATTTCTGTGTGCTATGAGTCTTTGTGCCTGCCTGATGTGTATTGCATGTCTGGCTTTGGAGTGACAGGGGCTGGTGTGGTGTGTGGCTCCAGGGGGGCTGGGTGAGGCAGCGCTAGGTTGAATAGGCAAATCTGCATTTGGAGTAGTGGGAGTAGTAGTCCCTGACCCTGAATAGATCTGTGCCTTCCTGGATGAATGCTGGCTCCGCCCCCCCTGCGGTGTGTCTAGGGCCAGGACCTACTCTGACAATGAGGGTGTTTGTGCCCTGTAAACAAAGGTTGGAGTGCCCCCCAGAATTGGTTTGGACCGGGTCTAGGCCTGTGCCAAGGGGAGAGAACAAAGGCAAATGTGGTATAAATATTGTGGCTGTACCCCATGAAACTGGTGCTTTGGTGCTTACTTGGAGCAGTGTGCCTGCTTGGACTGCTGGGCCCCAGTAGCAACTGCCATGAGGAATTGCCCCTCTGCTGGAGGGCCCTGTGAGCTGGCCTGCCTGGGCCCAGCTCTGCCCCTTTGGACTCTGGGGCTTAGCGCATAGTGAGCGCTTGACCAGTTTTCCCCCCAGTGATTGGGGGATCCTGCCCTATGACGTTAAGGAGCCGTAGCACGAGGAACGGAGAGGAGTGCATTTTGGCCCTGAATCGTGGGCAGCGCTTCCCTCTCTGTTAGGGCCTGAGTAATGGAGGGGAGAGCCGAGACGTAGGAAGTGCTCTCCCACTCCTGGCCGTGCCCACATGTTGCGCTCCCAGTGACTAGCAGCAGGGGCTCTGCTAAGTTGCCCGAGCTGCGAGGAGGTTCTAAATTCCTGGGGAATCCCTGACCTCAGAAGACGGGTGGGAGCCTACCCCACATTTTCCATCCCCGAAAAAAAGCAGGCGTCCCGGAAGTCAAGCGGACTGCCTGGAGGTGGGTGGAGTCTTGCCCAAGGAAGCGGAAAGAAGCAGTACAAGACAGAAAGTCAGGCATCTTGTGCCTGAGTGTGGGCGTGGCTCCCGTGTGCCGAGGAGAGCCTCGCGCGCCGGCCAGAGGGAGCCGGAGCCTTGCCGGATGCCCCGACGCTGAAGAAGGGATCGGAACCTCGTGGGCTCTGGCCCTCGTTTGGGCCAGAGAAAGGAGGACAGCCCCAGTGAGTTGGGCTGAAATTGAGCATTTCCTTGGTGCCTGTGAGTGGCACTGGGAAAGCCCCGGTGAAGGGGGCTCACAAGGCACTGTTGGTGCCAGTGCTGATTATGTGCAGCTCCACCGCCAGAGTGCGGGCAGCTGCAATGGTGGAGGCATTCCTGTTTGGCTCCCTAGAGAAGCCCGAGAAAAGGGGTTGAGAAGGCACTGTTGGTGCCGATTTTCCCTACAAGCAGAGCCCCGGTGAGAGGGGCTCCCAAGGCATTCTGTAGGTGCCTACTTGTTTCACAGCTGACCACCCGACTGCGGGCAGCTGCAACGTTGAGGGGGCATTGTTTTACGTCTTAAGAGATGTGGTAAATAAAATATCACGCTGTCATAATTTTTCAGATATCAATAAGATCATGCATAAAGCAAGAGGCTGAGTCTGTGGTATCAGATTCATAAAGGGCTTTATTCCAATAACTCGAGTCAAAGGGAGAATATTTCCATCACCAAAAAAGGATCTGGACGGGGCTGAAAAGTATTCTCAATATTCTCAAAACATTATTCACAGAGTACAGTATATATACATTTCTCAATTGTACGTAAGCAAGAGAGCAAGAGAGAATGAGATAAGAGCATGTGGGCGTGTAAGTAGGCGTGAAGGTGGGCGTCCATGTGGGCGTCCACTTGATGATAATGGGTAATTTGTCATGTGTGGGTGGATACCTGGAGATGATTTCGCAATGTCAGCAGAAATACTTGGCAGAGATGCGTGCGCAGCAGCATGACGTGTGATAGACGTGCAACTAGAGGGAGAAAGGGACTTGACATTTAGCTCTACATGTGGAGACAAAAGTCTGGGGTTATGTCAACCTAATCCCAAATCATATCTAATATCCTATGTTTAAAGAACTGTGTTATCCACAAGGGAAGGGCTCTCGGACAAAATCTATTCTATACTGACTGTGAGTGCGTGTACAAGCGTCTAAGTGTCTATATGAGATGCAAGGGGCAGAAACTTTCCATGGTAACAGGGCTATGAATTACTTGCATGAAGACAGCGAGGCCGGGCCCTTTTGCTCGGTAGCTGGAAGAATGTTTACTTAAACTACTAGACAGGAATGCATCGGCTGAGGAGCAAAGTAGATAATTCGAAGGTGAAATACGGTTTCTTGGCAGGCAGGCAAAACTGGCCGAGGCAGGCACCGTTAGCCGCACAGGGAGTAGGACAAAGTTCATGGATACAGATGCGAGCTCAAGCTGAAGCTGTCAGAGGCAGAGAGCAGGGAAAGGCTTGAGGACAGAATCGGGCCTACTCGCCTGAACTGTAAAAATGGAGTAACTGAGCCATATAAAGTCGGTGGCCTTTCATACTTAGGAAGCGAATATCCAGCCCATTCATGGCGGATCTGACAGAGGACATGTTGACGGTGGACGCACATGTGTTTGCGTCATCAAAACTGGAACTGGAGGGAACATACATGTACTTGTGACATGCACATAGAACCGTTGGGGTCCAAGATAGGGGACATAACTGACCAGGAAAATCCACATTTCCACATTCCCTCCTTGTCCCCTACTTGCCCTTCAAGAGATATCAATCTTCATCAATCCATTGATCTGTTCATATAGCATCATTTGTTCTTTCTTCTTCTTCCGTGATCTTGAATGAAATCTTGGTGGTGGAATACACGATGTGGCACACAGACCACAGATCGCTGGTCCACATTGTAGACATAGACAGCAACTGAATAGTATGAGAAGGCCAATACCTAGGAAGGATAAAACTCTCCATCCCCAGGCTGATATCACACTCCAAAACCAACTGGACCAAGTCCAAGTGCCTGGGTTCTGGTGTATCTGGTTTACAATCTTATGAAGGTGAGTTATGGCTTTATATACAGATGGCGAATTTTCTGGTATGAAAAATGCAACAGCTTGATTTGATGACCCTACAAGCTCCGCCCCTATCGGCCAGGATAACGTCAAGGACAAGACTATTTGAAGCACAACAATCCGCATAGCAGACTGCTCTTCTGTTAAATTGCCTAAGGCGGAAATAGTTTCGTTCACTACTGCTTCAAGGGTTCTGGTTAATCTACGTATCAGCTTACTATTGGTAACTGTACCTATATAGGGAAAGAAACCTTTATTGAAATCTGTGTATTTTTCCCATGCTGCTTCAGTGTAATCGACAATTGGGAGATCTCTCTGCTGTCTATTGTGTACTAAATGAGTATGTCTATGATAATCAGGAGGAGCTAGGAAAACAGGTGGTAGGAGGAATGCTATGTAACAGGTACCATCCCAATCTAGAGGTAGGCGTATATATGCGGTCTGGCCACATATAAAGTAGGAATGACGAGAAGCTCTAAATGTAGACTTGCCTTGATCACTGAATTTTATTACAGTGGTGCATTTACTATGGCCCATGTGTATGGAGCCATTCTTTCTTATACATAATTCCCCTTTTACTGGGAATACGGACATGGCGGGCAATATTGGTGTAGCTTCAGATTCAACGTTCAGGATCATGAGGTTAAGTGTAAAATTACCTAATCCATATACTTCATTTCTTAGATCAGTTCCTGTTCTTTTTGGAAAGTCCCTCCTTGTTAGGGTAGCAGACTTTAAGCAAAACTAAGTTCAGGTTTCCCCATACCCAGTTGTCTTGATAAACTGCGGAATTCGAATCTAGGGAATTAATCAAACTAAACCATGCTCCACAGGAGCCATTGTGTGTGAACGGATAGAGAATAAAGGGGCAAAACTCCCTTATAGTTCTGATAGGGGGGGAGTCGGCCACAGACCCAGCAGTCTGTAGCATTGCTAGTCTGATATGAATGGTGCAGCATCTGAATAAAGGTATTGTTGCGTAAGGCAAGTCGATATGATAGCTCATAGGATGGCAGATCACTAAATGTGTGCTTTATGGTATCATTAGTGGAGGAGTGTAAAAGTGAGGCAATAGGAGGAAAAATAGCATGTAGTATTAAGCTGATACATATTATCGTGATGTACATAAGAGATTGAAAAATTACAGTCACTATACATCTATTTGCTTCTTATCTAGCTCTCTTATTTTTGCTTTATGTTATTGTCCAAGATCTTATGCGAGCCAGAATACATGTTCAACCGCTTCACCACCTAGTGGACTTAATTGATCAAACGGGTTCTGACTTCTTGGATCACAATTTAGCTTTGTGGAAACTTCTGGGCATTCTCCTCTAGAAAATGTTGTTCAAAATCCAAAATCCAAGTTCAAAGTTTTTTTTTCCTTTGTAAAAGAGTGGTGAAGGTGCAATCATCCTTTCCGCCTTTTGACTTTAACGGCCGTCCCCGTGGTCCAGAGCACTGACTTTGGCGCCTTCCATCCAGGAGCGATGGAGTATTCTTTGACCTGGGTGTTGTCAGGGAAGGCGGCAGCAACCTGCGAACAACAAGAGAGTAGTGCAGACATCAAGGAAGCCAGGTAATCTGTCAGCATGTTACTGTCAACATAAGTAATCTTTTAGGCATTGTAGTGCCCACATATTTTGGTGGTCTACCAAAGACCACTTCATAGGGAGATAAGCCTGTTCTAGAATGAGCTACCATTCGCATGTAAAAGAGGGCAACCGGCAGGGCTACCATCCAGTCTATACCTTTGTCTGCGCAAAATTTTAATGTCTGATTATGTCTTTCTACAAGGCCTGCTGCTTCAGGATGTCGCACACAATGGAATTTCCAGGTATACCCTAACAGAAGGGACACCTGCTTCATTAGTACCAGGACATATTTGTAACCTCTACATCTGTTTATTTGGATATAATCCATTTGGAGCACTTCAAAAGGGTGGTCAGGTGGATGGAATCCACCTTGTTCCATCGGAATGCCTTTACCTGGATTGAATTGGCAACAGATCATACATGTTCTGACCTTTTGTTTCGCTGCTGCACGCAGGTGCTTGTTGAACCATATATTCTGTAAGCTATCTATCATTGCTTTCTCTCCTAAGTGTGCAGGACTATGTGCGGTATTTATAATCACTTGTACCATGGTATCAGGAAGAAACCATGTGGATTTGCCCTTATTCATCCAACCCTGATCAGTCAGTACCCCTCCTTGTTCCGACCATTTCTTTAATTCGTCCATAGTAGCATGTGTCTGTATGTCTTGTACATCCTTGGAAGGATCCCTAACTGTCATGGCTTTGGACACTTATTGAACCTGTAACTTTGTCATGTCTAGTGGGGTCTGAGCTGTCTGTTTAGCAGTTCGGTCTGCCAGATCATTGCCTTGGGAAATGGTATCTGTGGCTCTAGTATGTGCTTTACATTTTTAGGATAGCTATGGCTGTTAGTAAATGTATTGCTTCCAGTAGGGCTTGAATAAGGGGGCCATGCTGTATCTTGGCCCCATGAGAGGTCAAGAAACCTCTTTCTCTCCACAAAATCGGTGTAAATGTTTACTCTCAGGTGCTTAGCTCTTATGCACGCTTGTGTCAGGGCGATGAGCTCTGCTGCTTGTGCTGACAATATGTCTATTCTTTTAGTCTCTATTATTACAGTATCAGCAGTCACTGCATATGCTGCCACTAATTCTCCCGCCCCTGTCCTCATGCATGAGCCGTCAACATATAGTGTTAGGTCGGGGTCTGGGAGTGCAACATCTGTCAAGTCTTGTCTTGGTTTAGTCACGGTATGTATTACTTCAACACAGTTGTGTGGTGAAACGCTTTCTGTACTGGAGGGCAAAAGGGTAGCAGGATTCAGTATGTTGCATCGTCTGATCTCTATGTGTGGTTGAAATAACGTTGGCTCATAGCCTGTCAGTCTAGCTACAGTCAGGTGTCGTGTTTGTGTCCGGTTCAAGAGAACCTCTACTGCGTGTGGTACTTGTACTGTCAGAGGGTGGCCCAGCACTATCAAGTCACTTTGTCTTATGGCTAAGGCCGTTGCTGCAACTGATTTTAGGCACGCAGGCAAAGCCTGTGCTACTGGGTCTAATGTACTAGAAAAATAAGCACAGGGCTCGTGTTTTCCTGCATGATCTTGTGTTAGGACAGATAGTGCTGTTCCATCCCGCTCTGTCACAAAAAACAAAAACGATTTGTTGTAATCAGGGTTTGCTAAAACTGGTGCTTGGCATAAAACTCTCTTTAATTCTTCAAATGCCACAGTGTGTTCTTGAGGACTTTAGTCTTTTTGTGTCTTGGGCTGTGAAAAACCAGAAATCAATTGAATACGTTCCGGTGCCCACAACTAATTCCCCTGAAAGATCACAATAAAACATGAGAAAAAGGGGAAAACACCATACCTATTTCCTTGGCTTAATTTCTAAGGGGGCTAATTTCTAAGGGGCTTAATTTCTTAAGGGGCTAGCGGGAAGCGAACCTCCTCAGGGGCCAGCAGAAAACCAATATTCTCCTCCTTCCCCCCTTTTTGACAGGAGGAAATCTGAAACAGATTTCACTGCTGTCAAACACTATCAAACCCTGTGTCTTGTCAACACTATTAATCCCTGTGTGTAGCTACTGGGCGTAAGCAAAATTATAGGAGATACACAGCGTATTTGAAACGGCGAGAAATCCTTCAAATTAATGTACAAACCTCATTGTGTTAGCTCATAAGCTGGCCAAATGACATCTCATATGCAAATGTCCCTATTACATGAACCTACACCAACCTGAAGTCAATATTAATGCTAGGAGGCCCTAATAGGAATGCTAAATTACCTAAATATTCGGAAAACCAAGTTTAAGAACAGTTGTTAATGTTGATAATTAATAATTTATCTGCTAAAGAAATCAGTCATTGTGCAATAATTTCCACCTATACAATAAATAGCCTAATTCAAAAACAAGTCAACTTTTGGGGCCACCACTCACAAGAATGAGCTTACTAAAGCAAACTTTAAAAAGGAAATTCTGTCAGATATTTTCTCATTACCCTAAATACCGGGCCTCATTCGTCACTCTGTGGTGGCAGTCCTTATTTAAAACAGGCCTTCAAGAGTTAAGATGCAAGTGCACAGATCATAATTGTTCCTTAATGTCCA
Organism: Triturus cristatus; assembly: GCF_964204655.1. Classification (NCBI taxonomy): domain Eukaryota; kingdom Metazoa; phylum Chordata; class Amphibia; order Caudata; family Salamandridae; genus Triturus; species Triturus cristatus. The sequence continues at coordinate 77,577,964 of NC_140583.1, forward strand.
ATCTGGAAACATATGACCGAGGCTGCCTGTCTATAAGAGAAAGGCAGTCATGTGATACATATTTTAGTCTTGCATAATTTTTCCTTTTATTTCATTCATCTCCAACACCAATTAGACATACACTGATAACGTGTTGTCTGCTATTTTGACAGCATGATAAAGGTAATATCACGTCTGTGAAATTTAGTAATTGTGAACAAGTTCCAGCCAAGCGCTGTGCAAAGATCGCCGTCGTCACGACTATCTCTGTACTTGCACAGGAGAACTTGGTATTAAACGCTAAACAGACTGGTCAATACAACACAAAAACAAAACATATATAAAATACATATGCCAAGCCATCAGTATACCGGGCACAGAAAGCATAGACAATTACACTAACATATATAAATGAGCAGCGATGCGCAATTACAGTACCTACAGCTCAGATGCGAACATTCTGGCCTGCTTAATTTGTCAGGTTTATAATCAATAACTGATTTACCTGCCCTATACACCTCCATCTGACAGTGGGTCATCCCAATGATGACCGCGTCAAGTCTGACACACAGGATCAGCAATAATAATCAAAAAATGACGAACACACGAACCTGTCTCTTTTTTTTTTTTTTTTTTTTTTTTTCTATAAAAATGAGCTATGCATCTTTGTACACAATGTACCCTTATGTCCTAGTCGAAGATGCATCTCACATCTTTCCTCACAGACCCGTAACCACTGGATCATTTATCCAATGCAACTGGTGGCAGCTTGTGGCCACAATTCAAAAATGTCTGAATTTGAAAATCGTTTTTATATAGGCACATAGCCCTTAAAATTCCAAACAAGAGCAACATTTTACTTTCTGACCAGAAGCAATATAACAATTGCTAAAAAATAAAACAAATCTTCTCCATAGACATTTCCTCGGGGCACTTGTTTTGCACAGAATAGAACAAGGGAATCTTTCTCGACTTACATTTCTCAGCTGCCCTGTCTTATCAGAGAAGTTAAAAATAGCCCCTCAGCGCGGCCTGAGCCTGGGCTGCCAGCCATCTTTTTTTTGTTTTTCCTACTCCTGGCCCCAAGGCTCTCCAGCTGCAGGCATTACACAGATGCGATGTCAGAGAAGCCTTCTAAGCAGTGCCCTGTTCTGCTCCTCTCATCGGCCCCCACCTACACTGGCTACAAGGTCAGAATCTGTCTCCGATTTCTGTATCACATTCTGCTCTACACAGCCCCCACCTTCTCCTCACTCTGAAGCTGTCAAAGACAAAAAGACTACTCAATTCCATAAAAACTGCAATAATTCGCTCAATTGAAAAATTATTTTTACATACAATTTGCACTCAGGGGGTCATAATCTTACCGACTTGACCCAGCACATTGGCTCACTGGACCACCAAGAACACAAACCTGTATTCATGAACAATTTGCAAATTCGAAATACCCACAATTCTTTTTTCAAGCTAAACTTTTCACTAATTATTTTTCCGTTAACACTTTGTACATTAGGGGTGTCATCAAATCACAGGAGTTGCTCCTTCTCTAGCTGCACCCCTCTCAATTTCCTATTGACAACGTAGTCAAATGTTGGACCATGTAAACACCAGCTATGCGCTGTTCATTTGGTGGGTGGCTCAAGAACCTTTGGGCTACTATGTAATTATTATATGTATTATAACTGGTCTTTCTACTGGGGCCACTCTTGCTAGGTCCTCTGAAAGGACGGGATAAATACCAGCAACGTCAGTATTTCTTTTTCTGTCAGCCTACGCTCATTTTACCAGCTCTAATTCCTCCTGTAACATCTCATCCTTGGCTTTTCCAGACACCAGTCCACTTCTCTCTGCTTCGTGAAACACTTACTCTGACCTTCTATGTGACGCCTTGCGCCAAAAACTCAATGGCATCCTTCCAAGCTGGTCTACATTTTCTCTTTCATAAGAGTGTTTCGTTGTCCATCTACTTGTCCTGCTTTTACTCGTATACCTTCCTCAACTAACACGTTTTCTCGGGCTTTGTCTGAATCCTCCCTACTTTTCTCTTCTTTTCTGAGCGCTTACTCTGTGCGTCTATGCTATTCTTTACGCCATAATTCAACAGCGTCTGTCTGTGACTGTCTAGCTTTCCTCTTCCACAACTCTTCTTCGACTTTCATGATACATTCGGCATCCCAGGTCCCAGCTACGGGCCATCTCTGACTTTCTGGTAACTCTTTGGTGTAGTCCACCCATAGATCAAGGAATAATATGGCGTCTAAGCCATGCTTGTGATACATAAAGTGCCCTGGAGTGTCCCTAGGAGGAATAGGAACTGCTTCTTCAAGCACCCCTTTTCTAGTAGTAATCTGTCTGAACTTCGAAAAGAGCGGCATATTGACAACTGATCTGACACCTGGTCTTGAACACACTTAATACAAAAAGCACAATAATGAACAATCATTCATACCACAATATGCAGGACATTTTAACACATTAAACATTGAACATAAAACATTTTAACCTTTAAAAATGACCAACAATGATGACAGTCTGCATAACTAATCACCAAGCAGAATTCTTGACAATAACTAGATACTTCGGAATACTTGATATACTGCTAAACAGTACATATACACTGCTAAACAGTGCAGACCGGATTTGTGTACCCAAATCCGTCTTGACCGGCACAACCTATGTGCGCGTCAACACACCTCCCCGGCGATGGTACTCACCGGGTAGCTCCTTGAAACGGAAGGCCTCGGAGAATGGACTGGACTCGACGACTGCGGACATCGGACCCTCTGGACATCGGGACTTCGAAAACCTGGTGGGCCTCTGTATACCTCGGACACAGCTCTCTCGCAGGTGGGCTCTGGGTAGACAATCTGCGTTCCTCACCGCCTCGTATGGATGCCTGGTCGCAGTCTGTCCCCTTCATTGGCCTGAGGGAGTTGGCGGGAAAACCCGCGACGTGCGCGCTTGAAGTCCATCACGGCCATGGAAGGGGGCAAAACTGGACCTTCATCTCCGGCGTGTGGGGAAAGAGATTAAACTGTTCGGGCGCCATTCTGTGGTAAATAAAATATCACGCTGTCATAATTTTTCAGATATCAATAAGATCATGCATAAAGCAAGAGGCTGAGTCTGTGGTATCAGATTCATAAAGGGCTTTATTCCAATAACTCGAGTCAAAGGGAGAATATTTCCATCACCAAAAAAGGATCTGGACGGGGCTGAAAAGTATTCTCAATATTCTCAAAACATTATTCACAGAGTACAGTATATATACATTTCTCAATTGTACGTAAGCAAGAGAGCAAGAGAGAATGAGATAAGAGCATGTGGGCGTGTAAGTAGGCGTGAAGGTGGGCGTCCATGTGGGCGTCCACTTGATGATAATGGGTAATTTGTCATGTGTGGGTGGATACCTGGAGATGATTTCGCAATGTCAGCAGAAATACTTGGCAGAGATGCGTGCGCAGCAGCATGACGTGTGATAGACGTGCAACTAGAGGGAGAAAGGGACTTGACATTTAGCTCTACATGTGGAGACAAAAGTCTGGGGTTATGTCAACCTAATCCCAAATCATATCTAATATCCTATGTTTAAAGAACTGTGTTATCCACAAGGGAAGGGCTCTCGGACAAAATCTATTCTATACTGACTGTGAGTGCGTGTACAAGCGTCTAAGTGTCTATATGAGATGCAAGGGGCAGAAACTTTCCATGGTAACAGGGCTATGAATTACTTGCATGAAGACAGCGAGGCCGGGCCCTTTTGCTCGGTAGCTGGAAGAATGTTTACTTAAACTACTAGACAGGAATGCATCGGCTGAGGAGCAAAGTAGATAATTCGAAGGTGAAATACGGTTTCTTGGCAGGCAGGCAAAACTGGCCGAGGCAGGCACCGTTAGCCGCACAGGGAGTAGGACAAAGTTCATGGATACAGATGCGAGCTCAAGCTGAAGCTGTCAGAGGCAGAGAGCAGGGAAAGGCTTGAGGACAGAATCGGGCCTACTCGCCTGAACTGTAAAAATGGAGTAACTGAGCCATATAAAGTCAGTGGCCTTTCATACTTAGGAAGCGAATATCCAGCCCATTCATGGCGGATCTGACAGAGGACATGTTGACGGTGGACGCACATGTGTTTGCGTCATCAAAACTGGAACTGGAGGGAACATACATGTACTTGTGACATGCACATAGAACCGTTGGGGTCCAAGATAGGGGACATAACTGACCAGGAAAATCCACATTTCCACAGAGAGACGGGATGAGTGGCACCCTTGCCTGCCATTTCTGGTGCCGACCTGTTGGGCCTGCACCCTGCTGCAGTGGTAGCTTAGTGCCCTGTCTATTTGGACATAGGGCATGGCGGAGTAGTACCAAATGGCCCCCGAGGAAGGCCAGTTGGCCTGGGAGCACCTGAGGTGCTGGTAGGGCGCAGGGCCCTAATGTGGTGCATAATGTGTTTATGCCTTATGTTATTTTGCATAGTGTGTCGATGCTAAGTGCTACTGAGGTTCACTGTGAATGTAGGATACATATCTAGGATGGTTTATACCTAATGTGATTATGCCTAATGCTAATGCATAATGTGATATATGCTAAGTGCTAATACCAGTAGTTGGTTTATGTTCACTACTTGTGATGCTAATGGTTATGACAGTGGCCCGATTGGCCCTGTTCTGTATATAAGTCCCCTGTAAAGTGATACCTAAGTGCCAGTTGGCACAGTGGATATTTGTGATTATGCTCTAATGTGTTTATGAGTAATACAAAGGCTATTTTCTTATATAACCTTATGTGGAGTTTCTTTTGTAGTGTGCCTAGTGTGTCGCTGTTATGTGTGGTTGTGTGTGTGTGTGTGTGTGTGTGTGTGTGTTGCGCAAACGCTTTACACATTGCCTTTGGGATAAGCCTGACTGCTCGTGCCAAGCTACCAAGGGGGTGAGCAGGGGTTATTTTCAGCATGTAACTACCTTGCCCTGACTTGAGTGGTGGTTTCTGCCTGGCTTAGGCGCAAGCCCTGGCCAACCAGAAATCCCATTTCTATCAAGATGACTACAGAGAGGCTTATTATCAGCTTGCTTCACATCACACACACTTTGTAGGCAATCTGTCCAGGTTACAGTTTAATCCTGGTCCAGCATAGGCCTGCCTTATTCTGAATGACGTTTAGGGAGCAAATGTAAAGCCTAAACATATGTTGTGATAAGCACTGCTTATTAACCACAGAGGGCTGCAATTTCTTTCCAACTTAGTGAAACCCTACTCACCAGGCCTCATCTAAGATCCTTTGGGACAGCACATACTTGGTCTAAGAAAGCCCGGATAGGTGGTTGTTCCTTTGAATTCTGAGCATCCAAGCTCTGGAACACCCTCCCCTCTACTTGAGCTAGAACCTGCTGAGGCAACCTTCAGGGAAAGAATAAAACCTGGCTGTTTAGACAGATTTAAATCCACATAGCCCTCACAGTTGTCTGGCATCGGTCCTATTCCTTGGATGCCTTATTCCTTTTAGGATCTCTGCTAGCTTCTTCCGTCGTTCTTTTCCTGTTCCTATAGGGTAGCAATTCTAGCGCGGGGACGTTCCAGCTGGAGGAATCTGAGCGTTTAAAAGCTGCTAACATAACACCTGCCTGCAACTCTACCAAAAGCTTTCCTACTGCAAAGCCCCTTCAGGCGTCATAGCCTCTCCCTTCTTACCTAAATACATTATTAATCTGTGGCCCTGAAAGAAAACAGATGTTTACGCAGTACATGCCTTGGCTGCAAAATGGCAAACATACACCCCTCACCCAGCAGCGGCCAGTGCAGGTAAGTGCGGTGGGACAGTGGGGCAGGGCAGGGGTGTTGGGGTGTTGACAGACGACAGAATAGGGCAAATGAAATAAATAAATAACTCCTATTCTGTCGATTGTCGACATCCCCCCTGCAGCGCCCCGCCCCATGCGCTCTCCTGCACCGCCCGCTGCTGCCCTCACCACAGTATATAGATCACATTTAGCTGAACCATGGATGCCTCAGTGAAGCATGTTGTATTTAGCACTACTCAACTGTACATACAGAGGGAGGTTTTCTTGTTGTTTGCTCGCATTCTATGTGACAAATGATGGACAGAAGTTACAGCTAACAGTCAGTGTGTATTTATTTACAATTAGCATTGCTCAGGACGTACTTTAGTTTTACCAAACTAAAGTACTGTCAACAAAACACAAGTATTTTTTTACGTTACCCGTCGTTGTTCTGAGGGTAAGTGAAGTGAAGGTGGTAGATTAGAAACCTGCCTGGGTATATCACTTGTATTGCAAGAGTTCATGGCCCTTTCTAGGCCTTACATTGCACACACATGGGTCACTCCTAAAGGCCAGAGAGCTTACCTGGTGATGTGTCCGTGACTGATCTCATTCAGTTCCTCAGCAGCGTTGTATGGTTTCCGATGGCAGACTAGGGGTTCAGAGATTCTAGTGGCTGCAGGACCACTTACGGTCTACTCTGTTCTACGTCTGCTCCACGTCCCACTCCGGCACCCTGCACTCCGCATTTAAAACATCGCGGCCGTCGCACAAGAGGCAATTGGGCCGAGGAGGAGACCGTCAGTTCCGCCCCCAGACAGCGGAGGTGTAAAAGCTGGTTAGCTGGTCAGCTGCAGGTCAGCCCCAGGCTGTTTGGCCGCCTTTGGACACCCGAGGATTTGAGGGACTCGAGGGGAAGTAGCAGCCGAAGCAGGTAAGAGCAAGCAAGAGAGCGGACTTTGCAAATAAGAGAGCGCGGCCGCCATTAGTGGCAGCCGCTGAGTGCGTGCCCGGTGAGTCCGCGGCAGTGGCCCAACTAGGTTGGGCGTGGCTTGCGGCTCAATAGTGTGCTCTGCTCTCGGCTCTCCAGCTCCCAGGCTCCCTCTGTTCTTCTGTCTCCATCTCCCTGGTCCCCCTTTTGCCCAGCCTACTGCCTGCTTGCCCGCTAGTCTTTTGCCCAGCCTACTGCCTACTTGCCCACCAGTCATTTGCCTTCCTCTCCCACGCTCTTCGGTGCCTTCCTAAAATTTACTGTTCCTTAACATCAACGCCCAATCTCTCCACTGTCAGTAGCCTTCACCAACCGCAGTCAATCTTGAGCTGCATCGGGAGAACTTGGACTCCGGACTGGGAGTAGTTACTTCACTGGCTACAAGGCCATCTGAGGATTATCCACTGAACAAGAGACGCTCCAGCCATGAGTAAAGTATAGGGGGGTGGCCTTAGCGCCAGCCCTAGCTTAAGAGCTCAGGAGCCAATAGCCCTTCACTCAGCAAAATGGGCCCCAAAAGAGAGGGCCGATTGCATACGACCCCTGAGGAAATTGCTAAAAGTCATTCCTCCATCAAAAGGATCACAAGGAGCAAATCACTAACAGAAAGCTTAAACTAAATGCCTGAAGATGCCGAACAAAGGAGGTCGATCAGATACTTTTTCAAGAAAAACGGCACCCCCCAGTACTGACCAGGGCACCATCAAGGGCTGGCAAGTACACGTAACCGAGGACAAACCATCCCATAGCTACAACCCGCGTATTACTCACAAGAGCAGTCCAACAAAGTTGAATGGACAGTCCCGGGAGCATACCTTCACACTCAAGGGTGGCTCACCCCTCTGCGCGGAGCCCAGCAATGAGCTGGAAATGGCTGACTCAGCCTGCGGGCAACTGGCTTCAGTGCAGACCAACGGATCACCCACTGAAGAAACCCTTTTTCTACCCATAGACATAGACATGGTGCACGACTCCACAATCGGCAAGAACCATGAAACAGCTACGTTCAAAGACGATCTTGTCGCAGTGACAATGGCGCAAATCCGTCAGCCCAAAGACCACGGTCTAGAGCACCAGAATGTGGAGAGCACTGAGCCCCTAACAGAACCTACGAGCTCACGGTTGTACTCAGCTGATTTGTGCCTAGAGTCCACAGTGACAAGGGAGCTCACAGCTTCGTTCCTCTAAAATCTGGGCCAAAAGATTGAAAAAACCTTAGAACTAACCCCAAACCTGCTGGGGCTGGGGCTATTAGTGCCTCCATGGGCATCCAACACAAAAGCACACCACTACACCTTCAATGATAGCGAAGACCCAGAACAGCAGAAATTATCCATGTCCGAGTTAAACAGTGCTACGAACAGAGCCCAGTTGTGGCAGTCATCTAAGAGGGAAGTCCAATTAGATCTCCTGCAATCGATAGCTGGCCGCCTAGTCAATATAAGCTCCAGGGTGGAAGAACTAGAAAATAGGATCGCCCAGTACCTGGCCTCTAATCCGGGGGAATGTTCCTGCTCAATCCTTATGGAAAAATGGGCGTCTGTTCGTGAGGTCTTAGTGGGTATACTAGAGATAGCCAAAGGAAGCAGGGAGTCACCGACTTGGAGCAACACGGACGATAGGGCGACTGCTAACACCAATCTCCAGGCGTCGAATCAGACCAAAAAGTGGCACACAGGTTCGAGAATTCCGCCCAGAGATCCAAAGTAGCCCAGGGGACACAAAGCCCCAATAGTGGGGGAAGCAGAGGTAGCGACGTCCTGGCAATAGACTCGCAAGAACACTCTCCCAGCAAAACGGACATTCATGAACCTACACTATCAAGGAGAGCGAAAAAAAAGCTGAAGAGATAATTGAAAAAAACAAAGCTAAGAAAGAGACAATCGCAGCTAGGGAAGACCGATCGCCAACCCCCACAAGGGGATGCCAAAGCTAGGAAGCTCTATCCAATCTTCATTGCCAAAAACTGGAGCAAGGATGACTCTTCCATCGCCCCGTCTCCTGGCGACCAGCAAACGCAGCCAATTTTAGCAAACAACCCCAACGTGAAGGGCCAAAAGCCACTTGCAAGTTCAGGCCGGCCCATAGGCAATGAATCAATAGTGAGAACAAGCTCTGCACCCACGGAAATAATCTTCCAGCCAGCTATGGACACAACAACGCTGCAGCCGGATGGTTTAAAATCACCCAAGCAATGCCCCGAGCACCGGTCCGGCACCAGGAGCAATCGAGGCCAGATCAAGAGGTCCCAAGAAGGATCCGCCATAAGCAAACAACGAAGCACAAGTCCCAGACCAAGTTTGGCAGAGCATGCCCTAGGAAGGGGAAAAGAGTCCCAAACCCCGGGCACACCAACAAACGTCCATGAGGTAGTAGTCACCCCGAGATTCCACAGCACAGGACAGCACGACATTCTGAACCGGAGCAACATTCCTAGCCTTTTCAAACTCCTTGCCACCCTAGACCAGACACAAACTGGGGATCTAGAATGGGTAAGATTTCTGAGCATTAAGGGGGACACACATGGCGACTCAACAGTGGTGGGCCTGAAGCAAAAAGAAATACAACAAGCTGTCCTGTATAATTCCACACAACTCGCCGATTGGAGCATTGACGTTCAGACTCTGTCGCACCCAAAATACCCACACATCTTAGCACTAGATAATGGGGGCAAGGGCCCTCGGTCGGTCCTGCACAGGACAAACAGCTTAGGATCCCCTGGCAGAAGTCGGACAAGCGTCAAGGACCCCATGGGCATCAGGATTTCATGCAGACACAACCATCGGGTTGGGTCATCAGTGCAACCCCACTCGTACCGATCCAAATTGGAATTTCAAGAAGATGGCAGCAGCAGCCCTAACAGTGGGGACACCAGGCCTGGCAGGGGAGAGGCCAGGGGAGGAATACCTTCTAAGCAACAATTAACCATAATCTAATGCAACATTGCAGGGATCAGTAAAATCTGTGAAATTGAAAACTTGAAGCAGTTCCTGGAACTTGGAGACATACTCTGCTTCCAAGAGATTTGGGCTCTATCAAGAACTCTACTGGCAGGGTACCATGAACATTATGTTCCAGCAACAAAAAGGAATCTCTTCGGCCATCCGTCTGGTGGTCTATCAGTTTTTATAAAACATGCAAGCTCCCTCGCTGCCACAGACATCAACTGAACTCATACGGGTTGCGAGCTCTATAGATCGGAGGCCTGAAGCTCAATTTACAACCAATGCGCCTCTTGTTAATAAATTGCTACATTAACCCGGCACAGACCACCACAAAAGACCAGATGGAGGCATTGGCACGGAAATTAGATGATCTTTTAAATAAATATAAATCTCACCAGGTTATCCTAGTCGGGGACTTCAAATTGAAGGATCTTGATAAAGCTGAATCCCCCACTCGGGGACTGGGCCAGGCAGCTCCCCTCCATGACCTCCTCAACAATCACAAGCTGACCACAACCCACGTATTGAAAGAAGCACGCTCGATTTCCTGGCCTCCCCAACCTACCTTCCGGGACATCTCAAGAATCGACTACATTATGGTCAGTGAAGCAATGGCGGGTGCATGGAAGTCTTCGTAGTCGAGGATAGGACGGAAAGCGATCACAGGCCACTAAGAGCGGTGTTCCAGCTGTAAGTACAGTCAGCTACCATTCTCCAAGTCATCGGAGAGTCAAGAGGGGATGAAAAACATTGTGTCCTGAAGAGGATCAAATGGTCAAACAAGATAGGCAAGAAGCTTCAAATCTGGTTGGACCAGAAACAGGAAGGGAGCCTATCAACGCTGCTCTCACCCATAAAGGACTGGGAGAACACTGTAGAGGACCTACAAGCGAGGATGGGTCACTCCCAGTTACAATGCCCCAGGTCCAAATGGCAACTAAATGTTGGAAGCAACAGCCTAACCAAAGACATACGCAAAAGTAAACGTCTCCTGCGCAAGGCCCTCGCAACAACGATAAGAGGGGGCAGTCAAATGGAAGGCCCTCCGGTCTCATCACTGAGGGCAGCCCTAAGGAAGAAACTGTTGGAACACAAAAAAGCCCACACAGAGAGGGAATGGCTCAAAGTTTTCCCCCTGCTCAAGCAGAAGAACCCATCAGGACTTTGGAGACATATAAATCAGCTGAGCAGTCTTAAGAGAAAATGGAGTAGCAGAGCAAGACTGGCTGATCCACGTGAAGCAATTATACTCAATCGACCCTGTAAACAAAGGCAGCACAGAAGATACCAGCCGTGGGGTGGGACAACTTCAGCAATTTAGTACAAAGCCAGAAGAAACGACCCCAAGCCCTGGCAACTCTTCCATGGGTCAGAGCGCCCAGGCCAAGGTGCACTGCATACCGCCAGTCCAGTTAAACCCTCAAATGATCATCAAAACCCTTAAAAACATGAAGAACGACAGGGCCCCAGGGCCCAATGGGCTACCTGCACCGGTCCTTAAAAGGCCCCCGACTTCTGGGTAACAACTCTAATTCACCTTTACAACGACACCTTTTCGACAGCTAAAACCCCTGATTCTTGGTGGGGCTCCATATTGGTCCCTATCTATAAACAAGCATTGGCATAGCCAATAGGTCTCGCCTTTGGGACCTTATAAGTGTTTAGCCATGGTACAGTTGCATAACTAAATACTTATAAGGTCTCAAAAGCGAGACCTATTGGCTATGCCAAGCGGCCGAGCGGCCGTGCGGCCGCGAAAGTTAAAGTGATCGCAATCGCGATCAAACATCAAAGCGGCCGAACGGCCGCGAAAGTGAAAGTAATCGCAGTCAAGCGCGGCACGCGCATTAGCGCTCATGCACTGTAGCTCTAGGCTGGCCTGGTAGCACTTTTTGGAGCCCTCTCAATAAGTCTCGCCAGACCAGCGCATGCGCTGGGTCAGGCGAGACCTAAAAAGGGGATCGTCTAAAGCCATCAAAGTACAGACTCATTGCCCTGCTTGATCTCAAAGCCAAGGCCTACACCTAGCTCCTAATGAAGGATCTGGAGACCTGGGCTGCAGAAAAAAGAATCTTCCCCTTCTATCAGACCGGCTATAGGTCACAGTCATCGACCATGGACAATGTACTGGCGCTAGCGCACCTATCAGCCCAGGCAGCAAAGAAAAAAAAAACACCACTCTTCTGCTGCTTCATCGATTATAGCACAGCCTTCGATAAAGTAGTCCGCCGAAGACTATGGTGGAAACAAGAAAACTGGGGCATTCCACCGAACCTCCTGAAGGCAATAAGATAACTATAGAAGGACACTTGGGTGCGGGTTAAAACAAGCGCCTGCACAGTGTCACCCAAAATAGCAATGAATAATGGGCTGAAACAAGGATGCGTGCTGGCCCCCATCCTATATAACTTGTACACTGTGGATTTTGGGGATGCCCTGAAAGGAGCCAGTCTAGTAGCACCAAGACTAGGAAGAGTGAGGCTGCCGGTGTTACAATTCACCGATGACCCAGCTATAACGGACCACATGAAGGTGGGCCTACAAAGAGCCCTAAACGCACTGAACCGCTTCAACAACGAGAACAACCTGACAGTTAACCAGCGGAAGACCAAGGTCGTCATCTTTGGGAGCTACCGACTGGAAAAGAAAGCACAGTGGCTATTGGGAAACCTGCAAATTAACACAGTGGCCTCGTATAACTATCTAGGGGTTGGGCCCACGGAACTGGCCAAGGTGAACATTCAACTGAAACAGCAGCCCTCCAAGGCCAGTAAGGTCATACACCTACTAAAGCAACTGAACCAACACCTGTTAAGCCCATCGGCCGGTCCAATTTTAACCGTCCTAAAAGCGAAATTGCTCCCAGCTATTAGTTATGGCCACTTGGCCTATCCCGTGTCACAGGACGCCCTCCTCAACTCAGCCCAAGCCAACGGATATGAATCAGTGCTCCACATCCCGAGGTCAGTGAGAAAATCAAGGTTAAGACTGGAGCTAGGCTTGGCGAGGCCAGATCTGACGTGTCGGGGGAGATCATTAAGCTCTATCTAAGGATTCTAAGGGCTTCAGACGATTCTCTAAAACATCATTTGAGATCTATCTTCGAGGGGTCACGCTCAGCCTGGCACACCAGCTTTAGCAAAGCGATCAACATACTGAAGGTCGGATTAGAGTGTATACCGTTGCTGCAAATTCCACTGAATGCCTGGAAAAAAGCCATAAACAGACAAGTGCGCAAAATATCTTTTGATCTTGATGCCAAATCTCTCCGCTCAAGCTTCCACTTAGACCCGCTGAACGATTCCTACATGGTAGGTAAAGCACAACCCTACCTTAGCGAAGCTCTCACACCGCAAGCCTGAAACAAAATCCTTTTCATGAGACTAAGCGCATTAGGAATTGCTGATTTTAACCCTGCATGGGCCTGCAGGGGGGAAATCACAAATTGTATGTCATACACGAGGGAATCTTGGCTGCACCTCCTTTGCTGCTGCCCTAACCTCACCAATGAACGCCGGCGACTCTTGCGCCCGATTTATATTACCCTCGGAATAAAGTCCTGCAGTGAAGCGTCAGCCTTGTGCTTTTTTACAACCACCACGGTGACCCTAGCAAGACTGGGGAAATTCACGCATCAGATCAGGATCGCTCTAAAGGCTGCCAATGAACACAATCGAACCCCGGCGACGAGCACTGCAAAACCAGCGGAAGAAAGCAGTCCGGCCCCGAACAAGCACTGAGGCTCTTGCACCCCCTCACCCGCCCCAGTAAGACTGCGCTATCACATGGACACTAATTGAAGCGCCAAGGCGAACTGGTTATACATGTTTTAAGAAGACTATTTGTATGCAACATTGGGGGCTTCACAAACTTGCGCAAGGGCACTCGACTATGACCGCAAATCCAGGTGCCGGCTGAACGAGTGGGCGCCGGGGGCAGGGGGCGGCACTTTTGCCAAATACAAACTGAAGTTTTTACTATTTTTACTCTTTTATCGCTCTACATATCGATAGTTTTTACTGTAATGATTTTAATTAATTGTACAGTTAATAAAAATTTATTCATTCATTCATTTATTCCTAAAGGCCACACCTACTTTGTTTGACTTGTGATAAAGTGTACCTCAAAGTGTCTATACTTACTCAGAATAGATGTCGTGTAGCGCTTTACAAAACTCGTGAGCAAATAAATACAATATTTCCACTTTGCAGACGTCTCCCTCCCTCCCCCGAAGTGTGGAATACATTGATGTGTGAGAGGTCGCCCTCCTGCATGCTGCCGCCACCTGTACACCAGCTGGTGTGTTTTTATTCATGTATTTCTCGCATGGCCATAGATGGTGGTAGGTTGCCTTATTGCGAACACATGTAATTGCTCAGAAGCCTTGGAGCGCCTTCAAACCGCTGCACGACCGAACGCCACATAATCAGTTTTTTCATGGTTAATTGTCTCTGCTTTCAGGATACTAAAATTAGAGCAGCAACGAGCCCTAGCAGGGCTTGCATTTTCAAATACCGAGTCCGCGGAGATTCATCTGAAATAGCAGCAATTTTCTGATCCTTTCGCTCCCTAAAAAAAGTCTATTTTGGGCAGCTAAACGTTGTGCTGTGGAAGTGCGGAAACAAGTGTTTAAAATCTCACTTCCCTTAGATGCCTCTCTCGGTCGTGTCCTTCAGCGCGTGCTGTGCATAGGCCTGACGGCCCAGGAGACCCCCAAGTTTGAATCCCAAATGGCACGCTCAGCCTTTCATCCTTTCAAGGTGGACATGATGTACCCGTCCAAAGAAAGTGCTTTGGCGCCTGGTCAAGAGAATGCAGCACTATATAAATGCAGCTACAACGCACTGCAATACAATGTGTAGGGCGTCCTCTGCAGGTGCGTGCAGGACTCGCTCATTAGTAATAGTAATAGAGAAGGGACTGAGATAAAATTAGGAAAATTCATGTTGCAATTAGGGAACATGTCCCGATCCAAGAGATACAAGGAGCTGGGGTACCTCTTGTGAACTCTTTGGGGGTGCCTATTCCCACAGTCTGCTCATGTGCCCAGTGATCCGTCACAGGCCCTTTGAGGAGCCAGGGTTGGCGCAGTCAGAGATTCTCCAATAGGAGTCCTCATGGCACCTCAGGGGGAGACCAATACTCCCTCACAGTGAGTTGGACAAAGACAGACCATGTCCCTCCAGGTCATTACGGACATTGTTTCTGGGCCTGCACTTTTGTCTGATAGCCTAATGCATTCTGGGGATTGTAGTCTTGCTTTTCATCTGTTAAACAAATTAGACTAACTGAAGGGGAATCAATGATGTGTAGGTGAAAAGGGCCTGTCTAAAGAAATTTGTCTGGTTTCATTTTTATCATGTAAATCCATCCTCAAGCAATCATTCCATATATTTACTAACATATTATTTCATAATAAACACAGCTCATCAGCACATCAATGTAAAACATTATCAAAATTATTTTATTCGTCACATTTAAATTTTACAAACATATAACATGTACATAAATATGCATGGAATCTGGCTCTAAAACAATACATTCCAACCCTCCACATCTATCATAACCCATACATATATGGAATGCATTCACTAATCTCTCTATGAGTTCAATTATATGCATCAATCAATGTCTTCTAAGATCCTGATAGATGAAGACAATAGCTTCTAAAAATATACTTTCATATCAATATATGGAAAACAAGAAGCAACACATGGATAATTAATCCAGAGATCAATTATCTCTTATAGCTGGTATTTAAAATGTATCTGGAGTGCAGGCTGCACTGACAGACCGTATGCTTTAAACTAAGGGTTAGAAAAAGTGAAGCACATCTACCTACAAGGGTAGCAGAACTGATGCTGACCTGGGCATACGGCACAAGCTGAGGAACTATCCATCCGTCCACTGGAATTGCATCTTCCATGACCAAAGACATGTAGGGTCCTGATAGCTTCATGGAAAAATCTCTGCGAATATGACGCATGCGTGTGCGAGGTTTATCACATATTTAATGACTCCATTATTTTCTTCCCCCTTCCTTCTCACTTGTGGAAAAAGTATGTTCGAGAAACTTTCAGGAGACAAATGGCCTTTGTTAACAAAGATAATCCTGTGAGTATTCAAGCTGTGCTCCTGCCTCGAATGTCAATTATACCCGAATTTTCAGGATGGCCAAATCCCTATCTGATTGGCAGAATCACCAGGATAACAAATCACGATCCATGTGAGATCCATCAATAATCACCCCTTGACTCACCAAGAGACTCCGAGTTATACAGAATGCAGCAGCCAGACTTACTCTCAGACTCCCACTCTGCTCTCGCATATCGAGACACCGCAAGGGCCTCCGCTGTCTCTCGATCCACTAACGCGCCGTCTTCAAGGTCTTCACAAACACCTACAAGGCCCTACACAAGGAATGCCCACCATACCGCAACAGTCGCATCCAGTTCCACACACCCACCAGACACCTCGACTCACTTAACCTCCTCTTTGCCCAAATCCACCTCAAGTGCGAGCCAGAGCCGGGGCCGCGCCTCTTCCTACCTGCCCCCCAAAGCCCGGAACAACTTCTCCTTTCACATCAGAGGCAGGAGCCCCATCACAGAGTTCATCAAGAACCGGAAAGCCTGGATTTTCCAAAAGGCTTCAATAAGAGCTGCTCCACCCTTCGGCGCCAGCATACCCTCCCAGGAGATACGCGCACCATACAATACGCATAAGATAACTTTTTACACCCTCGTGAATTCTTTAGACTTAAATGTTGTGTAATTAGTTGCACATTTTGTTAAACCTTTTCAACTTTTTTTTAATGAAAGGCCTTAATTGTTATTTTAGGAACTTCTGTATATACAGATTTTGTAGAAAAATGATTGGAATGTTAGTCTAAATGATTACAAAATACAGCTTACAATGTAATTAGGAAACAGTCCTACATTTCACAAATGTTGTATGGTTTCTATACATTTACACAAAATACTAGGCTAGAGGGCCCTACCCAGGACAGTTAGGGGTACATACATACGCCAACCAGAGATATTGTCTTTTGAGTAATAAATGCAGGCTTACAATTGGGAGTGCAGGATCTTGGCGCACTAATACGTCTATCTCTTTCTTTAATTGTAGAACGTCCTAATCAGTGATGACTAATGCGAAAATAAAACTGTAAAATCCCCATGAATCAAGTTTAATGTTTTGTGATTAAACCTCTACAATTACATTTTGAATAAAACATAACGTTTGTTTGACGATGACCCACTTCAGTGTGTATCTATTTGAATATGAAAATGTGCTAATTCTGGGGCATATCAGCAACAGATGGCGATAAATATCGCAAAGCGCTTTAGCGCTTTTATATTTATCGCCGCCTATCGCTGTAATTTATCGCCCGGATAACGCGTTATTAACAACGCGTTACTCCAGGGCGATACATTTTACATCAAAAGTGGCGCTATGTGGGAATATCGCTGTTAAACCAGCGATATTCCCGCAGCGATAGAAGAAACCTTGATGATAGGGAGATGTGGATTCAGCCACTGAATCCACCTCCCATGCCATAGATAGGGTAGTCATGAAAAACAGCAGACTTAAAATACCAGCGATAACAGCGGTTAGCGCTGTTTTTTACATCGCTATGGGTGTCCTGGGCCGTATTGTAAATACGGAGTAGGGCAGTTAGAGATCATTTTCCATTCGGTTTTTGCAGGGAACGCCTACTTTGCATCTCATTAGAGATGCAAAGTGAGGCGTGAACTAAACAGGAGCTGAATCAAGGAAACACGCGATAGCGTGTCCTTGTAAATAATGCAATATAATTATCGCTGCTTTTCGCCCAAAAACGGACGCTAAAGCGGCGATAATTACATCGCCAGCCCTTGTTGAAATGCCCCTCTGAGAGTTGATATACACTCTGATATAACTCAGTAATTGGAAGCCTTCTGCCTGGTGTCGTCTCTCCTAGGTCTTCCTCCATTTACAATTCATCTATGGGTAATAATATTCATTCCACATTTGCAAAGCGCAAACTTATCACCTCAAAGGGTATCCAGGCGCTGGGGGCCATCAGAGAGATTAAGGGGCATATCAACAAGGGCTTTATCTCTGCTTTTTTGGCTTTAAAAGCCAAAAAAGGAGAGATAAAACTAGCGCCCTATCAACAACAGGGTGCCAACATGCAAATTTGCATGTTAGCACCCTTTTACTCTACGCTTCCCCTTGCATCTCTAATGAGATGCAAAGGGGGCGTTCCAGAGTAAAATAATAAGAGAAATGTCGCTAAGCGACATTTCTCCTATTATCAAGAATGTCGCTAACCCTGTTAGAGACAAAAAAAGCAGCGCTAACCGCGGTTAACGCTACTTTTTTACGTCTGGTATTTTTCTGACTTAGCCATGATATCCTATGGAAGGTGGATATCATGGCTAAGTTTGCCTGTCCCTATCAACAAGGTAACGTGAGATTATCGCTGGGTTTCCAGCGATAATCTCACGTTAGCCTGTTAGCGTGAGGATTTTTATCGCTATTGAGATAAGCGTTGCTAATAGCACGCTATCTCAGCGATAAAAATTCACGCTAGCCGGCGATAATTATCCTAGCGCTAAGTGCGCTTAGAGATAATTATCGCCGGTTGTTGTTGATATGCCCCTATGTGAGCTATTACCCAGAGCCACATGATGCTGAGCTGCCGTGAGGGATTGAATAGTGAGCCCCGCGCTCCGGAGTCAGCCACTCTGGCCGCTGCACCACTCCTTCTCCGGCTCTCTTGAACCTTATGTTGAAGTGTTCCAAATGGAGGATCCTTGAATGATTCTACTTCTCTGCTCCATCACCTCACCAGCCTCTGTCCACTTCCCTCCCAACCCCAGGCCCTTTTACTTCCTGGCGAGACTTTTCAGTGTATCGTGTAACTCTCTGTCCCTAGAAGGAGACCTCTGCCATGGAGGCGTAACAAACAAAGATATGCCCAAATCTCCCATTCCATAGGTTAACTAAGATATTGACTAACTCCCTCGTTCTTATCAAATTCGATTATGGCAGCGGTCTACTGGCGAGCGTATTGCAACATTCTTTCAGCCCACTGGGCAAAGTATTTAAATTTACAAGCACCACCTTATTCAACTTGCCCAGTCTAACTCACCCTGCTACATTTCATCATACAGCGGAGTAGTTCTCACCTAGAATCAGGACCACCCACAAGCACTTTTCAGAGGTGTTTTTCTGGTCCATGGCACTTCCCTGCACTACATCACATGACCTGCAACTCATCCTCCAATCATATGTGATCCACCAATCAGAAACTGCTAGTAACACGTAAGCTCCCAGCCCTGGACCCAGAGCCCAGTCTCTCCACCCTACCCACCCAACACCCCTTCCTATCATCTAAATGTGTCTCACACTTGACGAGTTTAAGACCAGCCTAAAGAATCATCTCAGAATACTTGAGGATGAAGATCGTATGTAAACTGAAAACAAAGTCCATCCCGAAGCTATTGGCATGGGAACTGTTTATAAGCTGTAGTTGTTTAACTGATCATATTTCAGAAAGTGAAAACACAAAACAATAAAAAAAAAATCCACAACAACTTCCAAAAAAACAGAGAGAAGTAAATGAGCAAAATTACACCAAAACAAAAAACATTCTCGTGAGGGAAACTGAAGATATGAATTTTTAAGCATTTCAGTCAAACAGCACCAAGTAACAGTAAAGCACTGATCAGTTGTCACTGTTCGCAGTAGACTCTTTGTTTATTTATATCTTTATTGAAAATGTTGTTACAGTTCTCTTGCAGTATATATTTTAAACTCCAAAGGTGTTAAAGTGCCTTGGTGCTGGTTAATCTGGCTCAATCAGCCTGAGCAGAAACACATTACAAGTGAATGAGTAATACCCAGAGGAGTCTTATGGCCGCGCCATCACCGCTGCTATGAACCAACTATCGTCATGGAAACGAAACACGTATCAAATAAGGAAAACAATCAAACCTGCTCCTTCGTTCCCCCGTGACCTGCTCCCCCTCCCATCACCGGATCAGGCAGGTCAGGCAACAAAACCTTGTAGCACCAGAGTAATTCATAGAATGCCCCAAATGGATGGCGCAAAAGGCCTTTTAGACCTAGCTGAGGTCCAGGATTCCACTGGAAAAATCCCTGTTAGGCGTCTGCCTTTGTGGGAGTGCCCAGAGTGGGAGACTAGATGCATAGGGTGTATCACTTGTACCCTGTGATATATGTTTCTTCTAATTCCACGTCACCACCTTCACTAACATGTTAGTAATAGCAGCATGCGCAGGGGGGGTTAAGAACCACTCTAGTGGCATATCAACCCCAAAGGCAGTGCCCACCAGACACCGCTCCGAGTTGGTCTCCTCCGGCAGCCTACGAAGAGGCCATTGGAGTTGGGTCGCGGCATAAATCAAGCTCGTAATTGGGAGCACCCAACACACGTCCTCCAGTGTAGCATCTAACGTCTCTAGTTTCGACCTATGCCTCTTATTCACCCATATCAATGAGACCAACAGCCCCCTAAGGTCTACAAAATAAGGACTTTTCAGTATCACTGGGAGTGCTGCAAAGAAAATACATAAGTCGTAGTAGGTCCTGCATCTTAGCAATAGACACTCTCCCCAGAGGCGATAAAGGTAGCTGTGTCAAGAAGGATAGTGATTGTCGGATCGAGGACAAGGCCCTCACAGGGTTCCCTTTACCAGGTCTTATTCAGAGTGGCATATTTGCGCTCCCAGATACTTGAAGATGTCATACTTCCATATCAGTGGGACAAGTCAGGTCGCTTCCCTCCTGCCGCACAGCTCCACCTGTGTGCCAGTACCTCTCCCCTCTCGCTGCCGCTCCGCTGTGCGTTCGAGCCTGCTGTGTCCCCTGCTCATCGCTGCCTGACTGCTGTTGTGCCCCTTGGTTTGTGGTTCACTGTCGCCCCGTTTTTGTGCTGCTGTAACTCTGTGCTTTTTTGCCTTCTGTATTTTGTAATTGTGTTTTAGTGGTTTTTCCCTTTGCATCCAGCGTGTCTCTCCCCCTCCCCCTTCCCTTCTGTAATCCCTCTGCTGTTCCTGCCGCTGCTCCCCTGCGGCCCTGCCCCCCCGCCGTCCATTCGCCGCCCCGCTCCCGCCTCCCAGCTGATCCTCCCTCCCTCAGCGCCTTATATGGCGTTGCGCCAGAGGCAAGCCTGTCTGCGCCTGTCCGCGCCTGGACCGCGGCCAGTGCCAGAACCCCTGGACCCCGCGAACACCACGACGCCAGACTCCGATACGACGCCAGCACCCTCCTGTCACTCAACGCCGGACGAGACCACAGCTGCTTCCAGGCCGCCCCGAAATGCACCCACGGACCTTTTTCCTGCCTCACCTGCAGCTTCACCTGCGACTGAGCTACCAAACCTCCAAGGACTGGACCCAACCACCTTCGCTGCATACTCCTCAACACCCGCTCCACACGCAAACACGCCATTGAGCTCTGGGACCTGCTCGACACCTCCGCCCCAGACGTTGCCTTCCTGACCGAGACCTGGTGGAACGACTCCTCGGCGCCCGACATCACCATAGCC
Source organism: Triturus cristatus (assembly GCF_964204655.1). Classification (NCBI taxonomy): domain Eukaryota; kingdom Metazoa; phylum Chordata; class Amphibia; order Caudata; family Salamandridae; genus Triturus; species Triturus cristatus. The sequence continues at coordinate 77,599,219 of NC_140583.1, forward strand.
ATCCCGGACGGCTACAAGATCACTCGCAGGGATCGCACCAATGGAGTTGGAGGAGGAATAGCCATCGCCCACAAGTCCACCATCAAGGTCTCCGCCCACACAGACGACACCCTCAACGCCGCCGAACACCTGCACTTCCAGATCCACACCAACCCCAACACGACCCTCAGAGGAACCCTCGTCTACAGACCCCCGGATCCCGGGCACAGTTCACGGACTCCATCGCCGACCTCGCCAGCACCCATGCACTCGCCTCCATGGACTACATCCTCCTCGGGGACCTGAACTTCCACCTCGAGAACAAGAACGACGCCAACTCCGCCTCCCTGATCAACAACCTCGCCAACCTCTGCCTCAGACAACTCATCACCGCTCCCACCCACGCCGCCGGCCACACGCTCGACCCGTCTTCTCCACAAGCACCCACGTCACCTTCAACCACACCACCGAACTCCACTGGACCGACCACCACTGCATCCATTTCACCTTCAAGAAACCTACCACGCACCACCGCACCCTACAGCTGCCCCGTCGCTGCTGGAGCAAAGTCACCGAAGACCAGCTGACCGCCACCCTCACGCAGAGCCCACCCACCGACCCCACCAAACCAGACGCCTCCGCCCTTAACCTCAGACAGTGGATCAACGACTGCACCAACACCCTCGCCCCACTCAAGCAACCCTCCAACAACCACACCAATAAGAAAGCCACCTGGTTCACCGAAGAGCTCCAGACCTCCAAACTTGAATGCCGGAAACTGGAGAAGAACTGGCTCCATGAACGCACACCGGACAGCCTCGCAGCCCACAAGGACGCCACCCGCAGACACCACCACCTCATCAGATTAGCCAAGAGATCTTCCTTCAAAGACCAGCTGGACAACAACGCACACGACAGCAAAGAGCTCTTCAGCATCGTGAAGGAACTCTCCAACCCCAGCGCCAAAACCAACGACATCTCGCCCTCACAAGAACTGTGCGACTCTCTGGCCACCTTCTTCCACTGCAAGATCGCTGACATCAACGACAGCCTCAACACCACGACCGCCCCGACTATGCCAGACACCACCCCCCCTGAGAACACCACCCGCACCAACCACCTGACCTCCTGGTCCATTGTCAACGACGACGAGACACGCAAGATCATGAACTCCATCCACTCTGGATCACCGTCAGACCCATGCCCACACCACGTATTCAACAAAGCAGACGCAGCCATCGCACCCAACCTACGGAAGGTCATCAACATCTCCTTCGAGACAGCGTCATTCCCGAAAAGCTGGAAACACGCCGAGATCAGCGCCCTCCTCAAGAAGCCCAAGGCGGACCCCACGGACCTCAAAAACTTCCAGCCCATCTCCCTGCTCCCGTTCCTGGCAAAGGTCATCGAGAAAATTGTCAACACACAACTGGCCCGCCACCTCGAGGACAAAAACATCTTAGACCCGTCCCAGTCCGGATTCAGATGAAACCACAGTACTGAGACAGCCCTCATCGCCGCCACATCAGGCGCCAGCTAGACAACGGCGAAACATCAGCCCTCATCCTCCTGGACCTGTCAGCCGCCTTCGACACGGTCTGCCACCGCACACTAATGACACGCCTCCAAGAAGCCGGAATCCAAGAGAAGGCCCTCGACTGGACCACGTCCTTCCTCTCCGGCAGAACCCAGAGCGTTCGCCTCCCACCCTTCCGATCCGAAGCCACCGACATCATCTGCGGCGTACCCCAGGGATCATCCCTCAGCCCGATGCTGTTCAACATCTACATGGCCCCCCTCGCACAAGTGGCCCGCCTGCACGACCTCAACATCATCTTCTACGCCGACGACACCAAGCTCATCCTTTTCCTCACCAAGGACCCGCACACCGCCAAAACCAACCTCCATGAGGGAATGAAGGCCATCACCGATTGGATGAGGAGCAGCCGTCTGAAGCTGAACTCGGACAAGACGGAGGTCCTCATCCTCGGACCCACCCCTCCGCCATGGACGACTCCTGGTGGCCGACCATGCTGGGAGCAGCACCAACATTCACGGACCACGCACGCAACCTAGGATTCATCATCGACTCCTCCCTCTCCATGTCGAAGCAGGTCAACGCCATCTCGTCCTCCTGCTACAACACCCTCTGCATGCTTCGCAGGATCTACAAGTGGATCCTGACCGAAACAAGAAAAACTGTGACACAGGCCCTCGTGAGCATCAGGCTGGACTACGGCAATGCACTATATGCAGGAATCCTGGCCAAACACCTACTACGACTCCAACGCATCCAAAACGCCTCCGCCCGACTGATCCTCAACGTCCCCCGCCGCATCCATATCACCCCCCACCTGAGAGACCTACACTGGCTCCCCGTCGATAAGAGGATCACCTTCAAGCTCCTCACCCACGCACACAAAGCACTCCACAACACCGGACCAGCCTACCTGAACAGCAGACTCAGCTTTTACACCCCCACCCGCCAGCTCCGCTCCGCCGGCCTCGCCCTCGCCATTATCCCCCGCATCCAACGAACGACCTCCGGCGGCAGATCCTTCACCTTCCTCGCCGCCAAGACCTAGAACTCCCTCCCCACCCACCTACGGCATACCCAAGACCTGCTCACCTTCAGAAGACTCCTCAAGACCTGGCTCTTCGAGCAGTAGCGGCACCCCCTCCCTTCAGCGCCTTGAGACCTTCACGGGTAAGTAGAGCGCTTTACAAGTATTTTTGATTGATTGATTGACATCCCCAGCGTGGTGGTGTGGAAGATCAGGTGTCCGTAACATGAGGAATTGACAGGATTTACCCTAGTTGATTCGTAGTCTGGAGATGCGGCCAAAGCATCTAAAGCAGACATAACTGCCGGCAGAGTGGCAGGGTCATCACGTAAGTATGTCAGCGTATTGTCCACATACATGGAGACTATGTTTGGATAATCTCCAACTGAATATCCGCAATCGTGTACCTGTTTGCAGAGCATACAAGCCAATGGCTCTATGGCCAGGGTAAACAACAGGGGGGACATGGGACAACCCTGCCTGGTGCCCCTTTCAATCCTGAAACTATCTGAAATAATCCTCTCTGTACATTCTCTAGCGATAGGAGTTCATATAAAACTCATATCCGGGAACAAAACTCCTGGCCTAATCCTAGCTTCACCAGGACTGCCTGCACGTAATTCCAAACCAGAGTGTCAAATGTCTTTTTTATATCAAGGGAGGCCACCCATCCCTGCTTGTTGGTCCGACTAGCCCAGTCCAGAAGCCCAAATACCTGACAAAGTTTTACAAATGTATTCCTGCCCAGGATAAACCCATTCTGATCCGAATGGATTACCGTGTGTATCATCGGTGTTAGTCTATTGGCCAATACCTTACTCAACACTTTATAATCAAGATTAAGCAAAGAAAGGGGGCAAAAAGATGTTACTTCCAGAGGGTCTCTACCAGGTTTCGGGAGCACCGTTATTAAGGCTTCTCTCATAATGTCTGGCAGTCTACTTTGTTCTTTGGCTTTACCATATATCTTCAAGAGGCGAGTGGCAAAAAGGGCCTGGAAAATGGAGTGGAACTCTATTGGTAACCCATCAGTGCTGGGCGTCTTTCCCCTAGCTATCTGTTTAATGGACAGTTGAACTTCCTCCGGTGTCAGAAATTCATCCAATTCCTGTTGCAGGAGTGAGGCAAGAAGAGGCATGTCGAGGGGGAGTAAGTACGCTGTGATTACGTCTGGGTGTACCATCGTTGGTGCTTGGTAGAGCACTACATAGAAAGTTTCAAATTCCCTATTTATGGCTAATTGGGATTTCACAATAGTGACCCAAAGTTGTGCGGATGGCTCCAATAATGGTTTGGAGCTGCTCAGATGAAAGTAATCAGGGTAATAAACCACTAGCCTTATCTGCCAGATCATGTTGTCATTTAGAGTATTCCCTGTCGTTAAAGGCTGATAAGCGTTGTACCGCTTCTCTCTACGTGATTCTAATACCTCATAGGTTATGGAGCCCCCTCGAGTCTAACTCCCACGCCTATTCTGCTTCCATCAGTCATCCCTCTAACTCAAGAATTTCCCATTTTACACCCCTCTTTATGCCAAATTATGTAGACATACATTCCCCTCTTATCGTTACATTGAATGCATCCCATTCAATTCCTTCATTCTCTGTGAAATATTGAGTGATCTGCTCAACCACAGAGTCTGATATGGTTTATCTGCCAGTGACCTCGGCTGAAGTTGCCAGGTGGGTACCGGTGGAGGGGTTCGCCCCCATTGAAAGGTCACTCATAACGGGCAATGATCCAATAGTGTCCTAGCTAAATATTCAGCCCCCTTACAGGTGGACATCAATCCTCTGCTAGCCTAAATCAAATCAATATGTGTTGTGAGTATGTGTAAATGTGAATAGTGGGAGTATTCACAAAGTAATGGATATAGGGCTCGATGCACATCCTCCACCTGCCTATCATGGGCCCACTGCCGTAGCGGTTTGGAATTAACGTGAGATTGTGCCCCCCAGACCGGGGTAGTGGATCAATCCATTACCAGGTCCAGGACACAATTAAAATTCCTGCACCACAATAATGGTGTTGTCGGTGACTACAGGAGAGAAGGTGTGGGTGAATTAAAAAATATGGTTTGGCCCACATTAGGGCCATACATTACCACAAATCCAGCGTGCCCTCTGCGATGACATAGCAGACTTCCGGGTCAATCAAACTGTGCCCCAGGGCAAATGGAACTCCTGGTACCATCCATAACAGAACTCCTTGGCATAGGCTGAATACGTGGCACCTAATATCAAGCCCTGCCATCGCTTACGTGGCCTGATGAGTTCTTCATTAATCAAATGGGTTCCATGGAGCATGCAAACTGGATATTGCAATATTGCATCTCCGCAGGTCGGAGTAAATCCTGTGTCGCTTACCATAGTTACCCATGCTGCTCTTATTCCAGGACATTCCTGGGGTGTCATGTGGATCGTGTAAGGCGTGCTGTCAGAGACAACAGTGTAAGTCAGGGATTTAGCGGGACCAGGGAGAGCCGAGCAGTAAAAAAAAGTTACAAATTAAAAAACTATCAACCAATTTCAACATTTCCCTGCAACTCTCACACCCTGGTTGCACCCTCAATTGGTCACAGCCACATAGTGCCGGCAATAATTTGGCAACTACTACAAAGCCCTTTCTGTTTTGGGAACGATCCATTGCAAACACAAGTAAAGGCGCCCCTGTCCCACTCCCCCGCTAACACAACTATATCAACATCCATCCTTGCTGCTTAATAATGGTATGGACTTGCAATTATAGATCTATCGACCATTGTTTTTGTCTCCATCCACCCCCACCCACACACACTGCAGCAGGCTGAACCTGAGGACCTGTGAAAAATGTAGAATAAAAAGAAAACATACGATACTCAAGTAGAGTGAAATAGGTCCACAGTCATTGGGGTGATCTGCCGTTCCTCCGGCAACTCCACCACCAGCTCGTCGACCCGTGGAGCCCCACCACCGACATCAGAGTCCCGGTCCTGTTGACCGGATACCAAAGTTTATCCCACTGCTGATAACACCTCCGCTCTGCCCAAAGCAGCCTGTGCCATGGTAAGTCTGCCACGTACCTTTACACCTCTCTTAGAGGTATGCCTCCGGAATTTTTGTGATTGCAAGTCCCCCTCACTTTCGAAAGTAGGTGTGTACAGGTGGTCCTCCCTAGACAAGAAACACAAAGGGTCCCTACTTAAAATAAATTTAATTCTAAGGTTCTACACAGTGCTGGTGCTTAGAGTGAAGTAACAAATCAATACAATCATATGATATTCAATAATAATAAGTCAGTGCAACACAGAAAACTAATAACACACTAATTGAAGCATATAATATGTATTCCACATTGATGCATAATCAAGGTTAAAAACATTTCATATTAAAATACAATTACACTATCACAAGAAAACAGAATAGTCACTCCCTAAACTCCAGCCAGGACCACACCTCTTCGAGCATTGCAAAAAACAATGTCTCAGTGCCGGATACAACCCTTAGCCTCACCGGTAACAACAATGTGTATTTAATATTCAAAGTGCGGACCCACTGTTTTACATCACGGAATGTGTCTCTTAGCTTGCGGACATCTACGGGGTAGTCCGGGAAGATGTTGACCTTGCTATTACCCAGGGACCCTTAGCATGGGCAATTTGCAGAATATTGTCCAGTTCTCTCAAGTTGAAGACTCTCACAGCCACTGGTCGCAGTGGTGTTCCTGGGGCCGGAGGGCAGCCAGGTACAGTGTGATCATTCGACCTAGAAAAACTTAGAGGTCTTTTCGCTGATCACCTCCTCAGATAACAACGTTTCTCGATACAAGCCCATGCTGGGCCCCTCTTCCCCCTCCGGAAGGTCAACCACCCTGATATTATGTCACTGTGAACGGCCCTCTCAATCATCTGCTCTGGCTCTAAATAGCGCCACCTCCTTCCGTAGTGGCTTGATCTGTAATAGATGGTCCGTGACTGCAGGACGTATGGCCTCAAGTGTCTGTTCTTTGCCCTGTACTCTGTCCTTTAATTGTTTGTTGTCGTTTTTCAGGAGCCCCATATCAATTATAAGAGAGTCTAATTTTGCTTCAATGGAAACCTTGGGGCTGCTGACCGCCTCTTGTAGTTCAGAGAATTTCTGGGTATGGTCTTGTTAGAGTAGTTCCACTGAGGACTCTGCCAGTTTGGCGACTACTCGGGACTGAGAGAAGTCTGTGCCCCTCCCCTTCTGGAACTTGTCCATCACCGAAGGGCCAGATCGGGCTAGGTAGGACCGGCTCCCATTGAACTGAAAGAACACAGGAGAATATTTTTTTCTGTGATACTAAACAGATACAAGTAATTGTGAAACAACAGTGATTAAGTAACAGACTACGTCAAAAGAGTACTTCTGCCTCTACCCGGCCAGACCCATGGCGTAAGAAACTGGGTTACTGGTTGGAGGTGTGTAAAGATTTCTCAAGCAGCAACCATAATTCCTCTCAAGGTGAAGTCACAAGCAAACCCTAAAATAACCTGTGGTCAACACTGAGGTAAATTTGCAGACAGCAGTCAGGCTTGACTCAGAGGCAATGTCTAAATTATTTGTGCAACACTTCAAACAGTAACACAGAAACAATACATAATAAATAAAATAAGACCAGAACGACATAAGTCCAATTAGTAGAAACGGAGATGTTCTATTTGAAGATGTAAGTGAAAACAGCACCAAAAGGCTCAAAGCGCCAACTGTGGATATCTGGTCGCACTGGACCGGAACAAAATCACACGTTGAGACTGACCACGATGGAGCACCGTTTGGCTAGAAGGACTCAATTAGGCCAGTTGAACAGAGTACCTTAAAGCCTGGTGTGTGGAGCTTTGTGAGGATCCACATCAAAGATGTGTCACATAGCCAAAACGATGTGTAAGTCCAGCGACGTGGCGAGACTGCGGTGTGAAGTCCTCATGCCTCAACGTTGAAGATTCAATCAATGAGGGCTTGCAATGCGAAATCCAGAGTCAAGGATGCGTTGCGCATTTGGAGTGATGCGTCATGACCTTGGAGCTGCATGGCTGTGATGTGGAGTCCATTGTCATCATCGAGGCTGCCATCGACAAGGGATTGGAGGGCCTACACCGAACATGCGTTGCGCAGCGGCAGTTTCGATGTGGCGTCGGGTTATGATGTGATGCTGGTCTTTGTAGCAGTTCCAATCCATGCTCTAGCGGTAATGTGTTGGTTCTACTTGGTGTTGCGCCTCCCAGCAGAGGAAATGCATCGATTCGGCTGAATCCACCCAGGCTGGCAGAGCACCGTGAGGCCACTTACAAGGCCCAAGAATAGGGATGGCACCTCTTGGCAGGGTAGACTCACAGATGGCAGAGTCTAGATGTGGTAGCAAGGTTGTTGGAGCCGTCTGTCTCTGAGGCTCAAGTCAGGAGGTCAGTCAACTAGCCCTGGAGTCACTCTGGAGTTCTGGATTCAAGAGATGTAGGTCCAGTCCTTCTCACCCAGGAAAAAGGGCAGCCGGCAGCAGGTCAGCAAAGCAGCAGCACAGCAAGGCAGTAGTCCAGCAGGACAGCAGTCTGGTAGAGTGGTAGTCTTTCAGCAGCACAGCAGTCCTTCTTCCTGGAAGAGTATCCACAGGTCCAAAAGTATACTGAAGAGTTGGTGCCTGAGATCCAGTATGTATACCAAGTTGGGCCTTTGAAGTGGGAGAGAAGCTTCTGAAGGTTTCTGTTGTATTTGTGGATATAGCTTTAAGTAGTTATGATGTGTTAAGAATTCTATTTTAGAGTGTTCTTTGTTTAATGGTGTTATGGGTTCCTAGGAATGTCAGGTGACTGCTGGCTGGAAAGGGAGCACCACCTACAGTCATTTACTTCTTTATTAAATCCTTAAACTTACTAAGGTCTACGTGATTTACATTACGAAATGTTCCCTTTGAAGTCCCCAGGCATCCTGCCGCCCTCTGTCCTGGCTCCAGACTACCTAAAGGGGGTATGCAGCCCTTTGTGTGGAGGTAGGACACACTCTATTCAAGTGTATATCCTCTCATATCCTACTGGACGCTGCCTGTCTAGACGGATTGGAGACCCCTGGCTGACCCGTGCTTGTCCGTTAAGCACTGGGGGCTGCTTTGCCGGTCCGGGGACATGACGTTGAGGAACCCAGAGGACCGCCATTCCGTGTGGCGTGGCTCACCTCCATGTCCCGACCAGTGCCCATCAGGAGCACTCCCGCGGGTGCAGCATTACCATGCATTGGTAAAGGAGTCCAGAGGCTCGTGGCAGACGGAGCCTGTTTCGGCTGTACAGCAGAAGGACCTGGCAGCAGAGACAGGAAATCCAGATGTCCGTTAGTGGGACTGGCTGGTCCTGACTGCCTCCTCCCAGGGTGGCGTTACGGACCAGCGGGTATCCCTGCATTGGCAAAGAAGTGTGATGGTGTAGCTGCCACAGAGGAGCCTCACACGGCAGTCAGATCTCCACCGCGTACAGCCTGAACTGAGGTGAGGCACCCGCTAGGGGGAGGGTGAACATGCTCCCGGCCGTGGAGCCGGCTGTGCTAGAACCGGTGAGGCTTGTAGTCAGGGGGAGTCCTCCCTCGGCCGCCTCGGTAGTTGAGCACAGTGGTGGTGTGCTAGGGCCCCTCACCCATATCATATAGCGGGAGAAGCAGCCGCAGCTGGATTTGTCGGCTGAGTGCATTGCCCCAGGTTACGGGGTGAGTCAACACGAGATGTTGGAACATAGCCACAAGCGATCCCACCATACATTATGACAAAAGACAAGACCCTGGGCACAGGGCCTAAGCAAAGCAAAATGGACTGCTTCATAGGGGCAGCAGTGCAGCCAGGAGACACTGCAGATAGCACCACTGTTCTGCCAGACAATTCAGATTTGCCGCCATTACCCAGTCGCGGCAGCCACTCAAGACCCAAATTTGCGCAGTGGGCACAGAGGTAACACTTACGCCAAGACCTCCGCAGCGCAGAGGACTGCATTAAGGAAGCTGAGACCAGGGTTTCTGGTTTAGAAGACACTGTCTCTATCCTTCAAAGTAAAGTCTCTACTCTCGAACAACTCACTAAAGGATTGGTGTTGCGGGTGGAAGATGCAGAGGGAAGGGCACGTAGGAACAATCTCCGATTCGTAGGTTTTCCTAAAAAATGTGAAGGAGATGATGCTGGGAAATTCTTACTCGCTGGCTCACATTATGGATTCTGGCAGATGCACTGTCCCCTTGCTTCATTGTGGAGCGTGCACTCGGGGCCCTTCAGTAGCGACACCCACCAGGCACTAGACAATGACCTGTGATGGCACGTATTCTGAACTTCCACGACGAGGCATCATCCTAAAACAGGCACGGCTACAATCCAAACTGTTCTTTGAATCCCATCGCATCATAATCTTCTCTGACTATACAAAAATATTGCAGCAACAGCGCCAATCTTTCACCACTGACAAAGCCCGCCTTCGATATCTCAAGATCTCTTATATGCTCCTATAGCCAGCCCACTTGCGAGTGGTATTTAATTCCTGCAACATATTCTTTGAAACCATGGAAGAAGGATTCACATGTACAGATGAACAGAGAAGTCTAACACCACACACCCCACTGCGAAGGAACTCGGACTCCTCTGTAGGAGAACCCAGCCGCCCACAACACAAACCATCGGACAAACGTATCCATTGATCCAAATTGATGTGGTGCTCCAAAAACAGCAGCAACGACCCTGAGAAAACACCAGCCAAAAAGACAATGAACACAAACATATAGAGCAAAGACCCCTGAAACGGGAGACTATACTTTTATCGGGTACCCTAGGCAGCATTCAAGCTAAGCTTGGGCCATTCGCTATGGTGTGCTTCAAACCCCCAACAGTGTTTGCGACTCCATTGGGATTTTCAGGATCGCCCTGTCTCTCCATTGAGGGCGGGGTGCGGTACTTCCCGCAATAGATACTTCAGCAGTTTTGAGGTATTGAGATGTGGAGGGAGAGGGTGAGGGTGTTGTTTATGTTTATATTAGTACTGTTTGTGCATTAAAATGAAGCCTAGTACAGAAGCCCTCAGGGTTTAGACCCCTAGAGCAGTCTCACGATGGCTTACCCCTTAACAGATAAATGGCGGCACAGGCCACAGATCACCCCCGGACAGCTATATGTTGTTAGCTGGAATGTCTACAGTATGCTCGATTAGATTAAGCGAGATGCCGTCCTCTGACAGGCCAAACATATTTAAGCAGTCGTCCTCTTTCTACAAGACACATGTATGATGGGTACTAATAACCTATGGCTTGCCCGCTATGAGTAGACACAAACGTTCCATGCTGGCTTCACGCGTGACTCCAGGGGGGTAGCCATTTTGATACACTGTAGGATCTCATTCATGCTTGTGCAAATCTGGGCAGATATACATGAAAGATACATTTTCGTCCACGGGATCATATCCCAGGAACACATCTTGCTATGTAGGATTTATGCCCCCCATCCCGAAGGGCTTGTGGTGATCGGTGGGGATTGGAATGACATTATACACCCAGATAGGGTTTGATGGCAACCCTCTGGCACGGCCACAAGACCCCACGAGTCCAAGCTAAAGACCTTAATAGACCTGGTAGGGTGGGAGAATACATAGAGGATACACTATCCCATAGATACTGGCTTAACCTTTTACTACCCTACACACTCTTCCTGCTCTAGAATAGATCACATTTTCAACCCTTGGACCTTTACACACAGAGTACCAAAGGCAATGATCATACTCCGAGGTTTGTCGGACCATTCCCCAGTGGCAATTCAACTTTTGATTGGTCCGCGTCTGCCCCCATTTAGATGGTAACTCTCAATATGGCATCTTACAAAACCAGACTTACCGCACAAATATCTAAACGCGCTGGTAGAATATGTCTCTCATATTGAGACAATGGCATCCTCCACATGCGTATTATGGGAAGCCATTAAGCCCACAATACATCGAGTGGACATTAGATACTGTGTGGATGGGTGCAACTGACGTAGACAGTCGCTAATATACTTAGGAGTGGGCATTATGGAATTAGACAGCCGGGCTCAGGATAGCGACAGGACCAAGACACAACTGCAGCTAAGCCTAACACAGCAACAATATCATGGTGAGCTGATGGAGGAGGCACGTTGTGCATGGCTAGCTACACAGAGCAGAATCTATCAATGGGGAGAAAAGTCGGGGAGACTTCTTTAGAAGTTATGCCAGCAGGCACATACACACACTCAACTCCCGGGGATTTGCGACTCTGACAACACGCTACTGACAAACCCTGAGACGTTGGCTAAAAGCTTTGCCCCCTACTATCAATCCATTTATATGCCGCAGGAGGTGCCTGATACCTCTTGATTGAACGATTATTTGATGATATTCCCTCGAAGGCCCTCTTGAAGGAGGCTTGTGAGTCTCTGGAGGCCCCCCTTTCACTAGAAGAACTGACCGTAGCGCTGGCTGATCTACGTACCGGGAAAACACCCTTGACCCTTGACCCTGGTCTGGGTAGGCTGCTCCCCACACTGCTTACCGCTGCTCACCTTATGCCACCGCTGGTAGATTGCCCCGCTGTCATTTTCTACCCCTGGTAAACTGTTGTAACTTGCCTGCTGTTAACGTGCTTCTTTTCTTTTCCCGCTGCCTATCTTGTGCCACCGCTGTTATCTTGCCCTGTTGTTTTGCCTCCCCCTGGTAATCCGCAGTAAACTTTGTCTTTCTGTTAAACGTGCTTCTTCTCCCTTTTTCCCCCGTTTCCAGCTGTGTCCGCTCCCGCCGCTTTTTCCCGCCGCTGTCTCACATACGGCCTCGCCCCCTCAGCGTCCATTCGCCGCCCCGCTCCCACCTCCCAGCTGCTCCTCCCTCCCTTTTGTGGAGGCCGCGCAGCAGCCGCGCACAGTGGGCGTGCCGAAGGCGCGCCTAAGGCAAGCCCGTCTGCGCCCGTCTGTGCCCGTCCGCGCCTGAACCGCGCCCAGTGCCAGAACCCCTGACCCCCGCAGCTGCCACGACACGCTACACCGCTACAACTCCAGCACCCTCCACGCACTCAACGCCAGACGATCACGCACCTGCTGCCTGGCCGTCCCGAAGCGCACCCAAAGACCCTTCTCCTGCCAGAACTGCAGCTTCACCAGCATCCGGCCCGCCAACCCACCCACCAAAGAACCCAACTTCCTCAGATGCATCCTGCTCAACACCCGCTCCGCCAGCAAACACGCCGTTGAACTCTGGGACCTACTCGACACCAACGCCCCAGATGTCGCCTTCCTGACGGAGACCTGGCTGAACCCCTCCTTGGCTCCCGACATCGCCATAGCCATCCTGGAAGGCTACAAGATCACCCGCAAGGACCGCACCAACGGAGTAGGAGGAGGAATTGCCATCGTCCATAGAAACACTCTCGAAATCTTGACAGACACCGACGACACCCTCAGCACCACCGAACACCTGCACTTCCAGATCGACACCGACCCCAACCCCACCCTCAGAGGTACCCTCATCTACAGACCCCCCGGACCCTGACCGCAGTTCAGCTACTCCATCGCCGACTTCGTCAGCACACACGCCCTCGCCTCCACAGACTACATCCTCCTCGGGGACCTGAACTTCCACCTCGAGAACAACAACGACTCCAACTCTTCCACTCTGATCGACAACCTCGCCAACCTCGGATTCAGACAACTCGACACAACACCTACCCACTCCGCCGGCCACACACTTGACCCCATCTTCTCAGCAAGCTCCCACGTCTTCTTTAACCGCATCACCGAACTCCACTGGACTGACCACTACTGCATCCACTTCACCTTCCGCAAACCCACCACACACCACCGCACCCAGCAGATGCCTCGTCGCCGCTGGAGCAAAGTCACCGAGGACCAACTAACCATCACCCTTGCCCAGAGCCCACCCGAAGACCTGACCGACCCCGACGCCACAGCCCGTAGCCTCAGACAGTGGATCGACGACTGCGCCAACACCCTCGCCCCACTCAAAAAGCCCTCCAACACCCACACCAGCAAGAAAGCCAGCTGGTTCACCGAAGACCTCCAGGCCTCCAAGTGAACCTGCCGAAAACTCGCAAAAAACTGGAAAGCTACACAGCCCACAATACCGCCACCCGCAGACACCACCACCTCATCAGATCCGCCAAAAGGACCTCCTTCAAAGACCGCCAAGAAAAACAATGCACACGACAGCAAAGAGCTCTTCAACATCGTGAAGGAACTCTCCAACCCCAGATCCAACACCAACGACATCCCACCGTCACAAGAGCTGTGCAACTCGCTGGCCACCTTCTTCCATCGCAAGATCGCAGACATCCACGACAGCTTTGATGCCATCACCACCCCGGCAACCGCTGAGACCCCCGCTCCCACGACCACCACCCGCACCAACCGCCTGCTCGCCTGGACCAACATCAATGATGACGACACCGTCAAGATCATGAACACCATCCACTCCGGATCCCCGGAAGACCCCTGCCTACACCACATCTTCAACAAAGCCAGCAGCACCATCGCACCCCATCTCCGGAAAACCATCAACATCTCCTTCGAGACAGCGACCTTCCCGGAGAGCTGGAAGCAGGCAAAGATCAACGCCCTACTCAAGAAATCCAAGCCGGACCCCACGGACCTCAAAAACTTCCGACCCATCTCCCTGCTCCCGTTCCCGGCGAAGGTCATCAAAAAGGCCGTCAACAAGCAACTGACCAACTTCCTCAAGGAGAACAGCATCCTGGACCCGTCCCAGTCCGGGTTCCGCAGCAACCACAGCACCGAAACTGCCCTCATCACCACCACCGACGACATCAGGACCCTGCTTGACAACGGAGAAACCGCGGCCCTCATCCTCCTGGACCTGTCAGCCGCCTTCGACACGGTCTGCCACCGCACACTACGAACACGCCTCCACGATGCCGGAATCCAAGAGAAGGCCCTGGACTGGACCACCTCCTTCCTCTCCGGCAGAACACAGAGCGTCCGCCTCCCCCCCCTTCCGCTCCGAAGCCACCGAGATCATCTGCGGCGTACCCCAAGGCTCATCTCTCAGACTAACGTTGTGCAACGTCTACATGGCACCGCTCACCCAAGTCGCACGATGGCACGACCTCAACATCATCTCCTACGCCGACGATACCCAGCTGATCCTATCCCTCACCAAAGACCCCCACACCACCAAAACCAACCTCCACGAAGGAATGAAGGCCGTCGCCGACTGGATGAGAAACAGCCGACTGAAGCTGAACTCGGACAAGACGGAGGTCCTCATCCTCGGATCCACCCCCTCGGCCTGGGACGACTCCTGGTGGCCGACTGTACTAGGAGCACCCCCTACACCCACCGACCACGCATGCAACCTAGGGGTCATCTTCGACTCCAGTCTTTCCATGACGAAGCAGGTCAACGCTGTCTCCTTCTCCTGCTTCAACACCCTCCGCATACAGGATCTACAAGTGGATCCCCACCGAAACTAGAAGGACGGTCACCCAGGCTCTCGTCAGCAGTAGACTGGACTACGGAAACGGCCAAATTCCTGAAACAGCTCCAACGCATCCAGAACACCTCCGCAGGCCTGATCCTCGACATCCCTCGCCGCAGCCACATCACACCCCACTTGAGAGACCTGCACTGGCTCCCCATCAACAAGAGGATAACCTTCAAGCTCCTCACCCACGCACACAAGGCACTCCACAACACCGGACCAGCGTACCTCAACAGCCGACTCAGCCTCTACACCCCCACCCGCCAGCTCCGCTCCGCAGACCACGCCCTCGCCACCGTCCCCCGCATCCGAAGAGTGACCGCCGGTGGCAGATCATTCTCCCACCTCGTCACCAAGACATGGAACACCCTCCCCATCCACCTGCGGCAGACCGAAGACCTCCTAACCTTCAGGAGACTTCTCAAGACCTGGCTCTTCGAACAGTAGCAGCTCTCCCCCCCCCCCACCTAGCTCCTTGAGACCCCCACAGGAATGTAGTGCGCTTTATAAATACTATGATTAAATGATTTATTGATTGAAACACCCGGCCCCAATGGTTTCCCAAGAGAATACTCTAAAGCATACATGTCTCCCCTGGGCCTACATTACTTGGCTGCCATACAAGAAGCAGCGCAGTTGAGGTCCGGCTATTGTGCTACAGGCTTCTCCCTCAACTGAAACACCTACAGGGTTTCCAGGGGTGAGGCCAGATTGGGATATTCTCCCTAGGAGACATTCTACATGGCTGTACCCTTAAATCATTCCAAGAACTTCAGGAAGAATTTTCCATGCCATGTACCCAATTTTATATACACTTGCAGTTCTGGCAGACGGATGTAAGTCCCATCAATAATGATGATTGGAGGGACGCCCTCGAATCTCCCAGAGGAGCAGCAATTTCCTCACATTTACGCTTGATTCAGCTCAAGTACTTACACCAAACATATTACACATGCCTCACGCTCTGGAGGGCAGGTCAATCGCATCCCCAGACTGTTTAAGATGCGGTGGTTCAGAGGGAACCTTCCTAAATACAGTTTGGACTTGCTCTACCCCAGATAGTTTTTGGAAGGGAGTATTCACATGTCTGACAGAGGTGCTAGGTTAAAACCTCCCAAGATCCCCACAGCTTGCATTACTACATAACTCAGAGGACATGGTCGGGAACAGGTATAAACGCCATCTTTTATTCCTAAAGCAAAACCAAAGGGGGTGATGGACGGAGTGTTGAACATTGCAAGCACTCACCCCCAGTCAACTGATCTGGGTTTAATCCATCATCATTCTTTAGCTCACTCCGCCACCCCAGTTCAGACATGGCCATATGCAAATCAGTCTGACCCTGTGCCTCATGGGAACAGTCCACCCGAACTGCCAAGCCATGTCTTCCCTGGACCGGAAACAAGCATCCTGGGACCGGTTTCGGGTTCCTAACCCTCATCAGCCAGGCTATCTTTTATTCCTAGGCCTCACTCTTGCTAAACGGGATATTGCCCATGCTTGGAAGCAGAATCCCCACCTCTCTTTGGCGTCTGGAAAAGAGGGATGGATTTTTGTATGGGGCTGGAGAAGCCAGTGTTTCAGGGTAGGGGATGTCCCCAAAAATACACATGCATGTGGACTTACTGGACCTACTATCGAGGCAGTACTCAAGTCCCACTGCCATCAATGACTGTAACACTAGATTCAAAGGTACGATCCTATGCCAAAATGCATAAAACGTTAAACACTAATAGCTTGATGAGAGGTGTTATAGCTCGGGTTGCGACGAGAGGGCATGGACAAGTTTATTTTTTCGTAGCTAGTTTTATTATTAAGTTTATAAAACAATATGTTGTGGTACTATGCCGATTCTGAAAATATGCTTGTACCTGTATGCAATGGCCCACGGGGCACGATTTTGGAAAAACTCAATAAAATATGTTCTTAAACACAACTGATCTTTGATTTCTGCCTGTTTCTGAAAACTGGGCAAAGGACAATTTTAGTAGAGCAACAACATTAGTAATGGGGTAGAAAATGTGGGCTAACGGCTAGGGCTGTGTGGGTGGTCGATCTCAAATCTGGGGAACCAGTTTTGAGTCTCGGCAATGACGCTCAACATCGTGTGATTCTGGGCATCACTTAATCTAGCCCGTGCCTAACGAAAATGAATGTGTCCTTGTGTAACGTACTTGGGGGCATATTATCAAGGACGGCGTTAAAATTATCGCCGCTTTAGTGGCAGGAAACTGCCGCTAAAGCGGCGATAATGGGCTTGATAATATGCCCTGGAGAATTCCAATAGAAGCCCATGTTCACACCAGAACATGGGCTTCTATTGGAATTTTCTGCGGCATATTATCAAGCCCATTATCGCCGCTATACTGCTGCTAAAGCGGCGATAATTGTAACGCCCTCCTTGATAATATGCCCCTAAGTGCTCATGTAAAGTGCTCTGATAACTGATACCTTCAGGCCAAGTTCGCGCTATATAAAACGGCAAAACTTTTTTTAATTTTTAGGTTTTAAAAAAGTGCACTTTGTCTGACAACATTTTTTTCCCTGTGAACTCCTATGAGTACAGTCGCAAGGTGCATTGACTAAGGGTGCTCGTCCCAGCTTTCAAAACATTGTTTACGCGTTATCAATTTTTCTTCAATCAAGGATGTGCCCTTACGGCTAGAATGGTCGACCTAGAAGCTAGGGAACCGGGTTCGAGTCTAGGCTGGGACGCTCAACATCCGTTGTTCTGGACAAATCACTGAGGGGCATTTTATCAAGGATGGCGTTAAAATTATCGCCAGTTTAGCGGCAGAAAACTGCCACTAAAGCAGCGATAATGGGCTTGATAATATGCCCTGGAGAATTCCAATAGAAGCCCATGTTCACACCGGAACCTGGGCTTCTATATGAATTCACAAGGGCATATTATCAAGCCCATTATTTCCGTTTTAGCGGCAGTTTTCTGCCGCTAAAGCAGCGATAATTTTATCGCCTGTCTTGATAATATGCCCCTGAATCTCCCCTGTGCCTAACTCGATGAATGAGTGCATCTTTAACGCAATTGGGGGCATATCAGCAAGGCGAGGCGATAGAATTATCGCCGCTTTTGCGGCCGTTTTCGGCCAAAAAGCGGCGATAATTTTATCGCCTAATTAGCAAGCTCACGCTATCACGTGAAAACTTGCGTTAGCATCGGAATTCCTAACGCCCAGCTTTGCATCTCTAATGAGATGCAAAGTGGGCGTTCCTGACCTGACATGACAGGAGAAATGTCGCTAATCGACATTTCTCCTATCATCAAGCCCCATGCTGTGAAGCATAGCGGCAAGAAAAGTAGCGATAACCCCTGTTATCGCTACTTTCCTTACGCCTGCTTCAGGACTGACTTAGCCATGATATCCTATGGAAGGTGGATATCATGGCTACGTTTGTGGGTCCCTATCAACAAGCTAACGCCACATTGCGTGAGATTATCGCTGGGTTTCCAGCGATAATCTCACGTTAGGCAGTTAGCGTGAGAATTTTTATCGCTTTTGAGAGAAGCGTTGCTAATAGCACGCTATCTCTGCGATAAAAATCCACGCTAGCCGGCGATAATTATCCTAGTGCTAAGTGCGCTTAGCGATAATTATCGCTGGTTTTTGCTGATATGCACCTTGGTGATCAGTTTAAGGGCTCCAATACCTTCGGGTCGAGTTTGCGCTATATAACCCCTAACCCCCCAAAAATATATATACATAACATTATCCAACTCAAAGCATAGTTGCACCCGTAAATGGGATCATGGCTTTCGAACATACACGAAGACAACTTGATACAGTTTTAAAATGTGTTTGCGATCTGGATGGAACGCTCTCAGTCAGTGCACCTTTGGACTGTTCTTACAGGATTAATCGATTACTGATGGATTATTGGGAGTCTCGGGCTGGAAGGCGCGCTAAACTAGTACGGCATCATCCTGATAATCTGCTTTAATTCAGAAGCATTTGGGGGCATATTATCAAGAAACGGCGTTAAAATTATCGCCGCTTTAGCGGCAGAAAACTGCCGCTAAAGCGGCGATAATGGACTTGATAATGTGCCCTTGAGAATTCCCATAGAAGCCCAGGTTCTGGTGTGAACATGGGCTTCTGTTGGAATTCTCTGCGGCATATTATCAAGCCCATTATCTCCGCTTTAGCGGCAGTTTTCTGTCGCTAAAGCGGCGATAATTGTAACTCCAGATCTTGATAATATGCCCCTAAAACAGCAGGCGTGCAGATAAAAGCTTCAATCTTTCATATCAGTACGTGCGGGCTGTCCCAAATGTCAGCGAGGGCTACAGGCAGGGGACACAGTGGCACGTGGACGCTTCGATTCTGCAGGTTGCAAATGCGATGCTTGTCGGGTGTTTACTCCGGCGGTGTTACCGTGCGGATCTGTCATGCTAATGAACAATGCCGTAATGTTTTATATTGTAGTTTGCAATAAAGCTTCTTAGGTCTGAAAGGGAGGATTTTATGGATGCAGTAGCCGGGTTTGGAAAAAAAAGCTCTCCTGTCTGCTGCAAATCCGCCGAGTGTTTTTTAGGTCTCGCCTGAGACAGCGCTTTAGCGCTGCTCTGGCGAGACTTATAGTAAGCGAGTTTTGGAAGTGCAAACAGTGGCTTTTCAGGCCTCCAAATACAGTGCATGTGCCCCAGGCGCGCGCACCATTTGGCAGCCTGAAAAGCACTGCCTGATCACTTGCTTTGATGTCCTCAGTGAGCCGTGCGGACACTGAGGACATCAAAGTGCACACCATTTGCCACCCCCTTGTTTTTTCCTTTGATCCCTATCTTTCCCTTCCTCAATCTCACCCTCTCCCTGCCTTTTACAACTGCGGCCCGCCCCCACTCCCCCCTCCCACTCCCTCCTCGTTTAATGTCGCTGTCATTGTCATCATATTTTGGAGTGAATTCACAGTTTGAGTCTGCTCGCACTACGGTGGTTCAGCACATTAGATAGAGGCGAGCAGTTCTGGGCTGCCGGTAAATTGCGTTTGGCTCTAACTAACCAAAACCTTTAAAGTAAACATGTTGTTCCTGACTAGATTTCACATGCTTTACTTAATCTTGCATTACCTATGTGTTTGTTTTTTCAAGGATTTTGTTACTTATTTTTCACGCACCTATCACTCTTGTCTCCCCTCCCTTATAACCTATTTCCAGGTTCTCCAGCGCCACAACGTCATATAAAGGGCAATAGCGCTATGCAAATATAATCACTCCTCTGCAAATGAACAGACTAAAGTAAAAAAACATTAGATTTCAATGCTAAAAACTCTAACTTTCACAAATGCGAGACTGCTGCACGCTGCACACTGCTGCACGCCGCACACTGCTGCACGCCGCACACTGCTGCACGCCACACACTGCTGCACGCCACACACTGCTGCATGCCGCACACTGCTGCACGCCGCTGCACGCCACACACTGCTGCACGCCACACACTGCTGCACGCCACACACTGCTGCACGCCTCACACTGCTGCACGCCGCACACTGCTGCACGCCGCACACTGCTGCATGCCGCTGCACGCCGCACACTGCTGCACGCCGCACACTGCTGCACGCCACACACTGCTGCACGCCACACACTGTTGCACGCCACACACTGCTGCATGCCGCTGCACGCCGCACACTGCTGCACGCCGCACACTGCTGCACGCCAAACACTGCTGCACACCACACACTGCTGCACGCCACACACTGCTGAACGGCGCACACTGCTGCACGCCACACACTGCTGCACGCCACACACTGCTGCATGCCGCACACTGCTGCACGCCGCTGCACGCCACACACTGCTGCACGCCACACACTGCTGCACGCCACACACTGCTGCACGCCGCACACTGCTGCACGCCGCACACTGCTGCACGCCGCACACTGCTGCATGCCGCTGCACGCCGCACACTGCTGCACGCCGCACACTGCTGCACGCCACACACTGCTGCACGCCACACACTGCTGCACGCCGCACACTGCTGCACACCACACACTGCTGCACGCCACACACTGCTGCATGCCGCACACTGCTGCACACCGCTGCACGCCACACACTGCTGCACGCCACATACTGCTGCACGCCACACACTGCTGCACGCCTAACACTGCTGCACGCCGCACACTGCTGCACGCCGCACACTGCTGCACGCCACACACTGCTGCATGCCACACACTGCTGCACGCCACACACTGCTGCACGCCACACACTGCTGCACGCCACACACTGCTGCATGCCGCATACTGCTGCACGCCGCTGCATGCCACACACTGCTGCACGCCACACACTGCTGCACGCCACACACTGCTGCACGCCTAACACTGCTGCACACCGCACACTGCTGCACGCCGCACACTGCTGCATGCCGCTGCACGCCGCACACTGCTGCACGCCGCACACTGCTGCATGCCACACACTGCTGCACACCACACACTGCTGCACACCGCACACTGCTGCACGCCACACACTGCTGCACACCACACACTGCTGCACGCCACACACTGCTGAACGGCGCACAATGCTACATGAAACACTGCTGCACGCCACACACTGCTGCACGCCACACACTGCTGCACTCCACACACTGCTGCACTCCACACACTGCTGCACGCTGCACACTGCTGCACGCCGCACACTACCGCACGCCGCACAATGCTGCGCACACTGCTGCATTACACACTGCTGCACGCCGCACACTGCTGCATGCCGCACACTGCTACACGAAACACTGCTGCATGCCACACACTGCTGCACGCCGCACACTGCTGCACGCCGCACACTGCTGCACGCCACACACTGCTGCACGCCGCTGCACACCACACACTGCTGCACGCCACACACTGCTGCACACCACACACTGCTGCATGCCGCACACTGCTGCATGCCGCACACTGCTGCACGCCACACACTGCTGCATGCCTCACACTGCTACACGAAACACTGCTGCACGCCACACACTGCTGCACACTGCACACTGCTGCACACCGCACACTGCTGCACACCGCACACTGCTGCACGCTGCACAATGCTGCACGCCGCACAATGCTGCACGCCGCACAATGCTGCACGCCGCACAATGCTGCACGCCACACAATGCCGCACACTGCTGCACGCCACACACTGCTGCACACTGCTGCATTACTCACTGCTGCATGCTGCACGAAACTGCTGCACGCAGCACACTGCTGCATGCCGTACACTGCTGCATGCCGCACACCGCTGCAAGCCGCTGCACGCCACACGCTGCTGCACGCCACACGCTGCTGCACGCCACACGCTGCTGCACGCCGCACACTGCTGCACGCCGCACACTGCTGCACTCCACACACTGCTTTTATGCGAGTTTATGCTACTGACATTGTAAATGACAATGCCTTTTATTTGTTTTAAAACCAAAGCATAAATAAAAGGCATTGTAATTTTACAATGCCAATAGCTCAAACTCTTATAAATGCGAGACCTATTGCATTGCAAATGCTTGTTCTTCCCAGGGAGAGGTTGAGGTGACCCAGGTCCCAGTGCCCCGGGCGGCGCTCTGTGCAGCAGAAAACCTTGACACTGCGAGGAATGGGCCGCTTCCTTTCACCGAGTGATTGACAACCTGGGCAGTGTCCCGCCTTCTACACTTCGCCTTAAAACAGGCACCTCCGAGCGGCAGGCATCCTCTGCGACCCCAGCCCCCGCGCGCCCACCTCTATTGATACAGCAGTTTATTGTTTCTTTGTTGATTACCTATTATCAAAGGCCTTGAGTACAGCAATCCACACAGCCCCATGTCACAGGTAATCCCGATCCTTGCGCCTCCGCTGCAAATAAACCCTCGTGCGTGGCACTAAAGAGCAGCGTAGCCATGCCCGAGACAGAGAGGTCGCGCGGTCAGTGGTGCCGGGTCACCGCTGCTCAAAATATCGAATGTATTATTCTGCACAGAATCCCAGATTGTAAAATACATGATAAAAACGGTGAAGTGTGCGTTTCTTTTATGGATGATCGAACCTTCAGAGGTAGGCGTAAATTGCCCATGTCAGATACTGTATTATATAAGGAGACGGAATTTGTGAAAATTAGCTGTTGTACGCCTGTTTGGCTAATACTCTGTGGACAAAGTTTGTGCATTGTGTGAAGTACGCAACAACTGTAGATGGGGCATTTTTAAGCTTTTTCACACTTGTCCTATGAATTGTGTTGATTTCTTAGTAGACAATAATTTGTGTAACCTTTGATACCTTGCATCTTACACATGTCCTTACAGTGACAATGTCCTCTAAGCTGTTTTCACAGTAGCAGCGTTAGCTGTTCCATAGAAAAGCACTGGGATACGTTATTAAAAGCAAAAAATGTTGTCTCCAACTAGGAACCAGCAAAGGGAGAAGGTGACCCTCTCTTGGCAGGATAGCATGGGGGCTGTGCCCAGCCCCTCGCATATCTTCAAAGAACCTACCATGTCACTGACAGATGGCGCTCACACCTTAGCCTGCCTCCATTTTGTCTCTAGTATTGCTTGCAGTAGGGCACACAAGAACAGCTACAAACGTAAGTAGGGTTACCCCTAGGAACGCTTTCCCTATTGTTTACGGAGAAGCCAGGAGCCACTGTCACCCAAAGACTAGTGCCAGACATAAATGTGGCACCCGTGGGTATCCTCTTCAGAACATTCCTGGACCTACTGAAGACAGAAGAAGGACTGCACCTGCTAGTGAGACATTTGAAGAGCACCTAAAGGTCTGGACCGTAAAAGGGCTGGGCCTGCTCCCACTTGAACCCAGGATGAAGAAGTGGACTCCCAGGGTCCGCTGGGTGACCTCCTGTTAAGCTAGGAGGACACAGTAGCTGCTAGTCGTGCTCTTTCCTGTCAGAGCCCAGCCTACCAGTTAGCACTGGACCTGGCCAGGACCCTGCTGGTGGTTTCTGTAAGAGTGAGTGCTGACCCCCAACGGCTGGCCCTGATGTGTTTGAGCCCTTAGTTTTGGTCAAACAGTACTCCTCCCTACCTAACTGAAAGCTTCACCAGACTTGACACTGATCATCGACGCACCGACAGTCTTCCTTCCTAAGTGCTCCCTAAGTTCCTCTGAATAACAAAGTGTGGTCGTATAGGAACGTTTAGGTTTAGATGTTTTTTCTGGTGCTAAAATCCTGCACGCTGAATGGATCCCTTCAGTATAGCGCGCCGCAGCTGCCTCTATATCATTGGGCAGTGGTGGCATGTAGGTAGAGAGCTGTTCTTCCAATAGAGCCCCATTCATATTGTTCCATGCACGAGGGGTGAGTGGGCTATTGGGGTGCAGTGATCTTGAAGCTGATATGGGAATGCTAATTCAAGTAGGGTCGCATTTGGCAAGCTGGATGACCAGTGGTCAGTAAGCCTTGACAATACTGGCTGGATGTAGAGGCAGAGCGTTCAATGGCCGCACAACCGGGGTACCCAGAGCCTCACTGCAGGCCGCGAAGAGTCTGTTCTTTATTAATCACCATCAGCAGGTTTACTTAGAGCAGACATGTCACTTAGAGCCACTTGTTGTGCTGTTAGAAGTCTTTTATATAAACTCACATCTCAAGAACAACTCTTGTGTCTTCCGAGCAAATCCCACATAAGGAAGGAAAGCTTCCATGTGCGGGTGTCATGCTTACATCATGAATGTATTCAACCCTTCCTGGTCTGTCACTGATACAATATGACATAGAGACTCAATGCTTGCCCAGAGCCCTTCATCTCTTCATAACCATTAGGGGGACACTGGCCCACCACCAGGGACACAACAAGCCTTTGCTGAACACACTGCATTTGTAGAGGTAAGCCGCACCGCCCCAGAAGATGGTATGAAAAGGAGTCAGAAGATGCGTTTGTAACAATCCAATGAGGCCCCCCTTCTTACACAGTGTGTACTAGCAGTGGAAGGGATTTTCAGTTTTGGTGAAACACTGCACAGTGAAGGATTGGCATCCAGAAACTGTGAATCAAATCGCGTAATTAAATGCGTTATGTATCTCTCAAAGTTTGAAAAACGAACTTCAGAACATAGAGTGGCGGCTGAACAGTGAATGTTTGTGTAGGTTAAACATTGCGAATCTATGCCCAACCCATCCCTATGCCCTAATGATACTCTTACCACCCTATACCCCTTCCCACACCTAAACCCTAAAAACACCTTTACCACCCTACCCCCTTGCCCACCCCTAACCCATAGAAAGCCGTTAATATCCGATAAACCTTCCTAGATAGATAGATAGATAGATAGATAGATAGATAGATAGATAGATAGATAGATAGATAGATAGATAGATAGATAGATAGATAGATAGATAGATAGATAGATAGATAGATAGATAGATAGATAGATAGATAGATAGATAGATAGATAGATAGATAGATAGATAGATAGATAGATAGATAGATAGATAGATAGATAGATAGATAGATAGACAGACATTCATCCAGACAAACATACACACTAACTTTAAATATACTGACGTTTTGGTGTAAAGGCATGTGTGGTAAAGGCATATGCGTTGTGAAAACATGCGTAGTAAAGGAATTGAATGGTCGCAAAGCGTGGTAAAGGCACTGTGTGGTAATTGATGCGTGGTAAAGCCTCTATTGTACAGGCTGATTCCCCAAAGAGATCCTTCATGGTTGAATATGGGTTTTACAAATGTGCCTTTTAAATCAAATTGAGGTTTACTGCTTATATTTCGAGTGTTTCAATGCCTATGTACCTTTGCACGTTATTCAATGCCGTGTGTACCTTTGTACTGTGCCCAATGCCAGCTTATCTTGCACATTGTTCAATGCCAATGTACCTTTGTATTTTTTAATTGAAAGTATGTTGAACTTACTGTATATAGAGAACAGTGTGTGTAGGTCAAATGTGTCTCTGTATGTTCTTGTATTCAGTTGTCTTATTTAATGTTGTATCCTTTCATTGCTGTGTTGGTTGCTGTCCTTTCTCACAGTGGCGGCCGGCACAGATAAACGCGGTGCGTAGGGCAGGGCAGGGCATGGAAGAGGGGGAAGCTGACTGACGACGGAATAGATGTTATTTATTTATTTAATTATACCTATTCTATCGTCTATCGACTTTCCCCGCTCTCACCGTGCCCGCCCCGCTGCATTTACCTGTGCCAACCACTGCTGCTTGCTCAGTTTGTGTGTTGGCAGTATGTTTTTGTGATATGGGTTTTGCTTGTTTGTCACACTATTTTTGTGAATGAGGGAGGAGTCCAGGAATCTCATTTATACATAGTCTTGGGTAGATCAGTGTCCTTGTAAGTCCTTATGATTTTTTAAGGTCAACGCTTACCGATTACATCCAACCACAAGGATGTCTGCGAATCCCATGTAAGAATCCCCTGTGAGTGTCAGGGCCTGATGACCGGATGCAGCGGAGAGGTCAAGCAGGGGTAATAAGCTGAGATCTTCCCAGCGATGAGGAGGGTGTGGTCCATGGTTTAGATATCCATGCTCCATTGATACCTAAAGTCAGGGTGCTGGTCATGAAAGAGGAGAGGAGATGCTTGTTGATGTCACTGTTCAGCTGCACGGAGAGAGTTTGCTTGGCCAGCGTTCAAGTAAATGGTAAGCATGTTATTGATGTGTAATTAGCCCGTTCCTTAGGGTCCAGGGGTGGACTCCTCAGGAGTGGTAGGATCCATTCAGATTTGAGTTCTTCAGAGAAGGTGTCTTGAGTTAGCAGTGGCGGCTGCTCCTGCGAATAGGAAGTGGGGTGGGTATGGGGAGTGGGCCGGGGGAGGGGAGAGGTATAAATAAAATTACATCACTTACCTGCCGGCCGGTCGGCAAGTTGTCGGCCGTCTCCGTCCTCTCCGTCTTCTTTTTCTGGCATCTCTGCTTATAGGAAGCACCTGGGCTCCCTAAGCCAAATACAAGGCTGCAGTACAGCCTTGTGATTGGTCTGCGCACCGTGGTTCAGCACTCAGACGGGGACTGAGAGCCCGGGCATGTTCTCCACCCAGGCGGTCAAGCAGCCTGGGTGGAGAACATGCAAAGTGCACATTCATTTTTGGGCCGGCTGGTCAAACATCCATGCGCTCTTACAAAGTGCACTCACCACTCCCCCTGCTCCTGTCGTCAGAGCAGCCCCGCTCTCCCCGCAAAACTGACTCCGAACGGAAAAATAAAACGATAATATCCTTGCTTTATTATCATTTTATTATTCCTTTTTTACAGTGCTGAATGGGGGGGCGAAGCTCCTCAGCCTTAGTGGAGGAGCCCCCCTTTGAGTAAGGGCTGTGTTGGCAATCTTGATTAGAGATCCAAATACTTCTTTGGAGTGCGGCCGTACCAATATTGAGATATATAACAATACAACTGCTAGTACTGCACAATGTCTTGGAACTCAATTTATTTTATGAGGACACATCTTGAGAAGAAACAAAAGTGTCAAAGACTTGTTTTCTTGAATTAATCAATAAATTTAATTATTTTATGTTTTTTGACAGAGCCTGTTCTTAATACCTACAGGTCCTGATGAGAGTCCCCGTCAAGAAGGGGTCTCGAAACGCGTAGACCGTGTGAAGAGACCACAAGAATTGTGGAAATTATAACATAAAAAGAAACAGTTATAGAGACCAATTTTCCTTTATCTCTTTTTCTGTGGTCCAAATAGAAAGTCTACAAAATTCGTCTTCTCAAATTTAAAACTTTTAGATCGAGTATGTATGTGAATGTATGAGTATGAACAAATTCATTATAATGAATGGTATGTGAGATCAGTATGTATGATGAGTATAAATGAATGGTGTGGAGTAAATTTAAAAAAATCCTTTGTCATTATATGTTTGCCCATTCTTTGAATTGCATTTACAAATGGAAGGTCAAAAAACATAAAATAATTAAATGTATTGATTAATTCAAGAAAACAAGTCTTTGACACTTTTGTTTCTTCTCAAGATGTGTCCTCATAAAATAAATTGAGTTCCAAGACATTGTGCAGTACTAGCAGTTGTATTGTTATATATTATTAGAGGCTCAGCTTTACTGCCTTCAGCCTACCTCCAGTGTCGTTTTTTGTACCAATATTGAGGGTAAGATGACAACTTCATAGATGGCGGCTCTGGGAGATGTGTGGATGCCAGAGAGGGCAGCATTTTTAAATTAGTCTGAAGATGGTACGCTTTGCATTGTATGGTGGAATGGGGCAGGGTGGAAATCTGTTTCGCGGTGTTGATATGAAGTCTGATCTTGTTTTTAGTTTTGGCAGTTACAGAACTGACACACATTTATGGAGGGTAGGTCCACTCACATGTCGTCTGAATATGTGTCCGTGTTACCCATGCCTCACCTTGAGAGGAGGTCGCATCTTCTGGTGCTAGTGATTCTGTCCTTGGCCCCTTCTCAAGCACACAGGGATGCTTTGCTTCTGTGCAGCTCTTACTGTAGCACCGAAGATGTCTTTATTTGTTGATATCCCGTCAGCTTGAGGATGGTGAGAAAGAACCTTTAGTCACATGTGAAGGTGAGAAAGTCCCATAAACTATAAATATACTGCGGGTACTTTACATGGATTGCAGCTTGAAGGTCTCCCTGCCAGGCTGAGAAGCAAACAGTCTTGGAGGAGAAAATATTTACACAGAGGGGGGGACGGTGAGGTCATCTTTCATTATTTCTTGATTAAAGACAATGCTGTAGCCAAGTCTGAGTGTGTGAATTAAGGGGCAAAGGCCTGTGGCGAGACTGCTGAGACTCACGGCATTGGCACATGTGCTGCACACGCTGACTTCAGCAGGAGTAGGCACAGGCGGAGAAGGTATGGTTAGTGCCCCCCCTGCGTCATCGGAATGGTACACACCTGACCACTGAGACCCTGGCCAATGGTGTCATCCC
Source organism: Triturus cristatus (assembly GCF_964204655.1). NCBI lineage: Eukaryota > Metazoa > Chordata > Amphibia > Caudata > Salamandridae > Triturus > Triturus cristatus. The sequence continues at coordinate 77,628,084 of NC_140583.1, forward strand.
AGAATACCGAAGCTGTCCGATATAAATGCCCTATCCTGAATATTGTTTACGAGAATATCGCCCCCTTGGAGTTAATCGATGAAAATGTGTACTCAGCGGATGTTTGTGTCACAAGATATTTTTGTATCCGAGATTCTGACCTGTAGCCCAAACAATTCCTGTGGCATTATATATAGTAGGTAAAGTATTATCATAAAAGGCAGTACACCCACTGCTCTGAAATAGGAGGCGGGTCGACGCCAAGGGGTGTTCTTTTATGGCTGGTTATTGGCACATTCAGGCCCTACCACGGAAACAATTTTGTGTAGAAGCATTATTATTTGTAAACGCCGTCTGCGGGATTTTGTTTCATCACCCATACATTGCACTGTGGTTCACATTACCGTTTAATAGCCCAATATAATAATGTATTCATTATGTCGAGTCAATACCAATTATTTTTCTAACATACAAAGATACCGCTACAGCTTTTACCCTCAACAAATTCAAATCCACTGACACAAGTCTCTTTACATTTAATGGTCAGTGCCCCTGGAACCATCATTCATGACTGGCACTGACCTCTTAATGAGATACTTAAGGAAGCAAGACGGAGTTGGACACAGTAGTGGTCAGAGGGGGACTTAGAATTAGAGAAGCGGATAAATGAACCTAAAAGGTTCTATGAAGAACCAGGTGTGATGTTTACTGTACCCACGTGCCACGATGCAACAACAGCCCACCCAAACTCACCAGTCAGGGAGACCAGACTTGTGTAGATTCAAAGGAGATAAGTAGTAGATGGTGCATCTGTCAAAACTAGAAAGAACAAACATGCTTAAGATAAGCTAGATGAGGATGGAAGAAATGGCTTGTGAGTGCTAAGATATACAGAGATGGAAACAAGCATTGGCAATACACAAGTTGTTATTTGTATATTTAAAGATGCTTGTGGAGTATACAGACAGAAGAGGTAGCACATTGGTAGACGTGGTGGAGCTTATTTTACTCACAATGACATCCTTGCCCTTCTGCTGCAGATTTTATGTGACTACGCAAGCACTACTGCTACTTATTACGTAACTGTTATATGTGTTGTGGATGCCTGCACTACCCATGCCGGACATATGCTGTATGTGGACGAAGCATTGTGAACACCTTTTATTGCACAAAAGCAATAATGATTGTCACTGAGAGAAGGGACTGGAGGAGGGCAGTGTAGGGGCACGCAGCACAAGAACGAGCTTAAGGTGGAAGAGGCAGTACACAGAGCAACCTGATAAGTGGTTACCACAAGCCCTCCACTAGTCTTCACATCCCCTCCCCGTTAGAAGTGGTCAGTGCCAGTGGAGGTGCACAAGACAAGACGCTATCACTGAGCATCATTCCCCGCCACTGGTCCAGTCCTTTGTACATAGATTCCCACGGTGGTTGATGACACTAAACTTTGCTTGAGTCCTTCTTACGTTGTGGTGTGATTGACCCAGATAGTCTACACACATCATGTTCATCTGAGATTCGAAATAGGTGATGACACATCAACTTGTACCCTCTGGTTGTTCCTAGAGGTGTCAGCAGACTAATTCTTCAAGATCTTCTTCGATAAAACCAGGATACCCCTGAAACCTCCTAACTTGGCAGTTCTCCTCAGGACATGAATCCCATCTCAGGGCCCGATTCACAGAACTAACTTAAGACAAAATCCTAAACTCACTACTTTTGGTATTCACAGAAGGCATTTAGTAGTAGTAAAGTTAGGATTTTGTCTTGTCTGTCTTAAGTCTGTCTTAAGTCTGTCCTAAGTTTGTTTTAAGTTTGTCTTAAGACTGTCTTAAGTCTGTCTTAAGTCAAACTTAAGTCAAACTTAAGACAAAATCCTAACTTTACTACTACTAAATGCCTCCTGTGAATACCAAAAGTAGTAGGACAGACTTAAGACAGAATTAAGACAGAATTAAGACAGACTTAAGACAGACTTAAGACAGACTTAAGGCAAACTTAGGACAGACTTAAGACAGACTTAAGACACACTTAAGACAAACTTAAGACGAACTTAGGACAGACTTAGGATAGACTTAAGACAGACTTAAGACAGACAAGACAAAATCCTAACTTTACTACTACTAAATGCCTTCTGTGAATACCAAAAGTATAAAGTTTAGGATTTTGTCTTTAAGTTAGTTCTGTGAAGGACCCTCAATCTCTGGTGTGCGAAATTCATCAGATATCTTTTTTGCATAAATATGCAAAATTTCAGAAAATTGTGGGAAATTACATGAAACGCAAAACTTGTGTTTAGAGCTATATTGTGGTGTAAAGTGTGTCCTTATATCCATTTTGGATGTGATGGCATATTTCAAGCTTAAAAAACAGCTAAAAAACACACGTGCCGCAAACAACAGCCACTCATATGCTCTTTGCTGGCTTGTTCCATGTTCTTGCAAAAGGATTTTTACCCGAAGGGACTTAAAGTTACAGAACCTGATGTAATGGCTTAATTTCAGGATTTTTGAGTAATAAGTGTAACATGAAATGGGAGGAATTATGCGGTATTATGCCAGCATGATAAAAACTCCTCCCGGGCCAAATCTCAATTAGGATCAGCTATGGGTTCCTACTACAATCTGATGCTGAAGGTCAGTGTCTTTAGTTGGGCCTATTCAGCCAAACACACTATTCAGGGTCCTGGTCCTAGGGTTACTAGGCTGAGTACTAGTCTCGGCCCATAAAATTCTTAAGAGGTCCTGTGGAAATTTAGTTCGTAACTGAACATTATCTGCGCCATCTTGTCTCTCTCCAGCGCCGCACGCAGAAACCCACGACGCGTCCCTCTGGCGCTGCGAACATCCCTCCGCGCGCTGACCGCCCCCGCTCTCTCATACATGGGCCATAAACCCTCTCCTTCTGCGCGACCCTGCCATGGAACCACATCCCGCGCCTGACCAACACCTCCTTTCATCCCATACATGGTCATACATCCTTTTTGATAACCCCCTTCCTCTGCGCCCGATTGTCCGAACCGATCCCAGGCCATCACCTAGCCCTGCGGATGCAGTTTATTGCCCCTACTGTAAGGGAAAACACCTCACATCAAAGGGATTACAGTAGATCAAGTCCCCCACCCCCTGAGACCCGACCAGTCGCACACACCCCCGGGAATTGGCGGAATGTCCAGTTGTGTGATAGCCATCTCCTACTGTGGGTAGGGTGGGGACTTCTACTGTAGATATGTGTGGGAACGAGCTTGAAGTGGGGACTCCGAGGATGTTCTTTCATGTATCAAAGCAATCTCAAGAATGTGCCATGTACCATAAACCGTGTAATAAAGTCATAAACCTGTGTATAAGAGGCCAGGCCTCAGAGATGCAGTTAGAGCACCTCGTGACGATACCTTGCTGTCCGATCTGACGTGTTCTGCTCCGACGGAATAAAACTTTGTTTCCTGCCTTCCAGTCTCCGGCGCCTGCCTCTTTTGTTGGTTAATCATCGAATGTTATAAGAGGCGATTACCGCCGGGCAATACTTGAAAGGTTATCGACTGAAACCGCCGCTACCATTTAACAGTCCTTCCCGAGTACTATATTATACCCTCTCCAGAACCTCATATTCTCTTCCTGCAGAAGCCTGCGGTGACTGAGTCTTTTTCTAAGAAAGTCCCACCTCACAGTTACAATGCAGCTCCAGCATCCTGCAGTAGCTAATCTGGGATGTTCTGTCACTTTGTGAAGACAAAATAACCCCTTGGTGGTCCCAATGTGGTACATATTCCAATGAGTACCTCCCCAGCTTAAGGTGATTTTTTTCCTAAGTGAATTCTTTTCACTGTTTTCATAACCTACTGTGTGGTGATATTACTACAAGCTAGCTCTGAAATATACCTTCAAGAGGCGGTTACCGCTCAGTCCTAGCCATCAGGATGGAGCTATCCACCAATAGAGTTCGAGGGCGTTCGCCCTTCTCCTTACACTGGTGGCATCTGACATCTTTCTTCCACACACTTTTAAAAACTACAAGAAGGAACTTTCTAATGAACCTGGGAATGTGCATCTAGAAACAGTCTGGCTACACAACATGTCGAGGTTGTAAGGTTGGGGGGCTGCATCTCCACAAATTTCTTGAACTCGTGAGTTATGCAATGTGTAATGTTTGGGAAGATTTCTCAACAAGGAGGGTCAGATGAGACAGCCCTTTCTGGCAGTGGGACAGAGGTCCTGCTGCCACAAACTTCAAGGGGCAGTGGATGGACTGGTCACATTTGGCAGCATCCCCTGAGCCATTTGAGAGCCCTCATTGTGCCAAGTCCAGCCCCATGTGCGGCTGGACCTGCAGGTAGTGCATTCCTCCTGCCACCTTTATGATGCCATATTCAGCCACCTTCCTCCCAAGCATCCCAGCCTCCGCCACGGGAGCAATTGTACTTGTTTTTCACCCCACGTGAACCACACTGGACTCTTTCCTCCAAGCTGTATGTTGCCACCTGGGACCTTCCCTTCTCGCACCTTCTACCTGCAGTGGGGAGGGTTGCAGGTTGCCAATCAGTAAACTGCATTTCATGCCCCAGAATGTCCCACCTACAGGGCATCCTGCAGCATTAAATGTGCCCTCAGTCTCAAAATATTGACCAACTTTGCTGGCAAATTTAAACCTACGCCTGTGTCTCTGCTGGATCAGACATGTGCCCCGCTTTCTGAGGACTGGAGTAATTATGGTTTGTAACCAGGACTACCAGGCTGACCCTCATGGTTTCACTGTATTCAAAACCTGGCTATAGATGGGGATCCAGCCAGGATAAGTGTTTCAACAGATTCATTGATGAACTGTCAGGATCTTGGGTGTTATTAGCTTTTTGGCACATGGAGTCTCTCATTATTTCTTTGAGAAAAAAAATTGTTTATGTAAACTGCATCCGCATCCCTGCTGTGTTCACTCAGCAGTCCGCAGCACAAAGCATCCTTTTCCAATATTCTAAATCATGGCCTACATTTGTTATTCATGATGTGTGTATCATATAAAAACTGAGTTAGAGTTCGTTAAAGCATTGAAATTTATGGCGCAAAGAATAAGTCTCACTCGCGTTGCAAGTGTCACCAAACGCATTATTGATGACATCAGAAGTGACATCATTAATCACATCACTTATGACATCACCATTGCCTGCTTCAGTCTTATTGTGTCATCCCCTTGTGTTGCTTTTGACACCACACAAGGCAGAATTGAAGACATCACAAGTGACATCATTGATTACATGACAAGTGACATCACTCAGAACATCATTAAAATGTTTTGTGCTATAATTGTTTTAAACATTTTATTGTTATATACTAGATTTAATGACTTGTTTACTTTTAAAAGGAATGAAACCATTTTAATAGAACTTGTTCATAGTACTGTGCTGCCTGGGTGTAGAAAGGTAGGATCCTTCTGCAAGGTTACCCCCACTTTTTGCCTTTTGCTATGCTGATTTTTGACTAGTCTGACTGGGATCCTGCTTGCCGGTCTATCTGCTTTCTCCCTTAAATTGTTGTGGTCAGTACTTAGATTCATCCAAGATTCGGTACTGGGGTACCCTTATCAGTCCCTTGTTTATGGTACTAAGATACCCAGTGCATAGGTACCCCAGAGGTCCCTCATGGGCTGAAGCATGCATTATGCCACCCATGGGAGATGATTCAAAATGAAACTACAGGCCTGCTATTGCAGCCTGTGTAAGCTGGGGCTAGCACCACTTATGATAGATATAGGTTTCCTATAGCTAGGGTCACTGCACTTAAAACCTGTAAGTCACCCTAATAGCAGCCTTTACAACCCTGAAGGCAGGGTGCTTGGCTCTAATTGAGAGGGCGCCCCTGCATGAGCAGAACACCCGCACATCATGCGGAGCACATTCTTACGGGTTGTCAGTGAAGCAGCCATATACTATATAGAGGGGCACTGCGTAATTACGCAATGACCATCTGGAAAACGGCTGCAACAAATCCTATCATGTTTGGTGTCAAACATGTTGGAATCATACCCCCACACAGGAGGTATGATTCCTAGCAAACATGTTGGAATCATACCCCCACACCATAAACGGTGTTGAAGGTATAATTCCAAGCACTGGATCGAGCCCCCGTTAGGCTCTCAGTGCTCCCGGTCCAAGTCTTCTATACCTGGGCAGCACAAAATGGTTGCTGCCAAACAAAGACATGATTCTGCCCTCCTGCTGCTGAGCCAAGCTCGAGCAGGGGAAAGCAGAACAATAGGCATCCTGTCACAATAAGGTGTGACCACCTTCCAGACAGGATGTAGTGTATTGAGACGGGTGGGTGCGCTAGCCAGTGCCACTCAGTCTGCATGTGGGGCATATTTGGTGTCCTCATGCATAGTCCAGTTCAAACCAGCTTTGGGAACCGGTTGGCCTCCCTCTGGCGTGAAAACGGACACAGGACATGGGAGTAACCTCTTCCCTGTCCAGACCCTCCACTGGGAGGGTCCCCTGAATCCTCTCAACCCTTTCCTGAAGGTACTTGAGGGCTTACATGTGGGTGGGTCCCTAGATTCATCGTGGGAAAAGATTCAGTTCAGACACCACTTCTTCTCCTACCGTCTGGGAACTCTGGACTTCGTTTGGGCCCGACTTCATCTCCCTTCCAGTCTGCTGCAATGTCTGTGCCTGTGCACCACACAAGATCTTCCAAGGCCTATGGACATCAAAGTCACCTGAAGGAATCTGCCCTGGAGTGAAGGAGTCACTCCCCTGCATTTGCAGGCACCGAAACTAAGTTGACCGGTCTGCTGACCCTGAGCTCCTCCGGACTCCGTAAAGTTCTGCAACACAGGTGGTGGCTTTCCACAGCTCCTGAGGCCTGGCCTGCCCTGCCCTCTCACCAAGGTTGAAGCCATTATCTCTCTTGGGGGTTGCAATAACCGAACCCCTGTGCACTGCATCAACTTGCAGTTGCAAAGGCTTGTTGGCATCCTTCCAAGAAGCTCTTTGGGCTCCTAGTAGCCCCAACCTCGAGCACCTCCAGTGACCAGAATCTTCAGCCACATCGCATTGTGTGCATCGTTGCTTGCATCTTTTGGTGAACTGCTTGAGGTCCTCTCACAACTCCAGTGCCTCCGACCTGTGGGTCCATTTGAGGGTCACCCTTGTTTCTTTTGGGATCCCCCGACTGCTCGGGCCTGTTCTGACTCCCGCCATTTGTGGTGAGTCCCCTGGACATTGCTGGTCCCGACGTTGCTCCTTCGTCAATTCCTGCATTGATTGCTTTTGCCAAGGCTTGTTGGTACTCCCGCCAAACACCAACCCCACAGCACTCGACAGCTTGTGCATGGCTCCTGGTCTTCCTCAGCATTGCCTGGTCCTCACAGCTGCAGAGTCAAGGTCACCGTCCCCCACTCTGCAACACCTGACATCGGAGGGCATTCATCTTCCAAGTCTCCTGGTCACTCCTGAGTGACATAGACTATGTCCCCTCTGCTTGCAGGTACTTCTCATCTAGAATCCACCTTTGGATTCTGCCAGACACTTTCTCCTTCTTCAGCACCGGCACTTTCCTGAAGTCGTTCATTAGGTCCGACGGCGGTTTCCGACACCACTTCACACGTATGCACCCGGCTTCCCTGGTGTAGGTAACATGGGTACTAGGGAATCCACGGGTGGGGTGACTCTCCAACCTTCTGTCTTCCACTGGGTTTCTTTAGGCTCCACTGGGAAAAGTCCTTAATCTTTAAACATCCAACCGCGACTTACACGTAGAATTGTACGGAGCATGCAGTCATGTTCCCACACTGCACACGCTCTCCGTGGGGTCCCTATCTACTCACCTTGGGTCGTTACTTGAGTCCCCAGCACTTCTACGTCTTCTTGACACTGTCTTGACCTGAGTCATGGTTCTTATACCACTTTCTTAGTATATGGTTTGGTCCCCCCCTGGGGTCCATTGTGTACTTTGTGCTATTTACTGTATTTCTATGCAAAGTTTTGTGTGTATTATGTTTATCTCCATGTAGGAGATTTATAAATGTGTTAGACAGTATTCTCTAATAAATAAATAATTGTATAAATAACTTGTGTGGTTCTTTTCCACTTAATCTACACTATAAGATTTCATTCTGGTAAAACAAGCTGCTTTACACACCTTCTGGGTTAAGCCTGAAGGCTGCTCTCCAAAGCTACCACTTAGAGAGCTTTTAAGGTTGTCTAAAACCTCTTAAATCACAATAAGGGCTGTCTGGACTGGTGCACGGGGCCCACTTACATTAGTGGACATCATACACCAGGCCAGCTTCTCACACCGGGGTTTTGCTTATTTATCAACTGTTAATAAAGGTTGGCAATATCTTTTGTTTCAAACAATTTTTAAACAGATCGAATAAGGATTTTGTTTATAATGCAAGCAAAAGTTTGAATATTGTATGGTGTTAGTTTGTAGAGGACAATACTGTTGTGAAATTGAGTGTGTTTCTCCCTTCCCTAATGTCAAATGTTGTGTATTTTGATTTTTGTTTAATTTTTAATAGTCTTTTTTTATTTTAACTTATTCAATTTGAGCTTTAAATCTGTGTCTCATAGAAGTCTATTCATATGTGTTATTTTTGCTTTGTATTTTATCTCTAGTTTTGGTTCTTCATAGTTTTCTGTTTTTTACTGTGCCATATGGAGGCAAAGGGAAAATTAATTAAATTAATTAGTCTAGTGACAAAACAGGACACTGTATTGTGCAGACACAACTATTGTATTATGCCCCTGCCTTAGTAACTGAGACTCAGCCCTGTGCCCAATCCACCATGGACAGCCAATCCCCCGCCACGTATGGCCTTAGGCCGTGGGCGACGTGAGTTTGGCCACAAGGCACCCAACCCTTGCAGATGGGTCATGCACCTGCGAGCTGCTAACCTCCCCCCACGTCACATTCTTTATTTTTTTTTTATTCAGTCCTAACAGACTCCTGCTGGAGAATATGTGTCATGCTGGCTCCTACAGGAGTCCAGTGGGGCCACGCAGAGGCCCACACTGGGTTCAGCTTGACTGCGAGGGAAATGTCAAAATCCCCTGTAAGAGTACCATGGTTCCGGCAGGCCAAAAGAGAAAACTTTTTTTTTCATTTCGCCTCAGGTGTTTTCCTTTGGGACGTACCCTCTAGAGGACCAGGGTACCCCTCACCTGCCTCCCAACAACATTTTACGTTTAAAGTTTCAGGACATGGGGACCGAGTCGCCCGTGTCTGGTAATAATAGCAAAAGACACACAATTGATGGACGGAATACAGAACAAATCAAAACATTCACCTCCAGCCAAGAGATCTGAATTGAATCCATCATTCTTTTGCTCACCATGCCACCCCAGTTTAGACCTGGTCATATGCAAATCAGTCTTGACCCTGTGCCTTATGGGAACAGTCCAGCCTGAACTGCCAAGCCAGGTCCTCCCTGGACCGGAAAAAAAGCATCCGAGGACCGGTTTCGGGATTACACCCCTCATCAGCCAGGATAGCTTGACTCCAGTGGAACAGTGAGCCCGGGTACCATGTCTGCGCATACTCTGCGCACTTAGGGCGAGAAATCAAAAGATACACAATTGATGGACGGAATGCAGAACATATCAAAACATTCACCCCAAGTCAAGAGATCTGGGTTAAATACATCATTCTTTTGCTCATCATGCCACACCAGATTTAGACCTGGTCATATACAATTAGTCTTGACCCTGTGCCTCATGGGAACCGTCGAGCCCGAACTGCCAAGCCAGGTCCTTCCTAGGCCGGAAACAAGCACCTAGGACCGGTTTCGGGGCTTCATCCCGCATCAGCCAGGACAGCTTGAATCCAGTGGCACGGTGAGCCCGGGACCCACATCTGGGGATACCCAGTGCATTAGGGCGAGAAAGCAAAAGACACACAATTGATTGACGGAATGCAGAACAAATCAAAACATTTACCCCCAGTCAAGAGATCTGTGGTTAAATCAATCATTCTTTTGTTCACCATACCACCCCGGTTTCGACCTGGCCATATGCAAATCAGTCATGACCCTGTGCCTCATGGGAAGAGTCCAGCCCAAACTGCCAAGCCAGGTCTGCCTTGGACCGGAAACAAGCATCCTAGGACCGGTTTCGGGGTTTCACCCCTCATCGGCCAGGATAGCTTGAATACAGTGACACGGTGTGCCAGGACCCATGTCTGGGCATACCCGGAGCACTTAGGGTGAGTAAGCAAAAGACACACAATTGATGGATGGAATGCAGAACAAATAAAAACATTCACCCCCAGTCAAGAGATCTGGGTTAAATCCATCATTCTTTTAATCACCATGCCACCCCAATTTAGACTTGGCCATATGCAAATCAGTCTGGACCCTGTGCCTCATGGGAACAGTCCAGCCCGATCTGCCAAGCTATGCCCTCCCTGGACAGGAAACAAGCATCCTAGGGTCGGTTTTCGGGGTTTCACAACTCATCAGCCAGGATAGCTTGAATCCAGTGGCATAGTGAGACCGGGACCCACGTCTGGGCATACCCGGCGCACTTAGGGCAAGAGAGCAAAAGACACACAATTGATGGACGGAATGCAGAACAAATCAAAACATTCATCCCCAGCCAAGAGATCTGGGTTAAATCCATCATTCTTTTTCTCACCATGCCTCCCCTGTTTGGACCTAGCCATATGCAAATCAGTCTTGACCCTGTGCCTCATGGGAACAGTCCAGCCCAAACTGCCAACCCTAAAACTGGTCCTAATATGCTTGTTTCTGCAATTCTGTTCTGCCCTTTTTTCTGTATTGCTGTTCAAGAATCCCTATGGAAAATGCATTGGAATATTGTTTTTTGGACCTGACCTTTTTCTCAACCACTGCTGTCAAATCACCCTTAAACTTTCCAGGGAGCAGCTGAGGCAGATGGCCTTTTTTTGTGGAAAGTTTTGTAACAATTCTTCAAACAGCACCAAACTTATTGGCAAAACAAAAAATGCTCTTCCTATGGAGAAAATCTCATCCAACTGTAAATATACAGCGGCAGTCGCCGCAGTGTAATATATATGAATATGCTATTCACTCTAGTGATATTGTAACAGTGCTTAGTGAAATGTTCAACCGCGTTGTGACATCACCTAACAGCAGCGCTCACTTCCCATTTGTTCTGCTGCCTTGCCTACCACATATGCTGGTAGCTGTGACATATGATTCAGGCGGGCATACACACCATAAAATAATAGATGGGTGAAAAGTGAATTGTGGGTATGTTTTTCAACTCGGGGTTCTGAGTGAACTGGGCTTCGCTCTTATTTTATGTTTGTTGTCACTCAGAAAACTATCTATTCCCAGCTACCCATCTTTAGTTATACTGAAATATATTTTGGGAGATATATATATTGATATTACCTACCGGCGGTCAGCAGGAGGTAGTTATAGTTAGGACCTAGTTTCCATAGGAAGAGCATTACTTGATTTGCCAATACGTTTGGCGTCGTTTGGCAAATCCTTGCGACATTTTCAAAACAAGTTTGATGCTCAATTAAGCTACTTGGGGTGATCCTTCAAGTGGGGGCCGAGAAAAAGGAGGGTTCAAAAAGTGTTTCCCCATGTTAATTTCTATAGGTAACTTTAGACAAAGCTACAGCCCGAACTACTAAACGGAATTACACCACATTTGGCAGAGAGGTAGCTGTTGGTTCAGAGAGTATATGTATAACACACAAAATGGATAAGGGGGGTCCAAGGGAACAGATTTAAAGACCTGCGAGAAGTTTCATTCCCCTAATACGTAATATGCAACACACAAACATAAACTCTCGGGTCTGAGCAACTTTAGAACTAGAGCATGAAAGGAGAGATACTATAGTCAAGCCGTGTCTAAAATGACAGTGAACAAATCAGAAAGGAAAGGAATCCCTTTAAGGATGAATGCCCTCACTCACCCGAAGGTGACATGCTTCATCATTTAGGCTTTCTCCTCTCAGTGGGAAAACCTAGTCCCACTGAGGGCTACAACCACCGCACTGAGAAGTGGGAGCTCAGGGATGTTTTTGTTTAAGATTTTAGGATACTCAGATCCCAAAGATGAGCACTAATGTGAGAAGAGGGCGCAGCGCAAAGAAATTCAAAAGTGTGTGAAGTGTGAGCTAAAACTGGCTAGCGCTATTGAAAAAATGATTTTTATTGACTCATTAGCCCTGCCAGAGATAAAAAACAGTGCAAAGCAGTTACTATTGAAAACTGCTAGATGACAAGGGTCAACATGTTTCAGCCAATGACCATCTCAAAAGTATGTGTGGCTTTCATCAGGACCAAAAAACAAAGCTGCTGCTAGAAAGTGTTACACACGTGCAAATAAAGTTTGAAAAAAAGACCAAACCAGTTAATGCTTTAGCGGATACAATCTCGCTGGAACTTGTCTGAAAATAAGAAGACACATATAGAAAAAGTAAATCTCCAAACCTCATTAGTTAACAGTCATGTCTGAAACACTGGTATATGTGGCTCAAACATAGTACTTATGTCCAAACTGTTAGAAAGCTCTAGTAAAAAGACTCACCCAATCTGTGGGACAAGTGAGCCCACCTCAACCTGGTTACAACTCAGGGAAGGGAGCCCCGCTCTGTGAAAATAAGCAAGTATAACCTAATCAGTATAATTTACTTGCTCAATAGTGCCATAAAAAGTGAAGAATATCAGTAATGTCCAACAGACTAAAACGGACTCAAAACGACATAGAGTGTTATAGCAATGTCACTCCCCTTATATCCTGGAAGTGTATGTACATAAACCACTTGTTAAGATTTTACAAAAGTGGTCAAGGACGAGGGAAGTCAAGTGTCTGAAAATTACGAACTCATGTTCAAGCCAAGAGTCTATACATCGAAAGACTACACCATGACCAAACACAGCAACAATTATCAATAACTTAAACCAAATCATCAAGCAGAAACTCAGTAAAATGCATATCAACACACTCACCTCTCCGTCGGTACTCCGTCGATGTACAGAGATTGCAACCGGAGGAACCGACGGGGTGGGAAAAGTGAGAATAAATACCCAAACACTGATGGCTCCGAATGGAGAAATAAGGACCCCATAGGTGTCTATCCTGACTGCCTGCATTCGTGAAGAGACATAAGGACCCCATAGTCGTCTTGTTGTAATGCCTGTCTCTGGCAGGACGATAGTGACTTAATAAAGCAGTGTACGGCAAAGCGCGCATGCGCACTCGGATGCATTTATATCATGGAGTTTTGTTAGCGAAGCCCGACCAGAGACAGCAATGATTGTTTATCTGTAGCCTAGCAACGAAAACATATAGTTTTTTCAGAAGACGATACAAACCGGAACACAAGCTTTATTAGTCAATGGGCACAACCAAATTGCTGAATGTTTAAGCAAATCGATTTGTGCATAATTAATGAAGGCCCAGTATTAGCAAAGTACAAAACCCATTTGACACAAAAATGTGTAAAAAACGCTAAGAAGGCATGTGTCGTATTTCACCACAAGTACAGGATTCAGTAAATAATAGTGCCAAAGTTGACTCTACAAGTAAACAAACAATCGCTCCACAGTATAATCTCAGGAAGGATCTAGATATACCCAGTTGTTTTACGTATTTACTGTGGGAATGTTGTAATATCAAATTATTTGTTGGAATTGCTAAAGGCAATTCTCATAGATGGTATAAGGTCATAGAGACAACCAAGGAATATCCTCGTTCAAACCTATGTTGTCACTTTTTAAGCGGAACACCCACCGCTGTTCTCTTCTGAAGAGAAATTTTGAAACATCTGTGATATGCTGGGGAATGAGAGGCTGCTCCAAAATGGTCCACGACAAATCATCTGCCTGATGATTAAAATCCAGGAAGTGGTTTGTCATTTTAGTAGCCCTCCTCTTGCACCGAATGGTGCTCTTGTGTTCAAGGATTCTGGTTTTGACCTTGCGTGTAGTCATGCCCACATACTGCATGGAACAGGGGCACGTGATGAGATAAATGACATTATCGCTATTACAATTAGTGTGTTTTTGTAACAGCCAAGGTCTACCAGTGCCAATATCCACTTGTGTCATGTGTGAAGTCTGTGGACAAGCCGCACATGAACCGCATGGGTAATGTCCTTTCACCGGTGGTAAACCCCATAATGGCTGTTGTTCACTTGTATTGTGCAAGATTCTCGGTCTGGTGTGTACAATGTGGTCTTTAATGTTGGCACTCCTTTTAAAAGCAAAAAGTGGAGGTTCTGAGGCCTCAGTGCCAATGTTCAGGATTTTCCAGTGTTTGAGGATACTGCTCTTGATTTTGTTAGAGTAAGTATTGTAAGTGTTCACACAGGTGAGTCTATCAGAAGGTTCTTTGGGGCTGGGCAAATCAATCAGAGCTGCCCGATTGTTGTTTGCTGCTCTTTTTCGAGACATATGTATCACTTTCTTGGGGTAATTACGGTTCAGAGAGTAACCTTTTGTGATTCGGTGTAAATCCGTTGGGTAGTTTTTAAAATATTAAGGAAATACATTTGTAAATATAGGGGCACAGAGGATCTGCAAGTCCTCTTGATCTCGTGCTGAGATCTGATTGGCTGCCAACACTTCAAGCCAGGAAGTGTTGGCAGCCACTCGGCTTGAGCTGAGTCCCAGAAAAAACAGTAAAAAAAGAATTTTAAACATTTTGGCGGGATATATGGATCCTGCTGACAATTTTAAAAAAAACCAAAGTGCCGGCTACCGTGCTTCATTAATTATCGGTTGTGGGTGGGCCAGGTCCTTGGGACATTTTTTTAATAAGGGAGGGGACGCATGGCCCCCTTCCTGGGGCTTAATATTGCCACTGCGACCACCACCTCCCATGGACTTGTTTACAAATGCATGCGGTAGGCTTGTACAGCTTCTCCCACTGCCCAAGGGACCACCACGTCCACAGAGCTTATTTATTAATGAATGGGGTGTTTCTCGGACCCTCAGCCCCGGGGACTGCCACCTCCCTGAGGCTTTATTTTAAAACCATACGGGGGCTGCGCAGACCACCATGCAACCCCTGGGGCTGCCACCTCTCAGAGGTTTCAACAAGAATGAATGGGGGGGGGCGCAGACCCCCTCAGCCCCAGTGACCACCACCTACCCAAGGCTTTAGTTAAAAACAATGCAGGGCCGGGCGGATGCACTGCAGCCCCGGGCCGCCGCCTGCCCCAGGGCTTTAACTTTAATGAATCGGGGGGGCCACGTGGACCTCCCATGACCCGGGAACCGCCACTTCCCCCGGGGCAAAACATAAAAAATGAGGGGGGCTGAACGCCCTGGACCCATTCCCAGGACATAACTGTTTGCTATTGCTTGGCATGAGCTCTACTGTTCAAGAAAACTGTGCTCGCCTTCCAGCAAGCGAGAGCATTAAGAATGCTCTTACTTGCTGGAAGCAGAGTAAAATTGCTTCCACACAGAGGGAGCTGCATGTTCAGCAGCTGACTTTGTGTAAAAGCAATTACGTCTCCTGCAGGAGGCGGGGAGCCTGCAGGGACCATGGGGGCCTTCTGGGTCCCCCCGTGGTCCCAATCAAGGGTGAGTGAGACTTTCCCCTTGCACAGCACACGTTTTTCCGCTTGTGAGTTGTTGGGTGGATGTCCCGAATCCACACCCAGAGACGAACAACAAGACACCTTTTTGATTGAGAAAGCAATAATGTACCATTGGGTATGGTCTCTCACCACGTTACGGTGACTAGACAGCCGCTAGAGGTCTGACGAGTCATTTGAGCACTGTTTTGTGGTATTCCATGTTCTTTTTCTACTCACCTTGTCCTGAAGAGTCCTGAATGGATGGGCAAAAACACGTCAACTTTCTGGATTTGGAGGAGTCCGATTAAGCATTAATAGCATTTAACTGTTTCAAGATTGGATACACACTGTTTTTCGAGCACCCTTGGTTACCTCCTGTGTGTATCTGTACTGGACTACCTCTGCTATGGACTGCTACTGACTAATAATCATTGCAGTCATATTAACCGTTTGTTTGGAAGAGAGATTAAGTACATTTATATGTTTTTGATACTTGTTGTACCATGTTATTGTAGGATGTGTGACATAACAAGCTTTGGTCTGTTTATGTACCACTTGTTTGTTTGTTTGATAATACACACCCGGCACTTGGAGATGCCTTTGCTTGTGAGTGTAGACATAGAAAGAAATTGTATTTTGTATAGTAACATACAGTTGTAGAGATTAATTTATATTTTCTACTAGCAGAGTCACGATTCTATTTGGGCCCACATATTACCATTTTTTGTATATGCTATACCTCATGCCAAAATTGAGGTGGGATTAACAGGACAAACCCCTAGATTATGGAGCTGGGTGGGACTAGGGCACCCACAATAGAGGCTGGGCCTGGGGGATGGGGTCCCAGGGGCCGAATGCTGTCTGGGATGAGGGCTGTGAGGCCCGTCTCCTCTAATTTTTTTATTACAAAATAAATAAAAGAGGCCAGTCCCCAGGGAATGGAGTTCCCCAGGGCCAAAATTGGCCCAGGAGGTCGGCCGCTCCGTCCCTCTCCAGGTTTTTAATAGTCTTTTTTTTAAAGGCTGGGCCCAGGGGGTTGGGTCCCCAGGAACAAAATTGGCCCAGGGAAGGGGGGCCAGGAAGGGGGGCCACATAGCCCCTCTTCCCTAATATATTTTAATAAACTACTTTCAAGTCACTGGAGACCAGGCCCTTTAACCACCACTCTGCAAATGTGCCACCAGGCACACAACTGGTTGGGGAATGAAGTCCCCTTGGCTGCAGAGGGTCCTTGGGGGCCAACAAGCCCTCCTGTTACCTTCAGTAAGTCCCAAACAGCGGGAGTGCTGAGAGGACTTCAGAGGTCATGTCCCCTAAAAAAATAGCCTCTGGGCGCGCTGCTGGTTGGGTGATGAAGTCCCGTTGGCTCCAGAGGGTACTTCCTTTTAACTCCAGTCAGTCCCACAAAGCGGGATTGCTGAGATTTCTTCTGAGTCCATGCCCCCTTTCTCCACCACTCTGCAAACGAGCCTGCTGGCGCGCTGCTGGTTGGGGGATGAAGTCCCCTTGGCTGCTGAGGGTCCTTGGTCCCGACAAGCCCTCCTGTTACCTCCAGTAAGTCCCACACAGTGTGATTGCTGTGATGTCTTCGGAGGCCACACCCCCTTTCTCCACCACTCTGTAAATGCACCTCCTAGTACACTGCTAATTGTGGGATGGAGTCCTCTTAGATGCTGAGGGTTCTTGGGGGCCCAGAAATGCTCCTGTTACCTCCAGTAAGTCCGATACAGCAGGATTCCAAGAGCTGGTCTGAGCCACTCCTCCTTTCTCCGCCATTCTTCAAACACGCCTTCTAGTTAAAATAAATCATAGAAATTCACTTAAAAAAGACACATGTTACAGGTACATTATAGTTAGGAAATAGAATTTGAAAACCTTAGAAATTCACTTAAAAAACAAAGGTTACAGGGACGCTACAGTTAGTTTCAGATTTCTCTTATACACAAACCAGTGAAATTCAGCAGTTTTAGTTATCTGAGCTAACTATAACTCGCAACCCCGTAATGCACTGCTTATGACCTCACATATTACATCACTCATGACATGGACAGTGACATCACTGATGACATCACTGGTGACATCAGAAGGTGAAAAGAAGCACTAAATGAATTCAAATAATGATTAGTGTTGTTAATATTTTTGTTTTATTAGTAGTATTGGTGTTGTTATGGTTATTATTAATATTACCCACAATATGAACAATACAAATTATTTTAAAAAAACAAATCTCACCCCATTAGTATTATCATCATTATTCTTAGTAACTGTATGTTTACCTTTACCAGTACCATTATTAGTCGTAGTAATGGTAATAACAACATTCGTCGTAGTTGGATGATTGGCATCGTGCTGATGGGGGTGAGTTTTATCCTCGTCCTTTGGGTCGGGTTTGCCACTCTTGTTGTTGGGACTGTTGCTGTGAGTTGCAGTGGTGGCAGAGTTGGCTTTATTAGTGCTACTAAGTATCTCTACTTATTAGGAGAAGTCGTTCATCCTTATTCAATCAGCTGTACACTATACAGCCCACTAACACCTAGAATATGCTTTAGTAATGTCCACAATCCAGACGAGTGACGCGTGCTGCCGTCTTTCTTGGTTAATTCTGCATTCCTCGGCGCTTCCGCAGACCCCACTCTCCCCTTCGCGCGCTCTGCTTTCCCACAGCTCTCCATTCGGGGACGCCGGGCCGGCGCTGACTGTCCCCCCGCTGACAGGCAGGTGGCAGCAGCGCCCCACCACAGAGCTCCAGCCCCCCTTCCCACTGACATCAAGTGTTAATGCAATTGACCAATCAGTGTAAAGATGATGGGAGGTAATTGGGTAATTGCATTTTATTCATCACAAGCAGGCGGAAAGGGGGGGCAGGGGAGCAAGAGGGGGAAGAGGGGCAGAGGGAGCGAGAGGGTCGGGGGAGAAGGGGCCGGAAGCGCTGTGCCCACTGCGGCGCTGGGGGAGTCTCACTGCTGCTGCGTCTGCAGGGTGGATGGTGTGAGAGACGAGAGCCGCCTGCCTGGCAGGGACCAAGGGATGATGCTGTCTGCGGAGCGCGCATTCCTGCCATGAAGCATCCGGCGGCGGCTGCAAGTGCCGGATTCCCCGCGCGCACATGTGGCACGGATGAAGGTGCATTTGGGAATGTCCGCCTTTTGGGCTGGGATGGCAAGCAGGGGCTTAACAGCAAATGACCATTGGGTGACCACAGCTCAGAGCTAACCCCTCCGAGAGGGGAAGAGGGGGGGACACAGACGGTCATAAACTGTCTCTCGCGTGCCAGGTGGAGCTGGCAAGAGATTCCGCGGTCCACCTGACCAGGACAGAGCGCCACAGGAAACTTTTGGCTTCATGGACTCGTAGCGCTTTGTCGGCGAGGCGAGGCAGGGGGCCAGGGAGTAATTGGAAGAGGCGCCAAGTGTCCCTACAGTGTAACCTCTGAGAATTATTAGGAGGGGGACTTCAGAAAGTGCCCCGAATTCATCATTATCCCCCTATGCACACACGCACTCCCCCAGAAGCGGTTTTACGCACGAGGAGAACGGATCGGGAAAGAGAGGGCGATCTGTGGTAAAGGGGGAGAAACGATGATGGATTGACGAGTGACAGAGGGTGGGAGGCACTCCCTCGCCCCTCTCCAGAGCTGCACCCCCAGCTGCAGTCTTGCAGTGAATGTGACATTACCGGAGGATGGAGATGGCGGAGGGAAGTTAGCGGAGCCGCGCGTCTGGATTGAGCCCGGCGGGCAAGGAAGACCCATTCCGCACTGGGCTGTGATTGGAAACCTAATCAGGTATTCGGCGAGAGGGGGAGATGGGAAGTTCATTTGCCCCCTCCCCTCTTTCGGGGTGCTGTTCTACCCCCAGAAGGATGTGCCAGGAGTGAAAGAGGAGGGGGCTGTCCGGGTTGGAAGGCGCGCGCCACCAGATGCCTGAATTGGGCCAAAGATCGGATGGGATGTATGGAAGCCGAAGGGAAGCGCGAGGGGGGCGCTGAAACATGCGGGTCCTCCGGAACTCCTTCGAGAAGATTCAGACACCGACGGATCCGGCTCGGTGAAGACCTGCTGAGTGAGAGATAGATACCCAAGGGGGCCCTGTTTCCGTCGCGCGCCGGCCCTGGCGATGGGGAGGAAGAGATGGCCACTCAGGGGGTAAAGTTTAATGGCGCGTCTCCTTCCCAACTCCCAGCTTCACCAGGGAGGAAACCGTGCCATCCAGCTGGGGAAATGTGGTGATCTGGCTTAAACCAAGCGGAAAAACTCGAGTTTCAATTTGTCGGGACGAGGAATTTGTTGTGGGTGAATTGTCTCGGTTGGGTTGGATGCAAAGTGTTTGGTGCCTGCAACGGATGGGAGACCGCAGGCGGATTTAAACTCTTGTCGTTTTTTTTTTGCTTTTATTCGGTGGGCCTGAAACCCCGTCGGGTCTGCTACTCCCTGGATATGTACCTGGAAAATGTCCGCTGAAATCTGAGGGCAGATACGCGGTAAGTGGGTTCATTTTGTTGGTGAATGTTTAAGGGTATAGCGTTGTTGGTGCGTGCTTTATATTAAGTCGCTATTGCGAAACGAGGGTCGTCCCCATCCTCTTCGAGGTGCCTCGCGGTAGCTGAGCTCTCCTGCAAATCACCGAAATAAATAAGTATAGAAAATGGGCTTTTTCATTACAGGAATAGAAGAGGCCATTTCCAACCCCTACCCTTCCCCCAGAGAGGGGGCCAATTAACATCTGTGGACGGTTGAAGCCAAGACCAGACCCCTGTGTGGATGCTGCAGTCTGGGAGTGGGGGCTCGGGTGCAACGGGCAAGGCGCTAGCGCACCAACAGGCAAGGCGCTAGCCCAGGCGGGGAGCGAAAGTGTACTAATATATCGAAATCATTGGAAATCGAACAAATCCAATTTAAATTTCGTTATCCGATCTGACACTGCAGATCAGCTCCATGCATCACGGAGGGCAGCTGATAATAAGAGGCCGGCCGAGGAGGTGCGGCCGCGGCTGCGCCCGGACAGATGCGGCCGTGGTGTGCCGGGACTGCGGGCGGGCCCCCTCCGCTGTCCCAGACACATACCTGGGTACCGGTCCGCCCTGAGACATGGAAGGAAGGAGAGATCCGCCCAAAATATCAGTCTGTTGGGCAGGTGGAGAGCCAATGTGTCTATCGAGCTGCCTCTGTCCGTCTGTCTAACTGCCTGTGTGTCTGTCTGGCCATCTAATCCATCTTTCTGACTGTTTGTCACTTGACTTGACCTATCTATCTGTCTGTCTGTCAGAGAACTGGTCAGTTAGTTTTTTAATGGGCATCTCTGTATCTATCGAGTCATCTGTCTCTCTAGCTAACAAACAATATTTACATCAGTTTGTCCATGTGCCTATCTGTCTTTTAGATGATCCATCCACCCACCCATCCACCCTTCCATCCATCCACCCACCCATCCACCCTTCCACCCATCCATCCACCCATCCACCCATCTATCCTATCCTTATAAGAGTGTGTGCTCGTATGTTTGGTTTGTGACAGACCCCCTGGTTCGGTTACAAGGCCGGTCCCATATATACATCTATATGTGTTTATACATGTGATGTACACGGGTGTAGAGTGTTCCAGCCGTCTCACCCCATGGTCCCGGTTACTGGCATTAATCGATCTGCACCTGCACGTTTCCTCTGCCCTCTGATGGGATTTCAGGGCTGTAAACTGGCGAGTGCTTTTGGTGGGATCAGAATCAGACGGGCTGGGGCAGGCAGCGGTGCGATGAACGCTTGGTGTGTGCTCATGGCGTGCACGCGCGTGCACAAGCGCCGTGCGGAGCTTCCCCGGCCCCCGTGCCATGTTGCCCACGCGGCATCTGCATAGCGTGTCAAGGCAGAGGGGGCGTCGTGGAGGGCCTGTGTGTGTGCGGGGAGGGGGGGGGGCAGTGGCGGTGAAACTGCTCCTGACAGGACGAGAAGGTGCATATGATGAGCGTTCGTATCTCACGTACATCCTCCCGCATGCGTGTTCGCCGTCTTCGTGTTTAATACAGCAAATGTATGCCCATTTTTGATTAAATAAAGCGAATGTAATATCTATTCATCTTTGGGCATTTGAATCATGTCTATCCCACGAGGAGAGAAATGCAGATTTACAACACTGGCCACTTGGACATTTGCACGTGTAAGAGGAGAGTGTGTTTGTGTGTGTGTGAGAGTGTGTTTGTGTGAGTGTGTGTGTGAGAGAGAGTGGGTGTGTGAGAGAGTGCGTGTGTGTGTGAGAGTGTTTGTGTGTGTGTGAGAGAGAGAGAGTGAGTGTGTGTGTGTGTATCTATCCGTTTAGGGCTGGGTGTTCCTGGATATCGGTGCACCTATGTGAGTCTATTGATGTACATATACGTATGTGGGTAGGTGAAAATAAACCTATGTATGCATATGTAAACCTTTCCACGCTCGTGCACTATGTATATATCTACCCTTACTAACCTTACTTGATAGATGTGTTTCTATAGGGGGGTTGGGGGGGGGGGGGGGGGAGGGCAACTGTCTTTAGGTGGGTTTTCAATTACGTCAGATTAGTGAATACTGGCAGCCCAACACGCAGGAAACCCTCTGCATAACTCCTGAAACATGGCGTACCTGTGCACGTGCTTGTAGTGTGGCACTGTCCTGCACTACACCAGCGTGCCGCGGCTGCATTCACGGCCTGGGAGAGCACGCCTCTCCCCTCGTGTCTGTGGTCGTGGTGCGTTAGTGTTGTGCACTGTACACCCCCTTGCTGTGCTCCATTCACGGATTGAGAGAGCACAGACCCTGCTGTCCTGTCTGTGGTGTGTAAGTGTAGAGTACTGCACACCCCCTGCTGTGCTCCATTCACGGACTGAGAGAGCACGGCCCCTGCCCACGTGTCTGTGGTGTGTCAGTGCGTGCACTTACTCGTGGCTGTGCTCGTGTCACGGACTGAGAGAGCATGGCCCCTGCCTACGTGTCTGTGGTGTGTCAGTGTGGTGCACTGTACACCCCCGTGCTGTGCTCCATTCACGGGGTGTACAGTGCACCATTCACGGCCTGAGAGAGCATGGCCCCTGCCTACGTGTCTGTGGTATGTCAGTGCGGAGCACTGTACACCCCTGTGCTGTGCTCCATTCACGGCCTGAGAGAGCAGGGCCCCTGCCTACGTGTCTGTGGTATGTCAGTACGGTGAACTGTACACCCCTGTGCTGTGCTCCATTCACGGACTGAGAGAACACGACCCCTGCTGTCCTGTCTCTGGTGTGTAAGTGTAGAGCACTGCACACCCCCGTGCTGTGCTCCATTCACGGACTGAGAGAGCATGGCCCCTGCCTACGTGTCTGTGGTGTGTCATTGCGGTGCACTGTACACCCCTGTGCTGTGCTCCATTCACGGACTGAGAGAACACGACCCCTGCTGTCCTGTCTCTGGTGTGTAAGTGTAGAGCACTGCACACCCCCTGCTGTGCTCCATTGACGAACTGAGAGAGCACGGCCCTTGCCCACGTGTCCGTGGTGTGTCAGTGCGGTGAACTGTACACCCCCATGCTGTGCTCCATTCACGGCCTGAGAGAGCACAGCCGTAATAAATTAGCAATAGGGAATAGAATTGGTGACGTCAGCGCTCGTTATTGTGCATGCATTATGAGCACGTTGATTGCAGCGAAAGTGATATGTTCGCTGACTGCACGCAGGATCACACGGAAAAAAACCTTGTTGAACTGACAGAAAATCACCTAGAAATGACCCAGGAGGCATCGGTACGGTGTTAATGGCGACGGATGGATGTTTGAGGGTGGGTGGATGAATGGATGGATGGACTTACTGATGGGCAGATGAATGTATGAGGGGTGGGTGGATGGACGGACTGCCGAGCAGATGAATGTGTGAGGGATGGGTGGATGGAGGGACGACGGGTAGATGGATGTGTGAGGGGTGAATGGATGGATGGAGGGATGGGTAGATGGATGTGTGAAGGGTGAATGGATGGATGGAGGGATGGAGAGGCAGATGGAAGTGTGAGGGTTGGTTAGATGGAGGGACGGACAGGTAGATGGATGTATGAGGGGTGGGTGGATGGAGTGACGACAGGCAGATGGATGTGTGAGGTGTGGTGGATGGCTGGAGGGATGATGGGCAGATGGATGAGTGAGCAGTTGGTGGATGGATGGACGGACGGGCAGATGGCTGTATGAGGGGTGATGGATGGAGGGATGATGGGCAGATGGATGTGTGAGGGGTGGGTGGATGGATGGAGGGACGATGGGCAGTTGGATGTGTGAGGGGTATATAGATGGAGGGACAGGTGGGCAGATGGATGTGTGGGGGGTGGATAGATGAGGGACAGGCAGATGGATGTGTGAGAGGTGGATGGATGGAGGGACGATGGGCAGATGGATGTGTGAGGGGTGGTCAGATGGATGAAGGGAAAACGGGCAGATGGATGGATGAGGGGTGGATAGATAGATGGAGGGCGGTTGGGAAGATAGATGTGTGAGGGGTGGATAGATGAAGGAATGAGCAGATGGATGTGTGAGGGCTGGATGGAGGGAGGGACGGGTGGATAGATGTGTGAGTGGTGGGTAGATGGAGGGACAGATGGGTGGATGGATGTGTGAATGGTGGATAGATGGATGGAGGGATCGGTAGATGGATGTGTGAGTGGTGGGTGGATGGAAGAATGCGTGTATGAATGGTTGACTGGGTGGTGGCTGGAATCCGAATTGATGGATGCATCCGAGGGTCTGTACGTTTTTGGATTGCTGGACGGGTCGCTGATGTAACTGTGGGGCCAGACCCCTGAGGGCCCCAAGGCCTGAAGTGCGGCTTCGTCGACATTCGCGCCGGCCTGTGTCCTCTGTGTGTGACCTGAGGCCACCTGGAGTGTCCTATTTCCTGTATTTGGCTTTTCTTTTGCAACCAATCCTGTCCATAAACTTCTATAATCGGTTTATTGGCACTAAAACCAGACTGGCCCTCAGGATGCATTAGTTGCTCAGACATGGCACACGTGTGGCTTAGCGCTATAAAGCCACCCTCCATGGGCACTCCAATCGTGTCTTTCCAGAGAGATGTGTGAGGGCTACAGGCGAGGGTCAGTGTCACCCCTAGAAGAGCAGTTAACCCCTCTCCTGCCGGCCTTGATTCCACGCTATACCACAGCCATGCCAGTGCTGTTCAAACATCTCTGCCTGCCGCCCTTTCACCCCTGCCACTCCATCACAGACTGACATCCACCCACCACCACTCCACCCACCTTCGAGTCCTTTCATAGGCATAACCATCCGTCCAGCCAGCCACCCACCCATGCATGCAATCACCAACCTCCACTACACCCATTCAAAAATATTCTGACACTTTCATTTACAGGGCCCTCGTGCCATGTATCCATGGAATCACGCGTGCCCCCTCCCCGCACTCCTCCTCTCCCCCAGCCACTCACGCGTCTTCTCAGGGTTGTTCCCTCGACGGGATATTCTTTCAAACCATCCCCATGCCCATCCACTCCACCCGTTTTCCAACTCACTAACCGCTTTGCCTACGAGGGTATCCATCTATTCACCCACCCATCCATCCATCGAGGGACGCATGCACCCAGCGTCACCCCAGCCACTCATGCGTCTTCTCAAAGGTACTGACGGGATCCTCTTTCAAACTATCTCCACCCCCCCCCCTCTCCCCCACGCCTCCCACGGGTCCCCCAACAGGATCTTCTTTCAATCCATCTCCATACCCTTCCACTCCACCCGTTTACCAACTCACTGACCGGTTTATGTACGAGGGCATCCATCCGGTCCCTCATCCAGCACCATTCCATAGCCACACCCCTGACCCAATGGCCCATCCAACCCAATGTTCAGTCATGAACCGTTTGTCTACCCATGCGCTCGCCTGCCCCCCCCCCCCCCCCCCCCACCTCTTTCCAAAGTCCCATCTATCTATTTCCTCACGCCCACACCTGCTCCTACGTGCACATCGCGACATGCTTCGCGTGTCCATCGCTCCACTCGCACCCATCCATCCACACATGTACCCCCCCCCCCCCATCCAGGCGTCAGTTACCCCGCTAAGAACCATTACATTCATCCAGGTATTCATCCTTCTAGCGTCGTTGGCTGCAGAATTACTACGCTATTCGCGCGCGCACGTTTGCAGTAGGTTTATCAATGCGCAACTCCCTGGTATAGGAAGGGTTCGTGCGTGGGCGGAGCCTACGAGCCCCTCGGCTGCACCTGGACGGTGGAGCCCTTCCGGCCCACCTGCTGCAGGGCCTGCCTGGCAGAGTTGTATCCGAAGCTTTCTGTGCCAGAGGTTTTCATGAAAGCAAATTGCCACTTGTTTTTCGTACTAAAATAAACCCAATGCCTGCAATGTGTGTTCTCTAACGAGGGATCCGTTTCTATATATATTTTGGGTGCTATGGTCTTCTCTCCCCCTTGTATGCGGAGTGTGGAATCATGTTGCCAACCTGCAGGAGACCCGTATGAAGCTAGTGAAAGCCCGTGTAGGCGTCTGCCCGCCACACTCGCCTGCCCATGTACGGGGTAGTAGTAACAATGCACATTGCATGCCGGGATTCTGAGTGCAGTGTCTGGGCATTCACCCCAACCTCCTGAACGTTGTTTTCAAGAATAAAACACCCAATTCATCGGGAGAAGATGCGACAAATGAGTCTATACTCCTAGCTTCCCTACTGAGCCAGATGTGTGATTCTCGGGAAATCACGACATCTCATTTGACCCCCCCCCCCCTCCCCCATCTCCCTCAGTTGAGGGTGCTTAGTAATTACTCCAAGCGTGAATGAAAAACAGGGCTGTTTTCACTGTAGTGAATGATAACCAGGCTGCGTGAGACAGGAGGCGCGTAGAAGACCCGCGCAACTCAAGCCACACATCCAAACATGTAATATAAGGGCCCACGGATGGGCGCATCCCTTGTACGACACAAGGGCACGTTCATTCATTCAATACCTGGCAGACAAGGGGGGCCCAACTGAGCTAAGCCGAAACTTGACTCAAACCAGATTTAGCACCAAAATTACCCAATTAAGAGACTCCAAGTGGTGTCCCCTGGCGCCTACTTGAACCAATCCCTGACAAGTGGTAACCTGAGCCCCCAAAATGGGCCAATCAACGCCAAACGCTCTTCAGGCATGCCCAGCTGAACCAATCCCTGACAAGTGGTAACCTGAGGCCCCAAAATGGGCCAATCAACGCCAAACGCTCTTCAGGCATGCCCAGCTGAACCAATCCCTGACAAGTGGTAACCTGAGGCCCCAAAATGGGCCAATCAACGCCAAACGCTCTTCAGGCATGCAGATCCAATTTATCCCTTGCAATGGTTTCCACCAGCACGCAGTTTATTTCAGGGCCACAGAGTGTCTTCTTGATGACATGGTGGTACAATTATCACACTGAAATCACCATTTCACAAAGATCCGAAGAATTCTTAAGTAGCGGGTGAAATATGTTGCTTCATTACGTTCTGCGTCAGCTGTAGTGAAAAAAAGGCGAAAGCCTGTTGCATTTCAGTGGGATTTTACGCAATAGATAACATAATAACTGTCGCAAATCCGCTTCGGCGTCCTACCTTGTGGAATGAAGCGCTATCTAAACGCAAAAATACAAAAAAAAATCAACGTAGACGCGGAAAGTTGCCCTTGAAGGAAAGGGCCGACTTTCTTAGTTTTTTACTGTTTATTTATATATATAAATATCTATATATATATCTATATATATAGATATATATATATAACATCTCTGGGTATCTTCAGGGGCGTAACACAGGCCCCCCGCAGTGCCCCCTCAGGACAGCACTCTGGCTGCAGAGCTCCTGTTCGAGTCCGGAGGGGGGCCCTCCACCTCCACTTGCATTGCAGGGAGGCCCCCTCCAGTTCCGTTACGCCAGTGGGTATCTTTGTCGTTAAACAGCCGGTGGGACTAGCATGAGCTACAGCGCATGAGTCCCTCGGCCTCTGGGCATTATCCGGAGCATCCGAAGACATCTCAGACTGACATGGGACCTCGTAGAGCAGACTTCACTCAGGCGGAACTGGCCTGGGCCAGGTCACTGCGTGCTGTCGTGTCCTTTCATTGATGAGTCCAGATCCTGCTGCAGAGTATCGCTTCTCGGCGCTTTGAAGCTTCCCCATGAGCTATAATTGTGTTTGCCACGCGCATTTACATTCGAAGTAACCCCCACCGTTGCACGCTCCGCTGCATTGTTCAGTCACGGGCATCAACGTACCTCTGTCTCTCGGCATAGCAGAAACAACCCGCCTGGCTCGTAGCCATTCAGTCTTTGGCCTCTGCTATGAGTAGCACACGTGGTGAAGACTGGAAGTAACCTCGGAGGTTTGAAACTATCATCGAGTGGAACAGTTCTTGGGGTTGGACTTAGAAGCGTCTGCCGTGTGTTGATTCAAAACCATCAACGGAGTCATCTTTCAAGAGATGGATGGGTGGATGGATGGATTGGTGGGTGGATGGATGGATTGGTGGGTGGGTGGGCGGATAGATGGGCAGATGGATTGGTGAATGGATGAGTGGATGGATGTATGGGTGGATGGGTGGGTGGAAAGATGGGTAGATGGATTGGTGGATGGATGGGTGGGTGGATGGTTGGTTGAGTGGATAGATTTGGATGGGTAGTGGGTGGATGAATGAGTGGGTGGGTGGATGGGTGGGTGGATTGGTATATGGAACTTAGATGGATGGGTGGATGGATGGGTAGTTGGGTGCATGGATGGACGATGGATTGATGGATGGGTGGGTAGAATGATTGGATGGGTGGGTTGGTTGGAGGGAATGGATGGTTGGGTGGATGGCTGGGTGGTATGGATGGATTGGATGGATGGTTTGGTCTAGAAGGAGTCATTTGTGTTTGAAGACAGGGCCCAGGAGTGCGTTGGTGATTCTAGGCACGCAAGGAGGCTGCAATTGCACACCTGGCGAAGACACAGGGGAGGCACTACAGCTGCTCTACTGTCCTAGCTCCTCGCCCGACTCCACATGTGACTAGGGGCTGAATAAATACTGAAAGGACAGAAGTGCACACATGACGGCTGCCTGTGTCCGGCACAAACCACAGTGACAGCCTAATCAGTAACTAGAGAAGCAGACACAATTACCGTGACGCAAGGAGCCACGTCACTCACCAGCACCACTGCACTGGCACGCGTCTTTCGGATACGTCATCATCCTATTGCATTCACTGCTTCAGCCCGCTTTTGGCTGCCTCTCTGCGCTTTGTAGGGTGGTGGGTGTATTCAAGTTAAGTATAAACATGCAGTGTGTCGTGGCCAACTAGCGTCCTAAATGTTAAAGGGCATTTTACAGTCAGGCCGCAATTGAAACGATTAATTGTTACAATCCTGGCTTTGGATAAAGGGAAAGCCCCAGGGGAGGTCCCTGGCGGGGGCACTGCAGCCGTAAAGTGTCCATCTGATGGCGAAGGAGGATATAATTCCTCGCTGGCCGACTGGCACCAGGTATTTAGCTCACGTACTAAACGGGCGGCAAAATGGCTCTTGAACAATAGGCGGCGATCGACCCAAGGCGGATGAATAGAAGAGCGAGCCCTGCCGGGATTTAAACCGGTGGCACGCGGACCTCACATTCTCTGGCCGATACTAAATGAGTCGACCCTATGATGTCCCTGTCAGAATGTAACCCCCTGTGAACGATATGCCCAGACCCTAAACCCACCGAGCTAACCTCGATGCTTCTAGTGCTGATCAATGACGTTGTTCTTTGAGGGTGCTTTAAAATGATGAACCTCTTCCATCGATGCTAGCCCTTGTTTTTAGGTCTGGCCATGTGTGTGATTGGCTCTCAAAAGCATCCACTTATCCTGCTGTTCACACGCCGTGCACGTTCAAGATAGAGTCAAGTGTATAACGTGTACGGCAGCGTGCGTGCCTCCCGGTGGCGTGTACCGCAGCGTGCGTGCCTCCTGTTGGGCGTGAAAGGCACGTCCTTCCTTTCACCGCCAGGAGCACGGTTTTTACTTCTAAGACTGAGTCGACAAGCGAATCCAGAGACGTTTAATGCAGTGGCGAGCCCATAGCGCCTGCTCCCGCTTCCAGGACCTGACACGCTAGAGGCGCGTGATGCAGGTTCCTAGTTCTATGGCCTGCGTGTAGCTAAACACTGCAGGCTCTCCGTGCGCGTGAGCAGGCTGTGGGTTGTGTACACGGTATGTTACTGCACACTGTTGGCTGTCCGTGTTTGTGAGCCAGCTGTGGACAATGGAGAGTATATGTGTCACTACTCAGTGTTGACTGACCGTGCTTGTGAGCTGGTTGTTGGTTGAGTGGTCTGTGTGTCACTGTAAATTGTTGGTTGTGAGTGCTTGTAAGCAGGTTGTGGGCTCTCTGGATTGTGTGTCACTGCATATTGTTGGCAGTCCGTGTGTGTGAGCATGCTGTCTGAATTGTTGTTTGTCACTGTAGATTGTTGGCTGTCAGTGCGTGTGTGCAGGTTGTGGACTGTCTGGACTGTTTGTTACTGCACATTGTTGGCTGTCAGTGCGTGTGATAGAGCTGTGGACTGTGTTGACTGTGCCATTACTCAGTGTTGACTGACTGTGCCTGTGAGCTGGAAGTGCGCTGAATGGCCTGTGTGTCAATTTACATTGTTGTTTGTCAGTGCTTGGAAGCAGTCTGTGGGCTGTCTGGAATGCATGTTCTTCACATTTTTGGTTTCTTTCAGCTGAATTACCCCAAAAAACGATTTTCTCCACAGTGCACTGCTGTAGGTTCTTGGCATTCTGACTGCGTGTGATTGAACACTTGGGTGTGTGATTGCACACTTGGGTGTGTGATTGCACACTTGGGTGATTGCAGGCGTGGACTCCCCAGCCATGCAGCACCGAACATTCTTGGCTATGAGTGCGTTGCTGAAAGATCTGTGTAATTGGCAGGGCACAAGTCCTAAAAAAAGAAGTGGGGGGACTAACCTAGTTAATCAGCATGAAAGTGACATCACGGCGAGTGACATCACTGCATGTGACATCACCGTGTGTGACATCATTGTCTGTGACATCATTGTCTGTGACTTCACAGAATGTGACATTGCAGCGTGTAACATCACAGAAAGAGGCATCATAAGAAGTGACATCAGATCTTAAGCCCTCACATATATGTTTATCATGTCTATCATGGGAACATTGGAGCACATTTCGAGTATACAGGGAACCCTCCTGATTCAGGCAGAAGATTCACACTTTTGTAAGCTACACATAAAACAATGCTGCCTTTTGTCTGCGAAAACTTCCTCTACCCATAGTGCTTTACAAGAACAAATAGTGATATTTAAATTATTGCAACGCCTCCTCAGGGGTAGTAAACTCTATATGAATGTAATTTATTTTGTGTAAATACTGGGAAAGACCAACACTTCTGACATTCTTACAGTGCAGGCATAGCTCCGAAACAGAGACTGAACACAGTGAAAAGCTGCCTCTCAAGTATGTGTGCAGTGCTATCAAGGTGTGAGCCTTTGTTTCCCCTCTGCTGCATTTGCTTCTAGGGGTGAGGGTCCTGACTGCTGCCCGCCAGGAGACTCGATCAAATGGAGGCCCGATGACCCCTCAGATTCGGACTTGGTTATGGGCCCAGCTGGAGTCTGAACTAAGAAGCTCCCTCTCCACCTGCAGGTTGTTGCGATCGAAAGCAGACAACAACCTGCAGGCGCTGCTGAAAGTGTCCCGGTGTTTGCAAATTACACCCGGACGAGTTCAGCATATTTTTCAGGGGGGCCCAACTTCCTGGCAGGGTGGACGGCGTTCACCCTGTAAAAATAGTGGGTGGACGCCGTCCACCCGCGTGTACCCCCAACTTGTGCCCTGGCTATTGGGATCTCTTGTTGCTGCACGTGTGTGACTGTCGTGTGCTTCTTCGCTAGTTCTTACACATCATAAACGTAGGGGCCCAAAGCTTCCCTTAGGAGCTCGCAACGGCTCCGCCACATGCCCAGACTGCCTAGATTTGCTGCACCTTCTGTCCTTCATCTCACTTTTGAAGTTTCTCTTGCACCCCTGCTGTCGCCCTTTGTCTCTGCAGTGGTTGTTGGCGCCCATCACCTGTAAACACCAGCAGTATATCAGCCCTGGGTGTGCTACTACAGGTTCAGGTGGGATACCTGTGTGACTGCATGGCTGTGGGAGTCTCCAGGCCAGCCCCAGGGAGCGAGGCTGCTCTGTTCATGCAGGTGGGACCAGGCTTGTAGGTAGTGACGTACACGCTGCATGCACCTATGCAGGGCGTGCTCTGTTAGGTGGCGGCAATATTGTGGCAACGCACTGGCACGTCAGAGGGCCCGTGTGTGCTGGTAGCTTTTATGCAGATATTGGACACAGAAACGGAGGCAGGAATCTGACAAATGGTTGAGATGGAACACTTTGGGTGGCAATGGCCCTCACAGGGGTGGTGTGGTTTGGAACAGTCCTAATGAAATGGTGTGGTACAGTCCTATGGTGTGTCCCTGTTGTAACCCGTGCATCAGTCATTCACTTTCCTTGTGTAAGTAGTGGTGTTTCCTTGCACACGTGTCTGGTTCCTACTGTCACAATCGCCGTGTCCTAGTGGGGGCACATGTGTTTTTATCCGACTATATCAGTGTCATGTCCATTTCTCTATTCTTGGCTCCATTTGTGTCTCACCCTGCCCCAGATTCAGTGAGTGCTTGATTCAGTGTGTTAGCGTGTCTATTTCCCTGAGTGAGCACCAATGTTCTGCTGTGAGCGTGTCCTTATCTCACTCTCTGAGTGTTCACGTTTCCATGTGCAGGTGTTGGTGAGTTCATTGACCCAGTGCCTGTTGGAATCCTGTCCCCTGGACATCGTTTAATTGTGTGTCAGTGTGTTCACCATCCCCATGTCAATGAATTCTTTGCCCTCAGGTTGGTGAGTTGTCAGCCTGGTGTACCTGTGATCCTGTGCTCTCTGGAGACACCTCCCAAAGCTGTTTATCAATCACATGCTTCTATACCGGGGTTATATAAGTACAGCAGTGCTGCCAATTGAGAAAGGTTGGGGATCATTTGAGAGCATGTACAGGAATTGTGGAAGGCCGGGTGGGGGGACGTCTGTCTCCTCGGTTTCACCCAGGCAGGCATGTCAACTTTGCATCATTTTTCACTGTGTGAGGGAGGTAGCAGGACATGGGGCCAGGGCTCATAGCCCATCACAGCCTCAGTTAGTGCCAATGCACACAGGAAGGGCGTGGCTTGGACAGGGGTGTGGCCACTTCTTCACTTCCCACAAACAAAACAAGCTTTGGCAGTGCCAATAGGTCTAGCTTCAAAGGAATGTTGTATGGTAATGTGATGCATTACAAGTAAGTAACATGGGAATGAATATATATTTGTGTGGACTCAAAGTGCTATAGAATAATGAGTACCCTCCTTCCATCTGGGCTGCTGCCAGAGAAAGACAAACACCATCAATGAGCTAGTTATCTACGAGCTTCACTAGCATTACAATACCATGTGTGTGCACCATTAGGTTTAACCTCAGGCTGCTGGACAAATAAACAAGCTGCAAGGAGGAGAAGCACTTCTGCCCAATCAAACATGCCCTCCTGGCTCCCAACATGTGGGCGGAGCCAAAGCCCCTCTATAGTGATGCTCACATAATTGGTGACAGCTGTGCTAGCAAGCCAGACCATAAAGAGCTACTCAAGGCGCCTACCATCTGTGAGCCGCGGAGGTTGTGGGCCTGGTAATGGAGTCAGAGCCTCCACTGACAAGGTGGATCCCACTCTGGGTAGGGGTTTCCAGGTTACACGCTGCTTACCTTGTGGTGTCGCCTCTTTACAATGTGAACGTGTGATGAAAACTGACATCGTGTGATACACGGTGGCACCATGTGAAATAGCAGGTATGCCCAGGTGGGCAGCGGGAGCGGGAAGTCTCCGTACAGACGACAAGTGAGGGTTTCCTTCAAGAGATCACCCTGAGCTTTATTCTGGCATGGTTTGCCCTGTCCGGTACTCATCACTTTGATGCGTTGATAGGCTATGCTAAAATTCTGGCTTTGATGGTGGATAACAACACATGGTTCCTCGGTAATAGTGAGTCGAAAAGTGTGTGAGTCCCCAAATGGAAGATGCACATGTAACCCAGGAAGCCTATTGTAAGAGTTTGTGTGTGGTAAGAGGGGCCTAGAGTGTGCACTTCATTCCTGTGCGAGGGGCCCTATGTGCTAGCATCACTGCTGTATGAGGGCCGCAGTGTATGAGCTTAAAGTGTAGTATGAGGAACCACATAGTGTGAATCCTAGTGAGCTATGAGGGGCCCAGAGTACAAAGTTCATTGCTTTATGGAGGGCCCAGAGTCGGAGCGTAAAGTGTGTATAAGGGGCGCAGTGTGTGAGTCAGTTCGGTATGAGGGGCTTTGTGTCCGAGATTCATGAGATGCCTTGTTTTCAAGTGGGGCTCGCAAGTTCTAATACGCAGGATTTTGTGCTGTGCATAAGGCCTAGTGTGCAAACTCTATTTTGTACACGAGACGCCCCACGTTCAAGCTTTAGTGAGGGAAGGGGGCCAGTATGTGTGATTCAATGCTGTGTGAGCAGCGGCACTAGAATTATGCGACAGGAGAGGGCAAAATTATGCAGCAGGGTTAAGCAAATGATGTGGCCAGAAAAGCCATATTATGTGGCATAACGCAGCACATTTTGCAATAACATTACGTCATTATTTCATCATTTTTAAACTTGGTAATACTCTCTGGGCAATGGTTGCACATCATTCGTACAAGTTTAACATGCAAATATAGCAATAAACAACAGAAAGATGACCAGTCCAGCTTTGCAAAGGGCCTTCCACTGTGCGGCAACAAGTGCCATTGCATTATGAGTCACTTTTGAACCGTTTTAGTAAGAAATAATTTATCTTGTTCATATCAGCAAATTAGACAGCAGATGATGGATTATGTGGCAAATGCGTCAAAACTATAATTATGCGAAAATTGCGGCAGCCACACAATTACATAATTCCAGTGGCCCTGTGAATGAGGGAACTTGTGTTCCAGGTCCGTGCATTTTAAGGGGCCAGGTAAACACGTTTGTCAGTGACAGGAGAGTCCTAGGAGGCAAATACCAGTGTGGTATGAAGTGCTCAGTGTTTGAGCTCACTCAGTAAGAAGAGAGGCGTTGTAAATGAGCTTCCGTGCGCTGTAAGGGACTTTGTGAACAAACTTCATTGTGTTATGAAGGGGCTTGAAATGGTGATTCAAGCCTGGATTATCCAGGCAGTTCTACATTTACACAACCTCATCTGTCTAGTATCATTAGCTCAATTTACACATTTACCCACCGTCTCCAGTCGCATTTGTTCATTCTACCAGACTATCGCACTGGGAATGAATGTCGTGCTCCAAAAATATCGTAGCTAAACTATTCACTATCTCAGTATTGTGAAGGTGAGTGTTTATAGGTAAGTATAGATTTACAATCCTTAAATCTTCATTATTGTATCATGACAATTTATAAATCTTCAAGGTACATACCTGTGGGTGGAGAATAGTAAAGCTATACTAGGTTTGCAATATTGGGATTTTGGCTAATGTATTTTTGTGGCTCTGTATTTTTCAACAGCATACTCTGACATACGACCTTACAATTGGTGCATTCATACCATGGCGTATCCTGTGTTGTCCAGTGGTTTCAAGTAAACGCCAGACGCCTTTCAGCTTTCAGAAAGAGCAGACTAGACTAGAATGCCCCAAAAATAAGCACCCCATGCATGTGTTTACTAGGCCGAGACAAGCGCGCAGCCACGCATCGCTGGCCGGGCCCTGCGGTGTTGTCATAGCAATCTGTCATTCCTTGGGATGCTTTCTTTTCTTCCTTGAGATTTTCAAGTTGAGGCTCTCTCTGCGGATCCTACAAATGAAAAGAGAATCCTGTTTATGAAGCCAGAGCGTGAAAAACGTCGTGTCACATTGTCAGTCAGAATGGCGCCTTCCCCCTGGCTTCCCGCCTTTTCCTGCTGCTGGTCACGCGGCAGCTCCCCTGGTTAGGAGGCGCTGGAGATGGGAGCTGCGCGCGAGCCTCTGCTTCCTGGCAGGACACAGAGCATATTACAATATTTTGTGTACTAGTGATATGTTAATTGGGTAGCTGCAGGCAAGCGCAAGCCCTTGGAGTCTCTGACAATTACAAGCAACGGTGAACTTACTTTGAGTGACAGCAGCCTGGAACCACTGGGAGCGTTACCAGGCGCCGCGCGTGCAGGAAGGGGAGGGCTTCCTGGAGTCGGAGCGGGGGGGCAGCGGTGATGCAGCAGGGTGTAGGGGTGATAAGGTCTGCTGATCGTCACTTGGTCTGTTATGTAAATATGTTGTGTACGAATCATCCCTGGGAATCTCTCGATGCGTGAACAGCCAACACCGGTCATAGTTTCATTATCACATCAGAGATTAAACAGCCATGTTTTCAAAGACGTCTTAAATGAAGGTAGGTACTGAGAAGAGCAAAGCTGCAGGGTTGTTGGTTCCAGTGTTTCATGGCCAGAAAAGAGAAAGAACGGCCCTCAAATCTGACTTTGCGAATATGGCTAGGACGTAACACCAATAATTCGCTGGATCTAAGGTTGCTAGCCGGAATGTATGGCTGCAGCTTCTTTTTAAGACAGCATGGGCCACTCCCATGCAAGGATTTAAAAACCAGACAGAGAAGTTTAAAAAGGGCACGCTTTTTTACAGGAAGCCAATCAAGAGATGTTAATAGAGGTGGAGATGGAGAGCGTGGTGGGAGGTTGCAGATCAGGTGGGCAGCTGTGTTCTGAAGAATCTGAAGCTTGGAAAAGAGGCCTTCAGTCATTGAGACCATTGAGGCATTCCCGTTGTCCAGGCGACTCACTATCAGTGCCTGGACAAGAGTTTTCCTGATCTGCAGAGGAATCTAATGAAAGCTTTCCATAGCATGCGCATCAGACCAACACATGTGCCAGAGATCGAGTTGACATGCTCTGTCATGGTAAGGTTGTCATCAATAAGTACACCTACATTTTTGGCCATTTTTTAAGGAGTTGGAGTAGGTTCCAGTTCCGACGGCCACCAGTCGTTGGACCAGACAGTGTGTGCCTTCTCAAAAAGCGAAAGTTCCATTTTCCAGGAGTTGAACCGAACAAAATTAGCCATCATCCAGGAAGCCGTCTTTGTCATGCAGTCTCTAAATTTATATTTGGTGGATTCAGGGTTTGGCCCTGTGGATACTACTTAATGACCTCATGACCTCAGCCAGGGGAGTCACATATATATTAAAGAGGGTGGACTCACGATAGATACCTGAAGAATCCCTTTATCTAAAGTCATGATTCTGGAGTTAAAGAGGTCCAACTGTAACACATGCGTCCAACAAAACGTTTATCAGCCATCCCAGTGCTTTGCCTCTGACACCGATCTCCCCCAATCTCTGGATTAGGGTTGCAAGAGAGATAATATCAAAGGCTGCCGATAAATCCAGGAGAGCCAGGATAGCCGAGCTCCCCTGGTGTATGGCAAGTCGGCTTGTGTCAGCAGCCTGCACCAAGGCTGTCTCCGTGCTATAAGATGCACGGCAACCTGACTGGTAGGGCTCTAATAGGAATGAGTTTATAAAACGAGATGAGTTGTTGGTTGACCAGGGTCTCTGTGACTTTTCCAAGAAAGGGAAGCAATGATACGGGTCAGTAATTGACCAAATCAGTAGGGTCGGCCGTAGCTGTTTTGAGAATCGGTTTGACATTGCCGCTTCCCATTTAGTTGGAAGTGTTTCCAAATTTAGAGAGAGGTTACACAGGTCCGTGATTGGACCGAGAAGTATTGGGGCAGAGTAATAATGTGAGGGGGGCAGGGTCATCTGGTGATCCAGATTTGATCTTATTGAGCAGGTCCAGCACTTTGTCCATTTTTTAAATAAAAATCAGCTGCAAGATCATCACAGAATGCCTGGAATAATGGGAATACATAGAGCCGGATTGGTAATTTCCTTTAGGATTTTGTATAGCTCTTTTGGCAAATTTCCCGCTCCATTGATTCTATCGACAATGTGAATCTTTCTTGCCGCATTGATGTTTTTATGATAATTTCTTAATGCAGGTTTGTAAATAAATTTGTCCTCAATTGTTTTCTACATGGCTGTTTCTTACCTTTTTAGGGATCAGTGTTCTAGGGCGAGGCAAGATTCTTGGATTTAACTTTACAAAGTTTCAGGGGAGCAATGGTGTCTATGTCCTGTATGAAAGCTCCCTCAAAATCATTTAAGGCTGTAATAATGTCTCCCTAGTCCTTCAAAAGAGGAGGGGCAAACGTTGGAGAAAATACCGAGGGTACCACCTTCCTCCATGGTCTAGTAAGTTTTAAAACACTAGTATTAGCACCTTTTGAATTCTCCATATCCAAATGGAGTGATCTACCTACACCTGTGCAACAGGGGGATCAACCTCTATGTAAATGGAAATGGGAAATACTGAATCTAGCATGTGTCCTGCGGTATGGGTTAGGTCTTCTACTTCTTGGCGGAGTCCCAAGGACTCCAGATCAGAAAACAGGCGAATAGTGTCACAATTGCAACAGAGGTCTCCACAAGGCACCACTGGCTACATGCCACACTCTTACCACCACTCTTACCAGTTCCGCTGAATGACCACTCTTACCAGTTCAGCTGAATCACCACTCTTACCAGTTCCTGCTGAATGACCACACTTACCAGTTCCTGCTGAATGACCACTCTTACCAGTTCCACTGAATGACCACTCTTACCAGTTCCTGCTGAATGACCACTCTTACCAGTTCCTGCTGAATGACCAATCTTACCCGTTCCTGCTGAATGACCACTCTTACCAGTTCCGCTGATGACCACTCTTACCAGTTCCTGCTGAATGACCACTCTTACCAGTTCCTGCTGAATGACCAATCTTACCAGTTCCTGCTGAATGGCCACTCTTACGCAGAAATGCTAATTTACCACACTCTGTGTACCCACTGGATTTTAACAGTCCCTATGACTTTAGTGATGTAACATTGGCGGCAGCACCCAATGTACCAGAGCCCCTGCCTAAGGGGCCGTAATAAAGAGCCGGGGACAATAGGAGAGCGAGCATTGATCTAAGGTCTCTTTAGAAAACAATGCAACGTATCGTAAAACTGAACATGAGGGGGATGGCATTGTATTGAGTGGAATTTGTAAATCATTAAAGAGGGAGAGATTAATGAAAGAGGAGGGAAATAAAGGGAATTTTAATCAATGAGAACAGTGGAGGGGGGCCGTGAGGGCTGGTGGATATATGAATATAGAAAATAAGCCAACTTGATGAATGAAAAATGTAAATAAGGGAAGGAGTCAGAGAGAGAGAGCAATGTGATTGAGGCGAACAAGTGGGAGAGCACAGAACAAGTTCAAATGTAGAGCAAAAGGAATAACAAAGGCAAGGCGCGTATGAGTCAGAGCCGTAATTAATTGCGGAGGTGGATAAAAATGGAACTGAACAAAGCATAGGAAGCAATGAGGGAGGGAAGGAACCTGCCAGCCCGGAAATATATGAAAATTGTATTCTGCTCCTTCCAGCTCCTTTACCACTCCCTCATTTATTTATTTATGGTATTTGTAAAGCACACCGTGACCAGACGGGCATCAGGGTCTGAGGCGACTATTGTCCAGATCGGAGAAGGAGAGAACTATAGTCTCGAGAACAAGCACTTGTTGTTTTGGAAACAGCCATGTCTTCAAGGCTTTTCTAAATTTCAGCAGGTCCATATGTGATCTTAAGTTAGGTGGCGGCTTACTCCATGACTGAGCCGCTTTGACTGAGAACGCTCGTCCACCAGGGCGTAACCTTTGAAATCTGTGTTCCTGAAAAAAATTTGCAGTGGCGGAACGTAGTGGGCTCCTCCGAGCATATCCTTTTAATCTCCATGGCAACGGTACCGGGCCCTTGTTCTGAAGGGCTTTAAACAAAATGCACAAAGACCTGAAAAGGATCCTCTGCTCTACGGGAAGCCAATGGAGATCCCTGAGGGCCTCGGGATATGTCTAGAGTCCGTTTAGCCGCAGCTATCTGCACACTTTGCAGTCTCTTGACCTGGTAATCGGGAGCTCTAAGGAGAAGAACATTGCAATAGTCGAGTCTGCGGAGTACAACACTCTGTGCAGTTCGGGACTTGGTCTGTGAGGGAGCACTGGGAACAACCTTCTGAGGCCCCACACCAGCCCCACACCAGCCACTCCGTTTACGTGCACCTCAAGTGAAAGGTGTTCATCAAAAGAAACTGCAAGGTTGTGTACCACACCCGATGAGCATAACGCAGTCTCTGTCAGGAAAGGGCAAATGTTTGGAGGTAAGGGCACTGGGATCTTACTCGCGGAGCAGCAGAGTAACTCAGTCCCCATTTAATTTCAGGGAATTTTCATTCTTCCATTTTATGATGTCTGTTACACAAGTCTGAAAGCTCTTAATGGTATCCTGCTGGCTATTAATGAGTGACAGGATCAGCTGCGTGTCATCCATATAGTTGATTAGAGTAATGTTGTGTGTTTTTATGTGCAAGATCAGTGGCTTTATGTAAATAGTAAATAACACGGAAATGAGTGCCGAGCCTTGCGGCACTCCATGTAGAGTGCTTCTGAGATCTGAGCAAAAATGGGGTGTAGCATTTTAGCACGGTGCCACCAACACCCAGCGACACTATTCTTGTTCGCAGAGTGTGGTGGTTAACTGTGTCATAGGCCGCTGACAGATAGAGCAAAACTAGCACTATGGGTTGGCCACGGTCCATCCTCATGCAAATCTATTCCATGGCACTCAGTAAAGCGGTTTCTGGCCAGGTCTAAAGCCGAACGCCTCCTCTTCTAATAAAATGTAATCTTCCAGGTATTGAGATAAGATTTTAATAACACACCCTTTCAGAAATTTTACTAAAAAGGAAAGGAAAGAAAAGAAATTGGCCTATAATTGGCCAAAGTTGTTGGGCCTTCGGATGGTTTTGTCAGCAGTGACTTCACTATGGCCTTTTTTCAACTTAGAGGTACCATCCCAGATTTTAAGGATTGCCTGCAAAGTTGTAACATTGACATCAATAACTCATCTGCCCATTTCTTCCATTGTCTTGGGGGGGCAAAGGGTTCAGAGGAGATCCAGACATAGTGCACATGTCGTTGAAGCTGTATTCAGGGATTGAGTCAAAACATTCCATCCTACGGTTAGTAGTCTCAGAGGAAGGTTTATCGATATTCAAGGGACTGGATATTTCTGGATTGTCGTCATTAGACCACGATCCAGCACCTACAATATTTCCATTGCGGATAGGCTCGTCCGCCTCCGGGGAGCATTCAATATCCTCTGTCATCTTACTAATCTTTTTTCCAAAGAAACCCAAATTGTGCAATCAGAGTGCAGATGAAGGGTGCTACTGTACACTGTGGTTGTCACCCCTATGACGTGTAAAGTTGACGAAGGCCACTGATTCAAGCAACTACTCATAAAGGAATCATGGCAAAGTTGAATGCCTCGTTCTCCAAGGAGGAATACAAAAAAGTGATGGGTGGAATTAGTGAATTAATCTCAGGGCGTGATAATTACTCAGGGCTGCACCCCAGCCCAGGGTTATTTTGCCACTGTGTGCCCATCAGGCTTGGTCGAATGGCTCAGAAGTTGCGATCATGCCAGTTGCCTGCGGACTCCTCCTAATTTAAAAGCCACTATTGTTTCTGAGCAGTGACAGAAGGACACATGCGGTGAAGAATTACTTCATACGAAGTAGCAAGAGACAAGCTGGAGTAGAGTGGCTCTTTGAGGATGTGCGGCCTGAGCCTCTACTGCATGGAAGCCATCGCGCCATCTGTGCAGGTTGTATCGCTGTCCACGTCTGAGCACAGGCAGGGATAGGCGTGTGTATCTTGGTCACAGGGAGTTATTGTTTTGTATAAGTTCACGAGTTTTGGCCCTCATGGAGTTGGCAGCGTTCCCTCCTTGAACTTCCCTCATACATAGACATAGTTTTTCTCGCAGTTGAAAGCACACATGCAATAAAACACACCACAGACAGTAAAAAACCTTTCCCTCTCTCTCCCTCTCCTCCCCTGCTCTCAGAAGATGTCGGTGGGAGCTTGAGGATCACTGTCTCAAAAGTGAGTGCACGCCTTTCCTACCTCTCGTTTGCGTGACTCACCACTCGCGATGGAAAGATTCGACAAATGACAGTCGCGTGTAGAATTATCACATGAAAGCCCAATCGTAGAGAGAAAGATGGGAAACAGCGACAAAGGGAGGAAGCAAGGTTGAAAAAGAACATAAAAGAGTGAGATAAAGAGACAGGGAGTTTGTGGTGAATTAAAGAGGCATGATGTGGAATCAAGGGTATGCTTCCTTGCTATGTCACAGCACAACCTTTCGATAGCACAGACCGTGTGCTTCCAAGCAGACTTTGGTACCAGCACTTGTTCTTTTACAAATTATGCACTGATTGAGTTACATAGATAGAGGAACGAAGTTGGAAGGAGAAGCGACATGATTGGTTAAAGCAACAGGTCTTTAGCTGTCTCCAAACAGGCCCTGCAGCTATGGACGTCAATTCACCAAAATGCCAAAGGGTTGCGGAAGTGACATCACACACCCTTTGACCTTCACTTTCACTCACACAAACACGTTTGCATATAAACACAAATTCACACTTTCACTCATGTAAACACACACTCACCTACCCACCAGTATGCACACAACATATATTTAAAATCTATTTTTACTCACCAAAGCTGCCAGAGAAGGTCATATTCCAGATTAATGTACTCTATTTTTATTATACTAACAGTGAACAATGTAATATGATTCACTATTAGTGTAAGAAAATAACAGAAAACAAAGAGTCGAGCCCCAACCCATGTCTATAAGGACAAGCTGGCTGTGTTACTGGCACTAATTTTGCCACCTCTTAGGCCAGGGGTCGCAAAGGAAGTGCCAGGGGGTCGCAAGGGGTGTGCCTGGGTTCACAGCTGTGACCCTGGGCGACCCCTAAACGAAGTCCATGCCTACAGGTTATATAGGAGAGAAATCTACAGTTGGGCTGCAGCAATGCAGACAAAACGCCCTCCAAGGGTCCCTGC
This sequence comes from Triturus cristatus, assembly GCF_964204655.1. Lineage (NCBI taxonomy): Eukaryota > Metazoa > Chordata > Amphibia > Caudata > Salamandridae > Triturus > Triturus cristatus. The sequence goes on from NC_140583.1 coordinate 77,670,640, forward strand.
TTTTGCCTTGGAACTGCCAGCAGCAGCTGCCATTCTGAGTGCAGCTGGCAGAGAGGGCAGGATGCTCTGAATTGGGTGGCAAGGACACCTGCTGCCATTGGGTGAATGGCTTTGTGAGGAATGAGGTGGGCTTTAGATGGTACCCAGGAGCTGATTGGTTACCAGTGGAGGGCTGCCATCTATGCACGGAAACAGCTCGCCTAAAATCAGAGTATGATTTTGCTATTGTGCACACATTTAAGGTGTTGCATCCTGTTTCTAGTTAAATATTTTTTGTTAAACCGAGTACAAGGGAAAAAGCACCATGAAATAAACCATATATGCAGACGTGCAGAGTGTGATGGGTTTGCTGCATGTGTATGTTTGTAGGCAAAAATACACAACTGTGGCCTGTGTGGATTTAGAGGAAGGTGTCTATAGATGCTGTTTGTAAATCACATTATGAAAGTTTATTTCATCTCTTCTACTTATTAAATGTCTGTCTTAGTTATTGATCTCTTTTGGATATCGAGGACCACAAATGTAGAGCCAGGGCCAGATCATAAGGGTGGAGGGTCTTTGGAGTGTGACACCCCTAAATAAATACTTTCTCGGCTTGGTAGTTGGGTCTAGGGGCCCTGAGTCATGTCTGCTTTGTCTATGACATTTTTATTTTAGTCCTGATTTCATTAAAAGTGTTAAACCTTTCATCTTTTTAATAAGGAACACACACACACACACACACACACACACACACACACACACACACACACACACACACACACACACACACACACACACACACACACACACACACACACACACACACACACACACACACACACACACACACACACACACACACACACACACACACACACACACACACACACACACACACACACACACACACACACACACACACACACACACACACACACACACACACACACACACACACACACACACACACACACACACACACACACACACACACACACACACACACACACACACACACACACACACACACACACACACACACACACACTCTCTCTCCCTCTCTCTCCCTCCCCGTGACAGGTTTACCAAATAAAGTTGAAAATCTGTACCCATGGAAGTACTCCTTGAATGGATGCACATTTGCTGCTTTTTAGAGTTGAGAAACATTGGCAGCACAAGGCTTGGAAAGCAGCACCAGTCTCTGGTTTCCAGACATACTGCTGCCAATCAAACACCCAGATGTTGATGAATGCTTGCAAGTAGTCTTACCGGGTTACATTCTAAAGCTTTGTTTTTCACCCACTGTGCCATGCTAGAACGAGGGACTGATTTCGGGTTGGCAGAAGAAGTAAAGGCAGGCAGGGTGGCAGAGGCTTTAACATCTGCCTCCCTGCCTTTACTGTGTCTGCCAAATTTAGGAGTGTACGCCAACCCGCGTTCCTGCCATCTCTGTACACTGGCAGGAACTGCCATCATGGCGGTTTTGTTAAAGTTGGAACCGGCTGGCCGTCAAACTTTATCAAAGTTTTGTATTTTTCAAAAACAAACTCCCAAAGTGAGAGATTGTTTTTGAAAAATAAAATAACTTAAGAACCCCACATGGTGTGGGAGTCATTTTTCATTTATCACTGTCCCTCACCACCAGAACATACATGGGAGTAACAGTAAAAAAAGAAAGTAAAAATATCCACTCTAAATAGGACAGACGGTCAGATGGCCTACGTCCATTAGCACCTACTCAATTGGAGGAAGTTTTACACCGACGGAGATAATTTTGATCCGTCGGCATAAAACTTGCTATATGGTCCGCTCAAAATCGGGTGGGCAGACCTTGAGTGTGGCTGACAGGGTACTCTGTCGCCATTGCAACAGAGTACGTGTCCACCAAACTCTAAATCGACCCCAGAAGCCCACCTAATGCAATCCAGTACTGACCTGCCCCTTGTGGGAAAAATCCATTCTGAACCCTGGTCATGTCACCAATTCACCTGGCGGCCCACTGCTTTTTTAGTTGGGAAATTTGCGATTCACACTCCCCGAATCTCACCGACCAAGCTACGCCCCGGTTGGGAGTAACACCCATAGATAGCATAGTTTGCATCATCAGCTTGTAGGTTAAGAATTGACTGAGCAAGCAGGCTGAATAGCGCCCACTCCTTCCACTCTGCACCCCCCATGAGAAGCTGATGCCAAATTACAAGGCAATGTGGTGCATTAGCCAGCTCGGCAGGCTAATGCATCCACTACAGTGATCTATGTGGAACCTGATGGCGGATGCTTTGAATCTACCAGCGAGTCAACGCAGCCTCTCATCCTTCAAAAAAATTGATGAAAGGAGCATCGTTGAACAGGGTATTCATCAGCGAAGCACAGTGCGACTTTAGTATGGTGGTATAGACGGGTGCATGATTTACTCACCTTCAGGAAGCGGCTGAAAACCTGGCTATTTCAGCAACAGCCAACAACCCCTCTCTCCTTCAGTTATAGGGTCAGTTTCTGTCCTGAGGTCTTTCAGTGCCGGGACACTCTTTTGAGTAGCTGTGCTCTCTATAAGTACCAATTTACATTACATTATATTACATTACAGTATGGTGTTATTGATAGCGTAATGTAGTGATGACTGGTGCACTGGACGTGTGAAAAGAGCACATGAATGTGCAGCTCTAGGTGCAAGGACACACTGATTGTGCTAAAAGACGAGTCACGTGTTTCTGTCTAAAGCACCTCTTGTTCATATTTATTCAGCTGAGACACTCTGCCTGGCAGGGCACTGCCAAGGACGGATGCTGAACACTAATCAGAGATGAATGTACTTACATCAGCACCAAACTGCGGGGTGGGCCACCAAGCCAGCCCCGCTCCCCGGCTCCCCACGGCAGGCGCAAGGAAGCGGCTCGCGCTCTTTAAGTGCCCAGGTTTCCCAGAATGCCTTTCTCTAGCTAACAGTCTGGATCAGAGAGGGAGCAGCTGCAAGGCCCCTCCGGCTCTCTCTTGACGCGCGTGGGTGACATTGACTCAAGAACAGCAGATGTCTCCAGGGGAATACCAATGAGGGGGCTCTCTTCTGATAGGGTGGGGGGCGGATGCACGGAGATCTCCTCAAGCTTCGAGGGCTGAGGTGTCTTCTTGGACCGGTTACAGCACCAGCTTGGAATTGCTGGACCCATTTTTCTTATTCTTTGGGATTGGACCATAAATTATGTTTTTTCCCCCTGCCAAGCTGATCCTTTTTTCTTATGACAGAGACAGCACGGGTGAGATTTATAGAATTATAGCTTGCTGCATGATAGAATTTGTTATCAATTCAGAAACGTTCGTGCTCCACAGGAATATTAAGTGGAACTCAAATTCTGATGTATTTTGGGAGGTAGTGAAGGCGACCATCTATGTAGGGCCCGCTTCGTGGCCCCTCCCCAGGATCCTACTATTGGCTGCAGAGAGAGGGGCTCTACGCACAACACAGGTCACAAAAGACAGGAGTGCAGCAGGATTTAGGGGCTATATCCCTACTCTCCTCTTTCCTGGCCTCTAGGCAGCAAGGTACACACTGGGATAACATGCAATCCGAAGCTTTTTGCGTACCGTGCAGTGTGCCTCAGGGGTCTGCACGATCACCCACACTGTTCAATGTTTACGTTGCACCACTTGCTACACTACAAGAGTATGGTTTTTCGTTAGTTTCTTATGCTGACGACTCACAGATTGTCGTATCTGTATCCACACAGTTTGAGGCCACAGCTGTCAAGTTTCACGCCTGCACGACCCATATCATGAGCTGGATGAGTCGTAACTATCTGAAGATCAATACCGATAAGACCGAGGTGATGGAATTTGGCAGCGGGCTGTCCCTATGGAACTCTACATGGTGGCCGGCAGAGGCAGGTCAATGTCCGGCTCCATCCAATAAAGTCAAGAACCTTGGGGTCATTTTTGATGGCCAGCTCAATTTTTCGGCCCAGATTAACAGCGTGACCGCTTCCTGTTTCTTCATTTTGAAGCTTCTCAGGAAGATATTCCCTTTTATCCCAAAGGATCTAAGGCAATCTGTGGTAGTTGCCCTCGTCCTCTCGTGGCTCGATTACTGCAATGCGCTATATATAGGCAGTGATAAAGCCCAGAGGCAAAAACTGCAATCCATACAAACCGCTGCTGCTCGGTTACTGCTAAACATCCCTAAAGGACACCCTACTTCTGCTGCTATCAGGTCACTGCACTAGCTCCCGATCCAGCAAAGGTCGGAGTTCAAGGCCCTGTGCCTTATTCATAAGCTCTGTTCGGCGGAGGGCCTGCCGACTTTCAGAATCTCTTCTCCTGGTATTCCCCTACCAGAAACCTCAGCTCCTCGGTTGCGGGTTTTATTTCCACTCCTAGGATTCACAAAGCCAGATGGGGAGGCAGAAGTCTGTCCGTCTGTGCGGCCAAACTCTGGAACCAGCTACCAATTTCCTTAAGATAAATGTCTAATAGGCTTCATTTCAGGAAGGCACTAAAAACGCGGCTGTTCCCGCCTCCTTAAACTTAGTCACAGCCGTGCAACTCCCCTATCTCACCTCTCAGCGCCAAGACGCTTCGGCATTCGAGCGCTCTATAAAACCATTTCCCATTCCTATATCAGAAAATGTCCCCTCACTCTGTTGCCAGGAGGCAAAGGTGACCACGTGGCAGGAAGTGGCAAATCATGGAGCTTGTTGGGGGTGGGAGCAGACAGTGCTAATGTCACCAAAGAACAGGTCTCCGAGAATACTGGCAAATACTGCATTTTGGAAAACTACAAGAAAATATTTCATGCGACGATAACAATTCTACATACAGCATATCCCACTTCCTATGTTCTATAATGTGCAAGTCTCAAATAAAAATAGAACATTTCTTGGACGGTCACCGTGCTGAAGCTGTCGGAAGCTGCCAGTTCCAAAGGGGCCTGCTCATGAAGACTTCTGCTGCTTCCAGATCATCTGTTTCACTAGGGCTTTTATGTTCCCTCCACTCCAACACCCTTTAAATTAGCAATACTTAATCTGTGCCCCGGGAGGACGGGCTTCTAGGTCAGCTTTTAGGCAAGAGCAGTGATATGCAAATCAAGACATGCCACTATGTAAATGAGCAAGCGTGTATGCAAATGCGCCTCACAGAATGCTAATGTGGCTCACAAGGTATGTAAATTGGGAAGTCCAAAAGAAGGAACTGAGGAAGAATTTACCACCTCAAAGACTGGGGCTTATGGAAGGTTGGCTGCCTTGGAAAATCCATCGGCTGGTTCGCAACAACTTCTTTTCCCACAGTCGCTGGCTTTCATCAATGTCACTTTATCCTACTCTACGTCCCAAAGGTTTAACACCCAGAGAAATTACTAGTCCCTTACTACCTCGGGGTCGATGGCACTGTGCTAATCCTCTGCTTAAAGACTTTGATAGAAAAGCAGACGTTTGAGGTGAGCAAATTCACTGGTGTTATAGGGTGTTCTATATAAGAGCGACTCACAACCTAAACTTGAGAACTACCCAGAGTTCTCTGCCCCTTTTTTGCATATATATATATATATATATATATATATATACACACACACACAAAAAAGGAGCAGAAAACTCTGGGATATATATATATATATGTGATCAAGGCCCTCCGGGGCTGAAACGCGTCATGGTTGTCATTGTGTGGAATAAATAAACTCAGAAGCGCTTACTTTGTGGTCTGTTCCCCATTTTGTCGTATCAACGGCATTGTCAGTGGCAGGTGGAGTGCTTTGGATATATAGATACATAGATATATATATATATATATATATATATATATATATATATATATATATATATATATATATATATATATATATATATATATATATATATATATATATATATATATATATATATATATATATATATATATATATATATATATATATATATATAGAGATCGATTCTGGAAAGATGCCAGGATCAAATTCTACACCTCACAGATTTTACAGAGATTTTTCAGGAAGCATTTAACCCTCTATCCTATAGTAAAATATATATTTTATAGTATGGTGCCAGAGGAGGATAGAGCTGCAGTCTCTTTTCAAGCGCTGTGTTACAGACACATCGATTTATGGCGCTACATAGAATAAAAATGTATTAAGGTATTGGGTGGTTGGAAACAATGCAGCTCTTCTCCTTGTGGTTGCGTCAGATCACATTGTTTCATTAACAGAACCGGTTCTTAATTTCATTTTTAACAATATCTTTACAATAATGTTAGTGTTTTATTCCTCTATTAAGATTACAGTCTACACACAACTTTCCAGCAGACGTAATAGGTGAATAGGTGTGAAATAATTGTTACACACGATGTTTTTGTATTATTTTCCATTTTTATTATATAAAACTTTCAGTAACAGATATAAAAAATGTATAAAAATAATGGTGTCCCAACATTTTTGTAAGGTGCCCACGCCTTGTGCTGCCAAATGCCGGGGATGCCAAATGCCAAGGCTACCATGCTATACTTCCACATCCTGCCTCTTTTTATCTCCAGCCTTCACTTCCTGACTCTCAATCTTACTCTTGTGGGTCTCTTCTCCCTTCTATTCTCCGTTTCATATTTTCTCGTTTCATCCTACCTTCTGCCTTTTCTGTTTTCCCTTTTCTTTAGCTTAGAGTCAAATTCCAGTCAGCAAAAATGAGTTGCAGCCAATAGAAATGTTGGTGACATTTGTGTCATTCTCGACACTCCTGCAGTGTGAAACTTGTTTTTGCACTGTAGTATTTTGCATAAATTTTGCATGCAGGAGATTCATTGGTGCCAGAAGCGTAGCTAGAGCTTGTGGCGCCCGGGGCTATCCCTCAGATTGCCGCCCCTGGGGAGGGGGGGGTTGCTGGGGAAAAAGGACGGCGAGCACTTGAAAGAGGTCCGAGAGACACGTAGTATCGCCGCTAATAGTTACCTCGATCATATAAGTTACATGCACATACATGACACGGTCCAAGGCTACACAGTTGAATACACCGGTGACTGGCAGTACAAAAGAGAACACACAGACTACATGATCAATCTGGGGACTCAGGAAAACCGCATGTGACATCCATCAGAGAGCTGCGTGAATACATACCTGATAATCCCCTCAGCACAATGCAAACATGCACATACATGACGCTGTTCAGGAATCCATCATCTACAGCTCACATTAAATGACCATTCATCATGGTCCCCCTATTAAAGCAGTGCACTTTGTGATCTGCATGGTACATGTTCTTTGCAGCAGGCACATTGACCCTCTGTGCTACCTTTCCAGGAGTCAACCCTTCCACTAGACAAAACTCCGATCTCTCTCTAGGAAGAACATTAATCACCGAAGTTATCATGACATTTTTATTGTTTCTGAAAATTGCTGGAGGCCAGGAAGGAGGCAGCAAGTTTTTTTAAAACCATAATATACTTGCAAACACTACGCACCTACCCGAAATAGGTACCCAGTGCGGTCACACCGTTCGCATCGCCCTAACCTGCTCAAGGTTCATGTGACCTCAGTGACAGAGTCACAGCGACTGGATCACTGTTGCTCTAGGGTGTGCTGCTTCGTAGGCCTGCCCGCTAGACTGGAGATGAACTTCAGTGTGGATTGTGGTGGACAGGCCTTCAAGGTTAACCCACAATTGACATCACTAGGGTTCACCTGCTTGTGCTAAGACATCAAGCCTTCTAAGGTCTAGTGGGGCCTTCTAAGGTCTAGCATGGGAATGAGCTCCCTCAGTAGAGTGGTCTGGTGGACTGGTCAGGAAGGCTGATCCCGGTTCCCCAGTTCCAAATTTGACAGCTGTGGCCATAGTGCCACATCCTCTCCCCCACTGAACACCATACTTCCCCACTGAGAGAAACTTGCACTGCCTTCAGCTATAACCTAATTGTGCCCGCTATAAACACTTGGATGTGGCTCAATTCAAATTATGCACTTGATAAGAGTAATATGCTGCCTAAAAAAAAATAAAAGCAACCACTCATAGGAAATGCAAAGCATGTGAAATGTAAGCAGAAACAACATGGTTACCTTAACGATCTTTCACTCACTATTCAGAAATGATCAGTGGTTTTACCTGAAAACTTAAGGACATGACTAGAGGGCCCTGAAGGGAACCGTTTCAATGTCCATTGCTTACAAAACGTAAGCAGTATGGTTTAAAAAGACCACATCCATAAACACAGAGCCATGGTACACATTTTGTTTTCCAATCCACCCATCAACCAGTTATTGCAGTACCTCCAGGAATGGTACACTTCCCCACCTGGGAACAACAATGCTGTTCAAAGAAAGACGAGAAAACAAAAGTAGCGCTTCACTGGCAAACTCTGTAAAGTGATTCTGATGTATTTGGATGTAAATAAAACCAATCTGGCCACTTTGCGACCACTCTGTCTTGCTTTATTTAGTTATGTATTTATTTTTCATATTTAAAACCTTCTATTTCTCTCCATCCCTCTGCACTTTGGAATAGAAAAATGTCAGAAAAAGGGCATTTCCCGCAAGAGTGTTTTTCTTTTTTGGATCCATTTCACTGGGAAGCAACTAAATGAAAGAAGGAAAGAGAGGTTGTGAACCGTTTCTTCAAGTCACGGTTTTCAGTAAGTGATGAGCAAGACCGAAAGTGAGGGAATAACAGGAAGAAAGGGGGGGACAGCTGCCAGCACAAAAAAGAAGAGAAAATTGCCCGAGTCCTATTCCTTCTCTGCCCGTCCCCGAACATCCACGAAAGCAAGCCGAGCCTTATCTGAATGCCTTTGTCCGCCCCCAAAATAGTGCCACCTGGGGCGGACCGCCCCCACCGCTCCACCCTAGCTACGCCACTGATTGGTGCAGACATTGTCTTGCCCGGAGACCGCTTGTGCTTGCATCAGGCGCCTGACGGTGTCTCGCAAGACTTTTTCACGCCAAGATCGCGCACGTCTGAAACACAGTTTGTATGATTTTGCACAGCCCTGGAACTTAGAACACCAGAGTGTCCAACAAGCTTTCTTGTATTGGAAGACCTATATGTTAATTGCAGCGGCTCAACTGCTGTCAAGCAATGCTTTGTCACGGCAGACCCCTTTGCAGTGGATGCCGGTTCAAATCAAGCATTGGCAAAACCAATAGGTTTTGATGTTGGCCATCCACTTTTTGACTTTGTCAGTGCTTCTTTGTCATAGTTTTTAATGAACTTTATTGCTGGAAAATCTGTTGGTTCCTCGTCGGTCTAAAAAAATATACAAACACTGGCAAAAATATATTTTTTTGTGTTGAAATACCTACTAGTGTGTGGATGTGCTTCATGTGAAGGGGCAGAATGACGTCACTCACAGTGAAGTTAGCCATTGGATTACGTGGGCTGACGTACTGCCCTATACTTCATGCTGTAGGGAGTGAAAGAAACAAGTGTATGACACAAGTACAGACCAATAGATGAAGAGGGATGGCTGAAAGCCCTTTCAATTAAGTGCATAATACTTACAATATTAGTAAATCCAACAGTTCTTGGGGAGCTCGATACCTAAACATGGGGCATAAATACTGCTGCCTATACTGAGTGTGCCCCCGGTGGCTGAGAGTTGGGAAGATTCGATCTGCGCTCAGCCTCCCTCCTCGGCAGATCCCACCTGTAAGAGCCTACCCTGGGTACGGTGCCTACATGTGATGTTAGTGATATTTGCAGAGTGCACATCTGTAATTAGTGCCGCCTCTTGTGCAGTATGGATTGTGCACTCCACACCGCATTGCGCAGTCTGGATTCTGTGCGGCGTAGGACGCACTTGTTCTGCGCCCCGGACAGTAAAGCCACCCTGAGGCATTGTCGGGTGAGAGTCAGCTGTTAATCTGTAATGTATCCCAAGGTATAGCACTGGGTACATGTTCAACCCCGTAAGGGGTTGGACAGGCCTATAGGGCAATCTGACAGTGCCCGATGGGCAGGTCGGTGTGTGGTTCTTTTTTTGATTGTTTGTGGGCTTTTTGTATGGTCTGATGGGCCGGATTTTACTGTTGATTTCACTGATATTAAAACAAACACTGTCTGCAGCAAGCAGTCTTCCATACCTTGTAAAACTCTTCTACAGCATGTTTTTAAAGTGCAAAACTTCCCTGACTTGCAAATGTAGGCTGCTTCTTCAGCCATCTAATTCACTACTGGGGGCCATCTTTATTTTTTTGCCTGAGTCTGTTTTCTTCCCTAGCCCCATGCTGGCACCGTAAGGCAGTATCATGGGCAGAAGCGCTTTTCTGAGAGTTGGAGAGATGGCTACCAGAGCTGTTCTTCTCTGCTGTGCCCATGGGAACAGTGCAGGGTACATGCACATCACTGTACTGCTGCATTCTGCAAGGCAAGGCCTTCCTGAGCCTTGGACAGTTGGCTAGATGTAGCTTGTCACCCAGAGGTCTCTCTCTGTAGAGTATCCAGGCGTACAATGCTGTGTGCACGTGTAGTGATGTAGGACTTTACACCGAAGCGCTGCGCCATCTCAAGCTTTGGGCTGGTGGTGAGTTCTTGCCCTGCAGAGCTCAGCCTCTACTATGCTAACATGAACATAGTGCAGGGCAGACCACAGCAGTGTAGACCTTTATGCTGAGGGGCATGGCCACGCCAAGCCTTTGACACATCGCGAGCTGCAACTTGCACCACAGAGCTAGAGATCTAAAGTTTATTATATAGAACCATTTGCATAGCGCCTACTAACACTATGTGGGATGCTGCAGCGCTTGCCTGCATGAGTAACATGCTACAACATTTAAGGTGTGTGGTTGGAAAGGTGTTCGCCTTCTTTGGAACCCATGTGGGAAGTGTGTCCATGTTGTGCGTGATAACCACCGAGGTGAAGCTGTTGTTCTATGGGGCGCAGCGCTTAACAGCGCAATGAATGAAGACGTGTGAGGCCGCAGTTTATGATTTTCAGTAAACTGCCTGCAGCCAACATCTCTGCAGGTCCCACTATTGTTGTCAATGGCTACTGGTCACTTATTGTCCATTCTGACATTTTTGTTGACAGTTTATGGTTCTGAGCAGGCACAAGTCAGAGCAAGAAATGGAGAGGAGATTTGCTGGGATGGACTTTGCTCCCATAATCCCACATACGATTGGCATTATGAGATGTCAGGAAGAGGTCATTGTTTGTGGCTACTTGGGTCCTGCAGTGGTGGACTCAGTTATTGCCCTCGGTTGTCCAGAAGTATGTGGCAGATCTCTTCAGTTGTTCCTTACCTGTGCATCTGCTGGTGTGTGGCTTGTTGCCATGGACCGGTGCAGTCCTGGCTGATGGGCATGGCCCCTAGGGGTTCTGTCTTATGTGAGTGAGGGGGTCAAGCCGTATAAAGGAGATATTACTATGCAGCTTGTTCGAACTGCCATCAGCTGCCACTGCGGTGTGTCCAGTGTTAGTATTAGTGAGAACCAGGAGAGTTACCCACAGATTGACATTACTATATAATACCCGGGCTAGACACGATTCAGCCCTTCATAACTTGCATGGGTTGCTGCAACAGGTCAAGCAGTCTCCTCCACCAAGCAATAGAAGTGCACTGGTTGCCCTGGCTGGTTCATCAGCTTCCCAAAATCTACTCTGTCAACCATTCCATCATTGTTGACTCTTGCTGCTACCATCACAACAGTGGAAGTGATGTGTACAACAACATATCATATGTAAACATGTATACAATTGAAGAAGCGTCCTCAATGAGCAGAGTTAACCCAGAAAAATTACAAGAGCTCCACAGATCACGATTACTGTCTCTTTGTCTTTATATGTTTACGACACAGCTCAAGGGTACTCGGAGCAGATTTACAAGCCACTTGCACCACTTTTACGTCACTTTTCCCATGTTAAAAGTGACGCAAAAGTGGCACAAGGGGCTTGTAAATCTTGCCCCTCGTTTTTATCAAGCACAGAAGAATGAAATGCTGAGTCATCCCAACCAGGATTCAAACCCTTCACTCTAAGACTACTCAAAGATTTCTGAGGCAGGCACATTAAACTAACACAGCCTCCTTACTACTACTGCTTAGTGTAGCCGGGGGTGCAGTTATACACACGTAGAGTGTTGTACACACGTAGAGTGTTGTACACACGTGCAGTGTTGTACACACGTAGAGTGTTGTACACACATAAACTGTTGTAGGGATTTATCCTGGGCAGCAGAGCCTTGCTGAGCCATGGCAAGACGGAGAGCTGTAACTTGTCCCACAAAATCCGCAGCCATAGTGCGGATGAGTGTACAGCGCATCCATATCCTTACACGTACAGTGCTGTAGGCATATATTGTGGGCAGCAAAGCCTTCCTGGAACTACGTATGCCGAAATGTCACTTCACACAGAGCTCTGTCTCTCTCTAGTGTACAAAGTACACAGTGCTGTCTATAAGTGCAGTACTATCGGCCTGTGGGCTGAACTGCAGAGCCATGCCACACTCAGTACAGATGCTGAGCTAGAACTTGTCTACAGAGTTCAGCTTCTATAGTATATACATGAACACATTACTATGTGTAAGCGCCAGAGACCTACACACTTGCCAGCAGGGCTTTTCCAAGCTGTGAACAGATGGTGATGGGTAGCTTGTCCAAGAGCTCTGCCTCAAAAGTGTGCCCAGGTACAGTACTGTAGGAATGTATCTGTGGCAGCAGATCTTTCTAGATCTTTCTAGAGCCTCAAGATGGTTAGCTGCAGCTTATCATCCAGAGCCCCTCTTCCAGAGCTCTGACTAGTATAATAAATTCCACAGTATTGTACAGCACTATAAAGAATAGAACCATTCCGAGCTGTAGCCATATGTCGAACTGACACTTGCCTTTCTGAGCTCTCCTTCAAGAGCTCTGCATATTGAACAGCACAGTAGATAGTGAGGCCTTCCCGAGCCTTGGAGAGATGGTGAGTTGAAACTTGTTCAGCAGAGCTCTCCTTGAAGAGCGCTGCCTGGTGGACTGCGCTGTGCACTGCAGAGCTGAGCCGTGGACAGATGGTGAGCTGAAACTTGTCCTGCCAAGCTGGTCCTTCCAGAGCTCTGCCTATTGTACAGCGCTGTAGACTGCAGAGCCAGAGCCGTGTACAGATGGCAAGCTGAAACTTGTCCTGCTGAGCTGGTCCTTCGAGAGTTCTGCCTAGTGTATAGTGCTGAAGACTGCAGAGACATGAACAGATGGCGAGCTGAAACTTGTCCTGCCGAGCTGGTTGTTCCAGAGCTCTGTCTAGTGTACAGAGCTTTAGACTGCAGAGCCAGAGCTGTGGACAGATGGTGAGCTGAAACTTGTCCTGCTGAGCTGGTCCTTCAAAAGTTCTGCCTAGTGTATAGTGCTGAAGACTGCAGAGACATGAACAGATGGCGAGCTGAAACTTGTCCTGCCGAGCTGGTCCTTCCAGAGCTCTGCCTAGTGTACAATGCTGTAGACTGTAGAGCCATGGACAGATGGCGAGCTGAAACTTGTCCTGCCGAGCTGGTCCTTCCAGAGCTCTACCTAGTGTACAATGCTGTAGACTGTAGAGCCATGGACAGATGGCGAGCTGAAACTTGTCCTGCCGAGCTGGTCCTTCCAGAGCTCTGCCTAGTGTACAGCATTGTAGACTGCAGAGCCGTGGACAGATGGTGAGCTGAAACTTGTCCTGCCGAGCTGGTTCTTCCAGAGCTCTTCCTAGTGTACAATGCTGTAGACTGTAGAGCCATGGACAGATGGCGAGCTGAAACTTGTCCTGCCGAGCTGGTCCTTCCAGAGCTCTGCCTAATGCACAGCACTGTTGACTGCAGAGCCAGAGCCGTGGACAGATGGCGAGCTGAAACTTGCCCTGCTGAGCTGGTCCTTCCAGAGCTCTGCCTAGTGTTCAGAGCTTTAGATTGCAGAGCCGTGGACAGATGGCGAGCTGAAACTTGTCCTGCCGATCTGGTCCTTCCAGAGCTCTGCCTTGTGTACAGTGCTGTAGACTGCAGAGCCAGAGCCGTGGACAGATGGCAAGCTGAAACTCGTCCTGCCAAGCTGGTCCTTCCAGAGCTCTGCCTAGTGTACAGCGTTGTAGACTGCAAAGCCGTGGACAGATGGCGAGCTGAAACTTGTCCTGCCGAGCTAGTTCTTCCAGAGCTCTGCCTAGTGTGCAGCGCCGTAGACTGCAGAGCCATGAACAGATGGCAAGCTGAAACTTGTCCTGCCGTGCTGGTTCTTCCAGAGCTCTGCCTAGTGTGCAGCACCCTTGACTGCAGAGCAGAGCCGTGGACAGATGGCGAGCTAAAACCTGTCCTACCGAGCTGGTCCTTCCAGAGCTCTACCTAGTGTACAGTGTTGTAGACTACAACGCAAAGCCATGGACAGATGGCGAGCTGAAACTTGTCCTCCAGAACCTTTCTTTCAAGAGCTCTGCCTGCTGTACAGCGCTGTAGACAGGGAACCTTCCTGATCTGTGGACAGATAGTGAGCTGAAACTTGCCCTCCAGAGCTCTTCTTCAAGAACTCTGCCTAGTTTACAGCACCGTAGCCTGCGGAATCAGAGCTGTCAAAAGATATAGAGCTGAAACCTGTTCTGCAGAGGTCTCCTTCAAGAGTTCTGCATAGTGTACAGCGCTGCAGACTGCAAAACTAGAGCGGTGGACAGATGGCGAGGTGAAACTTTGACTCCACTGCTCTTCTTCAAGAGCTCTGCCTACTGTACAGCGCCGTAGACAGCAGAACCAGAGCTGTGGACAGATGGTAAGCTGGAACTTGTCCTGCAGAACTCTCCTTCAAGAGTTCTGCCTAGCAGTAGGGGCTGCTCTCACGGCAGAGTGACTGGGTGGGGGGTTGGATGGAGGACAAAAATTCAGAAAAAAAGAACTTACGTTTTACTCACCGATTACTGCTGTTCTCCTTTCCGCTGAGGTTCCCAGGCTCCTCTTCTGCCAATCTCAGTGCTTCTCTCATGCATGAGAAGCGCTGGGATTGGCCTGAGCATGTTTGCTTTCCACTCCAAAGGGGTATGAGAGCCTACGCCTGCTATTCTATCCACCCGGCAATGCAGCTCGAGTTGGGATGATGTCTGTGCGCATGACGGTTTGGCCGTCCTGAGACTGCCGGACAAACTGTCATGCGCACCGAGTGCAGTCCCACCACTCCTCCTGTGACTGCCCCTCCCCCACAATGGCCCCACTCACAAGACGTGGGAGGAAAGAAAAAATAAAATGATAATAAACATGTTGTATTTTTTTAATTTTGAGGCCGCTGGCAGGTGGAGCGGCGCTCCCCCGCCATAGTGGAGGAGCTGCCACTGTGCCTAGTTACAGCGCGGTAGACTGCAGAGCTGAGCCGTGGACAGATGTCAAGCTGAAAATTGTCCTGCAGAGCACTCTGCCTTCCTACGCTGAAGTCACTGAAGTGCTTCTAAACTCGCCCACTTAAACACTTGACGACCACTTTGGGATAATTCGGCACCTCCTTAAATGATTACTGCTTCATCCCCCGAGAGCTGCGTCCTGCAGTCTCCGAGTTTACTTACTGCTCAAGAACTGACCGATATTGTAGGGTGATTTATTTTCAATCAGCGAGGCTGCTTGACGCCTTTTGACTTTTTTAAATTAAAATCAACATTTGCATTTCACATCCAGATGAAGATGCAGAGATTATGTGATCCACCGAGTGACTGTCAGTTCCATCTCAACACGTTGTCGCGGTTTCGCTAGTGCAAATCAAGTCTAACAGTAAATTATTTGTTCTGTACCATGTTTATAGTGCCTCCTATCCTTGTGCAGGAGTAGAAGCACCTTTTATGACAGTAGCACGCTACACTGTAGGGGAGTGTGTGGTTGTCTGAGTGTTGCTTTTGTTGTGATCCTATGTGGGAAACTTTGTATGGTTTGTGAGAGACCAGAGAGGTGTTCTTCCCTTGGAGTGTAACGTCCAGGAGTGTGATGGAGGAGGAGGAGCAGTAGCGGCTGGCTTATACCGAGAGTGGTGAAGCGGTAGGGAACAGATTTTTTTTTTTTTTTTTACATCCCTCCCTCGGGTGTCTTCTCCCCTCCTGCGAGCTCTGGCAGAACTTTCCAAGCCTTACACAAAATGTCAGTCTGTAACTTATCCTACAGAACTCTAGTTTCTCTCATGTATCCAAGGCTACAGTGCTGTGCACATGTACTGTGCAGTAGAGAAGAAACCTGGCCACAGAACCTTCCAAGCCTTACACAAATGTCAGTCTGTAACTTGTCCTACAGAGGTCTAGCTCTGCACTGTATCCAAGGCTACAGTGCTGTGCACATGTACTGTGCTGTAGAGAAGAAACCTGGCCACAGAACCTTCCAAGCCTTACACAAATGTCAGTCTGTAACTTATCCTACAGAACTCTAGTTTCTCTCATGTATCCAAGGCTACAGTGCTGTGCACATGTACTGTGCAGTAGAGAAGAAACCTGGCCACAGAACCTTCCAAGCCTTACACAAATGTCAGTCTGTAACTTGTCCTACAGAGGTCTAGCTCTGCACTGTATCCAAGGCTACAGTGCTGTGCACATGTACTGTGCTGTAGAGAAGTATCCAGGCAGCAGAACTTTCCAAGCCTTACACAAATGTCAGTCTGTAATATGTCCTACAGAGCTCTAACTCTGCACTGTATCCAGGGCTACAGTGCTGTGCACATGTACTGTGCTGTAGAGAAGTATCCTGGCCGCAGAACCTTCCAAGCCTTACACAAATGTCAGTCTGTAACTTGTCCTGCAGATCTCTAGCTCTGCACTGTATCCAAGGCTACAGTGCTGTGCACATGTACTGTGCTGTAGAGAAGTATCCTGGCCGCAGAACCTTCCAAGCCTTACACAAATGTCAGTCTGTAACTTGTCCTGCAGAGCTCTAGCTCTGCACTGTATCCAAGGCTATTCATGTATATCCATGTATTGTGCGGTAGAGACGTATCCTGGCAGCAGAACTTTCCAAGCCTTACACAAATGTCAGTCTGTAACTTGTCCTGCCGAGCTCTAGCTCTGTACTGTATCCAAGGCTACAGTGCTGTGCACATGTATTGTGCGGTAGAGACGTATCCTGGCAGCAGAACTTTCCAAGCCTTACACAAATGTCAGTCTGTAACTTGTACTGCCGAGCTCTAGCTCTGTACTGTATTCAAGGCTACAGTGCTGTGCACATGTATTGTGCGGTAGAGACGTATCCTGGCAGCAGAACTTTCCAAGCCTTACACAAATGTCAGTCTGTAACTTGTCCTGCCGAGCTCTAGCTCTGCACTGTATCCAAGGCTACAAGGCTGTGCAGTAGAGAGGTATCCTGGCAGCAGAATCCTGGCAGCAGAACCATCCAAGCCTTACACAAAATGTCAGTCTTTAACTTATCCTACAGAGCTCTAGTTTTTTCTCATGTATCCAAGGCAACAGTGCTGTGCACATGTATTGTGCGGTAGAGAGGTATCCTGGCAGCAGAAACATCCAAGCCGTACACAAATGTCAGTTTGTAACTTGTCCTACACATCTCTAGCTCTAGCTTGTATCCAAGGCTACAGTGCTGTGCACATGTACTGTGCTGTAGAAAAGTATCCTGGCCGCGGAACCTTCCAAGCCTTACACAAAGGGCAGTCTAGAACTTGTCCTACACAGATCTAGCTTTATAGTATACTCAGGTGTACAGTGAGTGTCCATGCACAATGCTGGGCAGCAAAGCCTTCCAAGGGTTGGATATGTGGCCAGCTGTAGCCTGTACCACAAAGGTCTACTTCTATAGTCTACCTAAAAGTACCGTACTGTGCCTATGTATGGTCCTAAAGATTCACTTGGACAGGCGAGCCTCGCCGATCCTCAACAATACATAATATACAGGTGCGCACCTTTGCCTCGCTCTTCAGCAACCTTCAAATTGTCTCTTCATCTAAAATGCCCAATTTCAGGCATCATCAGTATCTTCCTCTCCCTTTCTACATTCTTTTCCTTCTTCACTCATATCTTTACCTCTTCTTCTATGACCTCTGTATCTCCACCTCTCTCATCCATACTTCCCATAACATTGGCTCTCCTTCCTCATGACTTCCCATATCATTGCTTCTCCTTCCACCACACTTCCCAGATTAATGTACATTTTCTCAACATCCCATTGCCTTTTTCCACTTTGCCCCTGCTTACCGCATCCATGCTCTTCCTCTAGTCTTCTCATATCCTTATGTCCAATTCTTCCCTACTTTGTATATTCTTGCCCCCTTCCTCTCCACTCTCCATATCTTTAATTTCCATGCCTCACATGCCATGTTATATCTTCTTTTACTTTCTACTTCCCATAGCATTGCCTATCTTCCCACATTCCCACACTGTTCCGCTCTACCTTTTATAACCTTGCCCCCTTCCTTTCTATTTCCCATCGAATTGCCCTCTTTCTCTCCAATTCCCTGATCCTTGACCCCTTTCCCTCTACTTCTGATATTCTTGCCTCTACTTCTTCCATATTTCTTATAATCTTGCTCCGCTTCTACGCTACTTCACACATTCTTGATCTATTCCTCTCCACCTTCCTTTTTTTCCCCAGAGTTTTATGTAGCGCGAACTTGACCCGAATCGGGTATCAGAGCGCTTTACATAGCACCAGTTGCATTACCTGAGGGCACATTCATCATTTTTGTTAGGCACGGGGAGATTAAGTGATTTGCCCAGAATCACAGGATATTCAGCGTTATTGCCGAGACTTGAACCCAGTTCTCCAGATTCGAGGTCGACCGCCCTAGCCGTTAGGCCAACTCCTCTCCTCTTCCTTGTCTTTGCCTTCCCTTGCTCATTGCTTAGTATTTCCTATATCTTGACCTTCCCTTCCCCATTTATTCCTAAAACCTTGCTTCTTCCTTCCTTCAGTCTCATACTCTCAACATCTTATGAAATGGGTTGGCTAATTCTCCATATCCACTTCAAGTAACCAGGCCTCACTAAGTCATTAGTTCTATAAATAGTTATCTAGAGTTGATCGCTCATTGTATTCTACCTTTCACTGCCGTGCTGATCCCTCTTCCATATTCCACATCAACTAACCTGATCTCACCAAGTTAAGAGTTATATAAACAATTTCCTAGATGGGATCTCTTGTGGTATCCCACCTTCCACCGCTGAACCTTCTAACAACTGATCTCTGAATAATGTTGAACTTAGAGGTTAGTAAACCTCCTAGGCAAAGTCCAGCAAAGTGAGAGTCTTTACGTTGGCAAATCCGGGCAAAGTTTATGACTTGGTTCCAAAGTGACTGTTCCAGAGATGTTGCAAAGATGCCCCTGTCATCAGACATGGACTGCTTCCCAGCACAGGATGCCCATGCAGTCCTGTCGCTGACCCTCGTGGCAGCTGAAGTGGTTTACTGCTGCCACAATCGTTTGCTAAAGCCCAAAAATTATCGCTTTTGAAGCACATTCCCATAATCTTAGATACTTACATGAGGTTCAAATACTTAGTGCACCATTGTACCTACTACACGTGCAGCAAAACATTCCTTTGGAAGTTGTGAAAAGAGTCTGAATAATCCTCTCATTCCTCCAAACCGAAGCGTAAATTCCAGTGCCACAGCTGATGTGATATTGGCTAAGGTTGAATAGTGTAATGCCTTATATGGCGAATTTTCCCAAAAAAGACTAGCTTGGACTCTAAGTGGCAGGACTTGGACTATAACTGGGTAAAGAAAATTTAACTACATGGTATAAGCAACTAAAAAAGTTACACAGCTACCAGCCGTGGGCTACATTTTCTGAAACATGCTCTTCTTTGGGTTTTAATGCATCTTAGATGATGCCACAGTTTATCACGAGGAGATGATCAGGCATGTCGTCAACGGTCCCTCGCCTTGATGCGTGCCCAGAACAGACGGAAGAATCTCTGTTCATGGATCAAGGATGTGGAACACTCTGCCCGACAAAATCAGCATCTAGTTTGTAGATTTTTAGGAAACGTCTCAAAGGGCACCCTGTCACCAATATTGATTGGCATTAGCATTGGATCTCACTCTAGAAGTGGAGAGAATCTCACAACTCCACCTTACAAATCCCTATGCAGAGGGAGCTTGGCAGCTTGTCTCAGCACATTAGAAAATCAAAAAAGTTTGACAACAAATAATCATTAATAACCTGGTCCCAGTGGGTTCTGTTCTGTTTTAAATGGTTTAAAGCTGGTGACAGAACCCCCTTAGTCCTACCCTTTGCAACGCCTTTCCTGTTACTCTTACGTTTATTGCAGAGCTGAGATGATTCTACAAACCTCAGACAAATTTCGGAAAGTCAGAATTGACCTCATTGTTTTGGGCTTCTGGATTTACTGTTCTCTCACCTTCAAGCGCCATGAAACACAAACAGGAGCTTAGAGGATGCTCATAACATAACCTGTGAACATAGCATAACACAAGATAACTATTTCAAAAAATGCCACCATAAAAGGCCAGGATGTCCAATGTAGGTCCAGGATAGCCTAAGACCATGTTGAATTTCTGAGATTTCTTCATAAAGTGAATAGATATAAAATGGATCTAAATGGAACCCTTTCATAGTCATTGGTTCTCCTCAATCATGGCTGGTTCCAGTCTTCCTTGAGGTGCCACAGAAACCCTTTCTCTCAAGTACGCACTATTGCAATCAGATGGGCAGATTTGAAGCCCATGCTGGTCTTGCTGGCCCATGCTGGTCGAACCCTTTTTTAGGTCTCGCCTGAGCCAGCGCATGCGCTGTCTCAAGCGAGATATTCAGTAAGCGGGTTTTGAAAGTGCTACCTAGAGGCTTTTGCCGGCCACCAGCTTGCTGTTACGCGCACAAGCGAGCATGACGTAAACAGCTGCCATCTGGCTTTCGTCAGCTTTTTTTTCCTTTCACTTTTGCGCCGCGCGGCCGTGTCACTTTCAGACCTCAGAAACAGGCAATACTTTATTTTGAACTTTTGGTCTGCTCGGCTCAAACACCTTCATTGTAAAGGCATCTAACATACTGAAATAAATGCACGTCAAAGCCTTGCGGCAATTGTGTACAGCGTGATTTCGACACCTTGTTTAATGGGAGCATCAAGAGTTTAAAGCCCAAAGCATGGACTGGGTAACCATGCGCCATACATTGTCAGCACCTCAAGCGCTGCCCTTTGCTAATATGTCGTGAATACTTGTTAACGCCTGTGAACTGCAGATGACTTGTGCCTCCTTATTCTGTCTGCCATTTTTTGTTGTTCTCAATTTACTTTTAATGTGTCCCGTTTAACACGTTATACCTCCTTATTCTGTCTGCCGTTTTTTGTTTTTCTGAATTTACTTCCGACGTGTCTCGTTTAACACTTTGTACAACGACAGACAACAACATAACACTCCCTTCCACGCATATCAGCCTACCCCTTTGCTGACCCCAGTGCCTTGACCCACGGGCCCTGCACAAGAGTGCACTTTTTAGCTGGCCTAGTTTTCATCTTTTACAGCTGTGAAACCTACCTAAATGACCATCATAAATACACATTGCTTTTAGTCTTCCACAGTGACAGAAACCGACTGGGGGCAAATCACACTTCCTGGTGAAAGTGCAAAGTTGTGCAGTGTTGTGTTCCGATGTAGGATTTTCAAAGCATATCCGGTTTTTCCCACTGTGCAGGTGTGTGGGCGTTGCAGTTGTGTTCAATTATTATATTAAAACAGAATTCTTTAGCCGTTCTGTCGGCGCTGCATGTTTAATAAATACCCTATCCCAATATGGTAAACTAAGTGAAAGACCTAGAAACAAGTGAACCTCAACTTTCTTTGTGAAAGATGGAGCTCAGCTCACACGTCTGCCGAGAATGATTCCTCCCCCCAGAACACTGTTTGGATCCAGTTCTTTCTAACACTCGGGTAGTGTTTTCTTCTTTACTTTGTTATTCCTCTCTGTACTGGGTTAAAACTGCTTTGAAGTGTGTGTGCTTTGTAAACAGAGCTTATGCTTGTACCTGATGAGACAGTGGTGGCTATGCTTTAGTAAACAGGAAGTTGTGCACAAGCACCAGAAACGAGGGGCCAGCGTAGCCATGCACATCATGGGCCAGCGTAGCCATGCACATCATGGGCCAGCCTAGCCATGCACATCATGGGCCAGCTTTAAGTTAACTGCTTCAGGTGCAGAATTATCAACCGGTCTGTGTCCATTTTAATGTCACTTTTAATCTGCATTTTTTGCTTCCTTTTGGGTTTCTCGTTTCAACATACAGATTGAGGGGCAGCTGTTCCAGTTAGTGTTGTTCTAATAATATTTCCCACAGAATCGCAGTACTTGTCACATCCACTTTAAAGGCTGCCTGACCCCGTGTCCTCCTTCTATCTCAGTGTCAGTGTTGCTGCTGCTTCTTTTGGGACCTTATAAGTAATTAGTTATGCAGCACAATATCCTTGGTGCAGCAACATCAACTGTTGCATGGCTAAACACTTATAAGGTCCCAAAAGCGAGACCTATTGGCTATGCCAATGCTTGTTAGGTCTTGCCAGCAGCAGGTGCAAGCTGTCTAGTTGCGAAACGCCTATAGTGAACTTACTATGGGCTTATAGCACACCCACTGTTTACCATTGGCTGCCTTTATAGTCATTCTCATGTGCTTGCTTTTATTTGATAACTTACCTTGCACTTCTGTTTGCTCCTCCCCTGGAGCAGACCCTCTCCATGATCCCTTTGATTGGCTGACCTGCATCCTTCTACTGCTCACACCTGGAGAGCTACTGTTTTCTTTTTCACTCAGCACTTCAAGAGAGTACACATGTTTTCTAGCTTACTGTCTCATTTGTTGCTTTCCCCCACCCAAATGCTCATCCTCACTGCTCCGTGTTGCTCCCCAACCCCTCCAGATTGTCTGTAAAAGCACAATAGGTGTATTTTTACTGGGGTGTGGCTAAAGAGAAGACTTTAAGGGTCATAATTGTTTTATCTTATGGATTCCACAATCTTTGGCACTAAAGACTTTTATGGTGCTGGCGAAAGGGCCATCTGCTGCACTCACTGAACTGCCATCTAAGACAAAAGCTGTCCTTAGCGTGACCCTTCCCCTAAAAAAACATAAATCTGCTCCTTGGGCTCCTACAGAGGGCCAAATAGTTGACTCGGATGAAAATTAAACTAGGCTTTGGCAAGCATTACCTTTGCATTCTCACATTTTCTTATTCTTTTTACAATTTTGAATAGAGTTTCCTGAGTGAAACGTATTTGGAAATAAACTGTACCTTTATGAAAGATTGAAAACATTAAATTCAATGTGCAGTCTTGAGAAATCAAAAAAATGCTTTTGCTATTCCCTCAAGTATTTTGAAGTTTTTTCTTCTTTGTTATTTCTCAACTAATACTTTACAGACAAACCTTGGCATGTCGAAAGCTCAGCACTCACATTATAAAGGCAAGTCCTATTAGCTTTGCCAATGCTTGTTTATTTTAAGGATGAATCACTCTCAAGTGCTGAAAGTTTGCTGTCAGAAAGCCTACAGCACCGAGGCATCTATTTAAAGAACTCTTTTAAGCCCTCGGCAGCAGCCGCTTCTGGTTTACAGTGACTCCAGGCATACACACACACATTGATTGATTGATTGATTGATTGATTGATTGATTGATTGATTGACACAACACAGATACATTTTGATGCCCGCCAATAGACAGTTTTCTCTGTGGGCACAAGGCAGCAACATTTCCTCTGCCATACTTATATGTCTCTATCACAGTCTTGTGCATAGCATACCAGATGCTATACCCGACACAGCTGCGGTGCCAGGGGCCCGGTGCATGCAAGGAAATGGGCCCTGGCCCCACAGATGTATAGTGAGACAGCATAAACTGGGTGCCGGGGGCACCTCACCCCTGTGTCTGCATAATGATAACTACACTGCAACCTGTACAGTTCCTGCTCTGATGGCAAAGAAGGTCTCTATAGACACCTCTCATTGAACAGAAGGGGCCTGATTACGAGTTTGATGGTCCGACCGCCCAAACACTGCATCCTCCGCCACTAGAAGACCACATTGCCTCTGCCTTGAAGCAGACAACGGGCGGATGGGAGAATGTTATGACGTATAGAGGAAAGCCGGTAGCCGAGGTAAGGCTATAGGTGAAGAATGTATTGATCTTAGGAGTGAGGATGATCTTCTAGTAAGTTCCGTAGTTAGCCCCACCAGGAGCAGCCTCCCTGATGCTCAGCCCATGCTCCAACTGACACTCACACCACAGGCATCCTCACATTCCATGACATCACCATGCACGCCAACATTCCACACAGCACTTACACACCGGCTGAGCAGCAGGGACCAGAGAATCAGGAAAGATGCATAATACCATAAACTGGAGACAACAGAGACTCAGTGTCAGTATCTCTGTCTGGACCAGCGCATCTCTCCCACCCCAACTCATTCACGCCTCTTTCTCACCTCAGGATCTGGATTTGGGCTGGACCCCCTTCCACTCCCAAGCATACTCCCACTCCACTCAAGGGAAGCAAGCACAGAAATGTATGTGTCTGCCTCCAGTGCATAGACAGCACAGCTGGAAGGAGCGAGGCGGGCTGCATATGACTGCAGTTAGGGTTCACCATGTACACACCGTGTAATTCGGGTCTAAACATTAAAACTCACGGTTTTGATGCCTTTTATTGTAATATCTGAACATAAAATGTGCAGCTGGTAAAACAAATGTATACAAATGCTCCTGTACATGTGAGTGGTCCACGCCAGCCCTTCAGCCGGCATATCTGAGTACACAGCCCAGTGACTGGAGTGAGTCTAGTGTGTTCAGTGGCCCTTTTGTGTATGCGCCTCACTCCTTACCTCACTCTTCTCATCCTTTGTATCTAGTTTATGCTGCTCTTCACCTCTCTATCTAGTTGTATCTCATCTCTCTCTACCTCACCAATCTCTAAATTCCCACCTTCCTCTCTATTCTCCTCTACGCCTCTCGCACACTATCTTTGTCACCTCTTTCTACCAGGCTCTACCTCGTTTATTCTGACCTCTCTCTCGCTCTCATTACATCACCTCACCTCTTCTACCTCTTCCCTACCTCTTTTTCTCTGTCTCTCCCTATCTCTGTTTCTCTGTTGACATACTCTCAGCTTTCTATCTGCTTTCCCTTACTCAACCCTGACTAACTGTTCTGTTTCAATCCTTCTCTCTCTACCTCTCTTTTGTACCTTACTGTGCTCCACCTGTATCTTAGTTTCGTTTCTCTTTGTCTAACCTCTCTAATGTTCTAACACCCCGCTCCCTCTTTCCACCTCTGCTACTTCTACCTCACCACTACTACCCTATTCACTTCTTGATACCTCTTTTCCCTGCCTCAACCCATTTTCCTCATTATCTCCTCTGAGGTTTCTCTCTGTAGCTCCTTCCCTATTTCTACTCACGCTTTCTGCCTCCCCCTCTCTCTTTTTACGTCACTCTAGCTCACCCTCTGTATCACTGAATCCAAGTCACCTTTCTTCGACCTCACATCTGACTCTATCTCTGCACTTCCTGTTTTCTAGCTAAGCCTCATCTCTTTCTCATCTACACCCATCTCCCTTTACCTTTCCCCTGCCGTACCGCTCTCTTCCTCGTACCCATAGCTGACTTCTTATTTTGGCCCTCTTCCTACCTCACACCTCTTTCTCTCTCTGCCTCTCTTTTCCTCTCACTACCTCACCTCGCCCATCTACTTACACCTCTCTCAGCCTTCACTTATTTCTAAGACTCTTCTTTTTCTGCCTTACCTCGCTCTCACTACCTCACAGTTTGTGTACCTCACCCCTCCTCCACCTCTTTACAAATGTTTTTACTTATGTATCTCTCGTTACTGCACTCTAAAAGGGTACCTGTCTTTGTACCTCTTTCTCTATTTACCTCTTCCTCATTCTGTCTCTTTGTAGCTTTCTTTTGGTCTCTGTCGAACCAGAGCAGTGTTCACAAAGAGAGGGGGAGGAGGCACCAGGCAAGGGTAGTGAAACCAGGAGAACACGTTCAGATTTCTCCCAAAGAAATGGTGGAAATCCTCAGCGCTCTTCCTTGCTTTGCCCAGTTGCAGCTGGAATGCCAGTGTGAAGGTGTCTTCATGATTGCGGATACCTGGGAATGAACCTACAATTTTAAGTACTAAGGGGCATATTATCAAGAAACAGAGTTAAAATGATTGCCGCTTTAGAGGCAGAAAACTGCCGTTAAAGCAGCGATAAGGGGCTTGATAATATGCCGCAGAGAATTCCAATAGAAGCCCATGTTGACACCAGAACATGGGCTTCTATGGGAATTCTCACGGGCTTATTATCAAGCCCATTATCGCCACTTTAGCGGCATTTTTCTACCGCTAAAGCGGCGATAATGTTAACGCCCTGCTTGACAATATGCCCCTATGTGTGTTTCATGTTATCCACTAGCCCGGCAAACACCCACCGAGCCACCTTTGCCGTTTGTGTACAACGCCTGCTTAGACACTGAATTGCATGTAAAATATTGTTGTTGCAAAGCAACCCTAATCTAGATTGAAGCACAAACACAAGTTGTTTTATCAATGCTTGTTAAAGCTTTCATTTAGCACAGGTTGACTGATCGAGACCCGGCAGACTGAACTTCGAGCTGTTTTTGTGTGTTCCTGATTATGAAAGTGTAACATATCATTCAATAGCAGTCAAAGACGTTTTAAGGCATGGGCAAAGTGGGCTTTGGCCCAGGGCCACAGGCTTTTAGGTTCCCCCCATAGAACCTGCTTTGATCTGCAGAGTATTGCCCTTGTGTCTTCGAATAATTCGTAAACAGACTGTTTTAAATACTGTTTCCTTTAATATATATTTTTTAATGTCGATGATGTGTGAGAGTCTGTTACAAACATTTTGAAGAGAAATGTTGTGTTTTTTGTTTAATGTAAAGTCCATAAAATAGTTTCTTTTAGATCAAAATATGACCTCACATATGAGAAATGGGAGGGTGTCACAGAGATTATTTGCAGTAATATTAGTGAGCTACTGCTGTGATACAATATTGTAGCTGTCCCTGAATGTTAGATGTAAACACATTTAGAATTTGGATGAGTGTGTCTGTGCACTGTCAGTGACCCGGCCAAAGAGTGCATGAAAGAGCGGAAATTAGATCATAAATTTGAAGAAATTCCGAACGGGGGCCCCCAAAATATGTTTGGCCCATGGCCCCCAAAATCCTTAAGACGTCCTTGATAGCAGTTGGTATTATTCAATAATTTTCTAAAAATTGGAAAAGATGTGCAAGTTGTTTCAAAGAGGACTCCCGAATATGTCTTGCCCCAGGCTCCAGAAATCATTATGGCAGCAGCGATTGGTTAATTTATTAAGTAGTTCTAGAGAGAGATAGGTTACTTTTCAGACACTAAATATCGCTTTGGAAATGCCAGGGCATGCATATGTATGTTGTAATAGGGTGGAAAGAGGGGCAGTTAGCGTTCAGTCACTAAAAAGGTGGACCCCAAACTGAAATCCTCCTGGCGCCGCCCATGTTTGCCTGGGGTTTAGCTGCAGGGGAACTGGAATAACTCAGTTTTAGGGTTGTATTCAACAGGCACACCGGTTTCCCCAGGCTTTTTGGGCAGTGCAGAGAACTTTGAGCATGATTCTTGCTTCAGTGGGGAGCCAGTGGAGTGCTGGAAGGGCTGGGTTGATGCAGCAGTTAAAACACATTCTGAATCCCTAGTTGCTTGGCAACCTGACTATCGGTATAAATTCAGGGACATATAAAACCTTTATATGGTGCTGATGATGAGTCTAAAGTCTCTGCCGCTTCTTCCGGTTGTTACTAGGGAGATATAAAGACTCTGTGGGGCATATTTGCGAGTTTGCTGGTGAAGGGCAGAGAAGCAAGGCTGTGCTGCCCTGGCCACCAGGACAGGGCAGGAGTGTGCAGTGTGTATATAATACTGTGCATTCCTGTCCCTTTCCCTTACACTGGCGCTGTTGTGGCAGCCTAGCGCCAACACAGGCACCCTGGTGCAAGAGTGGCTCTGTTGTAGGCAGGATTGTTTTTGTGCCATCCTGCGAGACTTTTTCCTCTTTATATGTGTGCTGCAGAAAGCAGCGCTCTTCGAAAGTGGAAGTAACGAGGAGAACTAAAGATATTTCTCCTCATAATGCCTCTCCTATGGAAAAAATATCTTTTTCACGCATTACCAGGTTACAAGGTCTTGTAAATCTGGGAATGCGTCAGAAACCATTGGAGATGCGTGGAAACTCCCACGCGACGCCCATTGAACGCCTACCCAAGGCAGAGGAATGCAATGCAGCGATTTGCACTGTGTTGCGTTTTGAGCAGCTTTGCGTGGCTTCAAAACATTTGTGTGGTGCAGGAGCGCTGCAAACGGGTCATAAATATGGTCCTGGGTGTGTAGGACACGTAAAAGAAAGTGGACCTCTGACCTCTCCCCGCACACACTTCTGATCTCTCTCAGCGATGGTAAACCACATGTCATATGCATGACAGACAAAGATGGCAGGTTTGCCGCAAGGCCAAACTTGTCATGTGATGCGCTAATGTACGTCTGGTTTTAACTGCCAATCAGAAACACTCCTGGACAGATAGGTACAAAGGTAAGTATGGAAGGAGCACAAGAACTAAGTAGCATAAGCACGTGGAGTTTCCATCCTTTAGTGTTGAGCTAAGCAGTGGTGATGAAAAGAATCCAGGGACATGGCCAACCTGCAGCCTTTGAGATGCACTTGTAAAATATTTGATTGTAAGACAAAGGACATGTGATTTAGTGGCTACATTAAAGGCTATCGCTCCAGGAGGTGCTTAGCTTCCAACTTGACAAATTGTGTGATTTTGGACAAATTACAAGCTTGCCTTTCTTTTATTTGCTATATATGATGCATTTCAGAGGCTTTTAGAAATGTGTCAAATTCTACTGTGAGGCACACTAAAAATGCAAGTCTATTTTTTTTTTTAAATGTTTCTGATTTTAAAAGTAATCTCTACCTTTATCATTTAAGTTTGCATCACTAAGTCAGACTGAATAAATATAGAGAAGGTTTAGCGATGGTTTCTTTATGAGGACGGGGGACCGTCACCCTCCCGCCCGCTGCGGGCCGCTTGTAGTGTTGCACATAAAATAACAATTAAATTATTTAATTGCCATTTTATTTTTAGTCAAGGCGTGCTGCATCCACCAGCCTGCCTCTGAGCCAGGAAGGCGTGTCCTGACTGTCCTCTGCTGCCGATTGGCAGGAGGAGGACTGGAGTAGTGATGGCCGTGCACTACAAAGTGCGCATGTCACTTTGGCTGGCGGTCTTACGCTGGCCAAAGTGATATGCACACTTTGAAGGTCTCCACCCAGCTGGGTGTAGACCAAGCACAATCCTCTAGGGCCTGAAGGAGAATGTTGCCAACCTGCTCCATCTAATCCTGGCACTGCTCTCATGCAGTATGAGATCAGCTCCATGATTGGTTAGGGGGAGTTTTTCATTCTACAAGGTTTGAAGGACAGCGAGGAGGACACTGAGCCCATGGGTGAGTGCACTTTAGTTTTTTTTTTAAGTAATGTAATGTGTAATGCATGTCGTTTTTTTTTTGCGGGAAGTGGTGTTTTTATTTGGGCTTTTGAGGGAGGGTTTATTTTTAGCATGGGAAAATGTGTTTTTGGAGGTGGTGGGGCACGTTGCTCGCTCCACCACTTTGAAAGGGCACCAGCCGCTCCTGAGATGGACCGTTGTTATCGCTGCAGATCGTTTATAGAGCATCGTTGTCACTTAGCAAAGGCCGACTCCCAACTGGGGAACTAGCGTTAAGTGGAAAAAGTAGTGTTATAATTGTTAGTGTAGAAGTGTAAACACAAACATGGGATTTGAACTGAACATGCCTTACGTGGAAAGAGCAAGTGAGCACGGTATAGTGTTTGAGCTTGTGTTGAATAACGGTCCTTGAAGGCCACCATAGGCCACTCTACGTCACAGACACATTTGTCTATTTCAGTCGCTAGTTCCTTAGCACTCACACTTGGACCTGGGCAATCTGCTGTTTCAGTAAGATAGAACTGTTTCTTCATATGCTTTTATTGGGGGGTGTTTGCAGCATGGACGTTCCAGGAGGAGACGATTTAGCATTTCATTCTTCTGAGGCTGGTGAAAGGAGTACCATGGATTATGTTAATAGTAATACTTCTTTTAACATTGCCAATATGCTGCGCTGTGGGGAAACTGGGATTGTGAAAGGTGTTTTTCAAAGAGACCCTGGTCCTACATACAGCCTGCAGTGCTGCTTAGAGGTGGCTTTTCCAAATGCTCTATGAAGGTGTTTTTGCGGGTTAATTGCCTGTCTTGGTAGCAGGAAGTGGGTCACGGGTAAGGGGAGGTGCTGAAAATACATCTCTTCTTTAAACAGTAGCAGCTGGGAAAGAACGGTGGTAGAAGAGCGGAGGGAGAGGAAATTAATTTTTTAAAATAAAAAATACCACTTATTGTTTCACCGGCCACAGCCTCTCCTCCGTCTTGTACAGCATCCTCCTTCCTGCAGTCCCAGCAGCAGGAGCCACCTGGCTCCCGGGCTCCCCTGAGCCAATCGTTGTGATTGGTATGAGCGCCTTGGTTCGACGCTCAGACAGGGACAGGGAGGATTTGCATGTTCCTCACCAGGCTGTGTAATGCAGCCTGGTGGGGAACATGCAAGTGCGCATGACTGTTTGCTCGGCCTAAGAGGGCCGGCCAAACAGTCATGTGCTGCGCACTTAGGAAGTCTGAAAACCACTCCTCCCCCTTTGCCATCAGCCTCACCCTCCCCTAACCCAGCCCTCCAGCTACAAAAAAGAAAATGAATATAACAATGTTATTTTCATTTTATTTTTGCTGCCCTTCTCTGGGAGCAGTGGTGCAACGCTCCTCTGCCTTAGCGAAGGAGCCGCCCCTGTCTTTGAAGGGTGTTTGCACAAACCTGAAGAGAATTCGCCCTCTTACTTGGGTCAGGCATCATGAAATTGAGTGAATGACCTTTTAGGGTTACACAGGCATTTACTTTGTGCCTGCAGAATCAATATTACAGGTGGGCCCTTCACACATATCCTCCCCTTCTTGAATACCAAAGTAAGCTTGGAAAAACCAGAAAATATTTGTCCAACTGTGTACGCAGCTGTGAGTGAAACTTAAAACATTCAATCTGGCTTCTACATAGCTACCAACCAAGCTCCTAGCTACAGATGCTACCTGGCTCTAATAATAGAGGTCTATTAGCAAACAGTAGAGTAGGGGTTGGGTAAAAAAAGGTGAACAGTGAAACTTGTGAAATTAGCTTTATTTGTTGTCTCTTTTCCAGTTGAAATTGGGTTAAGCACACACCAAATCTTCTCTGCAATAAAACTAGAGAAACGAATACCCTTTTTGTCTAAAAAAAGAAAAACACCTTTGTTAGAGCTGGGTGCACAGCTTGAGACTCCCAAATGGCAAGACGGAAGTGTGATCTTTGGCAACAGCAGCAACACATGGAACAACTCCTGGTGGGTACATGACCTAGGACCGGCACCCACTCCCTCCGCCCATACCCAAACCCTCAGAATCATCATTGACAGCAAGCTCATCATGAAATCACAGATCAACGCCGTCTCCTCCTCCCGCTTCCTCACTCTGCACTTGCTATGTATAATGTTCAAGTGGCCACCTCCACACACGAGCCGCACCATGACACAGGCCCACATCACAAAGCGGCTGGACTGCGGCAATTCTCTCTATGTAGGCCTCACTGCACACTTCCCACAGAGACTTCAGACCATACAGAACGCTGCAGCCAGACTCATCCTCCGCCTTCTCCGACGAACCCACATGACACCCCACCTCAGGAAACTCCATTGGCTCGCCGTATATAGAAGAGATGCCAATTCAAGCTGCTGACCCACGCACACAAGGCTCTTCACAACCAAGGACCTGCCTACATTAACCACCACCTGAACTTCCACCAATCATCGGGAAGACTATGGTCCGCCTTCCTCTCACTTGCCCATACTCCCCATATCTACCAAAGAAGAGGTGGAGGTCGCTTCTACTCCCACATCGCAGCAAAAACCTGGAACAGCCTCCCCACCCACCTCCAGACCAAATGTAAATTTGATACTTGTATAGCACACTACTCACCCGCAAGGGTCTCAAGGCGCTTGTACAAATACCGCTGTGGAACCCATCCTGGCTTTCCCTGTGAGGCGTCCACTCCTGGGCACCCCCAAGGAGGCGGCCAGGCATCCTTAGTGTTGTGGGGGCCATTGTGGAGATTAAGCAAGCTATTGCCCAGAGTTGCAGAGTGGGACCCATGATTAGAATACGCACCGAGGTGAGAATTATCAGGTCCGTGGAATTTTTATTTTTTTTAGCCCAAGACCCACCGAGTCGGGGAATTGAACCCTGGTCCCAGGCTAGACCTCTGCATCAGGGTCTGCCGCTCTAATCATTGAGCCACACTTCTCCACCTCACTTCCGAAATTTTGAATGGCCCTCAAGACCTGTCTGAGAAATCTTCAGGGTTCTCCACGCGTCTGGATACCATATCGGGTAATTAGCGCGCTTTATTAATCCTGATTGATTGATTGAAATGTGCTTCAGGGAGGCCGACAGGAATCTGATTAGCTGTCAGCAGCTAGCATAATGTTTCCAACAAAAGGATCAAATGTGATTGGTCAAAAAGATTCGAGATTGCTATTTCATCAGCATTGTGACATGTTCTAG
The DNA here is from genome assembly GCF_964204655.1 of Triturus cristatus. Lineage (NCBI taxonomy): Eukaryota > Metazoa > Chordata > Amphibia > Caudata > Salamandridae > Triturus > Triturus cristatus. Next base: position 77,703,179 of record NC_140583.1, read on the forward strand.
GCTCATTCTGAATAGGTCTGGGTGGCCAATGGGAGCAGACCTTATGCATATTTCATGAACAGCCTATGACTTTGCACGTGGGATGGTAATTTTCAGGGTCCCAATATTGCTGCAGAATAGCGACATGCATTTGTACTCCTTCCTTAGCCCACTGCAGGCTGAACCATATCCACTGATAATGGCAAGATGTCCACGGATGCTGTTTCCAACTAACAAAAGAAAATCTGCCCGCCAACTTTTTCACCCGCTTACAAATTCTACTTCTAGGTTTATGTGTAGGAGAGATGGTCACAGAACTGATGCTGCGGAACAAATCATGCAAGATCTTCCCTTTTTCCATGTTCACTGATTGTGATACTTGTCTGACCCTTTTTGCTTCTTTGCCTTTATGGGATTATGTCTAGAACTAATTTATTTTGTAGTTTGACAGCTACACCATCTCTAAATAAGTAAATAATAATTTTTGATGAATCCTCAGTGAACATTTCAGATATATTTTTTATAATTATAATAAAACAATTATCCGTTGAATTTTAATTTATTTTTATTTTCAGGCAACTTGAGGTGCCACTATTAAAGCTCTACATGCACTCTAACCCATGTAACTGGTTCAATACACACAAGGTAGCTTGTTCAGGCAATGTAAAGTAAAAGGCATCTTACTACCAAGCCTGCCTCTGGCACAAAGGCACAAAGACAGGCCAGTCCGTGTAGAATTCGTGTTCCAAAAATAGCCACTTTTGTATGAGCGAGGCGCGGCAGTTTTCTGTGAGAGAAGCCATAGAGTGAGGGCCTTTTTCGGTGTCTACAGTAATTTAAGAAGAAATGTATCTTTCTCCAGGGTGGGAAAGCTTACACGCTGCCTTTCCCATCCCTCTGTTCCCTTCATGTTTGGTGGTGCTCAAAGGTCAGTATTGTCTCTCTGTGCTGCTCTGCCTGCTTCCCATGTGGAGAAACACTCGAGTAAAAACTCCTTTCCTTTTTACAATTTCGGTTACATGAACGATGCATTTTCACCCTCAAATTTCCTAGGCGCCTTAGAGGGTAGGGAGGAGGCAGAGTGAGTATATTACGAAAAGTGTGTGTGTGCGTGTTTTTTTTTTACACACAGCACGCTTGCATTGGTGGCCATCTTTAAATGAGCAGGATGTCACATGTTCAAACATTTTCTTAGTACGTTTTCCAATTAATCAATGTTGCGTTACACAGTATTCAATAAGCATCACTTCCTAACAAATATTTAGGGGCCGATTCTGATCCGGGTCGGAAGGGCACAGAACGCGATCCGGCCGGAAAAACTACGAGGCGTACGCGTGTTTTACGACCGACACGTACAGCTGTACAAGCGAGCCAGTAAGATGCGAGCTACATGAAATTCACCGACCGAGTCGTTTCCAGGTCCGAACCGCACCGTACATCTCGGTCGTAAGCTAACCGTGGCGTGCATTGGATGCGAATCATGACCGAGCCAGTACGATGCACGTGTCGGACAGCCTGTGCGAGCCGGGCTATCTGGCTCGCAAAAGCTCCCAGAGTCAGACTTCGGGGGTGCGCGTCAGACCCCCCCGACACCTGCAGCCGTACGACTCGTACACATGGGTCTCCCCCACACAGGCATGTACGGCGTGGATGGCACCGACGCGTACCCACTGTAGGGGGCGCACTTTTTCGAGACGTACCCATAGCGCATGTACGTGTCGTACAACTGGCTCCCATTGACTTCTATGGGAGTCCGACCGGACCGAGTCCGACAGCATACGTGCGCATCGCACTGGCTCGGTTGGACTGTAGGGGTCCGGCTCGTTCGGAAAACACTCCGGATCGGACTCGGTCGGTGTGCTTTATGACCTGGATCAGAATCGGCCCCAATGTAGTTAAACACAAGTATCTTGAGCTTAGAGCCTTAACTCTTTATCCGCAATTCCGGAAACAGCTCAAAGCTCATTTGTTTACTAAATTTTTTAACTAATTCATTAGCAGTTTCTGTTTCTTTTTAACTCAGCTTCGGCTTCCCTCGCCCAGATATCTGTTAGTTGCAGCGCCATGAAACCGCTGGTGAACGTGCGCTTTATAAATAATTTTAAATTCAAATTCAAATTCAAAGAGGTTAATTCTAGTGAGCCTGAATTATCTTGAAGCTTCTAGTCTCATACACTTTGCTGAGCTACGTTCATATTACCTCAGTTATCTAAGTATCTCAGTTATCTAAGTACCTCAGTTATCTAAGTTGGATTAGACAGACGCATGGTATTTTTTTTCTTAAAACGAAGGGAATTTCAACTATGAGGGGGAGAACAAAGTAAAGCGCACAAGCATTTGACATGAGTAGGCAGTTGAGTAGACGGGGTGCATGTTGGCCCGGGAGAGTCTGCGACTGACCACCCACCAAGGAGAAGTGACGGTGAGGGGCGTCAGCCTCGTTTGATTAACGCCTCTCACCGCCACTTCGTAAATGGCAGTCTGACCCCTATTCACAAGAATGTGGTGCAGCTTGGTGTTAGCCACATCGGCGGCGATAAATCTCACGATTTATCAGCAAAACAGGCAACCTTGCACCAGAGCGCAAGGGTGTCTGCGAGCAGGGCGGTTTGTTAATGCACAGGAAGGTGTCCCTTCCAGTACTTTAAGAAACCCAAAATGCCAGTTTGCCTTTTCCATGTGTGCTGCTACATGCAGCACACATGCAAAAAGCAAAAACAAGGAGAAATAAAGGTTTTGTCCTCGTTCAGACACCTTAAGACAGGAAATTTCCCAGTCTTAAGTTTGGCGCAGTCTCCTATTATCGCCGCCCTTGATAATAGGCGGTAGCGTCAAACTCAATGGGTGTTGTAGTGGTACGCCGACCGCAACACCCACTGCACGCCCCCTTTCATGCTAAGTTTAGCGTTAATGGGGCCCTATTCTCAAGGCAGCGTTAAGCCACATAACGTGGCTTTTAGCCACATTAGGTAACGCTGCCTTGAGAATAGGGCTCTGGCATATCGCCACGGGAACGTCAATAAAAGTGACGTTCCCGTGGCGATATCACCTTGAGAATATGCCCCGATGCATTTTGAACAGGAGAGGATGTATTTTGAGGAGAGGATAGCGCATTGTCAGCAGGGGCCCTCCCAGTCGTAAGTACTTTGAATTCTATTAGCATTGTGTCCTAAGCTGTGGGAATGGGGCATTTGCAAATTCTGAGGGTTTGTTGCCAGTGTAGCACAGAACTCTCTGCTTCACCCCATTGTTGCCGGTCTCCATACCACCGTACATAAAACAGGGCCCACTGAGCCCGCCAATGCATGGTCGCAAAAGACACAATTGATGGACGGAATGCAAAAAAATCACAACATTCACCCCTAGTCAAGAGATCTGGGTTAAATCCATCATTCTTTTGCTCACCATGCCACCCCAGTTTAGATCTAGCCATATGCAAATCAGTCTTGACCCTGTGCCTCATGGAAACAGTCCAGCCCGAACAGCCCAGCCAGGTACTCCATGGACCCGAAACAAGCATCCTAGGACCGGTTTCGGGGTTTCACCCCTCTTCAGCCAGGATAGCTTAATTCCAGTGGCCGAGTGAGCCCAGGACCCACGTCTGGGCATACCTGGCGCACTTAGGGCGAGAAAGCAAAAGACACGCAATTGATGGACGGAATGCAGACCAAATCAAAAAATTCACCCTTAGTCAAGAGATCTGGGTTAAATCCATCATTCTTTTGCATGGTCAGCAGGCGCTTTCCCAAGAGAAGAGCTAGATTTGCAAAATGCACCCTCACCTTATGAGTCTTTCATTTGGGAAATATTCACAATGTTGCTGCTTTCCATGAATTGAGTGCTATGAAATCTGTGACAGTAGCCAATAGAGCGTGGACGGAGCGGCAGAATTCATATTGGCGCATGACCAAAGCATGTGTTTAAAATCTGCTGAATAGGCTCGGCATCTGGGGCAGCTAAGATTTGCTGTTGGAAAAAAAACGTTCAATCTGGATGGTGTGAGGTGAGCCCTGTGAAGTTGCATTAATTCAATCTTTCTAAATTGTGTATTTCTGGATATGAGGTGATTCAAGTGCCCGTGTCCATTCTGCCTCATGTTAGGGATGCCCCAAATCCTCCTCCCATTCCTGCCAGAGTTCAGTTGGTGAGAACCCAATACGTTCTTTAATCGCCCTATAAAACTATGTGATAGGATGCCGTCCTTCTCCCGTTGCGCACAGCATATACATTCCAGCATGGGTGGGCGGCTCTACGTCAATTGTGGAACAAACTGTTTTGCTGCAATATTATAATCCTGACATAACTGGTCAAATTTCAATAAATGATTGTCCTGGAACCGATTCCCCACTGTGTCAATGGAACGTTCATGCCAGGGTGCCAGCTGATCAGGGGTAAAGCATCCCAATGGGCCAGGTAGACCCTGGAGTGGCACGAACGGGTAATAGGGTAGTGTATGCCTAGTGCGCTGAAGGGCTCTTGCCATGCACTCTGAGCTATCCACACATGTCCATGACCGGTGTAAATTAATGGTGGGATTAACAAACCGTTGGATAACATGTAGTGGTAGGGGGCCACCCCCAGTACTATTTCGCTTATAAATGGCCTCCGGTGGGTGCGCGTGCAGGCACACACAAGGGCAGCCATCTTTCAATGGGAATAAAATCCATGAATGAAACGGATTAGTGCTCATTCCAGAGCAGTGTGCTGCAGCGAGGGCCCGGGAGTTACACAGAAGGTTGTCACTCACAGCGAAGGAAGCCAGTTGCTCAAGAGGGCTGACCTATCGTCCTATGATGCATGCGTTGATGGGCAGAAGCAACATGTGCATGCGAGAACAACAGAGCAGGACATGAAGAGGCAAGACTGCAGGCCGCTGATACCAAGATCAAACGGTTTTGGCTTCTTGGCTAACAACAGACCTGGCAATGCCTCTTGGGTGCTTTAAAGCGAGGAGAGGAGAAGGAAGGAAGGGTACTCACGTTTGCAAAGAGCTTCCATTGTCTTTCGGCTTTAGCAAACAATCCCATTTCAATGGGCAGAAAAGAACTTCACTGGCTAAAGGCTGAGGGTTGAATCCACTTCTGTAGAGCGCTCACTGCATAACTGAGCAGCTTCTGGGTGCTAGCAAGAGTGGAGATGGGCCAGGCGGATGAGGATGTTTAGAGATGAGAATAGAGGTTTCTTTGATTGTTTTCTGTATACCAGGGGGTGTTGGGGTTAAGGAAACATTGAGGCAGGTGAGGTTCAGACACTGAAAAGCATCTTTATTCTCTCTGTTCTTGCAGTTTGTTTTGAGGATGGCAAAGAGGTTTAGACTGCTAGAACGCCTCCAAGACTAACTGACGAAGTCCAGCTTCCGCCAGCCAATAGGGCGCTACAATCCTCTAATAAAACCATCCTCTAATAGCAGTATTTTATGGTCCACCTCCCACCATTGGACCTCTAAGCTGCTACAGTCTCTCCATTAATGGAGCTCAGCTCTGGAACGCGCTCCCATTGGCTCTGCGGCTAGAACCCTCTTTCCTATAAATAATCGGAGGACCCGCCTCCTTGTCTAAGGCCCAGTGCTGTCCAATCAGCTCTGACTTGAACAGCGTGAAAAGACGCTCTATTTCTAGATCCTGACCATTACTATTATTAATGGGGCTCCTTCACAAGTAGTTGAAGACTGGTGGGCAGCATTGTGTCAGTTCATAGCTGACGTTAGCAAATGATGTTATTTCATTGAGGTTTATTTGTATAGCACACACCTTTCCTCGAGAGACAGTGGAGCCCTGTAGAAAGCACAGGTAGACAATTTACATGTGTGGCAAAAGCATTGTACATATTAGTAAAAAACAAACAAAATAGGACAAGGCACTGACCTTTTCCAGGCTGAAGAGAAGATAAAGCCAAGGATGCATTGCTTAATTTGAGCTGGTGGTGTCCAGTGCTCATTGCCTACACTTAACCATCAGCACCTGCAGTTCTAATGTGCACGAATTAAGGACACATTCATTCACAGGGAGGTTAAGTGATTTGCCTAGAATCACATGCATGTTGAGTTGACGCCGAGACTCAAACCTGGTTCCCAAGCACTGAAGTCTGCAGCTCTGACCATTACACAACATTACCTAACACCACACCCTCTCCCCACTTTCATAATTAGTAGTTGGTTCTGTTTTATGCAGCAAATACAGGAAAAATGGGCGGGTGCAAGGTGCCTCCTGATGAGAGCCCTGGCTCTTATTTCTTTTTTACAAATTAACCACTTCCAGGTGGGGCTCCAAAACAGATTCTGTGTTGGCAAAAGGTCTGAGTGGTCAGAACATCTGGGCTTGTGTTGAAGAGGTGCCCGTCATCAGCCAGCGGATTCTATTGGTCCAGGACACGGTGAGGTTGAGGGATGTGTTACTGGTCCATTGATCGAGGGAGGTTTCCTGGATTCCAATTCTCCACCAATTAAATGACAGTCCCCGCAGAGATGAAGGAGGCCTGTGAGACGCCATGACTCACTTTAATCATGGCCCCATTTCTTCTTCAGGCCCTTTTCCACTCCTCCTTTGTTTCTTCTACATACTTTATGGCCTCTTGGCCCTGTAGACCCAGTGGCTTGACACAAAATTATGCTTCCCCCACAGAAGGGGTGGGGGGCCCTGAGTCTCCCATATCTGATAGATATTTATTGGTCTTCGGCTGATCGGGGTCCATCCGAAGGGTTTAGGGGCCACTGAAAGGTAGGGGCCCCTCTGCACTGTAGGGACATGCATTACGCCCCTGTGTGCAACCTCAAGTGTTAGTTCGTAGAGTCGGACAGAGAGGCTAAACAAACACAAACAGACACACACGCGTGCTTATACACACAGGACATGTGGCCTTGCACTGTTTTTATGCAGACCGTCATGTCAACCACTGAAGACCACCTGTGTTCCAAACCCTGGCATGGGTGCATGTGTGTGGGGGGAGGGTCTGGAAATATTTGCATTCATTCATTACAGAACAGACACCAGCTTCTGCAGTTCCTCCCAGTAGGGGGCATCATATTTCCATAGGAGTAGTGCAACACCATGGATGTCAAGAGACATAGTAATCTACCTAGAAGACATTTTTTTAAAGAGGGCTAATATAAATGATTATGTGTATTTTATTCCTACCTAAAAAAAGGCGCCAAAGCAAAACATATTCATGATGCTATTATCAGAGTAAGTCTAAGAAAGCATTCACTTAATATTCATTGTAAAGTCAAGAAATATTTTCTTTAAAATGTTTGACGTGATTAAAATGACATGAAAACTTCCTACAAACGAGGGAATCACCCTAAAAATACAATGATTGACGAAAATAGAAGAAAATGTTGAAATTTAGAAACTCTAAATTATATTAATTCTGTGACGTTGTTAGCAGCCCTTTTGTGGCATGATTTCATTAAACCAATTTTAAACACAGAGATATCTACAAATCTTTGCTCGTTCATGCAGAAATGTTTGACTGCACAGCAGCATGTACCAGCCTGTGAGTGTAAAAGGGTTCATCTACAATAGATTGGATTGAATGTGATAGGGGCATATCAGCAACAACCGGCTAACGTGGATTTTTAGCGCTGAGATAGCGTGCTATTAGCAACGCTTATCTCAAAAGCGATTAAAATCCTCACGCTAACTGCCTAACGTGAGATTATCGCTGGAAACCCAGTGATAATCTCATGTAGTGTGGCGTTAGCTTGTTGATAGGGCCTCACAAACTTAGCCATGATATCCACCTTCCATAGGATATCATGGCTAAGTCAGTCCTGAAGCAGGCGTAAGGAAAGTAGTGATAACAGAGGTTATCGCTACTTTTCTTGCTGCTATGCTTCATAGAGTGGTTCTTGATGATAGGAAAAATGTCGCTTAGCGACATTTCTCCTGTCATGTCAGGGCAGGAACGTCCACTTTGCATCTCATTAGAGATGCAAAACTGGGCGTTAAAAATGTGTGCGCTAATGCAAGGTTTCACGCGTTAGCGTGACCTTGCTAATTAGGCGATAAAATTATCGCCACTTTTCGGCTGAAAACGGCCGCAAAAGCGGCGATAATTTTCTATCGCCGCCTTGTAAATATGCCCCTTAGTTTTTATAAAGCTATTGCTGCTTGTTTTCTAAGCATGCACATCACATTAATATTTTTTTTAAACGTTATGAGGTTGCGGTTGTGTTCTCCTTTTTGCTATTTCACAGCTTACCACACATCTTCCACATGCTTCTTTACTGGTCCGCAATAGGAGGAAAACACACACTACAACATGCACTAATGCACAATATTTACACGTTTCTTCATATTCCTTCGTACAATCTATTGTACTAAATGTATTTCAATTGATGTCGTGTCTGTAATAATTTAATGTATTGATTTTCATGGTAAGATTGGACCAGGAACACAACAACACTAACATCAATAAAAAACAGAAGTTTAAATCCAATGCAGTAATCATGTCAATTCTTAGTAAATGAACGATTTACATGGAAAACTCACATTTACACAATAAAAGAATTAATGAAAATCCCTAAGAGGGTGCCAGAAAATATGTGCAGTTCATATATTTCAGACAAACTTATCTGATCCCAATGATCAGCTCGGCCATGGCTTATACGTCTTCCCTTTTGATAACTCGTATAAGTTTTAAATCCTCCCGTGTATAGTGGGCTACAGTAGCGGCTCCTGGAGGGAGTGCTGCCGGGCGGTGACGCAGGGCGGGGGATGGGCAGGGTAGGGGGTAGTAAACTCTGGATTATGGCCGAACGGTGGTAAGTATACAAATAAATAAATAAAACGAATTTCATTGCGCGCGCTGCATCACCAAATGCGAGGAAGACATGCGGCACGTTTCCAGATATTGAGCTTGACAGGAACTCTGTGCATATAGTTATTATACTTTTTGAACCACGATGCAATACACGTGGCCTGAATGAAATTCATCGTCTTGGGATAACGCAATGATGACTAGATGAAACTGCAAAAGACACTCTCCATTTTTGAGCTGCACCTCCTTGTCGTCATACAGACCTGTTACGTCTTCCAACCCTGGAGTGCATTGGTTATCATGACAGATACTTGCCAATTTGAGCTGTACTATATTGCTGCCATACCGATCCAATACGTTTTCCAACCCTGGAGTGGCTCGGGTCTTCCAACCCTGAAGTGGCTTGGGTCTTCCAACCCTGAAGTGGCTTGGGTATGATTACAGATTCCCTCTGATCTCAAACTTGGGTTTCACCTTTTCCATATTGACCTGACAGGTCTTGCAACCTTGGAGGGGCCTGGGTGAACATTGCAGCTACCTCCAGACCATTGATTTATGCTGACGGGTTCAACATATTACAGTTGGATTCCTTTCTATTTTTGCGTTGTGAATTGGAAATTCCTTTCTATCCTAAACAGAATCAGTTAGGAGCATTTCATTCTTTGTGAATGGCTACCGCTTTAAGACAACGAGTGCTTGCAACTTTGGCAGATATATTTTTCGATCAGTACCTTTTCGTAAGATACTGTGTTTGCCCTGAGGAAGTTCCCTATATGGGAATGAAACGCGTTGGCTGGATTGTCTAAAATCAATGTTTTTTAAGAGAAATATTATCAAATAAAGAAGTTACTTTTCCACCTACACTGGCCTGTTGGTCTTTTTGAGCTGTGCACCCCCACTTAGCCTAATTATCATTGATCTGGAGCACAGCGACGCCACTCAACGGCTGGCGTAGGGGTTGGTTGCACAGCGCCTCCACACATAGGAACTGGTACGAGGTGCGGCACAGGAGGTCCGCCGTTGCTGTTTTTTTGAGATATAGCGTAACATAATCAATAAAAAAATTATTTTACATTATATTTTTTATTTTTTCTATTTTAAATGTATTACTATGACAATATCTATAGAATTAATTAAAATATTTATTTTACACTATATTAATTTTTATATTTTAAATGTATTACTCTAAAAATATATCAAAATAAATATGCATAGCAATGCATTTAAAATGTTATTAAAATTAATATAATGTAAAATTATAAAATAAAAACAAATAATGTCAAATATAAAAAAATAAACTCTATTTAACCAATATTATGCAAACTATTTGAGTCTATGAAAATTAAATATACTAGTCCGTTCTAGTTTTTGCAACTGTAGGGGAAGTGCTGAATCGAAAATATGTTAATTTACTATTCCCACTGCAGTCTAAACAAGTTTAGGGAAAGTACTTCACTTCAAACATATTACCTATATACATAGCATTCAGGAATAGATGGAGTGTAGGGGTGTTGAGTGGGTTTTAGGGTTTATGGATAGGTGAAGGTTTTTAAGAATTCAGAGATGGGTAGAAGTTAGGGGTGATGATGATTTTTTTAGGGTTCAGGATTAGGTCGAGTTTAGGGTGGTGAGTTTTAAGGGTTCAGGGATAGGTGGAGTTTAGATGTACAAAGGGTTTTTAGGGGTCAGGGATGGGTAGAGTTAAGGACTGGTGAGGGGTTTATAGGGGTCATGGATCAGTGGTGAGGGTTTGTTCAGGGTTAAGGGATGGGTTAAGCTTGAGGGTGTTGCAGGTTTTAAGACATCAGGTAGAGTGGAGTTTAGACATAGAAAGGGTTTTTTTAGAATTAAAGAAAGGTTGGAGTTTAGAGGTAAAGAGAGCCCTTAGAGTTCAGGGATGGTTGGAGTGTATGGACAGAGAGGGCTTTTAAGGTTCAGGGATGGGTGTAGTTTAGGGGTCAAGGATGGGTGTGGTTTAGGTGTACTGAGGAACTTTTAGGTTTCTAGGATGGGTGGTGTCTACGGTTAGAAATGCCTTCTAGGGTTCAGGGATGGGTGTAGTTTAGGCATGGTGGAGGCTTTTAGGGGACAGGGATGGAGGGCATTGAGGGGTTAAGAGGGGTCGGGAGGGATAGTGTTAGGGGCGGTGAGGGGGTCAGTGAATTAAAAGCATGAAATGAAATACTGTATTTAATAGAGCGCACAGCTACTCAAACTAGAGTGTCCTGGCGCATAGACTGCGGAGGGAGAAAGAGTGGAAGGAACCAGTTATTGATTAAAGAGCCACGTTTTTAGATTTTTTTAAAATGAAAGTAGGTCAGTGTTTAACCTCAAAGATTCCGGAAGGCTGTTCAACAGTTTCGCGCCCAGGAAGTCAAAAGATCTACCTCCAGTGCGGACAAAGCGTATTTTGGGCACAATGGCCAGGCTCGCATTGGAAGAGCGTAGGGGTCAAGATGCAGAATAATGGTTCACTCGTTTGATTAAGTAGCCAGCCCCAAAGTAATTGTTTGATAATGTAAAATACTTAAATCTAAAATAATGTCCCGTGAAGTAAAACACTGAATAAAATACCTCCAACAACACTGTGTCTGAAAGGAAGGTTAGCAGCCATTGCATTTATACCCTAAAAAGTACGCATGCCAAAGCCAATTGCGAACTAAGAGACATTCTATGATTTGGTTTCTGTGAAAAGGTAAATGTCATTCATTACGGAAATTTCATTAAAGAGTTTAGGTGAAACGGTTCCTCAGTAATGTTCCTACATGGAATTGTTTTTCTATGAAATCACATACAAATAACATAACGTAACACAACATTTGCGTGGAGGTAGCGATACGGGATTAAGCATGTTTGAAATCAATCGCGTGTTATTGGTTTATGCTTTTGGGCATGTTGTACTAGATTGCAGTTCATCAGACACACTCTTCAGGTGAATGTTTTTTCCATCCCTTGGCAACTACTGTTTTTGTTCTCTAGTCTATATTTATTTTACTCTTTCACTTTCAAAGTATATTGTCCACCTCTCAAAACTATAATGCGATTTGAATAATGCGTTTCAGCTCAAAGGATACAGGAGTAACAGCATCTGCTGCATGCTATCATTAAGGCACACCGGCAGATGTGTGCTTGGAATAAATTGCAAAACACCATATATTTGCCACCACTTCCGCCAGAATCTTGTTCCGAGGGCATTTCATCCCAATCAGTACAAGACACGTGACGAGGTATTTCGGATACTGACAAATGCTCTCTGAGTAGTTAGGTTTCCGAAATCACATTGTAGTACTTACCCAGCTACTCTACCACAGTAAGTGTTAGGAACTGACAGACTCTTACTAGCGGTTTGTGCTAAAGAAAATAGCCGTTGTCTGGGGTGGGAAAGTGCCAGGCTTTCAGTAACTTCCAGGCTCAGATGTTAGATTCATTTCCTCGCGGTCCTTGAAGTAAGAGACCAAGATGTCGATACTTGAACAGAGAATATCAACTTATTGTGTTTTTTTATTGCAAGAGCTCCTCCATTTCTGGTCTTGCGTTAACCCCGCTACTTCTCACAACCTACCTCTTAGCCATTTTCCCAGCATGCCTCACTCTCTTATGCCACCACTGATCATGGTCACTACTGCGAAGTTCATTGACAACCCTCGAGTCCTCCTCAAACTGGAAAGCATATGGATATATACAAGGATATGGATCATACCGAAGCGTACTTAGGAGCGGATTATGATCTTGGCGGATTGTATACTACTAAACAAACATGACCGATATCCTGTCTGCCGTATTTCAAGTTCCATAGAATATAATGGATTTGTAATTTGATGGATGGAAAATCCGCCACGTTTGAGGCGGAGTAACCCTGTCCTCCAAGATCGTAATAATGCCCTTAATGTTTACCTCTCTCCCAGACATGAAAAGCAGAAAAGGACAGTCATGAGACCTTTCCATCCTAGGCTCTCTGGAAGTATGCTCTATGGCCGCACTCCTGGTTAGATGGAAAGCCAACTCCAATAAGCAGCCATTGTTCGATGACCTGAGGGAATATGATCTCTCGGCAGAACCAAAATTGTCTCATCAAATAGACAGATGGGCAACCAAAAAACAATCTGTGTATAAGACGCGGGAATCAAATTTTCTATCAGGAGCCCGTGTAACTGTTCCTTGCCATTGGAGAGGCTGTCCCTCATTCTAAAAGCTATTTGTGTGTGTACATTTAACTTACTTCTACAAATGGCCTAGCAGGCCAATGCAAGGTGTTCACAGAAGGTGACCTTGCACTTGTACGTTTAGTACATCCCATGCCAGGGTGTGGACATTACCAGATGGGATTGTTCTGTAAATTGTGCAAGTACCTGAAAAACTCTGGTGTTGTGGAGTATTCATAAAACTTTATTACGACACATTCCCAGCCTGGAGGATTTGAACATGTACTCTTTTATGGTAGGAGTAAATACATTTCCAGACTGTAAATAGTGGGTTTCCATCTTGTATTCTGAGGCTTTGAACTGCCGACGTCAAATAAAATTTAGGGGTATGAAAAGACCTAGGACATCGTCACCAGTCTCAGCAAGCTTTTTTTTGTTTTTTAGGAGGAGGGAGTTTGGGGGTGAGGTGGCGTTCAAAAGTGCCTCGTAGGTACCTGTCAGCACGATGCCCCACCCCCTACTCACACTGTGAGATTGTTCTGCATTTTGGCAGGTATGCAAGTGCAAAATGACTATGCACAATGTTTGAGTGTTTTTGCACATTCCACTGTGCACTGCGTCACAATGCACTTTTCACGTTTTGTATACATTTGATAAATACAAGGATTGTTGCTTCGCGTCTTACTCACTTTTTGAAGTGTGATCTTTTTAATTGTGTAATTTGGTATTTTTCTTAAGTCCAAACAGCTTTTCTGCAGTTTTGAGAGGAAACGTCGTTGTGTTTATTATGTTCTGAAAGCGTAAAACAAGCAGAAAAGGTGGATTACAGAGCATTACATTCTGTACACACGTTTGTTCTCGCTCCTTATCCGATTTCTTCCTGAAGGAACCGCGCTGAAGAGTAAACCGCGCTCCGACATTATAAATATGGATCTAATCATGGGTTTTACCCGAGTCCCTGAACAAACTAGCCCACGTCTAGATTCCCAGAACTCGCCTATGTAAATATTTCCTTAGCTGCCCGACCAGATAAAACGGCGCTGCTCTTTTCCATTTCAAAGAGGTTTTCCATACCATCAGGAACTGAACACATTTTCGATTTTAACACAAGTCGATGTGAAAAAAATACAGCATGAATAAATAAAAATAAGGCACAAAATTGTAACTTTCATCAGAGAGACGTCATACCCGTGTCACCTGAACATGTACTTTCTTCTGGTACATATTTGGACATACCTCACCCTGGTCTAAAGCAAGAAGCAAACCCTGCAATCTGGTTTGGTGACGTGAGGGGGGCGGTGTGGAGGGGGGGGGGGGGGGGGGAGTTGAAATTCGTCATAGGTACTATGATCAATTTTAAAACCACTTTTTTCCATCTGCTTATGAAAGATACTTTTAGTTATAAGAGACCTATCTCAATTACACTGCAGTTAAATCACAGCGTGTCTATGTGGTCAGATAGATTTAGGATTCAAATGGTGAAAAGCCCATTGTTAAAAAAAACACAAAGGTCTTCACGTGTCGTTTTAAGGTTAATTCTTAATTATTCAGTGATTTCAGAAAAACGTCATGATGGTGTAAGAGAAGACTCTCCATTTGTGTAACAAGAGTAAAATTAAAATCTTTCTATGCTCAGCGGAAGTAGTCCTGAAGACTTTCACGCCTCAGACAAAAAATGAAGCCCACCCTTGGAGACGTGCACGTGGGGCCTCATTTACAATGATGGCGTAGGGTAGTGCCACAAGTCTTTTTGCTGCCCTGCCTTACGCCAAATCAAAATGGCAGGAGTGCCCCGTATTTACGAGATACAGTTCATTCCTGTCCTTTTAGCCAGCGCCGGATCACAATATAGTGCCTAGCGCCAACGCAGGCATCCTTGCACAATGGTGCAAGGGTGTCTGCGTTGCTGGGGAGATTGTTTTTGTGCAGGCAAGGGCACCTTCCAGCACAAAAACAATCCATGGAGACATTTTCTGCTTTCTGTGTGTGCTGCACAATACAGCACTCATAAAAAGGAAAAAAAACGAGGAGGAATAAAGATGTTTCTCACCGTTGTGCCTGCCCTGGAGAGGCGTACAGTTTTGACATATTCCCGGTTTGCAGATCCTTATAAATCTGGGAATGCATCAAAACCCCTGGGTGTTGTGTGGGAACACCCACCGTAATGCACATCGAACGCCTCCCTGACTCAGTGTAAAGGCATCGCAGTGACTTGCGTTGCGTCACCTTACACAATATCTATGTGCGTGGGGTCGTAGATATGGGTCTGCACTCTGCGCCACCGGAGCGTCATACAAAGTCATGCACTGGCGGCGCAAGGGGCCTGTAAATAAACTCCTCTGCCCTTCATCAGCAGCGCTTCCTGCACGGACGGCCCTAACGCGTCCTCTGCCAGGTTTGAATTGATAATCCCATTGAAAAGACAAGCCCGGATTAGAGCGGCATGCAAGTGACCTGGCCTGCATTAAAGGCCATCCTGCAGCCATCCCTCAAACACAGCATTATACATAGGCTCCCTGGCGCTTGCACTGCCCCCCCCCCCGACCCTCTTGCTGGTGGGACATCTTGACGGATTAGAATTAGGTGTTATGTCACGCTGCCCCTCACACCACTGGAGTGATTGTTGCATTCTCACTTTCTGTCTGAAGACAAAGCGATGTTTCAGGTAATCAATAGTCCCCTGTTGGTCATTTCGGCCATAGAGTATATCTCAAGCTTGAGTGTATTCATGAGATATTAATAACAATGTGACTCGTGGACGTCTCTTTGAACCATAGATCAGGAGGGCTTTACATGGGCAGGCAGCTGTCAATACAAGCTCTTCATCAGAGGAATGTACACATCCATAGACGGGGAAAATGAGCCCTGGGGACAGAGAGAGGCTTGCCACAGATCACACAGGGTGTCAGTTTTGTAACTGAGATTGAAAGCCATTACCTTCTAAATTTTATCTCTGCATCCAAGTAGTGGTTTTTAGGATGCTGAGCCGTTGGGTTGCAGGATGCTTTTACACGTGGGCCGAGTCCCCATTCGGACCCTTTCTTATACAGCCAAGAAGCAGGCGAGCTAGCTTGATGACTGGGGATTAATAGGAAAATGAAAACTGAGAACCCACATCCAAGGAAACCAAATAATGGAAAATGAATATGAAGGAAATAGAAATAAATGGAGAATTAAAGAAAACATTTTAAAGGACAGGTCATTTTAATGAAAGATCCAAAATAAGAGACTTGTAGGGCACAAGTCGGGGGCACACGCTGGCAGATGGCGTCTACCCACTAATTTCACAGGGTGGACGCTGTGCCCGAGTGAAATATGCTGAACTTGTCCCAGTGTTGTCTCATTGTAATTCATTCGGCAGCTCCTTCACATTCGCTGCTTTCCATTCTGAGCAGTAACATGCAGGCGGTGTAGGGGCTTTTTTATTCACACCTCCTGCTCGGCCCAAGACAAAGGCCCGATTTAAAGGGCCATCAGATCTCCTTTCATTCCAGTACAATCTTGTTTGGGGGGCTCTCATCCTTGATGCCCTTGCAATGGAGGGAACCAAAGGCACACGTGTTGTTGTCTCTTCACAAGTACTTAAGAGAAACCGGAGGCAGCTTTCTGACTTTGTTTAATCCCCTACATAAAATATACGCTTGCACTGTAAGCCTGTCAGATGTGATGGTCTGTATGAGTATTACCACGAATAACAATTTAAATACAAAAAAATATATATATTTTTTTTATAGCACCATTCATCTCAATGTAGGGTGCTTGGGCATCGTAAATCACATGCACATATTGTATAGTGACAACAAATCATGCAAGTGTGTAAATCAATGCACAGGATTGTTACATAAGACTAGGCCTGGGGCGAAGCACTACGCTACGCTCGCGTAGTTTGCGAAGTTCGCGCTACTTCGCACTACGCGAACTGCACGTAGCACAGTGCGAACACGCGTAGCGTAGTGTTGCGTAGTGCTGCGGTCATTTTTTGCTTGCTCCCGGTCCTCAACGTCAAGTTGGCGACCGCGAGCAAGCAAAATGACATCTCGGCGAGACTTTTTCCTTGTTCGCGATCAGCAACTGCAAGTTGGCGATCGCGAGCATGGAAAATAAACCTCCCGGCGAGATTCCCAACGCGAGGAGGTCAGGTTTCTCATTGCGAGTGGTCGCGTATGCTCGCGACCGCTCGCGATGAGAAACTACCAGTTCGCATTGAGAAAGCTGAAGCTCGAGTAAAAATCTACTCGAGCAGCAGAAAACTACAGTTTGCACTGTGCAAGATGCCATTTTCAATGATTGCACAGTGCCGGTTGCTTGTCCGCACTGTGCAATCATTGAAAACAACATCTTGCACAGTGCGAACATGTTACTATGCAGTTCGCGAAGTGCTACGCGTAGCTCGCGTAGTGCGAACTTCACTTTGCGTAGCTTCGCGAAGTGCTACTTCGCGAACTACGCCCACCCTTACTGATAAGACTCAATGACAGGTTACCAGGTGTAGGAGTCGTATATCGTCCTTCATAGCTCACTGCGCTATTAGGATTGCAATCATGAACTGCAAATAACAAAAGGATCTCTGTTGTAAAAGCAGTAACCCGCTTAACTATCTTCATAAATTAAAAATATGTCACCTGCATGCTGCACAATGTGCTTTGCAGGAGACACATTAACCACCAGACATATCTTCCCATCATTCTTTGAGATATACGGGGCTCACGGAGATCTTTGCAGTGTGTGCCTTAACCCAATAAGGTATTTTAAAATACAGCCTCTGCAACCAAGTAAGCCAGAGCAGTTTTCCTGTCACATTTCTCATTGTTGCCAATTTCTTTGTGGCAGAGTTATTTTAAAAAAAACAGAAAAAGGATAAGATGAGACCCAGATCTCCTGATATTTTGAGTAGGGTTTGCGTACTGGTTTTGGTGCTGCCCAACATAAAATCTATTTTTGGATTTACAAATCCGAATTTCGGTGGCTTAGTGAAAATAAAGGAATGCAAGGCAGCACATAGCGCTACCTTAAGCTTCCCATGCGGCAGGTAGGCGTTACATGGGAGGCGCATTGGCGTTCCCATGCAACTACTCATGTATTCGAACGCAAACCAATATTTACAAAGACTTGAACAAATGGTGCCCCTAACGGATGCTGCTATAACGAGGAGTAATAATGCCATTCTCCTCATTTCTTTGCTGCATATGTGTGTCATTATGCCTTTTTCTGTGATCCCACCTGCAATGTTACGCACAGTGATTTCACGCACCGTGATGTCATTCGTATACTGCTTCACTTGGTTGGTTCCTCCACTTCTTTTATCAGGACTTGTTCCTTGCACTCTTTGGTGTAGGGGTAGAGAGAGTTTTTGGGTTCAGGGATGGGTTATTCATAGGGGCGATGAGGGGTATTTAGGGTTCAGGGATGGGTTGAGTTTACGGCTGGTGAGGTTTTTTTTTAGGGATGAGGCATGAGTGGTGTTTAGGGTGGTGAGGAGTTTTTAGGATTCAGTGATGGGTGCTTGTAGGGGTGTTGAGGTTTTTTAGGTGGTGTTTAGGGCTAGCGAGTGTTTTTAAGGTTCATTGATGGGTGGTGAAGGCTTTTTAGTGTCCAGGAAGGGACAGAGTTCAGGTGGTGTGATGTTTTAAGGATTCAAGGATAGGTGGAGTTTATATGTCGAAAGAGATTTTAGGGTTCTGTTGTGGGAGAGTTTAGGGGTAGTGAGGGGGTTTATATCAAGGGATGTGTGGAGTTTAGGAGTCGAAAGGGCTTTAAGGGTTCAAGGATGGGTGGTGTTTACGGGTCAGAAAGGAGTGTGTGTGGTGAGGGGATTTTAGTTATCAGGGGTAGGTGTAGTTTATGTGTGGCAGGGTGGCATTTTTAGGGGGCAGAGGTGGATGGTGTTTATGAGTGGGAGTGAGGGTTCAGCGAATTAAAAGCATTCAAAGAAATTGTTAGACAATGTAAAAGATATAAATCCGAAATAATGCCCCATCAATGTAAAGGACTGAAATAAATACCTTTGACAACAATGTTTAGGAGGGTAAGGCCTGCAATCATTGTATTTACACCTTTAAAAAAAGTATGCCGAAGCCAATTTAAAAAAAAAAAAAAGATATTCTTTGAATTTAAAAAAAAAAAAATAAATGCTGTTCATTCTGAAAATTTCCATTAAACCATTTAGGTTAAATGGTTTCCCAGTAATGGTATTCCATGAAACATTTTTCTATACAATTGCATATAACTGGGCAAACTTTCTTTACACACAAAAAAGGTGCAGCGCATGAGACAAGAATATATGAAGAACGCGTTCCTGATTCAGATAGGGAGAGAAGTGGAGATCCTGGTGAGCAGGCGCGGCCGGCACAGGAAAGAGTGGTGCGGTGGAGGTCGGGGCTGTGGGGGGAGTCGGCAGAAAACGTTATAGGGAAAATAAAATTTTAAAAAAAGAGAAAGCCACTTACATTGTGCTCGCCGCATTGCGGACTCGTCAATGCGGCAAGCGCAAGGTTAGTGGTTTTATTAATTTTTTTATTGTATTTTCCCACTTCCGTCATCTGTTGACTTCCCCCCCTCCCCCCCCCCTCCAATGCTCTTACCGGTACGGACCACGCCTGCTGGTGAGGTTCTTTTCAATCGGCCTATGGTACACATAAGCCTTTTATAATTATTACTAGATAAATAATTTACCTCCCTTAATGTTATGTTAATTTCTTGTGAATATTTTGGCATGACTTCAGCCCTTATTGCCCAACATAACACGCACAGAGACTAAACATTAAATGAGGAAATGAAGCAACAAACCAGAGAGTCGAAGACGCAAATGATGGATGGCATTGATCAAAGATGTACCTTTAGCTTGAGATAGAGGCATGTCCCAGAGATGAAGCATACATTTAGCAAGAGACTTAGCTCATACTCAGTCCTCACACCGATCAATGAATCAATGTATAATTAAATAAAGAGGCTGAAAGGTCAGGCACGGGCAGCTCATTGCTAACCTGCGCTTTAGCACATGCCTGTGGGGGAGCTACGCAGCTTCTGAAAGGACAAGAAAATCATGATCAAGCGCTTTGATGAAGCAGCAAACTTGAATAAACAAAGACATAAGAAGAGGAGGACGGACGGATGTCTATGCTCTCACCAAAACTGTGACCATCTGTTCATCTGGTCTGTGCTCCCATCCAGTTCTGTCCCAACAACCTGTCCTGGAGATTGGACCATATATAGATTCATGATCTAACAATGAGATTAGCAGCTGAGCCAGTTGTGCAATAGTCCAGTTCAGGGTTTGCATTTAACATCCTTCTGCATTCTGGAAACTATAGTTTAGTTGACGTTAGTTGATCCAATTGGACTAACACAACTGAAAACAATGATTTGAAAAAGAAAACCCCAGGGAGGGACTTTTGTGTTTGAGGTGACATCTACTGTTCGTGCAACCTCACCCAAAAGAGTATTTTTCTACTAGCAGCACAAACAGCTTAGTCTGGTCACCATAAACAGAGAGTTCCTTCTCCTCGTATTGTAGCTCCCTCTTGGAGTTGTGAATCCTCATCGGACTCTAGCTCACTCTTGGAAGGGTAAATCTGCCTCGTATTCTAGCTCACTCTTGGAGGGCTAAATCCTCCTTGGATTCTAGCTCACTCTTGGAGGGGTGAATCGTCTTCGGATTCTAACTCCCTTCTTGGAGGCGGGAATCCTACTGGGATTCTAACTCACTTTTGGAGGGTGAATCCTCCTTGCATTCTAGATCTATCTTATAGTTGTGAATCCTCCTCGGATTCTAGCTCACTCTTGGAAGGGTGAATCCTCCTCGGATTCTAGCTCGCTCTTGGAGGGGCGAATCTTCGTTGAATTCTAGCTCACTCTTGGAGGGGTGAATTCTCCTCGGATTCTAGCTCACTCTTGGAGGGGCGAATCCTCATTGAATTCTAGCTCACTCTTGGAGGGGTGAATCCTCCTTGAATTCTAGCTCACTCTTGGAGGGGTGAATCCTCCTCGGATTCTTGCTCACTCTTGGAGGTGTGAATCCTCATTGAATTCTAGCTCACTCTTCGAGGGGCGAATCCTCCTTGAATTCTAGCTCACTCTTGGAGGTGTGAATCCTCCTCGGATTCTAGCTCACTCTTGGAGGTGTGATTCCTCATTGAATTCTAGCTCACTTTTGGAGGTGTGAATCCTCCTTGAATTCTAGCTCACTCTTGGAGGTGTGAATCCTCCTCGGATTCTAGCTCACTCTTGGAGGTGTGATTCCTCATTGAATTCTAGCTCACTTTTGGAGGTGTGAATCCTCCTTGAATTCTAGCTCACTCTTGGAGGGGTGAATCCTCCTCGAATTCTAGCTCACTCTTGGAGGTGTGAATCCTCATTGAATTCTAGCTCACTCTTGGAGGTGTGAACCCTCCTCGGATTCTAGCTCACTCTTGGAGGGGTGAATCCTCCTCGGATTCTAGCTCACTCTTGGAGGGGTGTTTCCTCCTCGGATTCTTGCTCACTCTTGGAGGGGAATCCTCATTGAATTCTAGCTCACTCTAGGAGGACTGCATTTTCAGTCAGGGTCCATCCATCTGCATGTGACCTGATCAGACGCAAGAGATGAGGACGAATAAATGAATGAACCGATCATAGCTCTTATCTGAGCATCCTGCCCAAGAATGTCTGGTGGGCCTGTCAGGTAATATATTCCTTCAAGCTTAATAGTGATTGTTCATAGGCAAAAAGAACTGGCTCCCCCACGAGCTTGCAAATAATCAATCCAATTAGATTAATTAGCACACGGGAAGGCCTGCAGAGATTTGCTTAGCAAATGGAAATGTTTACAGTGCTGGCGAGGCAGTAACTACTGGTGTTTGCCTGGATTAGGAGAACAGCAAGAGGTGAAGCAAGGACATGAAGCCGACAGGGGCGGGGCGATGTTACTGTCTGGGCCTGATAGGAATATATGGAGATGGGTCAGTACTCTTTTCCCCACCTGCTGTCCGGCACAAACACCTGTTAATTGCCCTTCTTCTGCTCATAACCACTGATCCCTTTGGCTTAGGGACTTGATTGCTTGGTGGGGCATTCATAAAGGTTAACACCCTCTGCAAGGTGTGTTAACCACTGTTAATGTTCCACGCAGAATGCAAAAAAATGCTTCAAACTCATGATTATTTTCCAAAAATGCTTCCCTGAAATGCACTATAAATGTACTCTCTAGATTCGAGCGTTTTTTTAATGGTTTTAACTCCTCCCTCGCCTGTTCCTCTTTTCATCAGTTCCTCTTTGTGTAAATTCCATAATTTATAAATCGGCCATTCTCCACCTGCCTTGAGAGATACAGTAATTCTGAACCTATATCTCTTTATGTTCAAGGCCTCTTTCTTTGCAACAATCTTTGCTTCCACCCCTCAAGCAGAGGATCATATCTAGAAGTCTTCAAAAGTCCCAAAATGCACTGATTTTGGGTCCAGTTGTTCATGAGCCAGGCCTCCGAGCATGCAGTGGTCACTTTACCTTCCTTCCTGGACGCTGCTGCCGATTATCTGTGGAAAGCGCTTGAAATCGATCAATTGGCTGCATAAGCACAATTAAATTTAAAATAAAGTAACCAAGTACATCCTAGGGAAATGCATCCGTTCTTGAATAGGGGCGGAGAGTGGTGTCGTCGTAAGCCGCTGTGCGACGGAGTTCCTCCGAGCTGCTGATGCATGCATCGCTTCAGTGATGCTCATGTCTGGCTCACAGATCATTGCATGGTCCGCGTGGAGCCTAAATGGTCCCATGTTGTGAGTAGCATCTTCAGCCAGGCCTGGCTGTTTAACTCGCAACACCATGCATGCTGGTACCTTTCAGCACCGCCTTTGAAGGGACTTGGGAAAGGCAAATTCCAGAACGCTAACGTGAAGTTGAGAAAACAGGTTGAGCCCAATGCGCACAGCATAGGTCCACCGGACAGCTCTGGGTCGATTTCTTGCCTGCTCCATCCTTGCAGCTGGACCTATAGCCGACCTGTAGAGTGCAGCCTATGGGTTCGAAGCTCCTCCTGTCCAGGCTTTTATTTTGCTATCTGGTACATGTATTTCTTTATTTGGAATGCAACAGGAAAAATGCAAAGTATGGACTAGTCAATACCAGGCATTAATCGCCCTCAAGAAGACCATTGTCTTGAATGGAGGACCCAAGATTCCTGTGTCCACGGTACTGAGAGCTGTACCTAACATCAGAGGCTGTCATCCTCCTAACCTGAGTAACAGGCGAGGGCCGATAATGGGAGAGAGGGCATTCACGAGAATAGATTGAGGCAGGAGGGAAATAATGATATCAGTCGAGTTCCCCCGTGGGGGGTAAAATGTTCTAATTCAAACATTCAGAACCAGGATGAGGAACATTGAAATGTTGGCTCAGAAGGCCTATACCCACCATTAATGGTCATGTACCAGTCCGTGGTCTTCCATGGAGCACCCAACATGCCAATGTGCCAATAGGGATTATGTATTCATTCGGATTCCTTTGTGAGGCATACATGCCATGCTGGGATGTGATCCTCTGTATGTGACGTTGCAGAGTTGAGAGAAGTGGGACTAGGACTAAAGTGACTGACAATAGGTGACTTCAGTCGAAATCTCTCCATCTAATCCTATACAACTGAATGGCACTCATCTGATCGACTTCAGAAAAATGAATGGCTGTCTCAGGCCCACCTGATGTGACCAACTCTGTCCCAACTCCGCAATATTTCTGAAATATGTGCCTGTCTTGAAATAAACTCTGTAAATGTACACAGCCGCATAGTATTCATGTTATCACCCTTAGAAAGATGGAAGGCCGGGTCAGACACACATAGCACGTGACTAATTCTACTGCAGCACTGATGGATTTTCAGAGATGCTAGTTTTTCAAATACCCTTACCCTTTATTAAGTCTCCAAATCACAGATTTTAAAAATTAGCCCGAATGTATGCATTACCCCTTTCCAGACTTGCACCTGTAACCTGAAAAGTATACAAAGATGTTTGCAGTAGGTGCATTAGCCCGCTAAGCCATCCTCTCCAAAATACTGCAAGAGGACACGGGAGTGAATCATACCTACAACATATAAAGTACATACAGTGACGTAACGAAAGTTGAGGGGGCCCCCCTGCAAGGTACTTGGTGGTGGCCCTCACTCCGGATTTAATCCAGAACTCTCAGCCCAGAGTACTGTGCTGAGGGGACCCCTGCTGCTCGGGGGGCCCCACACCGTGGGGGCTGCGGGGGCTTGGGTTACGCCACTGAGCACTTACACATTCACCAAGCGACGGACCTCTGCTTAGAGGTGGGTGAGCCAACAAATTAACAGGGAGATCCGAGCCCGAGCCGAGCCAAGGCTCGGGCTTGGATCTCAGCGCCCGTGCATGCGTACAGCCCTGAACATGTTTGCTATGTATATCATACAATAAATATTATGCAATATATGATAAAATCTCTTCAGAATTCCAAAAAGTATATTTCTTTAACATACAGAAGCTTTGACAGCGATATGTCACATTATACGACAGTACTTTATTAAGAATGGTGGTTTTATAAATATGAACCATTCCTGAACTAATAGGAAAGACAATTAACACGTAAACCCTGCATGTGGCCCAGATTGTTTTAGAGCAATATTGTAGTCGATTAAATTAAACACAATAGGATTTTGTACAACTAGTATTCTAAACTCACATATTTGACTGTGTTTCCATACACATTAAAGAAGAAAAAAGAATTTTGGTGAGATAAAATATGTGCCTAAAATTACAAAATTAAGCAAGGAAGCCGTGATTTATCCAGATTTTGTGGTTTCACTTTGTACAAATCAGAGAGTAAATGGGTGACTATTTCTCCTACTTCGTGTTAAGGCTTTATTTTTTACCGCTTTGTTCATTTGTCTGCCGTTTTTATATAGTGCAAATTTGACCTGCAGAGATTAAGGGCCTTATGTAGGTAGCCTAACATTTACCACTTCATAAATACCGAATTTTACCGATTCGGTATTTATGAAGTGGTAAATGCTATGTAGGTAATTCGTCGGTAAAAATTACCGATTCGGTATTGGTCGGTAATTAAAGAATCGGTATTTACCGATTCGGTAATGGGGGGAGCACAATCAAGGGTGGCAGGGTGTCACAGTGACACCCTGTTGCACCCCTGATTCCTGCATGTGTGCACATGTGGCACACATACATGCCCTAAGGGCATGTATGTCTGCCACATTGCACACTTCTAAGGGCCAAATAATGTTTTTTCTAAGACATTCGTCATTTACCACCAACTTTTAGTTGGTGGTAAATAATGAATCCACACTACACCCACACACTCCCCCTACATCTCATTTCAGGATTCGGTATTTACCGAATCGGTAAAATTACCGAATCGGTAATTTTACCGATTCGGTAAATTACCGAATCCTGAAATGTCCCCCCTACATACCAAAAGCCTGAATACCGGTCGGTAACGTGATTTTTACCGAAAATCGGCCGTTACCGACCGGTATTGGGCTTCCTACATATGGCCCTAAGTGATTTCGACAGAACCACAGGATGTTGAGACAGAACCACAAGATGCTGAGGCAATGCTGAGTCTCAAACCTGGTTTTTGTGTTCCAAAGTCACCAGTTGTAGCTGTAACGGCACATCCCAGGTACAGGAAAGCAATCAAGCAGAAGCCACATGAAAGCTCGGCTCGTTATGGGCTCGAGGTTCCAACAGGACCTCAGGCTGAGCCAGAGCCCAGGTTCAAGCCTGGCTCGAGCTTTGAATGGCTCGCCCTCCTTTTCCTCTGCTCATTCACCACCTGAGCTACAATACCCTTCTTTTCCCCTCTTTGGGGCAAATTTAGGAGTCCCTTACGCCAGATATGCGCTGCCGTTGCGTCACTTTTGTGACACAGCGGTGGCGCAAAGCCAGCGCCATGCTGCGGGCTATTTTCAACGTGACGCATCTAGGGAGATGCGTCACGTTGTAAAGCCCTGCACCACATGTGGGCGTTCCTGCGCGGGGGGGGGGCGTTCCGGCGCAGGAATATCTCCGAAAAGTGGCTGAGTGAAATCTACAAGATTTCAGTCAGTCACTTTTAAGGCCATGCTGCGCCAAAACCCTGCGCCTGCTTGAAGCAGGTGTAAGGACTGACGCAGCATGTTAGGTATATGGGCACCCCGAGCCTTGCTGGAGCTGCGTCAGTCGCGCTTGCGACGCAACTCCAGCAATGCACCGCCTTTCCGCGGGGGGATGCGACACGCATCTGCCCATCAGTGCGCCGCATTTACAGTGGTGGCGCACGGGTGGGCAGATGCGTCGCAACTCTTCTGGCGCATTCCTGCTGATTAGCAGAGATGCGGCAGAAGTAGTAAATCTGCCCCTTTGTACTTACTAACCGTTCTTCTTCTCTTGAAGGTAGTAAGGATGTGAAGTGCTTTTAGATAATCAGACTTTAATTTAGAAAACGGAAGAAAAAGGCCGACCACCTGAATTTTGAACAAACCTCGCCTAATCTCACTTTAACCACAGAGCAAGGGATTCGCCCGGGAAACCTGCCAAGGAACTCAATGAACAGAAAGCGGAAGCACCCCCACCCCACCCAAATAGATGCAAACCATCACCCCTGAGGTGAACGGTTCCCTAGCAACAGCCTATCTGTTCCACTTTGCTTGGCAGGGAGTTCCAGCCCGATTGAAATTCTGGGGGAGTTTCGGGCAGGGTCCAGCGGCCGAAGGAAGGCCTGCCGGAGTACAGGCCCCGCTTGATACAGGGCTGGTAAACAGCGGCTCCGTCCAATAAATGCGCTTAAAATTTAATGCAACGGAGCAAAGGCTAAAAGGTTCGGAGAGGAAAACGATGCGCGCGCCGTCCGGGGCTTTTTGAACATCATTTTTGATTTCTCCGTAGCTGCGGAGTGGGGAATTCTCTGCCCTCGGCTAACATCTGCACGAAGCGAGCGGAGCTCTCTCACTTACAGGCGGTGCACGGCGAACCTGATTGATTTTATTGAAGTCTGAAAAAAGAGGCAAATACGTGAGGCCTCCGAGCAGACAAGACGAGGCCCGGTCTGCCTGGCTGAGCACTGCCAGGTCAGGCGAGGGCACGAGCGCGCATGCGCAGCGCGGGCTCGGCTGGCCCGTGCACTCCTTACTCTTCCTGCTGCTGCTATTGATATCAAATCGATATTTATGGAAGTGAAATTCGACGATCAGGGAGGCTCCCGTAGCTACACGGTCTAGTAAGCCGCACTTAAGGGGTTACTGATGGACTTGGGGGTAGTCAGGGGTCCCAGCTTGCCCCTGCCACTCCCGTTCTAATTCTAAATGCCCTTTTTGCTGAGGTCAAGCGCAAACCTTATGTTTCTTTCACCCCATCATTCCCATAACATCGCAACACATGAGGCAGCTGAGCAGTTAGGTGTGACAGTTTGTAGCAGTCCTGGGATGCCATAGGGGGGAGGGGTCAAAAGCTGAGGGATGGCACTTCTATCTCCCTGGATTTATGTCAATCAATATCCTTGGGGGTGACTCAATCACTATTTCATATTCTTTGGGGAAACGCATCTATCTGAGAGACTGTGGGATTGGCCACTTTTATTTTATCTCATTATTGATACATAGGCAGTGCTTAATTTGGGCCGGTGGTTTCCGGTGAGGGACACCCGCACTTGTTCTTGGGGGAAGGCACTTATTTATCTGCATCAGACGTTAACCGAGAGCAATAGAGGAAATAATTTAAAAAGCGGAATGACGGATGAAGCGAAAGACAAACACCGTCACAGAGGGGGAAAGCAGGGTCATGTAGAAGTGATATAAAGGAGAATGTGGGGTCTGTTAGCGAATTACAGATGAATGAGGTGGATTGAAGCATACACAGCCTTGGAATTCCGTGTGCACCATCCGCAAGTCTCAGAGCAGAGTTTTGAGCACCGGTGCACAGGAATGCAGCTCTGTTGTTCTCAATTTTGATATTCTTATAACATTACTCGTTGGTTGTTCATAGAGAATTGTGCATCGCTGAGGCAGGCTATTGACCGTATACTCACATCCAGGGGAGGGGGTGGAGTCTAGAGACTATATAGCAAAATCTGCATATGACCAAGAGGCCAGGCCCAGCAGCAGTGACATCACACGCACTTGACAGCCAATCACATGACATCAGGGCTGATCCCTTGTCTGACCCTTAGCACCTCAACAGCCACATATTTGCAGGTCAGGGACTAGATGCAGTGCAATAAGTGTACACTACAGTAGGTACACGGAGTCCTATACCCCTGTTCAGTTTCTGTTCCTGACACAGGCGTATGGCGCTGACATCCGGGGTAGCAATACCGGCCGCAGGTCTTCTCTGAGGCATGCCAAAATGCAGCAGTGCTGGCGTCCTCCCACCAGTGCTTATTATGATAGGTCGATTGTTGAAATAAATACTACCAGCTCTTATCTACCCGCATCCTTACTATGTAGAATATCTAAACATTGTGTCCTTTCATTGGTGTCTGAGCTTCTCAGCATCCAGTGCCGTCCTCTCCGTCATTTAGATAGAGGACACAGCATTCACCAAGCTCACTTAAGTTTAAAAAGATTTTTTGAATGTTTCAATAGGTTTTCATTTCCCCAAAAAAGACAGAAAATCACTAACCAAATCTTTCTCCAATCCTAACCCCATGCCCGTGGGCAGCGATAGTTGTGTTTTCCAGTCTGATGACATCAGTCCTGAAGCAAGACAACAGCAGGTAGCTCCATCTTTACCCCTAAAACACCTTTTATTGTAAACTTACAAGGCCTGTAGGCCCTTGGAGGAGTCAACTCTCTGCAATCTCTCAATCGATCAATTGATCAATAGTCCAATCGATATTCCGAGCTGAGGTCAAAGAACGTTCCAGGCCCCAGATGGTAGAGGTGATCTTATGCATTCCCAGCATGTACCACATTTTGGTGTACCAGTCGGTGCCCATGGTGTCCTCCACCGGACCAGGTGATATCAAACTTGCGCCATTTACTAGTACACATACCTCCTTGTTGTTATTCTACAGGAGAGAGGGGCCTCAGCCTTGACGTGAGCTGTCCCTGGGCTTCCACAAGGCCCAAACAACCTGATCCCTAAGAAGTAGATTTCATCACATGAGGTTTGTCTGGCACATCCTTGGCAGTTTGGCTCAAAAATGGCCACCCTCAGAGCAACGCCTGTGCTACATCTGTAAGTACTAACCCAACGTAACTAATACAACCAGCAAGAACAGCTGTAATCGAGGGCAAACTATATAGTCTGAAGCATGGACCACCAGAGGACCGACGAAGAGAGCCACTTGGCCTGGGACTCCAAAGGAAGGCGGCTCTGATCAAGCACTTCTGCACTGTTTGACATTCCATAAAGCTATCATTGTGGCCTCTCCAGAAGGCTAAGGGAGCTCTGATGGCAGTATCTGAAAGAAGATGAAATATGGAATGAATCTAGAGAGGACAACAGTGAACAGTTGAATTCCTATATTCATTTTTTAAAATTTACTCATAGGATAAGAAATAAGTAATTTAAATGTAATATAAAGCTGCCACGTATGTAGAGAGTGATACATTAAGAAGTGCGTACATAGGATTTTGTTTGAGAATTCTTACTTTGAAATGACATGCACGTAATTGCTTGTTTGTTCAACCCTGTTTGGTCTTGAACTTCTGAAAAATCTGTACAGAAATTAGACTATTTAAAACATATGCATTCAATATTTGAGAAGAATTATCATAAGCACGGGAATATCCTTTAAAAAAAAAATACAACATTTTTAATGTAGATAAAATTAGAGAGGGTACATTCAAATATAACAAAACATCATGATAGAGAACGCGCAAATCCACCTGCAAATCATGAATGTCAACATCTATTCCATAAACGTGAGCAAGAAAGTAACAGATCTGAAAATACAGAAAACAGTCACAAAAATACAGCAAATGTTGGGGATATTGATGTTATGTTTAAAAGTACCCTCTCTAATTTTATCTACATTAAAAAATGTGTTTAAAAAAAAAGATATTCTCGTGCTTATGATAATTTTTCTCATTTATTGAATGTATATGTTTTAAATAGTCTCATTTCTGTACAGATTGTTCAGAAGTTCAAGACCAATTAGGGTTGAACAAACAAGCAATTACGTGTATGTCACACTAAAGTAGGAATTCTCAAACAAAATCCCTTGTAGGCACTTCTTAACGTATCCCTCATTTGACTGCCCAAGTCTCCAAGGGTATATTGGGTTCCCCACTTTCCTATAACGTATGTAGAGAGCTCCACTGCTCTCTAGCAAGGTTTGTGTGCTACAGATACCCCCACAAACGTAAATACATAGGCACTTTCTGCTCACAGGAAATGCTTTCTTATGTAATAAGTGCCCATGATGAAGTGGGGAGCCTGGCAGAAATGCTGGACAAAAAAATAACACATTGAATGGATTGATGCCCTTCTTTTCACATTGGGCCACCGAGATGCCTGCATGTTTGTTAATTTGCATTTTTAAACCTTTTTATTACCAAAACATGCTGACAAAGTGGTGCCGTTCTTCTCTTT
The DNA here is from genome assembly GCF_964204655.1 of Triturus cristatus. Classification (NCBI taxonomy): domain Eukaryota; kingdom Metazoa; phylum Chordata; class Amphibia; order Caudata; family Salamandridae; genus Triturus; species Triturus cristatus. The sequence goes on from NC_140583.1 coordinate 77,733,576, forward strand.
TTATGATGGCTCCTATTTAATAAGTAACATCATCCCTGTGGGAGAAATCATGTCAAGCGAAAAGTGCTCAGGTCCCTACTGATTGGATGAAATTCAGATGATAGAGTGACAAATTCTTATTCACAGAAGAGGTAGGGAACAGAAAATAAGATTTCAAAATGGCCGTCATGCCTTAAGGCAGACATCTCTGACGGACAGCTGGGCAAGGAACAAGATTTCCAGGTGGTGCAAAAGTTAAGGAAGATGACGAATGCGTGGTCTCTATGCGCTGTCTCTTCGTATATGTGCACGCATGAATCATTTCTACGGTAGGCTTGTTTTCGCCTTGTTGGCTCCTGATTTGCAAAGCAACCCAAGGGCATCACGCATCCCCTAGAAATGCCTGATAACATATCAAAACAGATGTTTGTGATGTACTCATGTTTCTGATGTTCCTGGTTCTTTCTAACCTGGATTTCCCAAAAGAAATGCAGATTCACACTCTATTCTGCAAATGATGAGAGAAGCTAAGACCAGAATCCTGCATAAACGTGCCCTCTGGATGTAGAGAACGCTTGGAGACCATGCAGACCTGTGCTATGTGACCTCTTATAATCTGAATCGAGGAATGAATCATGTAAAGTAAACTTTATTTCTCTGGTAAGAAATCTGATTTTTATCACAGTGGTCATCAATTTTCAAACCGGAGCCAGCCTTAATTGAAAAGTGTTGGTCCTCGCTCCGCAAAAGCCCGAACTTCTAATTTTCTCACTCTTAGAAGGATGGACTGAAAATGTTGGGAGGGAGTTTAGCAGGGCAGCCAACTCTTTGACAGAAGACTTTTAAAGATATCAGCTTAAAATGAGAGGTAAAGTTAAAGTTAGCGGATGTTTTAAAAATATCAAGATATATGCAAAGTAAACCATTTCAGCGACGAAATGATAGAAAGCGCAAAGAAGTTATCTAAAAAGGACATGGGCAGTCACTCTTCAAAGAATGTGAAGAAATAAAACAATCTTCAGCAGTGCTTAATATTTACTCACAATAAATATGTTAAACGAATTGGGATGTGAGTGAGGGGTGTTACTTATTCTTGAGCGGCTGTATGGAGAGGGAGGGCCAAAGACTATTTCCCAAGAGCCCCCACTAAATATCCCAAAAATGGTGAATAAGGCTATCTCTACACTGTCAATTTAAAACCTGCAGTGTTGTTGGGCTGTGCCTTTCAGGAGCACCTTGGTTCAAGCACAGTGTCAAACCCCAGTAGTCGTGAGAGACGCTTGCATAGTGGCTGAGGGCGCCTCCCTCCTGGGGTACCATACACTTCCATGCCATCAGGGACTCCATGGCTCAGTCTTGGCCTTTGCATTTCCAGATCTTTGTTTTCATATTTGTCAGAGCAACTGCTTTACATGACATGTACAAGCAAAACCCCAAACAACTCCCTGAATACAATAGGGAGTTGTTCCAAGAAAGCCTAGAACTGTAAAACGGATTCTCTGATGATACGGGATCATCTGGTAACTTTATTCAATGCTCCTTCTTCTCAGAGCCTCATGATCCCTAAATATTTATGTTTGTATTTACCCAAGCGTGTACAGCCCCAGATGTTGACATTCAGTGATTCCGGCGGAACAAATGTGCATTATGGCGATCAATGGTTTAACTTGGTTTAAAGATCAAGAGCCGTATTTGTCAAAGGTTTGCATTAAATTTGCACCACGCAAGGTAACGCAAGAGACACAAAATCTAGATGAGATTTCCCAAGTCACGCAAGGCCAGCTTCCATGGTCCTGCGTGGCACTCTGGAGTAACACACGGCAGGGCAAGTCACTGCCTTGGGTTACTCTGCCCCAGGGAGGCGTTCCATCGATGGAGTGTGGGGCTTCCCACGCATCCACCCATGGATTTGGGTGCAGTCCCAGATTTACCATTAGTGGTAGACCTGAGAATGGGTCAAAATGCTACACCTCTCCAGTTGAGGCATTGCGAGGAGAAATATCTTTATTTCTCCTAGTTGTTTCCTCTTTCTACATGTGTGCACCAGTGCAGGGGGACAGAGCACAGGAATGTGCCATATCCTGATAGAGATGGCACATTCCTTCCCTTTCATGCAGTGCAATAAAGTGTCTTGCTGCATTGCATTGGGTGGAAAAATGATAACTATGGCCCCAAGTCTTTACCTGGCACGTGGACCCATCTCTCTTTTATCCAATCTTGCGTTTATAGCCAACAGCACGAAAGAATAAAAGTTCCAGAAATAACTAGTATCGTTGACTGAAAAACCTTTACTGGCTGGATGTCAACCTGCAGACATGACGCCGTTGACATCGATGATAGATGGCGTTGAAGGCCAAATTGCCACAGCAGCTATTATGGCACGGTTGTATGACAGAGTCACGCATGGCTTAACCACGTGTGCATCTACAATGCTGTCCAAACAATGAATGCATCTGAACAGCGCATTCCTTTACCACACGTGCCTTTACCACACAATTCTGTGGTAAAGGTATGACTGGTAAAGAGATATGTGTAGTAAAGTTAATTCCACAGCCCCCTGCAGCCCTAAAAACAACCCCAACCCTGAGCCCTAACAACAACCCCAATCCCCCCGGACCTAAAATGAATGGCTTCTCACTCCCTCCCCCCTGAGCCCTAAAAACAACTGCAACCCCCGAGCCCTAAAAACTATCCTGAGCCCCCTAAGCCCTAAATCAACCCTGACCCTCCAGCCCTAAAAACAACCCTGACCATCGTGCCCTAAAAACAATGCTGCCACCGAGTCTTAAAAACAACCCGACCCTCCTGAGACCGAAAAACAAGCCCGCACCCCCCAAGCCCTAGAAACAACCCCAACCCCCTGAGCCCTGAAAACAACCCAAGCCCTAAAAACTACCACCAAGCCTGAGCCCTAAAAACTACCACAACCCTTAAACACTACCCTCCACCCCCCAAACCTGGCCTACGCACTGCCTAAACCAAGAATGTGCGTGGCTAAGGCAAGTGTGGTTCCGCTTGCGATGAAACTGCACGCGTGGCTCAGCCTGCGCTGGTAAGGCCTTTTCCCTTATGCCACATAACACAGAGCAGCAAGATGGTTGATCGGTAAGCATTCAACAGGGAGTAATTGACCGCTTCCTGGCCAATGGGCAATGACCTGCTCAGTCAAGCCGGAATGGGGGTGCGCTAATCATGATGGGTGAGCATCGTCTGTCGCTGATTCCTTCCATGCCCTCGCCAACGAGTGGCAGCAGGAGAAGAAAGCTCCTGTCTGCAGGCTGATTAATATGCTCTCCCATTAGTATTCCGGAACATCCATGCGTGTTTTGTTATATATTTGTTATGGGTGAGGGCGAAAGGAATGTGAATACGATTTCCATTTCATTAGGAACGCGAGCGCCTTTCCCAAGGGATGGTGCCAGCCTTTACAGCATCAGCAGGAATTTCTGGTGTCATTTTATCCTGAGCGGGAAATTTGGCAGATATAGGAGTAGGGGATGAAGCGGCAGTCTATTTGAAGAAGGAGGAGTCAGACGGGAAGGGTGTGGCTATGGAATGCAAATTGTGTGATATTAGTAAGTGTAGGCAAATCTTGACCTTCTTGATGGTAGGCTGTTGGTGTGTCATGAACTGGTCTGGTACATTGGTAGGTGTGTAACACCTTAATAATAATTCCTATATTTAAAGCGCAAACATATCACCCACGTAAGGGTTTCAAGGCGCTGGGGGCCGTCTGGGAGATTAAATGAGCTACTGCCCAGAGTCACATGATGCTGAGCTGAGCTGTCGCTGGTGCCAGGGTTTGAACTGTGATCCCAACGCCCTGGAGTCAGCCACTCTGGCCGCTGCACCACATCTCTCACACTGTAACTGCTGCTCAAGCTCACGTACAAAGTCCTGTTTGAGCTGATATGTGTAGAGCATGTACCCAGCTTGAGAGCAGAGGTGTAATGAACAGGGGGCTTGATCCCTCATAAGGTACAATTAGAGGGGGGAGGTCAAGGATAGACTTCCAGCTCAGGGGTCATGCTCCCTGATGAAGTTTTTCAACCCGTTTTTAGGTCTCGCCTGACCCAGTGCATGCGCTGGTCTGGCGAGACTTTTTGAGAGGGCTCCAAAAAGTGCTACCAGGCCAGCCTAGAGCTGCAGTGCATGTGCGCGGGCGCGCGCGCTGCGCTTTTCCGCGATTACTTCCGCTTTGATGTTTGATCGCGATCACTTTCGCGGCCGCACGGACGCTTGGCATAGCCAATAGGTCTTGCTTTTGGGACCTTATAAGTATTTAGTTACGCAACTGTTGCATGGCTAAGCACTTATAATGTCCCAAAGGCGAGACCTATTGGCTATGCCAATGCTTGTTTCTGAATGGTAGGACAGTTGGTGCTGATCTAATGTCGATGTTTCCTATTTCATTTTTAAATGACCCTCATTCTATCTCTTCCAACAGCTGCAATACCTTAGCAGTAAGTACCATCTATACCTTATTCCACATATAAACGAGGCGCCCTGTATGTGCTAGAATGGGGCCTCGCGCTTGCCTAACGTCTCTTGATTTGGAAACCAGGGCTCCCCTAGGCCTGACAACTGACATAGGGTTTAGAAAAGGAACCTTTAAGAAATGCAGATGGGTTCCTACCCTTAGGGTTTCCTTTTAAAGCAAAGAGGCTGTGACCGGTGATGAACTCACACTGACACCAATTACTTTCTTTATTACTTTGATTAGACTTGTTCAAGCAAAGAAAATCCCCTCAGAGGTGGGAGTTTCTCTTCTACCAAAAGGAGGTCAGCACTGCCCCCTATTGCCGGCATCACATCACATTTGTGCATTTATATTATAACACAAAATGAATGTGTAGTCCTTTTAGGATTATATCGATTTTTATTGATTTTTGCATAGAAAAAACAAATCACTCAACTACATCAATGGCCATCGAGGGGCAACAAGGTGGAGATGGCAGAAAGGGATAGAAGGGGCAAAGTTAAGGGATAAGAGGGGGATGGGTAAGAACAAGAAGCAAAAAACAATAAGGTGCGGATGTGCAGAGAGTTGAACAGCCATATGTCCTTTTGACTAATGTGTCATTATGACCCAGCACGGCGCTATCCATCTTCGATGTCTGCTCAATCCCAACAGAGCACATACTATTACAAAACCTGTGTGCTTTGCAAAGTGCAGAGATTGAGCTGTTTTTTGTTAATATAGAAAAGGAGGATCTATCGAAGTCTTGTCAGGAAGTAAAATCTGTCATGCCGCGCGGAGCTTGGTAGGTATGCAGGTGGACTTTCACCGCTGAGTGATGTCGGCCCACCATTACAACACCCCCATCTATATTTCGGGATTACAAATGTTTATTCAGAAATTCATCCTTGGATAAGTCAAGGAGCTAATTCCATCAGGTGGTCTTTTGAGGCCCACTAATGCATAGTATAAGTCAGTTAAAATCATGATAAAGTGCTTGTGCCCCTCTAGAGGAAAAGGATTTTCGAACAATTCAGGTGTTTTGTTTCTACGGAATAACTTATAGTGTGCCTGGTAAAGTGCAGGTACATATCCTCTCTCAGTCTTGTTAGCAAGAAAGAACATAAAACTATACAACAGTTAAAGCCAACATTCAGTTTCAAACTGTTAAAAACGAGCTAAAAACAGATGTATCCATACAGCCAGGACTAAAACTACAGGTTCTTGTGTTCCCTTAATATCCCCACCGCAAACAAGTATCTGCTCAGAGAGGACACAGTATAGATTGATGCTTCCCTCTTCAAGGCCCTTAAAGCTTCGTTATGGCGTCTAAAGCCAAGCCTGGTACATAGTGGTAGGATCCACTCTGCTCTTGGGGTCATAAAGGCCTTATTAAAGAAGAGCACATAGCCGATATGTTCCTTATAAGGTAGGGAGCACATTGGACAGAGAAACTTCATTTCACAGAAGGCAGGCAACTTTCCACGGCTTCACTGAGGCATATAATATAATTTACCCCACAATGGAGGGCAAGGTCATTTCTTTCTCACATTCGCTAATCCGTTTGTGGCAGCTATAGTGACTGAGGGTTCACTGTAGCTGTCACAAACGATTAGAGAATGTGAGTTCGAGTCTGGGTTCAAACATTTGGACACAGATGTTAGTGGAGGTGTTTAAAACACTGAGCTATCTTACTAAGTAATATGGAACAAGTCTACGCCAGGATAACTCCCTAACCGCTGTTTATTCTTGCCCTTATGTGATGCTGTTGAATCATCCTTGGTTCAGCATTTTTGTTTGAGTCGTCTGACGTACAGAAGACCTACAAATACATGTGTGCTCAATATGTTCACGGTCTAACAGGCTTTATCCTAGCAGTAATATGTTCCAAATTTTGCAGTTCATAGACTGGTTGGCAAGCGGCTGCTGTAAGACAGTCTACCTTGTCTGCAGTCAGCACATTATTCAGACATAGGCACAAGAGTACTCGCCCCAAGCACGATGCACTTGGCCCGACGGCACAACTTCAGACCATATTAATCTCCCATCACTGATCTTGCACACTACAGAGTTTCTTGACTGTCAGTCTCTTGTCTGATCAGATCTTCTGGAAGAACAAACAAAATTCTTTCCATCTTAGGAACTTCTCCTTCTTGAGGTCATGGTAAGCCAGATGGCAGGGCCAAGCAGTGCTTAATTTGATCTGGTGGTTTCCGGTGCTCAGCACTGGCACTTAATTGTAAAAACCTGTACTTATGACAATCTGCCACAGGGTGGAGCTGTTTGCCCAATCAATTTTGAGATGAGCACAACACCAGTTGTTTATTAATTCAACATACATAAAAATGATTAATACCTGCCACACAAGCCATTCTTATCTCTTTGATGGACTGGAATAGTTAAAATTGTCACACTTGTAGGGTGTGATGGTTAGTAGTGTGTTGGTACTGTCATTGGCAGTGCTGACAGGGGTGATTTAAGCTGCTGTGGCCTCCTGACGAGGGCCCTGGCACTTATTTTGTTTACAAATTAAGCACTGGGGCCAATTGATCATCATGACACATAGGCCTCTCTTTTCTAGATGTCAACAAATTCTTTGGCTAGGGCTGCCTCAGTCAGTTCTACGAGCAGAAGTGCTTTACCAGGAGTGGAACCAAACTCAAGTACTCCCTTCCGGATGGCTTTGAAGTTTCACCTCGTTACACAGCTCACAGTGGACAATTACTTAGCACTTCCAACTTTTGCCAACTGGCTATTCCTGCTCATTGTACTTTTCGTCTGGCCGAAAAAGAAGAGCTCTCTGTGCTAAGAATGACTTTAGTTCAGGTGCCCTCCAGGCTAACTTTGGCCACCATAGTTAGAAACTTGGAGATAGAGAGCCTTGCATTTAGGCTGATTTTAGGTGGATGCCCTCCAGCACAACCTTCCTGTCTTGCACAACTATTTGCGTTACAACGAGAGCATCAAACGTGTTTTCTTCCCCTGTCAATGTCAGTCAAGAGCCTCTTTTTATCTGGACCATGACCAAATTCCCCAGAGGTGAATATTGCTCTATAGAGACAGCACACCTGCCAACTAGCACAGCAGCAGCGGGTGGCACACGATACTGGCCGCCTTCACAAACTCGCCTGGTGAAGATCTGATATTCAACGCGACAAGGAAGGTGAGCCGGACACAGCTGCACAGAATGGGAAACAACCATTCCAATGCAGTCATTACAACGCACTACATTTACAACCCAGTCATTACAACGCAACTGCCTTTACATCGCATGCCATTACAACGCCGCAATTACAATGCATGTCACTACAACGCATTCCATTACAACGCATGTCACTACAACGCATGCCATTACAACGCATTACCCCATACACTATCCAAAACTTACCCTACTGTTGCACTCACTGGAGTGGGAACTGTAATTTTTACCCCTACGCTATCCAACACTTACCCTACTGTTGCACTCACTGGAGTGGGAATAGTATTTTTTATCCCTACACTATCCAACACTTACCCTACTGTTGCCCTAAAAGTATTATGCGTTGTAATGGTATGCGTTGTAGTGGTATGCGCTGTATGGAATGCGCTGTAAATGTAGTTTCTAAAAATACGTTGTGATGGCATGTGTTGTAAAATCATGCGTTGTAATGGATGTTGCAATGTTAAAACCACGTTGTAAAGGCATGCATTGTAACGTGTCCTATTCCACAGAATAGGTTTCTTTCTCTGGACACCCAAAACCCCAGGACCCAGCGGCAGCTTTGGCTAGCTTTTGTTTGTTTTGGGCTCGAGGTAAGGGCAGTGGTGGGAGGAGGTAGAAGGGCCTCGAAGGCAGTTCTTGTAGGAAGCTGTTTCTCCCTGCAATGCTAAGCCCATCTCTCACACAGTGGCATTTCCCTTTAGTTGGTCAGAAACAACTATAAGCATACTATAAGATTACATTAAAGTATGCTTTGCAAACATCTGAGCTCACCTGTGTTTGACCTCTGTGTGTAGAGCACCTGGTAACAGCATCTGCTTTGCTTATCATTGTAAAAGATCTTTACAAATAGATTTAAGACCATACACAGTACCATTAATCTGATTAGACCGACCCTATATTGTTTTTAGCAGTTTGTAAATTGTTGTTAAAGAGCTTTTATGCTGATGAACAAGTTAGGGTTCAACAAAACGCTAATAAAATAAAGCATATTAATAAAATGTAATGCTCGCCGCCTCTTGGTTCTTATGGCTGTTCTTCACATATATAATTTTTGGTTTACCTGTGAAGCGTTTTTGGGTTCCCTGTCAAGTGGGTAAAAGTGCTTAGAAGCTTTAACAAAAGCTTACTTAAGTGCAAGTCCCACCAAAACACGCACGCGTGATTCTCCTTTTACTGAAGGAAGCAGGCGCCATCTTCCATCAGCGCGCGCAGGCTGGCCCAGGCGCGAGCCCGGCGCACGCGCTCACTCACGCGCGCTCGCGCCTGCACCAGGCCGTCTCGCTTGGCGTGGCTTGAATTGCACAGGTCGGTTCAGCAAGTCCGCCTCTTTAACAATGGAAAGCTATGCACCATTCTCCCCAGATCTCATTACATATTCTGTTTCTGCCACGTCGTTTATTAAGTAATGCATCTTTCTGAAGTGCTGGGCGCGCTTGTGTGCTCTGCGAGAGTTGCCTGCGGCTGCCGCGCTGCCGGAGAATTCCAGAGCGGTGCCCTCCACAAATAACCAGCAAACCCGATTTATATAATGACATCGGCTGTTTATTAAATGGTAATGCTGTTTTGAGTTCGTATAATGGTTTTTCAGATACATTGTGTGCCTCGCTAACGACCTCGCCGACACATGTGTGAAGAGAGTGGTGCAGTGAAACCGGGGGAGGGGGGTGGGGGTTAAGGGGAAGTTTTTGCAATTAAGGTCGTCCATTTTATAAAAACCCTGACCAGACATACCAAAGTTCTGTCAGGGCAGCACCGTGTGTAAACCTGCAGCACTCGTGCGAATGGTGGAGAAAATGCACCACATATATGTTATTTACAAAGAGGGCGGTGTTGGTGTCAGCGGCAGCACTCGTGCAAAGCGTTGCACCTTGGTGAAAAGGCGACCTAGCAGTGTCTGGTTTTAGCATTTGTACATGAGGTAGGTACTCTCCAGTGCACATTTCTAAGCAACGACACACGTGCGCGGGTAAACTCCGGAAAATGTGCAATCTGGCGAAAATTACGCAGAGGGAATAGCATGCAATATACCTGCCTCATCCAAATTCAAGTTGTGTTAGTTTATTAGATGTGAAATTGGATACAATCTTGGGAATATTGCCCTTTCCCATTACGCCCCTTTTTTAAACATAATCGGTGGCGTGGTGCTGTGCGACAGACACTGCACACTGCGCCATTTGGCGTTATGTTCATGTCAGGGGCTGTGTTATGCACGGTGCGTAGCCAGCACAACGGGCATTTGTGTTGAACTCCTTGCAAAGTGGCTGCAGATCATTGCATAACCACTTCTGTAACACAGGCCTATGCCGGTGGTAATGTGCAAGGGGCAGGCAAAGCGACTATTTGGGGTGCACCGACATCTTGTCCTATGGAAGTGGTGCACAGTCAGTGAACACAGCGGGTGCTTCCTACAATGGGGAAATAGAGGTCTTAGGGACCCAGAAGGCACCTCCCACAGAGGGATGCAGTCACTCACTGTACCCATCTGCAGGGACATTTCTGCTTCCCTTTAAAAGTGAGACCGGTTTGTGCCTGTACAGTGAAAGGCAGCCCAGCACCTTCATATAGCTGATCTATGTTTCACCAATGTGCTGTTGCTAGTGCTGTAACAGATTCGCACTGCACCAGGAACAATGTCTTGGTCTGCGCCCAGGGCACAGACATAAGTGTGTGCGGTACCTGTGAGCGCGGCAGTGCATGTGTGGTGCAGCCTCAGGGGATCCGTCTGCATCCCAAGAGGGCACCCACATTCGAACTTAGGGGGAGGCTCATAGCTGCAGATCCTCCACACATAAGAAGAAGACCTAATGCTGAGGTGTCCAACGAAGGTCCAGGAGGGCCTGATCCGTGCCAGACTCCCACGTCAAGCACTATGTAAATCACTTCCACTTAGATTTGTACTATGTAAACTATGCTCATGTGGACATTCTGAGAATCAGCATGCACCAGGTCCTGCAGGAGCTGCCTTGGACTTCACTCCCATAGAGGGGTCAGCGATCAGTCCCAGTCACTCTTGAGGGGACAGTGAGGTGCATACAACCGCCATGCTGCAAAGACCACAGAAATACCAGGGTGCACAGGGAGAGTTGAAACAAGAAAAAGAGAGTAGCTCTAGGTAGGATAAAAAGTATAGGTATCGAAAAGGGGCAGCAAACCGTAACTATAAATGCATTCCATGAGGTATGGCCTAGGTACTTGGGGGTGTGGCTTAAAGCATGTAAGCTAAATTCCTGCTCTTTAACTTGTGTGTCTCCTGGTTAATATTTGAGTGCCTCTCTGTGAGCTTTCTGTTAAACTTTCTAGACATAAAATGCAATAAAGGACATGTTGGTTGAAACAAGTCAGACCTATTGGCTTTGCCAATGCTTGTTAGAAGTACCAGATAGATGTGTAACAATGTTGTTGGGCTCTAGTCCACAATACCATCAATACAAGATTAACATGCTGTATGAGAAAGATAACTACAGAAAAACATCATCCTGCGAAAGCCAGTACTCTTATAGAAGTAAGTCAAGGGAAACATTACAAGGTAAACAGGCGCTCCCTCTGAGACATCAATCAGTGTTTGCCTATGGCCCGATAGACACCTGTTTCAAAGTCAGTGTTTTAATTACTGCCTGTCCTGAGACCCAGAGGGACCCTCCCCACTTAAAGTCCTGACTAAGACATCTGGTATCTGTGCTCTGGCAGGGGATACGTCAAAGCCCTTGTCTATTCTTGCACTGCTCTGTTTAATACTCTATTGCATTCTGATTCTGCATTTGTGCACCAAACTTTGCGTCAGTGCATCATGTACTGTTCTAGTGTACCACACTCTGACCGTCATTTATGGGGATTTGCCGTAGGGCTGTGCAGCAAGTCACCTTGTTGCGCTTCCTCACGCCAAAATGAAAGGGCAGGATTGGACTGTATTTATCCAATACCATGCATTTCTGTCTTTTCCTGTTGTGCTGGCAGGGCCGGACTGGCCGTAGCAGCCACCGGGCATTTCCCTGGTGGGCCGCCAGGGTTGGGGGCTGGTTTTGGGCTCCTGGGGACCGATTTTGTTACAGGGCCATTTTTTGCAGCATAGCTGCAATATCGGCCGCTGTAACAAAATCGGCCGAAACCGGCCCTGGCAAACTGCTCGGCCGCACCCCCAAACACCTGGGGGGCCGACCGAGCACTTTGCCAGGGCCGGTTTTGGTTCCCCGTCCGGCCCTGTGTGCTGGCGCCATTTAGATAGCCTAGCGCTCATGCAGGCTCCCTTGAAACATAGCACAAATGTGTGCCAGTGTTGTTGTTAGGATTGTTTTTGTGCAGGAAAGGGCACCATAAATAAATTACATGAATTTCGCACACTCTTAGTACCAGCTGTACAAGAACGGGACAGTATGGTGTGGGATGAGTTGAGAGGCAGTTCCAGGGTGTAGAACCCCAGTGTTTGCATTGTTCATCCTCCAAAGTGTTTGTCCCTCACAGCTGTAATATTGGTTTTTCAGAAACCAAGCTTAGACATTTGATTGGATGCTGCAATTAGAACTTTCGCCACAATTTTCTTTTATGCTGCAAACAGTTTCTTGATGAGAATCATGGTTTAATTGCAAAAGCAGATCTGAACTGCAGGAATTGTGCAAGCATTGCCAGTTCTAAAAGCAAGATAACATTTTGACTGATGAATGCTCCCCATAGTCTGAAAAAAGGCCAATTATTTAGGCCTTTTGTAGCAGTTTGGTGCCATCTCTAGGTGGCGCCCAATGGCTACGGCTGTTTTTTGTCTCATTAGATGGCCGGCTCTGTTGAGATGATAATGAAGTAAACATTGTGACTGCTAAGAATGTGACTGTGGCTGCAGAGACCAGTTTGTTGGAATGAAGTTTATTGATGATCTGTAAACCTGTGGCATAGATTATCGGTACAGTATTGATATAGTATAGACAATAAAAATCGATGTCAGAGAAGCATATTTTAATCTAATGGACCCTGATAATCAACAGAATATCATACTGGGTGCATTCTGAAAATACTTCGATTCTTTATGCTTTTTTTCTCTCTCTCTCTCTTTCACTCTCTCTCCTTTCCTTCTTTCTTTCTTTCTTTCTTTCTTTGTTTCCTTCCTCCTTTCTTTCTTTGTTTTTTCCCTCTTTCTTTCTTTCTTTCTTTCTTTCTCTCTGTTCTCTCCTCCTTCCCACGCATGCCAAAATGATGTGACTTAATTTCACAATGTGAAAGGATGAATGCACGAGTAAATTGTCGCTAATGAAAAATAAGCAACGCGTTGCGAAATACCAGCTTGTCGTATGGCCATGAACATGCCACAGTTGGAGCTCAAATGACATGGGAAGGATGAGAGCTTTACATATGGACACAAACTCCAGGTAGGCAGAGTGACAAGCCTTGGTAATGCCAATGCGTCTGATTTAAATGTGCTAGCAGACACATTTACACATGCTTGAATTGGCATGTGTTAGCTCATTCAAGCCAGATCTATGGGTTTTGGCAAAACATTTTTTTATGTGATAACAGAATTGGAAGGACAGTCGATAGGAGGCAGATGGAGAAAACAACGTGAACATTCATAAAGGGAAGAACTCATCAGGAAGTGAACATAAATGGAAAGTCAATGGGAAAGAGAAAGAGGGGAAATTACAACTGGGAGCACCGAGTCCCTCCTAAAACATTAAAACAAATCTGCTGTAGTGTCAAACAAAAGGGAAAGGGGGAAGATTCTCTGTATACAATATATTTATGAGATACACAGTGCACTGAGTCAGTGTACCTTTCAGATTTAAAGCCGCCCCTTTGCACTGCAATGCAAGAACTCCATGGGAGGCGAAATGATACCGCAACCAGCCAATAGCGTGGAGTGAGAGGGAAGGAAACGCCCTCCTGCTGGAGCCAAACCCCACTGTTTGTAAATTGCACAGAACTGGTAATAACAGAAGCTGTACAGTGTATCCAGGCTGCTCCAGCGCCTGGATACCCTCACGGGTGATTAGTTGCGCCATACACATCTACACAACATAACAAAACAGAGATCTGCTCTGCCACACCAGACTTAAACCAACTAACTGTTTTGATGAACAGGCATCAGTGCCAAGCAGGGCCAAAACATCCCTTATAGCATTCTGCCATGTCCTAGGGAGCGGCTCTTACAGCTGGACAGGTCGCCATGTGGCATCATTAAAAGTGATTATCCAATGCATATAAAAACAATTGTGGTGCAAGGTACAGTGTTTGGACCCATTTTTAGGTCTCGCCTGACCCAGCGCATGCGCTGGTCTGGCGAGACATTTTGAGAGGGCTCCAAAAAATGCTACCAGGCCAGCCTAGAGCTACAGTGCATGTGCGCGGGCGCGCGCGTCGCGCTTTACTGCGATTACTTTCACATTCGCGGCCGCTGGGCCGCTTTGATGTTTGATCGCGATCACTTTTGTGGCCGGAGGGCCGCTTTGATGTTCTCCGTGAGGCTTCAATAGATTGCAGCAGTTATAACAAGCATTGGCATAGCCAATAGGTCTCGCTTTTGGGACCTTATAAGTGTTTAGTTATGCATTGCATGGCTAAACACTTATAAGGTCCCAAAGGCGAGACCTATTGGCTATGCCAATGCTTGTTTGAACTGCAGCGATGAAGCCCCTTTGGGAGTGTGATGCTCACCCTCGTGTGGCAAAGTGAGACTCAGGATTACCCACAGAACAGATTGAAAGACCCCATTTCATTTACAATATGACAGCCGAGCAATGCTAAGAAAGAGGCCGGTGTGAAAGCATCAGGGCTGGCCTTCTCCGCTGGCTCCCAGAATCAAGTTTAACTTGGCATGGCTTGGTATGCAGTGCTTAATTTGTAAAAACACAAGTGCCAGGAGGGCACTGCCGCCTGTATGACCCATTGCCCCTACCAGCCTGGTAAAGACAGAACCAACACCACTACTAACATCATATGCCTACCAGGAATGACAAATAATGGCCCCTTAAGCTATAAGAAAGGCTGGGGCAGCAGGGAGTAGTCATTTTTATTGGGTTTTGAATTTATAAACAACTGGTGTTGTACTCATCTCTAAATTATGCAAACAGCTACACCATGTGGCAGGCTGTCATGAGCACTGGAAAACACCGGCACAAATTAACCACTGTTGGCATGAGGTTTAAATGTTTACAAGGAAATGCTTGTCTTGCTTGTTGAGTTTGCAGTGCACGGATATAAATAAATGAATTAAATGTACTAACTCCTTTTAGGGAAACAGCAAATGGTCAGTTTGGCTGACGAAGGTCCTAAGCACATATTTGTGTTTCTGGAGGGCGCACATGCACGTGCTATGTTTGCTCTGCTGAGCTGGGCACCTTTTGTCAGGAACCAAACAGCAAGTCAGCAAAGCCTTTTCTGCTGCTGGAGATTGTAAACAGGTCCTGCCTTTTGAGAGGAAGCCTTTCTGCTCCAGCTAGCTCCAGCCTCGGTCTGCTGAGACTGCATTCTGTTTGCTAGTGATTGAGAGACTGGTGTTTCCAACAATTTAGAATGTCCCTGCCTGGCGCATTGGTTCTTGATTTTTTCCCAGTGGCTTTTAGCTGTGTCTGCAAGTATCCAGCATGGCTCTGAGAATGCCATTCGATGGGTCTTTTACTCAAGCATCTGTCTGACATTTTGAAGGAGGCTTGTGTCATCCACATATGATATAATGTATTTTTGTCAATTTCCCGTTAAAGGCATTCTGGCACTAAATGACAGATGTATATGGTTACTTAACAGTGCTGTTTTAGTGACCTCAGTAGAATGAAAGGCTGAATGAACCGAGCATGGACATCATTTAGGGGTTGCTTTTGTGACCCCTAGCTTGCCCCTTGCTAACCCTGGCACTGCCTATGCGACCCCTGGCCTCAGAGGTGGAAAATGCAGTGCCAAGAACACAGGGGTGTCTCCTATCATCAGAGTCAGGCTCTAACCTCGTTTTCTGCTCATCTTTATGACATCAATAGTGAATAATAGTTTATTATTCACTATTAGTGATTACTAATTGGAGCAGCAAGATATGGACCTAGACTGGCATCTTAGATAAGAAGAATAAAATGGTTTTAATGTATTGGATACCCTCGGCAAAATGCTACTGCTGGCACTCTCTGGGTACATTTTGGCATCGAGCACCCATTAAAAAATGCCAGCGTTGACCACCTGGCAGAAATTGTTGGCATAGTTGGCACCTGTAGCAAATTGCATGCAATGGCATAGTGAAGGAACTTCTTGGCATATGGGATAGCAACTGTGACAAGGTCATGTGACCATCCATGGCAAATGTGGTCCTTGACATATTGGACATAACCTTTGACATTAGGGAGCGCTATAGTGCAAGAGAAGCAGAATTAGGAAACTTCTGGCAGTAGCATATTGTATGTAATGTTTGGGCTAAAAGGGACACCATGGCAAAAATACTGGTCCTAGCAATGGAGGTAATTTTTGACACAGGCGGGCAGCCATAGTACATTATAAAAACATATTTGGGTGAACCGAAGCATTACGGTGATTCGACGTCCCTGGGACCGAGGATTAGATCCTGGGACTTAATGCACATTCTCTGGGCTAGGTAAATGCATTAGCCTCCATAACCACTTAAAATATCGTATTCTCAGGGATAGATGAAGGTTCGGGTCAGGAAAGTAAGTTTTTTATTTTTTTTATTCAAAAAGGTTTTATATAGCGCTGGCTGAACCCGGGGGTATCAGAGCGCTTTACATGGGTATTAATAGCAATGTAACAGAGTTTCAATGAGGTTGATCCGTTCACCTGCTGGAGTGATTTCTCCTTCATTTAGAGGCTGGTGGTAGCAGGGCAATGATTGCCCCATCCAACCTCCTTCTGCATACCGCACATCAATCCGAGGTCGATAGTCGGCAGGTCTCCCAATATTTGTGTTGCTACCGCTTTAGTGACAAACAAAGCTTGGCAGTGCCAAGTGCCAATAGAGATAACTTAGAATGAACAAACTATGTTTTGTTAGGATGCCCTCAGTGGGTGGCTTTTGTTCTGATATGGATCTTGGAGGGAGCAAGAGCTGGTATTAGGTTTGGTAGAACAGTCTGTTGCTTGTTCAATTGGTCGCCTGTGATGAATACACATAGGTTAAGCTACATCCAACCACCAAACATTTTTCTTGTTAATTTGCAACAGATACCACTCATAGTAGACTAGACCGCATACTGGTAACTCGTGACTTCCGCACTAGAATACAAAGCACCCAGTATCTCAACAGATTTCTGTCGGACCATTCCCCATTCTTTGTGGCCTATGCTCACAATCGGTGGCGAGAACAGCCATTTTCTCTGAGGTTAAACCCGGAGGACCTGGCTGCTGTGATCTTACGCTCGGAAGTTAAGGAGGGACGAGGGCAGTGACACAAGCCTGTATAAATGCGCCATTGGCTGATTGCTTGGCGCTGCTCTATACGAAACCACAAGAGGAGGGTGAAAATCAGATTGGGACATTCATGGAACAGCTTAATGTTCCGGTGATATCACAGGAAGATAGATTGGAGCTAGAGGTGGAGACAACACAGGAGGAAGCAGTTGCAGCCATAAGCGAACTGACAAAGAGGAAAGCACCAGAGAGCGATGTGTTTCCATCAAACTTTAATCAAACGTATCCTGACTCCTTGGCAGATAGACTCTTGGAGATGTTTCTGGAGGCTTGCCAAGTGGAGGCCCTCCCTCTCAACGTGAAGGAAGCTGTGATAGTTATGCAGAATTACAATAAGAACGATTGAGGTGGACAGCATGAGGTTGAGAGGAGGCTAGTCTCAGAAACAGAAGGTATACAGAGTTTTGAAAATGTGGTAGGGTCCTTGTAGGTAATCAGTCCAGTAGTCAGTAGTGTAGATTATGTAGGTTTATTCACTTACAGATAAGGCGGTGCAACCCCACCGGGAGCAGCATCCTGCTGCTCAGCCCCACTCATTCCAACTGATAACTCATCCAAACCATGCACTCATGAACATTCTATAGCATCACACTCACACAGGCTGAGCAGCAAGGAACTAGGAGACACAGGATATAACACATCTCCTCCTTTCAGGAAACATAAAAAACAACAGGAAGCAAAATGAAAGGAAAAACACATTCACACCTGCTGTACACGTAAGCAACTAATCCTAAATCAAGAGGAAATATCACTTTACATTACACTAATCAATCCATTCCCTAGGTGGTAAAATAAAATCAGGTACATAAGATCACATGCGTGAATCATTGTGTTCCTATAATTAAAAAGAAAGATGACATAAAATTACGTCACCAAATTAAGATCACATAAGATACAAGAATTATTACCGTCCTTAGATTGTAAAAGAAGACCACACATATAAGGATCACATATATCTTGGGCTCCCAAAAGAGAACACCAGATACATATAATAGGATACAACTAACTAAATTGCTTAAGCACACACTGTAGGACCCACAACAGCACACTGCAGGACCACTACAGCACGCCTCGCTGGACAAAGGAACGCAAATGTCCCCACTACAGCACACATGTCGCTGGACAAGGAACGCAAATGTTCCCACTACAGCACATTTCTTGCTGGACAAAGGAATGCAAATGTTCCCACTAAATCACTCAACTCGCTGGACAAAGGAAGGCACATGTTCCCACTAAAGCACTCAACTCGCTAGACAAAGGAATGCACATGTTCCCACTAAAGCACTCAACTCGCTGGACAAAGGAAGGCACATGTTCCCACTACAGCACACTATGGTATCATAGAACCATAGACATTCCTAATAAAAGGAAAACGTGAATTAGGGTATAATCCTGACGATCATGCAATGGGTATATACAACCCACTAGTCACGCACAGTTACCACATAACACAACACTACCACACACAGGAAACTACACTGTGCGACACAAGGCATAATACACATGCCAAACGTACATAAGATCATGCACCTAACAAAAGTGCAACACTCACTAAAATACAGACACACATGCGACACTCATATATTAACAATATGCATCAGAATCTGCGTGGCATTGTGAAGATAGTAGTGAGACACAAGAAAGGGTGAATGTGTCACAGTATTCTACTAACTACTGTGTGACCAAAAGAATCTTCGCTCTGGTTACTTCATAAACACATGCCCTAATAAAAAGTCCACCAGTCACTCACATACCGCTCACATGTTTCACTCACTATCACACACAATAGTCCCTAAGCGTGGTACACAAAAAAATAAGGTAACCTTCAAGAGAATATGCACAACATTTGTATGGCATTAAACATATACAAAGTTAATTCAGTCAAATATTCGGTGAGCGACCTCTCACCCGAGTGCAAACAGCACCAGAATGAGTCCGTCTCTGGCCCACGACGTGAAAAAGATCCGGAAGGCAGGCTCGCGGGCAGCAACCACACTAGCTCAAAAAGTGTGTAGGTCCTTAGACCGACCAGCATGCTTGACTCAACGTAGTGTGGTGTACATCCGTGCTTGTGTTGAAAACCATCAATATTGGAGCTACCTCAGTTTGCTGCTCATGTGCCATCAGCATTAAGTTGGAGCAGTCACCAAGAATTTCCCAGTTCACCGCACAGGCCTCTTCCGCAAAGGGTCGTTTCTCCTTTCAGCTTGCTGCCTTAGACATGCCATAGTAAGGAAGGCAGGACAATGACTTCACCTTCCAATCAAATCACACTGCTCACACGTTGCCAATACAACCTCCTGTAATGACGCAATCTGCTGCCTCTGATTGGTTTACAGTACACACCCAACATGCTTACGAATCACCACATGACGGAAGCAGAATCCTCTGGAGGATGTCGGCACATCAGACTGCGCTCCACTACGGTAAGGGACGCACAGCATCAATTCAGAAAATAACATGGATGCTTACTACGGTTCGACGCCCACACATCACAGCAGATGTAGATGCTGCCGTTGAAGGACTCACGAGCGTGTCCCTTTAAATTTCAAAAGTTCACAATGTGGTTTTCACCAACCAGTAGACACCCAGCCAAATACTCCTCGGGCCCGTCTTATGCTCCCAAACGCCAAACAGTTATTACGTTGGCCATTTTATTGGCTCCCCATCGCAGTTACACCGCTGCATGCACTACCAAATACTCACAGTCCCAACTAGAAGTAAGTTGAAGATGAGTCCTGATGACAACACTTAAAGAATTATACACATGCTGTTGCATTTTGAAAACTGGTTGCCGCACCATAAGTCACTCACAGCTCGAGAATTTCCAACTTGTTGTACTAGTTACTTAGGGGCATATCAACAACAACCGGCGATAATCATCGCAAAGCGCACTTAGCGCTAGGATAATTATCGCCGGCTAGCGTTGATTTTTATCGCTAAGATAGCGTGCTATTAGCAACGCTTATCTCAATAGCGATAAAAATCCTCACGCTAAGTGGCTAACGTGATATTATCGCTGGAAACCCAGCGATAATCTCACGTTACCTTGTTGATAGGGACAGACAAACTTAGCCATGATATCCTCCTTCCATAGGATATCATGGCTAAGTCAGAAAAATACCAGACGTAAAAAAGCAGCGTTAACCGCGGTTAGCGCTGCTTTTTTTGTCTCTAACTGGGTTAGCGATATTCTTGATAATAGGAGAAATGTTGCTTAGCGACATTTCTCCTATTATTTTACTCTGGAACGCCCCCTTTGCATCTCATTAGAGATGCAAGGGGAAGCGTAGAGTAAAAGGGTGCTAACATGCAAATTTGCACGTTAGCACCCTGTTGTTGATAGGGTGCTAGTTTTATCTCTGCTTTTTTGGCTTTTAAAGCCAAAAAAGCAGAGATAAAGCCCTTGTTGATATGCTCCATACAGCGCTGCCGGCTCAATGAAAGTGCACTTCCCAAATCAAGATTACTGGCTTGTCGCAGACTAGTGCTGCCTGTTCTCATTACAGATGACTGCGGGGTGTAAGGTTCCATATCCTAAAGGTTGAACCCCCAAAACTTCAATTCTGCAGGGGGTTCGTCTTGAAGCCCCATAGGTCAAACACCATCTCAGTTAGCTGTCTGTCAGCTGACAGGTTCCAAGCCACACAAGGTCCAACGCCCAAAAGGTCCAATGTGTAGGCTGTCTGTTGTGGAAGACACCGGTGGGGCATCCAGGCGCTTCTCAGACTTATTTGCAGGATTCTTTTCAGACTCTGGTCATCTTCTTTTTAGTTTCTCGTTTAATTCCTTGTCTCTTTAGGTGTGGTTCTTTTTAAAATCGTCACCACTTTTGTAAATGAAGTTGGGTCCTTGTAGGTAATCAGTCCAGTAGCCAGCAGGTGTAGATTATGTAGGCTTATTCCGCTACAAGTAGGATGGTACAACCCCACTGGGAACAGCCTCCTACTGCTCAGCCCCACTCACGCCAACTGACCACTCACCCAGACCATGCACTCATGAACATTCTATTATTTTATTTGAGGTTTTATATAGCACGAACATGACCCGTTAGGGTATCAGAGCGCTTTACAGGGATAAGCACGTTGTGTACAGTATAGGCATGGGTTAGGGAATTGACTGCAGTAGGACAAAAGTCAGAGCTATATAGAATAAACAGTACAGTACCAAAATCAGCGAGCAACATACCAGCAGTAAAACAAGGGGAACAATTGATACATGGAGATGGCCAAGCAATACAGGAGATTGTGCACAGAAACATGGGTCATGAAAAGGCGGAATGCGCAATAAAGGAGAGTTATTGGAGGAATCTACTCATTACACACACTCACACAGGCTGAGCAGCAAGGAACTAGGAGACACAGGATATAACACGGAGAATGGAAGGCTAGAAGAGGGTCACTCTGAAGAAAGGGGAGGAATCAAGCAAGAGTAAGTCAAGGTCAAATCTCCGTGCAGAATTAGGAGTATAGTCGGAAAGGCTCCTGACTCAACAAGCAGTCGAATGTAAGCCGCAAAAAGAAACAATGTTATACATAGCGCTCCATATCCAGGGCGATATCGGTAGCACACAGTCAGCACCCCTCTCAACAGCTTCTTCGCTCTAGCTCATGTCTGTAATACGGTGCAGGCACAACGGCAAAGCTCTTTCTCATTTGCATGGCGCCACACTCCAATGAAAATGAGGGACGAGCCAATTGTAGTTGCACTGGAGAAAAGTGTTTGCCCCAATGTGATCTCTATTAAAGAATGGGTGCACAAGCATCGGCCTCCTCTTATACTCTTAGTACTGTAGGGGTGCAAGACGTGGGCACAAAGGCATCTTGCGTGGGTATATAATACATATCTTTGTATAGATACGGTCCGTCGGCCTGTTGAAACAGTGACAGCTCGGAGTACGTTTTGGTGCTCTAGACCATTTTATTCAATATGGATATAGGTATCTGATATATCCCTCAAGCCAAAGTCAGAAGGATGGACACATCCAGTCTATACTGCATGAGACAATTTCATAATGCAGGGCTCAGAATGTACGTTGTACTGTAATTCTCCCTAACTAAACACCACCTGCAGTGATGCACAAGTGTGTCACACGGCAACGTTGAATCTTGGTTGCACAGCTCAGTGGCTCGAGCTGTGAAGACAAAGGTGTTCATGTGTGATCCTGGTGACATTCTTGAAAAAGCCTCACTATAGATGACCAATGGCATTATTTGTAATGATGGAAACGCACTCATGCAGTGTTATGCATTGCAGCCTCCTGAATATCTCTGACATGATTATGTTGTTTGAGCAATAGAGTAGTCAAATGGTCTAAAATCGATTTTTAACCATCAGGAAATATTACAAAATGAAGGTGTCACTGTTCAGATGCCCTAAAGTCATGGCCCCGTTGCAGCCATGGTTTACAGCAAAAACCTCAATTGGTATGTAGACTTCAGAGCTTCTCCCACTAGCAAAGAAATGTTCCCTAGTAAATTGGAGACCAGTTGTTTTCTAAACTAATGTGAAGGAAATTTTAGGGGTCATTATGAGCTGAGGGAAGAAGATATTCTTGGCGTAAGAGCCAATAATATGAAATTCCTCACTTGGGAAGTAAAATCTGTCGAGTTAACCCGCTCCTTAGATCTAAATCCACTCTCCTGAAGTTCTCATCCTCACTCTGGCTGTGACAGAGCTCACCAGTGAGATTTGTTAGTCACTTCTCTGGGGTACGAGCTATCTCACATGTTCACTGCTAATTCCCATCAAGGGTTCCCATGGTGACTGACCCTTCCTCTATCACCACTTTTTGAGAACTTTACTCTCTCTGGACTGAGATAGGGTCTGCAAAGCAACTTGGAGCATTCCTGGGAGCAGTTGATTGACTCTTTTTTGTCCAGCTACGTATGGTCCATCTATAGGAGCCATCCATCCAAATGTATTATCCCCAGAAGGGCGGGGTGGTCTGCCTACCCCTGTTGCTCACAAGCGAGTTTGTGCCTTCATTCCTTGCTCTTTTGGCCCGCCACTGTGAAGATCGCCCGCGTGCCCTCAGCCTTCCTTACCCCGACTGTAGTGAAGCGCCTCAAATCTTGCCTCTGTGATCAGTTTGTTAGATGCAATTTCCAGTAAAGGTCAGTGATTCAGAAAAAAAGGAAACGGATCGGGTCTAGCTCATTTCTGTCTGCGACACGCTTTTTTATTTAACGTTGGCCTTGTCTTCGTCAGCCGCATAAAAGGACACTGCAAAATTCTTTAAATTATTTTCTGTCCTCTCCACCCTCATGGCCGTCTCTTCCAAAAAGCTTTCTCTTGGCAGCGCTGCCTGGCGCGGTTTGAGCATCCATTATGACATGAAAGAGCGAGGGACGCGGAGCCAAGCTTCATAAAGGGGTATTCACAGCCATGCCGGGAAGGAGAGCGAAAGCGCTTGTGATAAACACCTCACTCGCTTGATGAAAGTGCTCTCTCTCTAGCATGAGCCTCCTCCACTCCCTGCGCTGCTTCAAGACCATCAGAGACGCGTCTTCAATGGTTTAGGGGAGTTTCCTCTTTGTTGCTCCCCATTCTACCAGAAATCTGTTTCCATTGCTTGGATCCCCCCAAACTCTTTGAGTCTTCTTGGGTGGAAAATAGACCAGTAATGAATGGGCAAATGTGTCTTCTGATCATAGCTGCTGCTCTGGGTGCCTCACGGAGGGGATCTGTCACTAGTTTGGTTCAGAGCTTTGAACGCTTCTCTGCAGAACTTTTTCCAGCGACACTAGATCTACGCTATGTTATATTCTCCTTCTTGTGGATGCATTCGCCATGAACCGCCCAGTTTTAAATCTTGATCTTGGACCAAATACGTGCACATTTATACATTTTCCATCTCCTGATCACGGCTGAAAGGGCGCTTACATTTTTAGATCTTTAGCTGCCTGTCTGTCAATCAAACTCTGGTAAGGAGGGCTCTTGACTATAGAGTTGTATGACTTAGTGGATGTGACCAACTTTGATGTATGCAGGTGAAGCCGAGGGGTTTGCTGTCCACCTCAGACCTCTCTCATGTCACCCTTGGCATATGACCAAGAAAGCACCCAACCTCATTCACGAAGGTGCACCCCGGCCGCATAAATCCGTTGACCAATGAACTGGGACTGGCAAGCCATCGGGATCA
The DNA here is from genome assembly GCF_964204655.1 of Triturus cristatus. Taxonomy (NCBI): domain Eukaryota; kingdom Metazoa; phylum Chordata; class Amphibia; order Caudata; family Salamandridae; genus Triturus; species Triturus cristatus. Next base: position 77,757,744 of record NC_140583.1, read on the forward strand.
AGTTCACTGAGATAGCTCAGTTGGTTGCATGCCCACTGCAGAGACGTGTACAGTTTGTGTTAGGTTGTTTTAAATTCCAGCAGGCTTACACTGGTCACATTGTATTGGGTGTTAGCACCAAGTAGGTATCAAGAGATTCGATGCACGTTAAGTGGGCTTCATACATTTGTACTTGAATTAAATTGATATTTTTGGAAATTCTTACATCTGTATAGCATTTCATCATCTATCAATTGAATAACAGTGCGATATATCAAATACCTGGCTGGAATCAAGTCACATTACTAACAGTAAGAAAGCAGAGTCCATCGACATGTAATGCCAGAGGCCTCCTGGGTAATGCACTGGAGCCAGTCTATCGTACAGAAATGACCATTAAAAGGTTTGGGTTCGCGGGAGATGCTAACTTCCCTCTTATGTGCCCTACATTATATTCAGATGTGGTCTGATAGCTGAACGTACCTGCAATAAGTAAACAACATCACTACTCACTTGTAATAGCCTATCAGAAGTAAGTCGTGCCATAGTGGCACATATTCTTCTCCTGTTCTCATGGTGCTCCAGCGGCTCGGACCGCAGGGGGAGGAAGACACAGCATGTGAAGAGGCGCCATGCTTTGCAGAAGCGTGGCCGCCCACTAACTTTTGAACCTGATACATAACGCGTTTGCAAAGTGGGCAATCGCCCAGCCCACCCGCCCCTCCGGACCACCGCCTTCCAGGTAGCCCCTGGGGAAGTGAACTTTTTATCTGTCGTACTTCTATGTCTCTGCTTTTAAGATACAATTCAATATTATTTGACATTACGAGGCTTAAATTATCTGAAAATGGCTATGTACCGCGTCCACGCAGCACTCATGGACTCGGAGTTTGTAAATTCCAAAACAAATTTAAAATTACTCAAAAGTGTAAGTTTACCTTTGTGAACCAGGCCAACAACACTTATCTGTTGAACCAATCCCATGTTGCTTCTCTCAGTTTAGTATGTTTTCTTTTCTCTTCCTGTATGGGAGCCAGTCCTTATGACGTCTGGAACAGGACCTCGTGACGACTGGGCTTCTCTCCTGCTTTGGTGTATCTGGTTGCATGGGGTGTCCATGGTAGCGGGCCCCACCCGCGGCTCCAGTAGTTGGGCTGCAAGATTACCAGCTCCCTGCCTTGTGATTGGTTGCAGGGTGTCTGAAATCAGAGTGAGGCCCTAGTATTTGGAGGAGCCTCTTCACAAACAGCCCCTTCTGACTCTCTCACCTGACCGTGTTTCCACATCTGGTCCTTAATGTGTGACATTTGCTTGACACCACACCTTCCAAGCTGTGTGCTCACTGATTTTAAATAAAAGTATTTATTTATGCCCAGTCCCACAAAAACAGATACACACTTCTGCAAACGAAGGCCTGTATTTAAAATACATCCTTTAGCTTTTCTAAATTCTAAAATAAATGAAAGAGTTTAGTGGGACCTGTGACTTGAAGCTGTCAGGAGCTGCCCTCTATAATAACACACATTTGTAAGCCTTAGGTGCAACACTATGAAGCTCAAAACTTTGCAATATGCAACTTGTGATTAACCTTGTAGTGCTTCACCTGCAGTGAAGCTGGCAATTAAAAACAAACATTGGCATAGCCAATAGGTCTCGCCTTTGGGACCTTATAAGTGTTTAGCCATGCAACAGTTGCATAACTAAACACTTATAAGGTCCCAAAAGCGATACCTATTGGCTATGCCAATGCTTGTTTTAACTGCTGCAAACTATTGAAGCCTCACGGAGAAAGTGATCGCGATCAAACATCAAAGCGGCCGTGCGGCCGCGAAAGTGGAAGTAATCGCGGTAAAGCGCGACGCGCACGCCCGCGCACATGCACTGTAGGTCTAGGCTGGCCTGGTAGCACTTTTTGGAGCCCTCACAAAATGTCTCGCCAGACCAGCGCATGCGCTGGGTCAGGCAAGACCTAATAAGGGGGGAGAAAAGTGGGGGCCACTGCCATTCTAAAGTGAGAAAAAAAACTTACCTGATGCAGCCGCCTGTCTCGGTGCTCCTCTCCAGCTCTCCTCCTGCCAGTCCATGGGCCACAGTACAGGCTCGTCACCCAATCCAGATGCTGCTCTCATGCTATAGCTAACAAGAGAGAAGTGCCTGGATTGGCCTGAGCTGGCGTGCCTGACGCTCGCTCAGGCACTAGAAGTCTGTCGCTTTTCTCCAACCTGTCTGTGCAACACAGCTAGGTTGGAGAGATATAAGTGTGCATGTCTGTTTGGCCAGCCCGAGACAGCCGGCCAGACTGACATGTGTACCAATAAGTGCCCAAGACTCCTCCTCCCTGCCATGGCCCAGCTCGGCCCCGCCCAAGACTCCATGGCTTGGTCAGGCAGTTTTAAAGATAATACAATTGCTTTATTGACATTTTATGTTCATCTGCTGGCAGTGGGGCAGTGCCCCGCCGCTGTTACAGAGGAGCCACGCCTGGAGAAGGAAGGACCCTGGGGGTGCAGCAGGGTTGGCCAGGTTGGCACACAGTGTCTCCAGCAGTCTCTTACATGTGTTCTTGGTGGCAGTAGGCGCCTCTCCTTTCCAACTGCCGGAAGACACAAGCAGGACTTCCGGCACAGGGAAAGAAGATGGCGCCGATCCCAACCTGTGTCTGCACTCTGAGTATTTAAAGGACAGCTACAATTCAGCACGTGGAACCCATTTGATCCTAAAGAAATGGCCGACAGGGGAAGCTTAAAAGTTGAAGGTTTTAGTTTCAAAATGTATTCTAACAGAAATCGATTGGAATATTCGAAACCAGTAAATAAATAAACTAGAGTGAAAAGCTTGGTTAATGTACAGGAATCAATCGAAGAACACAGTAAAGTTCAGGTCAACAAAATGTAGAGTATAAAACGGGAGCGCAGCATGGATTCGCCTGCTAGGGCCAGTGAAAAGGAGGTCTCTTTACCATGGGAAGGAGCTCACTCTTACAGGGTCTGAACAAAAGATTTCATATATTTACTGCCCTTGCGTATGGCTCTCTTAGTCTCAGCCAATCAGAATTAAACAAAGAGAAACAGCTGCAAATGTATACATGACCCTTCTCCCGGACACCATCTGTGGTGGAACAAAAATTGTGCTGCATCGTGGGTGACTCTGCCAAGGCAGCAAGTTTGCAGCCTTGGCTTAGCACGTGTAATCTTTGTTCTACTGAAACATGAAAGTGCAGTTTACCCATGTGGTGCAGTGACATCACAACAAGATGGCGTCTGGGTCCTAAGATGTCTACATCAGCCAGAGTTTGTGTTTTCATTTGTACAAAGAATTACCTTTCTGAAAAACAGTGTCATCAAAGCTTTGACTGACAGTGGGGAAGTGTCTTTACCTGAAACCTGATGCCCCATCGAACTGAACACGATGACCAGTCACAGAGAATGTTGTTGCCAAACTGCGCCTCAGGCGAACACGTGGAAGTTTGTGATTATTTGTGCCATGCAAAGTTCCTCAACTTTGACCGACTTTGAGGGAGTGACTTGCATTTTGCCCTCTCCAAAGTTTCACTTCTTTCCTATTTCTTCTTGATTTCTGTATGTGAAGTGAATCTCTGGCCGTGTCCTTAGCAGGAACGTCCCTGTCAAAGTTTGTGATACCTACAAGCATCTGGGTGGCAGGGTCATGCCCACTATCAAATTCCCTCATGCAACTATGCCACTGCCAACAGATTAGCTGGTGTGTCTTGTTTATAAATCATGTAATTACCAGCAATGTTTACTTCATGTGCATTAGTCCTTTCCATCTCTTTGGCCCATAATAATTGTGCCTTAAACAGCGTGGAGCCTGTCAAAATGGCCGAAGCGTTGTTTTTACCTACTAGTACTAATTCTTGTGAGTGGAATACCAAGAGGCAGAGGCTGTTTCAAACCAGCACACACTGCAGCCAATGCATTGTTTTACCTATATCATATGGGTAGTAGACGTGACGCCATTCAATCACTGACCTTGTAGTGTCTTCAGAGGAAGTGACTTCACATAACCTTTGACCCTGAGGGTATTTGAAGAAGTGAAATCACACAGCCATTGGCTGTGATGGAATCACATGTGGTGGATAAATGAACCAATAATTTAGATAGTAAGACTGAACACTGACATGAAGAATATGGTGGTGCGAGTATATCGATGACACCGTATCAAGGAACAAAACATCAAGAGCTCAGTGCATATAGGGAAGTATAGATTTACTATCCCTAACCCCACATCTACCTACCTTGAAGATATATGTACATAGTAGGCACATATATGTGAGTTAGGTGTAGAAAATCTAGACTTACTTATGCTATATTTTTTTCTTAAAATTTTGTTCTCAGTGTTTAGTACCCTCAGAATTCTGACTTCGATGTTTAGAATGCACACCCACACTTTGTATAAAAGAAGAAAAACAAACTTCATAATCTGACTTGTGCAACCAAACATCATGTTGGTCATAGGAGCCATAAAGACGTAGTAAGTGTTGCTGTTGCAACTGTGTCTGACTGTTAGTAGCGCGCTTGCCATTGCTTACTGTGCCAGAGAATGTTGCATTTGAGTTACTTTCGGAGGTTGTTGATCACAAGTGTTTCCGTAAGTCCCCGCTCCTCTGTGGTAGAGAATCAGTGATGCTTAATTTGAGCTGGTGGCAACGGGTGGGGCCCACAGACACTCTTTTTGGGGACCAGACTTATTTTTCTTAATTAGAAGAGAGTTGGGCAGAAAAGTTGGAACGGAGGAAGAGAAAGAGGGAAAACTGTGACAAAGGGAGAAAGCATGGATGAAAAAGAACCTGCAATAGTAAGATTAAAAGGCAGGGAGGATTCAGTTTAATTACCTATTAGTGAACATTTGATTCCCTTTCACAGAAGGAAATTCGGGAAATCCAGTCGGATCCCAGACCCAGAATCCATTAGTGAACTGAATCCGGGATCCCCCAATGAAATATGTTACATTTAGCCCAATACACTCGATCTGCTTTACTTTCAGAGCAATAACCTGCAGGACATGAGTGTGGTTAATGGTTTTTAGGTCTCGCCAGAGCCAGTATGCATGTGCTGCTCTGTGAGACTTTAAGTAAGGGCTTTTCAACTCTAAACACACTCGTGCGTGTGCTTTTTTTTTCACCCGCTATTGGCCTTTGCATGCGTCTTTCTTAGAAAGACAGCACGTAATAGGCCCAAGGCGGGTGCATGTTCCGTCTTCTGTGGCCTAGGGTGCTCGGGAGCGAGCAGTAGCGCCATCTGTTTCCAATTATCGTAATTGGAAACAGATGGCGGTCAGCGCTGGTCGCGCTGGTTTTCCCTTGTAGCGTGCGCGCGCATGCACACCGCTGCAGCGGCAGGCACAAGCGCGCTCGCACCACTTCCGGGCTTGTTCTCAGATTGGTGCCGCCCTTCCCTGGAGAGTAACAATCCCCACGGCCGCATTCCCTGTTGTTTCCCCGCTCTCGGCTTTTATGGGCCTAAAATACTTACTTTATTTAAAGAAAATTGACTGCATCCTCACATTTCTTTCTCCAATTTCTTTGTTTCTTTGCCTTTTTTCCCCTTTCTCACTTTCTTTTGGTCTCCCGCTCTTGTTTTTTTTGTCTCAATTTCCTCCCCAAGCAGTTATATGCTGGCCTTAAAAGCATATTTCGTGCGTGAAGGCAGCTCCAAGTCCGTCCACGAGGAGCTCTTAGGGTCCTCCACGAACCTGGCCGGCCATGTAAGTGATGGATTGAGGGCCTGTTTACGGCCCCTTGTTTACTGCCGTAAATCGCAGCCGCTGACAGTTTCATCTGCATGCCGCTTTCCCCCGCGCCGCCCGTTCGCTTTCTCTTGTTTTCTGTTTTTGGAAGTCCACGCTTGTGACAGCCGAGCCCTGTGTGTTTACACCAGTCGTGTGTGCCGGATTCGGGGTGTGCAGAAGCGCACGCTCGAGGTGCTCACGAATCGTTTAGTGCTAGTAACATCGGACTCAAAGTTTTGCGGGTTGCATTTATATATTTTCTCCTAGAATTATCCTGCGAGGGAGGGAGGGGGCCTGGAGGAGGAGCCTTTGTGCAATTAGGGTGACATAAGTAGTGCTCTATATAAGTGCTCAGTGGCATCGGCGTGACACGGTGCCAAGCGCCGGCAGCGTCTCCCGCTACAAGATCTTACCCTTTCATGGGATAATAATTAGCAATGCATTGTGGGAAGCGGGAGCAGCATGGCGGCTCCCCCTAGGTGAGTCGGTGTTTCCTATACATAGGGAGCACTCCTGAGGTTCTGGGGCGCGCTTGCGGTTCCGTGTCCGGTTCTGGCAGTCTTTGATTTCGCTGTTCTGCGATTTGGGCCGGACGGTCTCTCGGTTCACGAACCGCCTTGATTGTGATCTTGTTAAACTATAAAATAACAAAACACAGATATCTCTGGAGGTCCAAGCTATTGTGTGCGTTTGTCTCTGTGAACCGAGACGCTGCTGATCAGCGGTTATTTATACGAGAAATGCTCCCAGCGGCTTAGGGGTTTGCGCATTTTGACTCAATTGAATGCTTGAAGTGAATGTAACAGTTTTTCCCACAGTTGCAATATTAATGTACTGCAATAGTTGTGAGGGTTCAGCGGAGGTGTACATTTTCCAGTTAAATTGAAGAAAGCGCACAAGTGCTCCCTGCGTTCGCACAGTGGGTGGATACTGAAATCTAACAAAATGCGCGCCTTTCACATGCTAGCTACACGTGCAGCACGAATGTTACACATAATCATTTGTATTCCGAATTTAATCTGGTTTTAAAAACAACAACTCTAGTTTGCTTGGTTTACACTTTTTATTATAACTTTTCTACATAATGCACAGCAACCACAATGCTCTACAACATAGCCAAAAGTTCTCGCTAAACACATAAGGTCCCAAAGGAGAGCTGTTGGCTGTGCCAATGCTTGTTTTACTTGGAGCTGGGCCAAGCACAAATGCTGCACTTAGAGAAGGGCTTAGACTCTGTTCATTCAGGCTGGGAGCTAGCTAGAGCCCAATTCACAAGGGTTTAAGAGACAAACTATAATTTGGAGGAAGATTTTTGACTATTCCAAACTATGTATGGAAGAGATATTTATAGAATGTCAGATGTATCTGTCCCTATGACTAATTACACCAATAACCTTTTAATAAGCACTTCCTAATTTAGCTTTCTTTAGTTACTTTTTCGCAGCTGTCCACATCACAATGTACAGCGTCAGAGCCTTTACATCCCACATATGCTACACAGATGCAATGAATCACACCAGTGTCGTAGTCAATATACTGGGAATGTTTTGTAAGACAATGAGGGTAACAAGGGATTGCATTGTAAGAGTCCTTATTATGAAGAAACTCAAAGTCAGGATTGTAGGGCCTTCAGAACAGGCTGTCTGTACTGAGAAGTGTCTAGCACTACAAAGGAACCCTTTTTAGCAACCTTAGAATAGTGAAACATTTGAGAAAACAGTAAGATTCTTGCAGTGTGCATACAGCTCATAAATCACTGTGCTATGTTACAAAGATTGTAACTTCTGACATTCAGGCAAAGAAAGATCTCTGCAACAAAAATAATAGCTGTCTGGATAAAATTTAAAAAAAACAGTGACCTGACTTTTGGACATTTTATTTTCAGCATTCACATTGAGCGTCTATGCAATGATGTGTCAAAATTCAATAGACTGCAAGTTCTCTCCAGCAAGTGCTTTAGCCACCAGAGTTATCTTACCATTATAACACCCTGGAAAATAAATGTGTGAGTTGACTGTCAAGCACCTCTCCTCGTGACCCGCTTTCTGCCTATGTCTTATTCCCCGATTGATCGAACCCCGCAGTACGTTTTCCATTTCCATCGCTGTCTTCTAATTAGGACCACAGCTACATACACGAGAAATGAGCTATACATAGCTCACCCTTTGAGATAGTTTGTGCTGCTGCTGTGGCGCTTCCTGGAGGTGCAGTAAGACAGCAGCAAGAGAGTGCAACCGAGTAGTAATGCCAAATTACAACAAAAGCCCCCAAAGATTCTCATTTATAAATGAAGAGCTCGAGGTAAAATATCCTTTTGACTCAAGGGCTGACCATAGAGGCCTTAATTCACAAAAACAGAAATAACATTTTGTGTAAGTTTACGTTTATTTTTGGAAATCACAGACTCCAATTTAATAGTAAGTTTGCAACTGCTAAGGCTCTTTAGTCGGAGAGGAGAACTCCATACATAAAAAGATACGACATACCTATCAATATGTGCCGCGCTCTCTGCCTGACTGTATGTGCAGAGTTCTCTGCCTGATGTATGTGCTGAGTTCTCTGCCTGACTGTATGTGACGCATTCTCTGCCTGACTGTATGTGCCAAGTTTTCTGCCTGATGTATGTGCCGAGTTCTCTGCTTGACTGTATGTGCCGCGCTCTCTGCCTGACTGTATGTGCCGCGTTCTCTGCCTGACTGTATATGCCACATTGTCTGCCTGACTGTATGTGCCGAGTTCTCTGCCTGATGTATGTGCCGTGTTCTCTGCCTGACTGTATGTGCCGCGCTCTCTGCCTGACTGTATGTGCAGAGTTCTCTGCCTGATGTATGTGCCGAGTTCTCTGCCTGACTGAATGTGCCACATTCTCTGCCTGACTGTATGTGCCAAGTTCTCTGCCTGATGTATGTGCCGAGTTCGCTGCCTGAGTATATGTGCTGCGCTGTCTGCCTGACTGTATGTGCCGCGTTCTCTGCCTGACTGTATGTGCCACATTCTCTGCCTGACTGTATGTGCCGAGTTCTCTGCCTGACTGTATGTGCCGAGTTCTCTGCCTGATGTATGTGCCATGCTCTCTGCCTGAATGTATGTGCCGCGCTCTCTGCCTGACTGTATGTGCCGCGTTCTCTGCCTTACTGTATGTGCCACATTCTCTGCCTGACTGTATGTGCCGAGTTCTCTGCCTGATGTATGTGCCGAGTTCTCTGCCTGACTGTATGTGCCGAGTTCTCTGCCTGACTACCCAGTTTCCACAGTCATAAACTTCAATGCCGGCTCCTCCGCAATGGCTGAGGAGCGTCGCCCCACTGGCTCAGAGCCAGCCGCTGAAAAACAAAAAGATATTTTATTATCATTTCATTTTTCACCTGCTGAGACAGCGTGTGCAGGGAGGGGCTGGGCCGGGCCATGGGGGGGAAACAGTGATCCGCAAGACGGCCGGCAGCTTCAGGTAAGTCATCTTTTTAAAAATTTTAACCCCCGTGCTCCCTTGCCCACACTGCCCCCACACCCACCTGTTCCCCCCACACGCACCCGCTCCCTTTCCACCCACCCACCCCACCACTTCTTTTGTTTGTCTTAATACTATCAACTCGAGTTTGTGAATTCCAAAACAAATGTAAAATAACACTAAAGTGTAAGTTTACCTTTGTGAATGAGGCCCAAAGTATTGATCTGTTAATAGCGCCCAGAGGCCTCCATGGAGGTGTACGTGCACTCTACGTACCCGTCTGTTATATTAGCTGCCACAGAGCAGCATGTGATGGTTCTTCTGGTCATGTGCGCATGTGCTGAGCAGCGGCTGCAGGTAGGTTCATTCGTTTTCTAGCACCCCACTTAACTGAGAGACCTCGCTGGGCAAACCATGGGTGTCAGATTTATCCGGCAGCTGGAGCACTATAGGGAGGTAGTGCTCAAGGACTGACACACAGCGCTCTGCGCACCTAGGGCTGTACAGCAGGCGGTACAGCAGGCGGTGCAGCATCGGCCCATGGACTCCTCGCCATCCCTGTTGTGGCTGCACCATGCTGTCAGTGGTGAACCATCCTGGCAATGGTGAACCGTACTGGCAGTTGTGCACCATGCTAGCAGTGGTGCACCATGCTAGCAGTAGCGAACCATACTGGCAGTGGTGCAGCATGCTGTCAGTGAGGCATCACACTGGTATTGGTGCACTATTCTGGCAGTGCACCATACTTGCAGTGGTGCACAATGCTGGCAGTGGTGTATAAGCTGGCAGCGATGCACAATACTGTCAGAGGTGCACCATACTGGCAGCGGTGCACAATGCTGGCAGTGGTGTATAAGCTGGCAGCGATGCACAATACTGTCAGAGGTGCACCATACTGGAAGTGCACATACTGGCAGGGGTGCACAAGCTGGCAGCGATGCACAATACTGTCAGGGGTGCACCATACTGGCAGTGCACCATACTGGCAGTGGTGCTCAAGCTGGCAGCGATGTACAATACTGTCAGAGGTGCACCATGCTAGCAGTAGTGTACCATGCTGGCATTGGTGGCCCATCCTGGCAGTAGTGCACCGTACTGGCACTGGGGCATCACACTGGTAGTGGTGCACCATATTGGCAGTGGTGAACCATGCTGGCAGTTGTGCACCATGCTGTCAATGGGGAACCATTCTTTCAGTAGTGCACCATACTGGCACTGGGGCATCACACTGGTAGTGGTGCACCATATTGGCAGTGGTGTACCATGCTCGCAGTGGTGCACCATACTGGCAGTGATGCAAATGCTGATCCGCCTCTGGCACCCCCTATCTCCTGCTCCACAGTTTGTACCATATGGATATTTCTTCTCTGATTGGGGTCTTTTCTATATTGTCTGATGGGAATACAACTCTCAGTTCTGTACCTTCGCCACCTTTCACATTGATACATATGTCTGCCCATACATTTATTATGTTAATATTGACACTTCCCCCTTACTTTAGCACAGTATCATCACAGCCACCACTGTGCTGATTTTGTAGCTTGGTGGTTTAAGTGCTCCTTGTTCAGATGTACGTAGCGTGCAAGTCGTAGGTTCAATTCAAGTCCCAGCATGGAACATTCAGACCTTCATCCTAACAAGGTTGGTTATACAATTATAACTGATTTGGGTACCAGTGTAATCTGTTGATTACAGCCATATAAGATGGGGAAAAGGATACACTTCCTTTATTAAAATATTGTTGTTAGCTATTGGTTGTTGAAACTTATTCCACAAATGTTCATGTGACCATTTCTCCATGCCTTTTGGAGACATTTTAATCCCTGTGTCGAATTTACCCGACTGTTGTTGTCATTTGCATAGTTTCATACTTTTATTTCATTACAAAACTGGGGTACAAGTTGGTTCCATCCTAAAAAGAAAGAAAAAACGAATAATACCGTCCCTTTTTATGCTTTGCTGAAAAGCATGCAACGTGTGTGTATTATTTGCAATTTACTGTAAATGTTGAAGCTGCACAAAGCGCTGGGATAAGCGACCCTTATTATTGTAAGCCCCCTACTTCTCACTGAACCGACTACTCGCATGCACTTTTTCACAGGCCTTCTTTTTCCTTTCATTGCTAGTTCCAGGCTCTATTTTTTGTCATGTTACTTTGTACTTTTAATTTTTTTAATTTTTGATTGCTTTGTTTAATATTTGCCTGTTGTTCCCATGAACTGCTCTAACATATAGTGGCAGGGAAAGCATCAGTGGAGGACTATAGAAAGGGTGACGATTCAAAATTGACTTGCTGCACAGAGAGCCGGCGGCCATTTTGTCAGGCGCCTTCCTCCAGTACCGTTTCCGCAGCCTGGTCTACGCCTTGGTTTGACTCTCTCCACACATGCCAAGCCTCTTGCGGGACTCCTTCGGGGTACTCAGTCCCGATTCACTCTTCAGGGCCTTGGGACTGGGGAAGGGCTCCTCACTCCCAGTTCCAAGGCGGTCTATGCGCTTGGCGGCGCGCCCGCTGCGCGCGACATGCGCTGGAATGGAATCTGCTCTCAGTTCATCTCCAAACTCAATGAGATGTAAAATTACTGCTGCTCTGTGGTGTCTCATCCCCCGAAGCTTGTTTAGTTTGTCATAATTCATTCAAAAAAACCCTGGAAGGCCCTGTCATTATCTCGATGTTCCATGCTTCGGGAACGATGCTCACCCGACACGGAGCTTCTTCGTGACCTCGTTTTCAAGTCACGCCTGAATGTGAGGCCATTTTAAATATTGGAATATATTTCAGGGTTGGACATTTATGGGACTTGAGGTCTCAGTTCTTGTTGTTATATCTTTTTGAAACCACCGTCACTAGAAAGGTACAGGGCTCGACTAAATTTAAGTTTGAGGGAGCGGGATTTTGTGTTTTTAACAATGGTGATAGCACGCTTACTGATTGCCACAGTCTCGAAGGATAGTGAGCCACCTACATATTCCCAATGGCTTTATAGGTTACTATATCTCGGCCGCCAAGCAATTGCTTTGTATAAGTGTAAAGGGGTAAGGGTCAGGAGGAAAGGCGAGAGTATATGGGAACCTCTTATAACATGGATGGGAAAAAAGGTGCATTCAGGGATTGGGTAGATATGTTTAACCATAGAAGGAATATGAACTGGATTTTTTTTTTTTTTGTCAATTGAATGTAAAAGATGTGATAATATTTGTATGATATCTCTGATTTTAAATAAAAAAAGAAAAAAAGAAAAAAGAAATGCACAGGGCCGCTGGAATGAAAGCAGCTGGGGAGAGCCAAATTATGCGGCAAGGTTTATAAAATTATGCAGCATAATGTGCCATCTTTTCTGATAGGCTTAGTTGATTATTTTGTCAATTTTTACACTTAACACTGTGTGGGCATAGGTTGTACCTCATTAATACCAGTGTAATACACAAACATAGCAATAAGTAGTAGTCTGTTGTTCCGCTTTTAGTAACTTTTGAACCGTTTGAGCTAGAAACATTATTTTGGTTAAAATGTACAGATTATACAACAGATCTTGGATTATACGGCAAATGCTGTAGATGCATAATTATGTGAGAAACGCTGCAGCCACACAATTAAATAAATCTAGTGGCTTTGGAAATACATTAGAAACATCAGTTTGCTAGTGTTTTGGTGATTAGTAATCAATTAAATAAAATTATATTTTAGTTTTCGCCCAGAGACAGCTTTAGCTGTTTCGCCAACCTCATGTAATCAAATTAATAAATAAAAAAATAATACATCCATACAGAGAGGAGCTTTGGGTCCGCCCTCTTCATCCATTGGTCTGTATGACTATCATTCCCATTTTGCCTCCGACCACCACAGCTTATAGGCGGGGGCAAGGTTAGCCCGCCTCAGCTCCATTCCTTCATGAGTGATGGTGTGTTGCCTGGTGATATGTGACATCTGCCTGAAAGAAGTCCATTAAAGGAACGCATCTGCACTTTATGGATGCCTTTTCTCCCCCTCCCCTTTATTTTTCCGGTAAGCTTCTATATTTAAACTACGCCTTCACGTTTTTTCTTCACAACAATAATAATCAAATTTTCCTATCATGCGTATTAAAACTAAAATGATTCCTGGGCCTGTTGCTTCAAAGCCTCCTGACATATGGCCATCATGTGTGTGTGGTGGCAAAATAATACCAGATAACACTCACGCCAGGCGTTCAAAAGCAGACCTAGTGGCTGTGCCAAAGCCTCTTTCAATTTAATCGACTCATATTGATTATTTGCAGAACACTCAGTGCTTGAACTTAGTTGGTGAAAGTGAAGCCAGAGCTTGTGAGAGGAGCTCCAGGCGTCCCACTGCAGCTAAGGGGCCAGAAGCATGGACTGAGGGCAGGAGGCACCTGTCCAGTGCCACAATCAGACACTTTAACATCCTTGCATTGGACACTGAGACAAACGTCAGAGAAATATGCTCGCTGTCTTCACCCTGCCTTCACTCACTCCTGGATGGGTCTGGAATAAATGTGCTTTATTTACATAAATATCTTGATTAATTTGTTTATTGAACAGTTGTAATGAACCAAAATCCATTGTGTTGACATCAAGGAAAGTACATTTTCTTTGTAAATCGGTAAAAAGACAAAGTTGATAGGTGAAATCAGTGACATGGAGAGTGCCTCCTGACACAGCCATGGCGCCGCATTGTGATCGCGTCTCGTTCGTCCCCTTTAACGTTCCTTGCCATCCCTCTGCCCTTCTAAATGGCGTGCCCACCTGCACACTAGCCCACCTCCGAGGGTGTTGGCGGCCGCAGATTTTGTGTTCTCGTTTGATTTTTGGGAGAGCCAGTAGGGAAATTACAGTCCTTGTGTAAACTGAGAGCAGGAAGTGTGGGCCTGAGCGGAACACGCCCACAGAGCCCTCCACGACCAAGCCTACACCTGCTGACGTAAGCACAGGTGAGCACGTCGTGGAGAATCAAGTATATTTATTTGATAGAGAGAAGACAGCTTGAACAACCACTCCAGTCGGATGTCAGAGAAGATCTCAACCATCAGGAGTGGAACACAGAGTGAGAGAACACACATAACATTCCACAATAACATGTGAAGGTGAATAATATGAACACTACACCTACCACTGCCTGAACTTCCAGCAACGCCCCGGACACCTACGCACCGTCTCCCCCGCGCTCATCCCCAGCATCCGCCGCAGCAACGGTGGAGAGCGCTCCTTCTCATAACACGCCCCCAAGTTCTGGAACGACCACCACTTCCCGTGCGACACTCAGCCGCCCTCCTGGAATTCACAAAGAGACCCAAGACCTGCCGTTCGACTGACTCCCTTCGACAGCAGGAGTCCAGCGCCTGGATTCCCTCGCGGGCGATTAGTTGCGCTATACAAATCCCAATTGATTGATTGAAGGAGAAGTGCTCTCCAAAGGAGGGCCAAGAAGGTCGTAATATTTGCGCTTAGAGGGGGCGGTGGGCGGTTTGAGTCAAATAAGCAGGTGGAGGGTGGCTGGGCGTAGAGAGTGCGATGTGGTGCGTGTGTGACCTGTTGCGAAAGGTTGAGCAGATCTGTGCCGTATAGGCCTTTAAACACAAGAGTGGGTGATAAGCACCCCCCCTTGCCTTTTCTTGCCTCTTTGCGGGTGAATGTGTCCTCAAAGTGCTTTGAAGCTTTTGGCACTATATTTAAACAGCCAAATCAATTGATGAATGAAACAGAAGGCTACAATCAGTGCACATCGCAAACAGTGCCTATCTCACCTCTAAAGGCAAGTGCCCAGACCTGGCTTTTGATTATTTTCGGGAAAGATAGAGGCACATGTGTTGGAAACGACTTGTTGTTGCTTTCTGAATCGTAGACCTAAGGTGACGTAGTCGTGCTCTGGGCGAAGGACAGTCAGAGAAACACGGAACATTTTCCTTTGGTATTTAGAGGCCTTTTTTTCACCGTGACACCTTTTGAAGGTCATCCGTTGTACGCAGCTGCCCTCTTGTGGTCGTATGTGGTGCAGCCATAAGGCAGCTGCCTCCAGAGTCATTCATTCAGCAGTGGCTGAGATTCCTGCCATCATAGAAATGAAGCTCACAGCATTGTTAAGCTGTGATGCTTGGCGCTAGGTCCATGTCAGATGTGTAAGATCAATCAATCAATCAATCAATCAGAATCTATAAAGCGCTGCTAATCACTCGATCGGGATATGAGATAAAAAAGCATAAAGTGCATCTGATTGCAAATGGCTCATATAGTCAGTGCTTAGCAATCCTAATATCCGGTCTTTAATCGTAATTGAAACGAAAGGATCTCAGGACAGATGAACGCGTCGCTGCCTCGCACAGAGCATTTCTCAGTCTCTATATTTATATCCCAGACATTTTCCTGTCTTAGAGATGCTCCATATTATCCACAGGGCAGACAACGTCTCAAATGATCCCGCATGTCTCGAAAGTGATAAATTCAGCTCAGTTTCCTCTAACTGTCCTCTGCGCTGCGAAAATCCCTTTAATGCGGAAGCCAAGGCTCATCTAATGAGATTTCAGTCGAGTGAAATTGCGAGTTAGTCCATCATTTGAAGATAGTCATTACCGCCTCTTCTCTTCAGTGCCACATTCAGCATCTCGCCATAACTTGGGATGCAGATTTGTGGAGCGATGAGGGCTCAGCTTCCTACCTTTCAAGGAGGGATTTATGATGGATGAGAGGAGAAGGGTGCGGGCTTGCGGCTGGGCGGAGGAAGGGTTACCCGAAACCTAAATCCCACATTATATTTGGGATAATATAC
Organism: Triturus cristatus; assembly: GCF_964204655.1. Taxonomy (NCBI): domain Eukaryota; kingdom Metazoa; phylum Chordata; class Amphibia; order Caudata; family Salamandridae; genus Triturus; species Triturus cristatus. The sequence continues at coordinate 77,773,682 of NC_140583.1, forward strand.
CCTGACTCTAAAGGGATGGTGCAAGACACAGAATAAATCAATGAACAAAGGGGGACTGGAAGCTAAAATAAACCTTGGCAAAAACATAGCAGGAGACCTCAACTAAATGGAGTCATGAGAACATGTTTAGCTCAGGCAGCCCCTTCTGCTCTGGAAGCAACCACATAGTCCGATACTTTCAAGAGAAATGGCAGAGTGGCAGAATGGGCAGTCAGACCCCTTACATGACCATATAGTAGCATGAGGCGTGGAACTTTGAAGGGAGTTGCTAAATCCTTATAATGTATCCAGTTTGTTGACATTAAACTAGATTTGTTTTGACCTCAAGGCGGTTGACCTGCTGTTTGTGTTTATAGAGGCTGCACCTGGCTCCGCCTTTAAAGACTGTGCCTGGCTACCTCATCTTAGCTTGCGCTCCTCTGTTGGCCAAGACTTCATGCAGCTCCTTTGGGCGTGGCCTTACAGACAGCGACAGGCGGCTTCCTCTGGGCTGTGCCCAGGATATGCCACCTTCCTGTAAAGACCGACTCTATCCATCCAGAGGTGAAGTGGAGGGAGGGGGGATGAGGTCTGCTCAAGTCATTACATGTCACATGTCACTACTCACTTGTAATACATTATTACAAGTCAGTAGTGGCATTCATTTCATATCATAGGACTTTGTATTTACACAAAAATGTGTCGGTAATAAGAAAATCATCTATGAAGCGTAATAGGTAGCTTGCGCTCTCCCAAAAATGATATGATCTTGAGGTTATAAATCAGGAAATAAACATAAAGATCAGGCTTCCTTCATTAAGGACAGCGGAAATGTTTTCTGGTGGCGAGTTCAAATTCAGCACGGCTGCTCGTCCTACACCGTGTGACCTCAAACATAAAGGGGCTATGTTCCCTGTGTCTTGTGCCCCAGAGAGTCAAGGCTCCTTAAAACTCTCTGACCCAGCCTGACTGCTTAGAAACTCTACTAGAACAGAACAGTGCAGCAGAGATGGAGAGAGACGGAGAGAACTTGAGCCCCCTTCTATCGATCTGTTGTCGCACTTATTGGTTTTCGAAAATTTGTATTGCAAGTATTTGTAACCAATGGTTCGAAGTAATCTCTATATTGCTTCTAATGGGGACAATGGAACAGAGATGAGCGCTTTGACGTGTATAGCGCCACCGAGGCTAACACCGGGCACAGCTACGAGAGCGGCCCTTGTGGTGTTTTATTCAAACCATTAGAACAAACTCACATGTATCTTATGTCTCTGGTCAGCTGAACGTCAAGAACGCATGCGACGGCAAGAAGACTGCACCTGCGCTTTGAAATACGTGTTAGGTATCAAGCGCCATTATTTCATTTACAAAAATGTCTAATTTCCACACCAAGCATTAAATAATGATAATTGAAATTTAAAGGTACTTATGGGAAAGGAGCTGGTCTAAAATCAACAGAAGTGGCCATTGTCAATGCATTTCTGAACGGTTGTGATGGCTAATCCAGATTGTGGGTGGTAAATCTGCACTTCCTCATAGCTTGCTAAGAAAAGGAGTGAGAGAAGATACATGTAAAAATATTTGTATAGGAGACAAACTATCAACCCCTACTTTTTAATGGTATACATTTTCTGAGAAAGTAATTTTTGGAGTAAAGTTCTTAACGAAAATGTATCCGACCGCAGAGCAGTGCAAAGTCATCAAACGTATTGCAAACGTGGGGAGCATAAGAGAACCCCACTGGCAGATTTTAATTTGGCACAAGTGTAGGTAATAATCATTAACTCAGCAGGATGATTTTTATATTTATTGTTTAAGGGATGCTATGATAACCAGATGTGACTTCCCAAGGGCAGGTGGAATTCGAGAGTATTGATCGTGAAGCCTAGCTCTATTCAGGGCCTCTATGCGCTACATTCAAGACAGATGCCCACTACATAGCCTGGTGCACATCTGCCGCTACCTTAATCAAAGCTCTGTAAAGTGGCAATCCAGTGGCAAGACCACCCCCCCCCCCGCCCTTACCGCACTGTCCTCAAAGCCTTGAATCACCTGCATAGTCTGTGTGCATTGACTAGCTGCATGGACATTAGCTTGGATCTCACTTTTGGAGTACTGTTGACTACAAACAAAGACGCCTGCCTCCAGGTAGGTAGACTCCACTTCTTTCTTCACTTGCACGAAGCTCTTGGTACATTCCTGAATACATCTTCCCCTCCACCCCTGCCAGCCCAGAGACCTTGAACTCGTCCACACTCTAATGTCAATTTCCACATAGCGCCTGATTGTGCTGAGGCGTATTTGATGAGCCTTCAGGGCCCAAGGAGGCCCAATCTGTTATGGAGAAGCTTGCAATGAACCAGTCAGACTGATCACATGACTCCATTTTACTGCTGTGTTTAGGGGGGCGCCTGGAGGGCTCTCTCTGGTGCCAGTAGATCTTTGCAAAGCTCTATTCTCGCTGTGTCCTCCGGCACTTGTTATCTTCTCTTAGCGGAGCACAGATCCTAGGAGTTCTTGGTGTTCCTCTTGCGGCTTACAGATCTATAACGTATCACATCTCTAAAGGCCTTTTGTCTGGTGTCCTTCACCACGGCGTTTCACGCTTGTGGAAATTGACCGACGAGACTTGTTGCTTCTGCACTGATTGTCTCGTTCCCCCGTCTCTCTTCCTACTACAGGGCTCCACTGCTTCCCAACTAGTTACCGATACTAGAGGCCTCGACAACTCCAGGATCAAGGAACTGTTTCAGAGCCAAGGCGTGGAATTTAGAGCGCTCCGTAGGGCGCACTAGCACATCATGCGATCCCCATCACCTTGATCTTGGGACAGCTCTGTTGTCAAGGTCCAGGAGCCTGTGACAGAGTCCGTTGCGCTGTATCCCGGCACATATGTGATCAACACCAGGAAAGACTGCGTGCAGTAAACTTCATGTCCTTCCACTTAAATTCCAATCAAGTTGGTTCTGATAGCTCATTGAGTTAAGCAATTGCTGCCGCGATCTGTATGTCTAATGGTCAGAGGCTTGAATCCCGTAGGGGCCAACACAGCTTTTCATCACTGCAAGGAAGATAAACTGAGTACCATTGATTATGGGAATACATTTGAGATGTGTTATTTAGAGAGCTCACAAGAAGTGCAGAAGCAAATGCTTAATAAAAGACAGAATATTAATCATTCAATAAAACCTCAGAGTGCTAGTAAGCAGTGATGGGCCGCCGCCGGGGCAGCACGTTAAGAGCTGTCAAATCCATCCTCACCCATCTGTGTGGGCACCACAGAACGCTGATGCCCACGCCCTGCAGAACAGATGGATCCTCCCTCATTCAAGACCCCCTAGGTGTCCTGATGTCTAATGTGGGATTCAGTTTACCATCTTGGCTCACACACATACGTGCTTAGTGACTGCTTCGAGGAACTGATGCTTAGATCCCAGAGCCTGTCAAAGTCCTCCTGCCCTCCTACAAATCCACCATCAGATGAGTGTCAAACTCAGCAATGACCAACAGCTTCATCTCGGGAAGTGTCTAAAATGGATTCCTTTCAAGAGAGCGAGAGGCTGAGCCCGCCTGCCCCTGCAGAGTTTTAGCCCTCGCTACAGTCTAAATGTAGATCCCCACTATCGCGCCGCCAGGAACGCCATCTTTAAAAGTCAATGATTCTATAGTAGGCGCCCCCCCTTTGCTTCTGTAGATCCGCAGAAGGCTGTCGCTACTAAATGGAATGAGACGAAGCTTGGGTTTTTGATGGACTCTGTCACACCTATAATTTGGTCTGTAAACTACCTGCATCGTTGACGCACACGAACACTACATCTTTCGCATTACCGGCGCCAGGGCAGGATGCCGTGCAATTTATATGCTGCCTGGAGTTGGAACCAATTTTCATCACAATCGAATGACTTGTAGGGCTGATGAATTTCGAGAAGGCGGCCAGCCTGTCATAAATGTCAGCAGCGCCTAGTTTACAGTTTAATGACTAGGCCGGTTAGGGAAGCCGTAGAGTACTGATGGCTTCTGAGGAGGCAGCCCGAAGGAGGTCTGTGCCGCCATCTTCTGCGTCTGCTCAAATCCCAGATAAAGATGAAGGATGTGGAGACGGAGAAGGAGGACAAGAAGGAAAAGGAGTAGGAGGACATAGTGGATGAGAATGAGGAGAGAAAGAGAAAGCGAAGGGGAAGGGGAAGGGGAGGAGCTAGAGAAGGAAGAGGATGATAAGGAGGAGAGGGGAGAAAGAGAAGAAGAATGGTGAAAGGAGAGAAGGAGAAGCTAAAAGAAGAATTTGAATGGGAAGAAGAAGAGGAAGAAAAGGGGAAATGGGTAGAAGGAGGGAAATTAAATTAATGTTGACAGTGAATAATGGAGATTATTGGCCTGTATTACGGGCAGTTCATTCCTACACTTCAATTATGTATTTTAACTGAGGGTCTTTAATAAATCATAATGAGAGAAAGGTCTTATTATAGATGTTAATGCCTAGAAGCATGTAAAGTATAATGTCACAGCTGCCACACTGACCTCACCCTGCTATCACTGATAAAGACTCCCACATCATTGCCTATTTCCTTTTGCTGTTCCATGTTTGTACTGTTTCCAGGAACGTTTAGGTTTCAGATGGGTAACCAATCAATCAGCATTTGTAAAGCATAACTCTGTCACCCCTAGGGGTATCTGGGCGCTGTGTCGCCATCGAAGAGGCAGGTGTTGGGTCTCTTTCTGACGTCTTCCAGAGAGGGGGGCGTATGGACTGGGAATGGAAACTGGCCCTGGCAAACTGTTTGGCCGGCCCTCGGGGGTTGGTGTGAGCTGTTTTCTATGGCCGGTGTGGGCTGATTTTGTTACACGGGGCTGATATTGATCCCCCCATATCAAAAAAGTCCTCGTGGATCCCAAAACTGGCCCCCACACTGACGACCCACCGAGGAAACGCCTGGTGCTCGCTATGGCCTGTCCGGCCCTGCGTATGGAGCTAGAGTGGGAGGTCATTGCAGGTCTTGGCTGTGACATCAAGAAGGAGCGGCCGCGGCTGCGGCTGCGATGGATGCAGGGGGTGTGTGCTATGGTGAGAGAAGGGGAGCCTAGGTGTCTAGCAGGTTGGTGGAAGTTCAGTCATGATGGAGGTAGGCAGGTCCAAGGTCATGGAGGGCTTTGTAGGCGTGCGTGAGGATCTTGAACTGCCATTTTTTCTGGATGGAGACACAGTGGAGGTCTCTCAGGTGGGGGGAGGTCGGTGTGGTTTTGTTTGGAGAGGTCCAGGATAAGTCTGGCTACAACGTTCCGCATGGTCTGGAGTCTTCACAACAGCCAATGTCCACATTTTAAGCCTTTTAATTGGCTTGGTCATGCCGAGCATCGCTTTGAGGGTGGTTATTTATTGATAGCGCCCTTTGATCACTGTGCGGAATGCTGAGTTTGGCTCAACTAATCAGAATGATTATAATTCTGGTACTAACTACTAGTGTATGTCTGCACTATATTTGTACAGGCGCGTGGATACGAGGAGGCCAGGGATGGCTGATGTGTGTATTTATGTGTTTTGGTGTGATTAGGGGCAGACAAACTGCCACGTGATATCAGGGATTAATGCCTTTTTATTGTGCTTGCCTATTCGTGTACTGTGTCTATTTAGCGTGTGCAGCCATTTTCAGGATAAGCACTTAACTACTGATGCACCCTCTACTGAGATCCTTTACAACTGTTAATGCCCCGGGGGCAATAATGGTCACCCAGCACCCTGTGTGGGGTGTCCACTGCAGCTGCTTTAGTCACAATGCATGCAAAGCTCTGATTAGTTGTGTTTTTGTCAGCGTCCTAAGTTCAGTAAGGATGGGGAGCAGGGAAACGAAGACGACAGGAAGAGCCCTTTTGACCTCGGAAGAGCGCTTTGACCTCGGAAGAGCGCTTTTTATTACCTTGGAAGAGCGCTTTGACCTCGGAAGAGCGCTTTTTACCTTGGAAGAGCGCTTTGACCTCGGAAGAGCGCTTTTTACCTTGCCATCCAGATCACCAGCTCATCCAAGTGGGAATGTCAAGTTCCCAGAAACTCCCCACCTCGTGTTTGCAGAAGCACCAAATACTTCCGTTGTGCTTCGGTATTTGAAACACCGCTAGATGGCGCTATCCACAGTGATCAGAGCCCATGCAGAAGCAATGTGACTCAAAGTTGACACAGACCTCTCTAACAAGGGAACACATTGACAAAAGACTAACAGAGCATGACGTCCGCTGTCTCTTAGAAAGAAGTGGAAACTCTTTCTACCCAAAACTAACCCCAGAACAACTGCTCAAACCGTGGGCCTGTCCCACCTGGATGGAGGTCATGTCCTGCCTGCCAGACACTCATTGGGACATTGGCATCCTTAAAAGCTTTGCTAAAAGTTGTGGCATTTCTCATCAAGGGTTTAAAGAATTTCATTAAAATCACTTGAGCACCGAGGGAATTGTCCTGCCCCTTCCAGTGGCCCAGCACCAGCGGGCCAAGGGCTAATCACCGCAGGCAGACAGCACCAGACCAGATGGCATCGCCAGGCTGGAGCTGAAGAAATGCAAGTGGGAAAGTATTAGAATACAGAGATCCTCGACCACTACACCCAGGACATAGAACGACGACGCCATCAACATCAGAACTGCTCCGGCCCTCCAGCGAGCCACATAGTGATCGAAGACACAACTCTACAAACGGCATCATCGCCCTGCCTGACTTGAACCTGCACCAGACGTCTCTCATAGTCAGGGCCACTGGAATTATGTAGAAGAGGAAGGTCAAATTATGTGGCAGGGTTGCATAAATTATGCTGCAACGCAAGGCAAATTATGCGGCGTAATGCGGCACATATTCCGATAGTATTACTTCATTATTTTGTCTTTTTTAAAACTTGTCATTATTATTTATTTATTTTATTTTAACAATTTATAAAGCACACAAATACCCGAAGGTGTCTCGGCGCTATGTACTGGAAGGATACGCTGAAAGCTGGAGAAAGCCTTTTGCTGGAAGAAGCAAGTTTTTATTCATTTTCTGAATGATAGCAGCGTGGGACTAGCCTTAATCTGCCGGGGAAGAGAGTTCCACAGATTAGATGTAGCCACTATGAAGCTTCTGTCACCCCAGTTAACTTTCTTAGTTCTGGGGACGATCAGAAGGTTGGCATCTGTTGAGCGAAGAGATCTATTGGGTGCATAAGACAAGAAAGCTTTCTTCAAGCATTCTGGTCCTGTATTGAGAATTGCTTTATAGGCAATGCCGAGAGCCTTAAACTTAGTTCTGCTTCTTACGGGCAGCCAGTGGAGCTGTCGCACCACATTGGAGATGGGTTTAAACTTCGGGGTAGCTGTTAGCATCCTAGCGGCTGCGTTCTGTACCAACTGCAGCCTACCCAGAACCCTTTCTTGTGCATTGATTAACAGGCTAATGCAGTAGTCAACCTTAGGCATGACCAGAGCACAGATTAAAGTTCTCCCGGTGCTGACTGGGATGAAAGGGAACAATTTCTTTATCATCTGTAGCACATAAAAGGACGAGGAAACCACTGCTTTGGCATGATGCATGAAGGATAGTCTATCATCAAAAATGACATCCAAGTTTCCAGCCTTCTTGACAGGGATAGGTGGTAATCCCAGCTCAGTCGGCCACCAGGCCGGAGACCATCCTGGGGCAAGGTCTCCAAAGACCATTACCTCTGTCTTGGCTGAGTTCAATTTAAGACAGTGATTAAACATCCAGGTACTAATGGCCAACATACCATCATGAAAGCTAGCCGAGACTGCGACTCCATCCTTATGTACGGCAAGCACCAGTTGCGTATCGTGCGCATATGATGTGAGACCCATCCCGAAAGATTTGATTACTCGTGCTAAGTCCGTCACATATATGTTGAAAAGAGTTGGACTTAGCGAAGGTCCTTTCGGAACACTACACGGGAGTGAAAAAACTGGTGTATTGAAGTCTCACAGATTAACTGACTGGGTACGATTAGATAAAAAAGAGGACAGAAGGGCTTTAGCCTTGTGTCCGACGCCAATGGCAGAGACACGATTGATCAGCGTAGCGTGATCAACCGTGTCAAATGCTGCCGATACATCCAGTAGCACCAGTGCTGCGGCACCTCCCCTATCTAGCACAAACCTAATTTCATCCGAGGCTTTAATGAGTGCAGTTTCAGTGCTGTGGCCTTTCCTAAAGCCAAAGTGCATGTCATCTAACAGCGTGTTTTCATCAATGAATTGCGCCAGCTGAGTATTCATAACCTTTTCAATAAGTTTAGCTGGAAAAGTGAGACACGCAATTGGCCGATAATTTTGGTCTCTCCTGGATCAAGATTGGTTTTTTTTTAATAGTGGCAGAATAATGGCCTTTTTCCTTAGAGAGGGATAGGTGCCTGAACAGAACATAGAATTACAGACACTCGCGAGGTTGGAAGCTATTAGGTCCGGGATCAAATTCAGGACTGAAGGGGGGCATGGATCAGACGGGGAGCCTGATTTGACCGTGTTAGCCAGTTCCGAGTTCTGCTCCACTGAAACTGGCCTGAATTCCATAAAGTTGGAGCTGCCTCCACTCTTGCTATTAACAGCCAACGGATTCCCGCCCTCCGCGGGGCAGTGAAGTTGGAACAGATTTGCCCCACCATGTCTCGAAAATAGCTGGCTAACGAATCGCAGAGTGATTGGGATGCCCACTTAGTGGCGTTGTCCGCTGGCCCTGCCAGCCTAGAAACACTGTTAACCCCGTCAGAGCCTTGGCTGCGCTTCAGTTGCACCAGTTTAACATCCAAATATAACAATGAGCAACCTTTGCAAAGCGCCCTGCGCTGCGCAGCAACACTTGTTGCTGTATTTTAGTCACTTTTGACATTTTGACTTAGAAACATTTGTTTTTGTTAAAATCTGCTGATGGTGCAGCAGATGGTGGACTATGTGGCAAATGCAGCAAATCTGTAATGATGCCTACAACGCCACGGCCACACACCCGCCTAATGCCAGTGGCCCTGCTCATAGTACCTCAGGGTACCTCTCATTTATCAGCGCTCCCTCACTATCAAACTAGACTTGCTCGACACAGGGACACTACACACATACGAGTGAAATGATGACGGGAGTGGACACTCGATGGAAAGACCTGTTGTCACATATGAACAGTGACTCGATCCTGGTGGGATTGGACCATGTGAATATCAGTTTCCATCCAAATCTCTGCAGCAGGTGCTTACCCCACTATACTATCTAATTGACTAGGACAGCTAAGGCCAGTTGCAATTGCACGACTTCCCTGCCTTGGCAGGTTCCTTTCCTCGGCTGACCTTAGACTGTTTATTAAGATTATATTGTATCCTCCTTCACTTCTCAACTTTCTTCCCCATCAAATGTGCTGGGGGAATATTAAAGCTTTTTCTTGACCCACAGACCTACATTATTAATGTCAAAAACATATACAAAAAATAGTAAGCAAATGATTTATTGATGTGAGGAAGTCTGCCCGCCCTTCCCCGGGGGAGGGGCTCCCGGCTTCTTGGCAAGAACTTCAAAGCAGTGTGTGTGCTGCATAATGTCTGCTTGGATCAGAAGGAAGCAAGGCCTGGTGCAAAACCGGTCAGAGGGAAAGCAAGGCCTTGTGCAAAACCGCTCAGAGGATAGCAAAGGATGGTGCAAAACCAGTCAGAGGGACGCAAAGGCTGGTGCAAAACCGGTCAGAGGGAAAGCAAGGCCTCGTGCAAAACCGGTCAGAGGATAGCAAAGTATGGTGCAAAACTGGTCAGAGGGACGCAAAGGCTGGTGCAAAACCGGTCAGAGGGAAAGCAAGGCCTTGTGCAAAACCGGTCAGAGGATAGCAAAGTATGGTGCAAAACTGGTCAGAGGGACGCAAAGGCTGGTGCAAAACCGGTCAGAGGGAAAGCAAGGCCTTGTGCAAAACCGGTCAGAGGATAGCAAAGGATGGTGCAAAACTGGTCAGAGGGACGCAAAGGCTGGTGCAAAACTGGTCAGAGGAAAAGCAAGGCCTTGTGCAAAACCGGTCAGAGGATAGCAAAGGATGGTGCAAAACTGGTCAGAGGGATGCAAAGGCTGGTGCAAAACCGGTCAGAGGGAAAGCAAGGCCTTGTGCAAAACGGGTCAGAGGATAGCAAAGGATGGTGCAAAACCGGTCAGAGGGAAAGCAAGGCCTTGTGCAGAACGGGTCAGAGGATAGCAAAGGATGGTGCAAAACCTGTCAGAGGGAAAGCAAGGCCTTGTGCAAAACCGGCTTTGTCTCTCCAGTTTGAAATTATGGAAGGGTGCAGCGCCGTCCAGTGGTAATACCTCAGTCACCCTCAGCCTGTGGTACAAAACAGCCCTACGTCTATGACTTACCCCGTTTCCTTTCCAGTAATCCCATGAAATTCCAGCGTTCCCTTCTTTCTCCCACACCGCGCAGTTTCTCCTTCCTCGATGTCTTCCTTATTCCACCCCTTAGATTCTCCTCTTCTGCTTTTTCTCTCCTACTTTAGATATTCGTTCCTGGGTAACTCTCATCTACATTTTTTAACGCTGTTTCTTGGGGTTTTTAGTGTTATTTTTTGGTTTTTGTCCGTGAGTGGAAGTAGTGTGCTTATGATGGAGATTGTAGGATCCGTGTGACCTGTGTCCGTCTGTCTGTCTCTTTGTCTTGACTGTGTGCGCGGAGTACCTCGGTGACCAACGATGGTTTAAAAGTGCTGAACCCATGCCACGTGTTCTGAACATACACTTGGGACAAACATGGACACAATATAAACATAATCATTCTTATAGCCAGCAGATACCCTGAAAATGCGGCATGGCTCAGGGCCTCGGGTGCTAACTTAGACCACAATTAGAGTAGTGAGTGTGTGTGGCTGAGAGGTGAAAACTGGGGTCAATCTAGGTATAGGTCAGCAAACCAAAGAATTTATAACAAGAAAAGAGCCGAGGCGAGCACAGGGCCCGGCTTGGCTCTAAGCCTCAACGCTAGCCAAGCCTGTAAAAAACAATTGTTATCCTCTGACAGTTTGAAAGGGGTATTGAGTGTAAGGCGAGTAGTTGAAGGATACATACGTATAGGGGGGTGCTGTGTCAGGCTGGTGCCTCTGACTAGCCGGTGGTGCAGGCACACTGCTGACACTGCCCCAACCCCAACGGCCTTTCACACCAGGCTGTCTCAGTCTCACCCATCTCCGTGTCATTAATATGCCCCCCCCTGCTCTCTCTCTCCTTTCCCATTTCTGAATGCACCCAAACCAAACCCCTCTTTTTTCTCGCTCGTGTCAGCTTCCCCCATCCCCCCCCCCCCCCCCCCCCACCCGTCTCTTCCCTGTCTCTAGCTTGCCGCGTCCATCTTCGTCGGCTGCGGGTCTCTCTTCTCTCCCGTCGCTTCCTCTCCAGTCTTTCTTCCCTCTCTCTCACTCACACTATGTGCTTGATAAGTTTGGGGCGAGCTTTAGGAAGGGAGCCCCTGGAAGCAGCAGCAGCACAAACGGAGCGTAGCTGCTGAAAACATTAGATCGAGTGCTCGTAGCAGCTCGTTTTTGGCTTGAGACTGAGAGTCGCATGCAGTGGACCTCGAGCCGAGCCAGAGCCAGTCATCTGGCTCGAGCACGGCTTGAGCCTTCAGTGACTCACCGACCCATAAGTGAAAGGTCTCCAAATGTTTCCAGCAAATAACAGAGCCTGTGGGGAAAAAGTTGTTTCAAGCTCCATAGTGTGTACCTGAACTCATATACATTCTTGACAGTGACATTTGTAGGCATTGGAGAGTGGGCCATTGTCAGCGTCCCTGGCATCCGAGGTGGCCACTGAGAAGCTAACCCTTCTCTCTTTATCACTTTATTTTTTTATTTCAACCTCTTCTCTGCCTGCCTCCACCTCTCACTCAACTCAGTGTCATCTGAAGGCCTTTAGGGCCACAGCTAGGATGTATTTCAGTGCATTTGACGGACTAGTTTCTGAAAAGTTAACGGAAATTCAATATTGTTTGGAATAATGCGGGCGTGAATTAGTAGAATAAGTGCATTAAAACTCAACGTTCTTCTTAACAGGAGCCCCCAACATATAGGGTCTCGTCCATGGCCCAAAAATATACTTCAATGATACTGTTTTATTATGGAAATTATGAACATATGAAGTGTCTGTGACCTTTGAAGATGGCAGCTCTGGGAATAGGTGATGTGCAGCAGAAGGTAATGAGATGCCTGGAGGGAGGGCTACAGAGAGGTGAAAGATGCTAAAAAGGAGCAGACAATGCACGGAGAGATTCATAGTGAAATGAAGTGAAACGAAGGAGAGAGGTGGTAAAGGTGGGAAATAAAGGGAGACAAGCACGGAAGGAACTCAGGAAGCTATAGATGGGAGCGGTGGAAAGGACCGCGAGGCAGAAAGATGGAGAGAGATATGGAAGGAATAAAGGGACAGGAAGAAGAACTATACAAAGAAGTAAAACAGGGAGGTAGAACACAAGAGGTATGTGAAGAGAAGGAGCAGGACATAAGGGAGAGTGGGGAAGGAGCAACGAGATGAAAGTTAGAGTAAAAGGGCATTTGAGGATTCAGGTAGGAAGCAATGCTGACGCCAGTGAGTTGCCACTTAGCCTCTAAGCGGAACGCGTTGATCTTGCGGTGCTGGTCATTTTACGTACAATATGTGAATAAGTTAGGCGATCTCAGCCCGGCTTCAACCCAGCCTGTTGAAGTATTAGAGTGTGCCCATCTCAGCATCCACCCTTGAACACACCACATCTGTCCCATGGCCTGGTTTGTCCCTCGATGGAGGCCCTGTGGTGGACGGTGGCAGGAAGGGCAGTGCCATCTCTTCCCTGTAAACGAGTTTCTCCATCCCTCGCTCTTTAAATCAGGGAAGACGGGAGAAAGGGTGACTCCTGGCCACGGCATCCTCGAGGGTGCGATGTCTTGGGCTCCACTTGCATCCACAGCTCTTGGGCAGTGGCGTAGCAAGGTCAGGTGGTACACACTGCGGACAATTTCTTGTCACCCCCGGCTTGACAAAATGGCAAAAATAGGTGTTTAAAACACCTATTTTTGCCATTTTGTCACCTTCCTCAGTGATGACACCCAGGGCGGCTCGCACCCAACGCACCCCCCTTCCTACGCCACTGCTCGTGGGACCCCCCTACTCCACTCTCGTCACTGAAGTGGTGCTTCAAGTTCTTTGACAACTGGTGATCTATGAACAGACCAAGCATCGGTTCTGAAGGTGCGCGGATGCCCCATTGAAAGATGTCTGCTGCCTTTACTTAAATGACCTTTCAGCCTTTAGAGGCAGCCGGACCCGGAAGTGGAAGGATTCCTGCCCAGTTCTGGGGACCTGCATTGGAGGAAGAACCTGCCATCCTGCTAAGAGGAAAGCACAGGAGGGGGTTCTGCAATCCACAGTGTAGGGCACCTTCCATACCCCCTTAGAGTCTGACTATCTCCACCAGGCACCACCCAGTGAATCGACTGGACTGTGTCAATCAGTTCCTTGTCTTTGTAAGGCTGTCTCCAGCACGCCGCTGGGACTTTTGTCCTGTTGACAGTTCCGTGAATTAGGGGAGCGCGGGGTCCAGCGGCATCTCTAGTTCTCCAGCTGCATCTGAAGACTCATTTGGGGGGTTCTCATCCTGTTTGAACCTTGGATTTAGTTTGGGACTCACTGCTGCTCGTAGGGCTGCAACTGTTCCCTACTCAGGGTCCTACTGCGAAGTCTGCTCTCTGCACGGGTGGAGACGTGAGGCCTAGCTGCGAAAGAGATGCGCCCAGGCTGTCACAAGCGACCTTTGCGCCATCACCACAAAGACCCAATGTCACTAACCCCCCGAGTCTGCGCAAGAGGTTGGAAACAACTAGACCAGACCAGCCGTGAGAGCTCCTGGGTGCAGGGTTTGAGACAAGGCACTTTTAGGACAGACCCATGGTCTCAGACCCTTTTAGGACAGACCCATGGTCTCAGACCCTTTTAGGACAGACCTATGGTCTCAGACCCTTTTAGGACAGACCCATGGTCTCAGACCCTTTAGGATCCATGGTCTCAGACCCTTTTAGGACAGACCAATGGTCTCAGACCCTTTTAGGACAGACCCATGGTCTCAGACCTTTTTAGGACAGACCCATGGTCTCAGAACATTTTAGGACAGACCCAGGGTCTCAGACCCGTTTAGGACAGACCTATGGTCTCAGACCCTTTCAGGAAAGAACCATGGTCTCAGACCCTTTAGGATCCATGGTCTCAGACCCTTTTACGACAGACCCATGGTCTCAGACCCTTTTAGGACAGACCCATGGTCTCAGACCCTTTTAGGACAGATCCATGGCCCCGCAGTCAAGTCTAACTCGATTGTAATAAGTCAAATAGGGGCATATTATCAAGCCAGGTGATAAAATTATCGCCGCTTTAGATGTCCTTCACATTTAACCTGGGCTTCAATTGGAATTCCATAGAGCATATTATCAAGCCCATTATCGCCGTTTTAGCGGCAGTTTTCCCCCGATAAAGCGGCAATAATTTTATCGCCTGGCTTGATAATATGCCCCATAGTTTCTATTGGCTAAAACAAAAGTAACATCCGTGAGAACCTTCCGCTGGCCTCTGCAGTGTGTTATGAGTGCGGATGGGGGCGCTGAAGGGCTTGGCCACTCTTCCCTGATCTGGGGGTCCCTGGCCCTTGTTCAGCCGCTGAAGATTGTTATCTGGACAGCATCACGAGCCATGTAGACATCAGTGACCCGCTGTCCTTTGTGTGATGGAGTGGCATGTTTAAGATAACGTATGCAAATATGTCCCAACTATACGGTAACGAGGGTCTTCGTTTTAGTTTTTTACACAGGTATTGCAAACTTCTATGTGTAATACGAGTGGGATTCTTTCATGGGTGTTGCTGCACAGACGCTGGAAGGACGCCTCTCACTCAGCCTTTCATCCTTCTGACATCGATAAAATGGGTACCGCTCATCTGGGTTACATTTACTCTCATTAAGATGCAGATAGAAGCATTTCACCTTGTGGTAAGTATGTTAATATTGTAAGCAGGTCGCTGCTTCCAGGGGTGTCGGAGCCCTCGCCGCTCAGCCGAGCGGAATGCGGGCTCCGTCGCTCTTTAAGCCCAGTGCAATTTCAAATGCATTAGAAATACAGAAAACGATTTGTTCAGAAAGGTCATTACAAAGTCAATTAAATTGGAATGGCCAGAGAAGATTGTAATTACAGCACAGAGAGAAGAGGCAGAGAGGAGAGGAGGGCTGCCTTCAGCTGCGTGAATTAAAACATCAGGCTAAGCTCAGAAATCCGCATTACTTTGAGGATGGGGGGGAGGGGGGGGGGCAGGATAAAAAGGGAGGCAACAACCCATGTATACCGTGGCCAGGAAGGATGCCCTTAGCCACCGTGGGGCGCGTGAATTAAGTGAGGTTGGGTCAAAAAAAGGGTCGCTATCGGTGAATAGACAACATTTATAGTTTCATTGAGAATTCCCAGAGTTCCAGAGGGTTTTTATGTAGCCACCGTGGGTTTGAGGCAT
Source organism: Triturus cristatus (assembly GCF_964204655.1). Taxonomy (NCBI): domain Eukaryota; kingdom Metazoa; phylum Chordata; class Amphibia; order Caudata; family Salamandridae; genus Triturus; species Triturus cristatus. Next base: position 77,789,157 of record NC_140583.1, read on the forward strand.
CGCTCCCTAGCCGCCTATCCGTGCCCTCCTAAGCCTCTCTGACTCCGAGAACAGATGTGCAATGTACTTTGCATCTTTCTATAACACTTGTCTTTTCTCACTTTCCAGTGGAGAGCCCCCTCCCCCAGCACCCTCCTTTCAGCAGTACTTCCCTGAAAACATGCTTGCTTACTTGCACACTTACTTCAGGTATGAATGTGCATTAGTAGTGTTTCTTGTGGTGCCACGTGCGAACGGTCATGGAAAGCTTCAGTGAATCTCCACAAAGGTAGATGCTTTATTTACTAATTTATTCAGAGAATTTGTAGAGCGCGTAATTACCAGAAGGTGTCCGGGCGCACAGGAAGGTCGGCAGAGTCGTTGAGTGGTCAAAGGGCCTCACCGGATCACAGGAGGCCACCGAATCACAGGGGGCTACCGGATTACAGGGGGCCAACGCATCACAGTGGGCCACCGGATCTCAGGGGGCCACGAGTTTACATGTGGCTACCGGGTCACAGAGGGCCACCCCATCACAGGGGGCCAATGGGTCACAGGGGGCCACCGCATCATAGCGGGCCACTGGATCACAGGGGGCCACCGGATCACAGGGGGCCACCGGATCACATGGGGCCACCGGGTCACAGGGGGCCACCGGAACACAGGAGGCCACCGCATCACAGGGGGCCACCGTATCACAGAGGGCCACCGGATCTCAGGGGGCCACGAGATTACATGTAGCCACCGGGCCATAGAGGGCCACCCCATCACAGGTGGCCACTGGCTCACAGGGGGCCACCACATCACAGGGGGCCACCGCATCACAGCGGGCCACCGGGTCACAGAGGGCCACCGGATCACAGGGGGCCACCGAGTCACAGGGGGCCACCAGATCACAGGTGTTCACCGGATCACAGAGGGCCACCAGATCACAGGGGGCCACCGGGTTACAGGAGGCCTCCGGGTCACATGGGGCCACCGGATCACAGTGGGCCACCGGGTCACAGGGGATCACAGGGGGTCGCAGGGGGCCACCGGATCACTGGGGATCACTGGATCACAGGGGGTCACAGGGGGCCACCAGATCATAGGGGGCCACCGGGTTACAGGAGGCCACCGGGTAACAGGGGGCCACCGGATCACAGTGGACCATCAGATCACAGGGGGCCACCGGATCACTGGTGGCCACCGGATCACAGGTGGCCACTGGGTCACAAGGGGCTACCGGGTCACAGGGGGCACCGGGTCACAGGTGGCCACCGCAACTCCGCTGTCTTCCCCAACCCTGATGTAGGCTCAGCCGCCATGCAGCTTCCAGGGTGGTAGGAATCGGGTGTGACAAGCTGAAAGCCACGGGGTATCCAGAGTTGTTCCACAATCGCCCAGGGCAGGCCAGATTTTCAGGATATCAACAGACGTCGTGAAATAGTCCAGGGCCATCACACGGGCATTTAAATCATCGGGACAATCTAAGGCATGGTGTTGGCACTCATAGACAGACCTTGGTCACCCCTGAGCTAAAAGGCCGCCGGTGCCTTACTTTTCAGTGGAAACCCTCTCCACACAGACAGCACTGAATGTTTGGGCCCTGTGTGCAACATATAGGCCATGTGGTGGAATTAGATCAGTCTCCACGCTATTTAAAATAGTAAAATTGCGTAAATATAGAGCGCCCACAGCAAACGTTTAAAAAATAAATTGCGAACCACTGAAGTAACCGATAGATTTATCCACCCTTACTGTAGCAGCTTTATCATGGCCGATTAGGCCCTGCTGAGAGTTAAATCTATGCCAGATTTGGATGGGAAAATGACATCTGTTGGTCTGTCGTCTCTGTCAGCTCATGGAATGCGGGGCGCTGCGTTCCAGTACTAGCTTCCCTCCTAAAACTCTTTGTGTGACCCTGGGCAAATAAGCCTGTTTCAAAACGGCTCAGGGCTGGAACCAAACCCCTTATGAATGACAGGCCTGGGATTTACACCTGTTCAGCAGGTGCTCGACCAACTGAGACGACCACCCCGCCTCTGGATTCGAGAGCGCGGCAGAAATGGCGGGAGGTCGACACTTTCTGCTGAGTCAGCAGAGAAGATCTAAAGCTCTCCCATCTGGCTTCGCCTTTGCAGCGAGGCCGGCAGCTGCTGACTTGGAGCCCAATTTCTGCCTCACATTAAAAACATATGAATATCCCCATGTTATGTTATGTTAGCAGCTGATCACAAATGACGCGGCTTCTTGGCGCTTTTGTGCAGTTTGTTAGTCTGTTCTTTGAGGACTCTGTTGGGGGTGATTGTGGACAAACCTTGTCTCCTGTAGTAAGTGTGGTGTGGAGTGGGTGCGCTTTTGCGCGGTGGTTGAGTTCCCTAGGTGTTAGAACCTGCAACCAGCCTTCCATCCGGGTCTCTGCGTCAGGATGGACCATGGCGCCCTTTTCAACGTCGGAGTAAGTGACCCATGGGGCCACGGTTCCACCGTTCACACCCAGGGCCATCTGCGAGGTGTAATTAAAGCAACAACGGCACGCGGCGTATCTCAGTGCTAATGATTGCATAATGCAGTAATCTCTCTTTATGGGCGTCCCCACGCATAGGAGCCAAGTGTATATACATAGGCATTGTAACGACGGCGGTTGCCAGGCAACAGCCATTACATTACAGGAGCGCGAGACAAAAAATAGCTCTGTAAGCGAAATAAGTAATTGCAAATAGCTGGCAGAGACCAGGGTTACGTTGCCTGCAATTTTGCCGTATGTAAAATAACAAAAATGTGTCGGAAGTGGCTGTCAGTGCGGCGTTTCCAGGCCCTTTCTGGATGAAAGGAAAGTGTTTTCGGAGAGGCGGCAGTTTCTTATTTCGGATTAATGATGTGGCCATATTGGTGAAACAGATAAGCCCCTCACAGGGTCGGCGTTCATTTGATTTCCTCGGAGAGGCAGAGGCGTGTAAAATGTTGTGAAAGCGCGGCCCTTGCCAACTTTCGCTGCTTGTGCTGAGTTAGACATTTCCGTCCGAATTCAGATCCGCAGGGCGATTCCACATCCGTGCGAAATCTGACCTGTTTGCGTCAAGGTCGGAGAGACGAGATGGAAGCCTGAATATCTGGAAAGGAAAATACAAATGAGGGTTTTAATTATGGAGATGACCTAAGTCAGAGTGAAAGGGCAGGGATGCACCATCTTGATCCAGTACATGCATTCCTGCCCCCTGGTGCTGGCGCGTTTTGGGCAGCCTAGAGCCAACAAAGGCCCTCTTGTACCATGGTGCAAGGGTGCCTGTGTTTTTGGGGTAACTGTTTTAGTGCAGGAAGGGGCTCCTTCCTACACAGAAACAACCCATTAAGGCGTGTTCCTCTTTCTATGGGGCATATTTACAAGCAGGCGATAAAAAATTATCGCTGCTTTTGCGGCCGTTTTTGGCCGAAAAGCGGCGATAATTTTATCGCCTAATTAGCAAGGCTACGCTAACGCGTGAAACCTTGCTTTAGCGTGGGGATTCCTAACGCCCAGCTTTGCATCTCTAATGAGATGCAAAGTGGGCGTTCCTGACATGACAGGAGAAATGTCCCTAAGCGACATTTTTCCTATCATCAAGCCCCACGCTATGAAGCATAGCGGCAAGAAAAGTAGCGATAACCCCTGTTATCGCTACTTTCCTTACGCCTGCTTCAGGACTGACTTAGCCATGATATCCTATGGAAGGGTGATATCAAGGCTGAGTTTGTGAGGCCCTATCAACTAGCTAACACCACATTGCGTGAGATTATCGCTGGGTTTCCAGCGATAATCTCACGTTAGGCAGTTAGCGCTAGTATTTTTATCGCTTTTGAGATAAGCTTTGCTAATAGCACGCTATCTCAGCGATAAAAATCCACGTTACCCAGCGATAATTATCCTCACGCTAAGAGCGCTGAGCGATAATTATCGCCGGGTGTTGCTGATATGCCCCCAAGTGTGATGAAAAAACGAGGTGAAATAGTTCTTTCTCGTCCTTGTATCTTCCCTGGGGCGGTGTCATGTTTTCCCGCATCCCCAGTTTACGTGGTCTTGTAAATCTAGGAAGGTGTCAAATTCCATGGGTGCTACGTGGGAACACCCACTCCATGCCCATGGGACGCCTCCCTTGCGCAGAGTTCGGCGACGCAGTGATTTGCGATGCCTTGCCTTACTCCATATCTACGAGGACATTCAAGCCATGCAAAGTTGCTTTGATGACCTCATAGATATGATTTTGTAGTTTGCCCCACCGGAGGGTCAGAAAACGTGATGCCACGGTGGCACAAGGGGCTCATAAATATGCCCCTAAGTTTTGAAATTACGGCGTAAATCACTTGTCGAAAGTTTTCTCTGCCAGACAAGATTTTGAAACAAAATCACAAGATGGACATATCGGGCAACAATGCCGGTTTGGCGGCGGATTTATCATTATTTCACACAGCCTGTCGCAAGGGCGATGCAACCCAATGGTCAATCTGCCCCTTAGTGCCTCCAAAACATGACCATGAATAATGTGCCTACATATAGTACAAAGAGCTGGACAACGCTATGAAGTAGAACATGGCGCGGTCCATGCGCACAAAATCTGCTGTTTTTCATATTTAAATATTGATGTGTTGTTGATGCTGAATTTATTAAAATATACAATATATCTATTGACCAGAAAATGTTAATATGTAAATTGTACCCTACTGCCCGAACAACACGTGCTGTTTCTACAGAAGTCCATTGTGTTAACTGGCTCCTCCATAAAAACTTTAAAGGCAGGATCAGCCCCTTTCTAAATTAATGGTGATGGTGCCAGTAACACACAAGTTACTCACAGACCACTGCAGAAGACATTCAACCCACTGAGCTATATTTCTTAATTAACTACAATCAGCATATATATAGCTGGAATTTAAATGAACGGAAGGCCTTGTAAACGAAGCCGCATGATTGTCATTGGAAGATGTGCTGAGGATGCGTAAAATGGGTTTGTGAGATGACTTGTGTCCTACATCAATGTTGCAGCATATAATTTCTAGCCTGATAAAGACTTCTTTGTCCTCTGGTAGAGCTCTTTCCCAATGGAAAAGGGGGTGGTGCGTCTTCTGTAGAAGAAGCCTGGCCTAGAGTTATCCATTTTAAGAACCTGGTGGCCTTAGTGGGAAAGCATCTGGCCATGCGCGTGGCGCGATGCCTGGAGACCAAGAGCATCTTCGATAGGCCACCGGAGGGATTTCATCCCCGGCGCAGCACCGACACTGCTGAAGCAGAGATGCGGGATGAAATGCTTACCATTGAGGATGAGGGCAGTCAGGGGGCTTTCCTGCATTTGGACCCAACAGCCTCTTTTAGTTCGGCCGACCACAATGTCTTGGGGCTGTTTTATGGAAAGTGCCCCAGGGGTGCAACGGGCATATGCTCCTGATTTGCTCGTCCCGGGCACTTTAGTATCACAGAAAGGGCTGCAGTCACTTGTCCTTCTACCGAATACAGATGGCGCTGGCACACATAAAGTGCCAGCGCTATCACCAGAGGGTATTCCCTCATTTGCACGGGGGCTGGAACTCTTCCAATGCAGAAGAGCAGCTGTCACTGGCATCCAGGACATTTTGTTCCTGTAACTCTCTGGGGAATTCCATAGGAATCTACTTGATTCCAAGGAATCTTTAAAACTACTGTGCAATGTGCCCGTAACTACAGTGCACAATGCACAGCACTCCCTCGTCTCGTGTCTTCTGTATTATTACCCACTGTGGCCCATTCCTCCCAGTGCATGTACATGTATACTTCAACAGTTTGTTAACAAATTCACTCAAAAACGAGGAAAAATCAAATCTCAGTGCTTGTAATCTTGCACCTGCCTTTAATACTAGCCCCGCAAGTCCTTTAGTGTACAACTGTCTTAGGGTCAGGCACATGTACCGCACCATTTTTCACAACCAACAGAGTAGTGCAAATTACATGCATTCTTTGATCCTAGTGAAATGGCAGGATTGACGTTCCACTCACCCTTGAACCCTCAATAGCCTTTCCTTTGCTGCTCAGGAAATTGGAAAGTAATCAGTGTTTTAGAACTGTATCTTGGCCTGGTTTGTGACACTTACTTTGTGGCCCAGGGGTGACTGGGACGGCGACCTCCGTGAAGCCGCAGGTGGCCACTACTGGCTCCGGCTACACCTACTGCACCTCTGAGAGGTAGTTCTGGCATGTGTGACACCTAGTCCCTTCCATCTGACTCTTCTACAGTGGTTCTACTCAGATAAAACCATTTCCAGTCTCTTGTGCTACACGTGGGTCCACACCCAACCTGCAAGGACTGACCGAGGGACATGGAACGTTACGGGTTAAACCTTGGCGTCTTTTAAGACTGGCTGCACGCCATTTCATTCAGTGCAATCAGCGCTTTAATCATGAAATAAGTAAGTGCAGAAGTCTAATGTTTTTCTCAGGAGCCGGCACTCATGCAGCAGAATTGTGGGGTAGCTGAATATCCAAGCCCCTAGTCTTGACTCCACTTCTAGTCTCTCTTTTCCACCACTCTACACTTCTTCTCTGTTCCACCTCTCCCTTCCATCTCTTTACACTACTTGTCCCTTCCTCCTCTCACCTCTCTCTTCCACCACTCTGCACATCTTGTCCCTTCAACCACTTGCCTCTTGTCCCTTGCACCTCTCGCCTTTCTCTTCCACCTCTCTACACTTCTTGTCCCTTCCATCTCTTGCCTCATTCTTCCACCTCTCTACACTTCTTGTCCCTTCCACCTCTTGCCTCTCCCTTCTACCACTCTACACTTCTTGTCCCTTCCACCTCTTGCCTCTCTCTTTCACCACTCTACACTTCTTGTCCTCTCCTCCTCTCGCCTTTCTCTTTCACCTCTCTACACTTCTTGTCCCTTACACCTCTCGCCTCTCTCTTCCACCTCTCTACACTTCTTGTCCCTTACACCTCTCGCCTCTCTCTGCCACCACTTTGCACTTCTTGTCCCTTCCACCTCTCGCCTTTCTCTTCCACCTCTCTACACTTCTTGTCCCTTGCACCTCTCGCCTTTCTCTTCCACCTCTCTACACTTCTTGTCCCTTCCACCTCTCGCCTTTCTCTTCCACCTCTCTACACTTCTTGTCCCTTGCACCTCTCGCCTTTCTCTTCCACCTCTCTACACTTCTTGTCCCTTCCACCTCTCGCCTCTCTCTGCCACCACTCAGCTCTTCTTGTCCCTTCCACCTCTTTCTTCCACCACTCTGCACATCTTGTCCCTTTCATCACTTGCCTCTCTCTTCCACCACTCTACACTTCTTGTCCCTTCCATCTCTTCCCTCTCTCTTCCACCTCTCTACACTTCTTGTTCCTTCCACCTCTCGCCTCTCCTTTCCACCACTCTACACTTCTTGTCTCTTCCACCTCTTTCTTCCACCACTCTGCACATCTTGTCCCTTTCATCACTTGCCTCTCTCTTCCACCACTCTATACTTATTGCCCCTTCCACCTCTCGCCTCTCTCTTTCACTTTTCTACACTTCTTGTCCCTTCCACCTCTCGCCTCTCTCTGCCACCTCTCTACACTTCTTGTCCCTTCCACCTCTCGCCTTTCTCTTCCACCTCTTTACACTTCTTGTCCCTTGCACCTCTCGCCTTTCTCTTCCACCTCTCTACACTTCTTGTCCCTACCATCTCTTGCCTCTCTCTTCCACCTCTCTACACTTCTTGTCCCTTCCACCTCTTGCCTCTCCCTTCTACCACTCTACACTTCTTGTCCCTTCCACCTCTTGCCTCTCTCTTTCACCACTCTACACTTCTTGTCCTCTCCTCCTCTCGCCTTTCTCTTTCACCTCTCTACACTTCTTGTCCCTTACACCTCTCACCTCTCTCTTCCACCTCTCTACACTTCTTGTCCCTTACACCTCTCGCCTCTCTCTGCCACCACTCTGCACTTCTTGTCCCTTCCACCTCTCGCCTTTCTCTTCCACCTCTCTAGACTTCTTGTCCCTTGCACCTCTCGCCTTTCTCTTCTACCTCTCTACACTTCTTGTCCCTTCCACCTCTCGCCTTTCTCTTCCACCTCTCTACACTTCTTGTCCCTTGCACCTCTCGCCTTTCTCTTCCTCCTCTCTACACTTCTTGTCCCTTCCACCTCTCGCCTCTCTCTGCCACCACTCTGCTCTTCTTGTCCCTTCCACCTCTTTCTTCCACCACTCTGCACATCTTGTCCCTTTCATCACTTGCCTCTCCCTTCTACCACTCTACACTTCTTGTCCCTTCCACCTCTTGCCTCTCTCTTTCACCACTCTACACTTCTTGTCCTCTCCTCCTCTCGCCTTTCTCTTTCACCTCTCTACACTTCTTGTCCCTTACATCTCTCACCTCTCTCTTCCACCTCTCTACACTTCTTGTCCCTTACACCTCTCGTCTCTCTCTGCCACCACTCTGCACTTCTTGTCCCTTCCACCTCTCGCCTTTCTCTTCCACCTCTCTAGACTTCTTGTCCCTTGCACCTCTCGCCTTTCTCTTCTACCTCTCTACACTTCTTGTCCCTTCCACCTCTCGCCTTTCTCTTCCACCTCTCTACACTTCTTGTCCCTTGCACCTCTCGCCTTTCTCTTCCTCCTCTCTACACTTCTTGTCCCTTCCACCTCTTGCCTCTCTCTTTCACCACTCTACACTTCTTGTCCTCTCCTCCTCTCGCCTTTCTCTTTCACCTCTCTACACTTCTTGTCCCTTACACCTCTCGCCTCTCTCTTCCACCTCTCTACACTTCTTGTCCCTTACACCTCTCGCCTCTCTCTGCCACCACTCTGCACTTCTTGTCCCTTCCACCTCTCGCCTTTCTCTTCGACCTCTCTACACTTCTTGTCCCTTGCACCTCTCGCCTTTCTCTTCCACCTCTCTACACTTCTTGTCCCTTCCACCTCTCGCCTTTCTCTTCCACCTCTCTACACTTCTTGTCCCTTGCACCTCTCGCCTTTCTCTTCCACCTCTCTACACTTCTTGTCCCTTCCACCTCTCGCCTCTCTCTGCCACCACTCAGCTCTTCTTGTCCCTTCCACCTCTTTCTTCCACCACTCTGCACATCTTGTCCCTTTCATCACTTGCCTCTCTCTTCCACCACTCTACACTTCTTGTCCCTTCCATCTCTTCCCTCTCTCTTCCACCTCTCTACACTTCTTGTTCCTTCCACCTCTCGCCTCTCCTTTCCACCACTCTACACTTCTTGTCTCTTCCACCTCTTTCTTCCACCACTCTGCACATCTTGTCCCTTTCATCACTTGCCTCTCTCTTCCACCACTCTATACTTATTGCCCCTTCCACCTCTCGCCTCTCTCTTTCACTTTTCTACACTTCTTGTCCCTTCCACCTCTCGCCTCTCTCTGCCACCTCTCTACACTTCTTGTCCCTTCCACCTCTCGCCTTTCTCTTCCACCTCTTTACACTTCTTGTCCCTTGCACCTCTCGCCTTTCTCTTCCACCTCTCTACACTTCTTGTCCCTACCATCTCTTGCCTCTCTCTTCCACCTCTCTACACTTCTTGTCCCTTCCACCTCTTGCCTCTCCCTTCTACCACTCTACACTTCTTGTCCCTTCCACCTCTTGCCTCTCTCTTTCACCACTCTACACTTCTTGTCCTCTCCTCCTCTCGCCTTTCTCTTTCACCTCTCTACACTTCTTGTCCCTTACACCTCTCACCTCTCTCTTCCACCTCTCTACACTTCTTGTCCCTTACACCTCTCGCCTCTCTCTGCCACCACTCTGCACTTCTTGTCCCTTCCACCTCTCGCCTTTCTCTTCCACCTCTCTAGACTTCTTGTCCCTTGCACCTCTCGCCTTTCTCTTCTACCTCTCTACACTTCTTGTCCCTTCCACCTCTCGCCTTTCTCTTCCACCTCTCTACACTTCTTGTCCCTTGCACCTCTCGCCTTTCTCTTCCTCCTCTCTACACTTCTTGTCCCTTCCACCTCTCGCCTCTCTCTGCCACCACTCTGCTCTTCTTGTCCCTTCCACCTCTTTCTTCCACCACTCTGCACATCTTGTCCCTTTCATCACTTGCCTCTCCCTTCTACCACTCTACACTTCTTGTCCCTTCCACCTCTTGCCTCTCTCTTTCACCACTCTACACTTCTTGTCCTCTCCTCCTCTCGCCTTTCTCTTTCACCTCTCTACACTTCTTGTCCCTTACATCTCTCACCTCTCTCTTCCACCTCTCTACACTTCTTGTCCCTTACACCTCTCGCCTCTCTCTGCCACCACTCTGCACTTTTTGTCCCTTCCACCTCTCGCCTTTCTCTTCCACCTCTCTAGACTTCTTGTCCCTTGCACCTCTCGCCTTTCTCTTCTACCTCTCTACACTTCTTGTCCCTTCCACCTCTCGCCTTTCTCTTCCACCTCTCTACACTTCTTGTCCCTTGCACCTCTCGCCTTTCTCTTCCTCCTCTCTACACTTCTTGTCCCTTCCACCTCTCGCCTCTCTCTGCCACCACTCTGCTCTTCTTGTCCCTTCCACCTCTTTCTTCCACCACTCTGCACATCTTGTCCCTTTCATCACTTGCCTCTCTCTTCCACCACTCTACACTTCTTGTCCCTTCCATCTCTTCCCTCTGTCTTCCACCTCTCTACACTTCTTGTTCCTTCCACCTCTCGCCTCTCCCTTCTACCACTCTACACTTCTTGTCCCTACCATCTCTTGCCTCTCTCTTCCACCTCTCTACACTTCTTGTCCCTTCCACCTCTTGCCTCTCCCTTCTACCACTCTACACTTCTTGTCCCTTCCACCTCTTGCCTCTCTCTTTCACCACTCTACACTTCTTGTCCTCTCCACCTCTCGCCTTTCTCTTCCACCTCTCTACACTTCTTGTCCCTTGCACCTCTCACCTTTCTCTTCCACCTCTCTACACTTCTTGTCCCTTCCACCTCTTGCCTCTCTCTGCCACCACTCTGCTCTTCTTGTCCCTTCCACCTCTTTCTTCCACCACTCTGCACATCTTGTCCCTTTCATCACTTGCCTCTCTCTTCCACCACTCTACACTTCTTGTCCCTTCCATCTCTTCCCTCTGTCTTCCACCTCTCTACACTTCTTGTTCCTTCCACCTCTCGCCTCTCCTTTCCACCACTCTACACTTCTTGTCTCTTCCACCTCTTTCTTCCACCACTCTGCACATCTTGTCCCTTTCATCACTTGCCTCTCTTCCACCACTCTACACTTATTGTCCCTTCCACCTCTTATCTCTCCCTTCAAATACTCTACTCTTCTAGTCTCTTCCACCTCACTCCTCTCTCTTCCACCACTCAACACTTCTTGTCCTCCCACCTCTCCCCTCTCTCTTCCACCTCTCTACACCTCTTGCCCCGTCCACCTCTTGCCTCTCCCTTCCACCACTCTACACTTCTTGTCCCTCGCACCTCTCACCTCTCCCTTCCACCACTCTACACTTCTTGTCTCTTCCACCTCTCGCCTATGTCTTCCACCTCTCTACACTTCTTATGCCTTCCACCTCTCGCCTCTCCCTTCCACCACTCTACACTTCTTGTCCCTTCCACCTCTCGCCTCTCCTTTCCACCACTCTACACTTCTTGTCCCTCCCACCTCTCGCCTCTCCTTTCCACCACTCTACACTTCTTGTCCCTTCCAACTCTCGCCTCTCTGTTTCACCACTATGCAGTTCCTGTCCCTTCCACCTCTCGCCTCTTTATTTCACATATCTACACTACTTGTCTCTTCCACCTCTTGCCTCTCTATTTCACCACCCTACACTTCTTCTCCATTTCACCTCTCCCCTCTCTCTTTCACCTCTCTACACCTCTTGCCCCTTCCACCTCTCACCTCTCCCTTCTACCACTCTACATTTCTTGTCCCTTGCACCTCTCACCTCTCCGTTTCACCACTCTACACTTCTTGTCTCTTCCACCTCTCCCCTCTCTCTTTCACCTCTCTACACCTCTTGCCCCTTCCACCTCTCACCTCTCCCTTCTACCACTCTACACTTCTTGTCCCATGCACCTCTCACCTCTCCGTTTCACCACTCTACACTTCTTGTCTCTTCCACCTCTCCCCTCTCTCTTTCACCTCGCTACACTTCTTGTCCCTTCCACCTCTCGCCTCTCCTTTCCACCACTCTACACTTCTTTTCCCTTCCAACTCTCGCCTCTCTGTTTCACCACTATGCAGTTCCTGTCCCTTCCACCGCTCTCCTCTTTATTTCACATCTCTACACTACTTGTCTTTTCCACCTCTTGCCTCTCTATTTCACCTCTCTACACTTCTTGTCCATTCCACCTCTTGCCTCTCTCTTCCAACCATCTGCAGTTCTTGTTCATTCCACCTCTCGCCTCTCCCTTCCACCACTCTACACTTCTTGTCTCTTCCACCTCTTTCTTCCACCACTCTGCACATCTTGTCCCTTTCATCACTTGCCTCTCTTCCACCACTCTACACTTATTGTCCCTTCCACCTCTTATCTCTCCCTTCAAATACTCTACTCTTCTAGTCTCTTCCACCTCGCTCCTCTCTCTTCCACCACTCAACACTTCTTGTCCTCCCACCTCTCCCCTCTCTCTTCCACCTCTCTACACCTCTTGCCCCGTCCACCTCTTGCCTCTCCCTTCCACCACGCTACACTTCTTGTCTCTTCCACCTCTCGCCTATGTCTTCCACCTCTCTACACTTCTTATCCCTTCCACCTCTCGCCTCTCCCTTCCACCACTATACACTTCTTGTCCCTTCCACCTCTCGCCTCTCCTTTCCACCACTCTACACTTCTTGTCCCTCCCACCTCTCGCCTCTCCTTTCCACCACTCTACACTTCTTGTCCCTTCCAACTCTCGCCTCTCTGTTTCACCACTATGCAGTTCCTGTCCCTTCCACCTCTCGCCTCTTTATTTCACATATCTACACTACTTGTCTCTTCCACCTCTCGCCTCTCTATTTCACCACCCTACACTTCTTCTCCATTTCACCTCTCCCCTCTCTCTTTCACCTCTCTACACCTCTTGCCCCTTCCACCTCTCACCTCTCCCTTCTACCACTCTACATTTCTTGTCCCTTGCACCTCTCACCTCTCCGTTTCACCACTCTACACTTCTTGTCTCTTCCACCTCTCCCCTCTCTCTTTCACCTCTCTACACCTCTTGCCCCTTCTACCTCTCACCTCTCCCTTCTACTACTCTACACTTCTTGTCCCATGCACCTCTCACCTCTCAGTTTCACCACTCTACACTTCTTGTCTCTTCCACCTCTCCCCTCTCTCTTTCACCTCGCTACACTTCTTGTCCCTTCCACCTCTCGCCTCTCCTTTCCACCACTCTACACTTCTTGTCCCTTCCAACTCTCGCCTCTCTGTTTCACCACTATGCAGTTCCTGTCCCTTCCACCGCTCTCCTCTTTATTTCACATCTCTACACTACTTGTCTTTTCCACCTCTTGCCTCTCTATTTCACCTCTCTACACTTCTTGTCCATTCCACCTCTTGCCTCTCTCTTCCAACCATCTGCAGTTCTTGTTCATTCCACCTCTCGCCTCTCTCTTCCACCACTATACACTTCTTGTCCCTTCCACCTTTCTCTTCCACCACTCTACACTACTTGTTCCTTTATCACACTCTTGTATGTTCTTTTACATCAGAGCATTGTCCCTGTCTTGCTGTATTCCTGTTTTCCTCTTCCTCGTTCTTTCTCTCCCTTGTTCGGATCATAAGAAAGAAGTCCTGGTTTACAAAAGTGAGCTCTTGTGTCCACCACCTGCTAGCACTGGCACATACTAAGCACTGGACTAAATATCAAATGTTGACAGTATAACGTGTGTGTGTGTATGTATGTATACAGATGCATACATATACATTTTCACATATACAGACATACATTTATGCACATATACATACAAATGAATATACTGTAAACAGATGATATTGACATTTACAACAAAATGGTCGCACACTGCTGACCTACCTGCGTGTTACCCCAAAGAACTGTGGTCCCTGTAGTTAGCGTCGGCGGATACACCTATGCTCGTGTCGTGAGTGCAAGTGTGAATAGCGTTAGCCATCCCTGGACACGTGTTTCGAGGTAGTTGCCTCTCGTCAGCAGGGAGTAGGAAAGAGTGTAGGGTTGCAATGTAAGCTGCTAAAATTATTATCAGGTCTAGTACCTCTCGTAGCAACGCAGGTGCGTAACCTGAGTCCGTCGACTCCCCGGCTCAGAGAGCCACTAAATAGTTACAACAAAATGGTCGCACACTGCTGACCTACCTGCGTGTTACCCCAAAGAACTGCGGTCCCTGTAGTTAGCGTCGGCGGATACACCTATGCTCGTGTCGTGAGTGCAAGTGTGAATAGCGTTAGCCATCCCTGGACTCGTGTTTCGAGGTAGTTGCCTCTCGTCAGCAGGGAGTAGGAAAGAGTGTAGGGTTGCAATGTAAGCTGCTAAAATCATTATCAGGTCTAGTACCTCTCGTAGCAACGCAGGTGCGTAACCTGAGTCCGTCGACTCCCCGGCTCAGAGAGCCACTAAATAGTTACAACAAAATGGTCGCACACTGCTGACCTACCTGCGTGTTACCCCAAAGAACTGTGGTCCCTGTAGTTAGCGTCGGCGGATACACCTATGCTCGTGTCGTGAGTGCAAGTGTGAATAGCGTTAGCCATCCCTGGACACGTGTTTCGAGGTAGTTGCCTCTCGTCAGCAGGGAGTAGGAAAGAGTGTAGGGTTGCAATGTAAGCTGCTAAAATCATTATCAGGTCTAGTACTTCTCGTTGCAACGCAGGTGCGTAACCTGAGTCCGTCGACTCCCCGGCTCAGAGAGCCACTAAATAGTTACAACAAAATGGTCGCACACTGCTGACCTACCTGCGTGTTACCCCAAAGAACTGTGGTCCCTGTAGTTAGCGTTGGCGGATACACCTATGCTCGTGTCGTGAGTGCAAGTGTGAATAGCGTTAGCCATCCCTGGACACGTGTTTCGAGGTAGTTGCCTCTCGTCAGCAGGGAGTAGGAAAGAGTGTAGGGTTGCAATGTAAGCTGCTAAAATCATTATCACGACACGAGCATAGGTGTACCCGCCGACGCTGACTACAGGGACCACAGTTCTTTGGGGTAACACGCAGGTAGGTCAGCAGTGTGCGACCATTTTGGATTAGATGATATTGACATGTTTTCAGTAAAAAGATGTTTGAGGAACACACTATGTAATCTGCAACCAATTAGGTGCTGAGATAAAACAGCGCCTCTCACTTACCAGCCCGAACTGGTCTCCAGGGAACTCTAAAATGTTACTTGCTCATGTTCTTGAAATGTCGTCTGCATTTTATGAGTTCAGGGAATATTTTGCGTTTTACCTTAGCATTGTCCTAGGTGGCACTAATTGGCACGTTTAATTGGAATCCGCGAGGAAGCTATAAGCGGTTGGGAGCCCTCAGCTTCCATGCGCCACTGGGCTGGTAGCCAGTTGATGTAGCACAGTGTGCATGTCAGTGTGCAATGATAGCCGACTACTTCAGAGAAGAACGACTCTTTAAAACCTTTTGGCATTGAGCCTCATTTTCACTGACACGCCATCTTCCATCCTAAGCTCAATGTAAATTCTAAAACAGACTACGGCGCCCGTCAATAGTCCCTGATTTCCTCCATTTTGTTTTATTAGAAGCGTCCATCTTGCTGGCTCTCCTCGCATTGGCTAATTCACTCTTATTTTTCGTTGTATCCACGGAGATGTTGGCTGCACATTTGTGCCTCAAAGAGCTCAGTAAAAAGAGTTCGACTCGATGAGCTCAAAGCCTGCCAAGGAAGACCACGTCTGGACAATACGTGCTCAGTCCGCACAGAGAGCCCGTTTTTTGGTGGACGCATTTCAATGGCTAGGACATGCAAGACTGGCTGCCATTGTGTAGAGTCCCACAGTGGGCTCATTGTGGTATCTTTTCTCATGACATTTCCCCAAAGCAGTCCAAAGCTGTGATGCAACCCACCATCATTGTCACATGGTTTTTATCACAGCAAGGACGTAAGACCTAAAAGTAGACTTGAGAAGATGAGACTTGAGAAAGTTCGAGACAAGGCAACGGTCCAGGCGTATATCCCATTGTCAGCCTGTGAAGGCATGGAGCCTTTTCTATTATGAATAAAGGCACCAGAACACAGATTTTATTTAACTCACTTCCGAATAAATTTCAATCTTGGTGGCTTTCCTCTTTACGGGAAGTGGTTTGCTTTGTTACCCCACTGCCCATGTGATACAGTGTCCATACAGTCCACTAGGCACTTTTTGTAAAAATTTTATTTCTTTATTGAATAGAGACCACGGGTACAAACAAGAAGAAACATAACCCAATATTCAATTAATTATGCAATGCAGGCTCGATTCACAGAGTTTGGATTACAATAGTGTTCGGCAGATTTCAAACTAAAAAACAACTCATACTACTGATACATGAAATAATTCCATTATATCGTTCGTTACACACATTGTCAAAAAAACAACAACATCAAAAACACCTCCATTAGATCCTATCAAATCGCAGACAAGTATATGGCTAATCCGTTTACATTAAGTTGTCCTTAAATATTAATGTAAAGAGAAAAAAGAGAAAAGAGAAAATAAAAACAGATGAATAGTAGGTACGCTAGACATCTTAGGACCTCAATCTTCCATGTCCATATATGCACTAATGGGTCCACTAGGCACTTAATGTTATTGTGCACTTTATGTTCAGCTTTTCGAATCCGGTTTTTACTCTCAATTTTATCAGGGAAGGTTTTAAAACACACCACGTAGTTTAATGCCTTTACCACGCTGCGAGTCTCCAACAATCTGTTACGCATTATTGAATTTTATTACTCAGGCTAGGAGTTTAAGGAAAAAGTATGCAGAGTGACTCAGTTATGATGTCATAGAAAGGCAATGATGATGTGCAATTCAGTAGCTTACTGTGGAGACATATAGTGCTGGCAGCATAGAATGTGGTGAGGTCAGAGAGGTGAGGTCAGAGCTAGGAAAAAGAATGTTGAGAGGATTGTAACTGAAGAAGCTGGGAGAGCGAGGAGCTCAGCTCGAGATGCTGCATTCATAATAAACTTATAAGAAGATAATAAGCCTCCTTGGAGCCTTAGCCTGCCGACGAGTTAAAGGAACTGTGAAGGGGACAGACCTGTGGCATCTCTACCCCTGGAAAATAACAGTGATTTTTTTTCTCCATACCAGGCATGTTATCGCTGCGAATGCGACGTCGTTTGAGAAACTGTAGCGTTGTTTACATGCGGCGAATGTGAATGCGGTCAAACTAATATTGCTATATGCTTATACCAATATTTATTATTGGGTTTTTCAGGCGCGGATGGGCGTTAGCTAGGAATAACCGAAATGAGCATTGACGCGTGAGCCAGTGCGAGCTTTGACGGAGGGAACCATGTAAATCGTATGAGAATCAGCGTGTGTACTGGGGCGAGCACGAAGGAAGGCCGAAATAAGCATTGGCGTGTGAGTCAGTGCAAGTACATTATACGGTCAGTACCGTTGACCTTGCCGCACCTGTGGCTGGTACAAGTCAATGCCGGCTATTCCTTGTGATGATCGTTGTCTGTCCCGGCTGCCGCAATAAACAAGGCGACGATAGAGAATATTAGAGGAACTGATATTGTCTTTCAAGTTGGTGCAGTAGGACATAGAAACACAACTGTTACCAAACTAGTGAACTTATTTTCAGTGGAGATACTCATTGGGAAGCCTTACTATCCTTCATAGCTTCTACTAAATGTGATCTAATTATTTATTTTAAATTGTTATGGTAGTTTGTTATATTAATTTATTGTATTGAATTGTTATTTTAAATTGTTGTTTTCGTTTAGTTTGTTAAGTTTTATTGCAGGGATAGCGGATCAGACAATGTCTTCATCTCCGCCTTTCTTATCCTCTTCTGGGAATCCACCTGTGCCATGGAAGTAATGGAAAAAAACATTCATTACATATATGTTAGCCATTGGTGTGATCGCTATGGACATCTTAGGCGTCAAGCAATTCTTCTTCATTTGGGTATTGAGTGAAGAAGAATATATGAAGACTTACCGGCAATATCCTTTGGGATGGGCGATGGACAACCAAGCAACGTTTTTGATATGTCAATGCAAATGGTAGATATTCAATTCACTCCCAAAAACAATTTTGAGCAGTTAACGGATTCCTTGATTAGGTATCAGATAGTGCGATGTATCAACAATAAGAGAATTACAGAAAGATAATTGATGAAATACCCTAATGTGGAAGACACAATCCAGATAGCCAAAGGCATGGAGCATACAGGAAAATAGTTGAAGGAAATGGACAGTGCAAGAGACGAGAAAAGAAAAAATGTCATTGGTGAAGTTGGGACTGTGCAAGTAGTGAGAACATGTGGTGAAAAAAGTAATGATATGAAAAGAATGGGAGAAGGGAAAAGTAAATGGGAAGTAGAAGTGAAACAAAGAAGTGGAAATTGGAGAGAGGTTAAATGTTTCGGATGTGGTGCCCCTGGCCACATTGCATCTAATATGACGTGTGCAGCCAGAAAAGTGGTATATAGGAAATGCGGGAATAGAGGATATCTCGCAAAGGTGTGTAGAAGCAGAATTGATGTCAGTGATGCAGAAAGATTTCAGCAGATTGATCAACTAGTTCATGATAGTTGCGAAAGCATTCAAGAAATAGTTTTGACTGTGAATGGAGAAGTGCAGAGTGAAGGAAGGGAAGCAAGTATGGGTGTACTTGGTATGGAACTAGAAATTGTTGATACATTCGAGAAGCCCCACTGTCATTACTCCTGGAGGGTGAGTCTGTAGAAGTGTTGTTCACCCTTTTCTCTAAAGGAACATAGGAGAGTAGGTGCAAGTGTATTAATAATTATCAATTATGTAAGCCGGATATAAAAGCTGTAGGCTATACTGGAAGGAAGATAGAAATCTTAGGAATGAAGTGGATGACTATTAGTTTTAAAGGGGAGGATGTGTTTGGCAGAGTATACATTACTAATTATGTCTCGGATTTGCTAGGGTGACGTCACCAACGAGATCTGGGCATAATCATAAATCCCAATGCTACTGACCCAGTAATGTAGGCTGAACAAGATAAAGTAGAATTGTATGAAGGAAACCAAGAGAATTTGATAGGGAGGCATCCAAAGGTTTATTCCGATGAGTTGGGTTTGTTGAAGGTGTTTTTGTGCAGAATTATTTTGAAATAAGGGGCAACGCCGGTAGTGCGTAGGGTAAGAAATGTTCCTAACATGATGAGGCAGCCCTTGAAGGAAGAACTAGATAGACTGTTAAAACAACAAATTATTGAACCTATCGAAGTTTCGGAGTGGTTGGCACCAATTGTGGTGGCACCCAAAGGAGAAGGGAACATTTGGTTGTTTATTGATCTATGTGATTGGAACAGATGAATTTGGGTGGATAGACAACCAATTCCTAATATATCAGAAATATTAACAGTGGAAGGTAATGGAGTCGTGTTCAGTGTTCTAGAAATGTCATCTGCGGATCATCAGTGAATTTGCACGTGCAGTCTAGACATCTGACCTTTTTTGTTGCTCCGGTGGGTGCGTTCCGTTAAAAAAGAATGCTTTTCGGGCTTGCCTCATCGTTTTTTCAAAGGATAATAAAAAGTATCTACGGTGACTTGGATCATGTGCTATGTTTCCAAGAAGATATAAAGTGTTTGTGACCATGATAGGTTATTTGAGAAAGTGATGGTGAGATTGGAGAAATATGGTTTGACTGTAAAAAGGGAAAAGTGTCAAATCAAGAAAGAAGCATTAACATATCTGGGACATACCATTAATGCTAAGGGTATAAGTCCAAAGAAAAGTATAGTGACAGCAATATAGAAAGTGCATATGCCATATACCAAGGAGGAATTAAAATCATTTCTAGGACTGGCAGACTACTGCACAAAATTTGGGAGAGATTTTACAGGGATTGTAGAACCTTTGAGAAGGTTAAAAAAAACAGGAGTGGAGTTTGAATGGACTGAATAATGTGAGAGTGTATTTATGAGAATAAAGGAGAGTGTTGTTCAAGCTCCCGTGTTTGGACATTTCGATGTGACAGGAAATACGTATATTACTACTGACGCTAGCAAGATGGGGATTGACAATAGTTAAAGATAGAATAGAGAATATAATTGGTTTTGCATCTAGGAAGTTGCAAGGAGCAGAAGCTACATATTCTGCAATTGAGAGCGAGGCCTTGGCGTGTTGCTAGGGGATCAATCATTTCAGATTTTACGTGTGGGGAATCCCTTTCAAATTGAGGACTGATCACAAACATTTAATGTATATCTTTGAAAGGTGGAAGAGGTTTGGAGGGGAACATTACGTCACGCATCACTAGATGGTTGTTGTCAGTAATGGATTGCAATTTTGAGGTAGAATTTGTGAAGGGCAGCATGAATGTTGTAGCGGAATATTTATCAAAGATGCCATTGGAAGTAGAGGAAACCATCACAGAGGTAGAATCAAGAGACAAGGTGTTTCCGGATGGGGAGTTGGCTATAATTGCAGAAGAATGGATAGTTGCAAGAGAAGAGGGTGTTGTGATGAAGGAAGTTGAGAAGAAGGTAGTGCATGGATGGGAAGAAAAGGATTGACTAGGAGAAGAGCTGTGTGAGTATTTCAAAATCAGGCAAGAATTGAACATAGTTGATGGTAAGTTAATGAAAAGAAATCAGTTTGTTACCCCCAGGAGTATTTGAATGAGAATTTTTTATATTATTCATGAGGGACATCTAAGACATGGGGTCATGAAAAGGAACGTGAGGCAATCATTTTGGTGGCCTGGCATGGATTGAGATGTGGAAGAAAGGGTGAAGAATTGTGTGGCATGCATGAATATTGACAAGACCAAAATGATTAGAAAACTTCCATTAGAAGTCATGAGTTTTCCAGAAAGGCCCTGGGAAATGTGTCCATCGATTTCTTGGGACCTGTAGCTAGATTAGGAGCAGGAAATACGTGTGTCTTAGTCTAGTGGATTAATATACCAAATGGTTTGTGGTAAAAACTGTGGGGGAAGTGAACACGTCAAGTGTTATTGAGCTTTTGGAGGAAGTTTGCATGGAGGACGAAATACCAAAAACTATTGTGTCAGATAATGGGGGACAAAGCATATCTAGGGAGAATTATCTTCCTGGCATGGGGATTGTGCATGAGAAAGTGGCTCTTTTCTGACCTCCAGCTAACAGGTTGGCAGCAAGAGTAGACCGATTGGCGATGGAGAACATTCAACTGTCTCTAGCTAATCATCTCTCGTGGAAGAAGGAACTGAGGAAAGTGATGTTGCATAGGACAACCCCTCATTCCATGACAGGAGTCTTGCCGTTTGTGTCCTTAAAAAGAAGAGAGCCGGTTGTAAAAGAGTGCCCTGTATGGTTGAGGGGAATGACGGATGTTGAAGTGGATCATGAAGGAGTGAAAATGAGGGTTTTAAGGCTGCAGAGAAGAAATGTGCTGTATTACAATAAAAGAAAGGGTATGAAAAGATGTTGTGTGAGTCCTGGAGATTGAGTGGTCATAAGGAAAAGAGGTTTTGTTTGCAAGGGGGAGAGCAAATATTCTCTATTCCTTGCAAAGTGAAGGAAGTCAAACAGCATGTGGCTATCCAGGAAAATGGCACTACGAGGAGTATGGGAGATGTGTGTAGAATTGAGGTATAAATTGCCCCTATTTTCTAACTAATAGCACAAACATAGATAAAGTGTTGCATATTAATTTATTAGTAATTTAGAGTTATTGTTATGTTCTGCAAATCGATTCTGTAATTGATGTGTTGATAATTTCAAATTCCTTGTTCAAATATTATAAGGGGAAAGATGTGTGGAGGCATGTTGTGCTGGCGGCATAGAATGTGGTGAGGTCAGCGCGGTGAGGTCAGAGCTAGGAAAAAGAATGTTGAGAGGATTGTAACTGAAGAAGCTGGGAGAGCGAGGAGCTCAGCTGGAGATGCTGCATTCATAATAAATGTATAGGATAATAAGCCTCCTTGGATCCTCACCTTTGCCTTTGTGATTTTATTGTGTGTGATCTGTTTGTAATTTGTTTTCATCATGTGCTTTTATGGCCCTTTTGACCGAATGAAGATTATTTGAACTTGAACCTGAGTGGAGAATACAGTTGTGGGTGTAAAGTTTACCATACGACTTGATGGAAAAAGTATGTGGCAAAAACAACCACTTGCGTCAACTACATCATCAGTTTTACTGATAAGGCTCAACACAATGGACTTCCACTAGTACTCTTTAATGGGATGTTTTCTGAATTATACTGGATACATTTTTTAGTACAATATGTCTAACTTTGACTAAATTATTGACAGATGGTGCTGATGAGAAGAGAAGGCATGATGCCAGTAGATGCTCAAAAGAGTGCTGTGGTAGGATGAAGAGATCATGTATCGTTGCCCAGCAGTCCTTGACCATACATGGCAGATTTGTCTTAGATAGATGCAGCATGGAGGCTGTTCTGTCCCACAAAAAGGCCGCACCGATTTATATATTCAATAAAGGATTATTAGATGCAACTATATTAAATGTTGATTTTTGTCGTCGAGCTTTTAAAGCTGGCAGAATCAGTGAATAGTTGCAGAAGGCACACACGGGTACTGCAATGGGCATTCCGAGTACTCTGGACAAAGTCACTGTGCTGGTCGTCTGTTCTGTAGTATTGAGGTATTGTCATGGGTTTGTCAGGTGTGTGGCTGAAAGAGGTTCCCATTTCCTGATTAATATGAAAATGATTCAGGAAAAAAAGTGGCTCAGGAAGGATCAGAAGGAGAATCTTCTTATAATTTCTGAAAGGCGGCAAGGAGTGGCTTCCTGACCACAGATAAACTTGACTTCCGACTCCTGGTGTTGCTGGAGCTCTCAGCTGCCTTCTACTCAGTCGATCGCCCAAACCTCATATGCATCCTGGAGTCTCGAATAGTATTCACCAGTGATGTCCTCTATTAGTTCTTACCCTACCTTTCCACACCACACGTCTCATCCAGGGCCTGAACAAATACGATCACATCCCCTCATCCTGATGAAACTCCATTGGCGCCCCCTGCTGGCCCTCACCATCTTCAGAACCAGCTGCATCATTTACAAAGCCATCACGACCAGTGCGCCCGCTTACCTTGCAGATAGTTCTGCGGTGGTTCTCGGGTTCACCCGCACCCAGGACACCCTCGGGTTGTAGATGGAGTAGTGTAAAAAGCAGTAAAGGAAGGCAGCAGGCCTATTCCATCTGCTTACCCCTTCTTGGAGCACTAGCCCCATATCCATCAGCCCTGCCCCAATGCTGCTAAAATGTATGCAAGAGTTGAGTATGCGCCTCTGTAAAGATCACCACATCAGAATGCGTTACCCAGAATCCTTTCCGATTACTCGTTAGCTTTATGCTCGTCTCTGATCCTGTACGGTGCTTGGCTGCATTTAGGATAAGCCAGAGCTATAGAAATATCAGACACCTACATCTGCCTGGGTGGGCGGCGTAGTGAGGAAGAGATGGTGACTTTGCTGTTTCTGATAGAGGTGGATTGATGCTCGAAATAATAGGTGGACTTCCATGCGCCTTGCCTTGAAGTAACCAGCTTAGGGGCATATTATCAAGCACGGCGATAAAATTATCGCCGCTTTAGCAGAAAACTGCCACTAAAGCGGAGATAATGGGCTTGATAATATGCCCCTGAGAATTCCCATAGAAGCCCATATTCTGGTGTCAACATGGGCTTCTATGGGAATTCTCAAGGGCATGTTATCAAGCCCATTATTGCCACTTTAGCGGCAGTTTTCTGCCACTAAAGCGGCGATAATCTTAACACCGTTTCCTGATAATATGCCCCTCAGTCTTTTACACAGTTTGAAACGTCAGAACTCTCTGAAATTGTGAATCGTTGATTTGAAGATTTGAAGATTTTTAAACATTGAAAAAAAAAAGGGCTCAAACTCTGGCCGTTGATGTCTTTAAAGTTCAAAGTTGACATGAAGCACTTCATCTATTGTGTGAACATCTATGTAAAGTGCGTGTGTGTATATGTTAAAGTAGAACATGACAACGAAGTGCTCGTAGTTGTACACGGGGATAGTTAATGGAAGTCTCACTTGAAGAAGAAGGTGTGTTAACAAGTCAGAAGTTGTCATCTGTTTCCAACCAGAGGACCCCAATGTAAGTGATTGGAGGAAGCGCTTGGACAGATTGGCATACCCGAGATGAGGGAGGAAGGTAAGGGAGGAAAGGGAAATGGAAAGAGAAAGGGAAAGGAAAAGGAAAAGGGAAAGGAAAAGAGGAAGTGGAAGGGAAAGGGAGGAAGAAAGAAAGAGAGGACCAAGATCTTCTACACGTCCCAGTGTTAAAGATCCTGCAAAGTGCGATTGAAGGGCACAAAGATGGAATAGTTTGGTCCCAAGAGGATGAAGGAAGAACATTTCCTTTTAGAGACTTACCCTATAATGGCGTTGTTGGATATAATGCCAATTTATAGGCCTAATATGGCTTTTATAGTCTGTAAAATGCATGGAAGTGCTTTTGACACATGCCTGTAGGAAGCGCAGAGCAGTCCCATCTTCACATGAAAGCACTTAGGGTAAACAGAGTTAAATGGCTTCTTGGGATACAGTTGTCCTACCTTTGATTGGCCTCTTCTTGAGTCCCACCGGGTTCTTTTGACATATAATACTGAGACATACAGATTCTTAGGTGTAGACAGGGCACAAGTCCTAAAAAAAGAAGTGGGTGGGGGGACTAACCTACTTAGACAGTGTGCAAGTGACATCACGGCGCACAACATCATGGTGCGCAACATCACAGAGTGCAACAACACGGTGCCCGACATCAGGGCGCATGACATCATGGTGCACGGCATCATTGCGCATGACATCACACATGACATCACAGGAATTGACATCCTAGAAAGTGGCATCTACTACTTTACAGTAAGTGGCCTCACAAACAGTGACATCAGATCTAAAGCCCTCACATACATGTTTAGCAGATCTATCATGTGTACGTTTGTGCGCATTGCGAGGATAATAGCACAGGGAGCTATGGAGGATGATATGTGACTTCTACACCTTGCAATCCACCAGTTTTATGTAACACATCCTGTACATTAAATTACAAACGTATATAATATATTGTACATGTAATATGCACGTGTAAAGCGCTCTGACACCCTGCATTGGGATGTGTAGGGCTAAATAGTGGTACTTAAATTATTGCGACGCCTCCTCAGAGGACGTAAGCTCTATATAAATGCAATTTGTTTTGTGTAAATACTGGGAAAGCCCAACACATCTGACATTCTTACAGCGCATGCATATCACCTAAACAGGGACTGAAAAAAGTGAAAAGCTGCCTCTCTTAAGTATGTGTGAAGTGCTAACAAGGTGTGAGCCTTTGTTTCCCTCCCCTTCATTTGCATCAGGTGTGAGGCTCCTGACTGCTCCCAGACAAGAGACTTGAACCACAGGAGGCCTGATGACCCCTCAGATTCGGCCTTTGTTATGGGCCCACATGGGGTCTTAAATAAGAAAGCCCCGTCCTGTACCCACTTGCAGCACATTGTTTCAGATCGAAAGCAGACAACGTGCAGGCACTGCTGAAAGTGTCCCGGTGTTTGGAAATGACACCTGGACGAGTTCAGCACATTATTCAGTGGGGCCCAAATTCTTGGCAGGGTAGATGGCATTCACCCTATGAAAAAAGTGGGTGGACGCCGTCCACCCGCGTGTACCCCCGGTTTGTGCACTGCAGTGTGGAGATGAAGAGATGTGGCCAGGATCACACCCGTTCTTATCTAACGAGGAAGCAGGTCCTCTCGTTCCACAAGGAGCGAGTGAGCTACCCGGTCACTCGTCCACACTACCACTACGCTGTGGTGTAATAACGCAGGGTGCCTACCAATGAGAAAGGGATGCACATAAACATATGGGCATGTCCACTGGACACCTGCCAGCTGCCCACTGCTATGCATCTATCTCTTTGTCAGTCCATCTGCACAGGGGTCTGGGCTTTACTGTCCTACCAGAGGGCTCTGGAGCTGGGCTGCGAAGAACCCGGATGTCATTTAACGTGTGTGACAAGACCCTTGCAACAGGCAAGGGGTGCCTGACCCTAAACAGGGGTGCTTCAAGCACTGGGGGTGGGCCAGAACATCTCGAACCAGTAAGACGGACGCAGAGAGACCCTAGCGACACGCCATCACTCAACTTCCATTAAATGTGAGGGCATGACACTCGTGTGAGGCGGTCATTGAATGTGAGGGCATGACACTCGTGTGAGGCGGTCATCGAATGTGAGGGCATGACACTCGTGTGAGGCGGTCATTGCATGTGAGGGCATGACACTCGTGTGAGGCGGTCATTGCATGTGAGGGCATGACACTCGTGTGAGGCGGTCATTGCATGTGAGGGCTTAGAATGCCTTGAACCAAGATACAACTGCACTGTGGGTGAGCGCAGCTGTCCATCACTGCACCTTCATTAAATGTGAGGGCATGACACTCGTGTGAGGTGGTCATTGAAGGTGAGGGCTTAGAGTGCCTTGAACCAAGATACAACTGCTCTGCACGAGAGAGTAGATGGCATCAGCAGCCGGCCATCACTCTACCTTCACTCAATGTGAGGGCTAGACACTGGCCTGGGGCCAGAGCTTCACTACCATTGAAGGTGAGGGCTTAGAGTGCCTTGAACCCTGATAAAACTGCACTGTGTGTGAGCGCAGCTGTCCATCACTGCACCTTCATTCAATGTGAGGTCTAGACACTGGCATGAGGCTGTCGTCAAATGTGAGGGTTTAGGTGCCTTGAACCAAGATAACAATACTCTGTGTGTGAGCGCAGAAGGCATTCGCAGCACCTTCATTCAATGTGAGGGCACGACAGAGGGATGAGGCCAGACCCGGCCTCGTGAGGTGCCTCGACCGGCGCACACACAGACGCAGGCTTCGGAGGGCACTGCAGCATTCCGAGGGCCTGGCGCACGACTGGAATATTTATTTCCTGCTAGGAATATCTGATGGGAGGCCTCGTGCGCCGCATACTGATTCCAAGCCGCCGGCTCTCTTAGGCTAATCTGCTGATCAGAAACAAAGCAGGCCGGCGCATTAGCTCCGTGTGCCTGTAGAACACAATGGGCGCCGCAGATAAGCGGACGAGCCCGCCTGTCAATCAAACCCGCAAGTCTATGCAGCTTTTCGGGAAAATTATGCTTTTACCCCATTCTGTCAGCTCTGAACCCCCAGTGGTGCAATGAGAATGCTTGCACCCCTCTCCTCCCCTCCACCATTGGTATATTCTGTGTTCTGAATGACCCAGCCAGCCTTAGGACTAGTCCACTGCTGCTTGCAGGGCCAGCTTTAGCGTGGGGGCGCCTGGTGCCACAATCTTTTTTGCTACCCCCCCATTACCTCCTTTGATTCCCTCACTATCACCTGCCAAAACTGCCCCTCTTTCACATACATTTCATTGGTTTCAAAGCGCTTTTAAAGGCTTGCTTCTCTAATCCACTCAGCTATCCGTATAAAATGCAGATCTGTTCTTTGCAGCAGGCATATTAACCCTCTGCGCTACTTTATGGCAAATCCAACTGCCACTAGACGAAACTTGATCTCTCTCTCTCGCTCACTCCCCCTCTCTCGCTCTCTCTCCCCTCTCTCTCTCTCCCCTGTCTCTCTCTCTCTCTACCCTGTCTCTCTCTCCCCCCTCTCTCTCCCTCTCTCCCCTCTCTCTCGCTCTCTCTCCCCTCTCTCTCTCTCACTCCCCCTCTCTCGCTCTCTCTCCCCTCTCTCTCTCTCCCCTGTCTCTCTCTCTCTCTACCCTGTCTCTCTCTCTCCCCTCTCTCCCCTCTCTCTCTCTCTCTCGCATGAACATTAAGCAAGACATTATCTTGACATTTTTATTGCTGCCTGAAGCACAAGGAGCTCTGTAGCAGGTGCTTTTAAATCGTAAGTTATTGCTAAACACAACGCCTCTCCTCCCGGTCGGTGCCCTGTGTGGCTGCACCGGTCGCACCACCCTTAAGCCGGCCCTGGCCGCTTGTTGCAGGTCTGTTAGCACAAAAGCAGTGACCGCGTCCTCAGGGTCCACTTTGAGGCCTCTCCTCAGGATTGCTAGATCCTCTGCACACGTGATCCATGCACCGAGGGGAGTAGGTCAATATCACGTACCATGGTGGATTAACATTCCGTGGAGAGCAAACATGGCAGGGTCATTGCCTTTATATTGTTACATCTCTCCGTTCACCATTTTACAAAACACCCTGATCGCATGGCTTGACTTAGCTTGGCTGCACCAGGCTTGGCTTGGTGGCGGTCAGGTACACAGTGCTGTTTCGGCTCTGGTAATTCCTGGCCAACCTTACACAGGTCTTTTCTCCATCTCGGTTGGAGGCTTTTTTAGTCACCTTTGGGCCTCCAAAGTTGATGGATCATGTTTTGTGTGCAAGCTCTGGCTCTATTCATGTGGCTGTCTCGTCTACTTGGAGTCTGCGGAGGTTTTGCTGTCAGAAACCAAGATGTTCCACCACCTCTAAAAAAGGTGGGGGTGGAGGGGGGCTAATACATGGGCAGTAGGGGTATTTGGTGGTTTTAGGCTGTTGAAATTTTTTGTGTTCTCTGTAAAGCTGCCTCGTATCACTTTGGATCCGGGCTGTGCTATCTAAATTCATAAGTAAGTAAAATTCAACAATGCAGCAAAATTCCTTCCCCTATTCGGGGCTCTGCGAGGTATTTCACCTTTAAGGACACATTTGTTCTAAGGCAGTTCTAGATCACGAGTGCCTACATACCCCTCAACATGTCACTGTGCCATGCAACTGCCCTTAGTATTGTTAATAGTAGTAGGCACCATTCTGGGCAATGATTCCATAAAGTGAAGCAAGGCAGCAGCCGTAAGCCTAATACATATTTGTGGCAGCAAATGTATGAAAAACGATCTGCAAATGGGCATTATATCAGTGTGCGGGGAGCACTCGGGTATCCAAAATACTATTTTGCCTGTAGCTGTCTATATCCTCACTCCATTCCTGAAGGTGGTGCACATCAAACCAGCTTCTAATGGAAGAACTCAGAAGACCGGACTGAAAGAGATGTAATGAATGATACATTCCCCATGTGTTGGCTCAGGGCATCTTTCAGTTTCCTTTGATTCACCATAAGAGACCCTGATTGATGGTCAGTGTTGATGTCCCACTGGCCCTGATTGCAGGAGCAGTGATTCAGTCTCCAACATACTTTGTCTAGACTTCACACACAGCGGCATATTTACAAGCCCCTAATGCCATCGGAGCGTCACTTTTTTTGACGCTCCAGTGGCGTTGCGCCATTCCCCATTTTTACAGGGTGACACTCGACCACTTAACGTGACTTAACGCCACCTTGTTAATATACCCCTTATCCGCAGCAGTCTGCTGCGGCAAAGGGACGGGCAATGGGTGTTGCTGCGGGGGTTCCACCGCAACACCCATGGCTTTTTGATACGGTCCCAGATTTACAAGGCTGGAACAGCACCAAAAACTAAGACCAGGTAATACCTGGTTTTAGATTGGCGTTGCCTGGGGGATAATTATTAATTTCTCCTCATTTTTTGCACACATAGAAAGAGCAAACCGCCATTACTGATTGTTAAGGTGCCCCTTTCTGCACATAAACAATCACCCCTGCAGCGCAGGCACCCTTGCAACATGGCGCAAGGGTGCCTGCGGTGGCACTGGTCAGCTTTTTTTAGTGCCAGTGTTAGGGGAAATGCAGGGATGCTCTGTATTTATGTTCAGTCCCTGTGTATTGAAAAAGTCGGAATGCAGCGTTGCCAAATGGGACGTAACACCGCGCTCCACCATTTTCTTGTGAATGTCCATCTACATTTTTCACATTTTGCTCCTTCTCTAGCGTCTCGTTAGCAAACAAGAGGCTTTAGAAGGGCTAATAGCATGGCAGGTGTTCAACCCTGTGACGTCATCATGGGCCAAAGGTTTAACTAATGTCCCAGAATTCGGTGGATTGACAGACATCCTTTCCTTCATACAGCCTTGTCTTCCGCCGCAGTGAGGCCTGTGCCTTGCAGTTGTATCCTGTTTCCTTAAAACTTCATGCAATGGCACATTCACATTTTAAAATTATCCATTGCGCAGCACACACAGCGGCCATCACACGACAAAGAGAATGACAACATTGAGCGCTTGAGGGGAAGAGCCCATGTTCCCCCGAGAGGCACGCATGCGCAATGATGCTTATTATAATATGCAGATGAATCAATGCGTCACAGTGCACTTTGTTACACATGGTAAATGGCGCACTCGGCGTCCTCACAAGTCGGAGCCTGAAGAGCCGGTTTAATCAGATGAAATTCAATTGCTTTCCTCTAACAAGAGCAGTAATAAATACGGGGTCACAGAACGCGGGACACTGGGGGCTGCCGCCCGCCCGCTCCCTGCACAGATTTGTTTTTCGCGGCAGCAGGGCATCCATCTGGTGCAGTCTCGGCTGCCACGTTGTGCAGTTTTTCACAGAAGGGCCTCGCTGGTTGAACATATGAAGTGTAATTTTCTTCCCTGCATCGGCAGAGCTGCAAAAAGTCAGCGCTGCGCGGTTCTAAAGCATTTATTATGCAAAACACAAAAGTTAGGTTAAATGTATGCGGTATTGTGTTTGGTGTTAAAGGGCTGTTGGGTCCTGTGGAGTGTTTGCACAAGAAGAGGGAGGACGACAAGGAATATTCAGGTTAAAGGAATGATTCATCACCAAATGCTCTGTGGAAAGGGTGGGACTTCAGCTGTTTGTAAAATCAACTGATGAGAGGTTTGTGTCATGCTTGCACCACGTAACATGGTACATCCATGGGGGCAGATTTATGAGCCTCTTGCGCCACTTTTGCGTCACTTTTCCCATGTTAAAAGTGACGCAAAAGTGGCGCAAGGGGCTCATAAATCTGCCCCATGGTCTTTGTCGGGTTTGGCTTCAAATGGCTTCATACATTTGGAGTAATACAACGCAGCGCCAAGCGCTGCGTTACCTTAGTCTGTGTAAGGGAGGCATTCCATGGGCATTGCTGAGGTGTTCCCACACAACTCCGATGGTGTTTGATGCATTCGAGATTTACCAGGACTGGTAAACCTGGGAATGAGCCAGAAAGATACACCCCCCTCTGGAGAGGTGGAACGAAGAGCATTATCTTTATTTATCTTTGTTCCTTCCTCTTCTGCAGCACACATAGAAAGAGGAAAAAGCCTCTCAGGATTCAACCCCATCCTGCACACAAAAAAAATCCTGCATGCAACGCAGGCATGGTGCAAGGGTGCCTGCGTTGGAACTGGACAAGACAAGAATGTGCTATATTGGATTAATACAGCGCATTTCCGCTCTTTCCCTGTGACGCAGCGCAGCACAGCAAAGTGACTGACTGGACTGCGCTGCCCTGCATCACAAAGGTCATAAATATGCCCTATAGTGTAAGGAAAAAGAAACGGAAGAACATTCCTTAGGGAGCATTTCTTTGGGACTATGGGGCATATTATCAAAGTATCGCCGCTTAAGCGGCAGAAAAATGCCGCTAAAACGGCGATAATGGGCTTGATAATATGCTCTATGGAATTCCAATTGAAACCCCTGTTAGACGTCCTTCACATCTAACATGGGCTTCAATTGGAATTCCATAGAGCATATTATCAAGCCCATTATCGCCGCTTTAGCGGCAGTTTTCTGCCGCTAAAGCGGCGATAATTTTATCGCCTGGCTTGCTAATATGCCCCTATGTGAGGGAGGATTGTAATCCTAGCCAGGTTCTGTTAGGAGATCTGTGAAAGTTTATCCCTTGGGTTCACTGTGGGAGTTTTGTGATTACTGGCAGCTATTGATAGTTAGTCAAAACTCTGGCGATCTTGGTAGCCATAGGAATCCATATAAAAGCCATTGGGCGTTTAGAGTGGGTTTCTCAGACCAATGCGTAAGTCTGTTCAAACTTTGTGTGAGATCGCTTGTTGTGAGGATCGGGTGGAGATGGGCTAAGGGTCTCTTGGAAACTACCTGATTTTTTATTTGGCATCTCTTGAATTGTGTATGTTTCCATGTTCCGAAGAATGTAATGGATTTTAGTAGGTAATAGAAGTGTTTGTTGACGCTGTGCAAGAGTTTGTGCTGTGTGAGAATCTATTACAATTGGTTTAAGAGTCTAATCAAAGTTACATGAAGGATTTTGTGAGCTATGGTATGGTTAACTGGGAGCTATGTAGGTTTGTGTTGGGAGCTATATGATTGTCTTTTGAAAGCGCGTGAGTGGCTTTTGGGTGCTGCATAATATACTAGTGGGAGTAATGTGAGATTCAGGTGAGTATGTCGGAATGTCCTATAGGAGCTATATGAGACCTATAGGAAGGACCGTGACAGCTATTAAGAACAACCTATGATATCTGGAGCTCGTTGAGAGGTAATAATGTGTATCTATTCAGCATCATATGATGCTCTGTCGGGTACATAAGTCTCTTGTTAGGACCCGCATGATAATCTATTGGAACTATGTTGTGGTGTGCGAGATGATTCTTAATGGCGGCCTTGTTGGGTATGTTGAAAACTAAGGGATGCTCTTTTATAAACTATGCCACAATTTGAAGAGAATTGAGATTCTTCATATGCCTGCGTGGGATATCTATAGTTCTGGGCGGGTCGGTTGGAAATAGTCAGTTCGGATCCAAGCGAGATTTAATTGCGATCGACAGGATGGTTTGGTACGTATGGCAGGGTGTTGGTGGCCAAATGAGGTTCTATTGACAGCATTGTTCGTAGGACTGTGGGATGCTGAGTATTAACACATTGGGAACAGTGTCAGAAGCAAAATGAATGTTCATTAGGTGCTATTTCAGACGTTTTTGGATTTTTGTGAGTTTCTGCAGGAGCTAGGAAGGTGTCTATTGCTATAATTGAATAGCTTTTGGGAGCTACGGACGGTTGCTTTAGGATCTATATCACAGTGTGTTGGGTAAAGAGAAATGTCTTTTTATGTGTATATGTTATGCTATCGGGCAAGTTGTGAGGTCCTTAAGAGCTATGGCCTTCACTACAATGTCGGGCAGTCGGGTCACTGACAGGCCATCGGTGGCGGTCTGACTGCCAACATCTCTTCAGTGCGACTGCCGCATTACGAGGCTGGCAGTTGGAGCCTCAGCTGGCGGACGAAAGACCACCGCCACTGCGAGGATCAGAGATCTGGATGGAGTGGCGGTCGGAGCATCGTCCCAGCATGGAAGCGGTGCCGATGCAGGCACCCCTGTTGGGATTACAATATATCTCTTTTCAACAGCTTTTTCATGGCGGGAACACCACCCTGAAAAGGTTTTCAGAAAGGGATATTGGGTGCCCCAAACAAGGCGCTCGTTTGTCATGGCCTCTGAAAAGTGGCCCTGGGGCACATTTAGCACCCCCACTCACCTCCGTGCACTGTGTGCCATACAGCATGTCCATGAACGTGCAGGACGTGCTTCACGTTAGAGGCATGTGCTGTGGCCATTTCCCATGGATGCAGCATGTTCCCACCGTGGTTCTGATGCATTTCTGACCACGGAATCGGAATGTGGCGCATGCTTGAGGCAGTCTCCTGTCACCTGCAATTGCGGTCGGCAGTCCGAACGACCGCCATCGTAATGAGGGCCGATCCGTCATTCCGGTAATACTTAACTCGTCTGTGAGCATCTTTGGGACTATGTGAACGTTCGTAGGGAGCTAAGACAGGTCCTGATGGGAGGTGTTTGGTGATTTGGCCTGGATATGTAGTTGATGGGGAGTTATGTGTCTGTGTATGGGCTTCTATGCGGGACTATGTTGGGTGTATGTAAATGTCTGTTGGGAGCCATGTTCTATTTGAAACTGGGATGGTCTTCTGCGGGTGATATGTGCGCAATTTGGGAGCTTACTCAACGTGTTTTGCTTAAGGTACTGTACAAACGTGCTCATTTCCTACCAACATTATTTCCAGTTTTCTCCATGCTGAGGTGTTCCCACACAGGTGTTGACCTCTCTACGACACTAAGCACATTTATTTCAGTTTTGGAATTCAAACCTTTTCTCATCCTATGTGTTTACCTCTCTGTTGCGTAATGGCATGCGCAGCCCAGCTGTCTTTTTGGGATGGTTTCAAGATATTTTTGTACAAAATCCCAGTGAATGCCACTGGGATGTCCTTGGCATCAGCCTTTCATTCGAATGTAATGAAAGCCAGGCAGCTTCACAATGCTGATGAGTTATAATTAGAAAGGAAAAGAAGTCAGATGAAAGGTGTTTTATTTGCATGGACAGGATTCACTTTTCATGGGATCAGCCCCCCAGTCCACCCCCCCAGAAGCCCTTGGATTTTCCCAGCATGGAAAGCATGCTTTGATTGGTTGGAAGGCGGATATAGTGTGTGCTATTGGAGGACAAGCCAGTGATTTTCACTTGGTCATTTGCTTTTACTTCTAGTTGCCATAGAAACAGATTTTGGTTACAGTGTAATATGCTATTTACTCTACTAAAACAAGCACAGATTAGTTTAACGATAACGTGATTCTGGTAATTACTGAAAACTGTAATTGTGATATTAGCACAAATTTAAAATTAAAAGGGTATAAAACATGCTGAAATGGTGCTTGTATTGATGCAGTGATACCGCTTTACTCTAAATGCAAAAATGACTGAAAACAGCTTTGCGGACAGAACAATTTGTCCATCTTCTAAAACTCTTTAAATGTGTAAAAGCAAATGGTTGGACTTTATTAAGCATTTAGTAGAACCCTTGATACCTCAAGTTTAATTATTGTGTATATATTAACGTGTTTACAAATTTATTTCATTCATCTGAGAAATAGGCAGGCCACAGACCCCTAAGGTCTAAAAAACACCAAATACAGAAATAGAAAGATAGTGTGCCATTTTATAGAGAACCACACAATGTAATGAACAAACACGAGCAGAGATAGCCCTTAGGGGCTGGTTCGAGCACGCATTAAGTTAAGATAAAATAACATAACGTTTGGCTTAACTCGCGTCGGATAAAGGAGAATTGTAGCATCCCTTTGAATAGGTATTGATGCATTAAAAGCCTCTTTAGGTCTCTTTTTTGGAGTTGGGTCTTAACATTGACTGTGTGGGCTCACCTCCATCCACCATTCCATACCTATCTCCAGGCTGGTCCTGAAAAGTATTCATCACTTGCATGAAAATACGTTGCTTATGTTTCTCAAACAGTCTCTAATAAAACATTCAGTGAAAGCCTTCACACTAGGATTACCTAACCATTACATTTGATTCAAAG
The DNA here is from genome assembly GCF_964204655.1 of Triturus cristatus. NCBI lineage: Eukaryota > Metazoa > Chordata > Amphibia > Caudata > Salamandridae > Triturus > Triturus cristatus. The sequence continues at coordinate 77,824,368 of NC_140583.1, forward strand.
TGCCTCGCAATGAATAACAGGAGGTTCAATGCGCTCCTTGGAGTGCTAAAGACATTCAGGGAGTTCTTTGCTGAGCATTGTGCCGGTGCTGTGTGGCCTAGCACAATACCGCGCTGCACCTGCAGGTTATTATATACTCCATACATTATAAGGAAATTGTAGGTCACCGCAGTGCATATTCTATTTTTTAGTAGTGACTGTGGTCCAGGGACATACTGCTGAGACCAGAATCAAACATCTTTCACCAAACCTAGGACTGAGTCAAGAATTCAGGCGCTTTGACCCAGTAGTCAACACATTTGCCTCTAGTCCATGTTTTCTGCCCCAAGAGTAAAGGTGGTGTCCCCTTTCCACTATCAGGATGCGCAGTGCTTATTTTTGCCACAGGGTGGCGCTCACCAGTTTGTGCACTTAAACCAGAGAGTAGCAGCTGGAGGACAGCACTGCATTAAGTCAGTCTATTTCCAACAGCCTCATTGAAACCAACACATCACAATGAAAACTTAAAGACATTGTGCCTGAGCCACAAACGGCTGCCGCATATGTGGTGGAATCTCCGCAATCAGAATTCTCATTGCGGGGATTCGGCCCCGAGTGAGTACCCTCCCACATGACTGCAGAGCCTCCGTCACAAGTGGTCTCTGCACTTATGGTAAAGACCCCGCACTCTGGCGGAATCTCCTCAGTCAGAATTCTCATTGCGGGGATTCCACCCTGGGTGCGGAGACTTGCCCACGACTGTGGGGCCTCGGTCACAAGTGTGTGGCCCTTTGTGAATCACGCCTGATTGGGCCTGATTCACAAAGGGTCTGCACTTGTGGCAAAGACCCTGCATTTAGCGCAGAATCCTCGCAATGCGAATTTTCATTGTGGGGATTCGTCCCCGAGTGTGGACTCACCCACATGACTACTGGACGAAGTCCCCGCACTCTGGCGAAGTCTTCTCAACCAGAATTCTCATTGTGGGGGTTCCGCCCGAGTGTGGACTCACCCACATGACTGTAGGACGAATGCCCCGCACTCGGGCGGAATCTCCTCAATCAGAAATCTCATTGCGGGGACTCAGCCCCGAGTGTGGACCCTCCCACATGACTGCAGGGCGAAGGCCCCGCACTCGGGCGGAATCTCCTCAATCAGAATTCTCATTGTGGGGGTTCCGCCGGAGTGTGGACTCACCCACATGACTGCAGGGCGAAGGCCCCGCACTTGGGCGGAATCTCCTCAATCAGAATTCTCATTGCAGGGGTTCCACCCGAGTGTGGACCCTCCCACAGGACTGCAGGGCGAAGGCCCCGCACTCGGGTGGAATCTCTTCAATCAGAATTCTCATTGCGGGGGTTCCGCCCGAGTGTGGACCCTCCCACAGGACTACAGGGCGAAGGGCCCACACTCAGGTGGAATCTCCTCAATCAGAATTCTCATTGCGGGGGTTACACCCGAGTGTGGACCCTCCCACAGGACTACAGGGCGAAGGGCCTGCACTCGGGCGGAATCTCCTCAATCAGAATTCTCATTGCGGGGGTTCCGCCCCGAGTGCAGAGACTCCCACACGACTGCGGAGCCTCCACGGCAAGTGCAGAGGACCTTTGTGAAGTAATTTTACTCTTGGTGAAGCTCGTTCACCATTGCCCAGCCAGATCATTCTCACCACCTCGGAAGGAAATTCTCACTTCAGCCTATCCGAGTCAAGCTGGGCAATATGTGCAGGATTCACATCTTATCTTTTGCAGAGCTTTTCAAGGTTGATTGCATCGCGTGGGAGGAGGAGAACACTGTCTTCCGGCAGGATATTTTAAGCAGAACCATCTTGTTAGGGTTCAGTAAGGATACATGCAGCATTCATTATCTCACTGATTTTGCAAATCTAAAAACCTCAGAGTTGCCGGGTTTTCCAAAGACCGTTGCACAACTTTGCAGTACTTTGCAATTTTTTTTTTAGTTTTATATAGTGCGAACTAGACCCGAAACGTCGGGTATCAGAGCGCTTTACAGGAGTAATTTTGCACTCCCTGAGTACCTACTAGGTGACATGTTGCACCATTAGCCATATTCTGTGATTTTATAATGCCCATATCGAGATTCGCCATCCCTAAAGAGACATACCTTAATGTCACTCGACCTTTCACCAGAATATTGAATCGTGCATTGGCGCCTATAAACAAAGATGGTTGTTTACCCCGGAGGTGGTGGGGGAGGGGTGCAGTGATTCTGAGTGGCTTCATAGGCAAAGACCCTGATATTTTAAATCAATTCTATGTACCTATACAATAGCAGTCAACACCACAATCTTTGCAATGCTAGTCAATTACAAAACTCTCCATGCGCATTGTCATGGAGGCCTTTGGAGAGCCGCAGTCAGCTAATCTTAACCCCCGGCCCATTTTGTGCATTCAAATTTCAATTGCATTTTAAAATGTATTTTTTTAAAGTAAGAAATGATTGCATATCTCACCACCCAGTCCCTCAATTTTTACTTGGTAAATAAAGCTGGCTTGGCCAAAATCGGTCTGTCTTTTTCTATGTGGTGCAATTTGTAGTTTTGCTCTCTTTTTGCACAATAAAAACGTTTTTAAAATATGAGCAATGGCCTCTGCTTAATAGACCTAGTAGGAATCATTTTTTATTATTCAATATTTAATTGCAGTTTAGGAAGATTCAATACCAGGACTTCTAAATACATAATATGCAGCATAATTTTAAGTACTGATACACAAGCCCTGCCTAACATAAACCTCTGATTTCTGAGTTACTGAATTCTCGGAAATGCTTTATAGCAAGTGAAAACCGCTGCTAGACAGAACTCCGATCTCTCTCTCTAGCAGGAACAATATCACAAGAGTTATCTTGACATTTTTAATGCTTTTTGAAAATTGGACGCCCAGGAATCTCTGCTCCAAATGTTTTTTAAATCATAAATTATGGATAAACACAGCGCCCTTTCCACCCGAGGTCAGCGTCCCAATCCCACTTCCCTAAAGCCGGCACTGTCGGAAAATGTTGGCCAAGCATTTCAGTCATGTTGAAAAGCACTAATTAACTCTTTGAGTCCTGTTGAGCGGTGTAGGGGATAATATTTGGGGGCCCTGTGTCGATAAAGTGCTGTAGCCTTGCTGACAAGTGCTGTTGAAATAGTGCAGCCTCGTGGAGAGCTGATGGTAAAGCAGAAACGCTTCGTGGGGAAGAATTAGTAATCCGCATTTGTAGCCCTTTTCCTAAGGGATGATATAGAAGTGCTGCTGGGAAGTGCTGCTGAGAAGTGCAGACCTTGTTAGCGAATACTGGCAAAGTCTGACAACTGAGTTGAGAAGTGTTGGGAATGTAAGTCAGCCATCTTGAGAAGTATTACTACTGAGAAAGGCTTGTGAATGGTCACACGACCTGCTGAGAAGTACTTGAGCCCTACAACCCGGCCAGTGTTATGGATAAAGAACTTCATCTCTGCTGAGAAGTGCTGGTAAAGTATGGCATACGTCTTGAGAACTATCACTACTGAAAATTGTAATAATAATGCATATTTGTAAAGCGCAAACTTATCACCCCTTGAGGTTTCAAGGCAGTGGGGGCCCCTGGGGAGATTAGGTGAGCTATTACTCAGAGTCACATGATGCTGAGCTGAGCGATCGAGCCGTGAGCTCCCCGCTCCGGAGTCAGCCTCTCAGGCCGCTGCACCACACCTCTCCCCTCGTGCGAAATGCTTGAAAAGTGCTGCAGTCCTGCTCAGTATAATACAAGTGCCTTATCTCTGCTGAGCAGTGACCGTCACATGGAGTGGCTCTGCAGATTAATGCTTTTAAAGTATCGCAGCGGAACCAGTGGAAAAAGTTTTCAGCCTTTCTGAAAAGTATTGCTGAAGTGGTTCAGAACTGCTGAGGAATCTTGTTACATTCTGCCAGCTCTGTTGACAAGTGTTAACGTCATTTTTAGGTCTCATGCCTAGCGTTGCAGTGCGCAACACTGCTCGCGCAGCGAGAGGCCTCTTGTACGGGGTTTGAAAATCGGCCTAGGAATCGCACACGCTTGTGTGTGTGCTTTTCCTTTTGGCCCACGCGACTGGGCTTTGTGTGTGTGTTTTTCACTAAGACGGCACGCAATAGGCCAAAGGCAGTCGCGTTGCTCCGCCCATGGCCTATTGGTGTCTGTTACGCGCACTGCCGGCCATGTGGTTTCAATTATCGTGCCAAGACACGGGCGTGATAATTGAAACCACAAGGCAGCGGTTGCGCCCGTGCTCGCACCACTTGTGTGCTTGGATTTCAACGTGACGGAGATAACAGCCGGGGTTATTGTGTGAGAACGAGCGTGGAGGGAGGTGCTGCTCCCTGGAGGTGTTATAGAAAGGTTGCGTGTTTTCGGTTGCAGAGCTGGAAACGGGCTCGAACAGGTGAGCGGCTCCAGGATCGTTATGTAAGAGTTCCCGATAGTACAGGCTCTGTCTCTGCAGCAGCTTTGCAAATGTACACATTTCCCTCTTTGCTTTCGTTGTCTTGTTAGCATTTATTTGGTGCTGGTGGAGAGGCTTTTGCCAATGTCCTGCCGGCGCGTCCTCTGCACGTTTCATTTTAAAACGAACCTGTTGGACCAGTCGAGACCTGCATCGTTCCAGCATTCCTCTCGTGTTTGAAAACAAGAAGATAGCCCGGATAGGGGGGAGGGGAGTGGCCGGGAAGTAGGGGGTGCAAGCTGCCTCTAAAGCGGGGACGACAGTGGTTGAGCAGATAGCTAGGAGTGGAGCAAGTTAGAAGTGCTTTGAAGGAGAGCGATGTAGCCATGCTAGAAGCACAGCAATGAGTCTAAATGGCGGAGGGCAGTTTATAACCTAAAACTAAACTTCTTCCTTGCCTGAGAGCAATACTGGTAGCGTGATATGTGCCCCATGTATACTGGTAACCTGGCATGGTGCGCCAAACAGACCTTACAGGAAAGCCCCGTTAGGCCAATCGGCACTGCTGATGTTTGGAGGGCTAGATTAGTTAAAACCCCAGCTCTTTCCGCCCGAGCACCAGACGAGGGGGCGAGGCGCAAGCCTGTCTTTGCAAGAACCAACATGCTTAACTGCTGCAGAGACATTTTACCCAAGCTACTCTGCCGCACCCTAAAATATTGGTCACTTCATTAGTTCAGCTTCAGAACTGCCTTTAAATGGTGCATCTTTGGGACAAATGTGCGGAAAATAGATTGTGTTTTTACGTTCCAGATGCCTTTTCAGTCCCCGGATTACTTTCTGAATGTAACGTCATAATCTACCTAGTTTGGATTGGGCCATGGCTGTGCTTAAACTGCAGCCTAACCGAATGCAAGCATCGAAATTCCGTAAAAGCACATGAACCGCACTGCTTGTTCCTGGTACTGCTTCATGCCAGTGCATAATTTTACCTGTGAACGACAACCTTCACAGGGGGAGGTAGTGCCAGGCTCCATTTCCTACTTTGTAAGGTCATTGGAGCTTCCAGATTACAGTCTTGGTGACCTCTTGTTTAAACACCCCAAACAAATCTCGTATACACAGACCGTATTATTAATTAGGACTCGTCGGATACACACCTCTTGAAGTCTGCATAAGGTTGTTTTATTTATGTAGAGCTGCGTGTAAGCACTTTAAATGGTTTTCAAATTGTCTAATTCAGTGTTCTTGAGTTTATCAGTCAGTGGTCCTAATCGACGAATGAAGATGCTCATCCGTATGCAAATTTGTAATCTACAGATCCCATCAGACTCGAGGCGTGCAGTAAACGCTTAACAAGCTGAGCCTCCTTGCAGACCAATCGGGCTTTATAGCGTGAAAGTGCAGGCACTTGTCTGAAGGTGTTAGTACCTGCTGCAGGTCAGCGGTCCAGATCTCCGCTGGAACATCTCTACTTTTTATTCTTCCACGTTTGATGAAATTGTAACTGTATTTCTTTAGCGCTTACTGCACCTGACGAGGCGGTGAAGCGCTTTTCGGCGAGTAGCATGCTACTCCGGAACCCAAACTATTAGAGGTGGATTAATATAGGGAAATATAAGTTGTTAATTTGAGAGTTGGACGTGTGAGTCTGATTAGGATAAGAATTGACTGTGATCATCACCTCAAACACCAGCTTTGTCTAATGTGCATTCATTCACTCTTCTCGAGTCTGCGAGCTGCTGTTCCTTTGGCTGCAACAAAAGGCTCGTCCACTCCTGCATGCTTTCAAAACTGATCACATGTTGAGCTCTCGGTGGCTACTTGCAGATGCTGTTAACTTACTGTTTTATGTTTCCGTGTCTCGAGTGCCTGGTGGTTCAAAGCATTGGCTGCAGGGGCGCCTTAAGGCTGCAGACTGGGGGAAGCACGAAGACTGCAGTGCATGTTTTTGGTATGAAGCCTTGTGCTACAGAAAAGGGGCATGTGAGAGTGTTTATTTTTGTTTGTTTTACAGATGTGCATGGGAGTACGCCAGTATTCTGTGTAGTGCTCCAGCACCTTCATTTAGGCCCTGCTCGCCTTGGCTTCAGAGCATTTGCAATGCAACAGGTCTCGCATTTGTTGGAGTTGGAGCTATTGACATTGTAAATATCAATGTTTTTTAGGTATGTGTTTAAGTGGAGTGAAAATTTAAAGAACAAGCGGTGCGTAAACACACACTTTGTACATATAGTCGTTGCTTAGGAGAAGCAGTGCTGCCAGTAACTGCACCTCTTTTACTGCCAGCCTTGCTTCTCGTAAGCAAGGACTATAAGTTTAAAGTGCGTGTTTACACACTGCTTCCAGGTTTTGAAAACACAGAAATAAGTCATTGTCATTTACAATGCCAATAACTCAAACTCCTGCAAATGCGAGACCTATTGCATTTCAAATGCTTGTTAACCTCCACTCCCCTCGACACCTCCCGCCCCCCTTCGTTGCAATCTATAAAGAAACACCGGCTCATGCTGCACTTGACACACCATACACAGGCAGGCTTGAAGTAGCTTCCTTACAAGTGCAGAAAAGTTCCTTATCATCTGCCCCTATGTTAATAAGAGTGACTTTTAGCCCCTGCTGTTTCTTTCGGCCATCAGCACTGAGCATGCTGGGACTTGTAGTTTCCGCCTCCTATTGTATCTATAAAGTTCCAGTTCCCAGCATGCTTAAGGCTGTCTGCTGAAGACCCATGATTTTCTGAAAGTCCCTGCCGTGGTGTATAGACAGATGGCGAGCCTATGCGGCTATAGGGAAGCCCAAGTTCAGTCCAGCTCAGAAAAGTGTTTCACGTGTTGTATGTTGCCGAGAGTGAGGGCTGGCGCCTCAAAAGACACTGCTTGAAGAGAGACCATATGTGCATTTCCCACGGTAGCCCGAAAGCGGCATTTTTTTTGTTCTCTCTTGTGGGAAAAATAGATGCTAAAACGTTGGATCAAACTACCTGATGTTTGCCAGTGAGTTGTGATGTTTTAGCAGCTTTGCTCCTCTATTTAGATATTTTTACATTCCCTTTTCTCATTTTTAGGTCTCGGGACCATCCGGTCTGCCGAAGGCAGAACCGGAAATCCGGAGATTTAATGTTTCTGAGAGTGGCTCTTTAGCCCGCCTCTCTTTTTGGCTCTCCTCCATTGGCTGGCTTCCTAAACGGAGGCCAGCCATTGGAGGAGAGAGCCGTCCCTCCAAATAGGCTCCGTCTTTTTCAGATTCGGGGGCGTGTTCCGTGCTGTTCTTTCCACTTTTTAGCCACGCCCCCGAATCTGAAAACCACCGCTGCGTTTCTCTGAGGCATTTCTGCTTCGCCTCGGAGAAAGGCAGTGGTGTGCTTGTTCTTTATTGAACGGTGTTAAGTAGCTGAATAGTTCGTAGTTTGTGATTTTTAACATGTACTACCTAACTGTAGAATTATATGAATATATCGCCTAAAACACATTTATTACACAAATTAATAATAATTTGCATTGAAACGGGCATTGGTAGGCTGTCCCCAGGTCGGTAACCCAGTGTGTAATTGTGGCTACAGAATGGTCCAGGGCCGGCAATTCCAAACCGAATCCCGGCTCCCCCGCCACGCACATCTCTCCCTCCTCCGCCCCCGCCCCTCTCTATCAGACTCCGGTGGTACCGCCTTCTCGGTGCTCTCAGGAGCCAGCTGCAAGCCAGATGTGGCAGCTCAGGAGCCACTTCCAAGTGCAGGCCGGTGGGCAGGGTGTGGTGAGGGGAAACTTCGGCGGTGCCCTCCCGGCAAGTTGCGAGTGCCCCCTGCCTGCCCGGGGAGGGGAGGCGGCCGCATCAGACCCTGCCGGGAGGAGGGCAGCGAGGCGGCGCTGCGGAGGCTGCACATGGGCGCTGCAGCCTGCGGGGCTCCTCGCCGCCGCTGTGTGCCTTCCAGAGATGCCAGCCCCCTGCGCGGGTTCATGCCTTCCCTGCGCTGCCGTCTATCACTTGTAGGTGCCCGACTTGCGACAATGTGGCTTAAAATGGCTTTCAGGAGTAAAGTGTGCGCGGCATGAAAACGTGGGGGATGCCTGGAGCGCGGAAAGTGTAGAGCATAAACAGGAAAGCCGTTCAAATCCGGGAAGCCTGGAAAGTGAAATCATGAGGTAAGAGAAGAGCTCCTCCTCCAGGTGCCCCCCCCCCCCCCTGCCTTTTGTTTGATTTTCTCCTCTGCCACCCCTGTCCTGTTTTGTGTGAGTTTCTGGCTGCCGAAAAGAGGGCATGAATGGACCAATTTCCCTGCATCTTGTTTTGACTTGCATCCCCCGGCAGTTACCTGAGACTTGAATGTTTCTTCAGCTTTGAAGTCAAATTTAGTGGCGGGGAGCGGGGCTACTTACTGTGGTTGCTGAACGTAGAGCAGAATAACTTTCCTTGAACACAACCCCAACCCTTCCAGCACTTAACTCCAGAGGCAGATTGCTTGATTTTCTGCCACCAGACAGTAGTCTTTTTTGCTGGGGGTCCTCTCACCCTGAATGCTGAAGTGCATATATTTTTTTGTCACGCCCTAGGATATAAAGGGAGCTTTGATGCACCTATCTCAGGGGGTGATGACATTTCATTTTTTTTTAATCAGGCATAGCACGGCATAAAACTGTGTTTTTGCTGCGAGTTCCAAGTTCGAAATATGGCAAAACTTTAAAGTGCTTTGAGTAAGTGGGTGATACGCATCAGTGGAGCGCAGATACAGGTATCCGACGAAGCTGTCACTCCACGCAGGGTCTGTCCAAAGAACATTCAAGGTTTACGTCTGTATCGCGAAAACGTTAGAGAAGCCACATGAAGGGCGTCAAGGAGCTGTTGACATACTATATGAAGTGGCTCTGTGTGGGTAGGTGGCTCTGTGTGGGTGCAAATGCAATAGGTCTCGCATTTGAGTGATTTAAGCTATTGACATTGTAAATAACAATGCCGTTTCTTTAAATGTTTTAAAAACACAAACATAAACAAAAATAATGTCATGAGCAATGCCAATAGCTCTAACTTTAACAATGCCGAGACCATTGCATTGTAAATGCTTGTTTTTTTCCTTCTTGTTTCTACAATGGCAGCCAGGCTTGCCCTTTTATTTCCTGGAAGTAGTCCTTTCCACGAGTGCCTAGAAGGCGGGAGTAGCTTTAAATAAACGCATATTGCAGGTGACACTGTTCACCGATTCTGCCCGGAGCTACGAGGAAGCGACGAAGAGGGTGTTGTTTAGTGCCCATTTCATCATGCGTTTCATCAGTCACAGAGATGTGAACTGACCAAGCTCGCACAGTGCCTCCGCCAGCCGCCGAGATCCCCCCTGCCCCTCCCATGGCCCCGCACTGCCTTCTTTTCAGATTCCTCGAGAGATGCTGGTGTTTCGTGGCGCTCTCGGGGTTCAGGTAAAATGCTCTGAATGACGCCTGTTTTCATTCGGTGTTTGTCCTGAAAACAAATAAGAACATGTCATTGTACGTGACTTTTATGTCCACAGTAGACACTCCCGTGTATATTGTCCCACGGAGAGGAAGCTGCAGGCACTCCCAGCTCCATTGTCTCTACTATGCACTGCTATGCATTATAGTTATTTGTTACAGTCCCTTCTGGACTAGGCGCACCCAGTGAAGGCGAGCACGAGCCCAGACCAGGAATACATATTGTGCATTCACATTTCAATTGCATTAAAAAAAATTTTTTTTTTAAATAAGATATGATTTGCATATCTTTCACCAACCCTTTCCTCAATTTTTACTAGGTAAATAAACCTGGCTCGGACAAAATAGGTCTGTCTTTTCCTATGTGGTGCAATTTGCAGTTTTTCTCTTTGTTTGCACCATAAAAACTTTTTTAAAATATGACCAATGGTTTCTGCTTAATAGACCTAGTAGGAATCATTTTTTTATAATTCGATATTTAATTGCAGTTTAGGAAGATTCAATAACAGGACTTCTAAATATATAAATTACAGCATCATTTTAAGTACAGATACACAAGACCTACCTAACACAAGCCTCTCATTTCTGAGTTACTGAACTCTCCGAAATAATTCCAATGTTTTCTTATTGAAAAAAATATTGCTACCCCCCTATATTTTAAATGAAATTTATTGCAACACAGCTTTTCTGCTAAGCACTTGAATAAATTGTAAACAGATAGTTTAGTTTAAATTTGGATTCTTAATTGTGCACAAAAACAAAAAAAAAATCCAATTGCTGTCTTTTCTTAGAACCATGTCTAATATCTCAAATCCATCACAAATACATCTCCAACTGTAATCTGCGTGGCGTAGGACCCTGAATGTGGGCAACAGGTGTCCATCTATCAAAGATATTGTCCCCCAAAAAACACCTTAATACACTCCCAAAACCTGTTTCCTGTTTCTAATACCACTGAGTTCCGTGATCTTTAGAACAGGGATGTTCACTAAAGTTCCAGATATGCGTAGAATTTTCTGATTAGCCATATGGGATCAATTTCCATAAGAGTACTGTAAATGGACAGTTAAATATCAGTTTGTACCCAGAATATGTGGCCTGGATCCAGCCCTTCTGGATAGACATGGGCATCCCTGCTTAGGAAGTTCCCTTTGATCCTCATCGCTGTCTTTCTAATGTGGATACGGCTCAGATCTAAAATATATCTCTCGTCTTCTTTGCTTTGCTCTCAGAACTCTTGTTTCCTTTCTGCCTTTTGTTGCTGTTTGACCTTCTTTTCACACTTCTCTTTCTTCTTTGATATGCCACCCTCACCAACTTAATTCTGACCCTTAGTTTGAGCTTCTTCTTCTGCAGATAGCCGTCTGTCCTCTCGTACTGTCTTTCTATGTCTGTCATCTCAACCTTCCTGCGCCGCGCGCCCTCTCGGCAGGAGGCGCGTTCTGAGGTAGAAAATGGGTCTATTCTTGTACGCAGTGGGAAGCTTCCAGAAGGGCTTGGAAAGCTCTCTACCAAACTCCCAGACACTTCATTACTGCCTGGACTCACTACCCTCCCCTCTCCTCAGCTGCTCCCTGACATCTGCATTACGCGTCCCACTGGCCCACCAGCGAAGATCAGTGGGCGCCATCTTTCATTCCAGAGCTAAACAGCCCAAGCACCGAAGAGCTCTCTCGTAGAGCTGCATGCGATGACACTCTTTTAAGGCTATCTACTGCTCAGTCATTTTGTAACATCTTTAGAAACAGAAAGGCCATCTCAGGCCCTATTTACTTTTAGTGCATTTCCTCAAATGATGGCAAATTTTTTAAATTCAAGAAATTTTCTTTAAAAATTAATCAAAAACTTTAGGCAATAATTGTTTTTGGATGCACAGGTGGATGCTTAGAAGACCGTCCATGTGCGAATATGTGCAAAAATCCCACTTTAAAATGCAATGGCATGAATTCTATATTTCTCAGGACCAATCTAAGAAGTTACAAGATTCAACGATCTTTGTGAATTACAGAAAATATTTCACAACTCCCAGTGAAATATGTGTTTAATCATCATAATGGCATCATCAAAATATTCTCAGAGCTCTGTCATTGCCAGATCTATTCTTGGGAGATGAACAAAACCTGAGTGTTCTAATCCCATTCCTTTCCCATTGTTAGCAGCACCTTCTCTTATCTGTGTCCCCCTGATAACGCGAAGTAACTAATGATAACCCGTGGATTAGTACCGCGTACCTGGTTCTGGTAGCACTATCCGGATCTCTTTGGCTTTGTGGCACAACCACCTTGAAGCTGCACACCTGACATTCCACCAAAGCCCTTCATCTTCTTACATGGCACTATAGGCAACTTTATAACATTAAAAGCTTTGAGCATATATACATTTCTTTGTATACAAAAATAGTTTTGCGTAGAGAACGCACTTGCCTATTTTTACTTTTTAATGTCTGATTTACATCCCATGAGAAATAATTTCCCATTTGAAAGACATTTCTCTTGCTAATGCTGTCCTTCATCTACAACTCACTTTAGTCCTCCATCAAGAACCGTTTCCTCACCTTCCCACTCTTGCAGGGACTGACTCTATGTGCTGCCCATTCAGTGTGTGGAAGGATGCCGACCATGTGACCGAATCGTTGGTAGCGTGGTATGAACACTGCACTAATTGCCCACCATGCATCACCAATCTTCCAGTCGCAATAGTGAAACAGTGAATTGAACCCCGTCCTTCACAACACACCTGGACATCTCATATCAATCACTTTTCTGAGGGCGGCTGCATTATACAATAGTGTGCGTTGCTGGTGCCCTTAAAATGTCACAGTGTACGGTGAAGTAAATCCATTCTCTTGTCTTTAATTACCATTGATGGAGACCATCCGGAACCAAAGCATCCTTCAAAGTGTAATACCTTTCTACGCGCTCAGATGCTCAACAGCACAAATACATGGAAGCCACTTTAAAATGTTCCGTCAAAGATACAGGATAAACTCAATGGCCAATTTCCCTTGACCATGTGTGTGGTAACTCATGCATAAGTGCTTCTGAATGCATGTTAAATCGCCGATCTCTCAGACAATAAATAGAATTTCTTGTAGGAGAAACCCAACTTCCACATCCAGGCTTTTGTTTCTTGGAAAAAGTAAAATCCCTATGCCCCACAAGCGGGCATAATCCATCAGCGAAGGACCAACATTTCCTTGTAAAACAGCTGTCAGTCTGATCATCATAGGATTCACAGTGCGCCTCAAGAAAAACGTGAAAAAGATGTATCCGCATGCATACCAGCCGTGCTCCAGTACAAATGGAAATGATCTATTTCCAGGATTTTACATGGTCACAGTAATTAACACTCTTAAACATAAGGCTCATTTATAATGGTGCAAGATCAGACCCTTATGCTGTGGGATGCCCAGCATGCAATGCTTTATTATGCTTTCCAGCAGTTTTGTATATAAATATGTCATACTAGAACGTCATTACACTAAATGACATTTAAATTGAATTAAATATGCTATGGGATGGTATACAACTTTTAAACTTTTAAATCATATACAAAAACATTTAACCCCTACAGGTTCGATATCTTTTCATGAATCTGAACTACAGAATTATATTATATTATATAATATCCAAGTGTGTTTGCGTTCAAACTATAGAGTGCTCACAAGCATAACTCATCACTTCACTTCTAAACAACTATGACTGGGAACAGCCACTGTGCACATTCTTTTGGTTCGAAGAATCCATCATGATACATTTTGGGCAATGGTTTAGCAAATTTCTCTCTGAGTACAGTGACGCAACTCAAAAACGGCACACAGTGGTTAGGCACCTTTCTTTAACTTTATACACTGCCAGAAATGCATTAATTTGTTCACCCTGCTTTAATTTTAAGCAGTGACAACATTTGCCTGAAATCCTCTTTACACTACTTCAACATCCTTTATAAATCCCCATCTTGTTAGAACAAGTTGTTTCTTGTGGCACAGAAGGTGTGTCTAATTTTATTTCCTGTTTTCTCTGGTGTCTTCACTCTACTATGGTGACTAGGTTTGCTCTATTTTACCCTACAAATTCCTTGTTTTGAATGCACCGTTTCTATTGTCCATACTAAACTGTTTGTTATCTTATCCACCTATTAATCCTCCTCGGGTGTGCAAAATGACGCAGTCCGCCACATCACAAATGTGCATATCTTTTTTACAAATTTGCAACCGGAGAAATCAATCGATCTAGCCTTTGGGACCTTATATGTATTTATCTATGCAGCACATTAGTCTGGGTGCTGAAACATCTACTGTTCTTTAACATGGAGGGAAAGTAAGCAGCAAACTGCATGAGACGCCAGGTATGGGAACACATGGAGAGAAATATTGCCTTTCAGCGGGAAATGGTACAGTCCAAAACTCTGTTTTTAATATAAAATCAGGGCCTTTGGTGGCCTTATTACTGAAAATACAAGATGTGAAAAAAATATTATTGTCTACAGGGAAGACAATGTCTATGGACTGGAATCTAGAGAATGCTAAAGTGATTCTGGTATTTTACTGACCTCTGTTGGTTGTTTTCTATCAGGAAAGTTAAATAGAAGCAGTTGCCAGACAAAATTTAAAATAGAAAGTCCCGCAGCAGAAAGCAATTCTGGTATTTTACTGACCTCTACTGGTCTTTTTCTATCAAGACAGTTAAATAGAGGCAGTTGAACAGAAAAAAAGTCCCTAAGTGGAAGGAGACAAGTCCTAGGGCTGATCTCCAGAGCCCACAAAGTACATACGCATATAAGTATATACTAAAGTATATACAAGAGGTCTCAAATGCTCGTAAAAAGAAGGAAGAGCTCTTGTGTGAATGCGCAGTAGCGAGAAACACTCCAGCGACTGTTCAGCACTCCTGTCTGTGGCAGATGGAAAACAGAGGTTTGGCAGCCTCCCACTATGATTCCCTGCCCTGAAATGAACTCGATCTGGACTTTTCGCATCATGAAGTCCCTGATACGCGGCTGCTGAGCTGTTGATTATTGGCCCTCACTGTTCAAAGCTAAGGTCACCATTGAGAGGTAGTGGGTAAATGTCCCCCACTCAGGAGCCAATTCTGCACTCTCGATGCAGAGCTAGAAATGCACCTATTAATTCCTACAGCCACAATTTCCTGTCTCTACTTGGCAGGACAGTTTAGCTTGCAAGAAATGATGGCATGTGAGAGCCAGGTGGCTGAACTTCACCTCTGGCTCCCACCTCTAACTCATGAACACTCTTTGAAAGTGCCAGCTGTGCAACATCTGCTGCAATCCTTTAACCAAGCAAGAGAACATTGTTAATTGCCCTTCCCCTCCTTATGCGCTATAACCATCATCTCGGGCTCATAACTGCAGGGCAGTCAGTTTGTAGCAGTTAATACATATTATTATTACTATTAATATGATAATACTGGTAATCATAATAATAATATTAATATATTACTCGTCAATGTATGGTTCCCCTCTTTAGGATGAATGACTTGACACTGGAGGTTACTTAACTCTGAGGCCATGTTCCCTGTCCTATGAATTAAAAACAATCTTTAGACACATTTGTTTTTATGGTCTGGCCTGACAGTGCGCTGTCACCAGACAATGATGTGAGCATCACTAGAGAAGGGCTTTGGCTCCGCCCACATGTTGGGGCCAGAGGTACATATTTTTATCCAGTGGAAGCTATGTGCTTTCACAAGAAAAATGCTTGCCCTCTGCACAGCTCTTTTGTTTATATATCCAGCTGTTTAATCCTGGACTTTCAGGGGCACATACATGACATTGTGAAGCGTGTAACTGGGTAATTTACATTGTTTTTCTCTAGCAGCAGCACCAGAGCACTGTCATTAACCTACATGGATTTTTAGGTCTGGTTCGACCGTGCATCCGTCAATTGACCTTTTAACCTACACCAATATTATTCTATAGTTCTTTTTTTCCGCACAATTACATGTCCATTCCCATGCTATTCACTTGCAATGCTCCACATTAGCATACCATTAAAGATTAATGGGGTGACCCAGTATCTCACAGAACCTGGGGGACTAGAACAGCACGTACTAATAGCTGGTTCTGTCAAGCAAGGTAGAATTACTTTAAAACTTATATTTTATCCTGACCACTAGAAAAGGTCAATCATCGGTATATAGTTCGCATTATATACCATACAGACACAAAAACACTGAGTGTCTGTATGGTACATAATGCAAACTATATACCATTCATTGACCTATCCTAGTGGTCAGGATAAAATATATGTATTAAAGTAATTCTACCTTGCTCGACAGACCCAACTATTTGTTCATACTGTGTCACATTACCTTCCAGCATTCCTTTACAGCCAGACCTATTGGCTTTGCCAGTGCTTGTTGCTACCTTTCTCCAGCCCTGCTGACTGTGAGTCACTCTGGCCGACTGCCAGCCAATGGACTGCCTCCTCCGCTCCTGACGTCAGCTCTCAGCGCGCACACTTCACGAGCCGAAGACCATAAAGGCCTAGATTGCTTTCCCGGGCTGTATTTCACTATTTCATTCCTTTCTGAAAGTAGAACCTTCCTTTCTCGCGTTCAGGTCCCTCTAAAGCACCATTTCAGATCCAAGTCATTATCTTTAGTTCACGGACAGTTTATCCTTTATCAAATTCCATTTAATTCTCTTTTTTCATTATTTATTGGTCCAGGGAGCACCTTGACAACTTTTCTTTCTGCCTTTTTGCAAATTCTATTCACCCGTCGCATTTCAGCATAGAAAATTCGTTTTTTAACCAGGGAGCAAAGTTTTAGTTTTCTCTTATTTAAAAAACATAAAAGTGAAACATGGAAACTAGTGCAGTGCTCTGATTGGCCGGCCTTCCTTGATGTTGCTTTTCACTGTGTGTTATACAATTCGCACTATGCAAGAACACGCATAGTGTATTAAAACTGAGTTTTCTTGGTTATCTGCATGTAGCTACGTCTCCTAAAGTGGCCGAGGAGGAACGGAATGCAGGTGGAGAAAGATCAGGGGAGAGGAAAGGGGAGACAAGGAATATATATTATTTTTTTAAATGTCAGCATTTTTGTAATATCGTCGTACAGAGGGCTCGAAGCAATGTATTCTGGGTAATAGCTATTTTAAATGAGGGTGTGCAGAATTGTCATTTTCTAATTTCGCATAGCGCCAAGTCTTGGAATATCTGTTTTTCCACTACTTGGGTAATGTTTACTTAGGAAGTCGCGGTACAAGTAGGAAGGGTCTTGTAGGAAGACAACAGCTGGATGTGTGCAGCTGCTGCAGTGCCAAAGCTCACGCATGACTATACAAACTGCACGGACAATAGATTGAGCAGGCGTCTTGTGTGCACTTAGTAGACAACAGCAGACGTGGTGCACGGTTCTCATGCAGATGATCATAGTACACTAAAGCCTGTAATCAATGGCAAGAGGTTACCTGTGGCAGCTTGGATGTGGCATTACGGCCAGAGCTGCTGCAGGGGCAGCTCCTACATTTGAGCAGAGAAGCGTCGCCCCAAAAGCCCCAGAGCAAAAAACATAAAACGGTAATAAAGTTTATTTATTACTGTTTTATTTTTCAGCAACCCGTCCCAAACTAAGTGTCAGGACAGGGTGGGGCCAGTGCTGCCGAGTGGCAGCAGCAGGGAGCTGGGTGCTTAAAAATGCGCATGTCTCGTTTTAGGACGGCCAGCCAGACATGCGCATTTTTAAAGTTCTCAAACTTACCTGTCTTAGACAGCTGGGTTGGAGAAAGCACAGGCCCCCGTGATCTTAGGAGCGCTAAGAGGGAGGCCGCTCTTTCCAATCCCGGTGCTGCTTCCATGCTGTGAAATCGACGCCAGTATTGGGTAGTGCAGTTTCCTGCATCAGCAGCTTCCTGGAAGACGTCACACTACCAAGGTAAGTGGTATTTTTTTTTTGTGTGACCCCCCACGCATCCTCCTACCCACCACCCTCGGTACACGCCAGCCACTGCTGCTGACATTGGAACAGGGACCCAGGTTTTTGGCCCAGCATGGAGCGAACATCCTGTGATTCTGGGTAAATCACTGACCTAGTGTAATGTGGACTCTTGAGTGAGTCAGGTTTCCTCTCCCCTACGTCAACAATGTAATACACGGCGTATTTGTCTCTAGGCATCTGCATATATAGGGTTTATACCCTGGCATTTCTCATGTATATTTGTTTTAACACACATATATCAGTGTAGGCAGTTGCCCCGCCTGCCACCGTGAGAGGGAGCACACAGACACACTGCACACATGACATAAATATGGGCTTCTTGCTAGTGTAAGCTGAGCACACAAATAACAAACGTTCATGTGCTCTGTGAATATTACCCTGAAGCTGTTGAAGAGGGTGCTTCCAGGAGCACTGACCTCTGACACCACATAGCATCATCCATGCTGCTGCTTTGACAACACCAGCAGTTGTTGGTGGTGCACGCGGGGATGACCAGCTCTGGCAGGTTATCTCAATAAGTCATTTCGACACAGAACAATGGGGGCTTGGGGTTGAAAAATGACTGGTGACACGTATAATGAGTTTCCCATCAGTTCTTGGGCGCTTTCATCGGCAGGGTTCTTCCTGCAGCCATGTTGGCTCTGTCGGCATCATCAGGGTAGGTTCCTCCATTGGATGTAACTCGCAGATAGTCACCTCCACCAGAAGATGCAGTCACTGTGGTCGTCCATGCGAAGTAAACTGGTGCTTCCCGAGCCTCATTGCCTCAGAAAGAGGCTGGTCATCTTCAGCACTTCTTTGTTCTGAACTCTGTGCTTTGTCTGTGCTGCCCATCCCAACCCATAGGAGGCCTGATCATCGCTGCACGCCCGAGACGGCTTCTCTCTCTCTTTCTCACTCACTCCCTTCCTTCTCCTGGGGATGCAATAAATGTGAATCAGGTATGGAGTAAAACTGGCTGGAATGTAAATTACGCCTGCATAATTTGCATAATTTTGGAAATGACACAATAAGCTTGTTCGATAAAGTTCCCGAAATTACGCCATTACTCCACTTGGCGTGATTGTATGCTGTTCGTAATTTGTGGTAAAAATGTACTGTGAGAGGGAACAACAGAACGTGAGTGGCTGTTGTTTGTGGTGCATTTGTTTAAATGCGTACTCATGCCAAAAATTGTGTGAGGACCCATTATATTCTATAATATAGCTCGAAATGGCACATTTACATTTCATGTAATTGCTTATAATTTTGTTGAAATTTTGCATAATTATGTGAAACCAAATTAACTGAATTTTGCACACCCCTTTTACTCAGAAACATGTGCTTGTCCTAATATGAAATCCAGAACTTGTATTTAAACAGTAACAATATTCATCCAACAGCCAGATGCATAAGCCTGGACATTTCTCGCCAAATAAACACATGTACACCCAGTTGCGGCTGGCACATATAGGGGATGGCGGGGGGATGTAAAAAAACACATAAAAGGAAGAAAACTTACCTTATCCCTGCTGCGTTTCTCCTCCGTCAGGACTCGGGAACCAGGAAGCACCCAGGATCCCCTGACCAATCACAACGCTGCAATGCAACATTGTGATTTAAAAAGCACTTAGGCTCCTCTGACCAATCAGAATGCTGCAATGCATTGCAGCGTTGTGATTGGTCTGAGCATCATTGTTCAGCGCTCAGTCAGGAACAGGGAGCCTGGGCATGCTGTGCACACAGGCTGTAATGTAGTCTGTGTGGAGAGCAGGGAAGGTGCGCATGACTGTTTGCAAGCCCGAGAAGGCCTTAGCTGTGGGCAAAGCACTCCTTCCCTGCCCTATCATCGAAACAGCCCCACCTTTCCCAGCCACAGGAAAAAATAACATGTTAATAACGTTCAATTATTATCATTTAATGTTCCCTTTGTAACACTGCTTAAAAGCAGGGGTCGAGGCTCCTCTTCCTTTGTGGGGGAGGAGCCACAACTGTACAACGCAATGTCCATCTTCATATGTACAGACAAATGCACTGTTCACCAGCCCACAAAGAGTACACACGTGAGTCAGGTATAGTGAAGGAACAGTTTGTGCATGGGAATTCACATAAATAACCATATGTACAAACAAATGCACTGTTCACCAGCCCACAAACAGTACACACATGAGTCAGGTACAGTGAAGGAACAGCTTGTGCATGGGAATTCACATAAATAACCATATGTACAAACAAATGCACTGTCACCAGCCCACAAACAGGACACACATGAGTCAGGTAGAGTGAAGGAACAGCTTGTGCATGGGAATTCACATAAATAACCATATGTACAAACAAATGCACTGTCACCAGTCCACAAACAGTACACACATGAGTCAGGTAGAGTGAAGGAACAGCTTGTGCATGGGAATTCACATAAATAACCATATGTACAAACAAATGCATTGTTCACCAGCCCACAAACAGTACACACATGAGTCAGGTAGAGTGAAGGAACAGCTTGTGCATGGGAATTCACATAAATAACCATATGTACAAACAAATGCACTGTTCACCAGCCCACAAACAGTACACACATGAGTCAGGTAGAGTGAAGGAACAGCTTGTGCATGGGAATTCACATAAATAACCATATGTACAAACAAATGCACTGTTCACCAGTCCACAAACAGTATACACATGAGTCAGGTAGAGTGAAGGAACAGCTTGTGCATGGGAATTCACATAAATAACCATATGTACGAACAAATGCACTGTTCACCAGCCCACAAACAGTACACACATGAGTCAGGTAGAGTGAAGGAACAGCTTGTGCATGGGAATTCACATAAATAACCAAATGTACAAACAAATGCACTGTCACCAGCCCACAAACAGTACACACATGAGTCAGGTACAGTGAAGGAACAGCTTGTGCATGGGAATTCACATAAATAACCATATGTACAAACAAATGCACTGTCACCAGCCCACAAACAGTACACACATGAGTCAGGTAGAGTGAAGGAACAGCTTGTGCATGGGAATTCACATAAATAACCATATGTACAAACAAATGCACTGTCACCAGCCCACAAACAGTACACACATGAGTCACGTAGAGTGAAGGAACAGCTTGTGCATGGGAATTCACATAAATAACCATATGTACAAACAAATGCACTGTTCACCAGCCCACAAACAGTACACACATGAGTCAGGTAGAGTGAAGGAACAGCTTGTGCATGGGAATTCACATAAATAACCATATGTACAAACAAATGCACTGTTCACCAGCCCACAAACAGTACACACATGAGTCAGGTACAGTGAAGGAACAGCTTGTGCATGGGAATTCACATAAATAACCATATGTACAAACAAATGCACTGTTCACCAGCCCACAAACAGTACACACATGAGTCAGGTACAGTGAAGGAACAGCTTGTGCATGGGAATTCACATAAATAACCATATGTACAAACAAATGCACTGTTCACCAGTCCACAAACAGTATACACATGAGTCAGGTAGAGTGAAGGAACAGCTTGTGCATGGGAATTCACATAAATAACCATATGTACGAACAAATGCACTGTTCACCAGCCCACAAACAGTACACACATGAGTCAGGTAGAGTGAAGGAACAGCTTGTGCATGGGAATTCACATAAATAACCATATGTACAAACAAATGCACTGTTCACCAGCCCACAAACAGTACACACATGAGTCAGGTACAGTGAAGGAACAGCTTGTGCATGGGAATTCACATAAATAACCATATGTACATACAAATGCCCTGTCACCAGCCCACAAACAGTACACACATGAGTCAGGTAGAGTGAAGGAACAGCTTGTGCATGGGAATTCACGTAAATAACCATATGTAAAAACAAATGCACTGTTCACCAGCCCACAAACAGTACACACATGAGTCAGGTGGAGTGAAGGAACAGCTTGTGCATGGGAATTCACATAAATAACCATATGTACAAACAAATGCACTGATCACCAGCCCACAAACAGTACACACATGAGTCAGGTAGAGTGAAGGAACAGCTTGTGCATGGGAATTCACATAAATAACCATATGTACAAACAAATGCACTGTTCACCAGCCCACAAACAGTACACACATGAGTCAGGTAGAGTGAAGGAACAGCTTGTGCATGGGAATTCACATAAATAACCATATGTACAAACAAATGCACTGCCACCAGCCCACAAACAGTACACACATGAGTCAGGTACAGTGAAGGAACAGCTTGTGCATGGGAATTCACATAAATAACCATATGTACAAACAAATGCACTGTCACCAGCCCACAAACAGGACACACATGAGTCAGGTAGAGTGAAGGAACAGCTTGTGCATGGGAATTCACATAAATAACCATATGTACAAACAAATGCACTGTTCACCAGCCCACAAACAGTACACACATGAGTCAGGTAGAGTGAAGGAACAGCTTGTGCATGGGAATTCACATAAATAACCATATGTACAAACAAATGCACTGTTCACCAGCCCACAAACAGTACACACATGAGTCAGGTAGAGTGAAGGAACAGCTTGTGCATGGGAATTCACATAAATAACCATATGTACAAACAAATGCACTACCACCAGCCCACAAACAGTACACACATGAGTCAGGTACAGTGAAGGAACAGCTTGTGCATGGGAATTCACATAAATAACCATATGTACAAACAAATGCACTGTTCACCAGTCCACAAACAGTATACACATGAGTCAGGTAGAGTGAAGGAACAGCTTGTGCATGGGAATTCACATAAATAACCATATGTACGAACAAATGCACTGTTCACCAGCCCACAAACAGTACACACATGAGTCAGGTAGAGTGAAGGAACAGCTTGTGCATGGGAATTCACATAAATAACCATATGTACAAACAAATGCACTGTTCACCAGTCCACAAACAGTACACACATGAGTCAGGTAGAGTGAAGGAACAGCTTGTGCATGGGAATTCACATAAATAACCATATGTACAAACAAATGCACTGTTCACCAGCCCACAAACAGTACACACATGAGTCAGGTAGAGTGAAGGAACAGCTTGTGCATGGGAATTCACATAAATAACCAAATGTACAAACAAATGCACTGTCACCAGCCCACAAACAGTACACACATGAGTCAGGTACAGTGAAGGAACAGCTTGTGCATGGGAATTCACATAAATAACCATATGTACAAACAAATGCACTGTCACCAGCCCACAAACAGTACACACATGAGTCAGGTAGAGTGAAGGAACAGCTTGTGCATGGGAATTCACATAAATAACCATATGTACAAACAAATGCACTGTCACCAGCCCACAAACAGTACACACATGAGTCACGTAGAGTGAAGGAACAGCTTGTGCATGGGAATTCACATAAATAACCATATGTACAAACAAATGCACTGTTCACCAGCCCACAAACAGTACACACATGAGTCAGGTAGAGTGAAGGAACAGCTTGTGCATGGGAATTCACATAAATAACCATATGTACAAACAAATGCACTGTTCACCAGCCCACAAACAGTACACACATGAGTCAGGTAGAGTGAAGGAACAGCTTGTGCATGGGAATTCACATAAATAACCATATGTACGAACAAATGCACTGTTCACCAGCCCACAAACAGTACACACATGAGTCAGGTAGAGTGAAGGAACAGCTTGTGCATGGGAATTCACATAAATAACCATATGTACAAACAAATGCACTGTTCACCAGCCCACAAACAGTACACACATGAGTCAGGTAGAGTGAAGGAACAGCTTGTGCATGGGAATTCACATAAATAACCATATGTACAAACAAATGCACTGTTCACCAGCCCACAAACAGTACACACATGAGTCAGGTACAGTGAAGGAACAGCTTGTGCATGGGAATTCACATAAATAACCATATGTACAAACAAATGCACTGTTCACCAGCCCACAAACAGTACACACATGAGTCAGGTACAGTGAAGGAACAGCTTGTGCATGGGAATTCACATAAATAACCATATGTACATACAAATGCCCTGTCACCAGCCCACAAACAGTACACACATGAGTCAGGTAGAGTGAAGGAACAGCTTGTGCATGGGAATTCACGTAAATAACCATATGTAAAAACAAATGCACTGTTCACCAGCCCACAAACAGTACACACATGAGTCAGGTGGAGTGAAGGAACAGCTTGTGCATGGGAATTCACATAAATAACCATATGTACAAACAAATGCACTGATCACCAGCCCACAAACAGTACACACATGAGTCAGGTAGAGTGAAGGAACAGCTTGTGCATGGGAATTCACATAAATAACCATATGTACAAACAAATGCACTGTTCACCAGCCCACAAACAGTACACACATGAGTCAGGTAGAGTGAAGGAACAGCTTGTGCATGGGAATTCACATAAATAACCATATGTACAAACAAATGCACTACCACCAGCCCACAAACAGTACACACATGAGTCAGGTACAGTGAAGGAACAGCTTGTGCATGGGAATTCACATAAATAACCATATGTACAAACAAATGCACTGTCAACAGCCCACAAACAGTACACACATGAGTCAGGTAGAGTGAAGGAACAGCTTGTGCATGGGAATTCACATAAATAACCATATGTACAAACAAATGCACTGTCACCAGCCCACAAACAGTACACACATGAGTCACGTAGAGTGAAGGAACAGCTTGTGCATGGGAATTCACATAAATAACCATATGTACAAACAAATGCACTGTTCACCAGCCCACAAACAGTACACACATGAGTCAGGTAGAGTGAAGGAACAGCTTGTGCATGGGAATTCACATAAATAACCATATGTACAAACAAATGCACTGTTCACCAGCCCACAAACAGTACACACATGAGTCAGGTAGAGTGAAGGAACAGCTTGTGCATGGGAATTCACATAAATAACCATATGTACAAACAAATGCACTGTTCACCAGCCCACAAACAGTACACACATGAGTCAGGTAGAGTGAAGGAACAGCTTGTGCATGGGAATTCACATAAATAACCATATGTACAAACAAATGCACTGTTCACCAGTCCACAAACAGTATACACATGAGTCAGGTAGAGTGAAGGAACAGCTTGTGCATGGGAATTCACATAAATAACCATATGTACAAACAAATGCACTGTTCACCAGCCCACAAACAGTACACACATGAGTCAGGTAGAGTGAAGGAACAGCTTGTGCATGGGAATTCACATAAATAACCATATGTACAAACAAATGCACTGTTCACCAGCCCACAAACAGTACACACATGAGTCAGGTAGAGTGAAGGAACAGCTTGTGCATGGGAATTCACATAAATAACCATATGTACGAACAAATGCACTGTTCACCAGCCCACAAACAGTACACACATGAGTCAGGTAGAGTGAAGGAACAGCTTGTGCATGGGAATTCACATAAATAACCATATGTACAAACAAATGCACTGTTCACCAGCCCACAAACAGTACACACATGAGTCAGGTAGAGTGAAGGAACAGCTTGTGCATGGGAATTCACATAAATAACCATATGTACAAACAAATGCACTGATCACCAGCCCACAAACAGTACACACATGAGTCAGGTAGAGTGAAGGAACAGCTTGTGCATGGGAATTCACATAAATAACCATATGTACAAACAAATGCACTGTCACCAGCCCACAAACAGTACACACATGAGTCAGGTAGAGTGAAGGAACAGCTTGTGCATGGGAATTCACGTAAGTAACCATATGTACAAACAAATGCACTGTTCACCAGCCCACAAAGAGTACACACGTGAGTCAGGTATAGTGAAGGAACAGTTTGTGCATGGGAATTCACATAAATAACCATATGTACAAACAAATGCACTGTTCACCAGCCCACAAACAGTACACACATGAGTCAGGTAGAGTGAAGGAACAGCTTGTGCATGGGAATTCACGTAAATAACCATATGTACAAACAAATGCACTGTTCACCAGTCCACAAACAGTACACACATGAGTCAGGTAGAGTGAAGGAACAGCTTGTGCATGGGAATTCACGTAAATAACCATATGTACAAACAAATGCACTGTCACCAGCCCACAAACAGTACACACATGAGTCAGGTAGAGTGAAGGAACAGCTTGTGCATGGGAATTCACATAAATAACCATATGTACAAACAAATGCACTGCCACCAGCCCACAAACAGTACACACATGAGTCAGGTAGAGTGAAGGAACAGCTTGTGCATGGGAATTCACATAAATAACCATATGTACAAACAAATGCACTGATCACCAGCCCACAAACAGTACACACATGAGTCAGGTACAGTGAAGGAACAGCTTGTGCATGGGAATTCACATAAATAACCATATGTACAAACAAATGCACTGATCACCAGCCCACAAACAGTACACACATGAGTCAGGTAGAGTGAAGGAACAGCTTGTGCATGGGAATTCACATAAATAACCATATGTACAAACAAATGCACTGCCACCAGCCCACAAACAGTACACACATGAGTCAGGTAGAGTGAAGGAACAGCTTGTGCATGGGAATTCACATAAATAACCATATGTACAAACAAATGCACTGTCACCAGCCCACAAACAGTACACACATGAGTCAGGTACAGTGAAGGAACAGCTTGTGCATGGGAATTCACATAAATAACCATATGTACAAACAAATGCACTGTTCACCAGCCCACAAACAGTACACACATGAGTCAGGTAGAGTGAAGGAACAGCTTGTGCATGGGAATTCACATAAATAACCAAATGTACAAACAAATGCACTGTCACCAGCCCACAAACAGTACACACATGAGTCAGGTACAGTGAAGGAACAGCTTGTGCATGGGAATTCACATAAATAACCATATGTACAAACAAATGCACTGTCACCAGCCCACAAACAGGACACACATGAGTCAGGTAGAGTGAAGGAACAGCTTGTGCATGGGAATTCACATAAATAACCATATGTACAAACAAATGCACTGTCACCAGCCCACAAACAGGACACACATGAGTCAGGTAGAGTGAAGGAACAGCTTGTGCATGGGAATTCACATAAATAACCATATGTACAAACAAATGCACTGTTCACCAGCCCACAAACAGTACACACATGAGTCAGGTAGAGTGAAGGAACAGCTTGTGCATGGGAATTCACATAAATAACCAAATGTACAAACAAATGCACTGTCACCAGCCCACAAACAGTACACACATGAGTCAGGTACAGTGAAGGAACAGCTTGTGCATGGGAATTCACATAAATAACCATATGTACAAACAAATGCACTGTCACCAGCCCACAAACAGTACACACATGAGTCAGGTAGAGTGAAGGAACAGCTTGTGCATGGGAATTCACATAAATAACCATATGTACAAACAAATGCACTGTCACCAGCCCACAAAGAGTACACACATGAGTCAGGTACAGTGAAGGAACAGCTTGTGCATGGGAATTCACATAAATAACCATATGTACAAACAAATGCACTGTTCACCAGCCCACAAACAGTACACACATGAGTCAGGTAGAGTGAAGGAACAGCTTGTGCATGGGAATTCACATAAATAACCATATGTACAAACAAATGCACTGTTCACCAGCCCACAAACAGTACACACATGAGTCAGGTAGAGTGAAGGAACAGCTTGTGCATGGGAATTCACATAAATAACCAAATGTACAAACAAATGCACTGTCACCAGCCCACAAACAGTACACACATGAGTCAGGTAGAGTGAAGGAACAGCTTGTGCATGGGAATTCACATAAATAACCATATGTACGAACAAATGCACTGTTCACCAGCCCACAAACAGTACACACATGAGTCAGGTAGAGTGAAGGAACAGCTTGTGCATGGGAATTCACATAAATAACCATATGTACAAACAAATGCACTGTTCACCAGCCCACAAACAGTACACACATGAGTCAGGTAGAGTGAAGGAACAGCTTGTGCATGGGAATTCACATAAATAACCATATGTACAAACAAATGCACTGTTCACCAGCCCACAAACAGTACACACATGACTCAGGTAGAGTGAAGGAACAGCTTGTGCATGGGAATTCACATAAATAACCATATGTACAAACAAATGCACTGTTCACCAGTCCACAAACAGTACACATGAGTCAGGTAGAGTGAAGGAACAGCTTGTGCATGGGAATTCACATAAATAACCATATGTACAAACAAATGCACTGTTCACCAGTCCACAAACAGTACACACATGAGTCAGGTAGAGTGAAGGAACAGCTTGTGCATGGGAATTCACATAAATAACCATATGTACAAAAAAATGCACTGTTCACCAGTCCACAAACAGTACACACATGAGTCTGGTAGAGTGAAGGAACAGCTTGTGCATGGGAATTCACATAAATAACCATATGTACAAACAAATGCACTGTCACCAGCCCACAAACAGTACACACATGAGTCAGGTAGAGTGAAGGAACAGCTTGTGCATGGGAATTCACATAAATAACCATATGTACAAACAAATGCACTGTTCACCAGCCCACAAACAGTACACACATGAGTCAGGTAGAGTGAAGGAACAGCTTGTGCATGGGAATTCACATAAATAACCAAATGGAACCCATGTTGAATGAGCACAGAGGGATAAGAACATACACAATCCAACAAATGGTCCACTGTACCGCACACACATATACAAATATCCGTAGGAACTAAATGCACTGCGTAACTTCTCTTCCCCTGCCATCTCCTCTCTCTGCTGAATACAACATCCCTCTACCTTTTATCGAAATGGCACTAACACCAGTGCAAGATTCGGGCACTTGTGCAAGGGCACTACCCACAATACCAACTCATGGAAAACGGAAAAAACATCTACATCGACTATGCACAACGAACGTAGAACAAGCTTATACCCAGTGGAAGCTGGTACTTTTAGCAGGGAGGGAGGTGGACGGGACACAAACACACTGACTCAAACCCATTTATTCACACATGCGTGCGTACACACCCACACACACATATATTCACGACCCTCACTCCCAAATATTCATGCACACATGCACCAAATATTTTTAAAAAATCAGAACTGCACAGCTGTGCCTCAGAGGCTCCAGGAGGGTTGGGGCAGCCTTCCCTTGTTGGCTGACGAGGGATGGCAATAGTCCCTCTCGTCACAGAGTGGGATTGAGTCAGAGAGAGTTGCTGACCCCATCCCACTCTGTGAATAGGTGCCAGTGAATGACACTCGGCCCTGGGCACTTCAGGGCTTAGAAAAGAGGCACCAGTGACACTCTACTTCATCACGAGTAGGAGGGCCTCAAGGCGCTTTGCCCAGCTGAAGAGGTCAAGCCCACAGGAGCTGAGACAGCTTCAGTCCTGCAAAGTGCCGCTCAGGCAGCCAGGAGCGTGCACATCTAGCGCATATCTAGTTCCTGGCAGCTTGACCTGAAAATAAAAATTACCTGTCAGGCTGACCTTTGCTCAGGTTGACAGACACTCTTCGTTTTGGGCAAAAGGTGTGGGGGCACGGCCCCTTCTGCCCATTAGGACTGGCCTTAGCTGTTTTTGCCTTGTCAATATTCAAACTGAACCATATGCATATACCTCCAAGACGGGGGGTAAGGACCAGCCATCCACTGTTCCACCAAATTAACAATCATGAGGCACTGGCTATAATCTGCTGTCACTTCTGCCTCTCACTTCATGCAACGCGGTCACAGCACATTCAGGCATTTGCATCAAAATGTGACATCATGTGTCATGATCCACCCATCTGCACTGGCTGCATAAAGAGCCACAGAACCTTCACACACATATACAAGAACACTCATGACACACATAATCCAGCATCCAAAGAGATGCTCATACTGATCACGCACACAGGCCATCACATGCTCCAGGCTACAACACACACTAAAGGCAACATGAATATATACATGCCAGCAGGCGCTCCGTGGTGTAAACTGGCATGCATGCAGCTGCTTTACAATGGCCTAAAACACAAACCTACAGAGTTGTTACATGTACTCACTACAGACGTGGTCAACTTCACTCACCTACTCATGCACACGCAATGACCTGCACCCATGTTTTGAATCCATATTAACATGAGTGTACATCTGTCCTGTAAATAAATAGGTGATACTAATGAAGTCTTATTCATAATCTGATATAATCCTGTTATGAAAAAAGAACAAGTGAAAATAAAAACAATGTTAAAAAAAAACAGTAGTGGTTATTCCCAGTGTCAATTAATGGTTTAAAAAAGAGCTTAAAAACTCAGCAAATTCAAACGTTAATGGTTCCGATATCACACAAATTTAGCAATAGTTTATCTAAAAAGTACATACATCACATTACTGGATCCCCATCAAACAAAGCACCATTTAAAGTCAAACATGATTAAAAAAAAAAAGCAGACTCATCGCTTGGCAAAAAGAATTATCAGGTGTGCCAACTTCCTGTGAAGCATGCGCAGGAGAGTAAAGGTGAAATGATCTGTGATAAAAGGGAATAATATCTACACATTACAACACAACATCAGTAAATAACACACACAATCTAACAAACGATTGTGTATCCAGAGTGAAAATATCACCCATCCACTAAAGATTTCTGAAGGAAATGTCTATGCTTTTTTATCACTTTTTGTTAACTCTCCTTTAACAGAATATGTTAGTGAATTTTCAGGGTTTGTAGGTGACACACAAAGTGTTCTTGACAAAGCAAATAACCATTGCACACATGTCTGGCATCAGCCCCCATACCAATTTTGGTGGCACTGAACCAGCTGCACAGCTGACGGTAGGGTCTCACCAGCACAATGCCCTGTATGAAAATGTCTGTGTGTCGGAATAAATAACAGGTATTCAAGACCTTTGGACGCCTCCCACCTGGCGGCTAAGATCTGGACCCCCCCCCACCACCCTCACCTCATACCCTCAGCATCGCTCCAGCAGTTCAGGAAGGACTTTAAGACCTGGATGTTCAACCAATAGGAGAACAGGCAGCAAGCTCTCCCAGCGCCTCCGTACCCTCACTGGTGATGCAGCCACGCTCTACAAATCCTGATTGAGTGAGTGATTGATTGATTTGGACACACACATGGGTCCCAGGGCATGAACCTTCTGCCACCGTGTGTTTGCCAATGCCCTTTGGCAGGTGTCGTGATCCCTGGAATAGGCTCTGTACAGGTCCTGCTGCCATCAAAGTGCTGGTGCCAGGCCTCTGACCATGCACAAGGAGCACAGGGTTCAAGGTCTGTCCGAGAGGTCCCGCTACCACTGAGTCTGTTGTGCACGGTCATCCTGTGCACGGGGCTCTATGCACGGGACCTGAGTGGTGCAAGACTGAGGTACGGTCTGCCGAGCGGTCCATCAGTGGGGCATTTGAAGGATTTGTTACGTTTGATTTGGAATCATAGCATCGTATTAACTGTTTTTTTTGCTGTGAGTTTCTTTTCCCTCCCACAGAAAAGTTGAAGTGTTTGTGCCACCTGAACACATTTTTCTCTCAACGTTCTGTTTTTTTGCAGCGCTATTTATGTAAATCTATATAACGTTTCCGAACAGGAGGGTCAGTGGGAAGCGGTGACATTTGGATGCAGGAAAGAGCGCGCGTGCCATGGCGGGAACTCCTGATATAACCCCGTCCCCTGACCATCTGACAGTTATCGATTTCCTCGTTGCTTTTAGCTAATTGGCGCAGCCAGGTTTTTAGGGGCTCCGGCTGGAAGCAGCACAGGATGTGGAATTCTTTTTAGCAGCCTCCTGTGATTGCTTTCAGCAAATTAGGAATTATTCGCTGTGTTTGCTGTCTGGAGAAACAGCACTAGAGCAGCCGGGATAACTCGAGTCCCGAGCTCTTGCGGTGTCAGGATGTCATCTTCCTCACAGTGGGGCGCCCTTCAACGGTGTGAATGGGTCTGTCATTGCTGAATCTCTTTGAGAGATTTAGGGTGTATAGTTAGGACTGCCTTCATTTACATCACATTTTACTAAGTGCTTGGACTCATGAACTTTGAAAGTGGCTGCTCTGCATTGCACGAAAGCATGATGCTTAGTAGTGAACACGTGCAAGCATGAATGGGCGCTTAGTAGTGAACAGGGGCAAGCATGAATGGGTGATTTGCAGTGAACATGTGCAAGCATGAATGGGCGCTTAGTAGTGAACACGTGCAAGCATGAATGGGCGCTTAGTAGTGAACACGTGCAAGCATGAATGGGCGCTTAGTAGTGAACACGTGCAAGCATGAATGGGCGCTTAGTAGTGAACACGTGAAAGCATGAATGGGCGCTTAGTACTGAACACGTGAAAGCATGAATGGGCACTTAGTAGTGAACAGGGGCAAGCATGAATGGGTGATTTGTAGTGAACATGTGCAAGCATGAGTGGGTAGTTTGCAGTGAAATGTCCATACATGGAACGGTGCTTAGTAGTGACCAGATGCATGCTTGAATGGGTGCTTAATAGTGAACATGTGCAAACATGTATTGGTGCTTAGTAGTGAAAATGTGCAGACATGAATGAGTGGTTTGCAGTGAACGCATGCATGCATGAATAGGTGCTTAGTAGTGAACATTTTCAGACATGAATGGGTGGTTTGCAGTGACGCATGCATGCACGAAAAGTTGGTTAGTAGTGAACATGTGCTATTCATGAATGGGTGGTTTGCAGTGAACGGATGCATGCTTGAATGGGTGCTTTCTAGTCAACATGAGCAACCATGAATGCGTGATTAGCCGTGAATGTGTGCATGCATGAAAGGACGCCTAGTAGTGATCATGTGCAGGCATGAATGGGTGATTTGAAGTGAACATGCGCATTTATGAATGGGTGCTTAGTTGTGAAGCATAAATGGATGGTTTGCAGTGGTTTGCAGTGAACAGATGCATGCCTGAATAGGTGCTTTATAGTGAACATGTTCAAGCAAGCATGAATGGGTCGTTTGCAGTGATTGGATGCATGCTAAGATGGATGCTTAGTAGTGTATATGTGCAAATTTGAATGGGTGATTTACAGTGAACAGGTGCAAGCATGAATGGGTGCTTAGTAGCGAACATGTGCAAGCATGAATTGGTGATTTGCAGTGAATGTGTGCATGCATGAATGGTTGCCTAGTAGTGAACAGGTGCAAGCATGAATGGGTGCTTAGCAGTGTAATACAAGCTCACATCACTTGTTTAACACAAGCTCACATCACTTGTGTAATACAAGCTCACATCACTTGTGTAACACAAGCTCACATCACATGTGTAATACAAGCTTACAACACTTGTGTAACACAAGCTCACACCACTTGTGTAACACAAGCTCACATCACTTGTGTAACACAAGCTCACATCACTTGTGTAATACAAGCCTACAACACTTGTGTAACACAAGCTCACATCACTTGTGTAATACAAGCTTACAACACGTGTGTAATACATGCTCACATCACTTGTGTAACACAAGCTCACATCACTTGTGTAATACAAGCTCACATCACTTGTGTAACACAAGCTCACATCACTTGTGTAATGCAAGCTCTCATCACTTGTGTAATGCAAGCTCACATCACTTGTGTAATGCAAGCTCACATCACTTGTGTAACGCAAGCTCACATCACTTGTGTAATACAAGCTCACATCACTTGTGTAACATAAGCTCACATCACTTGTGTGATGCAGGTGTCACCTGCTCTGGTTGAGGTCTGCACATACTTACGCCTTCCTCTCCGTCTGTATTACATTGGCTGCTTGTGTTTTCTTCTGCCGCTTGGCAGTGCCATCTGTCTAGCATTAACTGCTTGCTGTAAATTGCAGTCTACGCTTCATTCTCATTGGTCAGTTTGGTGTTCTGGTATTCTAGCTCCACCGTCAAGAAACTACAACTATGGTAACACAAGAGTGGAACCTCAGGTCCCTCTGTGTTCTTCCATAAAAAGATTGACGTGACTCCTGATGCAGCTCACTTAGGTGCAAGAAAAGAGAGGGCACTGGGCAAACACTCAGTGAGGCTTCCACGGTCCACCGTGTGTGACGACAGTCTTTTGTTTCTATCTATACATCTGATTCAGCACTTCCGTCCTCCAGAGCCATATTCTTGACTCAGTCATCGGTGCCCTCCACACCTGCAGCTCCGCTTGTGCCCCCCCCGCCACTCCTTGTCTCCCACTCTTGCCAGTTCTGCTTCCATCATGGTGCTTGGGGTCTCCACCGCACTGGTTTCAGCCAGTGTCCGCCCCCCACCCCACTCCTAACTGGGGCTTGGTCCTTCCCATTCATGAAAATTACTATTGCCTTCTGCCACATTTACCAGGTGAGGGAATAAGTATGTCCACAGCTCGCACTGCCCTCCACCCTTGATGAGAGGGCTTTCTTCACTTTAACCATATATTAAATGATTCCATAACATGATTTGTTTATGTTATTATATCTTTCTTTCTTTCTTTCTTTCTTTTTTCTTTCTTTCTTCCTTTCTTTCTTTCTTGCTTTCTTTCTGTGACATATTTAACCATGCAAACCATTCCATATCAGGCTTCATTTATTGATTGATTTGTTATATATTTATTCATGTCTTTCTTTCTTTCTTTATTTATTTTTCTTCCTTCCTTTCTTCCTGTTTCTTTCTTGTATGAACCGCCACATTTCAAGAAGCTTTCTGAATATAAAATATATTAAAGCTGGAAGAGGTAGTGCGGGGTGGGGGCAGGAGGTGAAGGGGAACGCTCCACAACTAAGCCGCTAGTACTCAATAGCTCGGTCCCAAGCGTGGGTTCTCCAGAACTGGCACACCCTCAGTAGGGGGTCCTCGGGTTTGTGCTGGAAGGACTGAGTATAACTTGGCTGAACTCACCTAATGTTACTTCAGTCATCGACTGTGGTCTCCGAGGGAAGGGCGAACACTTGGGAAACACATCTTGGTCACCCTCCTCACCACCCACCTACCTGCCAGGGCCTTCTCTCAGCCCCTAAGGGCCAGCGAATGGGCACCCCTTGCCCTGGTGCCAACCCTGCCACATAAACACGTTCTGTCAACACCAAAAATACAATGAGCCTCAGTGTGGGAAGACGAGCGAGCGCAGAGGCTGCCAGACCTGGGGGTCAAAAGATAACTTTTTTTCATTGAAATGTCTCATGAGTGCTTCATTTTATGACACATCGTTTGATACGGTGTAAATTAGGTCCTATAGAGGGGGAGTACTTTAACCTACCTTATGAGGGAGTGTAATAAAGGGCATTGTTTTATCGATCCTTTGCTCTGTACAGAACTCTTGGAAGTTTACCCTATCTTTTCCTGTATAGATCTAGTTGTTATTTTTCCCTTATTTAACCGGAATTCCGGATCCCATGTGGACAACATCGCGCCTTGCACTTTAGGGGATCAGGCTTGTTAGGGGGGCTAGTCGTGCCAAATGTATGGATTGGATAGGCTTTAAGAAGTTTTGCTTTGTTTTATCGGTTTTAATCAGATTGCTGTTTTTATATTGTGATGGTTTTAAATAACTTGATACAATACCAGTGTATTTATCCTGCATGGAGAAATATATTTGTGCCAGATTCTGCGGTTTAATGTAGGTATTATTTTTTTCTAGGGGGCTGTATGCTGTGCTGGAGAGACGCCTTGTAGTCACTACGGAGACCTGTGGAAGCAGAGGAGCAGCGCAGAGGGCGCGGGGAGGGGCAGCCCCACCGAATGCGAGGTGAGCCCCACCATGCCACAGTCCTCTAGCGCCATCCATGCCCGGGCCGCTGCTCAGCAGAGTGGTCTGCTCTGAAGAGTTTCCTGAACCCCAGGGGATTCATTTCTGCTCTGTGTTTGGGGTTCATGCCCTAAAGGCTGTGGTTCTGGAACCGCATGTTTGATAGGATGCAAGGTGGCTGATGCCATATTCTGTCCTTTGTTCCACACTGCCTTATGCATGCTACATTCTTGACTCCTCTGAAATTCAGTGGGGAGATATCCGCAACATTCACTTCTATGCATTTCTTCTATATTAGTGCTTTATTTGAGCCGGTGGTTTCCGGTGCTCGGCACCGGCACTGAATTGCCGGAACTTGCACTTATGGCTGTTGCCACATGGTGGCGCTGTTTGTGTAATTTAAAGATGAGCCGAAAAAGTTGTTTACCAGTTCAATGTACATTAAAAACAACTAATGCCTGCCACCAAAGCCATTCTTAAAGATGTGGTGGTCTCAAATACTTTGAATTGTCACATTTTTAGCAGTGTGATGGTTAGTAGTTGTGTAAGTACAGTGGCAATGGGTGATGCAAACTGTGGGGGCCTCCTGACGAGGGCTCCGGCACTTGTTTATTTAGAAAGTAAGTACTGTTCTATATGCAAATCTGCATTTTTCCACAAAGTATTTAGAATCTAGACGGCTGGCTTTGTTTGAAGCTGTACAGTACAGCCGCTTGTTCCTCTACATACTCAGTGTGTCATTGACATATGACAAGGTTTCCACTCATCACAGCGCTTTCTTCTTCGCTCAGTCCCTTCTTGGCTCTTTGGCGCTCTGCACTCTTCTGCCCCTGGTTCACTCTCCTCTCTGCATAATACAGATTCTCGGTCTGCACATTGCACGGCACAGCCGTTACATAGATGGGCTGCATTCTTGGGGTAATAAGAGCTAACAGAGTCTGGTAAGATGGCTCAGTGAGCTAATGTGCTCTTCTGTCCCCCGAGGTAAACCCTGTTTTCTAGAGGGTTAGTACCACACAAGTCATGACTGTATCCTGGTACAGCCAGCTCAGCCTTCAGCTGGCGCGGCTCCTCCGTTATGGCGGGCAAGCAGCGCCCCACTGAAAAATACAATGAGAATAAAACCATTTTGTTATCATTTCATTATTATTACTGCCAGCCCAGGTTAGGGTGGGGCCACCCTGCCGAGCGTCACACTTTAGGGAGGAGTGTTGGGCACTCGTAAGTGCACTTGTCGGTTTGACCGGCCGTCTAAGGCCGGCCGAACAGACATGCGCACTCACGTTTCTCTCACCCAGCTGTGTTGCAATAGCTGAGCCGGAGAAAAGTCCCAGGCTGCCTGTCCCTGTCCCCGTCAAGTCAGCTTGCTCAGGCCAATCACAGTGCTGCGCTTATGCTTGAGAGCAGCGCCGTGATTGGCCACTGGGAACCTGTGCAGCGTGACCAGGGGCGGGAGAGGAGCACCGAGACGGCGGTGCAGGGGCGGGAGAGGAGCACCGAGACGGCGGTTCAGGGGCAGAAGTTTTTTTTAATTTTCTCCTCACCACTGACCACCCCCGAGCATTCGCGTTGCCGCACCATCCCAAAATTGGAGCAGCCGCCACTGCTTTCTAATCTTTCGAGGTGAGTAAATTAAGTGCTGATAAACCCAGTTGTAGCAACACCTGGGGCCTCATTTATGAGAAGTGACGCATTGCTGCGTAAAAGCAGCGATGCGTCACTTCTCAGTGCGGCCTCCTTGCGACTTGATGGATGCGTCATATTTACTATATGATGCATCATGTCGCAAGGAGTTACAGATACGTCAGAATTTCTGACGTATCTGTAGGCGCAAAAGTGACGCATTGCTGGAGTGTGTCACAAAAGTGACGCAACTCCAGCAATGCCCCATGTGAAAGGGCCTGCGTCAGTCTTACGCCTGCTGTGAGGCAGGCATAAGATATTGACGCGTTTGCACCCTAGAAGTGGCGCAGTGAAATCTCATAGATTTCACTGCGTCACTTCTACGAGGCTTACTTATGTGGGAACGCCCACCCTGCATACATTATACCTGGCGCAGGTATAATGTAGCGCAGGGGTTTGCAAAGTGACGCATCTGCTTAGATAAGTCACTTTGTAAATAGTGCGCAACAGGAGGCATGTTTTATGCCACCGATGCGTCACAAAAAGTGACGCAACGGAAGCGCAAAACTGTCGCAAGGCCTCATAAATAAGGCCCCTGGCATTTACAGTGCTTAGAAACGGCAAAACCTGTGTATGAAACACTTTTGAAAATTGGGCTATTGCACTGTGCAAAATTAATTAAGGGGCCTAATTTCCTTACATACTTTACGGTGAGTTAAATGTAATTAGAAGATGAGAATATTGGGGGCTCAATGAAGACAGTGAAGTGACTCAGGGCTAACAGTGGCTGGTAGAAGCCTTCTGCTCCAACATCTCAATGGTTGTCCTTCTCTTGGTCTCTTTTCAGTTCAGAGCATTAAACCCTCAGCGGGGGAGAATGGTCTAACAGCCTTCTGCCTCGGGCTATATCGGTTGTTAAAGGCCCTCTCCCTCTCTGTGGACCAAGGCCACAGGTGTAGCCCTCAGAAGCGGGCTATGAGGTTACAATATTTACTCCAAAGAAACGTTCCTTCATTTGTTTTTATTGTGGAATATTTATCTCTTTTCCAGCTCACACCATCTTATCGTTTCATCAGTTAAAAGGAGGCGTGAACCCGATCACCCAGTTTCGCATATAGCGCTTTATGCTGGATGAAGCGCTGGTTATTGTTGCTTCCAGTTTTGGAAGATGGAGTAAGTCACATAAGCGCCCTGGTGAAGAGATTCTGCACTGAGGCACAGCGAGTGTGAAAAAGTGAAGCTGATTTTTTGTGCATCTACACGACAATCTGTCACAAAAGAAATGTGCACCAACTGGTTGACATTTTGCACCAGTGCGACAAGGCAGATATTAGTTTAAGACTGGTGCCTACCTCTTCGGCACCAGTTTAACACTGCATTGCACTGCTGTCATTGACGTGCTCAGTTGCACTGCACGTTAGGCTGCAGTGCAGGGATTTGTCCAGGATCACACAGCATGCATTCTAGGGGGTTCTACAGCAGGTAGGGATTGCAGTGAATTGTGGGCCGTGAGCCTTACCAGCTTCAGTTTGTGAGGAGGAAGCGTTGCACGAGGCACGCCCTTGGAAACGTGGCCAGCCCATGACTGTTGTGGCATTTGCCTGTGTGATACGTCCTTTAGCCATTATAGTGTCACTGCCCACCCGCTGGCAGGATCTACGACAGAAATGGGCACGCAGGCTTGCCCTGGCACTGCTGTGAGCGCGGAGACGGACGGATGCTGCCGTGACCCGGGGAGGTCATGGCACCCGGCCTGAGTGTGGCCGGGCTTTTTAAGGCCGGTGCGGGAGTGGGGGTGAGGGGGGGTTGTTAGGGGGTGGGGGGGTGGGCGCCCAGACGAACCTTTTCCTTTGTGGCGATTGGAGGATCTCAGCGCGGACATGTCTTTTAGCGTAAGGCCGGGACTGCTCTGATCCCCAGTTGGCCCTGGACCCGGCCCGTGCTGTGTCTGCAGCCTGTCACGTGCAGCAGAGACAGTGTGTGGTGCAGCGCCTGCACGTGCCACAGAGTTACATTTAATAGGTGTGATCCTCGTCAGGGGGCGACCCTCAGCAATCTCAGAATTGTATGCAACACTCGGGGTCATTGTGGCATTAATCAGAACAAGGAAGGGACCTCGCAGAACCTTGGCAGACTCCAGTGGGAGTAACACCTGCAGGCATCCAGGTATTACATGTAATAAAGCGGGACTGTTCAGAAGAGCAGGTGGCCTGTGACCTGTAACAGAAGCAGCATTTGGGGCAATATTCAGATACATTGTGGCATTAAATTAGGATAGGGGGGGAACTGCGCAGATGTGAAGGTGGCTTGTGATCCCAAACGCTCCCAAACGCCACCTCCGATCAGCCAACCACGCCCTCGCCGCCGTCCCCCGCATCCGCAGAGCAACTACAGGAGGAAGGTCCTTCTCCTACCTGGCCGCCAAGACCTGGAACTCCCTCCCGTCCGACCTGCGCCTGACCCAAGACCACCTCTCCTTCAGGAAGAAGCTGAAGACCTGGCTGTTCGAGCAGTAGCGGCACCCCCCCCCCCCCCAGCGCCTTGAGACCCTACGGGTATGTAGCGCGCTTTACAAGTGTCACTGATTGATTGATCCTCGACAGAAGAACCACGGTTGGGTGATACCCGCAGGCATTCTTGTGTACTGTTCGGGACGAATGGCCATAGCGGCCTCAGCAGCACCCTAGCAGCATCCTCTTCACAGCGATGTATTACCCAGACTTATTCCGGAATTGTGTAAAGCAGGTTTGGGGGCCTGTGCTCACCTGACTGGCGGGGTAAAGTATTTTTGGGAACACTCGCTGGTCTTAAACATAGCAAGGAATAGGCCTGTTGAAAACACATTTTGTGCTCAACACGAGAGTAATATATTTCATTTACCCTCAAAAATAGCTCCATGTTACACGAGCTAAGGACGGTCCCCTGGGGCGCCGCGTGTCACCGCGGATTAATGGTTTACAATTTCACCTTTTGTCGGCTGGAGATTGTGCGCAAAATGGGTTTTTGTGGAGAGATACATTCCCTCGCTTACTGCCTGCTCGTTTTCTCAGGGCCTCCCTCTATCTGTCTTTCTCCTTTTTGATATCTGTTTGCTGTCTCTTTTCAGTCGTTATCATCTTGAATTATTGCTCTTTTACTTTTTTGTCTCTGTCTTTGGTGTTGCGTTTTTATTTGTACTCATTTTTATCAGAAGATACTTTTCTACACTACAACTATACATTTCTTTTCGTTTTTGTGACCCTGCAGTTGTAATCCTCATTTTATGATGCCCATATTTACTTTATCTTTATGTGTTGTCTCGTCCTTTTTATACCTTCCTTTTTGTTCCATTTTCTGAAAATCCCGGGCACTCATCTCGATCTGAAATAGGGAGTTTGTCAGCGTATTTTTAAGTCCTTAACAGCACCTGTCTTCTGGTAACATGCTTAACAACATACACTCTACAAGTGACGTATTTACACTATAAGAAGCATACAACTCCATGTGATGTTGTGTTAAAAATATTATAAAGTCACAACTTCTGGCTTTCAGTACATTACATTAGTATTTAGATTGCATTACACTACAGTGCATTACTATTTACATGACATTGGTATCACACTGCATTACATTACTATTTACATCACAGTAGGATTACACTATATTACATCACTATTTACATTACATTACATTACAATACTATTTACATGACATTAGATGACAGTACTTTACATTAGTATTTCGATGTCAAGGTAATGCTAACTCACTGGTTTACTGTTGCCTGTTAACTTCCTCCCTGTTTGCTTTCACGTCCACAATAGTCTTGTTTGTTTTTTACCAGAGCATTCACGAGCAGATTTTGGTGAGTTTTCCATCAGGACAGGAGGTAACATTCTTTCTCTGTTCAGGAGGCCGCAACATCTTCATTCGAAGAATAAACTCTGCCGTCCCTCACACCTGCACGTAGGTTGTGCTGTGCTCTCACACTATGAGCGCATAGACACTTGGACACAACTGTGCTCACCTCCAGGTCCATCGGGGCCTAGATCTTCAGAGACTGATCTGTCGCTGTTGGCTACTGTCCCCCTGGCCATGCTCCACGTTCATCACACTCGCCCGTGCGCCACTCTCTCCTTCCATCTGTCGTTTCTCCCAATCTCCCCTCCCTACCCTTTGCTTTTGCTCTCTGCCCACCCTCCATCCCATCGACTTTCCCCCGCCCTTCATGTTGCTTTCCTCCACAATCCGTTTTCATTTCTTTAAAGCACATTTAGAGCCAGACCTATGGGCATTGGTTATTTATTGGCGGGACTATGGCATGGCTGTTGTCTGAATACGGAGGTAAATTGCTGACTATCGCTATAACAGTAATCTATCCTCATATTAGGGTAAAACTCGGTCTACATGATGTACACAAAATAATTTGCCTAAGTGAATTCTAGGGGGTTGCCAGCGTGTGGTTGGAACGGGTCACTTCCGGTTGGAGGCATCAGAGTGGCATACGGTCTTGCCTTGCTGCTTTGACACAGACCCTGAGGCAGAGGGTAGGGTGTTCATGTTCTGACTTTGGTGTCCCAAAGCATTGTTGAAAAGAGTGATTCTAAGGTTTCTTCTGAACTTGGCGTAGGTTCCAGTAGGCGGGAGATCAGGAGATGTTGGGAGTCAAAGCTGCGAGAGTCAGCCTCATACCTCATCCACAATGGTCCTGTGGCGTTCTCCATGGTGTGTGTGTCTTGGCTCTGCTTGCAGCCGGTGCTTTCAGTAATACATCGCACCCACTATCCCCCGCGTTTGTGGGAGTCCCCTCTAAACTCTTTGCTGGGTGTATATTTGGAAGGTAAGGAAGCTGAAAGAATGGGAAGCAGCGCTTTATTCCCAGAATGCACTTTAAATGGGGGGGCAGTGACTCCCCTATCCAAAGGTAGTTGAGTCTCTCCTTCGGCAACGATGGTTGAGGACATGTGCCGACTGCAACTTCGTGCCTTAGGGATGAACGTAGATGGTGGTTTGAGAAGGGCCAAGTGCAGCAAGCAGATTTGCAGATTAGATGTGTGTGTACACTAAGGGAAAAGAGACCTCTGGTGTCTGGGCTGGTCTGTGAGGTTCTCCAGGTCAGCTGCCCTGAATAGCACAGAAGTATCTATGACAAAAGACAAAGGTCTTCCTTCTAAAAGGATATTAGGGACTAAGACCAAGTGTGTCCGAGCATCTAAAGGTCTTTCACTAAATGTTCGGATTTTCTTGTAGACAAGCCACCTCTGACATCGATCTTCATAGTGTCGATCAGACAAAGAAAAAGGTTTTCCACAAGCCGAATAGATTATTATATTA
Organism: Triturus cristatus; assembly: GCF_964204655.1. NCBI lineage: Eukaryota > Metazoa > Chordata > Amphibia > Caudata > Salamandridae > Triturus > Triturus cristatus. Next base: position 77,866,779 of record NC_140583.1, read on the forward strand.
TGTTATGTTATAAGAGCAAAACTCCAAAAGAGTTTCTCAGTGTGATAAATGTACTGGTCTGCAAGCCTTGGCCTCAGAGAGATGCGCAGGATTAGCAGCACCAATAGAATGACCAGGGTTTCAATAGCTTTGTGAAACTCTTGTTGTTGGAACAGGTACACAGTTTGACTGGAAGTTTGTTCCTGAACCAGGCAAAAAAGTGCGTAAAGGGACTGCCAGTTCTGGATCAAAGAATGTGTCACAGGTGGGCAAGGGAAAGGTAGAAGACCTGAGGGTCTGATTGGGTTTGTAAAATGATATATGAGGACCACTGGCATATAGTGTCAGAGGGACACACACCAAAGGAATGTTAAAACAAGCATTGTCATAGCCAATAGGTCTCGCTTTTGGGACCTTCTAAGTATTTAGTTATGCAGCACAATAGCCTTGGTGCAACCACATCAAATGTTGTGTGGCTAAACACTTATAAGGTCCCAAAGGCGAGACCTATTGGCTCTGCCAATGCTTGGTGTGGTTATGTGTGTGGTTGTGTGTGGTTGTGTGTGTGTGTGGTTGTGTCTGTGTATGTGGTTGTGTGTGTGGTTGTGTGTGTGTGGTTGTGTGTGTGTGGTTGTGTGTGGTTGTGTGTGAGGGTGTGTGTGTGTTTGTGTGTGTGTGGTTGTGTATGTGTGGTTGTGTGTGTGGTTGTGTGTGTGGTTGTGTGTGTGTGTGTGGTTGTGTGTGGTTGTGTTTGTGTGTGTGGTTGTGTGTGTGGTTGTGGTTGTGTGTGGTTGTGTGTGTGGTTGTGTGTGTGTGGTTGTGTGTGTGTGGTTGTGTGTGTGGTTGTGTGTGTGGTTGTGTGGTTGTGTGTGTGGTTGTGTGTGTTTGTGTGTGTGGTTGTGTGTGGTTGTGGTTGTGTGTGTGGTTGTATGGTTGTGTGTGGTTGTGTGTGTGTGGCTGTGTGTGTGTGGTTGTGGGTGTGGTTGTGTGCTTGTACATGTGTGTGGTTGTGGTTGTGTGTGGGTGTGGGTGTGGTTGTGTGTGGGGTTGTCTCTGTGGTTGTGTTTGTGGTTGTGTGTGGTTGTGTGGTTGTTGTGTGTTTGTGGGTGTGGTTGTGTGTGTGTATGTGTGTGGTTGTGTGTGTGTGGTTGTGTGTGTGTGTGTGGTTGTGTGTGTGTGTGGTTGTATGTGTGGTTGTGTGCGTGGTTGTGTGTGTGTGTGGTTGTGTGTGGTTGGGTGTGTGGTTGTGTGTGTGACAGTAATACTAAAAGCATCTCAAAATAAAGGAACACAAACATCGAGTTTGTGGAAAGAGAAAGCACGTTGTAAGTCAAACGGGCACAGCAAAGCATTAACACAACAACAAAACAAACAAGATCACTTAGCGAAGACTGAGTGCTGATAATGGATACACACAGCCCATCATCTTAAGAGTTTGATTGCAGCCAATGTGCACTCAAACCTGCCCCCTCCTTGTGAGTTTCACCCCATATTTCTTGAGTTGTAACTGCTGCACCCACCATAGCGCTTTGAGATCTAAAGCGCTACATAGGTCTAATCGATTAACCAGTCGCCAACATGCTGTGCTTATAAAGAGAATGTGCCAAAAGTTTCCAGCTTCTTCATCATGTCCTCATGAAAGCGCCAACGAAAGGACTCCCTGAACGGTGCAACATACATGAATCAGCCGCTGCGATCAGGAATAAACACTGTGAACGTTGTCCAGTTTCACAGTAACATTTCATTAATGTTCTTTAAGTCACAAAACAGTCATACTAAAAGCATCTCAAAATAAAGGAACACAAACATCAAGTTTGTGGAAAGAGAAAGCACATTGTAAGTCAAACGGGCGCAGCAAAGCATTAACACAACATGTTCTTTGATGTTTGATGTTGTTTGAATGAGAACATCAAAGCGGCGCCGCGAAAGTGATCGCAGGCGAAAGTGAAAGTGATCGCGGGCGCTTAATGAGCATGATGAGGTTTGCCAGCCTCTGCTGCTAAGCGCGCGCCCGCGCACATGCACTGTAGCTCTAGGCTGGCCATGGTAGCATTTTTTGAGCCCCCTCAAAAAGTCTCGCCAGACCAGCGCATGCGCTGGGTCAGGCGAGACCTAATGACCCGCTTTCCAATAGGCATCCAATGCGGCGCTTTTTGAGTGGAGATGGACGCACAAATTTCCAAAATGGGATCACTGGGTGAGCTGGAATGTCTTCAGTCCTCTTCTGTCAATTCATGCGGTCATGAGGCCTTCACACAATTCAGTCTTGTGCGTGTTTCCCGCTGCAGCGGAGACGCGGGCCGGGGAGGACAGAGGGCTGATTCTCCATCCTCTGAGGAGAGAGCGCATCCTCTCTCACAGGAGGGGGGAAGGGGCGGCCGCTCCTGCCAGCCTAGCAGAATCTAGATGCAGATGCATGCAACAAAAGTGCTTGGCTCAGGAGAGGCAGGTTACTGTTGCGGACGGCGGGCAGTGTACACTTTCCAACCGATTGCATAGAGGCTTTATGGATATCAGACAGTGCGATTGACGGAAGTAATGAATTGCAAGGGAGGGGAGAAACCTGGTGAGGCATAAAACATCTAGATGGAAGATCAATAAATGACAGAAGGCTGCGGTACCGCAATACGAGCATGCAGCAAAAATATCGAAATGCAACTGAAACAGTAGTGTGCGACGTTGGTCTACCAGGGACAGAGCCATGCAAGATTTTAAGCATAACCACTTCCTATGTAAATGATTCCTTATTTAGATTAATTGCATACACATTGGTCAAGTGCGCCAAAAGCCCTCACCCTCCCCAGTCCATGGGCTCCTGAAGCCCACCATTCACTCCTTAGGACATCAATTCAATCATTCACACATGTATCCTCTCACACGTGTTGTTATTCATCCACTCTCCTCCTCCCCCCAATACATTGGCTCCCATAGCTCACAACTCAATTCTTAGTACATCCATTCACTCATTCACACATGAAGGCAGTCATTCACACATGTATCTTCTTATGTGTGATCTAATTCATCCACCCTCCTCCCCACCAGTCCATGGGCTCCTATAACCCACCACTCACTCCTTAGGACATCCATTCACTCATTCAGACATGAAGGCAGTCATTCACACATGTATCCACTTATGTGTGCTCTAATTAACCCCCGTGCCCCCAGTCCATTGGCTCCCATAGCCCACCATTCACTCCTTAGGACATCCATTCTCTTATTCATACATTCAGGCAGTCATTCACACATGCATCCTCTCACAGGTGTTCTTATTCATCACTCCCTGTCCATAGACTCCCATAGCCCACCACTCACTTCTTAGTAAATCCATTCATTCATTCATTCACACATTCAGGCAGTCCTTCATTCATCACTCATCCAGCTGTGCCTGAACTTGGGGTCCCCCACAGGATGTACCACTTGCCAGGGGTGCCCTTGCTCACCGCGTGGCCTGCCTTCAGCTGAATCACACTGTCATGTAAGTTTTCTCCCACGAAGGCAGGCGCTGGATGCGGTTACCCGGGAAACGAGCTGCTCTGTATTTAGTCTTCCAAAAATATACATCCCGAAGCGTGCTTTTTATAATTGATTTCTTTTTTCATAAGCAAATCTTTTGCATTGGAGACTTTGTTAGAGGTGAGACGCGGGGCTTCCAGGATGGTCCAAGCTCGGGGCTCCCCGCCTGCTCCTAGAGGGCCCGCAGGCCTAGAAATAGATGGTGAGTCCAGGGGTGCTAAGTCGCAGGCCCACAAACTGAGGGGTTCAAGAGAATGTCAAGATATTGCTCAAGAATCCCCTGTAAGGAGGCACAGCCTGATGCAGACCCACGTGACACAGGAGAGGTGCCACCACAGCACGGAGGTAAGTAGCTATATTTAGACTTTGTACCTTTGCTCATGCGGTAGCCAATCACATTGCTTGGAAGGCAGGCGCTCTCTGCACCAGTAGCTGTGGTTGCTGTCTCGGTGCTCTACGTTTCCTTGTATGCCCGAATTTCAAAAGTATGTTGCAACAGCATATGTTAGACGTCACAGCATGTCCGGTTATGGCACGAGCTACAATATGTGGGTAACAGCCACAACGATTGGCCATGACCCTTGTTAGCCAGTTTTCGATAGAGGTTGCAGTCCATTACCACACAATAATGCCCCTTTCAGTATTGTCGGCGGCTTGTTCTAATTGGAAGTAAACAGCCAAGCCATCCCGCGTGGAGTACTGATGGCACTGACTGCATTACAGGTGGCATGGACTGTGTTTGCCTTGGTCATGCTGTTTAATAGCCAGTGTAAGAAGAGCCCTGGGAGTGGTTGTGATAAAAAAACAAATATCAACCGTGTAAGGTCTGAGCTCCAAAAGAATATACATACCCAAGGGGTGCTACCATCTGGGGACCCTGCTGACTCGGGGGTCTCTGGCTGCCCAACTATTGCCACAGAGCCCCTCAGCCAACTGCTTCATTGTCAAGCGTGTCATCAGGGCTGTCTCAGACTGTTGCCACCGGTGATTAATTTGAGCCGGTGGGTTCCGTACTGGCACTGTCACTTGGTTGTCAACACCAGCACTTATTACAGACTGGCACATGGTGGCGCTGCCTATCTAATTTGCAGATTTGCAAAACAGTTGTTTATTAAAAACATGACTTGTACCTGCCACCCAAACCATTCTTATAGCTTTGGCGGCCTGGCATAGTCTGAATTGTCACACTTGAAGGAGTGCGATGAATAGTAGTTGTTGCGTAGGGAGCGACCTCCTGACGAGGGCACTGGCACATTTTTTTTTTTCAATGTAAGCCCTGGCGGTGACTCCTTCCCACACTGGAGAGTTTGCGGATGCTGATTCAAGCGCCACAGCACCTCTCACCTGCGAGCGACGCGGCGCAGTCATTAAGAAACAAGGCCGGGTCCGTGCATGCTGGCGGCGGCTCATTTGCATGTGCGCGTATGCAAATGAGGCGTCACTGAGGCTACTGCTACGCAGCTGGGGCTGTCACTGGTCCCCAGTGGCAGGACAGGTAGCGAGCACGCAACTGCGAGGTCTGAGGCAAGCTGGAAAGGAAATGCAAATGAGGACTGGAGATGTCCACTGTAGAATGCGCCCTTTTCCGAACTTTGACCCTCTTCTCGGACAAGCGCTGCCCGGGGGATTCATCTCCTCATGGCTGGCAAAGATGTCCATGTCTGGCTGACCGAGGCTCTCTGTTAATATCTGCCCTGAATGAACTTGGAGCCAGTGAACTCACTCAGGGCATCTGCTGGCCTGCAGTCTGTGGCTTGGTAGTGGACAGGGCCGGCGCTAGGCATGGGCAGTGTGGGCAGCTGCCCAGGGCCTCGCACTCTGCCTACCAGGATGGGGCCCCGCACAATGGCACCAGTCCTCCTGTACCCCTGCAGATCAAAGTGAAGGAAAGGCGTCTCTTTACAATTGGGCTCATGGGAGGGAGCCCCCCTCCTGGGGCCCATAAGGGATGGTGTGGGAAGGCCTAAGGAAGGGGGACCGGGACACCTCTGGGGATGCCCATTCAGAGACTCCGCGGGGCACCCATAGTCAGCACTTTAGCCCACACAGGTTTAACTCAGCTCCCAAGCAATTCTCCCACCTTCAGTCCGACATGGGCTGAACCAGAGGTGCTTGGGAGGCTGAGAGGAGGAGCCGCAGCCCAGCTGGGGTCTGCTGCACAACGCAGCTTCCCCGAGATCAGAAGGTGTCACTTATGTACATTTCATGGGCCTCGCACATTCCCTTTTGCCCAGGGTCCCGAACATCCTAGGACCGGCGCTGGTAGTGGAAGCAAAGAAGTGGTAAAAACTGCAACTGCACCCCAAAAAAGAGCAGTGACTGTTCTCGATTCATGCTGCAAACATCGTTCAAAGATGCGTCCTGCTGTTTCTTCAGTGTCCTGCTGTATGTGTTTGGAGAGATGTTGATTTCCGGTTTGTTGCTGAATTTAAAATGCTGGCATAGACATTGAGCTGTGCATCCAGCGGATCTTTTTTAGCGCTTGTTTTTGTGAGTGGGCACATTTGCAGAGGGTTTACTCCTGGTGGCTTCATTTCTGCAGCCTTCGAAGGCAGCTGAAACACCATCTCCCATGCAGGGTTTACAGGTGTCATCGATGTGCGGGACTCCAAGAGGTGTTCGCGCACAGAGGGTGTGTAGAGCCTGGCCTCCGCTCCTGTGGCCCCTTGCCGCAATCGAACGCCAGGACCTTCACGGTACCACCAGGTACCTTTATCGGGGAATCAGCTCCCAGTCAAGCCTCACTCAGCACATGAGCCCATTGCGTATGAACTGATCAGGTCATCCATGTGCAGTTCGCAGGCCACATCATCTCGCGTGGACCTTTCCTCAGCATCCGGCTGCTCGTTTTGCTTCCATCCTTGGCCACCACATCTCATGCTCGTTTCTAAGCGTTCCTGGCTCTTCATGTGTGATTGGTCTCCGAGCTTCCTGGCGCACTCTCATTCTCCGCACTCGGGGAAGGCTCTGATGGGTGAATGAAAGCTTGCATCAATGTATCTGTGGATTATTCAGACTAATTAAGACAAGTGTGATTCTGTCACTTACGCAAGCAGATGGCTGACAGGAGTGAAGCAATCTAGGAAGTCATGAAACAATACAAACTACACGACTTTAAAAGCGGTCTGAGTACATCTCTGCTTGGACCATACACATGGTATGTTGTGTGGTGCACTGGTGAACAGCTGGGGCTGGAGAGGATTTAAGGGAGACTCAGGGCTGGATTATGGAACTCACTGTGGGGCATATCAGCAAGGAATGGCGATGAATAACGCAAAGCACGCTTAGCGCTTTGTTATTCATCGCCGTCTATGTCTGGAATTTATCGCCCTGGTAGCACGTTATCAACAACGCGTTGCTCCAGGGCGATAAAAATTCCAGAGATAGCGGGGAATTTGCCGTTTTGCAGGGAACATCGCTGGTTTTCCAGCGATGTTCCCTGCAAAAGGGCGATAACCTTGCTAATACGACCCTGTGGTCGTAGCAGCATAATCCACCCCCTATCTTTGGGATGGATAAGTCAGGATTTTAGCAGACGTTAGTTTTTGGAGAAAACAGCAGTTTTCTCCAAAAACTAAAGTCTGTTAAAATGCTAGGGCAGCCTTGTAAATATCGCGATGTGCACATCAGCGAAATTTGCAAGGCTGTACTGCCCAGTGACGCCCACTTTTCATCTCATTAGCGAAGCAAAGGGAGCATCTGGAAAAAGGGTGCTAACATGCGATTATGCATATTAGCACCGTCTTGTAAATAGGGCGATAGTTTTATCTCTGCTTTTTTGACTTTTAAAGCCAAAAAAGCAGAGATAAAGCCATTGTTAATATGCCCCCTAGTGTTGCTGGTATTTCAGTTTGTCAGTGGTGTATATGTGGGGAGCCTTATGCTCAGCTTCTTCTTCCGGGGCAGTTTCTGAATCAACCCGGGGGTGTCGTTGGCAGTCAATCCTATTAGAACCCATAGAGTCACGTGCCTGCATCTATAGCCGTCCTCCAGCCGCTATGGTGGCAGCCGAACCCTAATGGCATCAGTAGTGCAGGATTGTCGCTGTGATCAAAATGATTGATAGGTCTGATAAACGACTCAAAGCTACTCGTGTCACTGACCACGGAAAATTCGGGACGGTTGAGTCGATTACACAGAAGTCCCACTTGTGAGTCACTGCTTACGCAGATCTTTGCACTCGATGAATTTACTCATCAGCCGACTAATACTGCCCCTTCTAGTTCAATATAGAGTGTGCGTATGGTTCTCCTACTGTCCCTTTAAAAGTTAGACCCATCTGGATTATAGGTTGAGCAGGGACGTGGGAGCTAAAAGGAAAGCATTATGCATCTTGTAATTCATTTCCGCTACAGGAAGTCTTGAGCAGTGAGTCATACATTGACAGCTATTCATACCCAACAATTGGAGGGTCAGAGTTCACCTAGTTGCGTCAGCTTGGACTCGCTGTTTAGGACAGAAGTAGCAAGACAAGGAGGGATGGGGCCACAGGCGATGACTTATCATAGTGAGAAGAAAGGTTGAGATTGAGAAAGAAGGCGAATAAACTGGAAAACAAGGGAAAAGATGGATCCAAATGACACGCGCGGATTCTGCGGTGGGAGGCAGAGTGCCACAATACCACATACCTCAAGCCATCATTGACAGCGAGGACTCAGCACCTCATCTCATGGTTGAGTTTTAATATTTGCAGGATCTGCGTCCATTGGAGATCTAGCATCTCCCGTCGTTCGGCGGGTGGGAGCCGCAGGATCCATAGGCGTCCAGACAATCAAGGCTCGACGCTCCCTGATTCAAGGCATGCCCCCTCTCTGAGGGATGCAGCATGTTGGAATTAATGAGGCTGTCGCTGCCTTTGTGCTGTGCATGCGGCTGGGCTCCTGGAGGTGTGTGTCCGTGTCTGCGTTGGGGGGGGCGCCATAGCTCCCGCTCATTTTGCTCCATCGACATTTGATCAGTGAAGAAACAGCCACCACGTCCCTTGACTGACTGCTCTCTTAGCAAATGTGCTGCAGAGGCAGGGCGCTGTTTCTCAATAGGAAGTCTGTATTGCTAGAGGCAATCTCTTTGGTCCAATCTAAAGAGCTCAATGTTGCCATGTCATTGCTTTAAAGAGGAGCATTACTGCTTTTTTACTGCTGCTTTTTTTTAGGCAATTGCTTGAAGCTGACAGAAAAATCACCCTGGTGCTCAAGGACAGTAAGACATGTGTTACTTGTATTTATGAAATTAATGCCTTAAGAAACACAGGTTGGTGTAAGTTCATCGGACAGTTTAACTGTCCTAAGTATTTTTTTTCAGTTTAAACATAAAATTTTATTTATCAGAAATCCAATATAATACAAGGTAGGAAAAAACATCAAAAATACTGGAATAATATGCATGGAAATAATAATAAAAGTCAAGAAAATATTTCATGAAAGGGTGGGAAAAAGGGGGAAAAAGGGGAGGAAAAGGGAAGAGAGGAACAAGGGAAAGAAAAACTAGTATAACCATAACACTATTATAATATTCAAGAAATAATAGTACATATGATCAATTTCTGCATGTAGAAAAGGCAATGTTATTAATCAAATATTAATAAAAAGCATAACAAAGGGAAAATCATTGAGAGCATTGTTTAAATTAAGCAAAAGACAACAAATGTATTATGTAGGTTTCCGAACTTCATCAGAGGTTTGGATGATTGGAGTACTATGTGAGGCAATAGAAGTTAAGTAAGAGGATATGGGGAGCCACAAAAGGTCTCTTTTGATGGATACAGAGACAGGGGTAACAAAATTGGTGTCAAGTCTATGATGAAAGCAGACTGCATTCCACCAGGCTCTAAAAGTGATTTTATCTGCTTGTTTCCAATTAGAAGTGATTAAGTGAAATGCTATTGCTAATAATAAATCTACCAGCTTAAAGTGAGAAGGCGACTGAGGCCAAAGTGGTGATAAAGAGCCTAGAAAAACATTTGTTTTAAAAATGTTGTTGATTTGAGACTAAACTAATTGCCAAAAACACTTTACAGGAGTGCAGTTAAAAAGCATGTGAAATAAGTCAGCATTTGTGCAAGGGCAGAATGAACAGGTAGGAGTAACATCTGCATTAAAGGAGGATAATTTTGCGGGAGGAATAAAATACGCTGATAAACAAAAAAGAGGGTTTGAGAGGTGTTAGCAGCCCTGGACGTTTTATGGATTTTGAGCCACAACTTATCCCAAAGAGGGACTGTCCAACATTCCAAAAGATCTTTTTCCCAAGCCAATACAACCTTTGATTTGTTCCTATCAGAGGAAAGAGACAGACATTTATAGAGAGATGAGGCAGAAGAAGGACTAGATAGTAAGGGGTAAAGCAAGGAGCATCTGGAGGACGGGGTAGAAGTCAACGGTAAGGAAAGAAAATATTGGCAGAGTGCCGGATATAAACGATCATATTGAACTTTACAAGAAGATGGTAAGGAAAATTGTGTTTGAAGGTCTGAAAAGGGCAAAGGAGTAACATTTAATAATAATTGTGAAATCCAAAGCAAACCCTTGTTTCTCCAAGCTGTCCAGTAAAAGGAACGATTTTTAATACGTAATAGATTATTATAGCAAATGGGCTGTTGATTCAATGAAGAAAAGGAAGGATAGGCAGAGGGTAGTAATGAAGCAAGAATTTTACGGGTGTGAGAGATGACTGGAGTCCCTAGAGAAGAGATATTTTTGGTAAAGGCGAGAGATTCATTCAAATTAAAGGGTGACAATAAGTGACTTTCTATAGTCAACCACATGGGTGGATGTATATTCTGATCCGGCGAAAGCCATCGGGAAGATTGTTTTAATGAGAACGCATGATGATATTGTTTGAAATCGGGAAACTTGAGACCACCAGAAGATTTGTTCTTCTTTAAAGAGGACAAAGCTATTTGGGGTATTTTATTTTTCAAAAGAAATTTCATTAATAGAGTATCAATTTGTAAAAAATAAAATCCAGGAATACGTACAGGAATCATAGAAATAATATATAAAATTATGGGAGAGAGCATCATCTTAATGGAATCATGTCGACCCCACCAAGAGAGAAAAAGCGGATGCCAGCGATCAATGGAGTCAGATAAAGTCTTAGTTATGTGGGCAAAATTAAGTTGAAGTGTTTCCGGAATGTTTGAAGAAAACCACAAACCTAGATATTTTATCTTAGAAGTTTGCCAAGAAAAACCGGTAGAGATGAAATCTTGTTTGAGGCATATCACATTCAGGGGAAGCACTTCACATTTATCAGAGTTGAGACGATAGCCAGATAATTGAGAAAAGATATCAACCTGCTTCAGAAACGCCGGAATAGACGTAGAAGGATTAGAGCAATATAGTAGAATGTCATCCGCATAGACAGACATTTTAACGTGGGAAGTACCAAGTTGAAACCCGGTAATTTGAGTATCCTGCCTAATTTTAGTTAAAAAAGGTTCTACAGCAATTATAAAGAAAAGAGGAGAAAGAGGACATCATTGACGTACTCCCCTCAGAAGGGGGAAATAGCCTGAGATATTACCGTTAACAAAGATAGAAGCTTTAGGACCTGAATTCAGTAACAAAATAAGGGATATTAATTTAGGGGGGAACCCTATCCACTCAAGTGCTTGGAACATAAAATCCCAACCAATCCTGTCAAATGCTTTCTCAGCATCCAACGCAATGGCAGCTATGGGATAAGCAAGAGAGGAAGCTTTACTAAGAATATTAAAAAAGACTCTGGAATTATCAGAGGATAAACGACCTTTTACAAAACCTGATTGTTCTGGTCCAATTAGATTAGGTAAGATGGGATCAATACGAAGAGCAAGAATTTTTGTAAAGCATTTATAGTCAAGGTTAACTAAGGAGATGGGACGATAATTTTTACAAAAAGAGGGGTCCTTGTTGTCTTTGGGAATTAAACAGATCATGGCTTCCTGAAAGGTGCCATTTGTAATAAAAGAATTGAAAAGTAATAGAAGGCGAGGAAGAAGTATATTAGCAAAGCGTCCATAAAATTCAATAGTAAAGCCATCTGGACCCGGGGCTTTTCCCCGTTTTAGTACTGAAATAGTATGAGTGATTTGTGACAGAGTGATATCCCCTTCTAAAGAGGAAAAGTCAATATTGTGGGGTGAAGGAGGAGGAATAGTCCGAAAATAAGTGGAAAGATTGGCTAAAGTCGGTTGTTGTTCGGGAGTATATACATTTTGATAAAAGGAAACAAACTCCTTTAAAATGTCGGAATCTTTAAATAAAGAAATGCCAGCATTGTTCTGTATGGACTCTATTTTAGTCCGGTCTCGTCGTATTTTCAAATAATTTGCCAATTACTTCCCCATTTTATTTTGACCACCATAATAACGAGCACTACTCTTTAAAAGATAGGTAGAAGCGGCTTCTGTGGAAGATTTATTAAACTTGAATTTTGCGTCAATACGTTTTTTTAATGAAGATTCCGAGTTTGAATGGTAATAAATATGTTCAAGTTGTTTAATTTCTGCAAGCATTTGAGAAGTTTTGACCTGAGAGGATTTTCTCTTGTGGGAGACAAAATTTATAATAAAACCTCTGGCAGCTGCTTTAAGGCAATCCCAAACCATAACAGGAGAAGAAATAGGAACAGAATTGAGAGAAAAGAATTCAGAAGCAAAAGAGTTGAATTGACTTGTGAAGTTGGGGTCAGATAATAAAATATTATTAAAACACCATCTGCGAGTATGCGGAATAGAGGGCAACATATCAAAATCAACAGAAACTGGGGCATGATCTGAAATTAAAATGGAACCAATTACGGAATGGGAAACTTGTTGGGATAGGGACTTACTAAGAAAAAGGTAATCTATGCGAGATTGCGAGTGAAGTGAGGGGGAATAAAAGCTATATTCTTGGGTATCAGGATTACAAAGCCTCCAAATTTCAACCAAGGCTTTGCGTCGTATAGTGGAAGTAAATTGAGAGTGCATTTTGGTGTTGGAAAATCTAACGGAAGAATGTCTATCCAATATGGGGTCAAAAACTTGATTGCAATCACCCACAAAAATAATATAATCATCATCTAACAAAAGGAGTTTCTCGGAAATATGGGACCAAAAAGTATTGTCAACTATAACTGGTGCATAGGCATTAAAAAGGACTAAGGGTATTTGATTTCTGAGTAACTTAACTATGATCCAACGACCTTTCAGATCACATTCTTGATGAGTAATTGATAACTGATATTTTTTATGACATAAAATAGAAACTCAATTTTTCTTGCCTAGGGCTTGAGAAGAAAAAATATTATCTACCCAACCTCTTTTCAGTTTAGATGCTTCAGCGTCAGATAAGTGTGTTTCTTGAATCAGAGCTATGTCAGCATTTAATTTAGCCAAATGGGTTAATATACGTTATCTTTTTATAGGGTTGTTTATTCCCTTAACGTTCCATGTAACAACTCTAAATGAAACCAACTAAACTTAACTTGAATATTTAGGATGCAGACACTAAAAAAGCTAAACATGTTGTTAGAAAACTGTTTAAAATCAGAACAAATATGCACTTGAATAGCATCAATTCGAAGCAATTTCATACGAATAATAAGAAAACTAAATGCATTACTGGAAAAATGACAGACACTAGAACAACAAAAAGTGAAAAAAGGAAACCAGGATAAAAAGAAATAAGAAATTGGAATAAAGAGGCTGTCATCAAAAATAATAAGAAGGAAAAACAAAGGGAAAAGAAAGGAGAGACAAGAAGGAAGAAAGGAGGAGAGGGAAGAGGGACAGAAGAGAAGAAAACACAGAACAAGAATACAAAACAGCTCAAACATTAAGTGAAGAAGCATATAAATGTCAAAAAGACATACCACAAAAGGACAATGAGAGTGGGGATGGAGGAACCACAAAAGGGAGATAACACACCAAACGGAAAACACCAAGAGAGCGCAGGGAGAACATCCTCGTGGCAAAGGACGAAGCGGGCAAACATCAAAAGGGTCACAAAACTGCACCTGGTAACAAAAAAATAAAAACATTAAGAGGGAAATTCAAGACATCACAACTGAAGCAGAAATGAGAATAAATATAGACAAAGATAGACAAAGCTTCATGAGACAATCAACTGAAATTATAATCGGGGAGTGTCCATAGAATCATCTCTGCAGGAATTGAGGAATTGTTGAAGAAGTGCAGGATCTTCATAGTTTCTTGTTTTGTTATTGTAAGTCACTTTAAAGAGACAAGGATGAAACAGTCCATAACGCGCATTCAGGGTGTGAAGAGCAGGTCTCATATCTAGAATTTGTTTGCGGCGATCTGCAGTAACTTTAGCGTAATCCTGAGCAAAAAAGAGATTGGAACCATGCCATGTGATTTTCCCTTTTTGTTTGGCAGCTTGAATAACTTTGAGTAAGTCTGTATACTCTAGGAAATACATGATGACAACTCTGGGTTTCGTCCAAGTGGAAGAGAAGTTGGCAGAACGAGAAAGTTGACATAAACGGTGCGCTCATTGAATATTCAAGGGAGGAGAACTCGAGAGACCTAGAGGTGTTGGCCAGAAGGATTGGAAGAAAGGTATAGGATTGGAACCTTCAAGGGCTTCCGCAAGACCGTAAATACATAGGTTATTTAATCTATTTCGATTTTCCAAATTTTCGACCTGTTGTTTAAGAGATTGTATTTCTCTATGTATTCCTGGCACCTGGTCAGAGATTACCTGTACTGCGGTCATTTTCCTTTCAAGGTCCGCAACTTGCTGTTCAGTATGAGACCAATTATCCTCTAGACGCTGAAGACGAGCATTTGTTTCGGCCATATAAGGTTTAAGTGAGCGTATCTCATCAAGAAGAAGTTCCATGGATACGGACGAGGATGCGTTAGTGGGAGACGGAGGATTCGTCTTCACCCGCTTTCCTGAGGTGGAAGGTATTTTGCAATTAGATTTAGTGTTTGAGTGAGAAGAATTAGGAGAGGAACTTTTTACTTTTTACTCCAATAGAGTCATTGACTGTGTCATCCATATTCTCCTGCAATACACTGAATGGGTTGATGTCTTCTAGCGGCACGCAGTTAGCATTAATATGTTGAGAATTGCTGCGGTTAGAGCGAGCCATCATTACCACAATCGTGAGTGAGGAGGATATTAGCAGGCAAGAGCAAGGTTCCAAAATGGCATCTTAGAGTTGAGTAGAACTAAAATTCAGTTATTGAGTGCCAAAAATAAAATCTTTGCCCAAAATATATTCCTAAAAGATCATTGACGAGGAAAAATAAGCATCAAACCAGGTTAAATTGCATCACACATGGCAGAAAGTAATGAAGAGATGGAAGCTGCAGAGCTAAAATTGAGTCATATAATGCTTATGCTGAGGAGATATGGAAAAGGTCTCCATAAAGCCAGAAAATATTAGTTTCCTCAAAATGTTGCAGGAAATGTAGTAGCTGAGGGGAGCATTTCAGTTGCAGTCCTCGTTTATGCTCTCATTTGTGTCAGAGCGAAGGGGTAAACAAAAGCAGACGCGGGACGCAAGGGGAGCTACAGGATCTCAAAATGGCGGCCGCAACTTAATAACGAGCCGTGGCCGGTGAAAATCGCCAAGAAAACATGAATTAGCTCACCCCGCACCTCCACTCTGCTGACACTGCATGGAGGAGCAGTTCCGCCGCATACATGAGCAGCTTCGCGGCCGAACAAGCACTATGAGCGCCCAGAGAAGTCCCGTCACCTCACGGACCCTTGGAGCTTCCCAGGAAGGCGGCCATTCCTTGGCGCCTAAACCACGCCCCTCAACTGTCCTAAGTATAAATCTTATCTTGAGAAAGGGTCACAGTTTTAGTTTTTCATGTCCTTGACTGGACTTTGACACATATCCTTCTAGGGTGCCACTATAATAATCCAAGGTTACACTTGGATAATTAAACTAAACTAAACTAAAAGAAACTACCTTTTGCACCTTTGCAACAGTTTTGGATGCACTCCTGCTGACGTCACGTCCTGTTTCAAACGTTGAAGTGCCTTCAGAAGTAGAAAACAGCCTATGACATAGAAATGCTTCAAAGAAGTAAAAGGAAAGAGCTCCATTATTTACAGCATCAAAATCTTGATTCGTCTTTTCAGAAATGCAAAATACAAAATTGAGCTAATTTACCTGCATGGGAAATCTCTTAAAACTAGGATTTTTGTTCTATAAAGTTTCCCCCCTGAGTTCGTTTTTTCTATGACAATTCACCCACAAAAGTAGTTTTTGCAGCTTTTTTCCCACTGTTTTCAGCTCTTGCCTGTGACAGGGCAGGAGCTGCACACGCACTCACTTGCGAGAGATATTGTATACAACAAGGGACTTGAAGCCTGCCTATTGCTTAACATTTGCTGGCTTCATTGTCACTCTTATTTGCTGTGTTCTAATTGGCCAGTGTGTGCTGGCATCACTTCCTCTTCTTTTGGCTGGAACATGGACCAAGTACCGATTGCTGCTGCTTGATTGCTGTCTTTCCGCTGATACCACTGTAATTGAGGGAGTGCTTTTATTTTTCTTCGTCACTGCCCTTATTGCTGAACCTCTTGCAATTTGAGGCGATGTTTCACTAGGCCACAGGCACTTCATAGAAGCCCTCTTATCATTTGAAATGGATGTTTATTGTCAGAACAGATGTTATCTGCTTTTATTGTGACAACAGATTTGATATACTTCCAAATGCATTTCCACTAATGTGATAGAATTTTTTAGTCAAATTTTATTTTTGTTTCCTTTATCATGCATGAGAAGATTAACCGATTTGCTCAGAATTTCAGGGGTGATTTACCGAAACCTAACAAGTATTGGCAAAGCCAGTAGGTCCTACCTACGAGACCATTGGCACTGCATGTCTTTTTTGTTCATGCTGTAGTGCATGGGCACTGAGGACTTTGCAATAATTTGTAGCCATTCTGTACAGCAGCGTGGCTGCTGTGTAGCGTGGTTAAAAATTCATGATTAACAAAGGACCATAATGCACCCAGAGCTAATGCACTTTAAAGACAAAAGTGCATTAACCATGGAGGCATCATAGTGCTTTTTTTTAGTTCGATTTAGTCACACTGTAAGGCATCCATGCTACTGTACAGCATGACTACTACACATTGCCAAAGCCAATAGCTCTCATAGGTGAGACCTATTGGTTTTGCCAGTGTTCGTTTTTGAAGTTCACCAACCTGACATATTCCTAAACGGTATATTCAAATATTTTGTATTTCAGTGATTCCAATTGTTGAGGGGTGCACCTTCCCTGATTGCTCTACATCCTGTAATATTCAACGCCACAGAGTTTCTCTCCTTGAATGGCCCCGTATTCTGGGCCATTCCGCACTGCATGAACCAGAACGTGCTGCACTGACTGGATCCGGAATTTTGAGAAGTACAATGCCATTTGTTGAATCAGTATCCTGTAATATTCTACATTGGAAGTGCACTAGACTTATACGTGCTCTGTCTTTGACTCATCCTGTGCCTTACAGAATCATCCACTACAGGTACGCTGATGTTTAAGAGGCACTTGGTTGGTTTTACATCCGGTAGTTTCTCAATCTAAAGGGGCACTGGTCTGTGAGAGGCGTTCTATTCTTGATTAGAACTGAATCCTGTAGTTTTCTATATCACAAAGACCTTTGGTTTGCCAAGTGTCTGAAGGATGCTTCACTACAGGATTTATGTTCTTTGAGAGCCCAGTGTTCTTGGTTGACCCTATATATTTATATTTGGGCAATATATATATATATTGGAGTATACGCTGCTGAAGGGACCCTGGAATTTGAGAGTTACATATTCCTTGTTTGGTCCTGTATTCTATAGCATCCAACACCTCAGGATGCTTGAACTTTGAGAGGTACTCTCTTCTTGATTGACCCTGTATCCTATAGCGTCTTGCTCACAGGGCTTTTGATCTTGATTGGCCCTGTATCCTATAGCGTCCAGCACCCCAGTGTGCTTGATCTTTGAGAGTTACACGTTCCCTGATTAGCCCTGTATCCTATAGCATCCTGCACCACCAGGCTTTTGATCTTTGAGAGGTACTCTGTCCTTGATTGACCCTGTATCCTATAGCATCCTGCACCACAGGACGCTCCATCTTTGAGAGTTACACATTCCTTGATTGGCCCTGTATCGTGTAACGGCTCAAACATCAGCCTTTTGATCTTTGAGAGGTACTCTGCCCTTGATTGGTCCTGTATCCTATAGCGTCCTGCACCACAGGGTGCTTGATATTTGAGAGGTACTCTGCCCTTGACTGGTCCTGTATCCTATAGCGTCCTGCACCACCAGGCTTTTGATCTTTGAGAGGTACTCTGTCCTTGATTGACTCTGTATCCTATAGCATCCTGCACCACAGGGCGCTCCATCTTTGAGAGTTACACATTCCTTGATTGGCCCTGTATCGTGTAACTGCTCAAACACCAGCCTTTTGATCTTTGAGAGGTACTCTGTCCTTGATTGACCATGTTTCCTGTAGCTCCCACACCACAGGGTGCTTGGTCTTTGGAGTTACACGTTCCTTGGTTAGCTCTGGATCCTGTAGCTCCTCAAACACCAGGCTTTTGATCTTTGAGAGGTACTCTGCCCTTGATTGGCCCTGTATCCTATAACATCCTGGACCACAGGGCGCTCCATCTTTGAGAGTTACACATTCCTTGATTGGCCCTGTATCGTGTAACTGCTCAAACACCAGCCTTTTGATCTTTGAGAGGTACTTTGTCCTTGATTGACCATGTTTCCTGTAGCTCCCACACCACAGGGTGCTTGGTCTTTGGAGTTACACGTTCCTTGGTTAGCTCTGGATCCTGTAGCTCCTCAAACACCAGGCTTTTGATCTTTGAGAGGTACTCTGCCCTTGATTGGTCCTGTATCCTATAGCGTCCTGCACCACAGGGCTTTTGATCTTTGAGAGGTACTCTGTCCTTCATTGACCATGTTTCCTGTAGCTCCCACACCCCAGTGTGCTTGATCTTTGAGAGTTACACGTTCCCTGATTAGCCCTGTATCCTATAGCGTCCTGCACCACAGGGCTTTTGATCTTTGAGAGGCACTCTGTCCTTGATTGACCATGTTTCATGTAGCTCCCACACCACAGGGTGCTTGGTCTTTGGAGTTACACGTTCCTTGGTTAGCTCTGGATCCTGTAGCTCCTCAAACACCAGGCTTTTGATCTTTGAGAAGTACTCTGCCCTTGATTGACCCTGTATCCTATAGCGTCCTGGACCACAGGGCGCTCCATCTTTGAGAGTTACACATTCCTTGATTGGCCCTGTATCGTGTAACTGCTCAAACACCAGCCTTTTGATCTTTGAGAGGTACTCTGCCCTTGATTGACCCTGTATCCTATAGCGTCCTGCACCACAGGGTGCTTGATCTTTGAGAGATACTCTGCCCTTGATTGGTCCTGTATCCTATAGCGTCCTGCACCACAGGGTGCTTGATCTTTGAGAGGTACTCTGCCCTTGATTGTTCCTGTAACCTATGAAATCTCACTCTACAAGCACCCTGTTGTTTAAGAGGCACACTGCCCTTTGACGGGTCCTGGATTTTGTAGTATCCTGCATCAAGGGGACCCTGCACCTCAAGGCTTCAGATCTTTGAGAGATTCAGTGTTATTGATTAGCCAGTATCCCATATTGTTTCCACACTACAGGGGGCCTGTGTTTGAGAGGGAGCCTCCTGTAGTTCCCTAAACCAAAGCAATCTCATCTTATCGTCTAATGTCACATAAAGCCAGAGGGCACACTAGAATACAATGCATAGTTTGTAAAGAACAAGAAGTGCCAGAGCATTTGTGAGGAGTCCACTACAACTTGCACCACCCATTACCCCTGCCTGTTCTGGCAATAACATCTACTAACCATGACACTTCTTCAAGAGTGACAATGTGAACTATTCCAGGTCGGCCAAAGCTAGAACAATGTCTTGGGCTGCTGGTATAAGTAATTGCTAATGTATAAACAATTATTAAACACATGTTGTTGTGCTCTTTTCAAAATTAAACAGACAGCACAAACATGTGGTGGACTGTCATAAGTACCGGTGCTGATAATTAAGTACTGGTGCTGAGCACCAGAAACCCCCATCTCAAATTAAGCACTGCTGCAATGTAATAGAGAATGTATCCCACTGGGATAGGTATGTACTTCCATAAGTATTATAAATGTAGGTTGTAGGAGAGCATATCCCTACACCAGGATTGCCGATGTTCCAGAGACCTATTGATGATCCCTGGACATGGATATGAGTGGAATCAAGGACAAGCCGGGCGTGCCTGACGCAGACCGCTGCCTCACGTTTGAACGCCTCCATCTACTTTAATAACATAGATTACTCACAGATTAACTTCTGATTGGCAGTGGAGGGTTAACACAAAGTGTATGAGAGCCTTTAATGGGGCTCATTTCTAGCTCGGGCCATCCATCTCACCGCACAGCCTAATGCCGCCTCTGCTGTTGCTTGCCATTACGCCACTTAAACACAGTCTTTGCCTACTTAGGAAGCTTTGAGATCCATGGAAATCTCTCTCAATACAGCGGAAGACTGCCCAGCAGCACCCACAGCTCAGGCCCAGAATTTAAAGTAATTGTGCCAAAGATCACACAGCTTGCCAATTTGGTAAATATATGAGTAGAACTCAGGCCTGTACGACTAAAGTTCATGTATTTATTTATTTATTTGCATA
This sequence comes from Triturus cristatus, assembly GCF_964204655.1. Lineage (NCBI taxonomy): Eukaryota > Metazoa > Chordata > Amphibia > Caudata > Salamandridae > Triturus > Triturus cristatus. The sequence continues at coordinate 77,886,937 of NC_140583.1, forward strand.
TATATGTGTACCCAGTATTCTATAGCGGAGACACATCACCATGGCCACTTTATCTGAATCTGTGTGAAGTGGGTTGGAGTTATGATGAATGTAAATCTCAAGTACACATTCTTCTGTTGGTTCCAGTTGGATGCAGCTCGGAAAAGTTTGGTTTTCACTTCCAGGAGCTCTATCTGTCGGCAAGCAGTTGTCGTCAATGTGAAGCGGAGGGTGGAGGTTGTGGCAGAACATCCGACTCTGTTCTCTTAATCTTAATGCCTCGATCCACACACTTCTTTTCTTGTCCCACTCGTTTTTAATGAATTCATAATCCTTTTTCTGTAGGCCTATTTTATTCAATCTAACTATTCTAGCTCTAATTTCTACCACAAGAGGATATATATCTCTGGACCAATAGTTTAGCACAATACAGCATGGAAGGGTGGAGGGTTTCAGCTCAAAATGTGCATTAAGGCTCGTAAAATCTTGCCAACTCAAACACAAATAAAGGCCCATGGATAATCACGAAAAATCAATACACCTACAAAACACCCCCACTCCAGGTGTGGTACCTTCCTGTAACCGAGCTCCGCTGGAAGTGGCTTCTGCTCTGATGCCGACGCAGAGATATATTTTCACTCTAAGTTAAACATATTGATGGAGGTAAATTGGAAGGGGAGGCTGGGGAAAGGGGCTTCACAGCGGGGCCTTTTCTGAAGATATCAATCTGTTACCCCTTCAATCTTTAGCTTCTCATATGAAAGGTTAATGAATCCCGCATGGGGCGCGCGGCGTGTTGGACGGGAGGAGTGATTAATGAGGCTTCTTCAATTAAAAAACCCTGAGTCCCCCTGGACTCCATTACTGATCCCTCCTCAGTTGCCAGGCAGTGAAAATGCCAGAGCCTGCACTGGTGAGTCCTGAGGTGGGAGCGGCGATGAAACAGAGCGGGTAAGAGGAGCGCGCGTAGCCCCTTGAACGCTCTTCCTAGTAAGCCACCGCCTCCTGCTACCATTTCTTACCATCCCACCTCTCAGAAAGATCTCCCGAAGCACATTTTGTCTGTCACGGTACCCTGACATTTTCCACGTGCAATAAACAGTCTGCAGAGATGTATGATTTCATAGTTGTCTATATAGCACCAACTCGACCCAAAGGTATCAGAGCGCTTTACGTGAGCACCAGTTGCATGACAGACGGACACACTCATTTTGCTAGGCGCAGAGAGATTGATCACGGGATGATGAGCGCCCCGCCGAGAAGCAAACCCAATTCCCCAGCTTCGAGGTTGACCACTGCAGCCGTTAGGCCACATACTGTCTTAGGTGAATTTAGAGTAAAATACCTCATTATTGTTATGGTTTTGACGGTGTCCAGCTGTGAAGGTATTTTCCATCGGAACACTTTGCAGCATGGGCAATCCATTTTGTGATCTCCATACTGCCTTCTCGTCCTCCTCCCACTGTCCTCACACGTTACCCTCCTACCCACCCTTTATCCTACTCATCCAACTAACAGGCTCTCTGACTTCACCTGAGCCTCCTTTACTACTACTAACTCCCAAGTAATCCTTTCTAAACTCTTCCCCCCTTGTCCTCTTCATCCAACTAATAAACTCACCCATCTACCCCTCCCACATCTACCAATAACCATATATATTTCCCTCTACTAATCCACCACTAATCCCCCTTTGGGTTCCGGGTTAGCGTGCTACATCAATAAGCGCTTTAACGCCTTATCAGGGGTAGTAAGGGCTATATCATAAAATACAATTACAATTACATTCACTACATTGCTTACCTTTTCTCCTCCTTTGTTGCCCTGCCCATCACTTCCTAACACTCTTCCGCCCTCATCACTCCTTTCATCCTTCCTTCTACCATACCTTTTTCTCCTCGTTCCATACTCTTTTGTTTTCCTTTCTCTTCTCACTTCCTTCTCTCTGTATAGCCCCCCCTACTCCTGTTGGGTGCCACTACTTTGTTTTCATAAAGTTTACGCTCAGCTTTGAAATGGGCTCTTGATGCTAAATCAAAAAAGCTGATGGTGGCTCAGATTGTGTGCACCAAGACTGGACTGGGTACCAAAATCAGCCCTGGCACAGGTTGTCGTATCTGCCCTCGCGCTGTGTGGAGTGAGCAGCCGCAGGGAGTAATCCTCACCACCGCAAGAGGGCTTTAGTGGGGTTCACCCCATTAACTTTTGAAAAATAGTAAATATTGCATTTTACCGCACATTTTCCATCATGCGCTGCCTTTGCTGCTCCCTCTACATTACCTTAGTCACTCTCCAGTTTCTGTAATCACTTTAAACCTCCCTCTTCTTTTTTCTTCTCTCTCCTTGTTACAATCACTCTCTTGTGCTCTCTCCTTCATTCTAACACACCTGTCCTCCGCCCTCCCTCCTCTTCTTTCTCTGTTGCTCATTGTTGTTACTCCCTCTTCCCATTGTCACACTTGTACTGTGTGTAGCTTTGGTACAGTGTTACCTACTCAACGGGCACAAGTCCTAAAAAAGAAGTGGGGGGACTCAGGCAGTTTGCAAGTGACATAAGGTCACGTGACATCACGTCGCGACATCACGTCGCATGACATCACGTTGCGTGACATTACTTCGCGTGACTTCACAGCACAGAAAATCATGGCGCATGACATCACACGTGGCATGACATCACACGTGGCATGACATCACACGTGGCATCACAGGAATTGACATCACCGGAAGTGACATCACAGGCCACGACTTTATAGAAATGGGCATCAGATCTTAAACCCCCACATATATGTTTAGCAGGTCTATCATGTGTGCGTTGAGCGCATTGCGCGGATAATAGCACAGGGAGCTATGGAAGATGATATGTGACGTACACCTTGTAATCCCCCAGATTTATGTAACACATCCTGTACATTCATTTACAAACTTATATAATGTATTGTACATGTAGTATGCACGTCTGATGTAAAGCGCTCTGACACCCTGCATTGGGATGAGTAGGGCCATACAAACCGAAAAAATAGTGGTACCTAAATTATTGCAACGCCTCCTCAGGGGTAGTAAACTCTATATGAATGGAATTTGTTTTGTGTAAATACTGGGAAAGACCAACACTTCTGACATTCTTACAGTGCCTGAGTATCTCCTAAACAGAGACTGACCAAAGTGATAAGCGCCCTGAGACCTTTTGGTGATTTGTGCGCGTTATAAAAACGTTTGACATTGACATTGACATAAGCTGACTTTTTCAAGTATGTGTGAAGTGCTAACACGGTGTAAGCCTTTGCTTCCCCTCTGCTGCAATTGATTCTAGGGGTGAGGCTCCTGACTGCTCCCAGCCAGGAGAATCGAGCAAAAGGAGGCCTGATGACCCCTCAAATTCGGCCTTTGTTATGGACCCAGCAGGAGTCTGAACTAAGAAAGCCGCATCCCCGCCCGCACATTGTTGCGATCGAAAGCAGACAACAACCTGCAGACGCTGCTGAATGTGTCCCTGTGTTTGGAAATTACACCCGGACGAGTTCAGCACATTATTCAGTGGAACCCAAATTCTTGGCTGGGTGGACGCCGTCCCCGACGTGTCCTGCCTACTCCTGAAAATTCGCACACACCGCTTAACTTTAATCTGTGCCAAGTGGCTTGAATTTTCAGGTCTTACCACATGTACAATCTTTCTATACTTCCAAAAATAGAAGTTACTCAAACACAAAATTCTCGATTGAAGAGGTGTATACACTCTTACACCAGCTGTTTTTTCTAAAAAAATGTTTAATGTTTCCAAAGTAGCTTTTTAAATGGTCGTTAAACCATCTGAAGTAGCAGTGGCAATGCAAGGTAATACATTTAGTAACAACCAATATTTCGCGTGTGCAGTTTTTTTAAAATAAAGAAGTCCACACAGGAGACATTATAAAGTACAGGTTCTTCCTCCTCAACCATCCTGTGACCCACAACACTGTCTGAGACACATGTGATGGCGAATTATGGCACTATAATGCCATCTTTCAATGCTGAAGGAGAGGAGGGTTCCTTCCTGCAGAGGAGGCCATAAATCAAACACACACTCACACACACACACAACACATATACACACACGCGCACATACACACACACACACACTCTATACAATAGCAAGGTACACACACACTATACAATAGCAAGGTACAAAACACACTATACAATAGCAAGGTATGCACCACACACATACACACACACACTATAGAATAACAATATACAAACACACACACACACTATGCAATAGCAAGGTATGCACACATGCACACGCCCAGTATAGAATATTAATGTACAAACACACACCTATATACAATAGCAAGGATTCTACACAGCTCTGTCAAGTCACTAAAACAAACATGCACACACATACACACAATGCAATAGAAAAGTACATTCCGCACATAAAGAATGCAATAGCAAGGTACATACACACACATATACACACACACATTATACAATAGAAAAGTACACACACACACATACACACACACACACACCAATATACACACTCAACTATATGCAATAGCAAGGAGCACACTCAGCTCTGCCTAGTCGCTCCTGCCCATCCTGACTAGTGCCGCTCTCTGCTACACGACCCTTTAGCTCACATGCAGCTCTTACATTTCACATCTGCACTTGAAGCCCTGCTGCCCCCTCCTACACCAGAATCTTGTCTTATGTGGAGCTCTGCCAGTTAGCATCTTGGCACAGGCATAGCTCTGCCAATTTGCTTCTACTCTCCCAGAGGCAGAAGCCGGCAACAATTATCACTCTTTCTGACACGCTATTAAACCAATTGCAAAAACAAATGGTTTTAAAGCACACATGGACAGTCACTAAACAGTGTTTAACTGCGTGCACTATAAAGCCATTTGTTTTTGTATTTGTTTTTAAAGCGCAGCCAGTAGGAAGTGTGGTTGGTAGGCAGCAGGCACTGATTTACTGTCTGGTGCACAGTCCTCCGCCCCCACCCCATCACAGCCTGGCAGCACTACCCAGCTGACACCCTACGAAGGATTTCACCTCAGTAGCAGCCACCTCCAAATTGATCACCCCCTTGCAAGACCTCTACAACAATCTCTCGCAATTCCCCAGTAACAAAATCACCGCCATTTTCAGCAACTTCCATTTGCAACCGGACCCAAACAGACCCTGTCTCCCGATCTTATCCAAAGAACCAGTGCTAACTACATGACCCACCAGACGATACCGCACCCACCATGAAGTTAATCCACTCAGGAGCCCCATCCGACCCCTACCCCAGCCACACCTATTCCTAGGAACTGTATCCTATCAGTTCCATGCACACACCCGTTCTGATTACCTCCACTCTCTTCTTTGACGTTTCTAAATGCTTGTAAACACACAACTGTCTTCCCATTGCTGAAGAAACACACTGCGGAGCCTTCACACTTGCGAGCTATAAACCGATTATCTGCTTCCATTCTCAGTCAAGGATCTAGAGAAAATCATCAACGGACTCCTCACCAAATACCTCAGTGACCACAAACTCCTCCACACCGCTCAGTCTGGTTTCAGACCCAACCACAACATGGAAACTGCCCTCATCGCTGCCATGGATGACATCTAAATGACTCTGGACACAGAAGACGTGGCAGCCCTCATCCTCCAGACTCCTCCCCTGCGTTTGACCGGCTCTCCCAACCTAGCCTCATCCAAAATCTACACAACATCGGACTTAAAGGACATGCACTGTAATGGATCTGCTCCTTCCTGATTGGAAGAACCCAGACAGTCAGCCTGGCACTATACACCTTGGACACCCGTGACCTTATCTGCAGAGTTCTGCAAGGGCATTCCCTGTAACCCAGCCATCTTCAACACATACATGTCCCTTCTAGCCAGCATCATCTGCCCTCACAACATCAATGTCTTCTCTTTTCAGATAACACACAACTTATTCTCTCCCTCATGGACAATAAATCCAGCACCCAGTACAAGGTCAATGCCTGCATGACAGACCCCCACTGGATGAAGAGCAGCTGTCTAAAGCCGGACACCAACAAGACCAAAATCGTTATCTTCAGGAAACACACTTCACCAAGGGACTCCGCCTGTTAACCAACAGAACGAGGACTGACACCCACCCCCACCATCCACTCCAAGAACCTCGGGATCATCATCAACAGCAAACTCGCCATGACTACCCAAGTCAACACCGTCACTGCCTCGTGCTTAAAAACACGGAAAACGCTGGGGAAGATTTTCAAACGGCTATCAATCAGCACTCGGAAAACGGTCACACACACCCTAGTCAGAAGCATGGCGTACTACGGGAGCAGTATCTATGCCGAGATAAAAACAAAAGCTCACGGAAGGCTGCAGAACCTTCAGAACTCTACAGCCAGAATCACAGCCAATCTCCCATGCCACACTCACATCACACCACACCTGTAGGAGCCACACACAAACTAGCACAATTCATACTCCTCACCCACACTTACAAGACACTACATAAAGCTGACGCAGGATACCGCAACAATCACCTCGAGGGGGTGCTAGTGGGGAGGCATGAAGTCTGGACAGTGTGAAGGCCGGCTAGTGGCCATGGACTGGCAGCAGCCATCCCAGTGCTCAGAAACAAAACCTAGCCCACCCACACCAAAGCCAACTCCCACCCACACCAAAGCCAACTCCCAACCACACCAAAGCCAACTCCCACCCACGCCAAAGCCAACTCCCACCCACACCAAAGCCAACTCCCACCCACACCAAAGCCAACACCAAAGCCAACTCCCACCCACACCAAAGCCAACTCCCACCCACGCCAAAGCCAACTCCCACCCACACCAAAGCCAACTCCCACCCACACCAAAGCCAACTCCCACCCACACCAAAGCCAACTCCCACCCACACCAAAGCCAACTCCCACCCACACCAAAGCCAACTCCCACCCACACCAAAGCCAACTCCCACCCACACCAAAGCCAACTCCCACCCACACCAAAGCCAACTCCCACCCACACCAAAGCCAACTCCCACCCACACCAAAGCCAACTCCCACCCACACCAAAGCCAACTCCCACCCTACGAGCCTCTCGTCGAAATGCCTGGTGCCTAAAAAGGCGCGTCGGAGCTTACTATGTACTGAGAAAGTAGAGTTTTTAAATCTCCTGCTCTTCCCATTGCTTTGCTGTTTATCTAGTAGACTGTTGCAGTTAAGAATCCAGAACTGTCCACCCATGAGCGGCCACCGACAGGAGTGTGAGTTGGGGAGCGGACTGAGAGGCGGGCGATAGGTCCATTTGGAGTTGTGCATTTTACTCAAAGAAATGGGAGGCTCGTTCTAATGGAAGGAATCACGTCCTGCACACAGCACAATAAATGTGACTTTTTTTTCCAAAGCATCCTTGGAATTTAACCAGCAATGGAGAAATGTGTTATTTACAGTTGTGTTTGTGTCAATATTGTGGCTGCCCCCTTTAAGGGTGTGTTACCAGTGGGTATCTGAACGCCAAAGTGGGAATATTACCTGACATATATCATGTTCTAAATAGTGTATATAAAAATATCTCCCTAATCAGTCATAGCAAATCTACAGCCAAAGGGTCGGTAGTCAGATCAGATCATTTTGTACCATCTATTCTGATATATACCTCGCAGTAGCTAAGTCACCAGAAACATATCTTTTAGCGAAGTTTCGAAAAATGAAGAAAAGGTATAACTTCAGGAACCCTCCGCAGCTATGAGAAACATTTCATTTTCTGTGAGGGGCTGTTCAGGGTAACTGGTGAACTGGTGCCCCTTGCCAGCCACCACCCAGCACCTGCCTCGAGCCATCCCTGTCCCCCAGCCTCCAACCTACAAGGCTACCCAGCAGGCCTTGCAGTGTCTTCTGCCCCTCCAGCCCGGTCATATAGTCTCCTGAAGTCCCTGCGGCTTTCTCCAGCACCCCCTGCATGCTGACTGGGGCGACGACTTCAAGCTGCCACAGTCTCCTTCTCATGGGACATCCTGGGGAAATCAAATCACCGGCGATGGACTAGGGCTTTGAACTTCACCTATGCGAATTTTGGGAGGCTGAGAAACGCCCCCCTCCATCACCAATAACTAAATAAAAACGTTTCCCGCCCCTAGTTCTCAGTCATTGTAGATTCTTCAACAGGCAAACTAAATGTACTGATATACGTCATTATGTTACACCGGTCCAGACAGCAAATACGTCTTGTGCATTTAAATGCAATATAAGTCTAACTTTTTTTTTAATATAGTGCTTCATAGGACACTTGTGCCGTTTTTAAGTGGTTTAGATACCAGATGTTACCATTAATACCATTCAAATGACCTACCTTGGAAGCATGAAAGGCTGAGCCAGCATTGCCAGGAGTCACTCCTACCCTGCCACTCACTGCTATTTCCAGCAGTGAACAGCAGCGACTGTTGCTTGATGAACCCCACAGCCACTGCATGAACCCCTTATCTCCCAGCTACCAATGGGCAGAGCTGCCATCAAGGGGTCAAGCAACACATTTCAAGACACGTCCATTTTATGGTTGTATTTGATTTTTATTAGGTTTGCCAATAGTTAGGACATTTTGGATTTTAGTAAACTTCCATACAATATATTCTTACCCAGCCCTCTCCATCCATTAGTCTGTTGAGTAATCACAGTTTTTCTTTCACCCATTGCAGTATAGAGGATGGGGAAATGGGTGAGCCCACTTCAGCCATTGGCTAACTTTACTCTGAGTGACAGCAGTACTTCATTTGAAAAAGTTCCAGGACCCAAGGCACCACCTGTGAGGCCAGCCCAGCTCTCACACCCTGCCAGTAGTGCCAAATGCAGTGCAGCCCAGTGGCGTAGCAAGGTCAGGTGGTACCCGGTGCGGAAAATTCCTTGTCACCCCCGGCTTGACAAGATGGCAAAAATATGTGTTTAAAACACATATTTTTGCCATTTCGTCACCCCCTCACGGATGACACCCGGGGCGACCCGCACCCACCCCACCCCCCCTTCCGACGCCACTGGTGCAACCATTCCTAAACGCCATCAAATGTGACAATTTGAATTATTCCTTTTCACCAAAACCATAAGAAAAGCCTAGACGAGGTTTTATTATTTATATATATAGTATATGTTTAAAAGATCATTGGATTAGCTCTCCTGAAAAATAGGCAGGCAGCGCTACCATGTGGTGGACTCCCAGAAACTACTGCGGTTACTGACAAATAGGTGCAGAGCACTGGTAAACACTGGCACAAATTAGGCACTGACAGCATTTACTCTTTCACAACGAGAACACCCACACACAAAGTAATTCCCTTCAGTGCCAGAAAACTACTATGGCAATGTGTTTTTAGACTAAACAAAAAGCTTTGCTTTTAGCCGTTGTTTTTACTTGCGATGGGCTCACAGCTCCTCCAACAATAATATTTTTCAAAAAATGACAGCAGATAACAAGCATTGGCAAATCCAATGTGCTGCAGCAGATACTAGTCCTGTTGGCTTTGACAATCCTTGTTTCTCGTGATGTAATACTTAAAAGATAAGCCCTCCACCGCCCCAAACTTGGGACTCTTCTCGCCTCCGCCGCATTTGCATGTCAGAGCAATGTTCGCCCGCGCCGCAATCTACATGACTTATTTCTCCTGTTGCTGCAGGAAACTGCCGGCTTTTAGTCTGTAGCGGTCTAGTTGTCATAGCGTCACGCTGACGTGACGCAGGCGGCCGTGCTGGCGCCGGGGTGCGCGCGCAGATTAGCGCGCCGGGCAGCCAGAGCGGGAGTGCCGGCCGACGCTCCTCGGTACATGTTAAATTGAATGCTAAATAAATATAGCGATAACCTAACACGTGCCTCGTGTGATCATTGAGCAACTTTACAGTGGCGACGAGGGCGGGATACAGACCTGACCGACGCGGGAGCACAGGAGAGGGCAACACTCCACGTGGCCTCCACGAGGCGAAGGAAGACACGCAAACAGGGCACCAGGCCCAAAACGGAACACCAGACAGGCCTGCCTGGAGCGGTGGAGTCACGGGAAACGCCCTAGTCAACCACGTCGGACGATCTGAGGTACGGAGCAACCGAGGAGCGTGGCAGTGCCACAGTACAGCACACGAACTGCATATAGGCCACAGAGACGACGCTATCCACAAACGGCCAAGAGCACACGCGCCACCTTCACACATAGCCACGTACAGGGAGCGCTGCGCTGGCTACCAAGGAGGAGGAAGTGGGGTCTAGTAACAAGAGCCCCCAGAGAATCAAGCTCACAGGGAACAACAACAACACCCCAGGCAGCCCCCCGAGCAAAGCCACCGACGGAACGAGCGCCAAGGAAGTGAAGATGAGTACCCCGGCAGGGTATGCGGTTGCACCCGTGCAATTCCTAACGAAACCCGGAGACCCACTGATGAAATGGGAGGACTGGAAGGAATACATAGACAATTTCATAGGGGTTCTGGAGGACGAAAATGAAGAGCAGTTCACTCCTCAGAGAAAAAAACGCATCCTGCTACTAAATCTGGGCCCTGAAGGACTGAGAATATACAAGAGTCTGGTACCAACGAAGAGAGAAGACACAGACGACGATGTGTATGCGCATGCAGTGGAGGCCCTAGATGAGCGATACCGCCCCACCATCTGTGTTTCAGTGGATAGATATAACTTCCAGCAAAGGAAACAAAGGGTGGGGGAATCCATCGAAGAGTATGTAGCAGCGTTGAGGAAGCTAGCAGCCCCGTGCAAGTACGCACTGTGGGAAGATGAATTCATTAAAGACCAAGTGATCATGCACACCACCAGTGCAAACGTGCAAGACAAGCTGTGGGCGAGTGGGGACACCACACTCAAGGAAGTAATGGTCATAGTGAAGAGGGCAGAACTCTCGAAGAGGTGCGCCGACGCTACCAAAAAAGAGGCGGTCACCCCAACCATGGTGAACAGGATACAGGAGGGAGATCACCGCAAGGACCAGAAAAACAAACAACCTATGGCCAAAGGAACTAGCAGATGGCAAGGGAAACAAGCGGACAGTGAGAACAAGAAAACGTGCTACAGATGCGGGAGTTGGTCCCACGAAGCCCACGACAGACGTTGCCCGGCGTTCCGAGCCAAATGCCTACACTGCGGTATCATGGGTCACTACGAGAAGGTGTGCCGGAAGAAACAACAGAAAGGAGTGGTGAAATATGTTGACCAAAGCGCAGAAGACCTGGAGGAAGCCGCAGAGGAAGAAGTGGTCACCGTCTTATGTATATACGATCAGGTATTGAGCGTGGACGCCAAGAGATCAACCAAACCCGTCCTAGAGATGTCCATGGGCGGCATCACCATTTCGGTAGTGGCAGACACCGGATCCCCATTTACCATTATACAGAGAGCAGTGTGGGAAGAACAGTTCCGATCCAAGTTGGGCCCTGAACTGGAGAAACTAGACATACGACCAGTCACCTATAACGGGGATCGCATTCCCATGCTGGGTTTCCGACGTCTACTGTTCGAGTTCAGAGGCCGATCCGCGTGGTGTAAACTGTATGTGGCCGAAAAAGGACCCTCTGTCCTAGGATGGTTAGACCAGGGCGACCTAGGCATAAAACTCGACCCAGGAGGAAAGGAACAAATTCTGCTCACAGAACAGGAGGAATGGCCGGACATGGACAGATGGAAGATGAACTACCCAAAAGTGTTTGGGGGCACTGTAGGGAAAATGGAGAAATTTCAACATAAAATAGTGCTCAAGGACGGAGCCACGCCAGTGGCACATAAAGTGAGGAATGTGCCCATTGCGGTAAGGGACGCCGTCCAGACAGAACTCCAAGATCTGGAGAAGAAGGGCATCATAGAACCCATTACATGTGCCGAATGGCTGGCGCCCTTGGTGGTCGTGAGGAAACCCAATGGGAAGGTCAGGCTCTGTGTGGACCTGAGAGAACTCAATAAAAACATTGTGGTGGAGAAATTTCCCCTTCCCAAGATAGAGGAGATGTTGGCAAAAACAAGAGGAGTTCAGTGGTACTCCACCATCGACCTTACATCAGCGTACCACCAGGTAGCTCTACACCCGGACAGTAAAAGCCTGACATCGTTCATCACCCCGTTCGGGTGCTACAGATTTTGTCGCATGCCGTTCGGGCTAGCCTCGGCGGCAGCTGTCTTTCAGAAGATGATGCACACATTGTTCAGAGACTGCGAAGATGTACAGTACTTCCAGGACGACATCCTAGTGATGGGGAGAGATAGGAGAGATCATGACCGGAAACTAGAAAAGGTACTACGAACACTAGAAGCCAAAGGTCTCACGGCAGAATGGTCAAAATGTCGGTTGGGACTGCAATCGGTAACCTATTTAGGCCATGAAATTGGGCGACAGGGGGTCACACCCAAGGCGGGGAACGTGAAAGCCATCGCGGAAGCACCGCCCCCCAAGAACAAGGAGGAGGTCAGATCGTTCCTGGGGATGGCGGAGTACTATAGCAAATTCGTGGTACATTTCGCATCCAAGACCTACAACATGAGGAGGTTGACGAGAGAGAGCACAGTGTTCCAGTGGACACCGGAAGCCCAAGCGGAATTCGAAGTCATCAAAAAGGGAATCCTAGAAGCCATACCACTCAAGGGGTACGACCCACAAGGCGCCACCATACTCATCACCGACGCCAGCGACAAGGGGTTAGGCGCTGTACTCATGCAAGACCGAGGAAGAGGGGACACGGAGACAATCAGCTTCGCCTCCAGAGCACTGACGGAGACAGAAGGCAAGTACAGCGTCATCGAGAAGGAGATGTTAGCGGTAGTGTGGGCCGTGACGAGATTCCGGCAGTTCCTATGGGGTACCCGATTCCTACTCAAGACGGACCACAAGCCGTTAGTGAAGGTATTAACATCGTGCGGGCACGCCAGTGCCACACCCCGGATATCAAAGATGTCCTTAAAACTGTTGGAATTCAGATATGATGTGGAGTACATTCCTGGAAACAAGAACCGAGTGGCGGACTACTTGAGTCGAGCGGCGGCCATGGAGCCGGGAGAAGAAGACCCAGCGGACAAAGGAGAGAGGGTAGCTCTCATAGAGGACCAAGAGAAGATAATCAGCATACAAGAGTGGACGGAAGCCTATGAAGAAGACTCTGACCTTATGGAAGTAAAAGCGCACATCACACAAGGGTGGCCTGATAAGAAAAAGGTGAAAACCAGCCTCAAACCATTTTATGAAGTGAAAGAAGAACTGACAGTAGGAGACAAGGGCATATTCATCTACCGGGGAGACAGAGTAATTCCCCCCACGAATCTCATCAACAAGCTGCTGGACTTATTGCACGAAGGCCACCTTGGCATTGGGAAACTCAAGGCCAGATCGAAACAGAACTACTGGTGGCCAGGCATGGATGTAAGAGCAGAGAGGCATGTCAGGGAGTGCCCCCAATGTCAAGGGGCCGACAAAACACTGAGACCACTACGTCCAGCTCTTGGGAAATTTGACACGCCCTCAAACCCGTGGGAAGAGTTGTCAATAGATATCCTAGGACCGGTGCTGGATGACCAGAGCATACAGAAATACGTGTGTGTCCTCATCGACCGTTATTCCAAATGGCCAGAAATAAAGGTGAGCGAATCCATGGACACGGAGAACATCCTGGAGTTTCTATCGGAAACATTCACCCGAGAAGGAATTCCCAAGTCCATCTTAAGTGACAATGGACCACAGTTCACGTCGGAAAGATGGAAACAATTCATGGGAAGAAATGGCATCTCTGTAAAGCACACAGCCATATACCATCCGGCAGGCAACGGTCTGGTGGAACGATTTAACAGAGTGGTGATGGGGGCCATACAAGCGGCCATCACCGGTAATAAAGACTGGAAGAAAGCGTTGGAGAACATGGTATGGGCCTACAGAATAACGCCCACAAGCACGGGGTATAGCCCATTTCAAATTTTGAGAGGACGTGAACCCTTCACGCACGACAACAGAATCTGGAAGGAGAAGGTGGTGACCAGCGAATGGTCCCCGGCGGTAGTGAGAGCGAATCTGGAGAGAGCACAAGCCACCTACACCAACAACTACAACAAGAGGAGGAACGTGAAGGACACTCATTTGGAGAGAGGAGAATGGGTGAGAGTAAAGCTGGCGACCCTACAAAGAAAGGGAGACAGCAAGTACAGCAAGCCGATGCAGGTTAAGGAAGTTTATGATCGAGCTGCCCTGCTCAGTGATGGAAACGTGTGGTCGCAGGACCGCATGGCCCGGTGCAACAAGATATTGAGATGGGAACAGTGGGATCCGGAAGGTGAGGACACGGAAGGCGGGGATGAAGAGAACAAGGAAGGCGGAAGTGAACAAAGGGAAGAAGCAGGTACAGGCGAAGAGCAAGAAGGTGTGTTAAGGGGTGAGGCCCCAGTGGTAGAGAGGGACAGGCCGAGAGGCTATACGAACAGCGAAGGAGCGATGAGTGGAGGAACAGAAATCGAGGAAACGCAGAGCCAAGGGGCTCGAGGGAACATCGGTAAGGTGACCAGGAGTGGAAGACAAGTTGTAAGGCCTTCCAGGTTCCAAGACTTTGAACTAACCTGCGAACTGTAAGTGCCTGATTTTTGGTTTGGTAAAAGGGGGAGATATGTAGCGGTCTAGTTGTCATAGCGTCACGCTGACGTGACGCAGGCGGCCGTGCTGGCGCCGGGGTGCGCGCGCAGATTAGCGCGCCGGGCAGCCAGAGCGGGAGTGCCGGCCGACGCTCCTCGGTACATGTTAAATTGAATGCTAAATAAATATAGCGATAACCTAACACGTGCCTCGTGTGATCATTGAGCAACTTTACATAGTCCTCTCAAATAGCTTCAAATGAACTCATTTAAGACGTAATTTGAAACTTCGATGGTCAAAGCAAGACCCTCGCCCAATGGCCGCATTGGAGAGAACAGGGGAACGGTGGAGTCATTAAAGGGACGCTGTGATTGGAGGAGATTTACTGCTCAGAGATCCGGTGCCAGCATTTCACAGCACCCAGCAGGTTGTCACCGAATGTGTTACACACAGGCGCGCTACACCCATTGGACTCAAAGGGCTTCGCCCCCCCCCCCCCGTCGCGTGTGGCAGCACGGGATGAGACAGCTTCCCGGGCACACGCACAGCCGCACCCGAGCACTTCACAGGTCTTTAAAAGACCATTTGCATGTTAACGAGGTCTTGCTGTTGTTTTACCCCTTCTAAGAGCCCCTGCAGCTCCGCTCTGCCTATTGCTCAAAGACTCAGCCCCCCGAAATTTTTTCTTAGCCCCCCCCCCCCCCCGAAATTTGGCTCTAGTTGCGCCTCTGGTTACACATCTTGGTGCAGGTGCATGCGCGGCTTCTTCCACCACCAAGGAGGAGCTTCCAAATAATGAATGAAAAATGACACGAATCGGAGGCCAAGCCACTGTAAACTGTAGGCTTGGGTGATGATTGCTGGTGAGAAGGGGGTGCCCCATGGGCAGCGTGCAGAACCACACACTGCCTTAAACAGGGATGTCCAAAGTAGGTCCAGGTTGGCCGGATCCATGCCAGCTCTTCAGAATAGTAGGGCAGGGTCGGATTGGTTACGAGGGCACTCGGGCAATGCCCGGGGGGCGGTGTCCAGTTCCAGCTGTGGGCTGCTTTTTTAAGCAGTCTGTGGGCCGATTTGGGTGCTTTCTGCATTGTTCGGACAGCCACGGCCCGTATAGGGCGTGCTACAGGGGTAGTGACATAGGGCGGGGAGGGGCATGGTGGGGGGTTGTAAAATGCGGCATACGGCCGATTTCAGGTAAGTAATGAAAAAAAAAACAAATTTTGTTGTTCGCGCTGCATCGCATTTGGCGATGCTGCGCGCGCAACGAAATTCGTTTTTTTTTGTCCGTATATGCATATTGGGCAGGGGCAGGGGCCCGGAGCAGAAGTGGCCTCACTTGTTTTCAGATGTGTTTCACCAGTGTAAACTAATCCGAGCATTCTTTTTACCCCGCCCACCTTTTTTTTAAAATAAAATTTCGCCGAAGCAGTGTTTTGCGGAAAGGCAATATGCAAATGTGGGCCACTTTTTTTTAGCGTGCCGGGGCCGATTTTCAATCCCAATCCAACCCTGTAGTAGGGACTATTTCAGCAAAAAGTTCACTTTCGGTTTAGTGTATATAAGTAGGTCTTATGCGGATAGCCTCAATATCCAGCATTCTTGGGCTGACGGACACCCCTCGTTTCTCAGAGGAGAAAAAGTTGCTCTGGCTCAGTGGAGTCCGGTGTCTTCAGCGTTAGTTCTCCCGTAAATCAGAACACTGTACAGGTAGCACTGTCCTGACATTTCTCATGGACAAGTATGGGTCTAATTATTAAGATTTTGTGCTGTGTTTACATCACAAAAGTGATGTAAATTGACGCACAATTTATTTGACTAATTTCCTTTCCAATGCAAAACTTGTTTTGCGCTGGCAAATCACATGAAAATAGCGTAAAGGCGCGCATGTCGCTGCTTTGCATTTCTTGGCGCCAATGGGGCGTTCCATGGGTGGTGCATTGGCGTTCTCATGCAACCACCCAAGATTTCTGGCTTGAAACTCTATTTACTAAAAATAGTAGACAGGGTTTTGCGTAAAAAAAATAGCACCCACTTCAACCAGGCACTATCATGGAGAAATGCATTTATTTCTCCTTTCTTTTCTGACTGTGCATGTGTGCTGCACTGTGGAACACACACACAAGGTGGGAAAGTTTTAAAGTTAGTCTGAGCATAGTATTTTGTACTGGAATGGTATCCTTCCGGTACAACAACTTTGCTTGACTCGCGGATATACGCTGAGACGATGTTGCAAAGGTGTCTGCGTGGTGCACGGCTACCTGATTTTGGGCCGACGCTGGAGAGAGGGGACAGAGAGTGCCATATTTCTGTAAATATGGTGCTCTCCTGCTCTTGCCTTCTCTTACGCAGCGCAGCATTTGCAGCTGCTGCGCTGCGCAGCGTGATCTTTCAATGAATCTGAGCCGTAGTGCCACGGGTTTCATTGCCTGTGGCAGTTCGTTTCCAGTGTGCGCATGCGCTTTGCTTTTGTCACGAGGACCCACACAAGTGCAAGAAGGACAGGCAGGAGAGGCTGTGGCCTGGGGGAGGTGAAGCCAGGAGACTGGACCCGCAGAGGGGTCGCTCAGTGGGGTCATGTGGTGCTGCCTTCAGAGAGAAGGAGCTATATCCACCAGCGGTGCTTGCTATAGCACTCTGGTGCCAACAAGATGTGCTGGTGAAATCAATTTGTTTTTAATAGTGCATCTTATTAAATAGCCCCTGCTTCGAAGCACTATAAATAACAGATGTGACTATTACCCAATTTAATTATGCTGATGGCTGTTTCGGAGGTCCATCAAGCCTTGGCATGGGGGGCGCTCAAATGAATGACCTGCAAGGGATCACGTTTTAGCAATCAATCAATCAATCAATCGCATTTATAAAGCGCGCTAGTCACCCATAAAGGGTCTCAAGGCGCTGGAGGGGGGGCGGGGGGGGGGGTCAGTGCTCGAAGAGCCAGGTCTTGAGCTGCCTTCTGAAGGAGAGGTGGTCAGGTATGGCGCGAAGGTGGCTGGGCAGAGAGTTCCAGGTTTTCGCTGCTAAGAAGGAGAAGGATCTTCCTCCAGCGGTGGCTTTGCGGATGCGGGGTACGGCTGCCAGGGCCTGTCCGGTAGAGCGTAGAGTGCGCGGAGGAGTGTAGAAGGAGACGCGGTTGTTGATGAGTTTGGGTCCGAGGTTGTGAAGGACTTTGTGTGCGTGGGTGAGGAGTCGGAAGGTGATCCTCTTGTTGACTGGGAGCCAATGAAGTCTCTTCAGGTGTCCGGAAATGTGGTGGTGGCGGGGTATGTCCAGGATGAGTCGTGCGGCAGCGTTCTGGATCCGTTGTAGTTTCCTCTGCAGCTTGGTGGTGATGCCGGCGTACAGAGTGTTCCCGTAGTCCAGGCGGCTGGTGACGAGGGCGTGGGTGACGGTCTTCCTGGTGTCGGTGGGGATCCAGCGGAATATCTTGCGGAGCATGTGGAGGGTGTTGAAGCATGCCGAGGTCACCGAGTTGACCTGTCTGGTCATGGAGAGGGATGAGTCCAGGATGAAGCCGAGGTTGCGTGCGTGGTCGGTGGGTTGGGGAGTGCTGCCTAGGGCGGGGGGCCACCAGGAGTCGTCCCATGCGGTGGGAGTAGGGCCGAGGACGAGGACCTCCGTCTTATCTGCGTTCAGTTTCAGCCGGCTGTCTGTCATCCAGTTCGCTACTTCCTTCATTCCGTCATGTAGTCTGGTCCTAGCTGAGGTGGGGTTGTTTGTGAGGGATAGGATGAGCTGGGTGTCGTCGGCGTAGGATATGAGGTCGAGTCCGTGTTTGCGTGCGATGTTCGCCAGGGGGGTCATGTAGACGTTGAAGAGGGTGGGGCTGAGGGAGGATCCTTGGGGTACGCCGCAGATGATCTCCGTGGCTGTGGATCTGAAGGGGGGCAGGCGGACTCTCTGAGTCCTTCCGGAGGGGAAGGAGACGATCCATTCCAGGGCCTTGCCTCTGATGCCGGCGTTGCTGAGGCGGCGTATCAGGGTCCGGTGGCAGACCGTGTCGAAGGCTGCAGAGAGGTCCAGGAGTATGAGGGCCACTGTTTCTCCCTTGTCGGTCAGGGCTCGGATGTCGTCCGTGGCTGCGATGAGGGCGGTTTCGGTGCTGTGGTTGGCCCTGAAACCGAACTGTGTGGGGTCGAGGGAGTCGTTGGTTTCCAGGGCGGTGGTGAGTTGAGCGTTGACGATTTTCTCAATCACTTTGGCGGGGAACGGTAGGAGAGAGATGGGCCGGAAGTTTTTGAGTTCGGTGGGGTCTGCTGTAGGTTTCTTTAGGAGGGCGTTGAGCTCTGCGTGTTTCCAGCTCTCCGGGAAGGTGGCGGCGGTGAGGGAGGCGTTGATGACGTCTCGGAGGTGCGGTGCGATGATGCTGTCGGCCTTGTTGTAGATGTGGTGCGGGCAGGGGTCTGATGGGGATCCGGAGTGGATCGAGTTCATGACGCGGGTGGTCTCCTTGGTGGTGGTAGGGCTCCAGGTGAGGATGGTGGTGATGTCGGTGGCGGGTTCCGGGTGGGGGTTCGCGTTGGCGGTCGGGAAGCTGTTGTATATGTCGATGATCTTGTGGTGGAAGAAGGTTCCGAGGGAGTTGCAGAGGTCCTGTGAGGGAGGGATGGGGTTGTAGATGGGGTTGTTGAGCTCTTTGACGATGCCAAATAGTTCCTTGCTGTTGTGGGCGTTGTTGTCAAGTCTGTTCCGGTAGGCTGTTTTTCGTGCTGCGCGGAGATGTTGGTGGTGTTGGCGGGTGGCGTCCTTGAGAGCTGACATGTTCTCTTCGGACTGGTTGAGGCGCCACGTCTTCTCGCGGGCGCGGCATTCTTTCTTGGAGTCCTTGAGGTCGGGGGTGAACCAGGAGTTTTTCTTGTGGTTGTTGGTGTTAGCTTGAGTCTTCAGGGGGGCCAGGAGGTTGGCGCAGTCGGAGATCCAGTTTGTGAGGTTGTTGGCGGCTTCGTTTGGGTCGGTGGTGCTGGTGGGTTGGTTCTGGGAGAGGGTTGATGCGAGCTGTTCAGTGGTGATACGATTCCAGTGTCTTCTTGGTGGTTGCTGGGTGTGGTGAAGCACGGTGGTCTTCTTGAAGCTGAAGTGGACACAGCTGTGGTCCGACCAGGTGAGTTCGGTGGCGTGGCTGACGGTGATGTGTTTGCTGGAGGAGAAGATGGGGTCGAGCGTGTGTCCGGCGTGGTGGGTGGGTGTGTTCACTAGCTGTTTCAGTCCCAGGTTGGCGAGGTTGTCCAGTAAGGCGGTGGTGTTTTTGTCGGTGAGGTTCTCCAGGTGAAAGTTGAGGTCTCCTAGGAGGATGTAGTCGGTGGACGAGAGTGCGTGAGGGTTGACGAAGTCTGCGATGTCTTCGCTGAACTTGGTGCGAGGTCCTGGAGGTCTGTACATGAGGGTGCCTCTGAGGGTGGTCTTGGGGTCGCTGTGGATCGTGAAGTGGAGATGTTCGGCGTCGGGGAGTGAGTCGTCGGTGTGGGTCGAGATGCGGATGGAGCTTTTGTGTGCGATGGCGATGCCTCCTCCGATGCGGTTGGTGCGGTCTTTCCGGATGATTTTGAAGCCGTCGGGGATGGCTATGGCGATGTCGGGTGCCGAGGAGGGGTTCATCCAGGTCTCGGTGAGGAAGGCGATGTCCGGGTTTGTTGAGTTGATGAGGTTCCACAGTTCGATGGCGTGCCTGTGGACGGATCGGGTGTTGACCAGGATGCAGTGGAGATTGCTTCCGGGGGAGTTGTTCTCGGCGGGAGCGGAGTGGGCCCGAAGGCAGGTGAAGCGGCAGTTGTTGCAGGTGAAGGGTCCGTGGGTCCGTTTCGGGGTGGCGTGGTAGCAGCCCGGCGTGCGGCCGGGGTTGAGGTTGGTGAGCGCGGCGGAGTCGTAAGTCAGGCGGGGGCGCGGGGACCAGGCGGTCGGGCGCTGTCCAGGCGCGGACGGGCGCAGACGGGCTTGCCTTAGGCGCGCCTTCGGCGCGCCAGCGGCGCGCCCGCTGCGCGCGTCCGCTGCGCGGCCTCGCAGCGGCCGCCATTTAAGGGGTAGCTGGGGAGGCGGGGTTAGCTGGGAGGCGGGAGGTGGGCGGGTAGGTGAAAAAGCGGGAAAAGCAACGGCGGGAAGGCCTCGAGAATGGCGAGGAGGCCTAGAAGACGAAAAAGTACCGAAAAAGGTACGAAAAACGGGAAAAAACGCAGCAAACGAGGAGAAAAGCGGCGGAAGGACGGGGGGGACGGCGGGGACACTCAGCGAAGGCAGGCACTCGGGGTACACGGAGAGAGGGGAGCGCGATCACAACAAGCAGACAGCAAAGGGCACACACAGGCAAAACCAAGCAGGCAGACAGCAAAGGTCACACACTCGGGGTACACGGAGAGAGGGGAGCGCGATCACAACAAGCAGACAGCAAAGGGCACACACAGGCAAAACCAAGCAGGCAGACAGCAAAAGGGAGAAGGCACACAGGTCTGGTGGCGCTGTGAGGACAGGGGAGCGACCTACCCTGGGGTCAAGGGTCGCTACCACTGCCTCGCAGCGGCCGCCATTTAAGGGGTAGCCGGGGAGGCGGGGTTAGCTGGGAGGCGGGAGGTGGGCGGGTAGGTGAAAAAGCGGGAATAGCAACGGCGGGAGGGCCTCAAGAATGGCGAGGAGGCCTAGAAGGCGAAAAGTACCGAAAAAGGTACGAAAAACGGGAAAAACGCGGCAAACGAGGAGAAAAGAGGTGGAAGGACGGGGGGGACGGCGGGGACACTCAGCGAAGGCAGGCACTCGGGGTATACGGAGAGAGGGGAGCGCGATCACAACAAGCAGATAGCAAACGAACATTCAGCTCGCTGAGCCATGTTGCCTTCACCTGGAGGTTATTAATGAGGTCAGGCCCGTTAATCGTTGGAATAAAGGAAGGAATACAGTGGCACAGAAATGACGTAGGAGGCCTGAAGAAGACCGGTTTGTCAAGAACAGGTATGGAAACCTGGCAGGATTACAACAATGCTTGGAGGGTTGGCAGAGAAGAGAAGCGCTTGACCGAAGGAAGCAGTTTCTAGGAGCCGGGAAATGTATTTTCATAATATACCAAGCACGCTCTGAATGAGACAGCTTTAAAGGTGTGTGTTTTCTGTGTTGTAGAAGACACTTGTTCACAATGATGGCGTTATGCCATAATGCTGTATGGTGAACAGCGGTGCGTGAAACAGGCGGTGTGGCAAAGAGTCCCCATTCAACACTCCCCTCTTAGGGTCAGGCAGGGATTGCGAAGGATTTCTCCACTATTCCTGTACCATGAGTTTTCAAGGCCTGCCCCAGATCCCTCCCTCCCCACCTACTTCTTCCAGAACCAGTGAGTCCTGTCATAGTAACGGGCTAAGTCTGACACCAGGGTGCAAGAAACCTCCTGTAACGCAGCGTTAGCGGGTCGAGGGGAACGGACTTTAGACAGGCGCTTCAGGTGCAAGATGGGAGTGTAGCGAGTGAGGATGAGGTGGTGGCGCTGACCTTAGATGCCTATTTGGGGGCCTAAAGTTGGTGTATTGAGTGGGTAATACATGCATTTCTTGTCCTATGACATGAGGAAAATGGAAGGAATTGGCGAGCGCGCTGCCTATCTAAAGGCACAGTGAAGAAGTTTCATTTGTGCCCTGTGCAAGAATCGCTGTTCAAGAGCCTGTGATAAAAGTTTCATTAGAAAGATTGTGGGTTGAAGATCACATTGATCTGGGTCCAACCACTCATAAAAAGGGGACCCCTGGAATTATATGTAGGTAGAGAGGCGGGGGAATAACAGCCAAAGAAGCCCATAATGAATACTCTACCTATACCGTTTAGAAAATGCCATGCGTCACCTATTTTGTTGACCACTCTGGCTAGACCACAAACTGAATTATTCACATCATCCAAGATATTTTAAACATTGCTTTATTTTTTTATGTTTAATCTTATCCAGCACAAGTATATTAATATATTCACCAATAAATATCCTATCTAAAAGATTATAGAAACACCAGATCCCATTGCAAACGTTCCACTCACAGCACACATACAATTTCACGCTCAGACATCCTCACACAGACCACAGACACATGCATCACATTCATGTCAAGAAGCATAATGTGCATCAAGTCCCCTCAATATGAATAACAACAATGTATAAGAAATTTCACCAACTCCGATCTTCATAATATCAACAATCTGCAGCTTTGATTTACAATTTATGTAACGTCATAACAAAAGAAACATGAAAATAAATATAATCAAAAATGTAACATCAAAGAAAGACTTGTCAAACAGTTAATCGATTTTCCAAAACAAGTAGATCAGGTGAATTCATAGAGGGAACATATTCACAGCGCCGACACACGTTTCGGTGAAACACCCTTTCTTTGGGTATCACCTTCTTCAGGGTCCATATGGTGTATATAGACAGAGAGAGCAATGGGACCTATCGTGCTGAAAACGGAAAAGGCTGATTTAGGGAAGTCTCCTTGGTATAAAAACAAGGGCCACAGCTCGATTTCAGATAGAATGCAGCCAAAAGATATTAAAGGAGCTCTCAACGCTGCGGTCTCTCAAATGTATATAGAATATGCCGCATGAGATGTTTTTTCTCATAGAGGGTCGTCTGGTAGAAAACCACGTTAAGCGGGGGGTCGTCTTCAATAGTATCGCAGCTGAGGCAGACTCCACATAGTTTCTCAGCTCTTTCACACAGCATAGAAATATAAATCGCGCCTTCGTCCGGTAATCATTTTCATCTCTCATGAGGCCAGCTTCATAAAAAATATATCCCGCTCTGTGGGTATTTGAATTACAGAACTCGGCCAAGGGGAATCCCCTGAATTACAAGATGCTTATTCCATGCAGCAGCATAGTAGCAGAGCGTCCCTCTTACGAAGGGACGAACGGCCCTACTATGCTGCTGCATGGAATAAGCCTCTTGTAATTCAGGGAATTCCCCTAGTTTCTCCAACTAGGCTTTATGGCACAGCCGGTGTTGGAGAAACGGCACTGACTCCCTGAGCCTGAGCAAGCATTAAACCAGCCCGCTCAGGCCAGCGCCCACGCTGTTCTCAGCAGCTTGGGGATTAGATGGGTAGTCTGTGATGCTGGCCCAGGGACTGCTGGGACCAAAAAGTGGAAGCGGAGGAGAGTGAGGTGGCAGGAAGCACCAGGGGGCATATCAACAACAACCGGCGATAATTATCGCTCAGCGCTCTTAGCGCGAGGATAATTATCGCCGGCTAGCGTGAATTTTTATCGCTGAGATAGCGTGCTATTAGCAACGCTTATCTCAATAGCGATAAAAATCCTCACGCTAACAGGCTAACGTGAGATTATCGCTGGAAACCCAGCGATAATCACACGTTACCTTGTTGATAGGGACAGACAAACTTAGCCATGATATCCTCCTTCCATAGGATATCATGGCTAAGTCAGAAGATTAGCAGACTTAAAAAAGCAGCGTTAACCGCGGTTAGCGCTGCTTTTTTTGTCTCTAACAGGCTTAGCGACATTCTTGATAATAGGAGAAATGTCGCTTAGCGACATTTCTCCTATTATTTTACTCTGGAACACCCCCTTTGCATCTCATTAGAGATGCAAGGGGAAGCGTAGAGTAAAAGGGTGCTAACATGCAAATTTGCGTGTTAGCACCCTGTTGTTGATAGGGTGCTAGTTTTATCTCTGCTTTTTTGGCTTTTAAAGCCAAAAAAGCAGAGATAAAGCCCTTGTTGATATGCCCCATAGGGGCATATCAACAACAACCGGCGATAATTATCGCTCAGCGCTCTTAGCGCGAGGATAATTATCGCCGGCTAGCGTGAATTTTTATCGCTGAGATAGCGTGCTATTAGCAACGCTTATCTCAATAGCGATAAAAATCCTCACGCTAACAGGCTAACGTGAGATTATCGCTGGAAACCCAGCGATAATCACACGTTACCTTGTTGATAGGGACAGACAAACTTAGCCATGATATCCTCCTTCCATAGGATATCATGGCTAAGTCAGAAGATTAGCAGACTTAAAAAAGCAGCGTTAACCGCGGTTAGCGCTGCTTTTTTTGTCTCTAACAGGGTTAGCGACATTCTTGATAATAGGAGAAATGTCGCTTAGCGACATTTCTCCTATTATTTTACTCTGGAACGCCCCCTTTGCATCTCATTAGAGATGCAAGGGGAAGCGTAGAGTAAAAGGGTGCTAACATGCAAATTTGCGTGTTAGCACCCTGTTGTTGATAGGGCACTAGTTTTATCTCTGCTTTTTTGGCTTTTAAAGCCAAAAAAGCAGAGATAAAGCCCTTGTTGATATGCCCCAAAGTACTTGAAAACAATATTATTAACACTGCGCTCCCCCGCACCCACTACCACCCACCCTACCACTCTATATCAGTGTCGGCCACCACTGAATTTCACACGCCAATTCTCATACGTCCAAATTCCTTATCTGTTGGTGTGGTCAGAATCTTTTTTTAAATCTCGCTTACGCAGATGCAAAACGTGTTCAATACTTCTAGTTTCGGATCTGGCTGCCCAGGATTAATAAAACGTGGAATGCTGTGTCTGTGCTCCGTAGCACAAGAATGACTTGTTCCGCGCAGTGAGGAGCGCACAGATCGAGAACTCTTGTGTGACGTCCAGCACGGTTATGGCCCATACAATGTAATTACATTATTGACAATTTCATTAATTTATTCCCTCGCTAGCTCCTTTCAGGGCATCATACTATTTCCCAGCAGGTGGGCCTATGCCTGCGCTTCTATGGTAGAGCGCCAGGAAGACCCAGCATGCAGGCGCTGCTCCAAGGCTTCCCTGCTGGGGCAGCTGCGTTCAAGAGCACTTTCAGAGGCCTCACAGTGTATTTACCTCAATGCAATTATATTTTAAAATCAACTGCTTTGGCATTGCTTAATTTGTAAAAATTGAAGTGCCAGGGCTCTCATCAGGAGGCCACTGCAGTCTTTACCACTCATTGCCCCTGCTAGTGCTACCAGGGACAGTACCGAGATTAGCTTGGGGCAGGTAATAGTAAGTTTTAACGTATATGTAATAAGTAAACAACTGTTGTGCTCACTCTAAATCAGACAAACAGCCTAACATGTGGCACACTGTCACCAGTGACTTTGCTGCCAAATAAGTGCCAATGGCAAGCACCGGAAACCACCGGCTCAACTTAAGCACTGTGCATTGGGCTTTTTTCCCACTGATTGCCTCCCACGTGAGGAAAAAAGAGCGAATTTTGCATGTTTCGCAGCCGAGCAGAACATTTCGCCCACCGCTAGGCTGCACACGTGTATTCTAGAAATTCTCTCTGTTTCAATACAATTCTCTCTTTTTCAATAATGGTGACGGGGCTGCACGAGGCCCCACCCAAGAAGCTGCGGGTGATGTGCCGCCGCCTGCTTCCTTCTATGTCCTTGCAGGAAAGGCCATGCTAGAGGCATTTTAACACAGATTTTGAAGAATGCTGCAGTCTCAGGAGAGAGGGGGGCGGTTTAATTCTTTTGTTTGCAATATTACAGCACCCCCATCCCTAATCCGATGAGCACGTGCTGAAACTGTGTTGTGAGTCGCCTTACGAGCTGCATCATTTTTCCCTTTCACAGAGCTTCATTTTAGCTGGAGACAACCATGCCTGTGACCGCTGCTGATCCTTTCGCGGGTTTTGTAATTAGTAACCACATCTGTTCCACTCCTGATGAAACTCTTTCAAAAGGGCTGTGAGCGCGCACGTGTCAATGGAGGGTGTGGGGCAATAAACAGCATGGATAGCATTATGCTGTGGGTAATTACCACCTCACACTGTGAGCATTTCATTATCAAGCCACTTGCATTTTTTTAAAAAAAAACATTTAATTAATTTATTGAATTTTATAAAGCTGGGCGCTTCTCCTTTTGGGTTCAGAACAGCTTTTTGAGCGCCCTTTGTCTGATGTTCTTTAGTTACCGCCCCGGTTCTCCATAAAGTTTATTTATAAGCCAGTTTGAAGGTTTGTTTTTTAGGTGTTTCCTGAAACTCATGGCCAGGACTGAGGTAAGTACATTGCAAAGTCTCTGGTGCTGGACTCCCAAGGGCCTCCCTCCATGTTTGAGTGATAGAAGGGGAGGTGGATAAAGTGTCAGCTCACTGAATATGTGGTGGAGGCTGGAGTGGAGACTGGAAGCCAGGTTTCGAAGATATTTTGCAGAATTACCCTTGTAGGCTTTAGGAACCCTGCCGAAGACATTGCACCAGATCCCTGCATCCATCCGCAGCCGGTGGAGTGAGTTACAAGCTGGATCAATTGGGCATTATTTGTAAATGTTCAAGCGTAGTCCTGCGTTTCGTTTTGTGTCCTTTGCATCCTGCTGATAGGTTTCTTTGGACACTTTGGGGCTGATTCACAAAGGTAACTTCCACTTTTGAGTAGGTTTACACTTTTGAGTAAGTTTACTACTTTTCGGTATTCACAAACTCTGAGTGTAGTCACTACTAAAAAAAACCAGCAAGGAGTCCAGCACTACATGAGCCGTACCAGCGGTACTGCAGCACCCTCATACAGGAAACAATGGAGCGTACAGTACCAGCGTCATTGTACTCAAGAGCACAGTTTGTGACTCAGAATCAGAATCAGAAAAAACTTTATTCGATTGTAAGAAACAATCATAAAAGTATCCATAAAAGGACAAAAAAATACATTGAGTCATAAAAACTTTAGTTAAAAAATGCATAATGCCCAAAGATTTGCAAGAAAATACATTTATAAAATCATCCTTTTCCTAATAAAAATCACTTTTTTCAGATACAGGGTAAGCGTTGCAACACAAAGATGGTTATCCAGGCGTTGAATATCATACAATGCACGACGACATTGGCGATGTCCAATCATCCTTAAAAACGACAATAATATGGTTCGCCTAACTTGATTATAAAATTTGCAAAACAATACAACATGCATAGTACTTTGAGGAGAGATTTCATCACAAGGGCAGGGAGACAAATCATGGGACCAATCATTAATTGTGGGAAAACTAACCAATCTATGGAAAATACCAAATCTAAAACGGGATAATACAAATCTATCATGTGACTCATGCCCTGAGTGAAGAAGACATTGCAGTGGTCAAGGCGTGCCACGGCAAGTGATATCTCCAGCGACACCAAGTGGCCGGTCTTGGGTAGCAGGAGGATATTTTGTTACATCTTGGTACAGATGAATAATGCTGAACGTCATGTGATCACCTTTTGGGACTGAGGAGCTATGACGTTCTCTCCTCCCACTGCCTCTAAAGAGCGTGTGCTGTGGGGGAAATACATCATTTGAACCTGGAATAAAATTGGAGCTTGACCTCCAAAAAATACAGAAAAATGAGTTGACTTACAGTGTTGCTCAGCGAGTTAAACACTCACCACAGTGATCAACAGGTTACAAATCCAATCCTTGCATAGTCTCCCATCTCTTCGAGGTTCGTAAATTGGGCCTTTTTAAATGGTTTAATGTAACTGCAATGATTTATAGTGTTATGAAGCGCGATCTATCAAGATAATATTTATTAGTAGAAATGAGCTTTTCTGTGACACTTATTGATCAGTTTATCAAATAAATTGTAGAAATATGAGGGTTCGCCTGCTAATAAGTTTCACCACAAATGTAATTTTAAATGACTCTATATTGAGGATATTCTGGAACCAGAGCAGTCAAGGCACTGGTGTTATTGTCGCTTGCTTTCTGCGACGGCGCCCTCTGCAGACTAAAAGTGTCCTCGCCAGCTCTGCCAACCCCCCTCCGAATGCTCAAGCCCTTCGGGAATTCTCCAGTGCCTCCGTCGTCCAATCCGGATCTCGCAGTCATCAGTCTTCATGTGCGGTTAATTCCATTTGCTTCTCAGATAATGGAAGGTCCCACGTGCCTGGGTGTCATTTTTGGACAATGTTGACACATGCTCAATCGAGAGATGGACTGACCCACTCTGACTGCAATTGTTTTCAATCACTCCTTACCCAGCATGCGTTTGACCTGCTGACCCATGAGCAAAAACTCCTAACCCCCTGAGACCCCGGGCCCCGGATGTCAGCTTTGCTAATAGGAATTCAATCCCCAGCGGCATATTCCTTTACTCAAGTGTGCTAGGAAAACCAATAATTAAGTAGTGGAATAGGACAATAATGGACCTGCCAGAGAAAGTGCAGGTTGGATGAAAATACACGGCTGCCCACATTATTCAAGGGCTCATGAGCCGCTGTCACATTACTGAAAGCTTCAAAACTCACCCAACCCCTTTATTTCCTGTAAGCTCCTGCTTGGGAAGGCTTGTTTGTGGTTGAGTCCTGCTGGTATCCAAGGTCTGGCGTATCACCGGGTCCCTGGTTCACCCCTCAGCTGAGGTTCAGGGTCTGCATCCGTTCCTCTCCTCTGGTCCACCCGATCAAGCGTCATCACCCCATCGTCTGTTGACATTGATGGTCTTCAAGACCAACCCTCGAAGACATGGGCACTTTCAAGATCAACCCTCGAAGACATGGGCGCTTTCAAGGTCAACCCTCGAAGACATGGGCGCTAGTCGTGCGGTAGCGACTCACCGTAACATGGGCACTGGCAGTTTCTATGGCTCCTTCCAATCCTTTAAATTTGCATGCAATGTGGATTTATGGAGGGGCCAATCTCCCCTGAACGGGCTCTTTGAATTACCTTAGCTTGCAGTCGAAGGACCAAGAAGGGCATGTTGCTTCTCAGATGCTTCAGCAGCTCAAAGGGAGACTTGTTCCCTAAGGATGCTCCCTTGGGCTCTGCACTTACCGAATACTCCTCTTGACGTGACACTTTTCGCTGATCCCCAGTGTATGTTCAGGAAGCGTCATCTCTTCTAGAGTTAGAGAGTTTGTCCTCATTGTGAGCTCAATCTCCAGACACTCCGTTGGATCCTACCTCTGTGAAAGTTTGGAATCTGTTGTAGTTTTTAGGTGTAGTGTTGGTGGAAGACATATGTGCAATTCCCATACATATATGGGCCTTGGTTCAGCTCATTACATGACATTAGTTTCATTTCATGTCAATCTGACTTGCTTCCTTCTTTTCGAATGGCTCTCCTTCCTCTTCTTGTGTTTATTTCTCCCCTGAAGCATAGCTTCTTTGCCATCATTTTAATTACATAACCTGCATCCTTCCCTTCTTACATCCAAAAAAATACTTTTTTCTTTTACTTGAGCACTGCTTAGAAGGGCATGCATTTTCTTGCTGTCTCGTGCGCTGCTTCCCCCTCATATTCCCGCTGTGGTGTCTCTGTTGCTCCTCCTTTCACCCAGATATGCCAGAGCTTCCCCAGCCACTCCCACTCCCACTTAATTTTGTTTCATGACTCCTACTTGCTCATCATTTGCACCCCCGGGACCACCTTCTCATTGGTGCCCCCTTTCACTCTGCATTGTTGAGTTGCTTCTCCAATCACCTGTACTCTCTCACCCCCTCTACACCCTCCTGGTCCCATTTTTATTATCTGGTTTATTTTCGTAAGGCCTTTTAGCTGTAATTTGCCACTTGGCTCCTCTTTACTTGTCAATGCACTTTCGCACACTTTTTCTTTTTTAATTTACCACTCCACGATGGATGCATTGAACCAATATTGAAATACATTTTTTGTTGGACACTAAGGGGCAGATTTATTTAAATTTCATGCAGTTCAGCACAGCAAGCCATTGTGCTCTCTGAAAGGGAAAGGGCAGCAATGCACCGTATTTTACATTATGTTCCTGTCTTTTCATTGCGCTGGCGCACTATGTGCTGCCTAGCGCCAACCCAGGCACCCATGCGCCATTGTGCAAGGGTGCCTGTGTTGCGGACAGGATTGTATATGTGCAGGAAGGGCCAGCTTCCTGCACAAAAACAATCCTCAGAGCCATATTCCTCTTTCCATGTGTGCTGCACAACGCGGCACACATAGAAAGATGACAAACGAGGAGAAATAAAGATATTTCTCCTTGTTACGCCTCCTCTGGGGATGCATGGCATTTTGCCGAATTCCTAGGTCTACCAGTAATGGTAAATCTGAATGCGCCAAATACCATAAGTGAACACATGGGAAGACCTGCACTCCATCCATGGAGCAATGCACCGATTCGTGCTGCGCTGCGCTGCGTTACTGTAGATTCATTAAGTCACTCAGGGCCATGCAAGGTACCTTTGGTCGTTTGATAAATCTAACTTTAGTGCTGCGTCACCATTGCACCCCATCTATATGGCGTAAGGGTGACGCAACACTATGATGAATTTTTCCCTCAATGTGTAAAGAACCAAACAAGCCTAGAGATATAGGAAGTTCAGTGCCTGGTGTTCACCTGCAGAAAGACACTAATGACCCAGCCGCATCCCTTATGTGTGAGTGCGAGGTTGGTTGCATGTATGTTTACATGCATGCAGCGGGGCAACGTACCTGCAGAATGTGAAGAGGGACCCAGGTCTCCCATATCTCACAGATATTCATTGGCCTTGAGAGGTATGCGCCTCCCACGAAAGGAAGGTTGGGGGGCTCTGAAGGTTTGGGGGGCAGAGGCTGCAGGGGTTTGCATTAGTATCCTGTGTGCATGCGTAAGCTTACTTCCTGCATTTGAGTCTATTCTTCATGAGAACATTCTAGTGAGGACTTCGAGAGTCCTTTTGTTTTCTGGAAACAGCTTCCCGGGAGAGCCCCAGGGTCACTGTCACTGGTGTCATTCTCTGCGCTCTACAAAACGGTGCATCCTGATTGCATTCCCTGCATTTCAATCAAGTAGAGGGGCGGGGCTTATCTGAACACTCAGCAGTGTATGCTAGTTCTATAGTGACGTTGAGAATTTACAAAGGGTCATGAACAAAGAATATACAGACAAGCACTTTCCAAATGCTTTATGATCAAAGAACAATTCCTTTTTTTTTTTATCTGGCCCCTGAGCGGCATCAATACGAAGCAGCGTCCCGACAGCATCTGCGTGAGAGAAAAAGTTAAACCTTCGTATGGAAGAAGTAAAAGAGTTTTACTCTGTCGAAGTGGACACAACTTCTTTGTAGCACAACTTTTGTACTATCATAAGAAGTCCATAATGATCTGAAATGAGTAAAGGCAGTGCATCTCCATGGGACGTTTAAACAATAAAGCTAAGTACCCACTGCAGCCTGCTTGCACCCAGCAGGTCACGGGTTCAAATCCCGGCAGGAGCAACATGGCATTTGATCCTCACAGTGCTGATAAAAGGAGGGAATTGTGTTGATTACTAATGCTATGTGTTGTTTGGTCATCAAGAGATCATTCTGATGTCCCCAGGGTCTGTCCAGTCCCTCGCCTGCTGTATCTCTTCTCAGGGACGTATTCATCAAAGAGTTGCATTGCTCTTGCGCCACACATCGCGGTGCAAGCGCGGCACAACCCCCAAGACGCCATTTATCAAGTCAGACAAGCCCCCTTGCGTGGCCCTGAGTGACTTGATAAATCCAAAGTAACGCAACAAAGCAATTTGCTCTGCGTTGCGTTACTCTGCCTCTGGGAGGCATTCCATCAATCCATGGTAATTTCACGCAACACCCATGGATTTTGATGCATTCCCAGATTTACCATTAGTGGTAGACCTTGGAGGGAGACATCCGTTACATCGTGGTCTTCACACTGCGATACATTTACAACGTGGCCATTACAACGTTAACGACTTGCACTGGCTGGCGCTATACACTAAGGAATAGTATGATTTACTATTCCAACACCTTTCCTACTGTTACGTTGGCCGGAGTTGCAATAGTAAATCATACTATTCCTAAGTCCAGCGCCCTCCAGCCCAAGTCATTGTAACAGCTTGCGTTGTAATGACTGCGTTGTAAATGTATCGCGGTGTGAAGGCAACGATGTAACATCATACATTCGACCTGGGAATGTGCCAAAATGATACGCATCCCCAGGGAAGCTATAACGAGGAGAAATATCATTTTTTCTCCCCGTTTTTTCCTGATTCTGTGTGCTGCAGAGGAAGAGGAAAATGCCTCAGGAGATTGTTTTTGTGCAGGAAGGTGCCCGTTCCTGCACACACACAATCCTGTTTACAAAGAAGGCACCCTTGCACTGTGGTGCAAGGGTGCCTGAGTTGGGGCTAGGCAGCACATGTGCACCAGCACTGGGAAAAGATAGGGTGAACCAAATTGTGATTAATATAGCACATTCCTGTCCTTTCCCTGTCACGCAGCGCAGCAAGGTGACTTGCTGCGCTGTATTGCAATTTGTTAAACATGCCCCTGAGTCTCTGGAGCTGCCTTTCCACTTGGAGTGAGACAACACCTGGTATGAAATCTGCTTTTGATGATGTTCCCAAAGAACAGTTAGAAGGGAGTTTCTAGGCACTGACGACTCTTTCTGTGGCGTTTCACTCCGAAGCCTCCTGTCGACCCTTACACGTCATCACGCCCTGTTCTACAGGCACAGCTCTGTTGTCTAAAACTCTGGAGTAGCCATGTTCAACATTGGTCCACGAGGTCTGGAACATTGCCAGGCTTTCAGGGTACACAGACTCTACATTGGAATCATGTACAGAAACTGGACACCCTTAATCAAGGAATGTAAATGTCTCTAGCACAGATAAGCCCCACATAAGCCACGTGACTGGATACCACCTTACTGACTGACAGTTCCCACTCTGATATACCACACTCCAACAGAAGCACTTAGAGAGAGCTCCTTACGGACACCCTACACTGCAGAGATGCACTTTAACACCGGCAATATAGGTACTGAAATGAATAGCCATTGAGAAACACCACACACATCTTCCACCAATGGCTTGTGGGTGTGTCTAGGAGAAACACCATTCCTAGTGTGTAGGCACAACATACACAAAGAGCTCAGTGAATAAGATACATAACTGAGAAATGGACCAGAACACATTGGGGTAGATTTACTCAAAAATAGGGCAGTGCAGCGGAACAACCAACGCTGAGCAGGGGAGTCCAGAGCAATATTGACTAAATATAGCCTGCTACGTCTGTCTTCTCTGCTGGCGCACAACCAGGCTGCCTAGTAGTGCCACACAGACATTTACACTAAAGTGCACAGGTGTGAGTACTATGCCTTGCATAGGTTTTATGCTGCAAGGATACCCTTCCAGTACTCAACCCTATGCTTACACAAACTTTAAACTATTCCCTGAACTGAATCGGTGCTGTCCAGTTCAGCGCAGATGCAACTTATGAAATATTAGGAGAAATACATGGTTCTACTTAATGCCTGTCTGGAGGAGCCATCGGTTTCTGATGCAAAGCCAGGTCTGACCATCTGTGTGGATCTGGCTTTGTGTCAAAATCTAGGAGTGGTGGCCTGGGAATGCCCAAGTACCACCCATAAAATATGATAAATAGCTCAAAGCAGACAAGGTGCCTTTTTCCCTACCTTAGAGGCAACTTTCAGGGCAAAAAAATGTTTTGTGTTATAACATAACTACTTTGTCAAGACTATTTACTTCCTTGCATGAGATTGCTGCGGTGGAAAGTCCTGATGAATCTGCCCCATCATGTGTAAGACATCACATCAACCAGAATCAGAGTCCAGCCTCCCCGCAGCGGGAGCTCAGAATCATGTTTAGAGTCACCAGACTGGCAAATGTGCCACGAGGCCATGCCTGCAGAAATATCTGTGCTATAAAATGCTAATGGAGGCACCTATCAGCTTTCCCCATCCTCCGCTTCAGACTATACAGATTTGCCTTTGCATCTCTCTTTAAAAAGTACCTCAAGCAGGCATTCACTACCTCATTTGCGGACTTCTGAATTTCCTCCCCCTCCCCCAATTCTTCTGCAAATGTGGCCTCCATAAATGAAGAGAACATCCCAAAAGAGGCTTCAGCCATGACTTACACATTGATACAGGCCCACAGCTTCCTATTTTCAGCTTCCCCAACCTTCTTTGTACCCCAAGAAAGCCCTGTTTCACTGCACCGCCCTCCCCACCTAGCACCACCACTGCCAACGCAGACGTTCAATCAAGAAAACACTGTGTAACAACAAGCTGTCGCTGTCATCCCTCAGCACCATGTACAACACTGATGCTCAGATCATTCCTGGAGAGTTCGCAATTACCGAACAGCGGGAGTCGCGTAACATCGCAGGATGCAATGCGTGGACACCCATTGTGTGGATAAAAGGCCTCTTTCGATGTATTCTTGTAGACTCAGAGAATCCGCGTTCTAAGACGTATCCGGTCCCATGCCAACTGAGGGGGATCCTGCAGGCAGCAAGCTGCTGAAGGAGATAGACACTGTCATTAAACGCAGTGCCGATAATAAGCGCCTTTGTCAAGCTCACAAAGGGAGATGCTTCCACGCCACTGGGTTTAATTCGCTAATGCCGCGCTAAAGTCTCCACAGAAGTCAGCTTTCCGTCACTCTAACTCTCCTCGCTGAGCCAGGTCTCCCTTTTCCTCTTCCCTCATGCTCTTTCTCTGTTTCCATCTCTTCTAACAATGCATTTTGATTAGCGTCCCCTATGGTAGCCCTGGCACTACCCTTGGAGCCCTAGACCCACAGGTCATGAAGGCCATACCATGAACCCAGAGCAGGCAGTGGTCAAGGAGCCCTATGGAAGCAGGTCTCTTTCACCTTTGGGGGCATTTCGTGTTTAAAAGACTTTATTTAGTACAACAATATAGAGCATAACATGAATACATGTAATATAATAAATAAGAAATCACCAACTAATATACTGTATAAAGTACCTCAAAGTAAACATTAACTTCTTTATAGTTTTATAAGGGGAGGGAAGGGAGAGGAAGGGAGGGAAAATCTTAAAAAGGATAAAGAATCCTACATATGACTATAAGGGCAAAAAGCAATGTCCTCAGCTACTACATATTATATATAAATAACTCAGTAAGCACATAATTAGAAACACAATATCGTACTCAAATGCAAAAGGAAGACAGAGAGATAAAATAATCATGAAGGCTGAGAATTTGCAGATAGCACAGGATTAGTATTTGAAAGAACTCTGCCTTACAGGTTAAGAAATTCAGTAAGAGGTAACCATGACAATTGGGCATTACGAGAGGGCAAACATTGTATAGTGTCCAACTAATTATGCGAACACACACACTCCCACCATACCTTGTGTGGTAATTTAGAGTTGATTTGCTGACAGGCAATTGCAAGTGAGATATCTAATAATGTAATAATTTAGGTTGACAACATCTCTTTACTGAGCCAATTTTGATGTTATGGTGACGCAAGCCTTACCTAACACCTCACCTTACACAACCTTATCCGATAGATAATATCACGTACAAGCCTTTATCCCAACACTGTCATTGTTTATTGTTGTCTGCAAAGTAAAGTATGTCAAGACATTCCTTAGTACCAAAGCCATCCAGGACGTATCACCAGATTGTAATTCTCCTATATTAATGTCTTGGAGGTTTGGTGGTGCTCACTTACATCATAAAATCTCATCAGACAGCACTAGAGTTTCCATAAGTGAACAAAGAAGTTAAGCATCAAAGTTTATTTGCAAGCCCCCCCATTTTGACGCACTTTTGAGCTTCTGTTCTTGCCTTTGCAGTTATTTCAAAGCCTAGTCGCAGCGGATGAAAATCAGATCTCTGCGATAAATCAAGTCTCTGATCTTCAAGATCTCGCTTTGTGAATTCCATTTAAGGAGAAATTAGAGCACTTAGCAAGAGTTAGCTGGGGCGAGCGTTCAGAAGCATCACTTACTGCCACGTAGTGTGCGGCTAGAAGAATAGGAGAGTGCTGTTGACTGCGATAACGGGCGGCCATTTGGATATTGTTGCAATGAAGAGTCGCTATTGTTTTCGGAAACCAACCAGCTTCATGTAAGGGCAGAGGCACGACAAATGATATGATGGCATGATCTTGGATGAGGCAAGTGAAGAAATGTCTGCCATAAAAGGATTAGTCAGAAAATCCTATAGTTAGAATTAGTATGGCAATAATAAATGATATCTTGAGTGTGATGTTGCTGACATCAGCATGATATTCACAGATGGGAGATCTGGATACAGAGTGTGATGCTTGCACATAATTGATCATTGATCTCTCAACCTAAGCCCAACAGAGTTTTGAATTCCAATCGTCTTCCGATGGCATATTAGCACATATTGATAGAATATTGATTTAACATAATATTATACTAGTAGTAAAAATGTATTGTCTTTAATGTGCAGAATGTCCCAGAAGTGCATGATTGAATTTGTGAGTCTACGAATAGTTTATAGTTATGGAACCAAAGTTACATTTTGTTCCTCGATGTTATGGTCAAAATATTGTGACCTATCGGTATTTCATATTCAGCTACAAACCTCCAAACGTAGTGATTTGGACAGAAGATTAGATCTTCCTTATATGTTGTTCTGGCAGAAGACATGGAAGCAGTGAATATTGAACTGTTGATGTATGTTATTCTCTTATGCCTTACACCCAAATTTCCATGAAGCAATCTTCCTGGAGCAAATGTGTACGTGGACACTCGAATCAAAGAAAAGTCCCTCCGAAAGATGAGCTGTGGCATTCTACGCAGGAATCTGGCATTACGGAAGAGTATCTGGATGTTTGGAAAGTCACCAAGTGTCTGGACAGACTGTAGAGGCACAGGTTTCTTGCGTCCAATATATGGGTGGATCCAGATATAATCTCAGTCAAAATAGTGACCAAATCAAAGCCATCTGTGGGTGACCATGAAGAAGCCATTCATAACCACGGTTTTCCAATTAGCTTAAGAGTCAATTTAGAACCTTCACCCCCCCTCTACATCATTGAGGAAAAGGATCATTTGAGGGTGAGAACCATCAACCCCCAACCCCACCACCCACACATGTTGCAGAGGAAAAGGATCACTCGAGGTTGAGAACCTTCAACCCCCCAACCCCACCACCCACGCACATCGCAGAGGAAAAGGATCACTTGAGGTTCAGAACCTTCAACCCCACAACCCCACCACCCACACACATCACAGAGGAAAAGGATCACTCAAGGTTAAGAACCTTCAAACCCCCATCCCCACCACCCACACACGTCGCAGAGGAAAAGGATCACTTGAGGTTGAGAACCTTCAACCCCCCCCAACCCCACCACCCACACCCGTCACAGAGGAAAAGGATCACTTGAGGTTGAGAACCTTCCACCCCACAACCCCACCACCCACACACATCATAGAGGAAAAGGATCACTCAAGGTTGAGAACCTTCAACCCCCCAACCCCACCACCCACACATGTCGCAGAGGAAAAGGATCACTTGAGGTTGAGAGCCTTCAACCCCCCCAACCCCACCACCCACACACGTCGCAGAGGAAAAGGATCATGTGAGGGTGAGAACCATCAACCCCGCCCAACCCCACCACCCACACTCGTCGCAGAGGAAAAGGATCACTCGAGGTTGGGAGCCTGTGGTCAGAACATGCTCAGATCTTCATGCATTCTTTCAAGAACGCACCCGCATTATCTTTCCTTGTATTTCTACAATTCTAGGTGTCTTTGAAACAATCTAAATTGATTGCTATATCTGCATTTGGTTCCCTTGCATGCGCTACAAATTAATCTGCACACGCTGGTAAATTAATTAAAACTCCCAAAGACTTCATTAGCTGAAGACAACAAGGGACAGGCTCCTTTCATCTGGATTCAGCTGGTTCCCTTTTTGTGAATTTTGTTTCATGTTCGCCATGGAATTACAAAACTAAATCACTTCGGTTATTTTTGTTTGATTCTCAAAAGCTGCGCCTTTCCGCCCAGCATTTGGAAGCAATTAGAATGTTATTTTTAAACCTCTCAGCTAAGAGGGCTGAACTGTGTGGGAGGAGAGGAGGATGGGAGGAGGAGAGATATATGAGGCAGCTAGGAACTGTTCTTCTTTGCATTAACAAAAATATTCAAACAAATTCTCCAGCTTGGATTGAGGGGGTTGAAAGCTCAAGTAAAGTATATCATGTCCTTGCTCCCTGTGCCACTAACAAAAGAGACCAAGCATATGCCAGTCATCAGTGGTCCTGCTCAAAAAGGAACATTTCACCCCAACTGCCGTGCCATCCACCCACCGATAGGAAACATAAGCGATCCCACAATGGATTCTGCTAGTTGGGCGTCTCCATTGAGTGACAGCTTGATCCCTATTGCACGCTGAGGTCGGAGACTCACGTCTGGGTAGTCATGTGTAACCTTAGCCACTTGTAAGAACTCCAGCCTGTAACCAATGCATTGTTTCTTTTGCTCACTGTGCTACTACTGACAGGGATCAACCATATGTAAATCCACCTTGGTGCTTCTCCAATGGGAGCGGCCCTCTGGCCCGCCTGTTTGTAGCGCATCACTAACAGAGTACACCCCTGCTTAACATCTATTCAACCTTAAGGTACCGTTTTGAAATTGCTGCTAAAGACAATGTGTCGTGACGGAGTGTGCTTGAAAAATATGAGGAATACATTTCAGCTCCAAGGTTAATGCTTCCAGATTTAGGGCTGGAATAGACTCTTGGTGGAAAGGGTTACTCTGTCACAAACGTGACGGATATGGGCTCTGCCAAATTACATTTCCATCATATCTTATGAAGCTTGTGATACTACGGCGGCCGGGATATCCGTCACAGTTGTGACGGAGTATCCCAACCACCATACTCGTAATCAGGCCATTAGTATCTTCACATCTTGAGCCTTTGGGTGGATGTAATCACGGATAGTCTTATCCTGAGGTGTGGCAGCCGTTGGAATACAATGAACAGGTGCAGCGGGTCCGTCACATCTCAGGTAGCCCAATCAATGGACATTTTAAGGGCTGAGCTTCTCTGTCAGCGCCCAAACCTTCTCTCCTCTGACACTTCGCTGTAGTTCAAAGAATGGGGAATGTACAGAACTACTTCTCACCAGAGGTGGAGAATAAACCCAGAATGCCGCTCAGGACAATCTACGACAGATTCAAGGAAGCCGTCATAGTGTGAGAATGAACCCAAAGCTCGGGACCTTATACAAGGATGGTCAAATATTATGAGCCTGGTCGATCTCTTTGGCTGCCAGCGCTGTCTGCCTACCTACCTGGCCACATGACTGCCTCTCTGTTAAACGTTTAAACAGACAGTCCATCCATCCATTCATCCATCCATCCATCCATCCATCCATGCATGCATCCATCTACACACCCACCCTACCACATTCGGTCATGTGCACCCTTTCAAAGTTCAACATCATACAGCTACAACAAGAATAGACAAAAAAACATGAAACGTGTGCTTGTGTGGCACAAACAGGCATCAAGCCGGTGGCCACAAGGTCACAAACCATGTTGCACAAACACAACCTTCTACTGTAGCCTACCGAGCACCACACACTGAAACCAATGAGCACGCTGTAGGTGTCTTCCTAAAGATACTCCCAAACCCACTGGCTTGTAAGTCATAACACCTAAGGTTGTATGTGAGTATGTGAGCAGAGTGGAAAAACATACATTTTATTCGAACTATGTTTACATTTTTGTAAACTGACTTAAAATGCAATAAGAATCTACCCTGAGATCTATGACAAATACACTCATTAGACTATGATGAATGTTGGGCTTGAAGACATTGCCAGTGATAAAATGTTCAATAAACGGGTTAGTGTATGCTAAGCTGGACCCTCTTTATTGCTGAAAGGGCTACACGTCTGCAGCCAATGTGTTCTATGAATACTATCCGCATTAAAACACTTGATGAAATTCAGTTGTGTATTGTCTTAAGGTCACAGTTGTCATCCTTTGTGGGGGGATTTAAAACTGAAAGTAATCATGGTCCTTTATAATGAGTTAAATCACTAAATCTAACTTGGAAGACCTTTAAAAAAAACAGACTAGAAAACAAGGAGAAAAAGACTTGTATTTAAACCAACAAAGGCATGGGATGAGGCCGTGTTTAAGTCCTTGTAGATGCTATGTAACCGGGGGCAATTTAGCTTAAGTACCCCAAGGGCACATGGGTATGTGTGCCCGCTCTCTGCGCCCTCGGGCACAGAAGTAGCTGGAGATGCTTGTGCAGCGCCTTCTGTAATACAAATCATGCCAGCGCACATGTAGTACTAGTCCGTTCTCATGGGGTAGTACCCCTATTTGCATCAGGGTGTTGCCCAGGCAACTGAGGTAACACACTGCCTCTGCTCCTGTGATGTGTTACACAGCTGGATGCAGAGGCCACGGTGTTGTCCAGTGGTGCACTAATTGTGCACTACTTTGAGGTGGCACCATAGTGCACCACGCAATGACACCCCTTGAAAGGGGGAAGATGTGGTCAAACGGATCCCCCAAAACTTCCCCTGCAGGCGGGTGCAGTCACTCCTGCATCCGCCTGTAATTTGTCCCCCTTTCAAATGCAAGCCGGTTGCCACTTGCACAAAATAGGCAGACCTGTGCCCTCAAACAGTGAGTCTGCCTTTTATTAAAAAGCAGGGGTGAGTTTGTGGCTGCACTGGGGGCAGTGCATTCACTATGATAGTTGATGGGGCGCACTAACGCCATCTGTGGCTGGCACACCATATAAAAGGAGCTTCACGGTGCAGACCAGGGTAGTGCCACCTATTATACGAGTTCTGTTCTTTCTGCAAAGGAATTCGTTACAACAGTGGTGTCCAGAGATGGTCCAGGATGGGTCCAGGGTCGCCAGCTCCATTTCAGGCATACTGTATGTTTAATATAGCCGCTGACTATTTAAATGAGTTCCATTTATAGCCTATGGGTTCACCATATCCAAATGTATTTCACGTGGATATCCTGAAAATCTGGCCAACAATTCTGTGGGCTGGGTTTGGGTGGCCACCCTGGACCACTGAGGTCAAATGCTGCCAGTATTGTATGAATGACACCTCTACTCTAGGCCTGTATGATGCATGGGCTCACCATAAGTTCATCAGGCCAGCTAGGGGGGTTGACTAAATGTCAGTCATATATAGGAGAGTTTACAAGCCTCTTCTGAGAGACAGGTGTGCACTGTGCATGGCTGGGTCTGTGTCCAGGCGTCCACACCTTAGAGCTGCAGTGACCAACATAGACCCAGATTCAAGCCAGATGTTCATTAGCCCCACTCTCTTTGTAATGATGGTCCCTAAGAACCAGTCTATGTAAATACACCTAATGTGG
Source organism: Triturus cristatus (assembly GCF_964204655.1). NCBI lineage: Eukaryota > Metazoa > Chordata > Amphibia > Caudata > Salamandridae > Triturus > Triturus cristatus. The sequence continues at coordinate 77,928,524 of NC_140583.1, forward strand.
AGGTCCTGAAAGCCTCAAATGGACATGGCCTTCCTGGGTTTACGTTGGATCCCCTGCTTCTTTGATTGAATAGAAGCATTCCGCCCAAGAAGGAATCGACTGCAGAAGGCTGTATGTTAGCCTTCACGTGTTCATTCGATGATTGAATGCAGGGTTCCTAACAAGTTCCATGCCTCATGACCTCATAGTACCAGCTATGGGGTTTCAGTGGGATCTAGGAGTACCAGTTATCAGTTGCTTCCTTAAGGCCAATTGGCTCAATGCCCCTGATGACAATAATGTACAACAGCTAAGCCAAGGATGTAAAACATGATGTCCTGATGACATGGAGATTGTGAACAGTGTTAACTGCATGGCAGAGCCGAAGGCATCTCTCCAGCATCTCGCTCCTCTACCGGCCTATTGGGACACATGATCTGGGTCAGCCTGCGCCGTCACTTGTAGACAGGGCTTTAAGTGGGGCGGGTCTCACCGGTGCTGAGCACCGTCAGTATTTTAAACGGGGCCTCGAAGCGGGTCTCTATCGGGCTCTGTTTTGTGCCCTGGCACAGGTGGTCTGTTTGTTTCGGGACTGCAGTGACAGCGGCACATCCATGTGCGCTGCTCATACTGCTCACTTCTCACTAGTGGAGAATGTACGGCATGACGTCATACCAGGTGAGTGTTGTAGGTGAAGGGAAATCCTTTAAAGAGAGTCATTTTCTCTCTAGATTTCCTTTCTCTTTTTGAAACTCAGGAGCAGCAACATTGTCGTGGTGTCACCAGAGCTTTAAGTGGAAGCTTTTTCAATATCATATACAAGCCATAGTTGGTGCCTATTTATGGTATGCAACTAACAACCATTGACAAAGCCAATAGTCTTGACTTGTTGTAGGTATCATGTTACTTGTTGTATCGTATATCTGGATGCAATGGCACAAACAGCAAAATACAAGTCGGGCGGCACACTATGCTAAGCACAGATTTTTAGCCTATGTGTTTTAAACCACGCCCTTAATTACATTGGCCACGCCCCTTTGAGAGGTCCCACAGTTTTTTCATCCCACTTAAAGCCCTGCTTGTAGAGCAGAGTTACTAAGAGTCACTCTTAGTGATACACGTGCAAACCCGACCAAATCGTCACTACCCCCATTCCTTTTTTTATTTTTAGAAAAGATAGGCACCGGCAGCCATTTTAATTTCAGGAAATGGAAGGAGTGCCAGCTTCACAGCTAAGCACACTGCCCCCTAGTGGAGCGCATTAAGTAAACACCAAGACTTGCCTTAGGGAGGTAGCAAGCTAGCTGCAGCCCAAGGATTGGGACAGCTGGCCAGGGACGCAGTTCCTATCCTGACCTAGTCATCTGTCTACATGTAGGGCTGACCTTGCAAGATTTATAGGTTTCACATCTAAATGAGTATACTTTAAATACTGACCAGGTATAGTGGACTTAAAAAAATGAATGCGCCTATATCATATAGCAAGACTGGAAGTTGCACGCCACTAGTGGCTCACAAAGGTTGATTTTTAAATTTGATTACAACTCTTACCATAACAAAAGGTGATGGTTGTGGCAGTGGCTTGAGCAGGGAAGGGGACGGATCTGTTTTTGCCACTTTGCGTGTCTAGCTCAACACAGCTCTCATCACAAACCCTGCTTTAATCCATTTATAGAATTAAATGGTTCCATTACTTGAGGGTTCTTCTGGGCTGCCAGCCAGGAGTTCCCTACATTATCCCTTACATTTTTTTAGATGTAAAATGGATTACGCGTGTAGGAGTGATCTAGTCAGTCGCTGCTTGGAAGGGCTGCGTGGGATCCTGGCTGTGCCTACCGGTTGCCATGGAGTTTAGCCTTCACTTCTTCTACAATAGGTGCAACACAGTCCATAACAAGGAGATTGAATGCCATGCAGCTCGCGCGTCAGCCTCCCCTCTCCTACCCCACCCTTTTAACATCCATTATGGCTGAAATGCTTTAAACTTCAACAGTGTTCGGGAGCCCACTCCGTGTAATTATAGAATTATAGTTATGTATCAAAATGATTGCATTTGCAATGGCCAGCTACTCCCCAATTATCCCCGGCGTGCTCTGAAAAGGAGGGAAAGTTGCCGCCTCGCGCAGCCTGGAGTGCGGCAGCTGAGGGTTAAACTTCCGGCCTGGGTTGCTATGGCAACCCCCTAAGGCAACTGCGACGCAGCCATGTTGAGGCCCGCGACTTCAAAGCTGTTTATTTAATTATGAAGGAAAATGACTCTGATTGGGATATTTCGACCATTATACTGATGGCATCACACGCAGAATAAAACCGTTTTCGCTGAATAAGAAGTTTGTTTTTGCAAAACGTCTTGTTTTTATAGTTTTATTAGTGGAATGCTCTCAGCCGGGCTGCTTTTGAATTTAGCCATTGCACACGAGGGAACACAAGGGTATGAAATAGGGCCAAAATCGCCAGACATCTGTAAGCGATGGCTTGTGGGTTTACGTGGGCGGTATATTGTCTGGAAAATAAGCCTCTTTTTTTTAGGATTTGACCTCAAAGTCTGTTCACTTTTTTGTGGTGCTCCAAAAGCCAGTTGTTTCCACACCTGAAGTTCCTGTCTGAACTTCAGCAGGTCTTGTGTGTTTCTAATCTTGGTTGGTATCCGCTTCCATATTTTCAAAGGATGTATGACATTACAACGCGTGTCATTACAACGCGTGCAGTTACATCGCATGCGTTACAGCGCATGCGGTGTTACAATGCTATGCCATTACAACGCAAGTCTTTACATCGACTTGCGCTAGATGGCGTGCTAACATTAGAAAAGTGTAATTTACTATTCCAACTCCAGTCCACTTAACAGTAGGGAAGGTGTTGGGATAGTAAACTACACTAATTGTAATGTTAGCACGCCATCTAGCGCAAGTCGATGTAAAGACTTGCGTTGTAATGGCATTGCGTTGTAACATCGCATGCGTTGTAACGCATGCGATGTAAAAGCTGCGCGTGGTAAAAACCGCGTTGTAATGGCTGTTCCCCATTTTCAAAACTTGTGCTCAGCAGGATGCCCCGCCAGTGGTGCCCCCCCCCCATTAGGATGGGAGAGGATGTGGCCTAACAGCTTTGGAACTGGGGAGGCAGGTTCGAGTCTCTGCGTCAACTCTACATCTTGTGATTCTGGCCAAATCACTTAATCCCCGTGCCTAAAAAAACAGGGGAAAAAAACATTCCTTGTGTAATATAACTGGTGCTTCATGTATAGTGCCTGGGTCTAGTTAGCGCTATATAAAACTGCAAAAACATGGTTAGGCAAGCTAGTCTCGAAGAGACCGAAAGTATGGTCAGATGTTAGCTTGAAGAAAAGAAAAGAAAAGTAGAGCGTCCCTTGGGTGCACCTATGAATGATGAAGAGAACCTTGAAGGCGGAGCATCGAGCTGTGGCAGCCAATAAACTGCATGAAACAGCTGAGTGACGAGGGAGTAGAACCCTTTTGAAACCCAAACTTAATTACAATCAAATGAAGTCCATTGTAGCAATATTTTAAAAATAGATTGCATGAAATAATATGGCCTGATAGCGATACGGTCCATCACAGGCGGTTAAAGATGTTGTTCGGACAGTGTTTTATGTTATTGGCCCTTATGTAGAACCCAGTGTGCTACCGGTATCAGGTCACAGTGTGCTGTTGGCTGTCAATCATGTGATTCTACATCCTGTCTTCATCTGCTCTGAGTATTGCTTCTGTTCTGTCTCTAGTTGCACAGCCCTCTCCTGCTCAATGGGGGCTGGGCGTGAGATTGTTGTCTCATCGTTCTACCCAGACATCTTTTATCGATTGTTGATGCATGTCTTGGGGCAGGTCATGCCCCTCGTCCTGGAGTCAGAGGCAGTTTAGCCTCGGTGTTGCTGGCTTCTCAGTATCTTTGATGAGCTGTGTCAGTGTGCATGAGATGTTTTGTCTCGTGGGCACTGTTGGGTGTTATTGAGTGGTGCATCTTGATGACTGTTGGGAGCAGCATGAAAGCAGCCTAGACAGCATGTCTGTGCTGTGTTGAGTGTATGAGGAATGTGGTGCCCAAGGAGGACTGTTGGATGTGTGGTGTGGTCTGAAGCGAGGCACGTGATTGTGTTTTTTCCTGTTGGCTATAGCTACATGCCACTTGGCCAGAAGGGCAATGTAGCACAGTGCCTGTTTAAATACATCACATAGGAAGTTAGAAACAGTGAGCGCCACATAGTGGCTTAAAGTGCTCATGTACATGTGAAGTGCTTGGTGCATACACCTTATTTTAACATTACCAATTTCAAGGTTTTAACTAATGCTCCCTCAGGCTCTCTACAAATCGCATCCGAATAGGAAATTAATATGTGTTTCTTTGGAGATTTGCAATCAGTGCTTAGTTTGTGCCTCTGGGTACAGGTCAAAGATACCAGCACTCATCTTTGTGGAAGGGACTTATTTGTCATAATCGGACATTGACCCAAAGCAAGAGAGAGGAAGGCACCCAAAAGGAAGAAAAAATAAGAGCACAGGCGTCAGTGTCATCCGGAATCATCCTTACTCCGCAATAGCATTTTTCAAGATCCACACTTGGGATACATGGTGATGGGCTCCTAGGAAAAATGCTGATATTTATATATAAATATATATTTTATATATCACATTCACCTCATCCACTTATTGAGAAAAACGTGCACTCAGGTGTGCAGTGTCAAGGTGTTTATTACCCCAAACTTGATGCGTTTCGACCATGCAGGGTCATTTTAATGATAATGAGTAAATGCTCTAGGAGCTCTTTAAATACAGTGATCACCACAAGTGTGACAAACATAAAAGAAGGACCATATTTCTTACATTTCCATGGGCGCCTTATTGCAAAGTCTCTGGGTTAAAGTCACAACATACACTCTTATTGTAATTCCGTTATCAGTCACAGACATTACAAAAAGTCTGAAAACAAATACAATATTATCAAAAATTTCTCATCTTGCTTTGATTCCTATGTATGTGCAGTAAAGGACTCGTAGTTGCTCATAGAGCTGATATATAGTATACATTTCTCAAACCTGGGTGGTGCCTGGCTGTGGGGCTCGTGGCCAGTAAAAGAAGAATATATCCTAACTTCTATTGGTTCAGGTTCAGTGTCATTAGCCAAGACTTATCTGTCTATATGCTCCAAGTGGGCAATGACTCATTATCTTTTTCTAACTGAGCCACCCAATCGCAAAAGCCAACAATTACATTTCTACAGTAACTCAATTGTCTACAAAAAAAAACAGGATATGTGTACTTTCTAGAAAATCAAGAACAGAAGGTGGGTCTTAGATGTAGGTATGCAAGAAGCGCTTTTACTTGGGTCGAACGAAGAGAAGTTGTTAACTCATGTGACATCCTCGCCTTCCCGAAAATAAATGAAAAAACACTGGTTAAAATAACAGGTTCTGTGATATGTTAAAAGATAAGAGTGAGAAAGAAAACGTTAAGACATCCTGTATTCAATACATCTAATCTCCTATGTGGATTCACAGTTCTCCTTCTGCATTGAGCCCTACTTTTTTTGTGTTTATGAATCTCATCCCTTCCCCTGCATCTTTCTCTGGGGTTGACTGTAGTCAGTTCAAAGAGCAATGATTCCCTAGTTTTCTCCTTGATGCTACTGACTACTTTTTCCAGTACCCATTTGGAATAGCCTCTCTCTCGCTGGACCTTTTAACCATAGTCTGCTGTTCCTCATTGTAGGCCTCCTCTGTGCTACAATTTCTATGTTCCCTTAGAATTTCTTCGTATGGAATACTTCATTCTAGTGGTTCAGGGTGGTCACTGTAGGCAGGTAAAATGGCGCTTCCAGCCTTCGATTTCCTGGATAGTCGGGTGCACATAGTGTCATTCTTTATCTCAATTTCTGCATCCAGAAGAGTGATCTTCTCTCTACTAATCTCTGCTGTGATTGAGAGATTGTATTAGTTTGTGTTCAGTTCTATCACACATTCCTCTGCTGCTTCCTTTGTTCCTTGCAAAATCAGAAAAAAAGTCATTAATGTATCGAAGCAATTATAAAACATGTTAAAATCCTTCCTGGGTGTCTTCTGCAATGGACACTTGCTCCTTCCACCAGCCCATCATGAGCCCTGCATATCATGAAGCAAAATAAGTGCCCATCGTAGTTCCCTGTTTCTGCCTGTGCATCACATCAAACATGAACACATGGTTTTCCAAACAATATTTTGCAATGTCCAATAGCATTTTGCTGTTTGATGATAGACTCACTGGCCTGGTTTGAAGAAAATGTTTCATGGTCCCTAGGCCGTCTCTATGTCTAATGCTTGTATATAGTGCAGTGACGTTTAACCCCATCAGCCATAAGTCATGTTCCCAGGAAACGCCACAATAAAAAAAGAAATCGATAGTGAAGCGATTTACAAATTCTCCGCTACTTTCATTACCCTGTGGGACCTGCATGTTTGCCTTGATTGGCCAGTATCGGGGGTCGGAGTGCGATTAAAAATCTCTCATAACATGCGCTTTGAATGCTTTCAAAGGAAATAGACCTTGTTGTCAATTCTGCAGATTACAACTCCCTCCAACTGTGGACATATTCCAAAATCAATTTACTTCTTACAATTTCCCGCAAGACCGTGTCTGCATCTAGCATTTGACTAATTATTTTGATAACGACTGCCACATTTTTTTGCAGAAGGAATTCGCGCTCGCCTTTTCATGAGAGGGGGCGTGGCATTAAAACCCACCAAAATCATCATCCATTTTTGGCTTCTAATGGAGGAATTCCTTTAATCTACTGATTCTGTATGCAGAGGACCTGACAACACCAAACCTGTTAATTTATTTACAAGTTTCCATTCAAAGCGTATCCCCCGTGGCTGGTGGTAGTAACACATTTGAGCTGTGAATGTACCACATTTGAGATAATTATGGAAGGTGCTAACAATTAGTAGTTATTTAGCATGACGTGTGATATTCAACATCTCCATTACTGGCAGGTCATCTGTCAGTTTCTTCCAAGAGTGATTTACACATAGAACCGGAAGTATCAAAGAATTCGGAGAAAGCACAAGGATTGTTGAAGAATAAAGTATACTTTATGAATAATATTAGGAAATAAGCAAATTATGCGATCAAACATCAAAACCCACAAACCGCATTCATTCTTACCTTGCAATCCCAAGGTACATAGCAAACATATCCATGACTGTGATAAAACATATATTCCCTATAAATGTGCAATACTGCATTTTATTGCCACAAACGGAGGAGGAGACTGGGCAAAGTTCTGCTCTTGAGTTATATATCTCTGTACACTCAGCATTTGTATAATAATATGCGTTATTTATTGTCTGCTGCGCGCAACATCTTTAAATTGTCTAAACATACCCCAATATAGGTAACCGCTTGAACTTGTTTTTAAAAAAAATAGAAAATATGATTGTAGTGGAATGGAAAGTAAAATGAAATAGATAAAACTTAAACATTTTGCACATAAAATAAATATGTTTATCAAGTATATACAATAAAAGAAGTCATGGGAGAGTCCAAAGCAGGAATCAATGTAATACAATTGGGAATTGTTTACTTGCAGAAGATAACACATTGTTTATTTTGACCCAATCAATGGATTAAATTCTTTTGAAGGGTAGATACATACATTTTATTTTGTGATTATCCTTTTTATTCTCTCACCAGCACCCTCATTAAAAGTTGGCAGAATTTGGTGCAGAAGTACTGGGGACCAGAATCTAACATACCATACAGTATTTCTGCACCAAATGTGCCCACCTACCGGAATAAGGAATACCTGCCCAGACCTGGAGTTACCAGGTCCTCTGGTGGGCAGTTTTTAGTGAAAATTAACGTTAACATGTCCCACGTGGTCTGAGCAGGCAGTACGTGCCAGCGGGAAGGACGAGGGGGTGTCGTGGGGGAGCACAGACACATGGCATGCTTATATCTGTCCGGTGGAGAATTATTTTGTCCCTTCTGGCAGCTGCAGGGGGCAGACAGGGGCCAGGTAATGCTGCTGCTGTAAGCCCCTGCAACAACAGTGACAGGCTGCCAGAAAAGGTGTCCTATCATTTTTTTTTCTCGCACCATACGCCACAACACCAAAGGTTGAGTGGTTTGTAAATGTCACCAGAATGTGGATCATATTGCTCATGGTACTCATTATGTATTTTTACATGACCTGTTTATTTTACAGTTGTTATAATAAAAAATTGTTTTCTTCGAAGTGCAACTAACATTTGATTTGACTTGCAATACTTAGCTTCTTAAAATAAATTGATTATATAACAATGGGCAATAGTGCCGGTTTAGATAATTCTGGGAGCACTTTGCTTACCGCACAAATATGAGTTTATTATATTAGCCACATAGTTTGCCTCATAATTGACAAATGTGCATATTTTATCCAAAACGTTGCTACTAACTTAAATAGATAAAATAATAGTTCAGGAGAAAGTGCTGCATAATTTGCATATTTCCCACATCTTTTACTTAACAAACACTATTATTCTTTCATGAGACTTAAAACCCTCCCTCTTCCTGCAAAGGCCATCCGCAATACATTGTAGGACCATTTTAACTAGTTAAGAGCTGTGCAACTAGATGAAATAGGCAGGAGACCTAAAATCCCTCGATTTATAGCTCTGGTCCTTGACCCCATCTGCATCAGTGTACAGCATTCATTCCTGACATAAACACCTTTCACTCCTGTGGCTTACCGATAACTTTTCAAGTTTGCATTAAATGTCCACTGTACATAGCTAAGTGTGCATTGTACTAAATACAGTGGACTTAAACCAATCATTTACGTTTCTGTGAAAACTGCGCCTTCTCCCCACCTTTCATATCTTGAGCCACTGTGCCGTGTCATGGTTAACAAACCTCTCCTCTGATGAGTTGTCCATGTCCCCTAGACGTTCGTCGACAGAGAAAGCTGAAAAGGCAAAAAAGGGAATGATCTAAAGTTTGGCGATGGTACTCCGCATGTCAGGGTGATGGGGGACCTTACGTCCCTCGCCCTGATGGACTACTCCCTACCAAATGTTAACATCACAACTGGCCCAAAAGTCATCTCTGTACCTTGACAGGAACCGCCGTCGTGGTACATACGTTTGGTGGATGGCTGCAACCGGCTTTGACCACAGTCCACATTCAAACTTTTTGTTTTCAAAGGCATTTGAAATACAATATTCTTATGACCCCCACACCATGAGAGTTTTTCCAAGGGTGTGGTGGGTTAATATTATTTTTCTGTCCCTCATCACCAGGTTTTTCCTGGTTGTGATGGACAAGAAAAGAAGACATCATCACATCTACCCTGAATATGCAGGCGGTGTAATACCCTCCCACCGATGGTTGCGGCTCCATCAGGCTGTCATAGGGACCTGTCTCTCAACAGAGCTAACAGGGGTTCCATCGACACAAAGTTGATGGACCACCTGTCTCTAAATGAGGCTGGGGACTGTGAGTTAGGCGGACAGGGTACATCATCACCTTTGTGATACCCAGTCCTCCGAACTTTAAAGTAACCTCGTAGTGTCTAAAGAACTTTGGAAAACACCATGGGTAGACCATGGAGCTGAACAAATATTGAGATTCAGTGAAGCGAAAAACCACAGAGTGCTGATGAAGTTTTGCAAGCTTTGCCTGTTTCACCTCTGGCCATGCAAACCTGTTCTGTGCATTGCCAGGTTCTTTTCATCATATTTCAGACTAATGCTCACTCTAACCAAACTCACCCAAGATGAAAAATGACCCAAACTCACCCAAGATGAAAAATGACCCAAACCTTTTCTCCACAAGTTAACATTTTGAAGTGTTTAACTGTATACAGTGGCAAATGTGTGCTGATTTCTTTTCTGCTCGCTTAAATTTTGTGTTGTAAATTTTGGGATATTCAAGTTTTGCATGCAAATGTGCAAAGCTTAAAACTTTGCAAGCTCACTCGGCCCCTATGAGGATCCTACTTTGGAAGCAGTTCAACAAATTTCCGCTGGCGCATTATTTCATGCAGGGCTTTGTATTGCTTCTCTACACAGCCCTGTGTGGCACAGCCTGTGTGCAGAGTCTTAATGCCCACTGTCAGCGGGCGAGCTCATGCCCGCTGCGTATAGAAGGTCCGAAGCACCACCCCCGCCCTGCCTCTACTGCCTCCACCGCCCCATGACTACCTTCTCAAATGGCTATCGGATGACTGCTCCTGGGGGATAATCTATCCACTGCTCCTGCAAACAAATTACCATGCAAATTGTGTTCAATTAAAGTACCTTCCAAGTTTGACCATTTTATAGCTGGCTAATGGCATTTAGCAACCTAAGCAGAAATCCAGCTAAACACTTTTTAAGAAATGGAAAGAATTGATTGCCACAGGCAGTTCCTCTTCTTTGCAGAAAAATCAAAGAAATCTTTAATTAGGAAAAAAGTGATGTCCTCCTACAAAACCAATCATAGACACAGGTACGTAAATGAATTAAGTGGAATTCCACAGAGCACAGGCGTACACAGATTGCGTACACATGTACAGTGTTTGTGTGCCTGATTAACGAATATCATTCATACATACCGCTCTCACAAGTCTACCACATGCACACAGATACCGGACACCCATGATCCGCATGCCACACACACCTACCACTCAACCATATCACAATGCACATGCACATTCCGCACACAAAAAGGCCTCGTCGGGGGCGAGGGTGGAAGTGGTGTCCCAAACTTTGGTGGCGTGTTTGCAGAGCGATCTGGTGTTGATCAGGAGGCAGCTGAGTCGTTCTGGGGGGTCTCGGCCGGCGGTGACTGCGTAATGCGGGTTCCTGTGAGAGCGGTCATCCTGAGATGGAGATGAAGCAGCAGCGGAGGCAGGTGATCAGTCCAGCTGTGGAGCAGGGGCAGCAGTTGTTGTTGAGTCCGGGGTCCAGGGCATGGAGATCTGCGGCAGTGTAGCTGTAGGAGTCCAGAGGGCCAGGGTTCCTCTATTAAATAGCTGGTGAGGTGAAAAGCGTAGGAGCAGGAAAACAGCACAGGGGAGTATGGCGAGGGCGTGGGGCACCCTGGGGCACTAAAAACCTGGGACATAGTTGTAGCAGGCAGGTGGGAAGTGCTGGCTGGAGGCTGTCTTCCTCTGCCTCATTTCTTTTGTCTGACAAATCCTGAAGTGCTTCAAAGTGGTATGGGATAAGTGAAGACTTTTAGGTTCACCCTGAAAGAGCTCTGAGATCAATTTATGTTTGTAACCCTCTCTCCTTATTTCCATCACCCTTGCTCAAACAAGATCTCTGGTCTTTCCCTCTGCCTCTTTAACTACCTATATTAATATTTATCTTGGTTACACTTTTTCTCTATCTGGCTCAGTATTGCACTCTTTCTGATGGATATTTCTAACCTCAGAGTATTCACCTTATGAATTGTCCCCTCATCCACGCTTAGTGAGGAAACTCTTGCAATAGCTTCGGCGAAACGACAGGCGGCACCACCAGCCTCCATCATTGTTCTGTCAAGCCTTCAGATATGATGGCATGGAGCCTCATAAAAGGGTCATTCCTTCGTGCTTATGACATTTCCTTTTTTTTGTAACTTTGGCATGCGTTGGAGTGTCGCCTCTGAAGTTGAAAGGGAAGACCAAGGGCAAGAAGAACCCCCAGCTCCTCAACACCCAGATGCCGCTGGTCCAGGGAGTTGTCGCTCGGTTAGTAGTCACATCACTCAACTGCAAATACAGTTTCCCACTCCATCACAGTACCAAGTTTGGAGCTAATACAGCCCAGATCCCCATGGCCAACTCTAAGTCCTCTTCAGGTTGCGACCTTCAAGGAGGCCATGCTGCAGACTTCTTATAGACATTTAGGGGCACATGCATCAAGCATTTTTGCCTTCGCAAATGAGCTGATTCACAGAATCGCCCGTTTGCGCACAGAAAAAATGCTTTTCTATGCAGCAAGCCCCAATTTGCAATTTGTTAACCTGTTATCAAAGTGCAAAACAGGTTTGCGATATGGTATTTGGAAAGGGCGCTTTTAGGGCGTCCCTTCCAAATACCGACTCCTAATGGGAAGCATGAATGTTTTGTGACAGTGAATGCAGTCGCAAAACATTTGCATATTACCACTTACTACAAGTAGGTAGTAACCTGTTCGCGAATGAGAAGGGCTCCCCAAGGAACCCTTCCACTTTGTGAATGGTTACAAAAGCATTTTATAGAGCAGGCACTGGACCATAGTGGTCCCATGGACCACTGCCTGCTCTTTAAGAATGAAAAGAAAACTTTTCATTTTACTTTTCGTAAATCATCTCATTTTCCTTTAAGGAAAATGGGCTGCCTTACAAAAAAAAAAGATGGCATTATTTAAAAGCAATCACAGACATGGTGGTTTGCTGACTCCAGCAAGTCACAATCCCTGTGATTTTTGCGACTCATAGGGTGTGACAAATTGCGATCTACCTCATTAATATTAATGAGGTGGAGTGATTTGGGGCCCCCCTAGGAATCGCAATCTGAAACTCTTTGAGTTTCATGCATTGTAAATTGCAATTACCTAATTGCGATTCACATGAATTTGGAATAAGGTATTCACAATTTAAAATGTTGATGCATGTAGCCCTTAATCTCCCTCAGGTGTACCCTCTGACCCTCTTGGGCTGGTCAGACACTCCAGTGGTGGCTTCTCTGGAGGGGCCTTCCCTGGCACAGATTGCTCCCTGAGGAAGTGAGACCATCTGCCAAACACCTCCAGCAGACTCACCCCTCATCCAGGCCTCACCTCCAGGCCTTTCATCAGTACCTGCTCACAATTCCAGCAGTGCCACCTCCAGGTCCATCACCAGCTCTGGATTCATCTTCAGCCAGAGCACTCTTTCTCTCGATGCATAATTACAAAGGCAAACTCATAGCTGATGAGGACCTTCCTGCAGTTTATTTGTCGCTGCAGAAATTACTTGGGTTCAAATTCAGAACACACTTCAAGGTCTCCAACATCTTCCACAAGATGAAGATGACAACGAGGAGGGTGCAGTTCATTTACTTTTTCTTCATTATATGGATGCTGGATTTATACCTTTCCAGAGTCCGCCCTGGGGTCGCCTTTAGGGCTTCCAATCGAGCGCTTCCTTTGTTGTGGTGAGTCATAGGGGCCCAGAAGTGCAGGACTTAACGCTTGAAAAGAAAGGGACATGTGTGATGACATGAAAGTCACAAAATGGCATTTTTTAAAAGGATTGTTTATGTACAGAAGGGACACCTTCCTGCACATAAGTAATCCATGGCATATTGCTTTTTCCATGTGTGCTGCACAAGGCAGCACACATGAAAAGAGCAAAAACGAGTAGAAATAATGCATTTCTCCTCATTTTGCCAACTTAAGACCAGGTTTTTCCTTGTCTTAATTTTGCCCCTGTATGCTATGTACGTCACCCTTGTACATAGGTGAAGAATAAAAGACAATGGATGTTGCGGTGGAACACCCACTGCCCACTCCTTTCACTCTAACCATAGCGTGAAAGGGGGCCTTAATTACAAGGCAACGCTTAGCCATGTTAAGTGGCTTAACGCTACCTTGTAAATAAGGTGCAGCCCCTATCGCCACCACAGCGTCGGTAAAAGTGACGTTGTGGTGGCGATAGGGGATTGTGCATATGCCCCCATGTATCTGATTTCACTCACTGCAGCACATCACAACAGTGAACTGAGGCCTTGTTAGTCCAGCCTCCATACACTTCATTCCTCCTGACAAGCTGGTACTTGTGTCTCTAGCATTTTTTCTGCCAAAAGTGGTGTTACTTTATAAGTTGAAACGTGAAGGTAATTGGCCCAATGCTTGCAAATAGTCTGTAGCCTCTGGCAAATGCCCTGGGCGGCATTTCAGTTCATTATTTGCCACCCACTATGCCGTCCAGACCAGCTGACTAGCTACATGCATATGGGTGGTCTCTGCTTTGAGTGGCATAGTGGGCATCCCAAGCAATCACCAGTGGCTGAGACTAATTCAAGTATTCTTCCATCGCCTTCTGGGTTGTTGCACCTTCCATAGGAGCATCCCATCAGACTCACTGCATTACCTTCACCATTGGATCCATCTAAAGAGAAGGGAAGCTCTCCCAGTTGGACGCATGACATGCCCATAGTGTTTACTTTGATAGAACGAAATACTTCAGGGTGGATGAACAGCTGTTTGTTGGCTTCCTCAGGATGGAAAAAGGAAAGGTGGCCCAAAAATGGCCCTTGTCCAAATGTAATGGTTTATGCATCAAACTGTGTTATTTCCTGTAGAAAAAAGGAGCCTCCAGAAGGCCTTAGGTCCAATGACGTCACCGCAAGACCTGCGACCACTGCTCTGGTTAGGGTCGCTACAGCTTGGGGCAACTGACAGGCTGCCACATGGGCATCTGCGCATACTTACTATTACTGTGTGGCAGGGAAAGTCATTTTGCCTGTTCAGTTCTGCAAGACTTCCTGGTGTAAAGTCCACTGCTCCGACCCACCTTCTCATAGGGGACCATCCTTTGACATCCATCAGAAGTCTCACCAGAAGAAACTTTTTACCTTGGGTAACGCTCCTTCTGGTGTTTCTTCCATCTAACTGCAGATTCCTAACCATCCCCCCTCCACCCCATTCTTTGGGGTGGACTGTCCAGAATGAATACGGATCCAAGCTAACCTTCATACACTGCCCGTGAAATTGAATTCTGTCTGCTAATCTCCACATCCTAAAACACAGAATGGTCTAATGATCAGACAGACATCAATATTTAGGGTCTGGCACCTTTTTGTGCCTCAGTGTTATGCCCAGAGGCAGAACGCAGTTGTGAGGGAGGCTGATACTGCCACCTATTGGCACCCATGAGCTATTGCATGAGTTTGCAGATTCAGTGGGTTACATTTGTCAAGGCGAGCAATCTTTGATTAGGTGTTGCACCCTCCAGAGAGAGTGTAACCGAAGGTAAGTAACCCATTGCTCTTGTTCTTTGTCCCTCTCTTTCTCTCTCTCTTTCTTTACCTTTATTAATCTTTGTCTCTTTCTTCTCTCTCTTCCCTTTTTCTCTCTTTCTCTACCTCTCCTGCTCCAGAGCCAAAATCTGAGGAAAATGGACATCGTGCTTACAAAGATTTTTCATTCCTGGCTAATTTTTTACTTTAAACAACAATGACCTTAACGTCCATGACATAAATAAGGGCAAGTGAAATACATATCTCCAATTTTTTAGCGAAAGACGTATTGTCAAAAATCAATTATGCCGGGCTAAATGCAAACCCCTGTGCTCACACATATTGTGCTGTACGAGATCAATGTTTTAGATATGGGCGAGCTCCAGGGTATTTCCTGGGCATTACAGTTAATTTCTCCAAGAGATCGCCAGTGGATTTCCCATCTGTAGGAAGGTAAAAAAAAATCAATTTTGTTCTTTTCAATTATGTAGACAATCCAGGAAGTAAAGCATTCGATCGCTCAACTGATGACATCATATTCTGGAAGGTCAAAGTCCATGAATTGTAATTGTATAGACAGTAAGGCTACTATCATGTTGTGTGATGTTGGGAGAAGGATGCTAAGGTTTTGGATAGATTTGCACTAAACGTATCTACTGTAAACACAAAAGGAGTCATTTGAAATGAATATGGCCCAGGAAAATGTTTTGAGCCCCACCGCTAGAGCTTCCATAAACCACAGTGTGATGCCAAATTACAACAAGCATCATGGGAGTAGAGAGGATTTGGTGCAGCGGCTTGAGATGCTGACTCGAGAGCTGGGGATCTTTGTTCGAGTGTCCGTGGTGCAACATTCTGTGATTGTTGACAAATCACTTAATCTCTGTGGGATAAGCTGTGCTATGTAAATGTGCTGCAAGACGAAAAAGCAGAAAGAGGCAAAACTTTATGCAAAAGTAGTTTCAACAAAGCAGATGTTTGTATGGTATTTTGGCCACGGGAAACTGATAAGAGAAGCAGTCGTGGAACAAACATTGGGATATGCAGGAAAATATGCTACAGGCAATAGAAATGGAGGAAAAGTACGTGGCAAGCACAGGCACCAATGAAAAGCCAGGAAAGAGAGGGACCGGGATGTTTACTAAAATTAAAGCAAAAGCGAGCGAGAGGGTTCTGTTGAAGATAGGCTTGCAAGAGCTAGACACATGAAGTATCTCCCCAAATTTTTGTTTTTCTGAGAAATCATTTCACAAAACCTTTTCTTTCAATATTCTCCCATGGGCACAGTGTTCTGAAATTCTGAAACGTCATATACTACATGAATACAAGAATCTACATCCCTCACACATGTGCCAGGATGAGGTTACACACTTCAACGATCTCTAGTAAAAAATATTCTTATTAAAGGGCAAAAACCCTATTATGATAGAAATGAAAATGCGAAGTGTTCTTTAACTTTCAGACACAGATTTTGAAAATGTGAACAGGTCATGATTTTCTGTAAATACCACATACCTAATATGTATGTACAACATGACGTGTAAACTATAGAACGTGTTTGGAGATGCATGTTCGTGAATAGCTAGAAGTCAATATGGATATTCAAATACACATGGGGGAATTGCACATCATGCTTTTTCCGAGTGAAAATATATTTCTATGTGTATCACCCTTGTTGTTAAATCTACTATAATGTAGTTCTTCTAAGTGTTAGACTAATGAAATTATTGAAACATGTTAAAATGTGAATATTTTATTATGAAGTCAGAGATAAATGGTTCATCTCCACCGAGGTCTGTGTTAATATGATTTAGTTACGAAGTGTTTAATAAACAATTATGTTCAGTCAGACATGAAATAAATTATCTATTTTAATAAGAGACAAAGAAAATATTGTATTTGTGTTTCTTCCGATGCTTTACAAAGGAAGCAGAAAGTAAAAAGAAAATGAAATTCCCATAATGAAACATAATGTACATTTTAGGGCATTGTCCCAATTTCCCCTGATAAAAGGGCCGGATTAAGGGGTGGATATTGAGGAAAAATGTAGAATGGTGGATGCAATTCCACATTTACTTTCTCATATTTCTTCCCAAAAAAAAGGCGCATTTCGATTGTTATCCAACTCAAAATGGGGTAAGAAATGATGGTGTTGGTGATTAGGAGAGCCCCCCAGCTTGCTGAGGGTTTGCTGCATCAGTTCACAATGATTTTGAGGAATCCATTCCTGAGTTCACCAAGCGGCCAGAACCGGATTTTAAATGTGTGTCTTCATAGCTTCCCACCATTTCATACGGTTTTTATGGCAACTAGAACCACAGCCATTCGAAATAAGTATTGCACAAATATTTTAGATTTATTTTTTAAAGAGATGGTTTAAGAAGTCAGCTTAGCCAAAATGCAACCATTAAATTAGAAGTAGAAACTACCAGTGTGATATGAAGAGGGCTGCCTGGCAAAACCCACTGATTAGACACTGAGGGGCAGATTAACAAGCTCCTTGCGTCACTGTTGCGTCACTTTTAACATGAGAACAGTGACGCAAAAGTGGCGCAATGGGCTTGTAAATCTGCCCCTGACTGCGCTGCATGGCGTCTGAAGAGTGTACTGCATCATTAAACCTGCACAAGTCTAGATTAACCCCTGATCCTACAGTGCCATTGATAACATGTTTGCCCAGGTTTTAAAAAAAGCGTTGCTTTGATTGGCAGAGGAAGTGGACTCAAGAACTTTATCTCCCATTAAGAAAATGCATCCCTAAAATAACTTACACATTAAACCACTTACATTATAAGGCGCTTTTCCAAAGCCTCTTTATACAACATAATACCAAAGAATTGAAAAGTAATTACAACATTAAGTAAGTAATATTTAAAATTACAGTTTGCCAGGGGAGGCTGAGAATACATGAGCCAAAAGAAGAATAAAGTTAAGAGAGAAAAGGCAGGTGATACGTTTTCTGATACTCTCTCACAGATGCAATGATAGGAAAAGACATACCTGTCAGAATAGAAAAATGAGAAAAATGGAGGAGCAGAAAATGGGAAGAGACACGTGGCAGAGAGGAATAAGGCAACATTTTAGAAGAACAAAGAGGCTAGAAGTTAGGGTGAGAAAAAGATAATTTAAAGCAAGATCATGGCTAGATTTGAAAATGCTGGAAAGATATACAAAAAAAAATATTTGAGATGCAGGTAAACTAAGTTTTTTGTGGAGAAGAAAATGTTGAGTAAAAGAGGGGAACCTTGTCAATAAAGCGATCCATATAATTTTGGACAATTTGTAGAACAATAAGACAGCAATCAGGGATAAATATAGTGATGGAATTGTGATAATTGAGGCAAGAAAGAATGGAAGTTTGTGGATGGAGCTTTGTGGATGGAGGAGACTTGCAGAGTTGATGGAAATAAAGCAGATGTCGCGTGGGTTTTAGGATAGATGAAAAAACAGGAATCAGGATTGAAGATGACGCTCGGTTCACACGGGGGAGGGAGTGTGTGGGGATGAGGATATAGCACACAACATGAAAGAAAGAGTTCAAGTGGATGTAAGAAATAAGTTAATTTAATTTTTTGAGTTGTGGCAGACAGGTAGTGGTAGGCCATCCCAGACTGCAGGTCTAAATGACAAACAAGAAAGGCTGAAGCTAAGAGATTTGACAAAGGGTAGGGAGAAAACGTAGGGGTGTCCCCAGACTGAAGATTGAACCACCTCTTTCTTTTACATATGCAGCCAAAGACTACGCTTGGATTATTTGTTGTACTGTCTAGATGGCTTGATTGCTAAAATATTACTACAAATTCGAAGCTACTACTAACAAATGGATTATTTGCACATAAATAATTCTATTTCGCATAGATTTACATTTACATTCAACTATGTGAAAGTTCACCAAAGACGTCCAAGGAGTTTAAAAAAAAAAAAAAACTATAGCTCCTTCTTCAGGGTTATATATTGTAGTAAAAGGGTCTGACATTAAGCATCGAATACAAAAAGGATATGGTTCAGAATAAGATGTATATATGATAAGGCACTTCTTCTGTCTGTGTGGGACATCCTAGTTAACTTAAAATACACTGAGGGGGATATTCTAAAGGAAGTGGCGGTGTGAGGCGTTAGCCTTCTTGGCTTAACGCCTCTCATCGCCACTTCGGAAACGCAAGGCTGCACCCTATTCTCAAGAATGTGGTGCAGTCTGGCGTTTTCCCCTGCGATGGCGCTTAGTTTCACGACTTAGTGTCAACGCAGGCACCCTTGCACCAGAGTGCAAGGGTGTCTGCAAGCAGGGAGGTTTGTTTATGTACAGGAAGGTGTCCCTTCCTGCACATAAACAAACTGAAAATACCAGTTTGTAACTTACGTGCGTGCTGCTTCGTGCAGCACACATGTCAGTTACAAAACGCCATTTTTAAAAAAGGTTTGTTTACGTACAGGAAGGGACACCTTCCTGTACATAAACAAACCATGGCAATTTGCATTTTCCATGTCTGCTGCACAAGGCAGCAGACATGGAAAATGCAAAAACGAGGAGAAATGAATCATTTCTCCTTGTTTCCCCAACTTAAGTCCAGGATTTTTCTGGTCTTAAGTTCGGCGCTGCTACCTATTATTGCTGCCCTTGATAATCGGTGGCAGCGTCGATCTCAATGGGTGTTGCGGTGCAACATCCACTGCATGCCCCTTCCACTCTAAATTTAGTGTGAAAGGTGCCTTATTCTCAAGGCAGCGTTAAGCCACTTAACGTGGCTAAAATCCACATTAAGTGGGTTAACGCTGCCTTGAGAATAAGGCACTGACCCTATCGCCACGGGAAAGTCAGAAAAAGTGACGTTCCTGTGGTGATAGGAGCTTGAGAATATGCCCCTGAGTGCTTTATGTTCCATAGTAAAGTTGAGCACTAAATGAATGGGATGGTGCTCTCAACACCACAGGGTCTCGATCAAAGTTTAACTTGTGTGGCTGCCTCAATGCCCTCCGGTCAGTTTCTCACATCTGCTGATCATACAGGTTTCTTACTCCAAATGATGCAGATGTTGCTAAAAAGGCTTATGTACCTTATGTATATGGATGCTACCGGCCAACGGTTAAAGTGCCTCAGAAGTAATGAGCACTTTCATGTGGCTCTCTATATATTCTCTGAACTTGTTACATGAATTCTCTTTCTCTCCGTGTGGGCAGGTCCACGATGGTAAATCTAATTTTTCTTTCTTTTTCAGATTATTGGATCTCCTGAAGGACCAACACCAGACAAATTATGAATGTTGAACAAGATGACATTACATCCACAGCAGATGATGATAGGTCCTAGGTTCAACAGGGCCCTGTTTGACCCCCTGCTTGTTGTGCTGTTGGCTCTTCAGCTTCTCGTGGTAGCTGGCTTAGTCCGGGCGCAGACTTGCCCTTCGGTCTGCTCTTGTAGTAACCAGTTCAGCAAAGTGATCTGCACACGGAGGAACCTGCGCGAGGTGCCTGACGGCATCTCCACCAACACACGGCTCCTCAACCTGCATGAAAACCAGATCCAAATTATCAAGGTGGACAACTTCAAACACCTGAGACACTTGGAGATCCTACAACTGAGCAGAAACCACATCAGGACTATTGAAATTGGGGCTTTTAATAATCTGGCCAACCTCCTTACTTTAGAACTCTTTGACAACCGTCTCACCACCATCCCGAATGGGGCTTTTGAGTACCTCTCAAAACTAAAGGAGCTCTGGTTGAGAAACAATCCCATCGAGAGTATCCCTTCCTATGCTTTTAACCGGATCCCTTCTCTGCGTCGGTTGGATTTGGGAGAGATGAGACGGCTCTCCTACATCTCAGAAGGTGCCTTTGAAGGCCTCTCAAACCTGAGGTACTTGAACCTTGCAACGTGCAACCTCCGAGAGATTCCCAATCTCACCCCCCTAGTTAAACTGGATGAACTGGACCTGTCGGGGAACCATTTGACTGTGCTGAGGCCAGGTTCCTTCCAAGGGCTGACCCACCTACAAAAACTCTGGATGATGCATTCACAAATCCAAATCATTGAAAGGAACACATTTGATGACCTTCAGGCCCTTCTGGAGCTTAACCTGGCCCATAACAATTTAACTCTGCTGCCTCATGACCTTTTCACCCCCCTCCACCACTTGCAGAGGATTCAACTGCATCACAATCCATGGAACTGCAATTGTGATATTCTCTGGCTGAGCTGGTGGCTTAAGGAGATTGTTACCACTGGCAGCACTTGCTGTGCACGCTGTAGCACACCTAATAATTTGAAAGGAAGACACATTGCAGAGCTGGACCAGAATTTTTTCACATGCTATGCTCCTGTGATCTTGGAACCTCCTGCAGACCTTAATGTCACAGAGGGCATGGCAGCAGAGCTGAAATGCCGAGCATCCACATCGTTGACCTCTGTAAGCTGGATAACTCCAAATGGAACTATTATGACCCACGGGGCATACAAAGTGAGAATTTCTGTGCTCAATGATGGCACACTAAACTTTACCAATGTGAGTGCAAGGGACACAGGCCTGTACACATGTATGGTGAGTAACTCTGCTGGGAACACCACGGCTTCGGCCACCCTGAACGTGACGGCCACAGACACCAACTACACATACTTTTCCACAGTCACCGTAGAGACAATGGAGCCCACTCAGGAGGAGACAGAGGCCACAGAACATAAAGTGGGACCCACCCCTGTCATTATCTGGGAGACCACCAACGTTACCACGTCTCTCACGCCCCAGAGCACAAAGGCAACTGACAAAACTTTTACCATCCCAATCACAGAGTCAAGCATCCCTGGAATAGATGAGGTCATGAAGACAACCAAAATTATCATCGGTTGCTTTGTGGCCATCACTCTCATGGCAGCAGTTATGCTTGTCATCTTCTACAAAATGAGGAAACAGCATCACCGAAAGAACCATCATGCTCCCACACGGACTGTTGAGATCATCAATGTGGACGATGAGCTCAGAGGGGGATCCCCAATAGAAAGCCACTTGCCCATGCCAGCCATTGAGCACGAGCATCTTAACCACTACAACTCCTACAAATCCCCTTTCAACCACACAACAACAGTGAACACAATTAATTCAATACACAGTTCCGTGCATGAACCGTTATTGATTCGAGCGAGCTCGAAGGACAATGTACAAGAGACTCAGATCTAAAATTGACCACAAAGAAAGGGACAAGATAAAATAAAAGACAATTTATTAATGACACACATTGACTGGGCTAAATCTACTGTTTCGAAAAAAAAGTGTCTTTACAAAAAAATCAAAAGAAATTTATTTATTAAAAATTCTATTGTGATCTAAAAAATGACATAATGTGTGTTCCTCTGAACCTGTTTCTGCTGCACTAAGTACCCCCTCATTCCATATGGCATATTTTTCAAAGTAGCCCTCAATTCCCTGCAAAGAACTGGTCGAGAAATTTTTGTAAGGATAACATTACACTTTTGGGATTTTTGTGATCAATTCCAGTGGTGAGATTTGGCCCATTATGTCACGCTATATGTCACTTTCATCTCACACCCTTGAAAATATGTTTCAACAGGTACATTTGCAGTAGATTTTTTAGATAAGCAGAAAAACCCAGAGCTTTTAGTTTTCATGTACCAAATGTTCTGTACTCTGCAAAGGGGCACCATTCAAGGAAACAAAACAATACAAAGAATGAATTAACTCACATGAACATCAATGAACCCATGGTCTTTTACAATGATTCTAGAACCAGAATTTGTAGCTCAACCACTAAAATAAGATTATAAATAAAATATTGTTGGTTTTCTGTATTTGCATATAAGTTGTTTGGAATTTTGAAGGGATGGGAGGATTTTAAAAGTATGGCCATTGTTTATAGAGGCTAGCTTAAATGCAAAAATGCAATATAATCAATACCGTGTAGGATCTTAAAGGTAACAACACCACGTTCAATTTGTCAAAAAGATCCAAAGTCATTTCTTCACTGAGACCTGATTGGAAAGTTGTAGTGAATGCAGGAGGATTTCTTCTACAAACAGATGAGTACAACTTTCACGAAAGGATCAATTGTGCATTTGGACTCTCAGCTAAGTTTAGGTCTCCCCATTAGAAAAGAGTGATGGCCATTAGGTGCCCCTGATCTGTGTGGTCCAGCTGTCAAATAGGAATGAGGAACATTTTAGCGATTTCAGTGTGGAGGAAGTTCTTTCTGGTGCATACGATTTGTCAGGGTACAATTCCCTCATTGGACATCCAAATGAGTTTACTGTATGTTCAAAGACATGTCGTACTCTACAAGTTGTGAAGTATGCATCCTCAAGAATACTTTATTGAAACACTTCCTTTTCTTATTAAAAATTCTAGAAAACATCTACACAAAGGTCCAGCTTATTAACACGTGTTCACTTTATGTCCTTGAAACACACTGAAGGGGCAGATTTACAAGCCCCCTGCGACACTTTTACGCCGCCGTTGTGTCACTTTTGTGACGCACCAGCAGCGTTAGCCATGCGCAACGTTGCGACTTCTAGGCAGATGCGTCACGTTGTAAAGCCCTGCACCACATGAAACCTGCGTCAGGTTTCATGTGGGCGTTTTGTTGCAGCGTGGGCGTTCCCTCGCAGGAAAGCCCCGTAAAACTGACGCAGTGAAATCTACAAGATTTCACTGAGTCAGTTTTACGACGCTGCTGCGTCAAATCCTTACGTCTGCTTGAAGCAGGCGTAAGGAGTGACGTACCACGTTAAGTATGGGCGACCCCTGTGCATTGCAGGAATTGCGTCACGCTTGCAACGCGACTCCAGCAATGCTCCACGCGTACGCCACAAGAAGCGTCACGCATGTTCCCCTCCTTGCAACATGGAGCGCCGCATTGTAAATGTGATGCATCCGTGGTGACGCAAGGGGGAGATAACGTGGCGCATCTGTTTAGGCGCATCCCTGCTGATTTGCAGAGATGTGCCAGAAGTTGTAAATCTGCCCCTGAGTATATATCGTACAGTGGTAGTCTTTGCCAGGTATTGTGCATAGCAGGAGGCAGTCGCCAGATTCTAATAAACTAAAAGGCAGAGTGTAATAAATTGCGTTACTCTTTGAGGGGGGTAGAACCGTTCTCAACCTGCAACCACATTCTTGTCAGAGTGAAATCACAAGCAATCTCTAAATTAACCTGCCTAACTCAGAGGCAATGTGTAAAGTATTTGTGCAACATTTCAAATGGTAACACAGTAAAAACTCAGCTCAAAAGGAGCCCACACCAATTTAGAGAAATAGAGTATTTTTTAAGAAATAAAACAAAACCAAAACAACAAAAATCCAAAAGGTAGAACCTGATATATTAAATTTTAAATATTTTAGTAAAAATAAGGCAAAAATGGTGTAAAGCCACAACTGTAGATATCTTTTAGTGTTGTACCGGTACGAAGTCACAGGTTCAGGGTGAGCGTGATTGAGAGCATGCCGGCTACAGGAACCCAGTTAGGACTGCTGAACAGAAATCCTTAAATCTTGATTTGCGTAGCACTGCGAGGAGCTGTGTCGAAAATGCGTTGAGCAGGCAAATCGATGCATCAGTTCCAGTAGCGGCCGGTGGTGGGAGTGTAGTGGGGTAGTGAGGTGGGGCGGGGAGGACCAGGGTGGGGGGCAGTAAACTATGGAATACAGCCCAACGTAGGTAATTAAACAAATAAATAAATCAAATTTTGTGGCGTGCGCTGCATCGCATTTGGCAGTGCTGCGCGCACAATGAAATTTGTTTTACTTACTTACGTCTGTTCAAGCGTATTCCATAGTTTACTACCCCCCACCCTGCTCCACCCCGACCCACCTCACCGCCCCACCGCACTCCCACCACCGGCCGCTACTGATCAGTTCCAAGATGCAGTTGAGCTGCGGTGCAAGGACTAGGCCTCGGGTGGTGAACTCCGCCCTGTTCGCGGAGTTTGAGGAGTTTTCTGCACTTCGCGCTCCGCGGAGCTTGCGGAGTGCAAAAAGCTCTGCTTCGCGTAGTGCAGCAGGGTTTTTTTCCCCCCTTTTTGCTGCTCGGGTAGAATTTCTACCTGAGAGGCAGGAAAACCATCGCGAACAGCAGTTCGCACTACGGTCCGCAACTTGCGGAACTTTGCAGAGTTTTTTTGTAACTTCACGTAGTTCCGCTTAGAAAAACTCTGCAAACTACGCCCAGGCTTAGCAAGGACCTGTGTCACCGTCAAGGACAAGGATCCTGTTGATGAGGGCTTGCGATGCGAAGTCCAGGGCCGAGGATGAGGCACACAGTCGGGGCAATGTGTCAGTTCTGAGGAGCTGTGAAGCTGTGATGTGGAGTCC
The DNA here is from genome assembly GCF_964204655.1 of Triturus cristatus. NCBI lineage: Eukaryota > Metazoa > Chordata > Amphibia > Caudata > Salamandridae > Triturus > Triturus cristatus. The sequence goes on from NC_140583.1 coordinate 77,953,741, forward strand.
GGCGGTGTTATTCAGGCTGCCGTTGACGAGGGACACAGATGCATTTGCAGAGCAGCAGCAGTTCCGATGTGGTGAGGGGCTGCGACGCGAGGTCTTTACGGTGCTTCCAATAAAAGAAATAGTGGCAATGCGTCAGGTTTATGTGGGAGGGTGCTGCGCCACGTAGCAGAGGAGATGCGTCACTTCCGCTGGGTCCTCAGATGCTGGCAGAATGCTTTAGGCCCGCTTCCAAGTGTCCAGGACAGGGGTGACTCCACTTGATGGGATGGAGTCATAGATGGCGGAATTCAGGCGCAGGAGCAAGGTTGTTGGAAGCCTATTTTGTCCCTGAGGCTTCAGAGCAGGAGGCAAGCCAACTAGCCCTTGGAGTTACTCTGGGGTCTGGGTTCAAGAGATTTAGGTCGTCTTCCTCCCCCAGGTTAGGGGGCAATAGGCGGCAGGTCACCACAGCAAGGCTGCAGTCCAGCAAGGCAGGAGTGCAGTAGAGCAGCAGTCCAGCAGAGTGGCAGTCCCTCAGCAGCACAGTAGTCCTCTTTCCTGGCAGAGTATCCATAGGTCCAGAAGTGTGCTGAAGAGGTGATGTCTGAGGTCCAGTATTTATCCCCAGTCATGCTTTTGAAGTGGGGGAGAAGCTTCCAGAGTTTTGCCTTTGAAGTAACCAGGCATTCTGCCTTCCCTGCCCTGGCTCCAGATTAGGGATATGCATCCTTTTGTGTGGAGGCAGTATACAGTCTATTTAAGTGTAAGTAGGGCTGGGTCCAGCTCTGTCCTCCCACCTTGCCAGTAATGACCCATCCAGACACACCTATGCTCTCTTGTATGTGGCTGTCTGTGAGGAATACACAAAGCACAACTGTCAGCTATATCCTGTGACCAGAGACAGGCTACAGGCACTAAATGGCTAAGGCAGGAAAATGCCAACTTCCTAAAAGTGGAATTTTCTAAATTGTAATTTAAAATCGGACTTCACCACAAGTTAGTATTTCTCATTAAAATTCCAAAGACACCAAACATGAACTGGTTACATGCTCCCATGTGGAAATTACAGATTTGTAAATGTAATAAGGCAACTCGAAATTTCATCTATGGGAGAGGTAGGGCTTGCAGTAGTGAGAAACAAATTTAGGAGTTTTCACTACCAGGACATGTAAAACTCAGAAGGACATGTCCCACAGGTCAAATGAGCTGCTCCCTGCCCTCTGGGCAGTCCAGTGCATACACAAGGCCTATCCTAGGGGTGACGTATATGTATTAAAAAGGAAGGGTTGGGCCTAGCAAAAGGTTTATCTTGCCAGGTTGAAATGGCAATTTAAAACTACATAAACAGCTGCAATGGCAGGCCTGATACATGTTAAAAGAGCAACTTAAGTGGGTGGCACAATCATTGCTGCAGGCACTAAGGGGCATATTTACAAGCTGGCGATAAAAAATTATCGCCGCTTTTGCGGCTGTTTTTGGCCGAAAAGCGGCGATAATTTTATCGCCTAATTAGCAAGGCCACGCTAACGCGTGAAACCTTGCTTTAGCGTGGGGGTTCCTAACGCCCAGCTTTGCATCTCTGATGAGATACAAAGTGGGCGTTCCTGACCTAACATGACAGGAGAAATGTCGCTTAGCAACATTTCTCCTATCATCAAGCCCCACGCTATGAAGTTTGTGAGTCCCTATCAGCAAGCTAATGCCACACTACATTAGACTATCGCTGGGTTTCCAGCGATAATCTCACGTTAGGCAGTTAGCGTGAGGATTATTATCGCTGAGGAGATAAGCGTTGCTAATAGCACGCTATCTCAGGGATAAAAATCCACGTTACCCGGCGATAGTTATCCTCACGCTAAGAGCGCTGAGCGATAATTATCGCCGGGTAGTGGTTATATGCCCCTTAATTTACTAGCCCTTAGCACATATAGTGCCACTTTACTAGGGATATACAGGCAGCCGCGGTCTGTGCAGTTAATCGTCCCTCAAAATCCCTCCCACGCGGTCCCATTGACCCACCACTCTTACCTGCATGGACCGTGGCTGTTTACAGGTAAATTAAATATGCCAATTGGGATTAGCAAATGTTACCAGGTTTTAAGGAGTGAGCACATTCACTTTAGCACTGGTTAGCAGTAGTAAAGTGTTCATGGTCCTAAGGCCATCAAAAATAAGATCATCAATAATGGAGGAGGAAGGCAAAAAGTTGGGGGAAGCCACCTAAGGCTGACTGGTCTAAAATATGCTCCCACTAAACCAAGAGGTTGAACTACTCAACCTCTTGGTAGTTCTTGTCTTTAAGGCAAAAGAACTTGGCTGGACCATCAGCACTGGCGAGCCCTGAGCCAGGAACGTGTTCCACTGTACAGTGTAGGGAGATGGGTCTCCTCAACCGGTTGCATTCTCACCCCTCATTCGCTTGAGCATTATGAGGTGCCTGCCGTCTGTTTGAACCCAGAGATTGTCCTCCCAATAAATAATGGGCTTTCCAGAGGTGTCACCAGCTTCCTGAGCTTTAGATTGCCACCTGAAGCCCTCTAAAATAGGTCACTCTTTCTGTGCTTCACAAAATTCCTCCCAGGCCAGCCTACCATCAACTTGCCAACAAGCAAGGTCAAGCAGGCCACCCAGGTCAGCAATGCCCTCCACGGTTGCCTCCTCCTCAGGTACCCCGTAAACCTAGGCTGGGGAACTTCTGGGGCTAGTGTCTATTGCCCTACTCTTCTTGGCAGCTCTCTGGGCCATTGTTCCAGGCTCCAGATGCCCTTTACTCCCCTCCCTGGCAGCCATTGACCTTGTGTGTGATATAGACCTATTCAGGTAATCCCAACATCTTCAAGTGTGACATGAACTCTACCTTCCCCCAGAGAGTGTACTCCAGGTAGTTGCCTAACAGGAAATCTACAGGCATGGCAGCTATTTTTAGAGAACCTGAGATCCACCCCACTTAAAGGAAACCTGAATCACCAGTAGACGGCTCTCACTGTTGTCTGTGACTATGACTTGGTGCATTGTGTTAGGGAGGACCTGCTCTGAGGACACCAACTGGCAGTAGTCATGCTGGCTCCTGTGTCTCTCAGAGTCTCCATCCGTTGCCCATTGATGGTGACCCACTGCCTATCGTTAGAAGCATCTGCAGGCATATGCACTCTTGGCACCATCTCCTTATCCCCCAGGGACACCAGGGTAACCAGTGAATGCCCTCTAAAGCTAACTGGGACCACCTCCTCCCCGAGCGCTACACTTACTATCCCAGTAGTGTGCCTACTGGTGGCTCTTTTGAAGTCTTCTTTGCAATGCCCATATTTGTAAAACTCAAACATTGGTGAACAAACCTCCCTGTATATCTGTCAAATAATCCCTTTTTCTTGGATTCAGACTGGGGCTGGTTACCACTCTTCCCTTGGGAATTATTTTGGCGACCTTTTGAGAAGTCCTGACTGCTAAGTTTTTCTTCCCCCTCTTTCTTCTAGTGGGAACACTGACCACCTTTTTGAGAGTCGCCTCCTCCCGCCCAGATGCCTTTTTGGACACTCTTGTGCTGACCAAGTGGTCTGCCTCCTCACCAAGCTTCCTGGGATCAGTCAGCTTGCTGTCCACTAGGTGTGGTGCAGCTCTTTGAAACAAATACTGAGCATGCTCTCTCAGAATCAGATTGTACAGCCCGTCATAGTCATTAACTTTGTTGCCCCTCATGCAGCCCTTCAGTGCCTTGGTAGAGTAGTCCAAGAAAACCATCCACGACTGGTTGGGGAGTTTGTGGCTGTTCCTGTACCTCTAGCAATACCTTTCAGGGGTCAGCCCAAATTTAGCTAACAAGATGGCTTTCATGAGGGCATATCTGGTTTGGCTCTCTACTTCTAGGGTCAGAAGAGTGCCCTTCCTCACATGAGGCATATGCTTCCAAAGACCACTCTCTAGTGCTCCTCTGGGATCCTATAGATGCTCTGGGTCACTCATATGATGACAATTATTTATCAATGCCATCCCACCCACATAACTGGGTACTAGGTCTTTGGGAATCCAGACCTTGCTATTACTTTCAGATACAGAGGTAATGCTGACACCATTGCTGAAATCTGCCTATTTTTCCCGCAGTTACAGCTCTTTAAGGTTCCTTTCATGAGCCAAACACTCCAAGACAAGTTCTTCTCCATCCTGATCCTGGCCATTCATAAATAAAACTCCTTCTCTGCCTTCCTGTCCTCCAGCTCCTCCGGTGACAGGCCTTGTGATGAAACACTGCTTCCTGCTCTCGCCGGGAGTTCCAATGCAGAGGGTAGGTGCTCCCCTTACCATAGAGACTGCATTTCTGGGCTGATGTGCAGATCCTGCTCTTATCATTATCATCCTCTTGCTCCTCTGTGGTTGTCAGTGACTGGGTGACCTCCCATCAGGCACTCGTAGATTTCTGCAGCACCAACCTTTTGGTATCCTTTATGGTGGGGAGGCCACTTTCTTGGCCGAAGTGCCTGAGCTCAGCCACAGTGTAACTTTTCAGGTTGGCCAGCTCAAACTCCATCACTACAGGTATGCTCACAGGCAGTCAGGTAGTAAGGAGAGTAGATTTGGGAGAAGAAAATCAGGGAGAATTAAAAAACTTCAAATCGTATTAGATTATTTTTGTCAGGCTGTAACGTAAAATATTGTAAGGCATTGCACAAACAAAAGTTAAAATCTCACCACTGCAACCAGTGTAAGAAATTGAGGGGCATATCTACAACGTGGCGATAGAAAATTATCGCCGCTTTTGCAGCCGTTTTAGGTTTTAGGCGATAATTTTATCGCCTAATTAGCAAGCTCACACTAACGCGTGAAACCGTGCGTTAGCGCACGGATTCCTAACGCCCAGCTTTGCATCTCTAATGAGATGCAAAGTGGGCGTTCCTGACCTGACATGACAGGAGAAATGTCGCTTAGCGACATTTCTCCTATCATCAAGCTCCACGCTATGAAGCATAGCGGCAAGAAAAGTAGCGATAACTCCTGTTATCGCTACTTTCCTTACGCCTGCATCAGGACTGACTTAGCCATGATATCCTATGGAAGGTGGATATCATGGCTAAGTATGTGAGGCCCTATCAACAAGCTAACGCCACATTTCGTGAGATTATCGCCGGGTTTCCAGCGATAATCTCACGTTAGGCAGTTAGCGCTAGGATTTTTATCGCTTTTGAGATAAGCGTTGCTCATAGCACTCTATCTCAGCGATAAAAATCCACGCTAGCCGGCGATAATTATCCTCGCGCTAAGTGCGCTTAGCCATAATTATCGCCGGTTGTTGCTGATATGCCCCTGAGTTACTGGTTGAGGGGAGCGAAACCCTTTTCAAGAGGCAAACCCTAAATTAATCTGTGCTCAACTCTTGTGTAGTTTAGCACAGAGCAGTCAGACTTAACTCAGAGGAATTATTCAAAGTATTTGTGCAAACCTTAAACAGTAACACAACACAACAGGAGCCCAACACAGAGTTAGATAAATAGAGGACTTTTTAATAAATAAAATGACCAAAATGACAATATCCCTGTTAGTAGAACTGGAGATATTCAATTTGAAAGATATTTGTTAAAATAGTGTTGAATGGCTTAAAGTGCTAACTGTGGATATCTGGTTGTGCTGGACCGGAAAAAGTCACAAGATTAGGCTGGAGCTTGGGCCGGCTACAGGGTCTCAGTTATGCCCACTGAACAGAGTACCTTAAATCTTGGTCTGTGGAGCGTTGTTTGGAGCAGCGTTGAAGATGCGGTGTGTAGCCGAAGCAATGTGTCAGTTCTGAGATGCGGCAAGACTGTAGTGCAAGGTACTGTCCTGCGTTGTTGTCAAGGATCACATCAATCAGGGCTTGGAATGTGAAGCCCCGGGTCGGTGATGCGCCACTCAGCCAGGGCGCTGCGTCGGATCGAAGGAGCTGCAAAGCTGTGATGCATTGTTAAGTGTCTTCATCAAGGCTGCCGTCTGCATATAATGCGAGGTCCTGCACCGAAGATGCATTGGCAGTGGTAGTTCTGATGCAGGGACGGGCTGCGATGCAATGCGGATCTATGGGGTGATTCGATCCACACAGTAGTGGTGATGTGTCGGTTCCGCTGGATCCACCGAAGCGGGCAGAGCACATTAGGCCCACTTCCAAAGGTATAGTATAAAGGTGGCACCATTTGGCAGGGTAAACTCACAGATGGCAGAGCCCCAGTGCAAAATCTGGTTGTTGAATTCCTGATTTGTCCTTGCAGCATTAAATCAGGAGGCCAGCAAATTAGCCCATAGAGTCACTTTGAGGTTCAGAGTTCAAGAGATGCATGTCTAGGCCTTCTAACCCAGGCTAGGAAGCAGCAAACAGCCGGTGAGCTCAGCAGGGCAGAAGTCCAGCAAGAAAGGAGTCCAGCAGGGCAGCAGAGTGGGAGCCCTTCAGCAGCACAGCAGTATTTCTTCCTGGCAGAGACTTCACAGGTCCAGAAGTGTGCTGATGAGTTGGTACATGAGGTCCAGTATTTATCCCAAGTTGGGCTTCTGAAGTTGGGAAGAAGCTTCTAGAGCAGGCGTCTCCAACCGGTCGATCGCGAGCTACCGGTAGCTCGCAGATGCCCTGCCAGTAGCTCGCGGCCTGACTCCCACTTTAGTAGCCTATTGTTGTTATTTTGTTTATTTTTTAGGCCTTTTGCAGTTCCTTCTCTGCCGCGGTGGGAACCAATTGCAATTTGAGCCCATCTAGGGCGGGGTGAAACTGTTGACGTCAGCCAGCGCATGGGCAGTGTTGGCTGCCCACGGAGAACCAGTATGCGCGCCTTTTGCTGCCCGCCTTTTGCTGCATGCCTTCCTGCCATGATCCTGTGCATTTTGCGTCCGGAGCGGCAGCCCGCGTCAGAATTAGCCAAATGGAAAGGTCCTGACACTGATGGAAAGTTTGTAGGCCAGCACCACGTAAACTCCAGGTACACATGCCTTCTAAATAATAAGAGTCTTGCGGTCTTAACTAACATTTGTTTTACACTACTTTAATTTTGCTGTGGAAACGACATCGCCTTGGCACCGTAAAAAGAGTAGTGAGAGGGGGTCGGGGGGGGGGGGGGGCATTTGGTGAAACATTGCACTGTTACCCACAGCGCGGATCTTCCCTCCTCCAAGTAATCTTTCCATCTCTGGCAACGATCACTTCAGACAGGGAAGATTTGCTCGACAAAACGCTGTTTGCCCCCTCTAACCCTAGCGTGCAGGGTTAAGATCCGTGACAGCTCTCGTGATTTCTAGCTACCTCAAGACGTCCAGTCCTTGTATCTGGTGCAGACATTAACTCATAAGGTCATTTGCTACTGCTGAGAAATGCGGCTCAGACCGCTGGCCTGAAGACACACACACTCTCCTCTTCCAGTCCAAAGAATGCATAATTAGGTCTCCATGCTGCGACACAGGAGATGCAGTACCAGCCACCTGAAGCAGAACCAGACAGCCATCAGGTTTGTGGCCAAGACAAACTTTATTTTTTTTAAATAGATGCCGGGCCATGCCGTTATTCGAGGCATCTGAAACATGAGCAGTAGTTCGAACTAGTAATAAATTCAAGCGTTTCACGGGCATCTTTTATTTTGAAATAGTGTACCTTGCACATTGTTCCTGGCCACAAAACGGAACCAAGAACATAATTTTACAAGTCTTTTCATTACATTTTAATTAAATAATTTAAGAAATGTAATGTAAAATTAAGTTACTGGCTCCGGTTTGTGCCCAGGAAGAACTTCCAAGAGGTGCTTTTTTTTAAACACAAAATACGTGTAAAACGCATTTAGTTTCATGATATCATGCGAGTAATTTAAAATGAAGTGCAAGGCTTCACAATTCACTTCTACTGTATCCCATTCAAAACAGTTCCTCACCCTTGCAGTGGCCATATGTTTCTATTCTATTGTAAACGAGGCCAATAAATTAATTAGGAGAGTTGAGCATGGGCCAAGGAAGCGACGGTCTGCGTGAGTAAAGAGTTGAAAACAATGCAAATAGTGGCACAAAAGGCATATAAAAATATGATGGAATGTATTGAAAATCTTAACGTATATTTCTTTCGTATGAACAGCATTTTACAGTACTTACATTGAGAGGCATTTTTAGAATTAATAACTTTTGAACATGAACCAATCATTGACTACCACCATCCCTGGTGATAATTCTATAATACTGAACTAAGTGGCAAGTCATGTGCACCATACATGTGGAATCGGTTATTATTACATGGAACAAATTTAAAGTCTGTTATGAGAGAATTAGTTCAGTGCACACCCTGAACTCCGGCATTTCAAGGTCTGGTCATGTGATGATGTAGAAAAAGGAGGTATGATATAATAAAATAATTGTATTGCAGCGTTTGTTTATAATGCTTACTTACCTGCAGTGCAAGCCAATCCAGGTAGGGTTTCTGGTCGGAAAGGTGTTGTCTTTATTTTTTGAGCCTATGTGGGAAATGTTCCATGTTATGCATGATGATCACTGAGGTTCTATTACCGAGTTATGGAACGTAGTAGTGAGGTGGATGAAAAGGTTTTGAGAGACAGATGTACAGGTTATGGTTTTTAGTATGAAATTTCTAGTTTTAGTATGATTTCTTATGATTGTAGTTTCTTAGCTGGTTATGGCAGAGGTCAGGAGTACGCAGTTTGTTGAAGAGGAAAGCCAGGACTAATAACAGGCTCCCTTGTTTCATATTGTGCATTGCAGACACTAAATAGGTGTCTGTTTATTCCTCGTCAATGAAGCTAGGCATGGAGGGACTTTGGGAATAATGTACAAGTTGCTTGGCCTTTAGTAGCTCGCAATGATTTTCACGGATCAGAAGTAGCTCTCACTGCAGAAAAGGTTGGAGACCCCTGTTCTAGAGGTTTCCCTTTGAAGTCACCAGGAAACCTTCCCTTCCTGCCTTGGCCCTAGACTATCTACAGGAGGTATGCAGTCCTTTCTGTGGAGGCACGACATAGCTTATTCAAGTGTAATTGGGGCTGTGTCCAGCTCCTCCCTCCTATTGTGTCAGTGGTGGCCCATCCAGGCACACCTAAGCTCCCTATTGTGTGTGGTTGTCTAGGAGGAATACACAAAGACCAAATGTTAGCTACACCCAGTCATGTGACCCAGATACAGGCTACATGCACTTAATGGCTAAGACAAGAAAATGTCAACTTTCTAAAAGCAGAAAGAACTGTTGCTGGATGGAATTCTGAACAAATCAAACATCACCCCCAGTCACAGATCTGGGTTTAATCCATAATTGTTCTGCTCACCGTGTCACCCAAGTTTGCACCCAGCCATATGCAAATCAAACTTCACCCTGCTCGCCATGGGAACAGTCTATCCTGAACTGCCATTCCAGGTCCTCCCTAGACCAGAAACAAACATCCTGAGACCGGTTTCGGGGTATTGCCCCTCATCAGCCAGAGTAGCTATAATCCAGTGGGAGAGTGGGCACGTGACCAATGTCTGGGCATACCCTTCCCACTTAGGGCGACAGAAGCAAAAAGAACACATGATGGACTGAAAGCTGTACAAACCAAACATTAGCCCCCAGTCACAGAACTTGGTTTAATCCATCATTAATTTTCTCACCGTACCACCCCAGTTTGCACACAGCCATATGCCAATCAAACTTGACCCTGCTTCTCATGGGAACAGTCTACCCTGAGCTCCCATGCCAGGTCCTCCATAGACCAGAAACAAGTATCCTGGGACCAGTTTCAAGCTATTGCCCCTCATCAGCGAGGCTAGCTTGAATCCAGTGGAACAGTGAGCAAGGGACCCACGTCTGGGCATACCCTTTCTACTTAGGGAGACTGAAGCAAAAAGAACACATGATCGACAGAATGCTGCACAAATCAAACAGTCACACCTAGTCACAGATCTGGGTTTAATCCATCGCTTTTTTGCTCAGCTCCCCACCCCAGTTTGCACCCACCCATATGCAAAGAAGTCTTGACCCTGCTTCACATATGAACAGCCCAGCCCGAACTGCAAGACCTGGCCCTCCCTGGACCAGAAATGAGCATTGTGGGGCAGGTTTTGGGGTATCACTCCACATCAGCCAAAGTAGCTTGAATCCAGTGGCACAGTGAGAATGGGACCTACGTCTGGGTATACCCTTCCCATTTAGGGTGACAAAAGCAAAAAGAACAGATGATGGACGGAATGCTGAACAAATCAGATAGTCAGCCCCAGTCACAGATCTTGGTTTAATCCATCATTTTTGTTGCTCACCACGCCACCTCAGTTTGCACCCAGCCATATGCATTGTGCATTGTGCACAAATCTCTCCATCGAACAGGCCCTGCCATCTTGTTCCCCTTTGTTGTGCCTTATGTCCCTCCAGACCCCTCCGCTCCGGTTCTCTGCACTTGGCAACCACAACAAGGGTCAACAAAGTCCGATGGGGCGGCCGTTCCTTCTCTCACACCGCCGCCAGACTTTGCAATTCTCTTCCTTTAGTCATCAGAGAGAATAATAATTGGTTGGCATTCAGGAAAGCTTTAAAGACCCATTTGTTTGCGAAGGCGTGTTGATTCACCTTGGAGCTCGCTACAGGAATCAGCGGAAGCGCTGTGAGGCCTCCGGGTAGTTACGCGCTATATAAATATAATTTTCATTTCATTTCATTTCATATGCCAACCCTTTTTATGTTGTATTTTTTCCCTAAGTGGGAAGGATATGCCCAGACTTGGGCCCTGTGCTGATTACACCACCGGTTTCAGGCTAGCCGGAATGATGAGGTGTGATGCCTTGAAACTGGTCCCAGAATGCTTTTTTTTCCTGTGCGGGTGAGCTGGCCTGCCAGTTCGTGCTTGACTGTTCCCATGGAGAGCAGAGTCAAGGCTGATTTGCAAACTGGAATGGCGTTGCGAGCAAAAAAACAATAGATTAAACCCGAATCTGTGAATGGGGCTGAATAGTTCACAATGCTCAGATGTCCATCATCTTTCTGTGTTGGATTTTCACTTGAAGTGGGAATAGTATGCCCAAACATTTGTCCTGTGCTCTGCACGCCACCTGTTTCAAGCTAGCCTGGCTGATGAGGGCTGATATCCCAAAACCCATTCCAGGATGCTTGTTTTCTAGTCTAGAGAGGACCTGGCCTGGCAGTTTGGGTTGGACTGTTCCCATGGGGAGCAGGGTCAGGGCTGATTTGCATATGGCTGGGTCCAAACTGGAATTGCGTGGCAAGCAAAATAATGATAGATTTAATCCAGATCTGTGACAGGGGGTGAATGTTTGACAGTGTTCAGGGTTCCATCAATCATCTTTTTGTGCTGTACTTTCTAAAAGTGACATTTTCAAAATTGTAATTAAAAATCTGACTTCACCGTATTTGGATTTTTTATGAGAATTCCAAAGACGCGAAACATGAAATGGTTACCTGCTCTTATTTGGAAATTGCAACTTGTTACATGTAATAAGACAATTCCAAAGTTACTCTAAGGAAGAGGTAGGCCTTGCAGTTGTGAAAAATTAATTTAAAGGTTTGTCACTGCCAGACATGTAAAATTAAAAAGTACCCGTCCCACATTTGCTATATACTGCACCCTGCCCACTGGGCCGTCCAGGGTCTACTCTAGGGGTGTCTTGTAGGAATTAAAAAGGAAGGCTTGAGCCTGGCAAAAGGTTTACTTGCCAGGTAGAAATGGCAGTTTAAAACTGCACACACTGACTGAAATGGTAGGCTGGAGACATGGTGGAAGGGCTACCTAAGTGGGTGGAACACTCAGTGCTGCAGGCCCACTAATGACATTCAATTTACAGACCCTGGGCACATGTAGTTCCACTTTACTAGGGATTTACAGCTAAATTAAACATGCCAATTGTGAATTAGCCAGTGTTACTATGTTTTACATGTTTTAAGGAGTGAGCACATGCACTTTAGTACTGATTAGCAGGAGTAAAGTGAGCAGAGTCCTATGGCCAACAAAAATGGAGGAGGAAGATAAAAGATTTGGGGAAGACCTCTCTAAGGCTGACAGGTCTAGCATCATTTGATTGTTTTTGTTGGGATAGGTATCCTGAGTTAGCTGGTCGTGAATTCTAGTAAGCATATGTATTGATTGTCAAAACATATCTTCATGTTTGTGGCCAATATCTCAATGAGAAGGTTTATCAACAGTACAATGCTAATGCTTCTGACAAGTCAACCACATTGAAGATTGCATCATCAAACATTCTGAAGCAGGTATGGAATGAGTGAAGAAACCCTGGTGCGATATCTGAGTCAATTAATGTAAATCCTGACAGGTATACTCAGCACTGAGCTTTTCTGCAGTTGAGAAGTGAGTCTAATGACTGTGAGTAATATTAGCATCTCTTGAGGTAGGACTGGACTCTATGATATGTCATAAGGTGAACTCAAGATGTGCTTCGAGAGCGGTGAATAAGGATGCAAATACTCCCCACTGGAATACATTATATATAAATGTGCTTTCGATGTATTCGTTGTGACTCTCCTGGTGTGATTGCATTGGTAGATCAAGCTGCTACAGTGTACGTAATTCGAGGTGCTAAACCACCCCACACACCCCTATTTGATGTCGCCTGCCATTTGATGCACGGATCACGCCTTACTCCAGGGGGGAGATTTACAAACATCTCGTAGATAGTTATGGAATTCAGAAATAGTAAATCTATACCTTGCTATCTATATTATCCCATATATAGTTACCTTCACAATACTGTGGTTGCAAACGTTTTAGCTCCATTATTTTTGCAAGATATTATTTTTACACACAATGGGGCATATTATCAAGGACGGCGTTAAAATTATCGCCGCTTAAGCGGCGATAATGGGCTTGATAATATGCCGCAGAGAATTCCAATAGAAGCCCATGTTCTGGTGTGAACATGGGCTTCTATTGGAATTCTCCAGGGCATATTATCAAGCCCATTATCTCCGCTTTAGCGGCAGTTTCCTACCCCTAAAGCGGCGATAATTTTAACGCCGTCCTTGATAATATGCCCCAATATTCTGACATCCAGCGGTACTCGTCCAGGAATTTTCTCTACCGAAATGGTACTAGAGACGTTTTACAGCAATAAAGTTAAATTGCAGTCCCAGCGAGAAGTAATGCTGCGGTTCATCGTAATTCTTGCATACTACTCTGCATGTGAGGCGAGACTGTAAGACAGCGCAGCTAGCCCTTCAACTTATACCATTGCTTCTTAACCTCTGGTCCCAGGACCCATGGGAGTCCGTGAGGCCTACTCAGGGGATCTGCATTTGCTTTACAAAATTAAATTTTATTAACCAATTAAAATTAATACAGTACATCTAAAGTAGCAACATTGAACATTTGAAAACTTTTCTATATTTGATTATGAATTACACAAACTATTTGAAGATTTGAGCATTTGTTTAGTATATGCTTGTTTTTGCATTTTTATGTAGTGTTTGGAGGTCCAAATCATAAAAACTGATTAGGCAGGGGGTACCCTGCTTTCAATAATGACTCAGTTGGGTCCCGGGATTGTAGAGCCGCTACCTTATACGAACCATGGTTTGACAGACTGCACCTTCCTTCCTGCCACCATCTCAACATTGAAGCTTCTGAATCTGGTAAAATTTTGATGGTGGATGCTGGACTTTTGGGAATGAGAAACAGACACAGTAAGGCAAGAATCCTAACATAATTCTAGGTTTCAGAAAATTTAAATTTTTACATGTTTGAAATTTGTTTTAGAACAGGTCAAAATGTAAACTAAATTTGACTCATTTGTTGTGCTCAAATCTAAATAGAATGCATTATTAGCAAATTTAAATGCAAGAGACTGTTGTTGAAATTTGCAGTAGAACTAGTTATTTTATTCCCATCGAAGTAAGTAACCACAATTTGTTTTTAAATAGTCAAATGCTGATACACTGGAAATAAGAAATTGGTAATGCTAGAAATGGTCTTGGAAGTACCCTGAACAAAATTGATTAGTGCTGGAGTCAAGCAATACTCAGGGGCATATTTATAACAGGTGTTGCATCGCATTTGCATCACGCACTGTGGTGCATTCATGACCCAGCTCAAAAATTATATTTATGAAGCCGAGCAAGGCCACATTGCGTGGCCCTGAGTGGCTACAGAAGTCTGGAGTAAGGCAACACAGTGCAAGTTGCTGTGTTATTTTACTCTGCACTGGGAAGACGTTCCATGGACACTGTGTAGGTGCTCCCATGGATGTTGACGCATTCCCAGATTTACCATAACTGATATGCACCAAAAAGATACGCCTTCTCCAGGGAGCAAATATCTTTATTTCTCATTATTACTTCCTCATTCTATGTGTGCTGTATTCTGCGGCACTCATGGACGGAGGAATATGCCTCTCAGGATTATTTATGTGCAGGAAGGTATGCCTTCCTGCACAAAATAAATCCTACATGCAGAGTAGGCACCTTTGCATCTTAATGGTGACTTGCTGTGCTGTGTGACTTTGCCATTAATGTGGCCCTTAGAAAAAAATCGATAATGTTCACAGCTCACAGAGCAGCTATATTTGATGAGCCCAGAGCATCACAGCACATATCAGTGGTAAACAAAAGTGATGTGAAAAACAAGGGACAGAGACAACAGATGAGAACTCAAATATTCGAACTAATTGGGTGAGAGTTACATATATTGATGCAGATCAAGTGATGTTTTCCCCACCTGGAGCACGATATCAGTCATTCAAAGTGAGACTTACTTCTTGGAATACAACATCACTCTCTGAGTATGTGCACTGTGTCTCTCATTGGAGGCGAATCTGACTTCCTGGAACGCAGTGACATTGTTAAGTTTCACTTCTTGGAGCTCAGCCTTGCTCATTTTATGCAATTCTAATATATTGGAACCCAGCCTCAGTCAATTGATGTGAGCACCACACTTTGGAGCACAGTGTCACTCATTTAGTGTGAGCTGTACACATTGGAGCACAGTGTCACTCATAGGGTGTGATTTTCGTTTCTGGGAGCACCTCACTCACTGAACATGTATTTTAAATTATGAAGCAGAGTATCATTCAACGTCTCACATTTGTTAGGTACTGCAAGCTTGCCTTTCAAAAATTTCTTTGGCATCATCACAATAAGGATGGCAATGTTATTGATGATTACTTTGTCTATTCCATTAGACAATAGTTATCTAGACAATTTTTATCCACGTTAATAAAAATGAATTGCAAACGCTACATGTCATCAACAACAAATAGAGAAGCTTTTGGTGACAACTGAGTCTTATATGTCACTCCAAAACTAGTTTTTCAAACGATACAGAAATATATTTAAAACTACATCATTATAGCAAATCAAATGGCACTCATTTACCACACTTCACACAATATATTCTTATTTGGCTGTGCCAGAAACTATTTGGTTACGAGGTGTCTTATTAAAAACATTCACCAGGTAAGTAGCAATTTAAAAAAAAACCTCATCTTCCACATTGAAACGCCACCCAACTCCTCTCAAACTAAATGGGCAGAAGTACTTGTCTGACAAAATCAAGAAATTTAACAAGCAATATTAAGACCCCCCCCCCCCCCTTACAACTTTTCCAGTTGTTAAACCCCCCAAGTGATGAAAGGTTATTGCTCTGATCAAAAGCTAAAGATGATAAACTATTGCGGCGATTGAATACTCTGTTATATTATTGAAAGAAATTGGGTAACTGGTTGAGGAGGGTGAAAACCCTGCTCAAACAGAAACCACCATCTTTTTCAGGATGAGGCACAAGCAAACCCCAAATTAATCTGCGCTCAACACCATGGTAGCAGGCACAGAGCATTCAGGCTTAACTTGTAGGCAAGGTGTAAAGTATTTATGAAGTGCTTCAAATAATGATAAAGTTAAAACACAACACAAGAAAAATCCGACACAAAATGACGCAAATCCAATCAGTAGAAAGGAAGGTATACAATTTTAAATATTTCAGTGAAAATAGCACCAAAAAGCATAAAGTGACAACTGTGGTTATCTGGTAGTGGTAGACCAGGACAAAGCCACAAGTTCAGACTGACCACGATGGACTGCAGGCAAGCTACAGGGACCCACATAGGCCCGCTGAATGAAAGTACCTTTTATAATGGCTGTGAAGAGATGCAGAGTCTCACATGGAGGATACGTTGTGCCGCGGAGGCAATGCAAGCTCCAGGTGAGGAGATCTGTCATGCAGCATCGGTTCTGAGCATCTGCAAAGCTGTGATGCAAAGCCTTGCAACGCCATCAACGAGGGGGATTGCTATGCAAAGTCCTGTGTCTTGTACTAGCTGGTTCCAGAAGAAGCTGTGGGGCTTGAGATGTGGACTCCTGCATCGTCGTTGAGGCTGCCGTCTATGATAGACATTCAATGCAAGGGCCTGCATCAAGGATGTGCCAGGCAGCTGCAGTTCTGTGGAGCCTGCAGCGGAGATGCGAAGTCCTTGGACCAGGAAATTTCATGCACAAGAGGCGTTGTATCAGTTCTGCCTGTGCTTGCTTCGCACAGTAGATGAGACACATTTGTTCTGCTGGGTCCACCGATTGGGCTTGCACCTTCGGGTCCACCTTCAATGTTCCAGGACTGGGGTAGCACCACTTGGCAGGGTAGGAGTCACATGCGGCACAGTCCAGGTGCTGGGTTCAAGGTTGTTGGAAGCCTGTTATGTCCCTGAGATTTCTGATGAGGAGTCCTGCCAACTAGCTGGGTAAAAATTCCCAGGTCCATTCTTTCTCACCCAGGCAGGAGGGCAGCAGGGCTTCAGGTCAGCACAGCAGGGCGGCAGTCCATCAGAGCAGCAGTCCAGCAGAGTGGCAGTATTTTCAGCAGCACAGCAGTCCTTCCTAGCACAGTCCACATGTCCTTAGGAGTACTGAATAATTGGGTCTAATGGTTAAATATTTATACCTGGTGCCCACTTTGATAAGTAGGAAGCTCCTAGAGGTTACCACCCCCTCCCTCTGAGTTATCAGCCATCTCATTACTCCCTGTCCTGGCCCCAGTTTGTTTGGGGATCACAATAGACTAGTGACAACCCTTTGTAATTATGCTCGGGCAGAGCCTTTGTGATGTGCAAGTGTGGTAGGTGACAACTCCTCCCCCTCATTAGCTGAGAGTGGCCCATCCTGCCAACACCTACCTTCCCTTTGTCTCATTGTCTGGGAACAGTACACAAAGACCAATGCCCAACTACACCTAGCTATGTGATCCAGGATCAGGCTGCAAGCACCAAATGGTTAAGCCCTTAACAGAAATGTTACATATTTATCAGACACTTTATCACTATCAATAATGGGTAATATATTCACCTGAAAGCTGTCCTATAATAAGGAATGAAGAGAGAGATCATATTTAGAATAGAAAGCATGAGGTGTGCTTAGCAACATACTCTACTAGTTGCATACCACACTATATTACATCTAAGAACCATACAAGATAATGCAAATGGAACCCACCACATCTCACTCTTTAATATTACGGTAGGGCGCACAGCAACATCTCAATTGCTGTGAGGTATGAAAAACACGAGGGGCACTTTGTTATTTTCCCCATTACAAGGTGAACAGTTCACTTGAATGAGTATGCAGGACCTGCCACGCAACTTTGTACAATATACAGTCTGAGTCTTTTCTGCATTCAACGATACACGGTGTGACATCACAAAATGTAACATGACTCATTAAATCATGAGTTGACATGTTCCAAAAATTTAGTTTTTCAAGAATGTGCAAAAACGTTCTTACCCCAAAAAGTATGTCGCTTCCCACCTGCTCAGAAGATTTATGTCCTGCACATAACTCGCATTTGTTCTGTAAAACAAGATGATCATCCAGATGTCTGGAAATCCAATGGACATCGTCCACTGTACCCAGAAGCACAACTGGAATCCAACCGCATCTGCTTCCTGAAATAGGAACAGAATAACGAACACAGGAGGAAGGGTGGGGTTCGTTTTATGTGCGAGATCCACCCAAGATGGCTGCCACATTCAGCGACATTCTCTTGGAGGCTGGGCTTCCTTTTTAAGCCTGTGTGAGCCATAAAAAAGGAAGGAACAAAATGTAAAGCCAGCAGTGCAGAGCTGCAAATACGTCCAGCAGCTGCACTTGCACTGCACTGAGCTGCAGACACAGGCAGCAACCCGACAAGCCTCACGCTGCCCTAAGGGCTATGAACATGTGGACAGCGCCACCAATAGCGCGCTCTAGGCTAGATACCATGCAGTTTGCCACAGGGAGACCATGCCACAAAGCACCTTTGGGATGTACCGCAGTGGTGTAAAGAACTGCCACCAGATGACAGCTGCAGACTGAAAGTAGTACCCCTAGATCCGCAGCCCATGGCCATGACATCCTGCTGCAAAACATTAATACACACCACTGTAACTCAGTATTGAGTAGGAATGCCCTAAACACAGCCCTTCCAAATACCGAGTTGTTTGTGCAAATTGCGACGGAGTAACAAGTTACCGAATCACAATTTGTTATATGTACATTTAAAAACATTTTTGTAGACGTAAGCAAGCCGATTCTGTGAATTTGGCCATTTTCAACCTCAAAATTGCTTTGTACCATGGCCCTAAGTACTTTATATATATTATGACATCAGGTTGTGGTGTTCATTTTGAGATATTGGGCTAGTAGTACTTTTTTAAATATGTATATATAAATAATATGCATTTTTTTGTACAAATGCATGTTTGTTATTTTTATAATTGATTTATATGTTTAAAGTGCTTTTGATTATTTTATATATTTATTTGTCTTTTGTATATATTTGGGGGATTGGTTGAGTAGTTTTTTTTTCAAAGATATGTAAATTCTTTACAAAGGATTATATTTAAAATACTTAATATAAATTGATATTGCATTTCATAAATTAGAAAAATCTGAAATTAAACAATAACATATTGGGTTTATCAAATCTAAATTGAAAAAAAAGTTGATTATTGGGCAAACTGGGTGGGTTCTTGGGGGCATATTTACAAGGCGGCGATAGAAAATTATCGCTGCTTTTGCGGCCGTTTTCGCCCCTAAAAATGGCGATAATTTTATCGCCTAATTAGCAAGGTCACGCTAACGCATGAAACCTTGCATTAGCGCACCTATTCTTAACGCCCAGCTTTGCATCTCTAATGAGATGCAAAGTGGGCGTTCCTGACCTGAATTGACAGGAGAAATGTCGCTAAGCGACATTTCTCCTATCATCAAGCCCCACGCTATGAAGCATAGTGGCAGGAAAAGTAGCGATAACCCCTGTTATCGCTACTTTCCTTACGCCTGCTTCAGGACTGACTTAGCCATGATATCCTATGGAAAGTGGATATCATGGCTAAGTTTGTGATTCCCTATCATCAAGCTAACGCCAAATTGCGTGACATTATCGCTGGGTTTCCAGCGATAATCTCACGTTAGGCAGTTAGCGCTAGGATTTTTATTGCTTTTGAGATAAGCGTTGCTAATAGCACGCTATCTCAGCGATATAAATCCACGCCAGCTGGCGATAATTACCCTAGCGCTAAGTGCGCTTAGCGATAATTATCGCCGGTTGTTGCTGATATGCCCCCAAATTCTTAATTATTTTTTGCAAGATTAACTTCTATGAATAATGTGGAGATTTAGAGACATTTTTTTTAATGATTATCTTACCATTGAATGAAATACATTTGAATATATCATCTAAAATATGAATTTTTTAAAGTGCTTAGTTCAAAACATATCAATATTATTTATTTTACTTGTTTTTATTTTATTTTGCTTTCTCAATTAAAAAATATATATGCACCATATTCGTTTTTTTAGAAAAATTAAAATGTTATTATAGTATTTAACATTTATTTCTACATGTATTTAACATAATAGTATGCAATATCTAAAAAGAATTTACAGGATTGTTTATTTGATTTTAATATGTTTTTGCCAGTTATAAATTTAGCGGTAAAGATTGTTTTAGGAGTTAAAAATCTTTTACTCCTCAATTAAATACACTTACCCTAATGGTTATTGTACTGGAGCAATGTTAGTTGGGCTGAGTCTGCAATAGTAAATCTACCCCACCTCTAAACATATCCACTATGCCCAATGTTAGTTGGATACAAGTTAGAATGGATCAGAATCCACGATCTTGATTATGTGCGGGCTGGGGGTACGGTGCGTACATACAGGGGGCTGGGGGTACGATGCGTACCAGGCCCCCTTTTCCTCGTGCATCGTGGCGTACTTAGCTTTTCCGGCACTTTTTGGCTCCCGTAAAAATATAGCCGTGCGGAGTGCTGTGGGTACGAATCGTACTTGCTGGTCCGTAAAATGCTGCCTGACTCCATGCGGACGTCGCGTACGCGCTGTCCAGGATCGGAATTGTATGTATTTTTTAGCCGCACAGTGTTTTTAACGATTCGTACGGAAATGGTATTTCTGTACGAATCGTACTTGCTGGTTTGTACGGTGGAATTCCCGGGTACGAGTCGTATGGAGAAAACGCTCCGTACGACCATTTGTACCCGGGTTTTACAGGATCGGAATCGGCACCTTAGTGTTGGCTAACTTCCCTCTGTGCACAGCGGAGGGTTGTCCAACTAAGGCAGGATTAAGCCCAGATCCCCACAGTCAACCCCCTCCATTACCACCAACACCCCACAGGTGCCCAAATTGCAAATGTATCTCCTTTTTTCTTTTAAATAAGTTTTCGGGTATTGCTGTAGTCTCGTGGTCCCTGAAGGCAGTATACAGAAGGAGCACTGGCTGCAAGTCGCCTCAGGGTGTTGGGTGTATTCTTCAGTTTGAATATGATCAAATAACCCCAGAAATTCCTGAAAAAAACAAAGGGGAAAGGGACATTATAGTTAGGTGTGATGATAAGATCTTAACTTCTTTTTTTTTAAAGCCTGAAATCCATTGAAAAAACAAAGATTAAAGTGGCGTGATTGTTAAGCGTTGCAATGAGATACATTTTCACATTAAACAAAAACTACTGTCATCCCAAACCTATAGCTTACTCAGCCAATTATAACTTGCAACCTTGCCATGCACTGCTACTGAACTCAAACTCCCATATTAAGTCACCCATGACACAATGAAATAAAAAACAAAGAGTGAGGCAGTTTAGTGGGTGTTTGCACAGTGATGGGTGCGGGGCCTGGCCGCAGGCTGTCTGCACAATGGTCGATAGAGTCACCGCACTCAGCAGCCTAACCTGCCAGTGGTACCACAGATAAAAAAATATGATGGAGAAAGTTGGAGGTATTGGGCACCCAGCAAACTACTGGTACTCGGGAAGCAGGAGTGGAACAACCAGTTGTGTTGCACTATTTTATCATCAAAACTTCAGGGTACTTTAATAAAAATATATTTTTTTAAAAGCTTCAGGGTGCACCACTGCAGAGCTTTGCTTCCCAAGGACCTGTCTGGATACCCTATAGGGTGATTAGTCGCACTTTATAAATCCTGATTGATTGATTGATTGATTGATTGATTGATTGATGACTAGGTTCAATTCCGAAAGTCGCCGAGACCCTGCAGGCCCAGCAGATGTGAGGGCATCTGTTCTCCATCACTTGGCCAGTGGCCTCTGAGTGCTACAATAGGAATACATGACTCACCCACCTAACACTGATCTTTCTCTGTGATCAATATGAGCTTGTAGCAGTGTGGCTAATGCATCAATTAACCCAAAATTACTAATGACGATACTGCCAATAGTGATTTCATTATAAAGTAAATAAGACGCCTTTATTTGAGATGAGAGCACCAACTGGAATAGAAAACTCCTTACAAGTGGCACCTAAGGAGTGAGTCTCACATCTGAGAGCTCTCTTACGAAATTATCAAAAGTGGTGTCAACAAATTCAAGTGACGTCACAGGGTCCTAATTATTTATGATTTAAATTATTACATTTGCAGATATAGAGAGAGTGAGTATAGCGAGGTATTGAACAATTATTTTTAGAATGGTCTTGTGACCTGCTTAATTTTTAAAAGGAAAAAGAGCATGAGAATGTGTGGTCGATGATGACAAAATTGTATTTAGAATCTCCTTAAGAGCTTTCAATATTTTACCTTCTCCTTGCCATTTGTAACATTCTTAGTTGTTAAAGTATGCTTATCTCTCTTGGAAGCATCGCTTTATTAAAAATTGTTATCTATTTATCACATAATGATCCATGACATTTACAAATGAAGCTGACATTTTGTTTTTTTACACAATTAACTTTGATTTTTTTTCAAGCTACCACCGACGTATGAAAACATAAATCAACGTTAATAAAGTTTCAAGCTGAGACCCCCTAGGTATGCTCAGATCCTAAAACTGGCGCCGCAGTCAGCAGATTCCGCCCGGCTTTGGCCTTATCACAGCAGAGACTTTATGAAATACCATATTATCCCCAAGGAAAGAGTCCTGAAGATTTAAAGCCTCGATATTACCTCTGTACCTTCCTCTCTGAAGTCAAGAAAATTACAGGAAAAAATAGAAAGCTCACTCGTATTAAAATTGAGCGAGGGCTACGGCGAGATTTCAGGCACGACTTATAGCGTTACACCATTCTTTGATATGTGGGGGCAGACTTACAAAAAAATGCAGTTTTCCACTTGGGAGTGAGCAATGGAGGCAGTATTGTGAGAGCCGTCAGCTGTAGGGTGGTCTTCCCCTTGACTTTTTCTTTCCTCCATTTTTTCTGCTCTTGTTTTTTGCTGCATTAGGACTCTGTGCACTTTACCACTGATAACCAGTGCTAAAGTGCATGTTCTCCCTCCGTAAAACATGGTAGTATTGCCATGTCCCCAGTTGCCATATTTAATTTACTTATAAACCCCTAGTAAAGTGCACTACATGTGTCCAAGAGATGTAAAATAAATGCTACTAGTGGGCCGGCAGCACTGATTGTGCCATCCACTTACGTAGCCCATTAAACATTTCTCAGACCTGCCATTGCAGCCGGTGTGTGTAGATTTAAACTGCCATGTCTATCTGGCAAAATTGCCCTTTGCCAGGCCCACACCTTCCTTCGTTCTTCTGCCCACTACGCCACCCCAGTTTGGACCCAGCCATATGCAAATCAGACTTGACCCTGTGCCCCATGGGAACAGTCCAGACCGAACTGCCAGGACAGGTTTCAGGGTATGTCACCCTTCTTCAGCCAGGCTAGCTTGAATCCAGTGGCACAGTGAGCAAGGGACACACGTCTGGGCATACTCATCCCACTTAGGGTGAAAAGTGTTACAGCAAACAAATGATGGACTGAATGCTGACAATGCAAGCACTCTCCCCCAGTCAAAAGATCTGGGTTAAATCCATAGTTCTTCTGCCCACTACGCCACCACAGTTTGGACCCAGCCAAGTTGTCATTTTCTTGCCATAGCCATTTGGTACCTTTAGCCGGTCGCATGACTGGGTGTAATTGGCAGTTGGGCTTTGTGTATTTATCAGAGACAGCCACACAAAATGGGAGCTTAGGTGTGACTGGATGGGCCTTCACTGGCAGGGTGCGAGGCCGCTGCTGGGCCCAGCCTAACGTACACTTGAATAGGCTGTGTCCTGTCTGCACACAAAGGGCTTACCAACCCTGCATTTTCACTTCAGCTTGCTTGGAGCCAGGGCAGGGTAGGCAGGGTATTCCATGCACTTCAAAGACACTGTGTAGTAGCTTCTCCCAATTTCCAGAAGCAGGGCACCAGTTTATAAAAGAAGGACTACAGATACCACCACTACAGTAGATTTCTGTCCCTGTGTATACTATGCCAGGAAGTAGAACTGCTGCACTGCTGAACAGACTGTCACTCTGCTGCACTGCTGCTCTGAAGGAGCTGCTGCCTTGCTGTGCTGACCTGCTTCCTGCTGCCCTCTTGCCTGGGGAAGAAGAACTGGACCTGCAACCTATCGTGAACCCTTGACTCTTGAGTGACTTAAAGGGCTAGTCTGCTGGTCTCCTGATCTGAGCTTCAGGGACGTAAAAGTCTCCCCACAACTCCTGGACCCTTCTTCAATACATTTATGATCCCCAAGAGGTGCATCTCAGGTCCTGGATACTTGGTGTGGCTCTTGAGCTCTTAAAATCAAAATTCTGGGCTCTTTGTGACTGCGAATGGGCTAGTTTGCACCAGAACCATGCAGCTTGTACCAAAAATCGGTGCGAGCTGCCACAAGCCAGTCTCTTCACCAACAAGCATTGTACGCCTGCATAGACGCCAAAGCAAAGCTCCAGTCCACCCATCTGCGACTCCCGACCTGCTCTTCGTGCCCCCCCGACCACCACCAGCGACACCCTCCTTGCTCCTCGCAAACCCCTATAAAGTGACCAAGGCTCTTGGAACAAAACTTGAGAAGGTAAACCTTCAGCAGGACTAATCTAGAACTATATCTGACCACACACCCCATCACTGTCGGCTTGAACTTTTGACTTGACCCGGTCCAGCGTGAACAGATAGCCATGGATGGGGCTTTATGCTTTCAGGCAAGATCCCTGACATAACATTGACCACAACAATATCGGGATACATAAATATAAATACAAAAATATAATTATCTTATGCTTATGCAAAAAAACAATATAGGTTACACTAATATCATTAAAACAGGTTTAACAGGATAAACCTGAAATATTTTAATATATAACAAAAATGTAATATAAATTAAATTAATTTAACAACATTTAATACTATACATAAATATGAACTTATATAAACATAGACACATATATATGTGTCTATATTTATATATACATATATACAATTTCACTATCATTAAAAAATATATTTTACAATGAATTACGTTTTTCTAATTTACTACCATAGAAAACATAAAAAACATGTTAGCAAATCGAATGAAAAACATGTAATAAATTACCAAATTATTTAAATTTAAAAAACTAAAAAAGATATTTACTAAAAATAATTTTTAGATGATATAAAAAATGTATATAAATAAACAAATAATGAAAAATAAATTAAATAAACAAATAATAATATTATGTATATTTAAACATTATTAAAAAATAGTATTTAAGTCTCAGAATAATAGATATATTATCCCTACTCCAGTCTATGCAATAGTAGGAAAAGCGTTGGAATCCAGAGGGGAAGAATTGACTACTCAGACTCCAGTCTATGCAACAGTAAGGAAAGCGTAGGACTTTGGGGGAGTCATGGAAAAATGTACTATTCACACTCCAGTCTATTCAACAATAGGGATAGTATTTCACTTCATACACATAACATATATGAAACATAACCCTATGAATTTATAAAAAAAAGTTAAACTCCTTATACTGTTTTGAATAATTACCCCAAATTAAGTACATATATGATTTTTTATAATCTAAATATTAAAAATGTAATACTTAATTAGCAATTTAAAACAGTGCCCATTATTTATTATTTAACTAACTTACCACGAATGCCCCCACAGACCTAGCAGCCCACACTTAAAATATAACTAAAATAAATAAATGTAACACAATGCCATAATTAATAATAATAATAATAATAATAATATTAATAATACATCATTGATCGTAAATTATTAATCAAACAGTTAATTAATTTATTATCCACCCTATACCCCTCCAAACCCAACAATCCACACCCAACAAATAACAAAATAAAAGTAATTGTTAAAAAAGTTACATAATCAATAATCATTTAAAAATTATTAATAAATTGTTACATCATTATTAATTACCCTCCCTCTCGATACCCCTACAAACCCAGAAGCCCTCACATAACAGCACCATGATACCCCTGTGGGAGTGGCAAGCCACTCTACAAGCCCACAATTCATTCAATATATAACTTTAAAAAACTCTATTACACAAGTAACATATTCAATGCTCAATTACATTATTAATAATAGATTAATCATTATTTAGTAATTAATTATACTTAATTAACTTCCCACTCTACACTTCTACAAACTTAGCAACCAGCTACAACAATATAAATTATTATAAATAAATGAAAAATTATCATCATTTAACATTACAAACTATATTAACCATTATCCAAACTATAATTGCTAAACAAGTTGTATATAAACGTACACAAATAAAGATAATTAAAAAACATTATTTTTTGTAACTATGGGCCTCATTACGATGCCGGTCGAATGTAAGCAGTACTGCCTGAGTAGTAGTCGGCGGACCCACTGTCCCTATTACAATGCGACAGCCATCAAGAAGGTAGCAATGTGTATATTTGTATTACGGTGTGTGTTGCGGGCTGCAGCTCACACCACAGTACAAAATATACACATCTTACAGATTCCTGCACTATGTGGCAGGCATCATGTGGTGCCTGCCACATGGTGCAGGGATATGTAGGGGCCCCAGGACCCATAGCAGAAGGCCAGGGGGAAAGTTGGCCCTGCTAGGGGCCCCCAAGTCACTTTCCGCTTGCCT
Source organism: Triturus cristatus (assembly GCF_964204655.1). Taxonomy (NCBI): domain Eukaryota; kingdom Metazoa; phylum Chordata; class Amphibia; order Caudata; family Salamandridae; genus Triturus; species Triturus cristatus. The sequence goes on from NC_140583.1 coordinate 77,980,060, forward strand.
TTTCATGTCAGGTTAGCTGCCATAAAATGGCTGGCGGAAAGGGAAATCATAATCCCTACGGCGGTGTCTGAGCAGGCACCGCCCCAATGTAGGAAATAGGAGTCTGACCGCCACACTGACAGGATCTTTGATCCTGTCGGACGCTGCGGTCTTTTCCCCGCCAGTCATGATCTGACCGCCACATCATCATGCAGGCGGTTGAATCAGATGGGCTGGATGGCGGTGGGACCGCCACCGACAGCCACCGCCATTGTAATGAGGCCCTATATTATTGAAAATTATATTTATAGCAGTGATATTTTGGAAAACGATATTACTTACCTAAAAGGTCGATATTCTTGATAATGATATTTCTGCATCATTATATTTTCTCATGATATTTTTTCCCTGATATTTCTACATCCGATATTTAGAACTCGATGATTTGTCCAAACACCTCTCAGGCAATATATTGCAGTTCATTCTGTAAAAATGTATAACTTCGGTTTTACTGATTGGATTTTTATTATTTTGATCTTGTCTTTTTAATGGAATTCAGCTCAAAGTTCCTAACCTGATGTGGGATCTCTTTGGTGAGTGTTTTCACAGTTTTACTGTTTGAAGTGTTGCACAAACACTTTACACATTGCCTCTAAGTTAAGCCTGACTGCTCTTTGCCAAACTACCAGGGGGTTGAACATAGGTTAATTTGGGGTGCTTGTGCTTTAGCCTGACTAGGATTGTGTTTGCTGCTTGACCAGGGCTCATCCCACAGTCAACCAGTAAACCAATTTCAAATAAATCAGACAAATATTGAAATACATGGAATATCATAAAACTTAGATCTACTAGTTAACTCTGAACCCTAGTGTCATGATTGTCTTGAATTGCATCTTGTACCAAAGTTTGAGCACACGTCTTTCGTCAAAAAACACAGCCTTTGTGAAGATCAAATATTCCTGATACAGAGATTTTTTTTATCTGTATTCGATTATAGATAACTGGAGCAACAAGACCCTATAAAGACTTCTTTTATAATTTTAATTTAGTAAGATGACATTAAAGAAAAGAAACAGCTCTCCCCCTTAAAGACACCCTCTAGACACTGGGTATCATGATGATGTCGGGCAGATTCATGTCTGCCTGACACCGTTGCAGTCTCGGAACTGACAGACCTCTGGCTGGCGGTCCCAACACCGCAATTACAATGCGGTCGCACATGGTATGGTCGCAAGCTCCCATTTTCTATGGGAGCTTGTGCTGCGGTTGAAAACCCGCCACAGCACAAGCTCCTTTGGAGAAACGGGAGCTTCTGTGAATCCCTGCCCCACGTGGAAAGCACCTCATAGTGTCTGCCACGCAGTGCAGGGATTAACAGAGGGGCATCATAGGTGGCCCTGGCTCCCAACCAGAGGCCACTGAGGACTGGGGACCCTATTAGGGGCCTCCAAAGTCACTTTCTGACAGGTTTTCCATGCAGGAAAGCCCGACATGAAAAGCCTGTCGGAAACCGACATCATAATCCCCATGGCAGAAATGCCTTGCATATGGGATTATAAAAGGTATCTGACTGGTCGACGAGCTTCATGAGCCCGTCAGAAGCCGCCTGCATTATAATTGAGAGGTCTGACTGTAAACCTACCATGTTGGTCGGTAAAGCTCTGACGAGCGGTCGGAAGCTTACCGACTGATATCGTAATCGGCCCCATTATATTTTAACAATAAAACATTTATTTACAAAATATGTACAATAAAACGTCAACAAGACGTTAGGATTTTTTCAGTTGATCCAAAATAAATTAAATTAAATTGGAAATATAAAGCTATGTGTATATTACACCTATAGGTTTTTAAAGCGCCATGGTTGATAACACTGGTGGCAGATGTTTGTTTTATACCACACAGGACAGCAAGCAAAGTTGCTGTTCTGCGTTGCTTGAAAGGGAGAGAGAAGAAAGTCTTCATATCTAGAAAAATATGGAGCCTTTTTGCCCTCTTGTTGAGCTGGCACCAACACAGGCCCCTTTGCAACATAGTGTAATTGTGCCCATGTTACAGGCAGGATTGTTTTTGTGCAGGCATGGACACCTTCCTGTACAAAAACATACCTTAGATACATTTTCATCTTTTTATGTGTACTGAATTCCAGGAGGAAATAACGATGAGAAATAAAATCATTTCACCTCGTTAAGCCTCACTGGAAAAAAAAGTAGCATTTTGACGCATTCCCAGGTTTACAAGTCTTTGAAAATCTGGCAATGTGCCAAACTCCATTGGTGGATGCATGAGAACACTCAAGTCCCACCCATGGAACGCCTCTCAAGTTGAAACGTAACGTAACCCAGTGCAAGCAGCTGTCTTGCGTTACATTTATTTACAAAGTCAGGCAAGGCCACGCAAATCAGGCCTTGTGTTGCTTTGTAAATATTACTGAGGCCATTGTGTTTTCCTTGCATTACTTCGCGTGGCGCAAGGACAACACAAAGGCTTTGTTGAAAGGCGGATTCTTAGTATTGCTAAGTAGTGACTTATCACTAGTAATAAGGCCACAAACACAATAAAAGTGTCACTCAAGGTCTCAATAAATTATTCCCTTGCTCAATCCTTGGTAGCTGGCAACAAGCAGGCAGCCGTAATTTAGGAGTGCGGTGTGTAAAGCATTCAAAAACACCAATACAATATATAAGTAAGACAACATACAATAAAAATTCAACTTAAATTTTTTTAAGTAGGTTATATTTTTTATGGACGAATAGACCCCAAAACGAGAAAAGTCCAATGCAGGGAACCGGAGATATACATTTTAAAGCATTAAACACTTTGTGGTGCTTAAAAACATATAGTGGCAAATTGGGAGATCTGTTCGCTTTTGACCGGGTCAAAGTCAATGTTTGAGGCCAACCACGATGGAGCCCTGGTTGGATACACTAAGTGGGACGCCTCAGTCAAAAGTTTACCCTCACACATAGTCGTTTTTCTGGAGCTTTTTCTTTTGACGATGAGCGAGGCTCCTGATCAGGCCAGATTCATGTTGACGTCAACGAATTGATTTTCTGCAGGGCCCGATGAAATCCTGGCAATCTGGAGCTCTGGAGCTTTCAGCGGGACTAACCTGAAATCCAGGCCGGATCGCAGTTGAAGGTCGCTGACTCGACTCTTGATGTTGAGTCTGTCACCTTATGGAGCTTTTTACCAAATATTTCTCAAACTTCACCAAACTTCTGAATCTTCTTCCAGAAGGTCTCCTTTAGGGTTCAAAGTGCCCATAACACTAATCCAGGGGTCTGCAAACTCTGAGATGGTGCTTGGGATGTTGGGACAACAAATCTCACAATGCACCCAGGCCAAATCCTTAAAAGTCCACTTGATGCAATCCAGTAGTGGAGATGATGCAGGTGGGCTCAGTTAACCTGTAGCTTGCAAGAAGTTCATACTTAATCCTACTTGAAGCAAGGCAAAGTCCTTATGGCTGTAGTCCAAAAAAGTGCAACTGGTGTAGTCCCTCAGAGTGCAGACCATTGGTTTGCAGATCAGGTTTCCAACAGGGCGGTTCTTCTTCTCCTTGTAGTTTCAGACAGCTGATCTGAGTTGCTTGGCAACTCTTCCATATTTATGCAGAGTTCCTGGGCGTCAAGCAGGGGGGCCCCCCTGACCAATGGGAAGCAGGTGTCACCCTGGTGTCTGATTATAAGACTGAAATGAAAATAAGATTTGTAAGCACATCCATTCCCATGGGTGTCTAGGCGCTACTATTGAGGAGGTAAGATTACTGACCAGGAAGGAGTGAAATTAATGAAAAACCAACCAAGCTTTAAGATCTTTCCTGAAGGCTAGAATGTTTGTTTGTCTTTACAGTTCCATCGGGAGAGAATTCCATAGTCTGGTGGTACACAGGACAAAGCCTCTGCCACCCTAGCTGGCCTTTTTGAACTTAGGGACTATCAGATTGTGAGCTGAGGCAGAATGAAGAGGTCTGGAAGGGACGTACCACTGGAAGCTTTGTCTAAGGTACTCCAGGCCAGTGCCATGGAGTGCCTTTAAGGGGATTCATAAGGCCTTGAAATCAATACGCTTCTTGACCGGAAGCCAATGAAGACCTTAAGTGATAAAGATACTGAATGATGTTTAGTGATGCCCAAATGCAGGCGGGCGGCAGCCTTCTGCAAGATTTGAATTTTGTTAAGGCACTTTTTTTTGGATGTTAATAAAAAGAGCATTCCTGTAGTCAATCTTGGAAAGTGCTAGAACTGAAATCACAATTTCCTGCAATTTGTAAGGAATGAAAGGAAAGATTTTCCTGAGAAGTTTCAATGTGCAGAAAGTTGCAGATGTGAGTTTTACTGGAGTTTAGCTTTAGGAAATGTGATGACATCCATTTATTAACTTGAGGCAAACAGTTCCGAAATCAGCTGACTGAGTCAGAAGGATCACTAGCCACAGATATGATGAATTAAGTGTCAGCGGCATAGGACACTGCCGAGAACCCAAAGGACCATATCAGATTGTACAGGGGCTAATGCCTGTATTAAAATGGGTGGGGCTCAGCGAGGAGTCCTGGGAGATGCAGCAGGGTAGAGTGAAAGTGGGAATCGTAAAATCTTCATGGGCAACAAATTGTTCTCAGTATGTGAGAAAAGATTTCTACAGTGATAAAGCTAGCCCCTTAATTTTAATGGAAGTGAGATGGTACAGAAAAATGTTGTGGCTGAAGTGTCAAACGCTGCCAAGAGGTCGATAAGGACCAATGCCGCATTGCCTCCTGCATCAACGGCTTGCCTAATTTGCTCAATGGAAAGTTCCTTACTGTGATGACTTCTGAATGTGCACTAAGACTGGTCAAGAATGCCCTGATTCTCAATGAACGATGTGATTTCTGCACTCATAACTTTTTCCGTGATTTTGGCAGGTGGTGGCAAGTGGGAGATGGGTCGATAGTTGTTGGAAACAGCACTCTCTAGGTTTGAGTTTTGAAAAAGAGGCAGAACTTAGGCCAGTTTCCATTTGGTGGGAAAGAAGCCTGTGAGAAACATCTGATTTAAGATGATAGAAAGCTGCTCTGAAATGATTTCAGAGACTTAATGAATAATTTTAGAAGGACATGGATTAAGCGGTGACCCGATATGGTTTGGGCAAGAAAATTAAATGCTTGAGCTGGGGAGAGACGCGAGAACACAGATAGTGTAGAGAAGTTGTCAATGCCACCAGGTATGTGATGAGAACCCATTCTTGCGGAATTTGAGGCAGGCTTCAAGGGAGTAATTGCAGAATCCAGAATTGTATTCCCTAGATGGGAGGCTGCCACAACGAGGGACATGGCGTGAGGTCCTTCAGCAAAAATGTCTGTAAATTACTTCCACCTTATCTTTAAAAAATGAGGCTAAGGAGTTACAAAAGATTTGATTGGCATTCGTGTTTATATTAACAGAGGATTTAGTACGCTCTTTTACTGTAGAAAACAATTCTATTGCTATGTTTTTAGAGGCCTCAAAATTACAAGTGTAAAACCGTGATTTTTCCTTTTGTAATAAGATCTTTGTAAACTGATAAGGATTGTTTATATAATTCCCCTTCTATGGAGCCTTCGACAGGTCCGCTATTGAAGTCTAACAGTATCTGTAAACCAAGGCTCTGAGGCAAACTTCGATGATTAGTTTGGGGATTGGCTGGTGCTACATAATTGACGGCCAAATTGAACCATTGATGATCGAAGTCAGTGGCCTAGTCGAGGTCTTTATGCGCGTGCGGGGGTTTCATATTAGGGAGGATCCCAAGGCTTCAGTGGAAATGGTATGAGAAGGGTGAGATACCTTCAAAGATTTAGATTTAGATGTATGACCACTTCCTCCAAAGTGTTACATATTCTGTCCCCAGAAAGTACTATTCTTCAAAAATCCAAAATGGAGGAAGTCTCTCCTTGGAGGTTAGATCAGGTGAAAACAAACCACTAGCGTGGCTAGGATTCACTTACACTCCACTTCCACCCCTTGCGTAATCTAATTATAGGGACTCCTGTGTTGCTGGGTGTTGCAGGATGTGGGGGTGAGCCTCTGCTGTCCCAAAGTGCCATTCTCCCTTTGAAGACATGTTTGGCCACTTCAACCCCTTCCTGCCAGTAGCTTCTGCAGCTGCAGCTCTCTTGCCACAGGACTTTGATAGTCCCTCTAGCATGCTGCTTCACACCTCAATCAGACAGCTTGGCTCAGCCTGGCAGAGGCTAGCCAATCAGGAGAGGGCAGCTGGAAGGCAGGATTTTGGCTTACAGAAAAGAAAGTGTAATAACTTATTTTCTGTGACAGCTATTTTAAGTCTAGCAGTGGCAAGTTGTTGGATTTATCATAAATAGCATCTTGATACCTTGAATGATATTTTGATCTCGCTCCTGTCAGTATGTATACTTAAATAAAATATTGTAATGTTAGCCTATAAAGCTAATTATCCACAATTGGGAAAAACAAATTTGGCAGTTTTCCCCTCACCAAATCTTGTATAATGTCCCTGCTTATGGTTACATGGCACCCCAGCCCTGGGGTACCTAGGGGAGACCTTAGGGGTGACATATATGTAAAAAGGAGGCAGATTACTGCTTTGGAAGTATTTTCAATCCCAAAGTATATAATTACCATTTAAAAGCAGTCTGCAAGGCTGGGCTGGCTTTGACAATGTCATCAGGCACCACAGTAGTGCACACTCTAGTGCAGGGTAACTACTGGGCCTCTAAACCCCCCTGCCTTATTATATACTAGGGACTTATAGGTATCCTGAATCCCCCTTGCCTTATCATATACTAAGGACTTCCAGGGGTCTGTCATTGCAAATTAAAATTATACCTAACCATGTACTTTTAATCAGAGTACATGACCTTGGTCTGTTTAGCAGAGCCCAGGGAACCATCAGAGTCAGAAAAGCAGCAAAATGGGGCAAAAAGTGGGGGGACACTGTAAACAAATTTGTGATTTCTCATAGGCTCCACAAATACGGGCCTGTTTTTCTGCATCTCAAAGACAACTACCTACACTTTCTGTTACCCGAGAGACTGTTCTGCCCAAAACATGCCTCTTAACTTTTGTGTATGCTTGTAAACGTAAGCATAGCAAACAATGGTACCTTACCGGTGTAGGAGAGTAGGATCTGCTTCACATGTTTACCCCCACTTTTTGCTGGGGTTTCACTGTTTTTCGACTTTAGTCTGGCTGGGACCCTGCTATTCAGGACCCCAGCCTAGCTGCTTCCTCTCTAAATTGATTCCATGTACTTTAGGTACAGTACAGATTGGATCTGAGGAGCCCTTGTAAGTCCCTAGTATATGGTATACTATGTACCCAGGGCATAGGTACCCCAGAGGCCTACCAGGGTCTTGTGGTAAATATTTAAATTACCTGTACTATTTTTTATGCGGTAAAGTCTAGTAAGAATAACTCAGTCAAAATAAGAGGCAGAATCCGTGGTATTAGAGGTTCTGAAAAGGGCTTTATTCCTTACAAAGGAATTATGGTTCGAACCAGGCAATCTTATTCCATCACCACGAAGGTTCAGGAAGGGATAGGCAATACATTATTGACAAGTAACAATATATATATGAAAAGCATTGCATTAAGACAGATGCAGGAGGCGTAACAGCTGATAATACAGATAAGAATACACATACGTAATGAAAATAGGCGTAATAACAGGCGTATACTAGAAACGTCATTTAAAATGATGTCACAAGTGGGTGGATCCATAAGAGAATCCTGCAGTGTCAGCAGAAATATTTGGCAGAGATGCGCGCGCAGCCGCATGACGTGTGATTGACGTGCAACTAGAGGGTGAAGGAGAATTGACATTTAGCTCTACATGTGGAGACAGAAGTCTGGGGGGGTCAGGTCAACCTAATCCCAAATCGTATCTAATATCTTTGTTTTAGGAACTGTTTTATCCAAAAGGAAAGGTCTCTCGGACGGAATCTATTCTATACTGACTGTTAGTGCATATACAAGCGTCTATGTGTCTACATGAGATGCGAGGGGGCAGGAATCTTCCATGGTAACAGGGGCTATGAATTACTTGCATAAAGACAGCGAGGCCGGGCCCTTTGCTCGGTAGCTGGAAGGATGTTTACCTAAACTACTAGACAGGAATGCATTGGATGAGGAGCGGAGCAGATAACTTGAAGGCTGAATACAGTTTTTGGCAGGCAACAGGCCGCGTCAGGCACCGTTAGCCGCGCAGGGAGTAGGACAAAGTTCATGGATACGGATGCAGGTCCAAGCTGGAGCATTTCAGAGGCAGAAGCAGGAAAAGGCTTGATGGCAGAATTCAGGGCCTACTCGCCTGAACTGTAAAACTAGAAAAGTGAACCATATAAAGTCGGTGGCCAATCATACTTAGGAATGGAATATTCGACCCATTCATGGCGGATCTGAAAGAGGACATGTTGACGTTGGACACACATGTATTTGCGTCTTCATAGCTGGAACTGGAGGGAACATACATGTACTTGTCGCATGTACATGGAGCCGTTGGGGTCTAAGATAGGGGACATAACTGATCATAAAATTCATATTTCCTCATTCCCTCCTTGTCCCCTACGGACCCTTCATGAAATATCCATCTTCATTAATCCATCAATCTGTTCATATAGCATCATTTGTTCTTCTTTCTTCTTCCGGGATCTTGAATGAAAATTCGAAGCGGGGATACACGATGTGGCACACAGACCACAAATCGCTGGCCCACATTGTAGACACAAACAGCAACTGAATAGAATGAGAAAGCCAATACCTAGGAAGGATAGGATCCTCCATCCCCAGGCTGACAACACGCTCCAGAACCAACCGGACCAAGTCCAGTTGCCTGGATTCTGGTGTATCTGGCTTACGATCTTATGAAGGCGAGTTATGGCTTTATATACTGACGGCGCGTTTTCTGGTATGAAAACACAGCAACTTGATCCGATGACCCTACAAGCTCCGCCCCTATCGGCCAGAATGACGTCAAGGACAAGACGATTTTGAAGAACAACAATCCGCATCGCAGACTGCTCCTCTGTTAAGTTGCCTAAGGCGGAAGTAGTTTCATTCACTACTGCTTCAAGGGTTCTAGTTAATCTACGTATCAGCTTACTATTAGTGACTGTACCTATGTAGGGAAAGAAACCTTTATTGAAATCTGTGTATTGCTGCCATGCTGTTTCGGTGTAGTCGACAATCGGGAGATCTCTCTGCTGTCTATTGTGTACTAAATGGGTATTCCTATGGTAATCAGGCGGGGCTAGGAAAACAGGTGGCAGAAGGAATGCAATGTAACAGGTACCATCCCAATCTAGGGGTAGGCGTATGTATGCGGTGTGACCACAGATGAAGTAGGAGTGACGAGAAGCTCTAAATGTAGACTTGCCTTTATCACTGAATTCTATTACAGTGGTACATTTACTATGGCCCATGTGTATTGAACCATTCTTTCTTACACATAATTCGCCTCTAACTGGAAATACTGACATAGCGGGCAAGATTGGTGTAGCTTCGGATTCAACATTCAGGATCATGAGATTAAGTGTAAAGTTACCTAATCCATATACTTCATTTTCTAGATCAGTTCCTGTTCTTTTGGGAAGTCCCTCCTTGTTAGGGTAGCAGACTTTAAGTAAAACTAGGTTCAGGTTTCCCCAAACCCAGTTGTCTTGATAAACTACTGAATTTGAATCTAGGGAATTAATCAAACTAAACCATGCTCCACAGGAGCCATTGTGTGTGAATGGATACGGAAAGAGGGGCAGAACTCCCTTGTATTTCTGATAGGGAGGGAGTCGGCCACATATCCAACAATTTGTAGCATTGCTGGTCTGATGAGAATGATGTAACATACTAATGAATGTGTTGTTGCGCAGCGCAAATCTATAGGACAACTCATGTGGGGGTAATTCGCTAAAAGAATGTTCGGCAGTAGCATTGAAAGCACGCTTGGAAATAGGGTAATACATGTGTAATAATATACTGGCAATAATAATCAGAAGACTTAGAAAAAACATAATAAACAATGTCACTATGCAGTGACTACGAAGTGATTTACAGTACGCATGTTTCTTGAGCTGTTTCTGTCTATTTCTTTCTCTATTTCGGTCTAGAGGATACATGTCAGAGACAAATTCAACCGATTCACCTTGGAGAGGACTTAAACAATCAAATTGTCTGACTTGCTAGACCTTAGTTTCAGTTTATAATTCTCTTTTTCTGGCTCATCAACCAGGGGGAGTTTTGAGTCAGTCTGTGAGGGAATGCAGGGCTGAAAATTCAAGTCGGATGATAGTCCATGAAATTTTTTGATATGGCTCGAGTGCAACCACCCTTTACGTCCCTCAATCTTCACAGCTGTCCTTGTGGTCAATAAGACGAGTTTAGGCGACTGCCAGCGAGGCTCCAGCGGGTTCCTTCTGTCGAAGTTCCTTACAAGCACAAGGTCTCCCGGAACCACGTCATGGGGCTTCACCTCAGTGTTATCGGGAAAAGCTGCAGCTACCTGTGAACGACAAGATTGTAGTGCAGACATCAAGGAAGCCAGGTAATCTGTCGGCATATTACAATCAACATCAGTGATTTTACGAGGTATAGGCGTCCCCCACATATTTGGTGGTCTACCGAAGATCACCTCATACGGGGATAGCCCTGTTCGAGAGTGTGCTACCATTCTCATGTAAAAGAGCGCAACTGGTAAAGCTACTATCCAGTCGACACCTTTTTCTCTACATACTTTGGACAGCCTAATTTTCAAAGTTTGATTATGCCGCTCCACGAGACCTGCTGCCTCGGGATGTCGGACACAGTGGAATTTCCATTGATAGCCTAACAGAAGTGAAACATGTTTCATTAGATCGGATGAGAATGGCTGGCCATTATCTGAGTACACGACACGGGGCAAACCATACCGTGGGAAGAATTCTCGAACTAACTGTTTGGCAGTAGTCGGGGCAGTGTAATCTGAGACGGGATACGCCTCTGTCCACCGGGAGAGAGCGCATACAATTACGAGGACATATTTGAATCCTCGACAACGTTCCATCTGGATATAATCCATCTGGAGGACTTCAAAACGGTGATCGGGGGGTTGAAATCCACCCTGTTCTACAGGTACGCCTTTTCCTGGATTGAACTGGCAACAAATCATGCATGTACGTACTTTCTGTTTAGCTGCTGCTCGCAAGTGTTTATTGAACCAAATGTGTTGAATACTGTCTAGCATAGCTTTCTCTCCTAGGTGCGCTGGACTATGTATTGTGTTAATAATGACTTGGACCATTGAGTCAGGAAGAAACCATATAGATTTTCCCTTCGTCATCCATCCTTGATCTGTTCGGATCCCTCCTAATTCAGTCCATCTCTTTATTTCTTCTGGTGTAGCATGTGTCTGTATGTCAATTACATCAAGGGCGGGATCCTTAACTGTCATGCAGTGTGTTGGTGTCGGAACTATTGTCTTTGTCGTGTCAGTTGTATGAGTCTGATTCTGAGCAGTCTGTTTAGCTGTTCTGTCAGCTAGGTCGTTACCCTGAGAAATAATGTCAGTCACTTTTGTATGGGCTTTACACTTCATAATCGATATTGCAGTCGGCAGATGTATTGCATCTAATAGAGCTTGAATAAGGGGACCGTGCTGGATGTGGGCACCGTGAGAGGTTAAATAACCTCTCTCTCGCCAAAGCACGCCGAAGTCATGGACGACTTCGAATGCATAACGTGAATCTGTGTATATGTTGACTTTCTTATTTTTGGCTTGAATACAGGCTTGTGTCAGAGCGATGAGCTCTGCTGCTTGAGCTGACAAGGTATCGATACAATTTGTTTCAATAATTTCAGTGTCTGTTGTGACTACATAAGCGGCCACTAACTCTCCTGTACTTGTTCTCATGCATGAACCATCTACATACAATGTCAGGTCTGGATCTGATAATGGAATATCTGTCAAGTCCTGTCTGGGTTTTGTCGTAATAGTAATGACTTCAATACAATCATGTGCCAATGGGTCTGTTCCACTTAATGGCAAAAGTGTGGCAGGATTTAATGTACTACAATGTCTGATTTCTATGTGTGGCTGGAACAATGTCAATTCATAACCCGTCAGTCTTGCTATAGTCAAGTGTTGTGTTTGGGTCCGGTTCAAGAGAACCTCTACTGCGTGTGGTACTTGTACTGTCAATTGATGTCCTAACACTATGGCATCGCTTTGTCTGATTGCTAAAGCTGTTGCCGCGACTGATTTCAGGCACGCAGGAAGAGCCTGAGCTACGGGATCTAATGTACTGGAAAAATAAGCACATGGCTTGTGTGATCCTGCTTGTTCCTGCGTGAGTACTGACAAAGCAGTACCTTCACGTTCTGTAACAAAAAGTGTAAAACGTTTGCTGTAACATGGTGTTGCTAAAACAGGTGCTTGACATAAAGTTTTCTTTAAGCTTTCAAAAGCTTGCGTATGTTCCTGAGTCCAAGGGAGGACAGTCGATGTCGCTGCCTCCTGTGTTGTCAACTGAATGAGTGGTTTTGCTAGAAATGCATATTGAGGGATCCACTGCCTACAGTACGAAGTGAGGCCTATGAATGCCCGTACCTCCTTTTGTGTCTTGGGTGTCGGCATGTTAACAATTAACTGGATACGGTCGGGTGTAAGCTGTCTTCCCCCCTTGGACAGCAAGTGCCCAAGGTACACAACTTGCTGGACACAGAATTGCAGCTTTGAAGGGGACACTTTGTGCCCCTTGTCGGCTAGGAAATGTAAAACCGTCAGTGATGCTTTTTCACATTCAGGTTCGCTTCGGGCGGTGATCAGCAGATCATCGACGTATTGAAGCAGGGCAGTGTTAGCTGGCATGTGGATACTGTCAAGTTCTCTTTTCAGTGCTTGGCTATAGATGCTGGGGCTTTTCTGTGAATCCTTGAGGTGCGCGTGCGAATTTAAAACTTCGTCCATTTAAACTGAATCCGAACAAATATTGGCTTTCCGGATCGATTGGGACGCTAAAGAAAGCGTTCTTGAGATCAATTACAGTAAAGAACGTTGCTTCTGAATCTATGGCTGTTAGCAATGAAGAGATATCTGGGACCACGGGGTATTATGGTACAATGCATTTATTTAATTCTCGCAGATCAATAACTAATCGATATACTGGTGGTGCTTTTGGATCTGTTCGTTTAAGAATCGGAATTATCGGGGAATTACACACATTGGAGTCCGTTTCTACAACCACTCCTTGTGCAATGAGCTCATCAATGATTTGCAGTAAAGCCACAACAGCATCTGGGGGTAACTTGTATTGTCGTATTCGTGGTAGTACCACTCCTGTTTTGAGTGTGACTCGATATGGTGTAATGTGCATGCAACCAACATCAGTGGGGCCTTGCGCCCATAAATGTGTGGGTAAATTCTGTAACCGGTGATCCATGTCTCTGGACACATAGTGACCTTTGAAGTCACGCAAAAATAGTCGTACTCCTTCCGGAGAACAACATATTATAGCTCCTAGAGCTTTCAATGTTTTTATACCTAACAAGTTTTCTGGGCACGATTTCGTAAGCAATAGATCTGTAGTCCGTGTTAATGGACCGACTGTGAATGCAAGTGGTTGCGATACTTCGTTGATAGTGGGCTTTCCTGAAAAACCAAGGGAAATATTTTGTGAGCCTGAGAGGGGTGCCCCTGGGACTTCGCTGTGACTGATAGTGGTTCTGCTTGCCCCTGTATCGAGTAGAAACTTTCTGTCTTTCCCTAATACTTGACTCTGTACGTAAGGACCTTCTTGATCTACGGGAACCTCAATAAGGGGTAAGCCAACTTCCCTCTCTAGGCTATTTCATGTGTAGCGCTGATACTCTGGATAGTCATTTTGTGCATACTGGTACATCTGTTGTGTCGTGTTTTGTGTTGCAGCAATAGGCTGTGGCTGTTGTTGTGGTTCTGGTGCGGTCTGTTGTGGAACTGGCATATGTTGCGCATGCTGAGGTACTTGTTGTTGGATCTGATCCTGTCTAGGCGGACGTGGTCTCTCCTTCGTTATACCCGTAGAGATATTATGTTTCAGAACTGCGCAATCGTGTATATAATGACCTGGCTGTTTACAATAGTTGCATGTCCCTCTAACAGGACCCGCTGAATCATTGGACTGCGTCGTACCCTTTTTATGACCGTCAGCTGGAACTGACTGAGCAACAAGCATTTTCATTTTCGTGTCTTTCATACGTCTTTGTTCATGTTCTTGTTCTTCTCTAATTCTATTGTGATGATATTGTAACATTTGTAACATCTGTGACGGTGTGTTACCTTGCCAGGTACTCTCGAATTTTAATACCCTATTCTTAACTTGGGGCAGGGAATTCTCAACTAATTTTGTCACAAACAGATGTGGATACGACTCACTACTTGCTTTTATGCCACTATTAATACCAAAACATTTTTCAAATCGGGAATAGAAATCACTAGTGTCTTCATCTTGTTTTTGTTTACAGGCTGAAATTGCACCCCAGTCTTCCTTTTTCGTAGTTAATAAACGTGGTAGTACCTGCACTAATAATCCTGGCAATGCTGTAGTCTTTTCCCCAAGCCCTGAACCTGCAGCTCGGGCTTTTTCTTCGGTTTCTAGTGCTGTCCAATCTATCTTTTGGTCTCCCACCTCCCATTCCTTTTCTTTGAGTTTCTCGTAAATCCCGGCAGGCAATAAAACTTTCAATATTTTCATAATGTCAGGATAAGTATACTCTCCCATGAGTAACATGTCTTTTATTTCACGGTGGAAACCTGCTGGGTCTTTGTCATGGCTGGGTACTACTTTCTTCATTTCTAATAATTCAATTTTAGTTATGGGCGTGTACACAAACACGCGTTTAAAAGTATTGTCCTCACCTCTGATTGGGTGCACTTCGCGTAAGGGATTCTGTCTGTCTATGTGATACGTTTTTCTTTCCTTGGGGGGAACTGAAACATGTTCTGGGCATACGAAGACAATGTACTGGTGTCGATATTCTAGAATTTCTTTAATTAGATCAGTACCTGAACCTCTCCATTTATTCGTGAGTAATTCTATCAGTATATCAGGTAGGGGACCAGGATCGGAGTGTTGGCTTCTATATAATATAAGGAGGTGTTGTATCATGTATATACCAGCTAAACGCTGTTCGTCTGGGGTAAGGTTCAAAAACGTGTTTGCAAGCGCATCATCACTGTATTTTTCAGAACTGTCAGCCCATTGTACTGCTGACCTGGCTAATTCTTGTTCATCCATAGAATCGAGCATATGATACCC
This sequence comes from Triturus cristatus, assembly GCF_964204655.1. Classification (NCBI taxonomy): domain Eukaryota; kingdom Metazoa; phylum Chordata; class Amphibia; order Caudata; family Salamandridae; genus Triturus; species Triturus cristatus. The sequence continues at coordinate 77,995,301 of NC_140583.1, forward strand.
CCTTCGGTCTCGAAGTAATTTATCAGCAGCTTGGAATAGGTGTTCAGGGGACTTCGTATTTAACATAGGGGCTTGAAAATGTCTGTTACATTCTGGACGTATCGGACGTATCGGATCATTAAAGTATCTGGTATTGTTACAAGGTCTTCCCCTACCTACATAAGCTATCGTTTCTAATTGTCCTGTGGGCATTTCTGATTCTTCCTCCTCCTCTCCCTCTGATTCATTTTTGTCTGCCTCCAATCTGGCTTTATGTATTCGTTCTACTTCTTTGCGGATCTTTCGGCACATAGCTACTATACATGTCTGTTTATCATGTTTTCCCTCTGATATATTCTGACCCCATCTGGTAAGTACTTGCATTTCATCCTGATCTACCTCGGACCTATCTCTGTCTCTGATCAAGCAGTTTATGAAGAAGCATAACAGTAATCTCTGTATATCCACTTTCTGGTATTCCATGGCTTCGTCAATACTTTCAGGGCCTTGCCCTGTTTGGACAAAGCGATATATATTGTCTAAATGTTTAATCATTCCTGGTAGTGTCGTTAAATACATTGAAGCTCGTCGTATACGTAGTGATGATAGCAGCATTCTGTCATTTTTACCGGGCACTGGATCATATCTACAATCTACAAGATGTTCCTTAAACATGTCGGACGTTGCTATTTGGGGTGTACGTTGGTTTGCTAAATCTCTAAGAGACGATTTACTTCGTGATGGTGGCGTGGCGAAAATTGCTGCGGCACCTCCTGTCGCACCTTCTGAGGTGCTAAGCACGAAAGGATTTGTGGGATGTAAGGTAGAAACTGTGGATGCGGGAAAAGCGGTGGAAACAGATGGACCTATTGGAATATGCGGAGGAGTTTGTGGTTGTGGAGTTGGGGGCGGATGATCTCGGGGTTGAGCACCATCGACAGGTGGCGTGTGTGGTGGAACATTAACATATTCGGGAGCTACATCGTCTAAATAGGAGGAAAGGAAAATATCTTTTGCGGTCTTGGGATGTGCTTTAATCGGGAGTAATGGGGGTGGCAAATCTTTCGGTATTTCCGGGGTGGCCTTAGGTAAACCTTCGGCCAAAAGAGGATACATACCATTCATAAGAGTGTTTCGTTGTCTGTCTACTTGTTCTGTTTTTACTCGGGTACCTTCCTCAATTAATATATTTTCTCGGGCTTTATTTAAGTTCTCCCTACTTTTCTCTTCCTGTCTGAGCGCTTTCTCTGTGCGCCTATGCGATTCTTTACGCCATAGTTCAATGGCATCTTTCTGTGACTGTCTGGCTTTCTTTTTCCATAATTCTTCTTCTACTCTCATGATGCAATCTGCATCCCATGTCCCAGCTGCGGGCCACCTCTGACTTTCTGTTAGATCCTTGGTGTAGTCCACCCATAAATCAAGATATAACACGGCATCTAGGCCATGTTTATGATACATAAAATACCCTGGAGTGTCCCTAGGTGGAATGGGAACAGCTTCTTCGAGTACTCCTTTTCTAGTTTTGATCTGTCTTAATTTTGAAAAGAACGGCATCTTTTAACCTTGCTACTTGATTCTTACTTGAACTGGACTTGAACACAATTAATACAATAAACACAATAATGAACACTCATTCATACCACAATTTTTGAACACAGTAAAACATTTAACATTTAACATTTAACATTTAACGAACAATGATAATTAGAAGAAAACTAGTTACTGACATAATACTAATACTAGATAATACTGAATTATATACAAAACATACTGGATATACTGCTAAACAGTACAGATACACTGCTAAAACAGTGCAGACCGGATCTGTGTACCCAAACCCGTCAGGACCGGCACAAATTAATGTGCACGTCTAAATGCCTCCCCAGCAACGGTACTCACCGGGTAGCACGGAACGGAAGGCCTCGGAACTGAACTGAACTGAACTGGACCGGACTGGACTCGACTCGGAAACTTCGGAACCTGGTGGGCCTCTGTATACCTCGGATCTTGCTCTCTCAGCTAGGCTCTGGTCGGGATACTTCGCACTTCTCACCGCCTCGTCTGGGTGTTGATCGCAGCCTCAGTGACCCCCGCTTGGCCGGAGGGAGATACAGGAAATCCTGCGGGTACGCGTTTTTGTCCGTCCAGCAGTGGCCGGAGACCGGGCCTGCAACGCACCTCCGGCGCGTGAGATGAGAAAGTGTCCCTGTTCGGGCGCCAATTTATGTGGTAAATATTTAAATTACCTGTACTATTTTTTATGCGGTAAAGTCTAGTAAGAATAACTCAGTCAAAATAAGAGGCAGAATCCGTGGTATTAGAGGTTCTGAAAAGGGCTTTATTCCTTACAAAGGAATTATGGTTCGAACCAGGCAATCTTATTCCATCACCACGAAGGTTCAGGAAGGGATAGGCAATACATTATTGACAAGTAACAATATATATATGAAAAGCATTGCATTAAGACAGATGCAGGAGGCGTAACAGCTGATAATACAGATAAGAATACACATACGTAATGAAAATAGGCGTAATAACAGGCGTATACTAGAAACGTCATTTAAAATGATGTCACAAGTGGGTGGATCCATAAGAGAATCCTGCAGTGTCAGCAGAAATATTTGGCAGAGATGCGCGCGCAGCCGCATGACGTGTGATTGACGTGCAACTAGAGGGTGAAGGAGAATTGACATTTAGCTCTACATGTGGAGACAGAAGTCTGGGGGGGTCAGGTCAACCTAATCCCAAATCGTATCTAATATCTTTGTTTTAGGAACTGTTTTATCCAAAAGGAAAGGTCTCTCGGACGGAATCTATTCTATACTGACTGTTAGTGCATATACAAGCGTCTATGTGTCTACATGAGATGCGAGGGGGCAGGAATCTTCCATGGTAACAGGGGCTATGAATTACTTGCATAAAGACAGCGAGGCCGGGCCCTTTGCTCGGTAGCTGGAAGGATGTTTACCTAAACTACTAGACAGGAATGCATTGGATGAGGAGCGGAGCAGGTAACTTGAAGGCTGAATACAGTTTTTGGCAGGCAACAGGCCGCGTCAGGCACCGTTAGCCGCGCAGGGAGTAGGACAAAGTTCATGGATACGGATGCAGGTCCAAGCTGGAGCATTTCAGAGGCAGAAGCAGGAAAAGGCTTGATGGCAGAATTCAGGGCCTACTCGCCTGAACTGTAAAACTAGAAAAGTGAACCATATAAAGTCGGTGGCCAATCATACTTAGGAATGGAATATTCGACCCATTCATGGCGGATCTGAAAGAGGACATGTTGACGTTGGACACACATGTATTTGCGTCTTCATAGCTGGAACTGGAGGGAACATACATGTACTTGTCGCATGTACATGGAGCCGTTGGGGTCTAAGATAGGGGACATAACTGATCATAAAATTCATATTTCCTCAGTCTGAAGCATTTATTATGCTACCCGTGGAAAGCCACCCAAAATGACACCACAGGTCTGCTACTGCAGCCTGGGTAAGGTGGTGCATGCACCCCTTACTGTGATATAGGTTACCTATATCACTATATATATACACACATATAAACCTATAAGTCACTCCTATGGCAGGCCTTATCAATCCTGAAGGCAGAGTGCTTGGTTCTTATGTGAGAGTGTGCCCCTGCATGAGCAGAGCCCCTCTGCAGCATTGGGAGACCCTTCTATGATACTGTTTGTAGTGCAGCCTGACCATATACTCTTAAGTGCATTATAACCAAACAGTATATGCTAACTTTGGACTGGCTGCATGGAAACATGTCGTGTTTGGTGTCAAACACCTTGGAATCATACCCCCACACCAGTAACTGGTGTGGGAGTATGATCCCACCCTTCTAGGGGGAGAGACATGGCAGCACTGGTATACCCGGTAGAAACTTAATAGAGACCTGGCAACACAAAATGGATGCTGCAGCCACAGACACGGGTCTGGCCTCCTGCTGCTGACCGAAACTCTGGTAGGGGAGGCCTGGACAATAGGTTTCCTGTCACAGGAAGGTGTAACCACCTCCCAGACAAGCTTATGTGTATTGGGGCAGGGTGGGAGCACTCTCTAAGTGCTTTGAAGTCCTGCACTGGGGGCACATTTGGTATCCCTGTGCATAGTCCAGCTCAAACTGGTTCAGGGGCTACCAGCCCCTGCTCTTGTGTGAAACTGGACAAAGGAAATGGGTGTAGCCACCCCTCTCCCTCCCATAGGAGGGTCCCAGAGCTAGTCCAACCCCTTTCTTAGGTATAAGTAAGGAACCTCTGTAACCAGAACTTTAGCTCACCCTGGACAAAACTCTGAAGCCAAATCCTGGACCTTCAACACTCTGCTAAAGACCAGAGGACTGAAGAAATCTCCCTTGGGGTCAAGGAGTGACTCCCCTGCTTGGCAGGCAGCAATGAAGCAATTTGCCGGTCTGCATTTCTGAAGCTCCCGCCGGACTTTTAAGTATTTGTAGCCCAGGAAGAGGATTTCCAGACATCTCAGAGGTTGACCCGAGTCCCCAACAAAGCTGAGACCCACAGCCCTCGTGAGTAGCGTGGAACCAGAACTCCTGGTCACCGTGCACTTTTGCAAGTGCATAGACTTCTCAACATCTCCTGAAGTCGTGCTTGGGCTGACTTGTAGCCCCCACCTTGAGCACTGAATCCCCCAAAGATTGTCAGCCTAGTCACACCGAGTGACGCATGGGCCGCCATCTTGTGTTTTGTCTTGAGGTCCTTTTGCAATCCCTGGTCCGTTGACTGGTGGGTCCAGGAGGGGGTAACTTTGAATTTCCTTGGGCTTCCCTGGTTGCTCCAGACGTATCCCAACTCCCTACCAAGTGGTGAGTCCCACAGACCTTGCTGGTCTGCACCGAAGCATCTTTCTTGTTTCTGCGTGGGTTGCTGTTGCCAAGGCTTGTTGTGTCCAATCCGGGCACCAATGCTGCAGCACTCGACATCCTTTGTGGGACAGCTTGAAACCAGCTCCTGGTTGTCCTCAACACCTCCTGGTCCTCATGGCTGAAGAGTCAAGCTTCACCTCTTTCACCTGAAATCACCCGACATCGGTGGGCATCTGTCCATCACCTTCCTGGTCACTGGCTAGTGACCCAGACTCTGTCCCTTCTGCTTTCATGTTCTTCTCATCTTTGATCCAGGCTTGGACCTCTTTGGACACTTCGCATCTTCACGGCAGCAGCACTTCTTCGCCAGCTCCCATTGAAATCGACAACGCGACCCGACACCAAAAGACACCTATGCACCCGGCTTCCCTGGGTGAGGTAACACGAGTACTCCAGTGTTCCCGTGGGTGCTAGCCCTAGAACTTCCTAAGTCCAAAAGGGTTTGGTCCTGACTTATTTCTAAGAGTCCCTAATCTTTAAAAATCGAACCGCGACTTTCCCCATAGAAGCTAACTGGAGCTCGCGGCTGTGTACACACACTGCACACGGCCCCCGTGGGTCCCCTGTGTCACTACCTTGGGTGGTTCCTTGGGGTCCCAGCGATTCTACAGGCTCTAGTTAAGTCGTGGTTCTTATACCACTATTTTAGGATATGGTTTGGCTCGTCCCTAGGGCCTGACGTGTATTTGTGCTATTTTGCTTTGATTATTGAAGTGTAACTTATGTGTTTTGACCTCTAGTCTCATAAAGAGACTAGGAGGTTGTGTTTAGTAATAAATATATATATTTTATATATATACCTGCTGTGGATATCTTTCATTTAGGAACTAAAGAGATTAAAGACTGGTAAAACAAGCTGCTTTACATTCCTTCAAGACTTAGCCTGAAGGCTGCTCTCCATAGCTATCACTAGGATAGCTTTCAATAAAGGTTGCCTTTAACCTATAACCAATAAGGGGTTGTTTGGACTGATACAGGGTGCCCACTATAACTAGTGGACAGCAGATATCAGGCCAACTTCTCACATCCGGTACGTAGCCTCAGTTGTATTTGATATTACCTAAAGCAGCATTTGCATTGTGCAGCTTCGCTTCTTACAAGCAGCCTTTCTCCTATGTTGGCATTTGTTATTCTTCTCCTATGGGGTAAGACTATTGCATTGAAATAAATGATGCAGGCAACGAGCTGCTGCAAGCAATCCAAATCATAAGAAAACAAAAGCTAAGTTGTAGCAATAATTGCTTGAAAATGCAATCATAATCCAATAGATCATTTGTAACAAAACTAAAGATGCAAACAGAAAAATAGATAAGCCCTGGAAGCAGTGGTTGCAGCCAACTTAATATCAAACATCAAAAGTAGTGGGAAAACCTAGTATCGCTTGAAGGATCTATCTAGAATTGTTTTTTTGGGGCACTCTACAGCTGCTGCTGGTAATTGGTATGTCCTCCCCACTGGTGTACTGGTAACTGATAGCGTCATTATCAGGTCTACCATCCACCTGAAGGGGATGTCTCTAAATGCAGAGAATGTGTGGGAATCGTGACAAAGAAACTGTGATCTAAAATTACCTCCTGTTCCAAAATAAGATACATTTATTAGAATAGGGGCAAGGGTAAGGTTAAAAAAAGAGAAAGAGATGTGTATAGGGAAGAGTTAGATGTGCCTCACATCCATATGAACATATAGTCAACATTTTTCAGCCTACTTGCACCCATACAGGTCAATGGTTTTCGACAGGACCGTGAATTTGATTTAATCTATGTTATGGGCTGGTAGGGACACTTTCACCTGGCCTGGTACATCACATGTATATTTACTCTGTGAAGGTTAGGAGAAAACACTGTCCTCCCCTGAAAATAAAAAAGAACATAGGGGCATATTATCAAGAAACCTCGTTAAAATTTTCGCCGCTTTAGCGGCAGGAAACTGCCGCTAAAGCGGCGATAATGGGCTTGATAATATGCCCTTGAGAATTCCCCTAGAAGCCCATGTTCTGGTGTCAACATGGGCTTTTATTGGAATTATCTGCGGCATATTATCAAGCCCATTATCGCCACTTTAGCGGCACTTTTCTGCTGCTAAAGCGGCGACAATTTTAACGCCGTGCTTGATAATATGCCCCATAGATATTCTACGGGGATAGCCGCTGCAGGAACACTTGCAGCTGTTGAGGATTGCAAGTTCCTCAATTCTCCGTGCCTGGTTCACCTGAAATGAAATGAAATGAAAAGAGATTTCTAAAGCGCATGGCTGCCCTAGAGCGTCCCAGCGCTGACAATGTACTGAGCCACTACCCCAAGACACAAGGGGAGACCTACAGAGGAAAGAGGTGAGTCTTCAAAGCTTTGCGGAATTTTGCCAAGTTGGGTTCTTTACGCAGGTCCATCGGCAAAGCATTCCATAGTTGGCCTGCATTAATGGAGAACCGGCGTCCACCTGATCTCGCCTTTTTAGCTCTGGCTATCATTACTAGATTCCCAACTTCAGAGCGAAGGGCTCGCATAGGTTTATAGGGGAGAACCAAATCTCTTAGAATGGGAGGACCCGATCCATGTAAGGCTTTGAACACTATGCAGAGAGATTTAAATTTAATGCGTTCTCTGATAGGGAGCCAGTGCAAGGTCTTCACCTGTGGCCACGTTTGCCGGTGGCAGGCCAGCGCTACTTCTGGCGCACTGCAGACCCGCAGCGCAGCATGCATGCAGGCTGTGCCTGGGCAAAGCCCCCTCTGACATCTTCTATATTTCAATAGAATTGTTGTTCTCTGCCTAGTGGTTTGTGTGCATTACGAGTTTTATCACTGAGATGCCCAAGAGTTTTTCGGTGTCTCAGCTGTCTTTTAATCGATATTTTATCCATCATTTTCAATCAATGCCACTGCTCACTATGGGGAAGAGTAAAGCCACTGGTGTATCCCAACCCCTAATTTGCGACAAGAAACCTGGGGGCATATCTACAAGGCGGCGATAAAAAATTATCGCCGCTTTTGCGTCCGTTTTCGGATGCAACGCAGCGATAATTTTATCGCTATATCAGCAAGGTCACACTATCACGTGAAACCTTGCCTAGCGCCTGAATTCCGAACGCCCATCTTTCCATCTCCAATGAGATGCAAAGTGGGCGTTCCTCCCCAGGATAATGGGAGAAATGTCGCTAAGCGACATTTTTCCTATTATCAAGCCTCACGCAAAGCAGCATAGCGACAAGAAAAGTAGCGATAACCTCTGTTAGCGCTACTTTCCTTACGCCTGCTTTGAAACTGACTTAGCCATGATATCCTATGGAAGGTGGATATCATGCTAAGTATGTGAGGCTCTATCAGCAAGCCATCGCCAAACTGCATGGGATTATCGCTGGTTTTCCAGCGATAATCTCACGTTAGGTAGTTAGAGCTAGGATTTTTATCGCTTTTGAGATAAGCGTTGCTAATAGCACGCTATCTCAGCGATAAAAATCCACGCTAGCTGGTGATAATTATCCTAGCTCTAAGTGCGCTTAGCGATAATTATCACCGGTTGTTGCTGATATGCCCCCAAGTAAGCCTCAGGGGAAAGAAATGACTGTGTCCACGATTGTTAGCAGGTACCATACACTTGATGACATTGATCATTTAATAGAAGAAGTTGAATCCTTATTGAACACAGACAAAACCATTTCCAGCAACAAGTCCCTGATATGTTCGAGAAATCCAAGACTACAATAAATGATGCTGTTAGCACTACCAGGGGCCTGTGTAGACCTACTGTTGACACGTACCTCTGCTCCCTCTGGGTTGGCTATTAATACTGAATTGAGCTCCAGCGACTGCGTAACATTGTCTCCCAAAGTCGATATTATTTCAAGCATTTCCTGTTCTAATGGATGACTTCCTCTAACCACAATTGAGGCCAATATCCAGTCTTCTTCTCCATGTGCTTTTCGACTTCAATCTGGATAGGATTTTAGCAATGACCCAACTTTTAAACCCCCCTACACCAAATTCCAGCGTTGACTGTGTATCACTCCATCATAAATTGGATAACTTAAAGAGTCTCCTTTGCACCGTGCTGACTCAAATCTCAGACCTGTTAAGATGTAACTGCTGCTGCAAAGGCCTTCGTGGTATGAGCACAGAACGGAAAGAGAGGTATCTTCTCCAGATTGGAGTCTCCAACAGCGACTTCTAGCTTCCAGACGTGGGGCTCTCATCCTAATGTTTCCAATCAGCAGCTTAGATTGCCCACCAGGGAAAGTGGTAGCTCAGACCATCAACTGAGATCTTTGCAACTAAAGCCGTAGGCCTCAACCAATGCACCTCCTTTGCCTGAGACACTGCCTCTAGTCTATCCTTATGGTTATCTACCTTCTCTTTACTTACCCTAGATCAATCTTCATCTATTCCCACATTGGAGATGAGCCGCTTGGTCCTTAGAAGGCACTTCCAGTGACAGTATTTGCACTCTTGGAAGTCATCACCATTGACTGGTCATGTGCCCATTCCCGGGAGCATTATCTGTATGAACCAAGTACTCAAACTACCCCCTGGTTCATTTGAGGATGTTGACTCACTGATAAAGTTATTTATTGGTTTAGGACCAAGCACAATTGTTTTTCAGTAACCAGGACCGATATTGTTTTTGCTAGGTGCTGTATATTTGATTCTGCTTCTCATGATCATATTCTCTTAACTATGAGTAACGGTTTGCTGGTTGAATATCTGATCAATTTTGAACTGCGTACCAGCCTTTTAGATAGGATGCCAAAGACTGATATCAAGTTAAAGATATTCTCTCTGGCTGTGAAAACCTCAATGGTCCTTTCTAAGAACTCTTTTAATCTAAGCCAACAGAATCCATCTTACATTGCCTTTCCATTGAATGATTGACTGTTGCATCAAGATGAGCCTGCTATGCAGAGAGACTGCCCTGTATCAAGAATTCCTATATTTGTTGCCCCCATGTCTATTGTAGTAATGTAAATATTGTTTCTAACACTAACCTTGTGGTTCCTGGATTGCAGAAGGGAAGCAGTAACAATAGTTTATTTGTCGGAGTTTTGCTCTGGGTGCTCCAGTAATGGCTGCCCTCCTAGAACTATAGCAACACAAAAAGATGATGGATGTAATGCTGAACATTGTCAAATATTCACCCCCAGTAACATATCTGAGTTAAATCCATCAATTGTTTTGCCTACCATGCCACCCCAGTTTAGACCGAACCATATGCAAATCAGTTTTGATCCTGCTCCCCATGAGAACAGTGCAGCCGAACTGCCAGGCAGGTCCTCCCTGGACCGGAAACAAGCATCCTGGGACCAGTTCCAGGTTCAACTTTCATCAGCCAGCCTAGCTTGAACCCAGTGGCATAGCGAGCACGGGACCCACGTCTGGGCATAGCCTTCCCATTTAGAGCGACTACTGTAACACAAAAAGAGGATGGAGGGATGCTTTTGTCAAACATTCACTCCCATTCACAGATAGGATACATTAATCGTTTTTCTGCCCACCATGCCACCCCAGTTTGGACCCCCCCATATGCAAATCAATCTTGACTTTGCTTCCCGTGGGAACAGTCCAGCCCGAACTGTCAGGCCAGGTCATCCCTGTACCAGTACTGACATTACTGTTATTTCCTGGAATCTGGCCAGTATTATGTCTGAACTGGTTGACCCTGATTGGGGATCACACATCAGTGACTGTGATGTTTGTATATTCCAGGAGACACTGGCTACTACTAAAATGTGTGCAGAGGGTTTTGTATCCTATAGCATCAAAGCCAAACAACCTCAGTTAAAAATGACATTGGATGCGTTTACAATGCCTTGTCGGTTGATTCTCCTGATATATTGGGGATTATACTTAAATTCTCCCTTGGATTGAATTTGGCAATAATTAACATTTACGCGAGATCAGCCCCTGTTGGCAATGAAAAGCCTGTCCTTTCTATTCTTGATGACTTAATTAAATCCTGCCAGGATGAGTCTGAAATAATAGTTGTAGAGGACTTCAACACTTCATTTCAGCCTTCGCCCTATATCAATGAGGTGACTGAAGCTAAAGACGAGCAATAGAACATCCCTCATTTTAATGGGAAATGACAGCTGAATTTCTCAGCTTTAGCTCCAAAATTAGAATTTATCTCTATTGTTCATGGGCTGAGGGCTTGTAATGGAAGCACTGTCTCAGGCATGAGCAGGGTTCCCACTGTTAAAAGAGGTTTCTACTCTTGTACCATAGTTTACATCCTTGTAGACATAAGACTCTGGCCGCTAATAGTCGCTATGAGAGTTGATCCCTGTAGGGAGCTGGCTCTGTATATACCAGCACAAAAAGAGGTATAGTGTGCACAGAATCCAGTGAGTCCCCAAAGGTATTGCAGAGGTTAAAGTAGATAATATCTTACTCTCAATTTACTGGTAGCTGGGCTGAGCAGTTAGGTTTATCAGAGGGTGGTGTGAATGCATTTGTTGTACACACTCATACAAGACAGGAACACATACTTAATGACTAACTCCAGAACAATGTTTTGCAAAAATATTACTTTAGTTACTTTTATTTTAGGAACCAAGTTGAACTCAGTTACAGGCAGGTAATACTTTCAAAAAGGCAGTATAAATACTTTATGGACTTGGAAACACTTTAGTATTGTCAATCTGAAACAGTAACAGTAACATTTAGTACCGGTACAAGGTAGACAGTTGTAGGTAATCAATAAAATGCAATGCAATCCTAAGAAATGAAAACAGGGAATGCATAAGCGGGTAAGTACACATCTTACTTTGCCAGTCTTCGAGGTTGGACCGGCCCCGGGCAAAGGTCAGTTTAAGGTGGGCCCTGCACTACAAGTGGCACTGGGGTAGATGGGGACAGAGTTCAGTGTCTACACAGCGGCGGTCGATACCGGCAATGATGTTCCGCTCTCGTGGTCAGCAGAGAGCAATGGGGATGAATTGGAGTCAGTAGGCCGCCAACGCCAGGGCCATCATGGTTCTTGTCAGCAAGTCACTGCAGATTGAAGGAAGGCACCACCAGCCCAGCAGTCGCAGTCATGAGGCTGGAGATGCGCAGGGGATGGAGGAGTTCTGCTGAGGTTAGGCTGCATCCGAGAGGCCGTGGTCGGGCAGGTGGGGTAAAAAGAAGCTGACAGGGCCACGTAAAGGAGGGTACAGGCTCTCGAGAATGGAGCTGTGAACAGCTTGGGTGGTTGGGCCGAGCGGATCCCTCCAGGTCGTGGAGGTCGTCCAGGTGCGGTGCTTTCTTCTGGCTGGGTAGAGTGCGTCGGCACAAGTGTCGGTCGTCTACTGCTGTGGTCTTAGGGTTCTTTTTGCAGTAGTGAGTCACGTTGACACAAGTGTCTGTCCTCAACTACTGCAGTTTTTGTACTGCCGGATGCCGGGGACTGGAGCATCAAGCCCAAAGTGAGGTGGAGTGGTGTGGCTCACTGGTTAGAGGCGGCAGACCCAGAAGCAGAGGTCAGTCCGGGACCAGGGTTCGATTCCCGACGCGGCAGGGTCTTGGGCCAAGGTCAGCGGACTCGACAATTCTCGCCTCGGTGCCTACTATAACCATGGATCCCACTCAGCAACTCTGGGCAATAGCTTGCTTAATCTCCACTTACGGCCCCATCAGCGCCGGGGATGCTTGTCTTCACCTTGGAGATGCCCAGTAGGGACCATCTCACAGGGAAAGCCAGGATGGGTTCCCCAGCGGTATACAGCGCCGGGACGCCCCTTTGCTGGGGCAGCTGTGCGCTTTACAAGTATACAACATTTAACATTTAACATTCTTGGAGATTGGGTAAAAGCTGAAATCTCCCAGGTTTCTTGGAGACTGGCAGGGTTTATGTAAGGACAGCAGGCCCTGTTGTTGAACCGGCGACAGGTGGCGGAGTTCCTGCCGGGTTCTGTCTGCAGAGGTTCAGTTCCTGGTCTGGCAGCGGTCTTCTTCTTTGGTCCGTCAAATCTTGGGAAACATGGTTCGAGGGAGCCCTTAAACACTGAATTTAAGGGCGTTACTGAGGTTAAGGGGCAGTAGCCAATGGCTACTGTCCCCTAGGGTGACTCCACCCTTTGAGTGCCCCCTCCCTTTGGGGAGAGGGGCACATCCCTGTTCCTATTGGGCCTAATTCTCCAAGTGAGGGATTCATCTCAGGTCCTGGTGACCCTAGGGGTGTGCCATGCTAAGGTGGACATTCCTACTCTGCTTACTAATTTTCCCACTAGTCCTGCCGCCAAAAGTGGGGCCTGGACAGGGAGGCGGGCATCTCCACTAGTTGGAGCTGCTCAAATCAGCACATCACAAGGTGAGAGCCTTCGAGGCACACCACTGAGTGTTGCTGTTCCTGACAGGGGGAGGTGTGAAGCACCTCCACCTAGAGCAGGCTTTGTTTCTGACCTCAGAGAGCACAAAGGCTCTTACCTCATGAGATCAGAAACCTGTCTGCTAGTGGCTGGATGGTGGGGACCAGTCAGCCAATACACCAGAAGTTGGTCATTTTTCAGGGGGCATCTCTAAGGTATCCTCTGAGTGCAGTTTATAATAAATCCAACACCGGCACCAATTTTCAGTAAAGCCATCATCTCCATAGCTGTGGAGTTTCTCTGCTAGCACATGTACTCAAAATGGCTTCACTGCTCTTCAATGTCTATGAATTGCACAGAGACTGTAGGGGTATATTGCTCATGCAGCTATGACCTCACTTGTGGTATAGTGCACCGTGCCCTATGGCTGTAAGGCCTGCTGGCGGGGTGACTTACACATGCAGTGTTGGTGGGCATGGCACCCAGGGATGTGTGCCATGTCGACTCTTCAGTTTAGTCTACATCAAAACACATAGCCTGCAATGGTGGTATGTGAATGTTAAGTTGAGGGATCTCTGAGGGTGGCACAGTACATGCTGCAGCCTTTGGAGGCCTTCTCTGGTCACAAGGCTCTTGGTACCAGGGTTACTTTTTACAAGGGACTTACGTGTGGCCCAGAGGTGTGCGTATAGTGGAAACATAGGTACAGTTTTGGGAAAGACCACAGGTGCTGGTGCCTGGTTAGCAGGGTCCCAGCACACACTAGGTCAAGTTAGCATCAGGTATCTGGCAAAACGTTAGGGGGTAACTGTCAGAAATGGGATTTCTGGTTGGCTAGGGCTTGCGCCAAAGCCAGGCAGAACCCACCACTCTAGTCAGGGCTGGGGAGTTACACGCCAAAGATAACCCCTGCTCACCCCCTTGGTAGCTTGGCACGAGCAGTCAGGCTTATCCCGGAGGCAATGTGTAAAGCGTTTGCGCGCGCACCCAGCAACAACACCCAAGGCCCACCACAAAGGAAACTCAACACAAGGTATTATATAAAAATAGCCTTTGTATTATACCAAAACACATTAGATAAAAACACACACTTTACAATGTGCCAACAGGCAAGGGCAGAATTTACAAGGGATTATATGTACAGGGGACAGGGCCACATGGACCACTGTCAGGAATTAGCACTTTGTAGAAATTAGCACTTAGAACATAGGAATAATTTTACTGTAGCACAAAATAACACATATAGCACACAACCAGTAACTACTGGTAATAGGTAAGTACCACCTACGCAACCCTAACCACCTTAGGAAAATATCGCGCAGGGAACCAGGACCTCACTAGCACCACCTGTACTAGGAGAAAACAACCACCTAAGTATCACAATACCTGTAGGGGCACAAGCACATTACACATGATGCATAAACACATTCAGAGGTGTAAACACAAGGCACATGACGCATAAAAACACATTCAGAGGTGCAGGTTAGGAACAATAGCGCAGAACTCACATTAGCCACCACCTGTGGCAGTCCCTAGGCCAACTGGCCTGGTAGGGGGCTAGGACGCCCTGTGTCCAGCAGAGTCAGGGCGCGCCTGCCCCTTGAGCCTCGCAGGCTCTAAACAATGATATGCCCCGTTCACGTTGGAGCCTCAACCGGCTCTTAACCAGGCAGGGATAGGTGGGGGCCCCCTCTCTGGGGCCCTCGCAGCTCAAATCACCCCCGTCGTTGGAGCGACCTCTGCGCTCAACGGTCTGCCCCCGCATATGTTGGAGTCCCGCTCGGGGGACTCAGCAAGCTAGGGAGGCCCCCTTCGTTGGAGCTTCACTCGGGCTCAGGAAGTGGGCCGCAAGGAACTATGAGTGCCGCAGGGGAGAGACCCACGGGGACGCCCGCACTCACCTTGGCCTGAGAGGCGGCGTCTCCTCGCTCGGGTGCCTCCTCCTGCGGCGCGTACCTTCCTTTCGCCCGGGCCCCCTCCTGGGACCCGGGACTTGGGAGCGGAGCCTGCCGGGCTCCGAGATTCCTGATTCCTCTTTCTCTTCCGGCCAGTGCAGGAGCGCGAGGTGGGCTCTCGTCGCTTCCTGCTTCGAAGTCCCGCCCACGTCCCAGTCAGCGTTGCCTGACTTCCTGGGCTTCCCCCGGACCGGGCTGCAGCAGTGATTCTAAACTTCGGATATAAGAGGGGTAGGCTCCCTCGTTGATGTACGGCGGGGTGGGCACCCGCCGGAAATCCACAAATAAGCGGGGTAGACACCCGCCAACCAGCGCAACAATGCGGGGTGGGCACCCGCTCGGAATATTGCAAAATAGCAGGGAATCCCTACGTCGGGGTTCCCTCGCTAATAAATGCAGCGCCGCGCTGCTGGCCACACTTAAAGCGCTCCTAGCTCTATAGGTAAAATAAAAGCGCTTCCAGGCGCTTTGGGGTGCCAGTAAGCACAAAAGTCCAGCAAAGTTCTTAGGAAGGTGGGCAGGGGGCAAGGCTGGGCCAGGGGCCAGCTCACTGGGCCCTCCAGGCAGGAAGGCAGTCCAAAGTGGCGGTTCCTCCTGGCCTCCAGCAGCAGAAGCCCCCCTCAGGATCCTGGAATAGAACAAGTCTGTGGGGACGCAGCCCCATTTTTATACACCTTTCCCCTTTATTCTGGGTTCAGGGTGAGGGGGAAAACCAGTCGCAGCTGGTTGGGGAGCACCCTTGATGTGCTCAGCCCCTCACTCTATTCACTGGCAGGGCTAGGGTCATCAGTCGCACCACAGGGGGCGGAGCCAGCATTGTGTGGGGAAAACCCTGCCCTATTCAGGTCCAAGGTGCACTCCTCCCCAGCCATCGGCATGCTAATCTCACACTCACCACTGGGGCAGACCCAACCAGACTCCTGGAGCCAGGCTCACCAGCCAGCTCCAGCCAATCACACACCAGACACACTTTACACTAATATGCCAACTCCTAGAAGTGGCACTTCCGCACATGACATAATCACGCATTATATATCATTGCGAAGCATTCGATCACACGAGTCCGCACATACCAAACTCGAGCCTGCACACCCCACGCATCAGGAACTACCTGGGACACATACATTCCCCATGCATTCCTATGGGAGGGCAGGCCTATCTCACCACATGCACTCAGAGTGCGCACGCACTTTACTCTGGGACACAGGGAAAGTGCACAGAAACCAAAAATCACTACCACCAGGTCACCAATAAAAGCAAAAAAGTTCAGGGGTGAACCTGCCAGAAGGGCCAAGTCCAACACAACCCCCTTCCAGCCAAAACGCAGGGTAGACTAATCACCACCGTGATGGACTTCCCTGCTTGGGGCAATAGAACACGGACGCGGGCCCGCAACTGCAGGGACACCCTCCGGTTCTACGCCACGGTGAACCCATGGAATTTCTTCTAAAACCACTGTCCGGACCAATTGGGCTACCCCACTGGTACTCCCAAGACCAGGCCCTAGGCCACCCAGGTGCCACCGGTTCATGCCTAATCACAGAGTGAGGGGTAGTAACCCCTGGCACATAGCGGCCATTCTCCACTCTTCCTGTCTGCCAGACAG
Organism: Triturus cristatus; assembly: GCF_964204655.1. Lineage (NCBI taxonomy): Eukaryota > Metazoa > Chordata > Amphibia > Caudata > Salamandridae > Triturus > Triturus cristatus. The sequence continues at coordinate 78,012,014 of NC_140583.1, forward strand.
GACTAGACTGCCACTGGTTCTCCAGCCTAGGGTCTACAACCTGAGGCGGACCAGGAGTCTCAGGGAAGGCTCTCCTCCCCCTACCTCTTCTCCTAGGGTTCCTCCTCCTCTGGCGAGGGGTACACCTAGAACGCCATTCCAACCCAGGGTTTAACCCCTTAGGTTGCACCGGGGTCAGAGGTGGGCTCTCCCACCCTCTGCACCCCCTTCCAGAGCCCTGCTCCCTACCAACTGGGGCGGTACCTCTGGAAGAAGAACTGGTCGGGACGCTGGTTACAGACGTCCCACCCTTCAGGTCAGGCTGATCCTGAACCTGGCCTCCCAACCTCCGGCCTAGAACCTTTGGTGGAATAATCGCCTGGCACTCCAGGACTTCTGGGGATTTACACTCCATCCCCCTGAGGCTAACAAACGACACATAAGTCGGGTGACTGTCTGTCTGGCGCGGATCTCCCGTCCCCTGTCCACCTGACAGTGCGCAGAGATCCCCCAGAACAGAAGTGGTGTCACCATGGTCACTACACGGGATCCTAGCCCAACTGGGTAGTCCCTGACCCACTGGCTCTTCCACTGGGGAACTCATCCCCCAATCACTCCTCACACTGGACTCCTGTACCCTCCCTACTGGAGCGGTACTGCCAGACTCTAGAACCACAGGAGCCCTGTTTACAGGCGCTCCAGGTCCTCTACTCACTAAGAGATCTTCCTCAAGTGGAGTAACAGGACAGCCTAGGTCCCCAACTTGGTGTTCCCTCATGAAACCATCCAAGTCCTGAGGCAGGGTTTCGTGCGTCTGGGGACCCTCGGTCACCCTCTCACTCCTGCTCCACTGAGCCAGGCAGTGAGCCCCTACACCCTCCTCGCTATCCTGGGACCTAGCTGGGCTACACTGAGCCTCTTCCACCATGCTGGGCTGGAAGATACCTGACCCACTACTTTTGGAGTCACTCCCTAATGACTCTAGGGAAGCTCTAGCACTTTCCCAGCGCTCTGCTTCCTCCGCAAGCTCAAAGGGCTCAGACAATCCACACCCCAACAGGTGTTGGCGCAACCCCGGCACACAACAACTGAGCAGGTGTTCTTTGAGAATCAGATTACACAGTTTATCAAAATCACCTTCTGCGGGAATCCAATCAAACAGTGCATCCTCACATCCATCCACAAACTCCTCCCAAGACTGGTGAGACAGTTTCCTACTGCCCCTGAATTTTAACCTTAACTCCTCCTCCTGGGGAACAGGTACCAGACTGGGGGAACTGGGACTGGGACTTCTCGCACGGGACTCTATATAACTGCCCCCACTGGACTCAACCCTCCCTGGGGAATCCAGCAAATTAAAACTGCGCGCAGGGGATAGTCTACCCTACAGAGCTACTTTGCCTCTGGGGGAGGCCCTCTCAGCCTCCTCTATCCTCTCCTGCGCCAAGACCCTCTCAGTCTCTAGCTGTTGCTTCTTGACCTCCAGCTGTGCCATAGACTGGGCATGCTCTAACCTGAGCTTTTCTAACGCCAGCTGGTGCTCCCTTTCTTTCCTCCTATCTTCCCACTCCTCTGGGGACAGGGAAAGGGATGAGGCGCTGCCTCCTACGCTGGACCCAGCAAGGGACTCCCTACCTATGGGGTCTTCACTCTCTACTGGCGTCCAGGTGCTGTCATCTTCTTCCTCCTCTTCTGAATCTTCAGGGCTCCCCACAGACCCACCACCCTCCAGGTGTGAGGCCCGGGCCCTTTCCGTACCGTACCCAAGATCCCATGGACCCTCTTGCCCTAGGACCAGGTGGGCCTGAAGTTCGTACAGAGTGTCTGATTCTCTCACCCTTATACCTCTCTCTCTACAGGACCTTTCTAACTCCTGCCTCTGGTGCCAAGCTAGATCACAGGAATCATAAGCAGGCTCCATTCTGGCGGACGTTATGGTGAAAAGATTACACAGGGAACCTAGGGGTCTGAGCTTAACAGGAGCACACAATTCACAAAAAGGGTTCAGCAAGCTCTCTATCCCAGAGAACTCACACTCACTTGCCTAGTGCCACACACCATTCATCCACACACAACCCTCCCCTCGGACTGGTAAGGCAGTTTCTACCACCCCTGATTCCTCAACCTGACCACCACGTGACACAGGTACCAAACTCTGGGCGCAGGGCACTATTATGCTGCCACCACTGGATCCCACCCTCTGGTGAATCCAGAAAACACAATGCACTTAGGGGGATGATCTACCCTCCCGAGCTAGGGACACCTAACTCACAGTGCACCAGAAACACATTTCCAAAGAAATGACATTTAAAAGCAACCTTAGAACAATAATCCCTATACCATGTGACTATCTAAATGCAGAGTTTTGTGGTGCAGCCAGTTGCGGCTGCGGTACAGCGCAAACGCAAGTCCAAATCCCACCCCTGATCACCAATATTAGAAATGGGATTTCTGGTTGGCTAGGGCTTGCGCCAAAGCCAGGCAGAAACCACCACTCTAGTCAGGGCTGGGGAGTTACACGCCAAAGATAACCCCTGCTCACCCCCTTGGTAGCTTGGCACGAGCAGTCAGGCTTATCCCGGAGGCAATGTGTAAAGCGTTTGCGCGCGCACCCAGCAACAACACCCAAGGCCCACCACAAAGGAAACTCCACACAAGGTATTATATAAAAATAGCCTTTGTATTATACCAAAACACATTAGATAAAAACACACACTTTACAATGTGCCAACAGGCACGGGCAGAATTTACAAGGGATTATATGTACAGGGGACAGGGCCACATGGACCACTGTCAGGAATTAGCACTTTGTAGAAATTAGCACTTAGAACAAAGGAATAATTTTACTGTAGCACAGAATAACACATATAGCACACAGCCAGTAACTACTGGTAATAGGTAAGTACCACCTACGCAACCCTAACCACCTTAGGAAAATATCGCGCAGGGAACCAGGACCTCACTAGCACCACCTGTACTAGGAGAAAACAACCACCTAAGTATCACAATACCTGTAGGGGCACAAGCACATTACACATGACGCATAAACACATTCAGAGGTGTAAACACAAGGCACATGACGCATAAAAACACATTCAGAGGTGCAGGTTAGGAACAATAGCGCAGAACTCACATTAGCCACCACCTGTGGCAGTCCCTAGGCCAACTGGCCTGGTAGGGGGCTAGGACGCCCTGTGTCCAGCAGAGTCAGGGCGCGCCTGCGCAGGCTGCGCAAACCAGGGCGCACAAGGCACAACCTACACGTTGCAGCTGCCCACTAAGTGCTGGGCAGCTGGGAAAAATGAGCGTGGGCACCACGGTGCCTTCAAAACGAATATGGCCTAGGTTGAAGCCTCTCTGGGCTCACACCCAAAAATGCGCGCCTCGTTGGAGCCTCACTGGGCTCTATACACATATGGCTGGCCCCGTTGGAACCTCAGGGGCTCGTGAAACAATGCCCCCAACCGTTGGAGTCCCACACGGGGGACTCGTGAGCCTCGCAGGCTCTAACCAATAATGTGCCCCTTGAGCCTCGCAGGCTCTAAACAATGATATGCCCCGTTCACGTTGGAGCCTCAACCGGCTCTTAACCAGGCAGGGATAGGTGGGGGCCCCCTCTCTGGGGCCCTCGCAGCTCAAATCACCCCCGTCGTTGGAGCGACCTCTGCGCTCAACGATCTGCCCCCGCATATGTTGGAGTCCCGCTCGGGGGACTCAGCAAGCTAGGGAGGCCCCCTTCGTTGGAGCTTCACTCGGGCTCAGGAAGCGGGCCGCAAGGAACTATGAGCGCCGCAGGGGAGAGACCCACAGGGACGACCGCACTCACCTTGGCCTGAGAGGCGGCGTCTCCTCGCTTGGGTGCCTCCTCCTGCGGCGCGGACCTTCCTTTCGCCCGGGCCCCCTCCTGGGACCCGGGACTTGGGAGCGGAGCCTGCCGGGCTCCGAGCTTCCTGATTCCTCTTTCTCTTCCGGCCAGTGCAGGAGCGCGAGGTGGGCTCTCGTCGCTTCCTACTTCGAAGTCCCGCCCACGTCCCAGTCAGCGTTGCCTGACTTCCTGGGCTTCCCCCGGACCGGGCTGCAGCGGTGATTCTAAACTTCGGCCATAAGAGGGGTAGGCTCCCTCGTTGATGAACGGCGGGGTGGGCACCTGCCGGAAATCCACAAATAAGCAGGGTAGGCACCCGCCAACCAGCGCAACAATGCGGGGTGGGCACCCACTCGGAATATTGCAAAATAGCAGGGAATCCCTACGTCGGGGTTCCCTCGCTAATAAGTGCAGCGCCGCGCTGCTGGCCACACTAAAAGCGCTCCTAGCGCTATAGGTAAAATAAAAGCGCTTCCAGGCGCTTTGGGGTGCCAGTAAGCACAAAAGTCCAGCAAAGTTCTTAGGAAGGTGGGCAGGGGGCAAGGATGGGCCAGGGGCCAGCTCACTGGGCCCTCCAGGCAGGAAGGCAGTCCAAAGTGGCGGTTCCTCCTGGCCTCCAGCAGCAGCAGCCCCCCTCAGGATCCTGGAAGAGAGCAAGTCTGTGGGGACGCAGCCCCATTTTTATACACCTTTCCCCTTTGTTCTGGGTTCAGGGTGAGGGGGAAAACCAGTCGCAGCTGGTTGGGGAGCACCCTTGATGTGCTCAGCCCCTCACTCTATTCACTGGCAGGGCTAGGGTCATCAGTCGCACCACAGGGGGCGGAGCCAGCATTGTGTGGGGAAAGCCCTGCCCTATTCAGGTCCAAGGTGCACTCCTCCCCAGCCATCGGCATGCTAATCTCACACTCACCACTGGGGCAGACCTAACCAGACTCCTGGAGCCAGGCTCACCAGCCAGCTCCAGCCAATCCCACGCCAGACACACTTTACACTAATATGTCAACTCCTAGAAGTGGCACTTCCGCACATGACATAATCACGCATTATATATCATTGCGAAGCATTCGATCACACGAGTCCGCACATACCAAACTCGAGCCTGCACACCCCACGCATCAGGAACTACCAGGGACACATACATTCCCCATGCATTCCTATGGGAGGTGTGGAAATATGGATTTTTCCGATCAGTTATGTCCCCTATCTTGGACCCCAACGGTTTCATGTATGAATCACAAGTACATGTATGTTCCCTCCAGTTCCAGTTATGAAGACGCAAACACATGTGCGTCCACCGTCAACATGTCCTCTTTCAGATCCGCCATAAATAGGCCGGATATTCCATTCCTAAGTATGAAAGGCCACCGGCTTTATATGGTTCACTTATGCCATTCTACAGTCCAGGCAAGTAGGCCCTGATTCTGTCATCAAGCTTTTCTTGCCTTCTGCCTCTGAAAGCTCCAGTCTGAGCCTGCATCTGTGACCATGAACTTTGTCTCATTTCCTGCGCGGCTCACGAAGCCTGACATCAGCCTGTTGCCTGCCAAAAACTGTATTTCACCTTCGAAATTATCTGCTCCGCTCCCTGCCCAATGCATTCCTGTCTAGTAGTTTAAGTAAACATTCTTCCAGCTACCGAGCAAAGGCCCGGCTTCTCTGTCTTTATGCAAGTAATTCATAGCCCTATTATTATGGAAGACTTCTGCCCTCGCATCTAGTGTAGACACTTAGACGCTTGTACATGCACTAACAGTCAGTATAGTCAGTATAGAATAAGATTCTACTCTAAGAAGACCTCTCTTTTGGATAACATAGTTCTTTAAACATAGGATGTTAGATATGATTTGGGATTAGGTTGACTTGACCCTCCAGACTTCTGTCGCCACATGTAGAGCTAAATGTCAAGTCCCCTTCACCCCCTAGTTGCACGTCAATCACACGTCATGCTGCTGCGCGCGCATTTCTGCCAAGTATTTCTGCTGACATTGCGAAATTCTTTCATGGAACCACCCTATTATGACATCACACCTGATGACGTTCTTTAGTCACACCCAGTTACGCCTACTTTTTGCTACGCATGAATGTTTTATCTACACTATCAATTGTTACGCCTCTTGCATTTGCTTCACTGTAATGCCTATTGTATAAAAGTGATTAATTATCAATAAAGTATGTACTTCACTTCCTGAACCTCCGTGGTGATGGAACTTGGAGTCGCCGATTCGAATCGTCCATTGGAATAAAGCCCATTCCGAACCTCTAATACCACGGATTCTGCCTCTTATTTACTGAGCTATTTTTATTATGTTTCTGTATCAAATTAAGTCCCGGTAATTAAATTATTTACCACAAGAATGGCGCCCGAATAGGGACACTTTCTCATCTCACGCGCCGGCGGTGCGTTGCAGGCCCGGTCTCCTGCCACAGCTGGACGGACAACAACGCGTACCAGCAGGATTTCCTGTATCTCCCTCCGGTCAAGCGGGGGCGACTGAGGCTGCGATCAACACCCAGACGAGGCGGTGAGAAGTGCGAAGTATCCCGACCAGAGCCTAGCTGAGAGAGCAAGATCCGAGGTATACAGAGGCCCACCAGGTTTCCGAAGTTCCGAAGTGTCCGAAGTTTTCGAGTCGAGTCCAGTCCGGTCCAGTTCAGTTCCGTTCCGAGGCCTTCCGTTCCGAGCTACCCGGTGAGTACCATTACTGGGGAGGCGTTCTGACGTGCACATAGGTTGTGCCGGTCAAGACGGGTTTGGGTACACAAATCCGGTCTGCACTGTTTTAGCAGTGTATCTGTACTGTTTAGCAGTATATCTAGTATATCAAGTATATAAATTCAGAATAATCCAGTTAATGCCGAGTATTATGTTTAGTGATTAAGTTTTCCTTAGATCGTCATCATCATTGTTGCTCAGTTAAATGTTAAATGTTAAATGTTTTAAATACGTTCTGCATATTGTGGTGTGAATGACTGTTCATTATTGTGTTTATTTGTATTAAGTTTGTTCAAGATCAAGTATCAGATCAGTTCTCAATATGCCGCTCTTTTCGAAATTAAGACAGATCACAACTAGAAAAGGGGTACTCGAAGAAGCCGTTCCTATTCCTCCTAGGGACACTCCAGGGTACTTCATGTATCACAAACACGGCTTAGACGCTATATTATTTCTTGATTTATGGGTAGACTACACCAAGGAATTACCAGAAAGTCAGAGGTGGCCCGCAGCTGGGACCTGGGATGCAGAGTGCATCATGAAAGTAGAGGAAGAGTTATGGAAAAGGAAAGTCAGACAGTCACAGAAAGACGCCGTTGAGTTATGGCGTAAAGAATCTCATAGACGTACAGAAAAAGCACTCCGACAGGAAGAGAAAAATAAAGAGAATTCAAATAAAGTCCGAGAAAATCTATTAATTGAAGAAGGTACACGAGTGAAATCAGAACAAGTAGACAGACAAAGAAATGCCCTTATGAATGGTATGTATCCCCTCCTGGCCGAGGGATTACCTAAGGCCACTCCGGAGATACCAAAAGACTTGCCACCCCTGTTGTTTCCAATAAAAATGCATCCTAAGGGGCATCCTAGAACAGCAGAAGATGTTTTTCTTTCCTCATATTTAGATGACGCAGCTCCCGAGTATGCTAATCCCGCCCCACATAGACCGCCTGCCAGGGAGGTTCAACGCCAAGATCCAGTATCTGTATCTCTACAGCAACAAATCCAGACACAAGTTCCGGCAAGCACATCTGTTTCCACATCTGTTCCTACAGCTACTTCTATAGCTGTGTCCACACCTATAGTTGCTGTATCGCGTTCAACGAATCCTTTCACGCCCGATACCCCAGACGGGGCTACCGGAGGTGCTACCAACATTTTTTCTACGCCACCCAGAATAAATAAACTTACCTTTCAAGAGTCAGCACATCCACGTACCCCCAAACTCATAAATGCCCGCACGCTTAAGGAACTTCTAGTAGATTGTAGATATGACCCTGTGCCCGGCAAAGAGGACGAAATGATCATGGCATCATTACGTATCAGACGAGCCGCGGTGTATCTAGGGAAGATACCAGGAATAACTGTGCATCTAGATAATATATATCATTTTGTCCAAACAGGGCGAGATTCTGAATGTATTAACAGAGCTATGGAATACCAGAAAGTGGAGATACAGGGGGAACTGTTACGTTTCCTCATAAATTGTGTGATCAGAAATCAAGACCGACCGGGGGTAGACCCGGAAGCAATGCAAACTCTTACCAGATGGAGCCAGAATATATCAGAAGGGAGACATGATAAGCAAAATTGTATAATAGCCATGTGCCGAAAGATCCGTAAAGAAATAGAACGCCTACACGAAGAGAGATTAGCGGTAGACCAGTTCGAACAAAGCGAGGAGGAAGGATCAGGACTGCCCACAGGACAGTCAGACACCATAGCCTATGTAGGTAGAGGAAGATCTTGTAATAGTACTAGATGTTTTATTGACCCGATACGTCCGATATGTCCAGATAATAACAGGAATTTCCAAACACCTATAATAAATATAAGGTCCCCCGAGCATTCGTTCCAAGCCGCTGACAAATTACTCCGAGAACGAAGGGGTTATCATTTTCTCGATTCTATGGATGAACAAGAATTAGCCAGGTCAGCCGTTCATTGGGTTGACAGTCCCGGAAAGTATGGTGATGATACAGTAGCACACACATTTTTGAACCTCACCCCAGATGAACAGCGTTTAGCTGGGATTTATATGATTCAACAACTCCTTATACTATATAAAAGTCAGCATTCAGATCCTGGTCCCTTACCTGATATATTGACTGAACTACTCACGAATAGATGGAGAGGTTCAGGTACTAAGTTAATTAGAGAAATACTAGAATCAAGAAAGCAGTACATTCTCTTTGTATGCCCAGAACATGTCTCACTGCCCATCAAGGAAAGAACGACGTATTACATGGACAGACAGAATCCCTTACGAGAAGTACACCCAATAAAAGGCGAGGACAATGAGTTTAAACGTGTGTTTGTATATACGCCCATATCGAAAATAGAATTGTTACAAATGAAGAAAGTGGTACCCAGTCATGACAAAGACCCAGCGGGTTTCCACCGAGAAATTAAAGACATGTTACTCATGGGAGAGTATACCTATCCCGACATTATGACTATATTAAAGGTATTAATGCCTGCTGGCATTTATGAAAAACTCAAGGAAAAAGAGTGGGAGGTGGGAGACCAAAAGATAGACTGGTCAGCATTAGAAGCAGAAGAAAAGGCCCGAACTGCAGGAGCAGGGCTTGGGGATAAAACTAAAGCACTACCAGGTTTACTAGTACAGGTACTGCCACGTTTATTAACTACGAAAAAGGAAGACTGGGGTACAATTTCAGCCTGTAAACAAAAGCAAGATGAAGACACTAGTGATTTCTATGCTCGATTTGAAAAATGTTTTGGTATAAATAGTGGCATAAAAGCAAGTAGTGAATCATACCCACATCTGTTTGTGACAAAATTAGTTGAAAACTCCTTACCCCAAGTGAAGAATAGAGTATTAAAATTCGAGAGTACCTGGCAAGGTAACACCCCATCACAAATGTTACAAATGTTACAGTATCATCACAATAGAATTAGAGAGGAACAAGAACATGAACAAAGACGCATGAAAGACACGAAAATGAAAATGCTAGTCTCCCAGACAGTTCCAGCTGAAGGACATAAAAAGGGTACGACACATTCCGGTGATTCAGCAGGACCTGTAAAAGGGACATGCAACTATTGTAAACAGCCAGGACATTACATACACGATTGCCCGGTCCTGAAGCGTAATATCGCCACAGGTATTACAAAAGAAAGACCACGGCCACCTAGACAGGATCAGAATGAACAAGGAGCCCCGCAGCATGCACAGTCCATGCCAGCTCCACAACAGTCTATACAGTTTGTGCCAGCTGCACCAGCGCTTCCTGTTGCTGCCACACAAACCACGACGCGACAGCTGTACCAGACCGCACAGTACGACTATCCTGATTATCAGCGATACGCATGAACCAGCCTAGAGAGGGAAGTTGACTTACCCCTTATCGAGGTCCCTGTAGACCAAGAAGGACCTTATGTACATAGTGAATTATTAGGCCAAGATAGAAAATTTTTACTTGATACAGGGGCAAGTCGAACAACCATAAAACGTAGTGAAGTTCCAGGGGCACCCCTCTCAGGCTCACAGAATATTTCCCTTGGTTTTTCAGGAAAACCTATTGTTAATGAAGTATCACAGCCTCTCCCACTTACGATAGGACCTTTGACCCGAACTACAGATTTATTGCTTACTAAATCATGTCCAGAAAACTTGTTAGGTATGAAAACACTGAAAGCTCTAGGAGCTATAATATGTTGTTCTCCGGAAGGCGTAAGATTGTTTTACGTGATTTCAAAGGTCACTATGTGTCTCGAGACATGGATCCCCGACTGCAGACTTTACCTACACATTTATGGGCACAAGGCCCTACTGATGTTGGTTGCATGAATATTACACCATATCGAGTTACACTAAAGGCAGGAGTGGTACTACCACGAATGCGACAATACAAGTTACCACCAGATGCTGTAGTGGCGTTACTGCAAATCATTGACGAGCTCATTGCCCAAGGAGTGGTTGTGGAAACAGACTCCAATGTATGTAATTCACCGATAATTCCGATTCTTAAACGAACAGATCCGAAGGCCCCGCCAGTATATCGATTGGTTATTGATCTGCGCGAATTAAACAAATGCATTGTGCCACAATTCCCTGTGGTCCCAGATATCTCGTCATTACTGACAGCTATTGATTCCGAAGCAACATTCTTTACTGTAATTGATCTCAAGAATGCCTTTTTCAGCGTCCCAATAGATCCGGAAAGCCAATACTTGTTCGGATTTAGTTTAAATGGACGTAGCTTTAAATTCACACGCGCACCTCAAGGATTTACAGAAAGCCCCAGCATCTATAGCCAAGCACTGAAACGAGAACTCGACAGTATCCACATGCCAGTTAACACTGCCTTGCTTCAATATGTCGATGATCTGCTGATCACCGCTAGAAGCGAACCCGAATGTGAGAAAGCATCACTGACAGTTTTACAATTTCTAGCCGAAAAGGGGCACAAGGTGTCCCCTTCTAAGCTGCAATTCTGTGTCCAGCGAGTTGTTTATCTTGGACACTCGCTGTCCAAGGAGGGAAGGCAGCTTACACCCGACCGCATTCAGTTAATAGCTAACATGCCAATACCCAAGACACAAAAGGAGGTGCGGGCTTTCATAGGCCTCACTTCATATTGTAGGCAGTGGATCCCTCAGTATGCATTTCTAGCAAAACCACTCATTCAATTGACAACACAGGAGGCAGCCACATCGACTGTTCTCCCTTGGACTCAGGAACATACAGAAGCTTTTGAAAGCCTAAAGAAAGCCTTATGCCAAGCACCTGTTTTAGCAACACCATGTTACAATAAACAGTTTACACTCTTTGTTACAGAGCGCGAAGGTACTGCCTTGTCAGTACTCACACAGGAACAAGCAGGATCACACAAACCATGTACTTATTTTTCTAGTACATTAGATCCCGTAGCTCAGGCTTTGCCTGCATGCCTAAAATCAGTGGCAGCAACAGCTTTAGCAATCAGACAAAGCGATGCCATAGTGTTAGGACATCCATTGACAGTTCAAGTACCACATGCAGTAGAGGTTCTTGTGAATCGAACGCAAACACAACACTTGACTATAGCGCGACTTACAGGGTATGAATTAACATTGTTTCAGCCACATATAGAAATCAGACGTTGTAACACATTGAATCCTGCCACACTTTTACCTGTAATTGGAACAGACCCACTAGCTCATGATTGTATTGAAGTTATTACAATCACGACGAAACCCAGACAAGACTTGACAGATGTCCCATTGTCAGACCCAGACCTGACGCTGTATGTAGATGGTTCATGTATGAGAACAAATACAGGAGAGTTAGTGGCCGCTTACGCAGTCACAACAGACACTGAAGTCATCGAAACAAATTGCATAAATACCTTGTCAGCTCAAGCCGCAGAGCTCATCGCTCTGACACAAGCCTGTATTCAAGCCACAAATAAAAAAGTCAACATATATACTGATTCACGTTATGCATTCGGAGTTGTACATGACTTCGGCGTGCTGTGGCGAGAGAGAGGTTATTTAACTTCTCACGGTGCCCACATTCAGCACGGACCCCTCATTCATGCCTTATTAGAGGCAATACATCTACCCACTGCAATATCAATTATGAAATGTAAAGCTCATACGAAAGTTACTGATATCATTTCTCAAGGCAATGATCTAGCTGACAGAACAGCTAAACAGACTGCTCAAACTCAAACATCCGACATGACAAAGACAATAGTCCCGACGCCAACACATTGTATGACGATTAAAGATCCTACTCTTGACGTAATTGACATACAGACACATGCTACACCAGATGAAATAAGGAAATGGACTGAATTAGGAGGGATTCAAACGGATCAAGGATGGATGACGAAGGAAAAATCTGTGTGGTTCCTTCCTGATTCAATGGTCCAAGTCATTATTAACACTATACATAGTCCAGCGTATCTAGGAGAAAAAGCTATGCTAGACAGCATTCAACACATTTGGTTCAATAAACATTTACGAGCAGCAGCTAAACAAAAAGTTCGTACCTGTATGATCTGTTGTCAGTTCAACCCAGGAAAAAGCGTTCCCGTAGAACAGGGTGGATTTCAGCCTCCTGATCACCCTTTTGAAGTCCTCCAGATGGATTATATCCAGATGGAACGATGTCGAGGATTCAAATATGTTCTCGTAGTTGTCTGTGCTCTTTCCCGTTGGACAGAGGCATACCCGGTTTCAGATTACACTGCCCCGACTACTGCCAAACAGTTGGTTCGAGAATTCTTCCCACGATACGGTTTACCACGTGTTGTCTACTCAGATAACGGCCAGCCGTTCTCATCCGAATTAATGAAACACGTTTCACTTTTGTTAGGCTATCAGTGGAAATTCCACTGTGTCCGACACCCCGAGGCAGCAGGTCTCGTAGAAAGACATAATCAGATCCTGAAAATCAGATTGTCCAAAATATGCAGAGAGAAAGGTGTCGACTGGGTAGTAGCGTTACCAGTTGCACTCTTTTACATGAGAATGGTAGCACACTCTCGAACAGGGCTATCCCCGTATGAGGTGATCTTTGGCAGACCACCAAATATGTGGGGGACGCCTATACCACGCAAAATAACTGATATTGACTGTAATATGCTGACAGATTACTTGGCTTCCTTGATGTCTGCACTACAATCTTGTCGTTCACAGGTAGCTGCAGCTTTTCCTGACAACACTGAGGTGAAACCCCATGACGTAGTCCCGGGGGACCTGGTCTTAGTGAGGAACTTTGATCGAAAGACTCAGCTGGATCCTAGGTGGAAGTCGCCGCAACTGGTCTTGCTCACGACAAGGACAGCCGTGAAGATCGAGGGCAGAAAAGGCTGGATACATTCAAGTCATATCAAGAAATTTCATGGACTACCATCTGATGTAAATACCACACCTCGTGTGTCTCCACCCATTGACTCAAAACTTCCTTTGGTTGAAATGAGTAATCACGAACAATATAAACTAAAACTCAGGTCTAACCAGTCAAGCAATTTGATTGTTTAAGTCCTCTCCAAGGTGAAGCGGTTGAATCTGTCTCTGACATGTATCCCTTAGACCTGAATAGAGAAAAAACCCGAAAAATGTTGAAACGACATGCGTACTGTAAATCACTGCGTAGTCATTGCACAGTGACGTTATTAATTTTGTTTTTCTTAAGTCTTTTAATAATTACTGCAAGTATATTGTTGCACATATATTATCCTATTTCTAGACATGTTTATAATGTTACTGCTGAACATTCTTTTAGTGAATTACCTCCGCATGAATTGTCTTATAGATTTGCGCTGCGCAATAACACGTTTATTAGTATGTTACATCATTCCCATCAGGCCACATCGTGTATTCCACCACCAAGATTTCATTCATCCCAGAAGAAAAAAGAAGAACAAATGATGCTATATGAACAGATCAACGGATTGATGAAGATTGATATCTCTTAACGGGCAAGTAGGGGACAAGGAGGGAATGTGGAAATATGGATTTTTCCGATCAGTTATGTCCCCTATCTTGGACCCCAACGGTTTCATGTATGAATCACAAGTACATGTATGTTCCCTCCAGTTCCAGTTATGAAGACGCAAACACATGTGCGTCCACCGTCAACATGTCCTCTTTCAGATCCGCCATAAATAGGCCGGATATTCCATTCCTAAGTATGAAAGGCCACCGGCTTTATATGGTTCACTTATGCCATTCTACAGTCCAGGCAAGTAGGCCCTGATTCTGTCATCAAGCTTTTCTTGCCTTCTGCCTCTGAAAGCTCCAGTCTGAGCCTGCATCTGTGACCATGAACTTTGTCTCATTTCCTGCGCGGCTCACGAAGCCTGACATCAGCCTGTTGCCTGCCAAAAACTGTATTTCACCTTCGAAATTATCTGCTCCGCTCCCTGCCCAATGCATTCCTGTCTAGTAGTTTAAGTAAACATTCTTCCAGCTACCGAGCAAAGGCACGGCTTCTCTGTCTTTATGCAAGTAATTCATAGCCCTATTATTATGGAAGACTTCTGCCCTCGCATCTAGTGTAGACACTTAGACGCTTGTACACGCACTAACAGTCAGTATAGTCAGTATAGAATAAGATTCTACTCTAAGAAGACCTCTCTTTTGGATAACATAGTTCTTTAAACATAGGATGTTAGATATGATTTGGGATTAGGTTGACTTGACCCTCCAGACTTCTGTCGCCACATGTAGAGCTAAATGTCAAGTCCCCTTCACCCCCTAGTTGCACGTCAATCACACGTCATGCTGCTGCGCGCGCATTTCTGCCAAGTATTTCTGATGACATTGCGAAATTCTTTCATGGAACCACCCTATTATGACATCACACCTGATGACGTTCTTTAGTCACACCCAGTTACGCCTACTTTTTGCTACGCATGAATGTTTTATCTACACTATCAATTGTTACGCCTCTTGCATTTGCTTCACTGTAATGCCTATTGTATAAAAGTGATTAATTATCAATAAAGTATGTACTTCACTTCCTGAACCTCCGTGGTGATGGAACTTGGAGTCGCCGATTCGAATCGTCCATTGGAATAAAGCCCATTCCGAACCTCTAATACCACGGATTCTGCCTCTTATTTACTGAGCTATTTTTATTATGTTTCTGTATCAAATTAAGTCCTGGTAATTAAATTATTTACCACAGAGGGCAGGCCTATCTCACCACATGCACTCAGAGTGTGCACGCACTTTACTCTGGGACACAGGGAAAGTGCGCAGAAACCAAAAATCACTACCACCAGGTCACCAATAAAAGCAAAAAAGTTCAGGGGTGAACCTGCCAGAAGGGCCAAGTCCAACAGTAACCATACAAAAAGGGGCACATTCCTATAATCTCCAAACATGCAGAGATCATAATTCACTGATCGCAACTTTGTATGGTGAATCCCTACGTGGAATTCCAGTAGGCAGTCACACTATATTTCCTGAACCACAGTTTGCAGACAACCGCGTACGAGTCTCCTGGCCTCATGTCTCAGTGACTCAGGAACTACATGGAGAAATCTACTTCTTGTTTGTGGGTTTGTTGTCACAGTATGCAGACCTTTCTTGTTCTGATATTCCTATTTTAAGCATACACAAACTGTTTTTCAAAGATATCTTTTATAGAGAAATTATTCCTAAGCAGCTAAGTATGGGAAGATGACTAAACTGTACAACCCTGAATGCAATCAAACTATGGCATTAAGATCAGCCACTGAAAGCTGTAAGCGGGTAGAGATTACAGAAGCCATAAGGAATTACTATACTGCTCTAAAAAAAGCTAAGCAATGTGGGAAGATAAATTATGGTAGGATTTGCTTCATGAGGCCAGGACCAATGATAACAGTTCTTTTTGGTGCTTAGTGTCAGATAGTAATAATGTGACTGCAAGACCCCTTACCAACCATATAAAGTTGGGTTACACATTTCTCTTCTCTGTACACCAGAGAGTACGCTGCCAGCCCCCTCTCGTATTCCGATGTGCAGACACCTATTGGATTAATGACAGGAAGAGAAACTGAGGCAGGTGGTACTGTAATGTTACTCTTGAGGACACTATAAGCGGCTTTGGTCCCTTAGAACTAGCAAATGCCCCTGGCCCAGATAAAGTACCTAGTGATCTGTGTAAACCTGAACCCCAAGTTTGTACTTGGTATATTAATTTTACAACTAATGTGATCTCTGCTGGCGGGTGTGGGGGGGTTGAATTCCTGCAAGTGGTGATGCCCGTATCCCATCCAACAACAGGTTCTAGAGAAACTCTCTCAATGTGCAGAGTATAAGTATATTATGTCCCCCCTCCAAGCTGGGTTTCGATCTTGGATTAGTACATTCAACCAGATTTTTAGATTCAGTGGTAGTGTGCATCACTGCTGAATCAGAGAATACACGCGGCCACATTTGACCTTGTTCCCTAAACAAAAAGTGGAGGGTCCTGATTTATATAGGCACCTGTGAGAATTTGATTCAACATGTCGAAAGATTGCATGATAAAAACTATGACCAAGAGCGCTGGGACAGAAATGGAGAGCTGACAGAGCTAATCCCTATACTGAGGGGAGTACACCAGGGATGTGTCCTCGTTCCGACTCCACTCTTTGACTGTAGCAACAACTACCCCACACCAAGTGGCAAGTAGGTGCCCATTCTCCTTTTTACGGATGACTCATTACTCATTTCCAAAACTCCCATGGGGCTTCAGATTCTGATTGATAGATTTGTGGGGTTTTGTAGTACAATGTGCTGCACTTTCTGGCCTGGAAGTGTGGGGTTGCGCTGACATCCGTCAGCTAGCCATTGCAAAGAATGATTTTGCTAGAGCATTGCTCCCAGTTAGCTTCCCTCTAATCCCACAACTGCCAGAGTCGGAGGGGCCTCACAGCCATCACTATCAAAGTTCCTCACAACTGTATTGGATGGCATCAACAGCCTGGTACCACAACACCTTCCCCACAACTTCCCCAATACTGCGCAGGAACAGTTGGAGATCAAGCAAAGGTTCTACACCATAGTTGGCCTCCTGCATGTGTTGAGGGCAATCGACTGCACACATGTCCTACTTGTGCCTCCTGCTGACACTGCACACATATACCGCAACAGATAGCACACACATTCCATCAATGTGCAGGCAATAGTGGATCACCGGGGCATGTTCAACAATGTTGTAGCCAAGATCCCAGGCAGTGTGCATGATTCTTACATATTCTGCCAGTCCATAATCAATCAGCGCTTTGAGGATGGCACATATGGAAATGTACTTCTCGTTGGTAAGTACTAACTGAACACACACCTCAACTACACAATCATAGTACACATAACTGTGAGAATGCACACGTTCAAAACTCACACACAACATGCCAATTAACATGCCCACATAACAGACACAACAACACAAGTAACTGTGGAAACTAGAGCCAGCCATGTAGCCAAACCATCACCAAAGGCATAGCCCCTCTGCCACACATCAGCAAATGTGGGGAGAGGTGGCAACCAAGTATGTGCAATGTAGGCAATTGACCTACAAATAAATAATGTGCACAAGGCCGAGTGTGGAAGTGGAGTGCCGGATAGTCTTGATTGTGCAGAGTACAGACATGTCCAAGTGGGAATATTTTGTGTTCCCGTTGTCCAGCCTGATGGCAAAGACAGCGTTGTTGACTGCCCTACCTGACGTGGGGTGTCAAGCATGCGAAGGCAGCATGGATGATGCAGAGCCTGTTGAAGCATCTGCAGGCCACTGCGTAGACCTCTTTGTACATGAAGAGGGAGGAGTCAAGTATGATGCCTATGTATCTAGAGTTGTTGTGGGTTTGGCTGGCAAAGACGGTGGCCCACCAGGTGTTGCACATGCCGATGGTGTGGACAGGCGGATGAGGACTAATGTCCCCTCTTTGTAGAGCACCCACCATCTGTTGAAGATCCATGTAGCAACTTGCAGCAATAATCCCTGCGACACCAGTCTGGTGTGTAGGGGTGCCTTTTTGAGGCAGAGTATGAGCTAAGTGTCCTTGTAGGTAGTGATGTCCAATGTTCACCTTCCTGTAGCTAAAGTTCTACTCCATGCATCTGCAGATGTATCTGTCAACTTTGATGTTGTATGCTACTGATGTGGCATTCATAGCATGCTGCATGTTTGAGTTGCATAATGGGGCAAGTGTGTATGTGCATTAGTCTATACATGTCACAAAAATCTTGACTGCGCTGTTGGTGGTGCCTGCAGCGGTGTGGCTGTTGCTGTTGATGGTGGAAAGGTACAGATCCTTGTTGACCCAGATCCTGTAAGTCTGCATGGCACCTGCTGTGTGTTTGTGTGTCATGGGGTTACATGACGAGGAACTGTACAATGTGCTGGTCACAACATGGGTATTGCGTGGTGTTGATGAAGAGGACGAAGTTTCCACATGTGAAGATGGTGTTAAAGGTGTGCCCTGCCTTGTGGATCAGTGTCGAGAAGAGTTGTCTCAGTTTGATGTTAGCAAGCATCTGGCAGAGCTAAATGTATTTTGAGTACTTGTGGTATGTGAGGTGGAGTCTATGATCAAGGATGAGTACGTAGCCCATGGAGTAGATGACGTGGTGTGTGATGACATTGATGGTGAATGCTAAGTGTTCACACCCTCTGTGTGCCCTGCAGATGAGGGTGCGGCAGACTGTTGCCTTGTGGCAGGCCTGTACCTGAAAAAGCATGTTTTGTGCGTTGTGGAACGTATAATGGCAGCTGCAGCAGCTCAACAGAACGTGAGCCATGTCTGTTGTGGTCCATTGGCATCTAAATGTTCTCCTGGTGTTGACTGTGAGTAGTGCGGATGTGTGGCAGTGCCAGATGATATGAGAGCCAGGCAGTCTGCTTGTGCATGTGTCAGTCTTGTGGACATGCGCATACAGGCCTGACATTGGTGCACTGTTGGAGTGGCAGTAATGCAACAGTGCAGCACATACAAGTGAATATGTTCGGGGGGAGGTAAGAGCATCTGGTAGGCAAGGTAATTTGCACTGATGCTGTTCAATTGTCCAGAAGTCACACAGGACAAAGGTTAATCACAAACTAGCAACAATCACACACCATAAAAATATTAACCGTGGCCACACAGCATGCACACCTATTAATGGACACATCTCTCCATAACATGTTACAGGTGATCAAGGCTATGCACCCACCCCATGGATGTTGACACCCCTCCGAGCCACCAACACCCAGGCCCAGACGCAATATAATTTGGCCCATGTACGCACCAGGGTCATTGCTGAGTTCACATTTGGTGTGCTAAAGTCACGTTTTCGTTGCCTTGACATCACAGGTGAATGATCATAGCATGTTTTGTATTGCACAATATATGTGTAAGCACCAATGCCCCTTGGATCCAAGTGCCATATGCACCGAACGATGCTCCAGATGATGAGGAAGATGAGGCAGGTGGAGCACACCCCACAGCTACTGCAGCAAGATTAGCCTGAAGGAGACGAATCATAGACAATTTCTTCACGTGAGCACGTCACATCATGACTGTCCTTCCCAACCATATATCTCCTCAAATTAAACCAAAGCACAGTATATATTAAATAATAAAATACTACACACATACCCTGTGTGCATGTTTATCATCTGCATGAGTACATTCACCATCTCAAATAGAAAATTATGGTGGACCTGTCACCTCTGAGCAGATATGCTGATCAGTGTGACATAAGTCATAAACTAAACATGTTAGGGTGTCAAATGTATTTTTGAAAATCAAATATACTAAGTGTCACATGTGAATAATAATTACATCTAGGATCTGAATAGTGGTAAACTTTGCTTATCAGGGTGTCCTTTTATGTCAATTCTTAATTTTAGGGTGTCATTAGTGGTATAAAATGAATATTAGGGTATCATTTAGGGTAAATTATAAATATTAGGGTGTCATTTGGGTTAAAATATGAACATTAGCGTGTCATTTGGGGTAAATTATGAATATTAGGGTGTCATTTGAGGTAAAATATGAACATTAGGGTGAAATTTGGGGTAAATTATGAATATATGGGTGTCATTTGGGCTCAAATTATAATTTACATGTTAGAAGTTGTAATTATCAATGATATTACATTAAATAAGATTAATCTATGTAAGAAGGTGCACTTAGCGTGCAAAACTGCACGCATTTGCAACAATGCGATCATTTTTACCATGCAAACGATGGAAAATACATCGCAAAACACATTGGTCATACGGAATGTCACTCAAAATCCTATCTGCTTGAAGAATTTAATTGCTTAGTCAAATCAAATCAAATCAAAACAAAGCTTTATTTCGATTGTGGTATAACAATCATGCAAAGCACATGTGACAAGAAAGTAAAACATATTTAAGACGAAGATTATCATCTATGGATTTAAAAAGATGGTTTACATATGCAATAATTCCATATTAAAATACATTTCATGAATATTTACACAAGTTAAAACAGATCAAAATTTGTGAAGAAAGTGTTTGCAAAGGGCCTCCTCCACGATCCTAAATTACAATGCTCTTTCTATAGTGGAGAGTTTTTTTTAAAAAACATGGATATCCTCCAGGCAACATGTTCATTTTCTAACAGCTGAAGCTTAATAAAAGCAGGGCGACATTGTCTCAGGCCCCAGTTCTGCAAAATCAGAACTATCCAAAGCTTTCTTGCCTCAGTATAAACATTTACAGAATAAAACCAGGTGTATGGATGATTGAGACGACAGGTTATCACATGGGCATAGATGTAACTCACTTGCCCAGTCATTCCTCTTGGGGAAGGAAACAAATCTATGTATTGTCCCCAATCTGAATCTGAATAGTAAGAACCTATCAAAACCAGCTGGCACGAAAGCTAAGTATGGCTGCAGACTGAAGGTTGTAAGGACCCTCTGATGGTTCAAAACAATAGGTTTACTGATTTCTCCAGATAGTCTTTTACTTTCAAGGAAAGAGAGGACCTTCGTTCTAAGATTTTTCCTGGAAACCAGGGCGATAGTACTGGGGTTAGTGAAGTATTCCGGGTTACCTATGTCTTTTGTAAAGTCTTGGATGAACTTAATCCACGGTATCCTTCGGACACCCTCCAACCTCAGACTATCCTGTAGTAGGTCCCTATTAAATTTAGTCTCATCCCCAGACCAGATCCTGTGCCAAAGAAGAATAAGGTCTGATATGTATGAAAGACCCAACTCGGCGAGCCAGACGTAGGTGGAGGTACTAGAGGAAGCTGACAAAATATGCTTAATAAAATAATTCTCCACTAATTGTATTGAGTTTGTGTTAACAAAACCCCAAATCCCGGCCCCATAGGTAACAGTTGCAACACATTTTGCTCTATACATTTTTAAAACTTCCAAAGGTGGTTTACAGCCCCATTTTTTCACGAAGCTGGATAAAGCAGTTGTTATTCTAATTTTAGCCAGTTTTTTTGCTACAACAGCTTGGGCCCAGGTGTCATTATGACTAAACAAGATGCCTAGATAAGAGAAACTATTAGTTGAGGCTAACGATTTTCCCTCCACAAAAATGTCCCTACATTTCTTAGTCCCACGACCACATCTCATTACAAAGGTTTTAGAGATGTTAATCCTAAGATCCAGCTCCTTCATGAAGTTAAAAAAAATATTTAGGTTCTTTTGTAGGCCAACCTGGGTACGGGACATAATTACAGCATCATCCGCGTAGAGTAATGCTGGAATAGGACGATTACCTACTTGGGGGAAATCTTGGACATCTTTAAGGAGGGCCTGTCCTAACCCGTTGATATAAAGATTAAAAAGGAAGGGGGCTAGGACACAGCTTTGCCTAACCACCCTTCCAATGGGGAAAGAGGCAGTGCACTCACCTCCTAGGCCAAATCGCACACGTGATTCCGCACCGCTATAAAGGCGACAAATAAAATGAATAATATTTTTATCGACCCCAAAAGATTCCAGGATTTCCCAAAGCTTTGAATGCCTCACGCAGTCAAAGGCCGCAGTGAGATCAACGAAAACTACATACTTTCCCATGAGGATCGCTAGGTTTAAACTTTGCTCCACAGTCCCTAGTCTTTCGCGAAAACCACATTGGATGTCAGATAGAATTAGGTTTTCCTCTGCCCAGAGCTGCAGGTGTTACAAAATGATACGTCCAGCAACCTTGTCCATGGAATCCAATAGGGAAATGAGCCTGTAGCAGGTCGGGTCCTGACGGTCCCCCTTCTTAAATATAGGAACTATGATGGATTCCACCCTGGTTAGTGGGAAAGCGATCTTACAGCTAGCGTTAATTATTTGTGTAATGATGGGGACCCATGAGGATACGTTGGACTTGTACAAGTCGACGGGTATCCCATCGGGACCTGAGACTTTCCCTCCTAAGCTTAACGAGAGTGCCCTGCTTACTTCACTAATACTAAAGCATAGGTCCAGTGGCTGACAGGTAGGGCCTATGCTATCAGTATCATGATTGTTAGTAAAACAGGGGCCGTTATATATCTTAAGAAAATGTTCAATCCATTGACCCTCTGTAATCGCTAAATCAATGGTTGGGCCTCCCACCGGGATCAGGAAAGGTGTTTTGACAGCCTTCCAGAAAGCGGAGCTTTCTTTCATTTGTACAGCCGAGGTAAGCAGCTCCCAGGCTTCTTTCCTGAGGGCATTCTTCCTCTCTGAAAGCGCTGATTTGTAATTCTTTCTGGCTTCTCTGATTTTAATGATGTTCCTTGGGATGTTATGGAGCTCCTGTTTCAGGTGAGAATGTGCACGAGAGCACATTAGGTCAAACCACCGCTGGGGGACTTGCTTTTTACCACCTTGTTTGAGCATTACATCCCTAACTGCGACTGCTACGTCTTGGAAAGAGGATAGAATGCTCTCAGGGGAAGCTAGTTCATTCAGGCAGATGTCAAAAGCAGATCTACACCTTGTAATTAGTAATTTATTAACTATATCCGGGTCCATCATATTCCATCGAAGAGTGTACCCATTAAATTGATAAAGTCTTAAGTTAACTAGAGCCTCGTCTACCACCTGTTTATCACTTCTCTGACTATTCGCAGGGAGTTCAACCGTAATACATAAGGGGTAATGATTGCTCACTGAATTCGTGTCTACTATAAAGGTGAGTAATCTAGAGGCACACATGTTTGACACCAAGATATAATCTATTGTTGAACTGAGGCCTCTGCTATTAAAAGTCTGCGACATCCGAATAGGTCTAGTGCATTGGTCGTTGGCAAAACCTAAGTCTAGGTTGAACACCAGTTCATTAAAAAGTTCCCCTACACTGGAATGACAAAAGTGAGTGCCATGTGTGCCTTCTTCCATATTAAAGCCACATATCCTGTCATCCTCATAAGGGCACAGGGCGCAATTAAAATCCCCACACACGATGAGCATATTCTCGGGGCCCTTTGCATTACAAGTAGTTCTTAATTCTTTATACAGTGATTCAACCACTCTAGAGACGCTATCAGGTGGAATATTATTATAAAAATTACCCAGAGTCATAGAATGAGAAGCAGTTAAATACGACGTTAATACTTGATAATTGGGGGACTCAAGCTTAGATTCAATTTTGGCAATGTTAAACAGATTAGAGACATAAATACAGAGCCCACCTTTGGCTCTGCCGTGCAGACCTCCTATCGCTTGGGTATTAAATGTTCTGTAACCATTCATATGAATGGTTTCCTTCTGCCATGTTTCTTGAAGACAAATAATTTTGTGTTTTAAAGTGTATCCTAACCACAGGGGATTACTAAACTTGGCTCGTAAACCTGCTATATTCCATGATACAAGACGCAGCCAGTGATTTTGTTAGTGGCGGAGATACTGGCTGCCCCTATAGCTGTAGGACTATCAGCTTCACATCTTCTCTGCTGCCCTAATTCAGACCGTATGTTAGGCGATACTGGTAAAGAAATCTGAACCCCTTCAGACTGATCTGGTCTAAGTATATTCTGGTCCCCGGGGAGAAGCCCATTGCCCTTAGCCTGGGCTCCAACCACTTTTCGTTCTATTGGGGGTTTAGGAGTTGGCTCCTCTAATAAGATGCAGGGTCTATTTACTTGTGTTCTCACCCACACCCTATCTCTCTGCTGTCATTTTTGCCAGTCAACAGCGCTACAGTGATTACTCTCAATTCGTGGTCAGTCAATATCGTCCAGAGTGTTAAAAATGTCATAACGATTACTAGTTGGGACTGTATACATTGGCTGGCCTCCATGTGTATGCTCCATCTCTCTAGACGTATGCCATGGGTGAATAAATGGACGACGGTGAGATGGCAGGTAAAAATACCCCAAGGGTAATATAACCAGCTCATCTAGTCTAACTGGTGCTTTGCCCGCCCTGTCCAGTGTTAAGTGGGCAAAGTCTGGGGTCGTAAAGGATAAGACAATACAATCCCCTTTTAGTGACTTCCTGGACTGGCCCACCCAACCAATTCTGCGTGCCATCTTGTATTCTGAATAGAAGAGGTTGCTGTTAATCCCGGTCCTAGCACTAAGAAAGTGGAGAGATTTGTTCCGCAAGGTTGACCAGTGCTCATTATTACCAGCCGGCAGCATGGGGACATTTGCCAACACCACAGTGTAAGGTGTTACGTCGGGGGGTCAATGTAGGTTGGTAGCTGAGCTCCGGGCAAACTCATGAGCAAGGGACTTTCTCCTTGCCGTGTGGGAAGGCAAGCCTCTCCCCATTTGAGAACGATTATCCCTGCTTATGTTGCTACCAGATGATTCCTGCGATGATATGACCTGACTCTGCAATACACCACCCGTGAACGGAGTGGAAGATACTCTTCCGTTCTCCGGGTTACCAGGACAATAATCTTCAGCGGGCGTATTACTGGGACCACTATACCCTGGCTGATTACCAGATAAGGGGCCCTCACTCCCCCTATGGTTCTCCATTAACAATTGCAGAGGAGTTAACATGAATTTTTCAAGGATAACTAGCCTTGCTTCAATGTGGTTACGTTTTAAAATTACAGGCTCCAGAAGAGTAGATAAAATTGATTCCAGCTTACATGTAAAATCTCCTTGCATTGAATTGCTTGTGGTTTCCACAATAGCTCCCTTGTTCGGCACTAATATGTTATCTTGTGAGTGCTCGCTAGTGGGTTGACAGGATTTCCCACCAGCGACTTTTAACGTGGATTTCAGCGTAGATTGGGCTGGTTTATAGCTACTCTGTCCTTTCCTTTTCATTGGTGGAGGTGCAAGGGAGTGACCCTGCGTAGACTTAGCCTTAGCCTTCTGGCCCCTTGTTGTAACTGGGGACCTATGTGTTGTATCACTAATTATCGGTACTGCCACAACCACTGGGGCTGGGGCCGTAACGTCTAGACCAATTACAGGGAGTGAAACTTCTTCAATTTCCACCATGCTGGAAGAAAGTAAAGTGGTGGGAGGGGCATCTCGTATGAGTGTACTCTGGGGATCCAGCGTTAACCTCCTTTCAGCTAATTCTATCTCATGAAGTTAGGACAGATTCAGCCCTTGTGAGGAAAGCGTCCAAAGTCGCCACAACACCTTGCCATGATGTAAACTTTTTACTCATGTTAAAATTAGCGTTATAAGTCCCAAAGTGCAGTAATTTCCTAGAAGAGTCAATACGGCTTTACAACAGTACCTTGTCGAAGTAATTCCACTGCAGGTCTCTGGTGACCCCGCTCAATGGTATAGCCCTGCCCCGCCTCCTTCGGCCTCTGACGGGCCCGCCCTTGGCCCGTGCGTGTCCTGCGATGCGGGAGCCGCAATTCATTTTAAACGCCTCTGGGTGCGGGAAACTGGCGTTGGCGCCTCTGGGCTTGGCAGCACGGTCTCTTGGGGCTTGGAGTCCCCACACAAAGGCAGCAGTAAGTGGCAGAGCAGTTCCCGTGATGCGGGAGCCGCGATTGATTTTAAACGCTTCCGGGCGCGGGAAACAGATGTCGGCGCCTCCGAGCGCAGCAGCAGGGTCTCTTGGGGCTTGGAATCCCCACACAAAGGCAGCAGTAAGTGGCAGAGCGGTTCCCGTGATGCTGGAGCCACAATTGATTTTAAACGCCTCCGGGCGCAGGAAACAGGCGTCGGCGCCACCGGGAGCAGCAGAAGGGTCTCTTGGGGCTTGGAGTCCCCACACAAAGGCAGCAGTAAGTGGCAGAGCAGACACCCCTTCGAGCCACCAACACCCAGGCCCAAAGGCAGTATAATTTGGCCCATGTACACACCAGAGGCATTGTTGAGTTCACATTTGGTGTGCTAAAGTCACGTTTCCGTTGCCTTGACATCACAGGTGAAAGACTATTGTACAGCCCAGAAATTGTTTGCAAGATGATCATAGCATGTTATGTATTGCACAATATATGTGTAGGCACCAATGCCCCATGGATCCAAGTTCCATATGCACCGAACGATGCTCCAGATGATGAGGAAGATGAGGCAGGTGGAGCACACCCCACAGCCCACAGCTACTGTAGCAGGAACAGCCTGAAGGAGACACATCATAGACAATTTATTCACATGAGCACGTCACATCGTGACTGTCCTTTCCAACCATATATCTCCTCAAATTAAACCAAAGCACAGTTATTATAAATAATAAAATACTACACACATACCCTGTGTGCATGTTTATCATCTGCATGAGTACATTCAACATCTCAAATAGAAAATGATGGTGGACGTGTTACCTCTGAGCAGATATGCTGATCAGTGTGACAGAAGTCATAAACTAAACATGTTAGGGTTCCAAATGTGTTTTGAAAATCAAATTTCCTAAGTGTCACATGTGGATAATAATTACATCTAGGATCTGAATAGTGGTAAACTATGCTTATCAGGGTGTCCTTTTGTGTCAATTCTTAATTTTAGGGTGTCATTAGTGGTATAAAATGAATATTAGGGTGTCATTTGGGGTACATTATGAATATTAGGGTATCATTTAGGATAAATTATTAATATTAGGGTGTCATTTGGAGTAAAATTTGAACATTTGGGTGTCATTTGGGGGAAGTTATGCACATTAGTGTGTCATTTGGGGTAAATTATGAATATTAGGGTGTCATTTGGGGTAAAATATGAACATTAGAGTGTCATTTGGGGTAAAGTATGAATATATGGGTGTCATTTTGGCTCAAATTATAATTTACATATTAGAATTTGTAATTATCAATGATATTACATTAAATAAGATTAATCTGTGTAAGAAGGTGCACTTAGCGTGCAAAACTGCACGCATTTGCGACAATGCGATCATTTTTACCATACAAACGATGGAAAATACATTGGTTATACGGAATGTCACCCAAAATCCTATCTGCTTGAAGAATTTAATCACTAAGTCAAGAACAGGCCGCAAATACACAAGAAGTGATGTCAGCTTGCTTCCTGTCTCATAGAGGAGAAATTTCTGTTTCACTTTTGAGCACATTGCTGGTGATTGTGAAAAGTGTTGGAGGTGTTTGGTGGTGTGTGTTGCAGTTTAGAGAGTTGGAGAGCGTTGCTGTGTCCTGTGTCCTGTTTATTGTGTCCCTGTGAAGTGTTGTGCCCTGTGTTTACATGTTTTATTGTCTTTTGTTCTCAAACTTGCCGGGTGTTTGTTTTGGGGTAGCTAACTTTATTTGTAGTTTTCAGGGATGTAAACCAGGGTCATTTACATTTTTTTCAAGTGGGGGTAGGTGTGTGCAGAGAGGCGGTGGGTGTGAGCAGGGAGGGCAGGATGTCTGAGGGGGCTTTGGGTGGCTCCCTCTGGATGATCAAGTTTTTCCTGTCCTTGATGGTGGAGAGGGGAGGACGTATCCTGGCCGGATACCCCGTCCTTGCGCGCAAGCAGAGGTGGGAGCATCTGCATGCGCAGACGAACCGCGTATATGGAGTAGACCACACTGTGCACCAGTGGAAGCACCGCTGGTAGGATAGCATGGTCTGGGAGGGTGACCTGTAGGACTACGTGGGAATCGTGGGTGACCTACGGTGTGGTAAGTTAAAAGTATGCATTTATACATGAATGCTGTCAAAAATAAACTTATATGCAGTGTGGGACACACTGTTGTCCATGTTTACAAATGCGTGCAGGATTAATATTGTCTGTGTACAGGAAGGGTGACTGTACATGAGCCATCAAAGGCATTGTTACTGTGACCTGTGTGCTGGCCTAGACGAAGTGTAAAAAGTGATGTCATCTTTAAGTGTGGTGCGTTACCTACGCTGCCCTTGAACATAGTTTCTGTGTGACAATGTTTGAGATAGGAACAAATGTTCTAAGTAAATAAGACATCTCCAGAATGTCAGATACCACCAACATCTGTGAAACTGCCATGTGCAATCTGCAGCCATGCATTTGTACACAGAGCATGTATTACATCATATTGTGTGTAGAAATGGGGCCTTTTGAATGTGTCACAAAACTAGTATGTGCAGGTTTGCTAAGATTATTGTCTTGTTTGGCCCGACTCAGCATTCACAGGTCTTGTGTGAATGGCATGCAAAGTATACACAATCATATAGCCAACATGAAGTACAACCCCACAGTAATATAGCTTTTTATGTTATGGTGATGACTTGTATGATGAATATGACCTGTGTGATTCATCGTCTGATACCAACACATTTTACTTTTGTTGTCTCACAGCTGGATGACCAATCATCACACGGGGTACATAGACAGATTCAAGGACCCACACGCCACTGTTGAGTTTGTACATCATATATTGTCACAGTGCTGTGTGATGACTGTCTGGGTCAAATGACCAATGTTGTAGTTTGCAGTATAGGTGTGTATCAAATGTACCATGACTACAATGCCATGTCTGGTGGGTCAGTTGAAAAAAGAATCCACTGCAGGGGCCTATGTTTGACCTCATGGTCACAGGTTAAATTCCCGGCGGGTCCACTCAGCCTTTCATCATCTGCGGTTGATAAAATGAGAAGCATTGAGTTGGGTAACAATAAACATCTGTTATTCATTGCCAAGATAACTCTTTGGTGTGAACGTGCACTTCACAAATACACGTTATGATGTATTGTGGAAGACAGAAGTGTGTACAAATCGGTAAGTGAAGGTGGAGCTATGCATATGTCTCCCAGTTGTAACTTTGCACATGCCCAGTCGGTGATACACATGGTGATTGGGTCTATGGTTTCGATCACAACAGCACATGCATGTCAATTAAAGAGCGCACTGATAGGAAAGGAGACATGTAAGTGGTATTGCAGATGAGTATCATCAGACATTGAATGCATGTACATCCTTGAGTGAGATGACAGTGCAAGTGTGCACGATCATGCACAAGTAGGCAGTGGTTTGCAGTCCGAGCGTGCTCAGACACAGGTCTCCATTGTGATTTAGTAGGTATGCTGCATGACAGCTTCACATAAGTGGCAGTGCAGCTCTTTGCACCAAGCTTATCAATGGCATGTTCATCAAACACCTAGCTAAGAAGGCCCTCTGAATCTCAGTGCCATGTTTGGCCACTGCAATGGTGTTGTCAAGCTGTCTCCTTGGGGTCATTCCATGTCAGACTCTGGATCGGGTGTACAAGGTCATCTGTCCCAATTTTTGACATTACTCCGCATACATTCCTCAGGCATGCTTTAGCTCTGCGATTATTGCAAGACCATTACATTTTCACAATTCATGCCTCTTGACCGCTATCTGTGAGAAAACATTATACATAACACTATGACCATCATGACTCCAGGGTGCCGTCACTATGGTGATTGCATTGTAATAGTTTGTGTTGTAAGTGCCTGAGTATTTTGATTTAATACGGTGTGATAGCGCATCAAGGACATGCATGAGTGACAATTTTAGAGTACAGGATGTTTCACACTTTCAAATATCAGTGCGTCACCTATTGTGAATTAGTGGTGGAGAGAGGTACAGCACCTCATGTACAAGTCAGTGTTCAGCCAGCCAACGTGTTTCTATGTCTGCTGCATGAAGCAGCACACATGTAAGTCCCAAACTGGCATTTTCTGTTTGTACATGTGCAGGAAGGGACACCTGCCTGTGCATATACATACATCCCTGCTTCCCGACAGGGGGAAACACAAGGCTGCAACACATCCTTGTGAATATGGTGCAGCCTTGCATTTACAAAGTGGCCGAGAGAGGAGTTAAGCCAAGAAGCATGATGGCTCTCTCTGCCACTTCCCAGTGAATATCCCTCTGTCAGTCTAAATTGGTTGTCACAGTACATGTCCCATGCCATGCACTTTTATGTCAGTCTCCCCAGCTTATAGTCAGTGATCCAGGATCCCACTTTTAGAATAGAAGTCCATGTTCTGGTGTGAACATGGGCTTCTATTGGAATTCTCAAGGGCATATTATCAAGCCCATTATCGCTGCTTTAGTGGCAGTTTTCTGCCGCTAAACTGGCAATAATTTTAACGCCGTACTTGATAATATGCCCCCAAGTTTGGCCGCCAGGTTGTCAAACCCCACCCGCACCTGATGAGCCATATCCTGCTGGACCTCTAACACACGACTTTGGAATGCCAGGTGTGGGTCCTGGAGGTCCTGGGAGACAGTTTGCACGATAGAGCTGGGTCGCCCTGCTCCTGGAGATGGGGTGCTGATGGAGTCTAGCAGCTGTAGGAGGGTGTCCGTGTTGATGGTGGCAAATTCCTCCTCCTCATCAGTGAAGAGTGGGACAGGCTGCTGTTCAGGAGGTGCTGTATCTCCCTCTGCAATGTAAAGGGGAGATGCATTTTAACTGTGTGTTTCATGTGTGATCATGCATTGGATGTGTTTACAAGCAGACTGCATGACAATGTACATTATGACTGTTTGGGAGAAGATACCTATTTTTTGCGGGTTGTAGACTTTTTCTACTACGTCACGGATTAGAGCTTGTACTTGTACATTGTCATTGAACATTTGACAGCTATGACAAATGTGATTGGAAAGTTCACACACACAACCAGCACCAATTGTGTCCTCTGTTCAGTTGAGGAAGTGATGCAATTTGTCCCACATTGTAGTCAATGTTGATGAAGTCCGATTTAGATGTGTGTGCGCTACATTGTGGGATACTCGCACATTCAGCTGAATTTTTAATACCCCTTATCCCTTTCAGGCAGTGAACCTTCATTTCTGTGCATTTATAATGCTGAGATGTAGCAATGTATATATGGTATATATGTGTCTTCGACAGTTGGGACACTTGTGCCTTTATTGTCAGCAGATGTCTTGTTTACATCAGGGGTTGTATGTACACGTCGATGTGTCAGAGTATGACCTGCTCCTTTAAGGATGTGGTCTACACTCAGCCACCTCAGTGACGTGGCCTTCAACATGTTGAGACATTTGGGGGGCGGGCATGCTATACATCATGCACTGTCACTTGCCTTGTGAGTGTGGCTCACAGACCCTCACCATTGCTGGGTGGTGCACATATGCATTTGTTAATAGCGAGATTAGTTATGGGTGAGGAGGGCCCCGTTTATGAGCATTAGCTACTAAGGCATATTTTCTGTTTAAATGTGTGCTGCACTATGCTGTACACATGTGCATCCAGGTCGCTTTGTCTATTGCGATTTGTCTTGCATGCATTGCTTACTGTACTCCTGTTGGCTTACCCATTGTGAGTATGGTGCTGCATGAGTTTCTATTGTTGTTGCTGGATGGACAGACAGTGTCAACACACATTACCCTCAACGGTGACACCATGTGCAGTGTGTAAGTGGGCCTGGATTTGTGGATGTGGTTTCCTATTGCGTATTTGTGGTGCTCAGACATTGTAACCACCAGCCTACCAACAGTTGCAAATGACAGGGTGATGTGTGTTTGTGTATGTGACACGCAGCTGTTCACATGGATGATACATGCTGTCTGGCTTTGCGTGTGGTTGATACAACCATGACTGCATATTTCTTCACTGACACTGTTGACTTAACAAACAGATAGGTTTACATGCACATTATGTTGTGATGTGCAACTCACCCCAGGACTGATGTTGAATGGTGTTTTTCTGTATGGCATATGTGTACACTTGAGAGTGTAGGTGGGCAAATCGGCCTAAGGGGTGAGTGTGCCATTTGGCTAGTTGTCAATATTAGTTGCAACTTTGCTATCCCTGCTTGTTTTCATACTTTGGTTGTCATACTTCTTTACAGGGAAATTGTAGTTCTGTGAGTCTGGCACACAGACAAGTGATGCAGTGCATATTTTGTTGACACATTCCAGATAGGCATTTTCCCTGCACTGTAGTGTTGTAGGCATTGCCACCCTGCTCATTGTATTACATTGTGTTTTATGTGTAGTCTGCTGTTTGTGTGCATTGTGGGATATGCACCTTTGAGCCAGTAGGCTGCTTGCTCATTTTATCGTGACATTGCATGTCTTTCTGGTATGCAGACTCAATAGATGGTTTCTCACATGGTGTATACACAGCGACGGCTCACGGTGGGAGTGCTGCAGGGCATTGGTGCGGTGCAGTGGTGCAGGTAGGGGGAGTGGCAGGATGGGGTGTAATGGATTTGGACATATGAGGGCTGGATTTAGGTTAGTGAATAAATTATTTTAAGTAGTTACCTTGCACTTGCTGCATCGCTGAGTTGGCAATGCAGCAAGCGCCAGCTAATTAGTTGGATTTATTTATGGACTTACCTAACTCAAGCCCGTCGTGTGTCCTACCCCACTACTCCCATCCGGCCCCTCACTTGCCCTGCACTACCACCCCACACCACCGCCCGCAGCACTCCCACTGCAAGCCGTCACTGTGTACACAGGACTACATCTCCTGGACAAGCAGGCAGACACATTTACTGGAGATGTGGCAGGATGTCTTCATGGCCCCCTTGCCTTATCAGCACACATATACATATCGTCTGCACAGGGCCACATCTCTCTGATACTAAACATGGGGATGCAGTGTGTGTGTGACTGATCATGTGCATGAGTGGGCATGCCACCACCAATGTCAGCAGACATGCAGCATTGTGCACGTGTGCAGTTGTGTCAACCCTGATGCACATGCACAATCTTGCACACAACTCCAACATACGGGCACATGCATATGCATGGTGTTGAAGTGAGAGGACCTTTTTGACAGCCTGCCGCATCTCAAATAAATGTGTGCCTTTGCTCTTTCACATAGGCCTTATTGTGTGCTGTGAAATGATACTTGGGCTATATTTGTTTGACTTTTCAGAGCACATTTCTAGGTCTGTGAGCCCACCAATATGTGTCTTGGAATGTATTGGTTGAGTAGGGTGTTATGTGTCTTTGCCATCTTGGCCAAGGGGATCTGTGACAAGTACGACATTCATTGTGGGTGTGCACTGCAATGTATTTAATTGTGCATGGGTGCCATTGGGCCCATATCCCCTGTCCCCCCAGTTCCTGGTTGGTACTCACTCTGTTGCTGTTGTGACTTCTCCTGTCCAGCAGTATCCTGTCCCAGAACTCCAATCACCGTCTCTTCACTGATGACAGCGGACACCTGTTCCTCCAATGGATCCAGCCCCTCCTGTAGTGCTGGACTCCCAACTCAAGTCTACATTGCTGCTTTCAGGTTGGCTGCAAGTTTCAACTTGGTTTTGCGCTTGACATCATGTCAGCACTTCTTGCAATGGTCCACTGTCCTCCTCACCTCTCCGACAACATTCACCTTGGACACGATGGACTGCCATATTGCATTTTTTTTTTTATAATTCTTTTTTATTGAAAATTCAAGAGAAAACAGAAAAGGTCATGTTACACATTCGGTCAAGTATTCCCAAGCCGTGTAGCCCAGCGTCCCCAACATGCAGTAGTAAAATACAGTGATTTTTCGTACATCTCTGCGACAGTCACAATTTGTTAAGTTCATGGCGTCAATGGTTCGTCAAGGGTGGGGACGAATGGGGGTTCTCACACGTTTCCACGATATTCATTCCACTAAGTCCAGAACGCTATCCATTGCCATATAGCATTTTTGGTTGCCAATGACACAGTGGAGGTGACAAAAAGTTGTTGTTGGTGTTCGGTCACCTCCGCAATCAGGACCTGGTTTTCCTGCTGACTGAACCGCGTCTTCCTCTTCCTCTTCTCCTTGGACTTCCCCTGGGTCTCTGGGTGTTTGTGGGGTTGTTGGTGGCCTCTGTGCTTGGTCCAGCTTCCTCCATTGCTTCTTTCAAAACTTCCTACTTTTTTTTTTGTTGGTGTTTGGGCAGCTTAGCGGATATTTTATAGTGATTTTTCCCGCCTACCTTGAGAAATACAAGCCTGGCGCTGGTTAGCGATTCGTTTTGGATCCCTAATTGGACCATCGCCACTTTTTAAACAATAGCGTGAGAATATTTACCACGCTGATCTTATTGCTTGACTTTTGACCCGGTACAGGAAACTATCGCCTGCTAGCGCGTGTTGTGAATACACCGCCAACAAGGCGATAATTTCCGGCATTACACAGCGATAAAAAAGTCACGCTAACCGAGCTTAGCGATAATTATCGCCGTTTGTTGTGAATATCCCCCTCAAATTAAAATAAGATAAAAGTTTGTGGTGCTAACATAACTTAAAAATTACTGTCTCCCAAAACAACATATCTTACGCATCCTCAACGAAGATGGAATACTAGGTTACACAAGGAAACAAGCATTTGCTATGCAATAGGTCTCGCATTTTAGAAACTTTGACCTATTGGTATTGTAAATGACAATGCCTCTTAGGTGTTGTTTGTTAAACACATAAATAAAAGGCATTGTCATTTACAATGCCAATAGCTCAAAATCTCGCATTGCGAGACCTATTGCTTTACAAATGCTTGTTTTCCCCGTACGCAAGATAAAAAGAGCCTCTGCCCCGTCAACATTTAGGATGGGAGGGACTGAAAGCGCTCCCAGAACCAGCACTAAAAGTAAGTCTTGCCATTTTCCACTTTATTTAAATGCACTGCGTGTTCTCGCCATATGTGGCTACACAAGTGTTTCCGCCATTTAGTTCTCGTTTGCTAATCCTAACGCTGGCTCCTTTTCTATCAAAATTAGATAAACCTAGGAACACAGCATTTAACACATGCAGGTATTTAGGATGATAGTTCATCCTGTATAAAAAATCAATTAAAATTGTGCTCTTTGTAAACCATAGGCACATTCAGCAAGAATAATGCATGCTTCTCTGGCAATTTTTACTAAGGGTGAGCCGACATCAGAGATCTTTTTTTCTGCATTACAGAACAGCAGGAATTGATTAATTGATCACATATATACTCTGTAAGCAATAATACACGTAGTCATTATATTCTGTGTCCACAAACAACCAATACATTTTTTTTCCACGTCATCACTGAATACTGTGCAACCTACACACAAACGGTGATGTATATCTCGAATGAGTTGTTCAGTGATCAAGGGTACTTAGTTACATAGGTATAGATGTACATAAGGGTGATATTGAGAACAGTAGGTATGAATGAAAGTATGTTTCACTGTTCTATTCTATTTTCAGCAGGACAGTGTATTCGTCAAACATTCACAGAGTAAATATACTATTGAGGTACCCAGCCAGGGGCAAGTGTCCTTACTGGCTCAGAACAGGGATCTAATCAAGTTTGTGGTCCTGACGAAAGCCATCAACCTGTATGGGAGTAAGTAGGATGAAACATGTTGACCATATGTTCATATGGATGTGAGGCACAACAAACTCTTCCCCATACAAATCTATTTCTCTTTTTTAACCTTACCGCTACCTCAATTTTAAAAAATGTATCGTCTTTTGGGACAAGAGGTAATTTTGGATCACAGGTTCTTTGTCACAGATCCCACACCGTCTCTGCATTTGGAGACGTCTCCTCCTGGTGGAGTGTAGACCCAATGATGACGCTATTGGTTACCAGTGCGCCAGAGAGAATGACATGCCACTGACCAAAAGTAACTGTTGAGGGTCCCCAAAAGGATTTTCTAGAGAGACTCCTTTAAGCGATAATGGGTTTTCCCACTCCTTTTGATGTTTGGTGATACTCTTTTGGGAAGCTCTGTGGCAAACCTTCATTCTCTGCTTCTCTCTCCCCCATTGATATCTCCAGGTATCATGGTGGTACGCAGCTGCGGGAGATTTTGTCTCGAAGTGATATTAATCCTGCCCTTGACCACAGTGTAAATTCACTGGAGATCTGGAGGATGCAGTCCCTTTTGTTGGACACTGAGAATCATAAGACAAGACAAACTAGATAATCTCTAACTCTTCATTTCTTATTGGACTTGATATACACAGGTAGTCTAAACAAGGCAGAAAATCTGGGGCTTACCTATACAGATAAAGAAATCAACTCTATACTTTCAGGTCCACCCCTACTCACTGATTTCTGTGTCACACAGGCCAAACTGAAGATTGGGATTGCCTGACGGAATTAAAGAAAGAACAGGTTCACGGAATAATGATAACCAAATACTTACGTGCCAACGCAACACCCGGAGGACTGTGGATGAATAATGTCCTACAGATCTTCTTGACAGACACGGTTTCCAGAAAAGATTGGGCGTTAATATTGGGATGCTGCACACGAGACTGGATTGTCTTAACAATTAGACTCTCTCTCTGATGCAATCACTATAAAAATTCAGATCAGTGAAAGCAAACTTAAGACAATGATACACATAACTGTCTTCAAAAAGAAACTAGAAGAAATCAACAATGACATGACTGAGAAGAAAGATTTCCACATGTAAAGTAAGATACAGAAGTTGGGTAAGGACCTGAAATGCTTTTCTCAAGAAGAGCTCTACCCATACATCAAAGAGGACTATCGCCCACCCAATGATTGTGAAGAGGACCATGCAAATTACAACTCCACAGAAGGCAGCTTCTTGATCTCAATAGGATGGAACAGCAGTGATGAGACTAGGGGGTGATGCAGATTAGGAGGCAGGAATAGAGGAAGAGGCAGTGGCTGCCAGCAAACTTGGCATGAACCATTTTTTAATACCGAGCCCACTCTATACTTTCAACCTGTTGGAAAGTAGGATCTGCTTCTATGGTTACCCTCACTTCTTTTTGCCTGGTGCTAAACTGTATTTGACTAGTCTGACTGGGATCCTGCTAATCGGGACCCCAGTCTATCTGCTTTCTCCCTAAATTGTTGTGTTTAGTACTTAGGTGCATTCCGGATTGGATACTGGGGTACCCTTATAAGTCCCCAGTATATGGTAGTAAGGTACCCAGTGCATAGGTACCTACAGGCCTGCCATTACAGCCTGTTTAAACTGGTGCTAGTACCACTTACTAAAGATATAGGTTCCCTATATCTAGGGTCACTGCACTTAAAACCTATTAGTCACCTCTATAGCAGGCCTTTGCAATCTTGGAGGCAGGTGCTTGGTTCTAAGTGAGAGGATGCCCCTGCATGAGCAAGACACCCCTGCAGCCTACAGAGTCCATTCTCCTGGGTTGTCAGTGAAGCAGCCATATACCATATAGAGGAGCACTACGTAATTATGTGACGACCATCTAAAAAATAACTGCAACAAATCCTATCATGTTTGGTATCAAACATGTTGAAATCATACCCCCACACCATAAACAATGTGGGAGGTATTATTCCAAGCACTGGAAGAGCCCTCAGTTAGGCTCTCAGTGTTCCTGGTGCCAGCCTTCTAGACTCGGACAACACAAAATGGTTGCTGCCAACCAGAGACATATTTTTACCTTCCTGCTGCTGAACCAAGCTCAAGCAGAGGTAGGTCAAACAATAGGCATTCTGTCACAGGGAGATGTGACCACCTCCCAGAGAGGTTTTGGTGTATTGGGACCGAGTGGGTGCCCTTGTCAGCACCAGAAAGATTGCATGAGGGGCACACTCGGTGTCCACATGCGTAGTTGAGTTCAAACCAGTTCTTGGAGCCATTGGCTCCCGCTCTGGCGCGAAACTGGACAAAGGACATG
This sequence comes from Triturus cristatus, assembly GCF_964204655.1. Lineage (NCBI taxonomy): Eukaryota > Metazoa > Chordata > Amphibia > Caudata > Salamandridae > Triturus > Triturus cristatus. Next base: position 78,049,882 of record NC_140583.1, read on the forward strand.
GACGTTAACTCTCCCCTGTCCAGACCCTCCCCTGAATCTTCCCAACTATTTCCCTAGGGTACTTAAGGGCTGAGCTGGGTGTAGGTCCCTAGATTCGTCGTGGGATAAGATTCAGATCAGTCACCACTTCTACTTCTACCGTCTGGGTACCCTGGACTTCGCTGGACTTCGTTTGGGCCTGACTTCGTCTCCCTTCCAGTCTTCTGCATTGTCTGTGCCTGTGCATCATACAGGAACCTACCAAGGCCTGAGAAGCATCAAGGACATCTGAAGGAATCTCCCTTGGAGTTAAGGAGTCACTCTCCTGCATTCACAGGCACATCAAGTAAGTCAGCCGGTCTGCTGATCCTGAGCTCCTCCGGACTCCAAAAGGTTCTTCAACACAGGTGCTGGTTTACCACAGCTCTCGAGGCCTACCCTGCTCTCTTACCAAGTTTGTGGCCAGTATCCCTCATGGAAGTTGAAATGACCAAACCCCTGTGCACTGTGTCAACTTGCAGTTGCAAAGGCTTGTTGGATTCCTTCCAAGAAGATCTTCGGACTCCAAGTAGCCCCAACCTCGAGCACCTCCAGTGACCAGAATCGCCTGCCACTCCGCATCGTGTGCATCGTGGCCTGCATCTTTTGGTGAGCTGCTTTAGGTCTACTTGCGTCTTCAGTGCCTCTGGCCTGTGGGTCCGCTTGAGGGTCACACTTGCTTCTTATGGGCTCCCCTGATTCCTCAGGGCCTGCGGTGACTCCGCTGCTGGTGGTGGTGAGTCGTCCATCCTGCAACACCTGACATCGGAGGGCATTCGCCTTCCAAGTCTCCTGGTCACTCCCAAGTGACAGAGACTCTGTCCCCTCTGCTTGCAGGTACCTCTCATCTAGAATCCACCTTTGGATTCCACCGGACACTTTCTCCTTCTTCAGCAGCGGCACTTTCCTTAAGTCCTCCATTGGGTTCGACAGCCGTCTCCGACACCACTTCACACGTTTGCACCCAGCTTTCCTGGTGTAGGTAACGTGGATACTAGAGTATCCAGGGGTGGGGTGGCTCTCCAACCTTCTGTCTTCCACAGGATTTTTCAGGGTCCACTGGGATGGGTCCTTAATCTTTAAAAATCCCTACGGGACTTACACATAGAGTTGTACGGAGCACATGATCGTGTTTACACACTGCACACGCTCTACCCCGGGACCCACAGTGTATTTCGTGCTAATTACTGTATTTCTATGCAAAGTATTGTGTGCATTGTGTTTACCTCCGTGTAGGAGATATCTAAATGTGTTAGCGAGTATTCTATAATAAATACATATTTTATAAATACCTTGTGTGGTTCTTTTTCACTTAATCGATACTATAAGAGTGTATTCTGATAAAACAAGCTGCTTAACACTCCTTCTAGACTAAGCCTGAAGGTTGCTCTGCACAGCTACCACTTGGAGAGCTTTTTAAGTTTGTCTAAGACCTCTTAAATCACCGTAAGGGTTGTCTGAACTGGTGAAGGGTGCCCACTTACATAAGTGGACATCATATACCAGGCCAGCTTCTCACACCATGATTTTGGGGATTGATGAACCCCTATATGGGAGGTCAACCACCTCACATTCCACCCAGGCAAAGACATCCTTTTTTTAGGACGATGTCAATACTAATGATGTAGGGCTTGAACGGTTGTGGTATGATCTTGGACACTTTGGATTTCCCGACGTTCACAGTTGTGCCGGCTCCACAAGAACTGACCATTCTTAAGCTTGAGATATTGCAGGGGGTCCTGGAACTGTTGGGACCAGAAGTTATTTTGGACTGATTCAAGAGTGTTGTAAAGCAGGAGAAAGAAAATAACCTAGATCCGAGTGGAAGAAGAATAAAATTAGGGACTTTCCGTTATAGAACGAAGAAAAGTTAGGGAGGGTTTGCCAAAGTTCACAAAAGAGACATTAATGAGAAAGAGACTTACCATTTCAGAGACTGTATTGGACATTGAGTATATTCCGAAGATGGCAGATCCTACAAACACACATCGTAGGGCTAGATTGATAATAGGCACATTGGTAGGAGTTGTGATAGCCACTATATTTGCAGTAGTGATAAGTTCATACATGGTGGCTCACAGGCAGGAGGGGAAGGTTCAGGGAGCACCTACACCCATTACCCCAGGACAGAGAGGTGTCAGTATCAGAGAACAGGGAACATCAAAGTTAAGGGAGGACCGCAGACTCCACATGGATTTGTCGAAGGGTGATTTTAAACTTAATGCCTATGCGAAGTTGTTGTACGAATATGTTGATGCGATGGATGTGAAGGATTGTTATGTGTGTATGCAGTTGCCTGCTTCCGTAGATGAAGGTATCAAGTATCATCACCTCCCATTGACCTATGGGATTTCTTGTAGTTTATTGCTTAGTTTATTTTACGACAGGAGACAGTTCGAGTATTTCTTTTCAAATTTTGATACGGTACTTCCTGAAGTTCCAGCAATCAAGCATTTGAATAAGTACGATTATTATAAGAAGGACGACAGACTTCTGAAGTATTTTAGACCTACTGTGAAGTTGGATACTGCGCATGCTCACAGGCATAACCTGACATGTGCGTTATCTGAGACGGAGAAGAAGTTCATTGATCAGGTAGAGGACAGATATAGAAAGTTGACCCAGACACGAGACACCGGAGATAGTCCAGTAGATTGGACTGAGGAGGAGAAATCTCACAAGTCCAAGGGAAGCTATGGACCAATAGCATTAGATGAAGTGCAGAAAGGGAATTTGTGTATTGGACGGCCTCAATCAGCCAAGGAGAAGGTTGCAGTAGGACATAGCACTTGCTCTCAGACTTTCACTATGGAGGCTTCTGTTAAGGACTTTATGCAAGGTCCAGTAGAAGTGATTCCGACAGTGTATTATGTATGTGGAAAGAATGCTTATGTCAGACTGCCTGCAAATTGGTATGGCATATGTTATTTGGCCATCATATTCCCGAAGATTTATCACAAAGAGGACTTGGAGTTGTTAGAGACAAGACAACATTCTAGGAGACGTAGGACTGTAAAGGCAGGTGCAGTGATTGGTGACTTATATGGAGCAATGATACCTAGTATGGGTGTGGTGTTGAATGACGTGAAGATCAGAAGGTTGGCAACTGTAGTTGATGAGCTGTCTATGAATACGGCGAGGTCTTTGTTGTTGGTGACGGGAGAGATGTTGTCGATACGGAATATGGTTATGCAGAATCGCCTTGCGTTAGACGTGTTATTAGCTAAGGAGGGTGGGGTCTGTAAATTATTGAAGGTTCAAGAATGCTGCACATATATTCCAGACAATACGAAGGAGTTGGGGAAGTACTTAGACAACATCACAACAATTCACAAGGAAATTATTCATTTGACGGAGGAGAATGTGTGGGAAAAGATTGGACAGGGATTTGGAAGAGTGGGAACATGGTTTGCGAATTTGGGAAGAGGATTTCTTGTATCAGTGTTGAAGCCCATTATCATTGCTGTAGTTTGTGTGATTTGTTTGTGGGGATGCGTGAAAGCGTGGAAGTGGTATCAAGGAGGCAAAGTTGAAAGAGCTCTTAAAGCAAATGAGAAAAGGATGGCTAAGTTTCAGGATCAGCAATATGAGAGTCTTAAGAGAATGGAGGGAGTTCGACATGGCAGAGTCATAACCAGTACCGTTTAAATCAGTTCTAAAGAAGGAAGATTGTAATGGTGTGATGACAGATGTCATCAAAGGGGGGGAACTGATGTAGCGCTTGAACGGTTGAAAATTGTAGGGGTGCGTTATATTCACTGTTAGTCGGCACCCGTATATAATCAAATGTGTACTCAGGTATTTTGTGCGAAATGTATTAAGAATTGTATAACCTAAATTGATTTAAATAGAAGTGTTAGCTATGTACAAGCATATTGTGAATGTATTAGAGAAATGCATGAGAGCTTGGTATGTATAAACTCCAGGCGATGTTAAAATGTGTAGCCTAGAATACGTGATTGTAGACTGTTTAGTTTAACCATACATTAAAAGAAAGACGTAAATGTCAATAGTGTGATTTAGACATGCTTGTGTAACCGAAGTAGTGGCCAGAATTCACATATATCGTTGAGGCGAAAGGCCTGTTATTTTCTTATGTTAGCCGAGGGCAATAGGCCAAAAAGGATTTATTCCAGTAGAGGTTTTAGGCTGTAGTAAATTGCAAAGTTAAAAGATGTGAAGTATGTCTGCATTGCATGATCTCACCCCAGGTGCAAGGACAGTTGCTCGTTAGTAGAGAAGTTCTTTGTTCACAAATTGACTTATGTAGTTAAAGCCAGACATGGGAGTGCATTGGAATGTGCCAATCGTAACTCCTAGTGCGGACGGTGTCTGGGACTCAAGGCCAAGCTGATGGACGATGGAACTGGACAGCGCTCTATGGAAAATTACTGAAAGACGACCCGGCTGAAGAGGAGGTGCAAAGGGCGTGTTCTGAGATTCGGGGTTCTGTATTAGGGAAAGCGCCCCGAGGGTGGAGGCAGAACAGCGCAGCCCAGAGCAGAGAAGAGTTAGGCGAGGAGCTAGAGGGGGCAATTTTAGATCAAGCTCTCTAAGTGAAGACTTCTTAGGAAGTTTCACTCTGACACCTTTTTCTCGATTGAGGGTCTCAAGGGATTGCTAAGTAGGGATGTCATCTAGTACAGAGTAGGGACAGAGATGGTACGGTCCAGTGTCCCTAATATCGACATTGGCTTGGTAGTTTTCTACCTCATGCTTTTAGAAATTGTGCTTTTAGTTATTTTTAGTCGTATGCGGATTCTTCGTAGAGTAGCCTTTGTGTTAGTGCCTATGTACTTGTTGTGCCTCGTATTGAGGAGTTTGTATCTTCAAATTTTTAAGCTGATAATAAAAGCCAGAGAGCCAAGAGATTAAGTCTCGAGTCCTTAATTATGACAAATTGCGGACAGCATTTTTTGATAATTGTGTTTATTCCCTCCACGCTATTTGGCAAGTAAAAAGTTCCATCCGACCAGAGTGGGTTCTAGTAGATAATTGACGGATACTAAAATGGGCCGGAGCAGTTGGTAGCAGAGACGGATGGTTACTTCCGATAGCGAGGGACGATTAGATTAGATAAGGATAAGTGATCCTTGAGGCCCAAAGACGATAAGTGATGGTAAATCATCAGATGGTGAGCGAGAGACGACGGCGGCAGATGGGCGTCGACGGCGAGTAGCAGTGCGGCAGGAAGCAGCAGTTCCAGGAGTGAGTATGAACAAAATGAGATGTTGTAGATTGCGGTGTTGATTTGTTGTGTGATGTCTTGCGGAGTTGATGTGTATGTTGAGTGATTGTGAGATCAGGCTGTGAGCGCGCGCAGCCTGGGAGTTGTGGTGTAGAAGACACCTGAGATAGATTTTGTTGACCACCCAAAGGGGATCGTGAGGTACCATCGATCACCTGGACCGATATAGGGGGAGCGAACGTGTGTGTGTATGGCAGCTTAACGCTGGTCGTGGGTTGTTGTGTGTGGATCGGAGTGTTAGTAACCTATCAGTGGCGATCTGTCTGGCCGGACGGGGGCAGACGGGCGCCAATCGAGGTCAACAAGGTCGAGAGACTGTGGACGAACAGTCAGAGGCTGTGGACGGACAGCCAGAGAAGTAACTTAATCGGTTATTTCAGTGTACGAATGGGATGAGAGTAGGCATGAAACGTGTTTGGAGAAGGGAACTGCTGCGAACGAAGGAAGGTGACGTCAGAGAGTGTCACGCTGTGATAGGCCGGTTGGTGTGAGTCGCGCTGTTATTGGAGGATTTAAGAGTAGGAAGTAAACAGAGCGCGAGATCGAATTTGCTTGCCATGAAGTGTCTTAAGGCTTTACGGGAATTGTGTAGAGGCGACAAGCATGTGATCACTTGGAAGAGAGAAGAAGCCCCTCCCGAGGATACCCCAGCAAATTACATGGCAAAGAATGTGGGGTTACATACCATAGTTTGGATCGAGAATTGGCACAAGATTACACAAGGTGAAGGGGAACTAGCTTTCCCGAGGTATGGCTCATTTAGACTAGCGGTGCTGTACCAGCTGAAGTCGGTGATGGGGTCCTTAAGACCCTTGCCAAGACCAACACAGTTCGAAGCACTACATGCGTGGATTAGAGCAGCGCATGATAAAGAAAAGGGAAGGAGTCAGGAGAGGATGAGAAAATCGATCAGGGCATTTCAGGATGCCAAGTAGGATGCAGCGGAGAAAAGGTGGAGAGTGCAGGCAATTGAGGAAGAGAAACTGTATCCCTTACTAATAGATTAGACGGGGATAAGGCATGTGAAGGCACAGGACGAAGAAAGTGACTCCGATGACGGAGTATTGGAAAGATTGTTGGAGGAGAGACCACCTCCTTACAATCCAGAAGAAGCAGACGACAGGTGGGGCGAGAGAGGGGAAACTAGAACGGTAACCATTCAACCCGAGAATCGAGTAGAAGGGTTGGTCTCGTTTGGAACGGAGAGTCCACGGAGTCAGTCTGAGGCTAGTGGGAGGATTGAGAGAGAGATGAGGTTACAAGATGCATTGAGGGTACCGGTCACCATTGGACCGATTGTGTCGATTTATAGTCCGGAATATTGTGGTTCCGGGGGATCTGTGGAACGCATGCAAGGTTGCCGTTGATTGGCCGGACTATGAGCCTGATAGGAACATGCATACAAATGGCCCGTCGCCAGCGGTGATGAGGCTGTCTGATAAGGTAATTACCTGGTTGAAATCGAAGGTTTCACCCCAAGACATTGACTGGGTGAAAATAGACAGGACAGTGCAGGAACCAAAGGAGACAGTACATGAGTTTTATGAGAGACTCTTGAAGGCTTTCAAGCAGTACAGTGGCCTAGACGAGCTGGAGACGAAAGATATGGGACAATTTGTTTCTAAGTTCGTGCTGGGTTTGAAGCCCGAGGTTAGTCTCATGATACAGCAGCATTTGATCTGTTGGCAGAATAATCTCGTGGAGGAAATCTTGCCGTACGCTAGGTACTGCACGGATGAGATTGAGTCGAAGCACAAGAAGATGAAAGATAATTTGTTGCTTATACAGATGCAAGCTGCTCAGGGACCGCCGAATGGGAGTCCGGTGGTAAGGAGACAGGGAAATTATCAGACAGGAAATCAGAACGTGCAGGGTCAGGGAAGGCCAAGGCCCATAGACCCTAGGACAGGCATAGATGTAGCGATACTGAAAAAGACGACTGCTTGTCACCAGTGTCACCAGGTGGGACACTGGAGGCGCGAGTGTCCCCTGAACACCTGGAACCAGCAACAGATGGAGGAAGGAATAGCTCAGGTCCCTGGGGCGGACCAGGTACAGACGGTGACTACACCGATAATGATGACAGGGGGGACCGGCATCTCGCAAGTGCAGGTTCCCCAGCCACCTAGGATACAAAACATACAGCAGGGAGCTCGAACTTATTTGCAGATGCCCATGTTTGAAGTAAGCGAGGAGAAGGATATGGATTTGCTGGCCCGGTTGAGTTTAAGCCAAGATGATGACTGCATACGTAGGGCAATTTTAGAGGTAGATCAGAGAGGACCCTTTGTGGAAGCAGAGCTTGACGGCCACCCTACGACCTTTTTGGTCGATACGGGGGCTACGAGGTCGACTATAAGATCGGCAGTAGTTCCGGGGGTAGCCCTTTCTGGGGAAAGTATACAGGTTGTTGGGGTGGCGAATAAGAGGCTAGTTAGCCCTTTGACAGAACCGATTCCAGTCAGGATAGGAAGTTTTAGGGATCGACACCAGTTCGTGGTGTGCGATTCTAGTCCTGTTTGTTTATTGGGGAGAGATTTGTTATGCAAGCTCAATTGCACAATCTACTGTACCCCGAAAGGAGTAGAGGTACAGACAAGAGATGATGACGCGACCTTTAAGGTTGCAAATCAGCGGGTGTGTGTGGAAATGTACCCAGCTTTGACGGTGGAGGAGCTTCCACTTGATTTGAGGGACTCAGTGTCCATTGATGTGTGGGACCTAAGTGGGGAGGAGATTGGCTTAGTCAGGGGAGTAGAACCAGTGAAGATACAGGTCAAGCCAAACGCGGAATTCCCGAGAACCCCTCAGTATAAGTTATCCCCTGAAACGATTGCAGGGATTAAACCTGTGATCGAGTCTATGATTAAGCAGGGAATACTGGTGGAAATCATGGGTAGTCCATGCAATTCGCCCATTATGGGACTGCAGAAACCAAGTGGGAAGTTCAGGATAGTGCAAGATTTGCGGAAAATAAATGACATAGTTGTTCCATGTTGTCCAGTGGTACCGAATCCATCTGTGATCCTGTTTCAGATCCCATGTGAGGCTGAATGGTTCACAGTGATTGACTTGTGTCAAGCATTTTTTTCGATTCCCCTACATGAAGAGAGCAGATTTATTTTTGCATTTAGACTAGAGAACCGTGTGTTAACGTGGTGTCGTATCCCACAGGGGTATACGGAGAGCCCATCGATTTTTAATCAACTTTTTAAGAAAAAACTCGAAAGTCTTGTGTTGCCACAAAACTCAGTTTTAGTGCAATACATTGATGATCTGCTTGTTGCGTCGGAAACAGAAGACGCTTGCAGAACCTATACGATTGCGTTGTTGAACTTCCTGGGAGAAAATGGTCACAAGGTGTCCCCAAACAAGCTGCAATACTGTTTACCTGAGGTACAGTATTTGGGGCACAGAATTGAGAAGGGTAAAAGGAAGGTGTCTCCAGATCGCATTGATGCGATTCTGAGAATGCCAGTTCCCTCGACGCAGAGGGAAGTTAGAATGTTTTTGGGAATGGTGGGCTATTGCCGCCAGTGGATCCCAAACTTTTCCTTTGAAGCAAAGCCTTTACAGCGGCTGACGCGAAAGGATGTAAGTGATCCGGTACCATGGGACGACGACTGTTTGAAATCATTTCTGAGGCTGAGAGAAGCCTTATGTAGCGCTCCTGCGTTGGGAATGCCGGATTACAACAAGGCATTTGCATTATTCTGCTGCGAAAGAGAAGGTTGCGCATTAGCAGTGTTAACTCAGAATCATGGAGGTGTCCGTAGACCAGTTGCCTATTTTTCAGCTTTCCTAGATCCGGTAGCTTCTGCGTTGCCCGGATGTCTCAGATCCGTTGCGGCAACGGGTGTCAGCATCGATGTGAGAGCATTGTGATGGGCCATCCTCTTACTGTACATGTGCCTCATTCTGTTGAACTGTTGATGACTAGGACTAAAACACAGCACCTCACAAATAATAGGCTGACTCGTTATGAGCAAGTTATCCTTGCAGCCGATAATGTGATATTGAAGAGGTGTGCTGTTTTAAATCCTGCTACATTGTTACCTGTTTCAAATGTAGATGATAATGAAGATTGTGAGGACCATGATTGTCTCGATGTGACTGAGCTATGCACCAAACCGAGACCAGACATTGTCGATGAACTGCTCCCAGTTTCGGATGAGATCTTCTTTGTGGACGGTTCATGTTTAAGAGACAGTGTCGGTCGATTGAGAGCAGCGTTTGCTGTATGTACCATCGCGGGGGTGGTTGAAGCCGCTTGTTTAGAAGGAGTACACTCCGCGCAGGTGGCTGAACTTATCGCTTTGACTCGTGCCTGTGTGGCAGCTGATAAGATCCGTGTAACGATTTACACGGACAGCCAATATGCGTTTGGTGTGGTTCATGACTTCGGACAGCTATGGTCCCAGAGGGGGTTTATGACGTCTTCAGGTTCACCCATTAGAAATGGTGACTATGTGCGGAAATTGCTTGAAGCATTGCAAGGTCCTGATGAAATTGCTGTTGTTAAATGTGCTGCACACACAAAGGGAAATGATTTTGTTTCATTGGGTAACAATTATGCCGATGAAGTAGCCCGGTTTTGTGCAGAGCAGGGATGTAATTACACGGAGACTCACATTGAGGAAACTGAGGAGAAAATGGTGTATGATCAGATGTTAGCAATGGCAGACTCATGGGAGGAATTGAAACAGCTGCAGGAAGGGGTCTCGGATCAGGAGCGAGACAGTTGGATACGAGCTGGATGCGAGAAAGGAGATGTGGATATATGGGTTTCGAATGATGGACGAGCGGTGTTGCCGGAATGTTTATTGAATCCCATGGCGAGGTTGATACATGGTGCTGTACATCTTGGTAGAGACGCAATGATGAGAGTGTTTCGTCAGACTTGGTACAACCCAAAGTTTCGGGCAGTGGCCGAAACCGTGTGCCAGAGGTGTGTCACTTGTCAACAGATGAATGTAGGAAAGAGGACAGCTGTGACGTTGAGTCACATAGGGAGGTTGGGTGGACCTTTCAATAGGATGCAGCTGGATTTCGTTGAAATGCCGAAGTGTAATGGGTTGAGGTACATATTAGTGATAGTATGTGTTTTTTCCAGGTGGGTGGAGGCATACCCTACACGCAGATGTGACACACTCACGGTAGCAAAACTATTATTGAGAGAACTCATTCCAAGGTACGGGTTCCCGACGTCCTTTGAATCGGACAGAGGAACTCATTTCCACAGTGAAGTCATGAAGTTGCTTTGTGCTGCCTTGAATATAGATCAGAGGTTACATTGTAGCTATAGACCAGAAGCTTCAGGGATAGTGGAGCAGGTGAATGGAACTCTGAAGGCTCGGATGGCGAAAGTGTGTTCGTCAACGTCCCTGAAATGGCCTGACGCATTGCCTTTGGTCCTCATGAGCCTCCGAAGTGTGCCTGATAGAAGGACTGGATTGTCACCCCATGAAATCCTCATGGGGAGAGCGATGCGTTTGCCTGCAATACCTGCCACTGCTCTGATAAATATCACTGATGATATGATCCTGGACTATTGTAAAGGCCTTGCTGACGTGGTCCGTTCTGTGTCTCAGCAGGTGCAGACAGCAACGGTTCCAGCTGCGAGTGACCTGTGCCACGACTTATGCCCAGGAGATTGGGTCCTAGTCTGCAAGCACGTGAGGAAGAGTTGCCTGGATGCTAGGTGGCGAGGACCGTTTCAAGTGATCCTCATCACGAACACAGCAGTAAAGTGTGGAGGTTTACCGAACTGGGTGCATGCTTCCCATACCCGTAGAGTTCCAGCACCCTTGGAAGATACAGCCCCTCTCCCGAACGAAAACCCAGCTGAGGTGGCAGAGCCATCCGAGAGGGTAAGTCAAGCTGTGAGGGTTGCTGAAGCAGCTGGTGGTGCACTGAATCAAGCTGAAGGAGAACGTGAGAGAAGCACCGAACCAGAAACAGGAGAAGAAATAAGAGGTGCAGTGGGCAGTACTGAATCGAGTTCTGCCGAGGAAGAAGAGATCAGTGCACAGGGTATCGAGGAGAAGACCGGAGGTGCCACAGAAGCAGAAAGGGTTTGGCCCGCAAGACAGAAACGGGTAAACCTCAGGTTGGCGCCGAGCACAGATCTTGCACCAGTTTCGGAGGAGCCAGAAGCAGAATCGAATGACGAGGAGCATCCTCAAGGTACTTTGAGAAGGTCAAAGAGAACTAGAGTGCCAAGTCAGAAGTACGCTTCACCAGAGTGGGCATATCCAGTGACTGATGCCAGGCTTACCGAGCACGGGAAGATTGAGGTCAATGACATTGGTCAGCAGTGCTCCGTTTCCGAGAGTAGAAGTGTAGCTGAGAATTCCGGGATTGGAGATCGATGGAATCCTGACCATCAACATCCCGAATCCACCATTTCTGAGCCTCATTCGTGGTATGATCTTGGACACTTTGGATTTCCCGACGTTCACAGTTGTGCCGGCTCCACAAGAACTGACCATTCTTAAGCTTGAGATATTGCAGGGGGTCCTGGAACTGTTGGGACCAGCAGTTATTTTGGACTGATTCAAGAGTGTTGTAAAGCAGGAGAAAGAAAATAACCTAGATCCGAGTGGAAGAAGAATAAAATTAGGGACATTCCGTTATAGAACGAAGAAAAGTTAGGGAGGGTTTGCCAAAGTTCACAAAAGAGACATTAATGAGAAAGAGACTTACCATTTCAGAGACTGTATTGGACATTGAGTATATTCCGAAGATGGCAGATCCTACAAACACACATCGTAGGGCTAGATTGATAATAGGCACATTGGTAGGAGTTGTGATAGCCACTATATTTGCAGTAGTGATAAGTTCATACATGGTGGCTCACAGGCAGGAGGGGAAGGTTCAGGGAGCACCTACACCCATTACCCCAGGACAGAGAGGTGTCAGTATCAGAGAACAGGGAACATCAAAGTTAAGGGAGGACCGCAGACTCCACATGGATTTGTCGAAGGGTGATTTTAAACTTAATGCCTATGCGAAGTTGTTGTACGAATATGTTGATGCGATGGATGTGAAGGATTGTTATGTGTGTATGCAGTTGCCTGCTTCCGTAGATGAAGGTATCAAGTATCATCACCTCCCATTGACCTATGGGATTTCGTGTAGTTTATTGCTTAGTTTATTTTACGACAGGAGACAGTTCGAGTATTTCTTTTCAAATTTTGATACGGTACTTCCTGAAGTTCCAGCAATCAAGCATTTGAATAAGTACGATTATTATAAGAAGGACGACAGACTTCTGAAGTATTTTAGACGTACTGTGAAGTTGGATACTGCGCATGCTCACAGGCATAACCTGACATGTGCGTTATCTGAGACGGAGAAGAAGTTCATTGATCAGGTAGAGGAGAGATATAGAAAGTTGACCCAGACACGAGACACCGGAGATAGTCCAGTAGATTGGACTGAGGAGGAGAAATCTCACAAGTCCAAGGGAAGCTATGGACCAATAGCATTAGATGAAGTGCAGAAAGGGAATTTGTGTATTGGACGGCCTCAATCAGCCAAGGAGAAGGTTGCAGTAGGACATAGCACTTGCTCTCAGACTTTCACTATGGAGGCTTCTGTTAAGGACTTTATGCAAGGTCCAGTAGAAGTGATTCCGACAGTGTATTATGTATGTGGAACGAATGCTTATGTCAGACTGCCTGCAAATTGGTATGGCATATGTTATTTGGCCATCATATTCCCGAAGATTTATCACAAAGAGGACTTGGAGTTGTTAGAGACGAGACAACATTCTAGGAGACGTAGGACTGTAAAGGCAGGTGCAGTGATTGGTGACTTATATGGAGCAATGATACCTAGTATGGGTGTGGTGTTGAATGACGTGAAGATCAGAAGGTTGGCAACTGTAGTTGATGAGCTGTCTATGAATACGGCGAGGTCTTTGTTGTTGGTGACGGGAGAGATGTTGTCGATACGGAATATGGTTATGCAGAATCGCCTTGCGTTAGACGTGTTATTAGCTAAGGAGGGTGGGGTCTGTAAATTATTGAAGGTTCAAGAATGCTGCACATATATTCCAGACAATACGAAGGAGTTGGGGAAGTACATAGACAACATCACAACAATTCACAAGGAAATTATTCATTTGACGGAGGAGAATGTGTGGGAAAAGATTGGACAGGGATTTGGAAGAGTGGGAACATGGTTTGCGAATTTGGGAAGAGGATTTCTTGTATCAGTGTTGAAGCCCATTATCATTGCTGTAGTTTGTGTGATTTGTTTGTGGGGATGCGTGAAAGCGTGGAAGTGGTATCAAGGAGGCAAAGTTGAAAGAGCTCTTAAAGCAAATGAGAAAAGGATGGCTAAGTTTCAGGATCAGCAATATGAGAGTCTTAAGAGAATGGAGGGAGTTCGACATGGCAGAGTCATGACCAGTACCGTTTAAATCAGTTCTAAAGAAGGAAGATTGTAATGGTGTGATGACAGATGTCATCAAAGGGGGGGAACTGATGTAGCGCTTGAACGGTTGAAAATTGTAGGGGTGCGTTATATTCACAGTTAGTCGGCACCCGCATATAATCAAATGTGTACTCAGGTATTTTGTGCGAAATGTATTAAGAATTGTATAACCTAAATCGATTTAAATAGAAGTGTTAGCTATGTACAAGCATATTGTGAATGTATTAGAGAAATGCATGAGAGCTTCGTATGTATAAACTCCAGGCGATGTTAAAATGTGTAGCCTAGAATACGTGATTGTAGACTGTTTAGTTTAACCATACATGAAAAGAAAGACGTAAATGTCAATAGTGTGATTTAGACATGCTTGTGTAACCAAAGTAGTGGCCAGAATTCACATATATCGTTGAGGCGAAAGGCCTGTTATTTTCTTATGTTAGCTGAGGGCAATAGGCCAAAAAGGATTTATTCCAGTAGAGGTTTTAGGCTGTAGTAAATTGCAAAGTTAAAAGATGTGAAGTATGTCTGCATTGCATGATCTCACCCCAGGTGCAAGGACAGTTGCTCGTTAGTAGAGAAGTTCTTTGTTCACGAATTGACTTATGTAGTTAAAGCCAGACATGGGAGTGCATTGGAATGTGCCAATCGTAACTCCTAGTGCGGACGGTGTCTGGGACTCAAGGCCAAACTGATGGACGATGGAACTGGACAGCGCTCTATGGAAAATTACTGAAAGACGACCCGGCTGAAGAGGAGGTGCAAAGGGCGTGTTCTGAGATTCGGGGTTCTGTATTAGGGAAAGCGCCCCGAGGGTGGAGGCAGAACAGCGCAGCCCAGAGCAGAGAAGAGTTAGGCGCGGAGATAGAGGGGGCAATTTTAGATCAAGCTCTCTAAGTGAAGACTTCTTAGGAAGTTTCACTCTGACACCTTTTTCTCGATTGAGGGTCTCAAGGGATTGCTAAGTAGGGATGTCATCTAGTACAGAGTAGGGACAGAGATGGTATGGTCCAGTGTCTCTAATATCGACATTGGCTTGGTAGTTTTCTACCTCATGCTTTTAGAAATTGTGCTTTTAGTTATTTTTAGTCGTATGCGGATTCTTCGTAGAGTAGCCTTTGTGATAGTGCCTATGTACTTGTTGTGCCTCGTATTGAGGAGTTTGTATCTTCAAATTTTTATGCTGATAATAAAAGCCAGGGAGCCAAGAGATTAAGTCTCGAGTCCTTAATTATGACAAATTGCGGACAGCATTTTTTGATAATTGTGTTTATTCCCTCCACGCTATTTGGCAAGTAAAAAGTTCCATCCGACCAGAGTGGGTTCTAGTAGATAATTGACGGATACTAAAATGGGCCGGAGCACTAGGAAAGAGCAAAAAAGTAAATAGGTCAGATGGGAAGACACCAACACAGGCATAGTGACAACAAGCAAGTCCAGAGACCAGAACCCAGGGACAAGCAACATTAGTCGTTGATATTCAATCTAGAAAATGTACCCCTATCAGAAGAACATATTTCTGTCTTGAAGAAATAGTTGGGGTTCATCCGAAAAACTCACTTTCGAAAAATTCCGTCTACATGGAGAAATGCCTGAATTCTGCCGCAAATTGAAGCTCAAAGCCTTCTTTAATGAAAAAGAAAGGGCCACTGAAGAGGAAGATGCCAATTTACGACCAAGTTCACCTTTTTCCCTCCCAACACGATGGTTCTAGCAGACATTTTAACCTTTGAGCAAACCATCTTCAAAGAAATTGAAGTAATGGATGTTTCAAAACTGTATACATTTAACACCATGACAACCAGAGAATGCAAGGCCTTACGGGCACTGACAGATGATCAAAAGCTGGTGGTGAAACTTAAGATGGAATCATAAATGGAAGCCAGAAAGCACTTCAGGAATCGATAAAGCTACATAGATGCTAGCAGATTCTACATAGCAGTGCTATATACCTAAAAGCAATGCACTATGGGGCATATTCTCAAGGAGCTATCGCCGAGTTAACGGCACTTTATTGCAGCCAAACTCGCGATAAATTTACAGCCACATTCACAAGCCAGTGCTAACAGCCCATATCACCATTTTTCCATCAATAGCATCCTCAAAACACTTCGCCACAGATGACCCCGGCAACTATCGCTAATGAGATGCAGAGTAGGCGTTCCCGTACAGAAAGCCGCGACAACACCACTCCACAACATTCTCAACGACCAGCCAGATCGACGATAAGATCACAAAACATGCGATAAGGCGCTTTAGCAGCAGGAAATTAACACCTGTTCTGACCTGGTGCAAAGTGGGACGACAACCTGCAGCATAAAGGGAACGCAGACCACAGCCACACCTGAAGTCCAACAGACGCCATGGAGCCACACATCATGCAGCCCCAACAGGGCCACAACACCCACTGCCGCCACCCCCAGGACCGCCCCCCCCCCGAACCACCACAGAGGCAGCGCAGACAAAGACAGAGGACCCCCAGGAAACGCACCAGCTCCACAGATCCAACACCTGACTATGTCATTGCCCACTACAGGCTCAACAGGACAACCATCCATGCATCCTGACCATCATCGTCCAACAGGCTGACGGCACCAACACAGCAGACAACCAACATCCCACCCCAGACAAAGCTGCTGGCTGTGCTGCACCTGTTGGCCTCTGGTACCTCACAACCAACAACCGCCAGTGTCGGAGGAGTCTCACAGCCAGCCACATCCAAGTCCCCCACACCTGTCCTGGATGCCATCATCAGCCTGGTGCCCCAGTACCTATACGTCCACCACAATGATTAGGAACAGCTGGAGACCAAGCAAGGACTATACGCCATAGCTGGATGCATGCACGTGTTGGGGGCAATCGACTGCACACATGTCCCACTTGTGCGCCCTAGTGACACAGCACACAATTAGCGCAATTGAAAGACACGCCTCACATCAATGTGCAGGCAACATCCGAACACCGTGGAATTGCCACCAACGTATTC
Organism: Triturus cristatus; assembly: GCF_964204655.1. Classification (NCBI taxonomy): domain Eukaryota; kingdom Metazoa; phylum Chordata; class Amphibia; order Caudata; family Salamandridae; genus Triturus; species Triturus cristatus. Next base: position 78,066,573 of record NC_140583.1, read on the forward strand.
GACAACTTCCCAGGCAGTGTGCATGAGACCTTCATCTTCCGACAGTGCTACATCAACCAACGCTTCCAGGATGGCATCAATGGAAACATACAGCCTATTGGCAAGTACCAAATGAACACCCCACACACCTCAACTCCAAAACCATGCAACTCACAACTCTGGCAAAGCACACGTCACATGATCACATACAACATGCAAAACAACATGCCCACCCACCAGACACGACTCACTATGGTAACCTGGGCTAGCCGTGACCATGAGCCATCAACGTCATGGCACCCCAGCCACACAATAGCGGAATGTGGGGAGAGGTGGGAACCAGGCATGTGTGGAGGACGCAAGTGACCTATGAATGGGAAAGTACACAATGCCAAGTATGGTGGAGATGTGCTGGACAGACAACAGTATGCAAAACATACCCATATCCATGGCGACATACACCACTGGTGTATGGAGTGTAGTGGACAGTGGACGCAACCATGTTAACCCAGCCAGTGGGGGAGTTTGTGGAAATGAAGCCTGTTACGTCCCCCCTGTAAGCGTGTGCGGAGTGGGTTGGCCCGGCGTATGCCAGGCCAGCGTAGGGGTGTGAATAAAAAGCATGTAGCCCTGGGCGTGGTTCTCTTTCGGAATGCCCAACATCTCTGCCAGGGCAGTGCCTCTCACCCCGCCACTAGGCCGACGCCGTTGTTGTGAGCGAACTTGCCTGTGATCCTGTGCGCCTGATGTACCCCGGGCTGTAGGACCCCGAACCCATCAGGCTCACCCCAGTACAGCCAGGCCACCCATGCCCACCTGCCGACACCGGTGTGTGTCAAAAAGGGCCCACCACGTGCCGGCGCAAGCTCCAAGCCCGAGGCCCACAATCTTTGCAGCTTCATCAGACCATCACGGCCTCCGCGACACAGGCCCGCTTTACTCCTTTCTTGTTGGCGTACTCTACTGCTGCCTCCGGCCTACACTACGGTCAAGTAGCTCACACTTTTGGAACTGAGTCTTGATTATGCAATGGCAGATTACCCACTTCATGGCTGAGTCATATCTGTGTCCTCCCTTCTATGTGGTGCCACCAACTCTGTGCAAAGCATTCGAACGACAGCTGTCTGTGGTCCCTTGCTGACTACTGCCTTCGGCCTACTCTGAGTCCGAGTAGGTCACACACTTGGAGCTGAGTCTTGATTCATGTATGCCAGAGTTGATATCATTGCACGAAGGGAGAGGTGTAAGAGGAAGACGCGATTCAGTCCAGAGGAGAAAAGGAGCATCGCTACGGAGGTGATCGAACACTGCCGACAACTGCTCTGGTGTCACTAACTCTGAGCATCGCGGTCCAACCACACGTGCCTGTGTGCCCATGTTGACCGCTGCCTCGGGCCGACACTGCGGTGAAGTTGGTCACACATATGAAACTGTGTCTTGATTAGATGATGTCCGAGGCCAAACATACATGGCAGCCTTACTTCACCGTACACCCTTCGATCAGGTGGCAGCAACCCTGTGCATAGCATCCCAACGACACGTGTCTGTGTGCCCCTGCTGACTGCTGCCTCAGGCCTACACTGTGGTCCAGCAGGCATCACACCAATCCAATCCAGTACATACCAGGCAGGACAATGCATCGTCGCTGACTGAACACACGCTCAGCTCTGGTGCCTCTACCTCTGTCAACCACAAGTCGCTCCCACATGCCATTTCAACGTCGTGTGTCAGAGTTCCAGGAGGAGCTCGCTGAACAGCGCTTGGGCCACGCTGACCGCTGCCTAGGGCATACAACGCGGTCAAGTAGGTCAGACTTTCTGTACTCAGTCCTGATTCATTGATGGCAGATTTGACAACATTGTACAGGTCTCATCGCATACTGCATCCCCTTTCGGCTTCGGTGCCACTAAGTCTGTTCCACGACATCCATGGACACTTCCTGGTTGTTCTGTGGTGGCTGAGGACTTGGGTTTGTCATCATCATCCTGTCTGTGATACTGACTTTGTGGAGTAAACGAGGCAATAGCATTCCACTCCTCCATTTGCCACTTCCTGAAGGCTTCTACCCTCTGCATCATGCCCTGGAGGACACCTTCCACTGCGTCCCACAACCCTCCGCCACATTCACCTTGGACATCGATGAGGACCCGCTCAGCTCGTGTGTCCCTATCTCTATGCACCTCAAGTCACCATCCCTTGTGGGTGTGCCTCTGCCGGCCGCAGTGCATCCGGGGCCACTAACTTTGTGCAGCACAAGTCAGGGACCCTGTCTGCTGAGATATTGGAAGGCCTCTGAGACAGTGGCCTTGGGTCATCAACACCATGTGTCTGTGGCCCGGCGCCAACCGCTGCCTCCGGACTCAAATGCACCATCGCACCCCATCTCCGGAAAACCATCAACATCTCCTTCGAGACAGCGACCTTCCCGGAGAGCTGGAAGCACGCAGAGATTAAAGTCTTACGCAAGAAACCCAAGGTGGACCCCAAGGACCTCAATAACTTCCGACCCATCTCCCTGCTCCCGTTCCCGGCGAAGATCATCGAAAAGGCCGTCAACAAACAACTGACCAGCTTTCTCGAGGAGAACAGCATCCTGGATCCATCCCAGTCCGGTTTCCGCAGCAACCACAGCACCAAAACGGACCCTGCAAGACAACGGAGAAACCGCGGCCCTCATCCTCCTGGACCTGTCAGCCGCCTTCGACACGGTCTGCTACCGCACACTACGAACACGCCTCTACGATTCCGGAATCCAAGAGAAAGCCCCAGATTGGACCTCCTCCTTCCTCTCCGGCAGAACACAGAGCGTCCGCCTCCCCCCTTCCGCTCCAAAGCCACCGAGATCATCTGCGGCATATCCCAAGGCTCATCCCTCAGCCCAACGTTGTTCAACGTCTACATGGCACCACTCGCCCACATGGCACGACGGAACGACCTCAACATCATCTATGCCGATGACACCCAGCTGATCCTCTCCCTCACCAAGGACCCCCTACACCGCCAAAACCAACCTCCACGAAGGAATGAAGGCCATCGCCGACTGGATGAGAATCAGCCGACTGAAGCTGAACTTGGACAAGACGGAGGTCCTCATCCTCGGATCCACCCCTCGGCCTGGGATGACTCCTGGTGGCCGACTGCACTAGGAACACCCCCAACTCCCACCGACCACGCACGCAACCTAGGGGTCATCCTCGACTCTACCCTCTCCATGACGAAGCAGGTCAATGCCGTCTCCTCCTCCTGCTTCAACACCCTCCGCATGCTTCTCAGGATTTTCAAGTGGCTCCCCACCGAAACAAGAAGGACGGTCACCCAGGCCCTCGTCAGCAGTAGACTGGACTACGGAAATGCACTCTATGCAGGAGCCCCGGCCAAACTCCTGAAACGGCTTTAACGCATCCAGAATGCGTCCGCACGCCTGATCCTCGCGCAGCCACATCACACCCCACCTGAGAGACCTACACTGACTCCCTGTCAACAAGAGGATAACTTTCAAACTCCTCACCCAACACACACAAGGCACTCCACAACACCAGACCAACGTATCTCAACAGCCAACTCAGCCTCTACACCCCCATCCGCCAGCTCCGCTCCGCAGACTTCACCCTCATTACCGTCCCCCGCATCCGAAGAGTGACCGGCGGTGGCATATCATTCTCCCACCACGCCGCCAAGACATGGAACACCCTCCCCATCCGCCTACGGCAGACCGAAGACCTTCTGACCTTCAGAAAACTTCTCAAGACCTGGCTCTTCGAACAGTAGCAGCTTCCCCCCCCACTCCCTAGCACCTTGAGACCCTCGCGGCTATGTGGTGCGCTTTACAAATTCCATGATTGATTGATTGATTGAACTGCGGTCCACCAGGACTCACACATCAAATCAAGTCGTGACCGGCACGGATATGGCATCACAGCAGGAGGCACACGCCACCACCGCCAGAGCCACCTCCAGACGACAACTGACAGAGTCAAAAGTGTCTTGCTGACAGACTATCAGAATTGGTCACACCTGTCGTTGATGCCATCATCTGTCTGATACCCTGCTCTGCACTCTAGGTGCCACTGACTCAGAGCACCACGACTTATGGACCATTTCTCATTGAGTTGTGTGCTGTTGGGGGGGGTCACACAGAAATGTCACCTCAGGCAGTGTGGTCGACCTAGCCCGATGATGAGGTAACACACCCCACTGCAGCTGCATAGAGGTATTTCCTGAAGGGACACAATCCTAGACATTTAATTTGCATGAGCAAGCTCAGCTCTAGTGCCCCAACATCGGTGCACTGCAACTCACGGACACTTCTGTTTGCATGTTGGGTGGCCTCTGTACTTGCTCCGGCTACCAACATGATGCTCTGCGGTTGTCTCTGTACTGCTGGTGTTTTCTGTTTCCGTTTCCATAGTGTTGACTGTACAAGTTGCTGCAAGCACCAGCCACTCTGTGTGGGTTGGCTTACACTCACCCCACACACATCCAGCACAGGCGTCACTGTAGATGTGTCCCTGCCAACAAAGGAGCTGGGCACACGTGCCCGTAGCATGTTCCAAAATCTATCTCAGTGAGTCCGTGTGGTCATGATGTATTTATGAGGGTCCCTGGGCCTACAACATTACATTGTGCTGTGTACAGCGGGCGCAACCATGTTACCTCTGGCAGCAGGCAAGACCTTGGACATGCAGCTTTTTCGTCACCAGCTCAATGTGTGGGAGGAGTGGACTGGACCGTCGTATGGGGGTTCAGCGTGAGGGTTTGTATGTTGATTTCTGGGCTCTGGGCGTGGTTCATTGCAGGAAGTATGCATGTGTCTCTGTCAAGGTGTTGTTCTCCTTTGTGGGGTGTAGGTGGGACTTGTCCACCCACGTCTGTGATCTAATTCAGCTTCCATGTGCTCTGACCCCACCCGCACCTATTAGGCCACCTCCTTTTGGCATTCTGACACCTGGCGTTGGAATGTGATGTGTGCAGAGGTGGAGTGTTGGAAGCCAGACGTGGAGGCGGGTGCTTCCTGCTGTGTGGTCTGTGCAGGTGTTGGTGTCTCCTCTATGTGGCTTGGCTGCACTGCTCCTGGTGATGGGTCGCCTAAGATGTCCATGGGCTGTTGTAGGACATCAGTGTCGAAGGTGTGGTGGTCCTCTCCAGCATCACTGATGAGTAGTCTGGTCTGCTCTGCTGGAGGTGTTGTTTGTCCCTCTGCAATGTGAAGGGGAGATGCATGTTGACATTGTGTTGACATGTGTGTTGGCGCATCATTCTGGTTTACATGCAGATTGTATTACGATGTACATTGTGACTGTTTAGGAGGTGCTGTATATTTGGGACAGTGGACATTTGGAGTACATGACGTAGGTGAGCTTGTGCATGTGCATTTCCATCTTGCAGTTTCCTGCTATGTTACTTGTGATTGGCCTGTTTCTGCACATGAGCAGACCCAGTTGTGTCCTCTGTTCTGCAGTGTCAGTGTTGCACTTTGTACCACATTGTTGTCCGATGTGCTGTTATTGCTATGTGTGTGTGCTGCAGTGTGCCACGGGGATCAGGGACATATTCCAGGGTCATTGTGGTTGTTCAGTGTGCTGCACACGTTTGTGCATGTGTGCCATTGTGCTCATCTCCCCCTGTCCCAACAGTCCCTGGTCATTACTCACCCAGTGGATGTTGTGTCAGTTCCTATCGAGCTGTGTCCGGACTCCCACCTCCTGTCGCCGTTGCTGCCTTCCTGTTGGCAGCGGGTTTGTACTTGGTTTTGCTTTTCACATCGTGCCAGCGCCTCTTGTCCTCCTCCATAGGCCTCCTTGACACTCCGACTGAATTCACGTTTGTCATGTTGATGTTCAGTGGATGGTGGTGTTCTGTTACCTCCGTGACTCTGATCTGGTTTTCCTGCAGACTGCACCCTGTCTGCCTCTTCCTCTTCTCCTTGGCCTTCCCCGACCATGAGGTTCCTTGGTGGTGGTCTGTGGGGCTTGTGGGTTTCGCGTTGGCCTCTGCACTCGGTCCAAGAGCATCCATGGTGCTACGCAGTTTCTTTTTTTCTTCTTTATTTTTTCTTTGTTACTTTTATGGTGCATTTTCCCGCATAACGCTTGAGAATTGCAGGCCTGTCGCTACTTTTTTTGCGTTCGTGTTTCGCATTTATGCAGCGTCGTGTTGGTTTCAATGCGGTCATTTTACGCGTTGTGGCGGGTCTATCGCATGGTGCCTCCGTGTTGAGAATACCACGTTGACACGGTGTTATTTTACCATGATAGACCGCGATGTGAAGAGTTGTGTTATGCTTCTTTTGCGGTAGTTTTCACGCGTTCTTGAGAATATCCCCCTATGGTGTATATAGTACTATTAAAGCAAATATGTATCAAAATGTAATACCAGTGGGATAAGTAAATATGTTCTAAAATTTCCAATCGATAACAAATGAATGAAAGATGAGATACTTGGCTGAATAAATGAATGAAGGGATTAATCAGTGAATGAACAAATTGATTAATGACACAGTTCTTAAGATGTTAAGGAGCTCATTACAAGCAACCTGTTGTCTCCCCCAGTAACTCTGAGGTCTGACCAATTAGGTGCTGCTCTGAGGATAAGAGCCTGTTCACTATGGTCTAGATAGTAGTAGAGTATTACAGTAGAGTCAATGTCATTCCATGCACTAAGGTCCTTGGCCTAGATTTACTAAGCCTTTGTGTTGCCCTCGGGATCGCGCCAGCTGATGCATGGCAATGCAAAGATTAGGCTTACTTGAAATTAACAGAACCCAACAAGGTCTGATTAGCATGGTCTTTGTGTGACTTTGCAATGAAATGTAATGCAATGCAGTTGCTAGCACTGCATTATGGTACATTTCAAATTGGGAAGCTTTCCATGTGAATTGTAGACCTGTAAATGCATCAACATTCTATGCCTTCCCCAGTGAGGCATAACAAAGAGAAATATCTTTATTTAAATTTTTTCTTGATTACTCTTTCCACATGCACTGCATTCTGCAGCATATGTAGAAAGAAGAATACGCCGCTAATGATTGTTTTTGTTTTTGTGTCCCTTCCTGCACAAAAACAATCCTGCCTGTAACACCATCGTGCAAGGGTGCCTGCATTGGCGCTAGGCAGCATAGTGCTAAGAGGCAGCAGAAATGCACCATATCTTAGCTGATATGGCGCATTCCTGCTGTCTCCTTTGCATGGAAAGAAGCACAGTAACTTTGCTTGCTGCCCTGCGTTGATTGGAGGATTAGTAAACGTGTCCCCCAGATTCACTAGGAAGTAATGCAGCGCACCACAGGGTCCTCTACAATGCAGCACATTTGCAAAATAGGAAAGATGAGGACAAATGTAAACATTTCTCCTCATTGTGGTCCCTGTCTATGATTCTTTGAAGGTAGGGATTTGTGTCAAAACCCATGGATGGTTGCATGGGATGCCCATGCACCATCTATGAAATGCCCCCTAGACCCAAAGTAATGCAAGGCAGCGCATTGCCAACTTTGTGTTACTTTGGGATGCTAGCCAATGCAAGTGTAGATTTGCATTTGATAGCAAATCCCACCTTAGCACTTTGCATTGGGATTGTGTTTCAAATCTTACTGCATTAACATTGTTATCATCCATATCTCTCGGTCCACTTTTTCAATTTTGAAAATGTGGTATTTTTTGTTTCCTAATTCTTCTCTATTTTTTTCAATTTGTTTGGGAATTGATTATATTGCTTTCTTGACTTAGAAAGTTTGGCACTGCTTAAATTGAACACACTCATCAGGGGTAGTAGCGCTATATAAATGCAATTACAATTAAAATACAATAAATTTCTCTGATGAACTGCCTGCTGCTTCTGCCACATTTATCAACGTTTGAGAAACAGTTCCCTGAAAACTGTGTAGAGAACTAACCAGGGTGTGCTTATTAAGTTTGGAAGGGTAAAACCTTCTCAAATTAATAACCAACTTTCTTACAGTGCTATACTCCCATACTCAAATTGTTTAGAGCTTTGGTAACCTTCTTTTTATATCCTTATTCACATCTCATCTGTGGTTCATACAAGGCAACACTCATCCACCTTTCCTCAAGGCCCCACCATGGCATTTTTTTCATACCTCTGTGCTAGCCTGCAGGTCAGCCCTCAAGCCAAACTCTCTGGTGTCAGCGAGCATGGAGCCAATAAAAGTTTGATGTAACTTTGAAAAGCAGTGACTCAGATGGGTTGCCTCATTATCAAATTATGCAAGTCAACATGGACTCTACCTCAGCATCACATTGCTGGGTTATGATGGATGCCAGGATAGCAGACCTGCAGCCTACCTCCTCCAAGAGAAGCAATAACTTTAACAATTGAATGCCAATTTCATCACAACTAAGGCAGGCCTCAACCTCAACTCAACAGCCAATGATAATCTCTACCTCAGTTCAACAGTCACTAAAAAGGGACATTGCTTCTTAAGCCTTTAATTGAAAACTTGTCCCACAACAGTATACTGAGGAATCTGTCACTGATCATAAGACTCAACAAGTATAAACACTGAGGTCTCTGAGGATCGGACTTCAACACTGAGTGACCTGTTACTTAAACTACAGATAATCATTAGGATCTAAGCTTAGGCCTCAGCACACAATCAGCCTAAAAAAGTTTCTGTTGACACAATAGATGATGTTTGAACAAGAATGTCTAGTGTTTGCGCTCATTGATACATGGCTGAGATATTACCATTTACTATCCATACTGACAAGCAGATCCAACAGAGGTGAAAGTGATTCTCAAATGTAGAGAATTTAAAAGGATGCTGAATAGGTGTAATATGCTCCGCTCATATGAACTGCACAGAAATATTGGGCATATCCTACACATCATTCGAATATCTCACAGGCTATTGCACACAGTTTGAATAATTTACCATAGTCGTCATCTACCAGTCTCCAAAATCTGATCCAATATTTCTGTAGAAATTCCTCTACCTGGCTTTGCACCTACCATTCAAAGCACATGATGCCTACTGAAGGCAACCTATATACTAACCAACCCAACATTTGACTGGGCAACGATCTTATCAAGAACCTAGCTACCATGTGTTTCATCTAAGGAGTCAGTGAGACAGTGGACCAACGCATTTGGAAGACCACACTTTGCAACTAATTTTCTTAAACAATCTTGAAGCTACAAATGTAAAGGTCATGGTTGGACTACTCCCATATCTCCTTCAATCTCTTGAACATAGCATATCAACAAGTTCTTTACAACTAAACAATGCCTAAATCTGTTGTAACTGGACACTGTAATTTACTGTAGGAATCCTACAAGAAATATTATCTCAAGATAATAGCACAACAGCATTATGCCTTCTTTAAAATCTAATAGGCCATGTTCATCGAACAAGTCGCCAATACGTTTGCATTTGGCTTCGTGCCACTGGGGGTACACATGCTCATTTAGGGCCTGTGGGAAGGAATCTTTAACTTTAAAGATAACTTGTGTCATTAAAAGTGGTCATTCCGCTTACCTCTTTTGTTCAATGTTTCCACGGTCCAGCTGGCCAATATTCTGTTGATTCACTGAGCTCCATTCTAAGAGGCATATTTTCGAGCCCTGTTACGTAGTGCTTGCAGCATGCAAATGGCTATGTTGCCTTACTCTGTGCTAGGGAGACATTACTTGGGTGTTCTCACATGACTCCCATGGTTTTTGATGCATTCTCAGACTTACCGGAACTGGTAAACCTGCAATGTGCCAAAAATACGCCTTCCAAAGAAAGTGGTAACAAGGAAAAACATCTTTATTTCTCCTTGTTACTACCTCTTTCCATGTGTGCCGCACTCTGCTCGTCTACCAGCAAGTTGCCCCAAGGAACTATGGTACATGTAGTGGCGACGGCGAGTACGCCTGTGCCACAGTGTTAGAAAAAAGTGTCGCATTAGCCATCCCTGGACATGTGTTTCGAGGTAGTTGCCTCTCGTCAGCAGGGAGTAGGTGAGTGTAAGGGGGTGCCGCGTAGACTGCCATAAACGTATTAACAGGTAACGTACCATTCATGGCGCGCAGGTGCTGGTCCAGGGCCCGTCGGCCCAATGGCTCAAGGGAGCCTTAAGTACAACAAATCAAATTGGCCGCACTCTGCTCGTCTACCAGCAAGTTGCCCCAAGGAACTATGGTCCATGTAGTGGCGACGGCGAGTACGCCTGTGCCACAGTGTTAGAAAAAAGTGTCGCATTAGCCATCCCTGGACACGTGTTTCGAGGTAGTTGCCTCTCGTCAGCAGGGAGTAGGTGAGTGTAAGGGGGTGCCGCGTAGACTGCCAAAAATGTATTAACAGGTAACGTACCATTCATGGCGCGCAGGTGCTGGTCCAGGGCCCGTCGGCCCAATGGCTCAAGGGAGCCTTAAGTACAACAAATCCAATTGTCCGCACTCTGCTCGTCTACCAGCAAGTTGCCCCAAGGAACTATGGTCCATGTAGTGGCGACGGCGAGTACGCCTGTGCCACAGTGTTAGAAAAAAGTGTCGCATTAGCCATCCCTGGACACGTGTTTCGAGGTAGTTGCCTCTCGTCAGCAGGGAGTAGGTGAGTGTAAGGGTGTGCCGCGTAGACTGCCAAAAACGTATTAACAGGTAACGTACCACTCATGGCGCGCAGGTGCTGGTCCAGGGTCCGTTGGCCCAATGGCTCAAGGGAGCCTTAAGTACAACAAATCCAATTGGCCGCACTCTGCTCGTCTACCAGCAAGTTGCCCCAAGGAACTATGGTCCATGTAGTGGCGACGGCGAGTACGCCTGTGCCACAGTGTTAGAAAAAAGTGTCGCATTAGCCATCCCTGGACACGTGTTTCGAGGTAGTTGCCTCTCGTCAGCAGGGAGTAGGTGAGTGTAAGGGGGTGCCGCGTAGACTGCCAAAAACGTATTAACAGGTAACGTACCACTCATGGCGCCCAGGTGCTGGTCCAGGGCCCGTCGGCCCAATGGCTCAAGGGAGCCTTAAGTACAACAAATCCAATTGGCCGCACTCTGCTCGTCTACCAGTAAGTTGCCCCAAGGAACTATGGTCCAAGTAGTGGCGACGGCGAGTACGCCTGTGCTACAGTGTTAGAAAAAAGTGTCGCATTAGCCATCCCTGCACACGTGTTTCGAGGTAGTTGCCTCTCATCAGCAGGGAGTAGGTGAGTGTAAGGGGGTGCCGCATAGACTGCCAAAAACGTATTAACAGGTAACGTACCACTCATGGCGCGCAGGTGCTGGTCCAGGGCCCGTCGGCCCAATGGCTCAAGGGAGCGTTAAGTACAACAAATCCAATTGGCCGCACTCTGCTCGTCTACCAGCAAGTTGCCCCAAGGAACTATGGTCCATGTAGTGGCGACGGCGAGTACGCCTGTGCCACAGTGTTAGAAAAAAGTGTCGCATCAGCCATCCCTGGACACGTGTTTCGAGGTAGTTGCCTCTCGTCAGCAGGGAGTAGGTGAGTGTAAGGGGGTGCCGCGTAGACTGCCAAAAACGTATTAACAGGTAATGTACCACTCATGGCGCGCAGGTGCTGGTCCAGGGCCCGTCGGCCCAATGGCTCAAGGGAGCCTTAAGTACAACAAATCCAATTGGCCGCACTCTGCTCGTCTACCAGTAAGTTGCCCCAAGGAACTATGGTCCATGTAGTGGCGACGGCGAGTACGCCTGTGCCACAGTGTTAGAAAAAAGTGTCGCATTAGCCATCCCTGGACACGTGTTTCGAGGTAGTTGCCTCTCGTCAGCAGGGAGTAGGTGAGTGTAAGGGGGTGCCGCGTAGACTGCCATAAACGTATTAACAGGTAACGTAGCACTCATGGCGCGCAGGTGCTGGTCCAGGGCCCGTCGGCCCAATGGCTCAAGGGAGCCTTAAGTACAACAAATCCAATTGGCCGCACTCTGCTCGTCTACCAGCAAGTTGCCCCAAGGAACTATGGTCCATGTAGTGGCGACGGCGAGTACGCCTGTGCCAAAGTGTTAGAAAAAAGTGTCGCATTAGCCATCCCTGGACACGTGTTTCGAGGTAGTTGCCTCTCGTCAGCAGGGAGTAAGTGGGTGTAAGGGGGTGCCGCGTAGACTACCAAAAACGTATTAACAGGTAACGTACCACTCATGGCGCGCAGGTGCTGGTCCAGGGCCCGTCGGCCCAATGGCTCAAGGGAGCCTTAAGTACAACAAATCCAATTGTCCGCACTCTGCTCGTCTACCAGCAAGTTGCCCCAAGGAACTATGGTCCATGTAGTGGCGACAGCGAGTACGGCTGTGCCACAGTGTTAGAAAAAAGTGTCGCATTAGCCATCCCTGGACACGTGTTTCGAGGTAGTTGCCTCTCGTCAGCAGGGAGTCGGGGAGTGTAAGGTGGTGCCGCGTAGACTGCCATAAACGTATTAACAGGTAACGTACCACTCATGGCGCGCAGGTGCTGGTCCAGGGCCCGTCGGCCCAATGGCTCAAGGGAGCCTTAAGTACAACAAATCCAATTCGCCGCACTCTGCTCGTCTACCAGCAAGTTGCCCCAAGGAACTATGGTCCATGTAGTGGCGACGGTGAGTACGCCTGTGCCACAGTGTTAGAAAAAAGTGTCGCATTAGCCATCCCTGGACACGTGTTTCGAGGTAGTTGCCTCTCGTCAGCAGGGAGTAGGTGAGTGTAAGGGGTTGCCGCGTAGACTGCCAAAAATGTATTAACAGGTAACGTACCACTCATGGCGCGCAGGTGCTGGTCCAGGGCCCGTCGGCCCAATGGCTCAAGGGAGCCTTAAGTACAACAAATCCAATTGGCCGCACTCTGCTCGTCTACCAGCAAGTTGCCCCAAGGAACTATGGTCCATGTAGTGGCGACGGCGAGTACGCCTGTGCCACAGTGTTAGAAAAAAGTGTCGCATTAGCCATCCCTGGACACGTGTTTCGAGGTAGTTGCCTCTCGTCAGCAGGGAGTAGGTGAGTGTAAGAGGGTGCCGCGTAGACTGCCAAAAACATATTAACAGGTAACGTACCACTCATGGCGCGCAGGTGCTGGTCCAGGGCCCGTAGGCCCAATGGCTCAAGGGAGCCTTAAGTACAACAAATCCAATTGGCCGCACTCTGCTCGTCTACCAGCAAGTTGCCCCAAGGAACTATGGTCCATGTAGTGGCGACGGCGAGTACGCCTGTGCCACAGTGTTAGAAAAAAGTGTCGCATTAGCCATCCCTGGACAAGTGTTTCGAGGTAGTTGCCTCTCGTCAGCAGGGAGTAGGTGAGTGTAAGGGGGTGCCGCGTAGACTGCCATAAACGTATTAACAGGTAACGTACCACTCATGGCGCGCAGGTGCTGGTCCAGGGCCCGTCTGCCCAATGGCTCAAGGGAGCCTTAAGTACAACAAATCCAATTGGCCGCACTCTGCTCGTCTACCAGCAAGTTGCCCCAAGGAACTATGGTCCATGTAGTGGCGACGGCGAGTACGCCTGTGCCACAGTGTTAGAAAAAAGTGTCGCATTAAGCATCCCTGGACACGTGTTTCGAGGTAGTTGCCTCTCGTCAGCAGGGAGTAGGTGAGTGTAAGGGGGTGCCGCGTAGACTGCCATAAACGTATTAACAGGTAACGTACCACTCATGGCGCGCAGGTGCTGGTCCAGGGCCCGTCTGCCCAATGGCTCAAGGGAGCCTTAAGTACAACAAATCCAATTGGCCGCACTCTGCTCGTCTACCAGCAAGTTGCCCCAAGGAACTATGGTCCATGTAGTGGCGACGGCGAGTACGCCTGTGCCACAGTGTTAGAAAAAAGTGTCGCATTAGCCATCCCTGGACACGTGTTTCGAGGTAGTTGCCTCTCGTCAGCAGGGAGTAGGTGAGTGTAAGGGGGTGCCGCGTAGACTGCCAAAAACGTATTAACAGGTAACGTACCACTCATGGCGCGGAGGTGCTGGTCCAGGGCCCGTCGGCCCAATGGCTCAAGGGAGCCTTAAGTACAACAAATCCAATTGGCCGCACTCTGCTCGTCTACCAGCAAGTTGCCCCAAGGAACTATGGTCCATGTAGTGGCGACGGCGAGTACGCCTGTGCCACAGTGTTAGAAAAAAGTGTCGCATTAGCCATCCCTGGACACGTGTTTCGAGGTAGTTGCCTCTCGTCAGCAGGGAGTAGGTGAGTGTAAGGGGGTGCCGCGTAGACTGCCAAAAACGTATTAACAGGTAACGTACCACTCATGGCGCGGAGGTGCTGGTCCAGGGCCCGTCGGCCCAATGGCTCAAGGGAGCCTTAAGTACAACAAATCCAATTGGCCGCACTCTGCTCGTCTACCAGCAAGTTGCCCCAAGGAACTATGGTCCATGTAGTGGCGACGGCGAGTACGCCTGTGCCACAGTGTTAGAAAAAAGTGTCGCATTAGCCATCCCTGGACACGTGTTTCGAGGTAGTTGCCTCTCGTCAGCAGGGAGTAGGTGAGTGTAAGAGGGTGCCGCGTAGACTGCCAAAAACATATTAACAGGTAACGTACCACTCATGGCGCGCAGGTGCTGGTCCAGGGCCTGTCGGCCCAATGGCTCAAGGGAGCCTTAAGTACAACAAATCCAATTGGCCGCACTCTGCTCGTCTACCAGCAAGGGTTCCTGTGTTGGTGCTAGGTGGCCAAAAGGGCGTTAGCACAGGGGAAAAGGCAGGAATGTGCTGTATCGACTTAAATACAGTGCATTCCTGCCCTGTCACACAGCACAGCACCATGACTTTCTACCCTGCACTGCATGACAAACTCATAGATGTTCCCCAGCGCCACCCAAATTCATGTTTCTATACAATGCAACATGTACCTAGACAATTATTGCTAATTGCCTTGACCGCAGATTTCGTTGGATGAAAGAAAATCTTTGTCTGAATGGAACAAAACAGAGAACCTGTCAGTAGCATGAATTGACTTACAAAAGCTTCCTGTCGTATGACCCAGAAACCTGAGCACTCACACAGACACTGGACAAAACAGCAAGAAACTTGGAGATAAACTTCAAAACAGATTTGTCATTCTTACAACAAATCAATACAGTAGTCAATGGTAAAACGTGCAACGTTTCTTAATCCTGTTCTCCTGTCTGGGTTACAGCAATATTATCTACACTGGGCTTCCTAGAAATCAAGCAGACTGACTGCACAGGGCACACACCAGGCAGGCAAGGAATGCAGCCACCCCAAACTAGCTCCCCATAGGGCTGCATTAAAGAGGAGGGCACAATTCAACAATTTCTATCATTGGCATGTCTTACTGGAGCAAAGGGACAACATCTTCAAACTAGGTAAGCTGAATGCAAAACAGTTGATTTGACTATTTAGTCCATCTTCAATTAAATATCTGGGTATCACCCCTTTTGAGAAGTGGGGTTTAGGCTTCCCTAAGCCTGATGATCTACTTAGAATTCCTAATATCCAAATTCAGTCTTCTTGCTTCCCTCCATGAAACCATATTGGAGGAAAACAACACATTATTATGAATAAAGTCACAACAGGAAATCACATATAAGCACAGCAAGCTATGAGTTAAACACAAATTACCCCTTGGGAAAGCATTGACATAGGTGTTCCATGTTAACCTGTAGGAAATGCAAAAAGGCGATACATTCCTAGGTGGTTGGTTGGGATTCATTCACTCTCCACAGCCAGGAAGAAATTTGGTGGATATGTACAAGGAAAAAGCGCAGCACGGTGCTCCACACAATTTATCAGCGCCGCCCTGTGTCATTTCCAAAACATAGGGGTGTGCTGTATTTACAAGAATACAGTGCATCCCATGTTTTCCCCGGCACTGCCGTTAAAACAAGCTGCTTAGCGCCAACACAGGCACCCATGCACCATTGTGCAAGGGTGTCTATGTTGCAGTGATGATTGTTTATGTGCAGGAAGGGACACCTTCTGTGCACATAACAATATTAAATGCGCTCTGCATGCATTTATATGACAGTGCCGGATAACGTATCACGTGACCCCAATGGTTTCAACATTGTCTCAAGCCAGCGCCCCCTCAATTCCTGTTCAGCGAGAGAGGAATTGAGGGGGTGCTTGCTTGGGACACCCCGGAGTAAAGACAGTGTCAGGACTGCACCGCAGTCCCCGGGCATGGACATCCCATGGTCTGGCGGATGCAATAAAAGCTTGTTGAAACCATTGCGGTCACATGATATGTTATCCGGTGTTCCATAAGGCAGTGCTCCCCTCGGTGCCGCTGCTGGCTACAATGTGGATGGGTTTTTGAAACGCTGACTCAAGATTGGTATACGCAAGCACGCTGGCAGTGACTAAATGGATTCAATCCACGCACAGTCTTGAGACGCTGGCTCAAGATGACTTTTTCATCATCGACACCCCTCTAATATCACCACATTGATTATAAATCTTCAAGACAATGACGCGGATATTTTGAATGGGATTTGCCACATCCTAGACGGGGCACAGGCAGTGCCATCACAAAGTTTAAATAAGCTTCTTGCTCCAGGTCCTGTGAAGAACCCTATTAAAAAGTGTTTGAAATGCGTCGACCTTCTGTTTGCAACCAAACAAGTGTAGTGTAAGTTTAAAGTATCAGGTCTAGAGGGTGAAAGAACCTTATAGTGTAAAATGAAATTGATGTTTGATGACCTGAATACAGGACTGTTTGGTTAATACTCTCCTAGGGTTTGTGTTGTATTCGAGAAACCGAAAAAACGCCATTACGTTTCAACCTTACCCTCGGTTTACTTTCAATTTTTCTTTTTCTGAGTTTCCTTTTATTCTCCACTCATTCTATTCTTTACTTTCTTTGGAACTTGAGCTTTCTGATATCTCTTAACTGCTTTTAAATGTGAAATGTAACATAATGTCATTTTTGTGTTCAAAAAGTAATGTGTTGTATGTTTGTACATTTTTTATGTGGTTCGATGATTCTTGAAAATGTTCATTGAAATAATAACATGAACTGACTATATTTGAAATCAAATCTTTATTAAAAATAAGAAAATTAAAATAAAAATGTAATTTTTCAGTCACTATGAGTGTCACGTGTGATTGAGAAGAGTGATCTGTTGAATAGCTATCACTACTGGCAAATGTGTCATTGTTTATACAGCAACACCCATAACACGCCCCTTTCATTCAGATACCTGCGTGAAAGGGTACCATATTTACTAAGCAGAGTTAAGCAACCCAAATTGGCTTAACACCACTTTGTAAATATAGAGCAGGGCATTGCGCCACCGGAACGTCTGTAAAAGTGATGTTCTGGTGATGCAATCCCCTGGTAAATATGCCCCTTGATTACTGGTCTTGAAAAGAAAATACTGTCTGGTTGAAGATAATCATTTGAGGAACAGTGACAGTTGTTAAAGGGCTTCATGCGACTGAAAGCTTTATGTGAGCAATCCTACTGTAGCTTAAAAAATGCACTTATGTGAAATTACTGAGTTTGTTTTCTTTTCGCTTCAGCTTGACACGTGGTCATGGTTCTCCAGGAGTGGATTTATTTTCCTAAATTTTGTACAACCGGCTTGATGTGTGGAACATTTTACACCCTTGCAGAAAACTGTGCTGCACAAAGAATCAGGCTTTGAGGCTGTGAAAGGATAAGTGACAGTATATTACGGCCCCTATAGATCAGGGTTTTGGTTAGCCCTTGCCCCACACAAGGCGGCGCAAGGGTGACACAAAACCTAAGGGAGACTTATCAAGCCACGCAAGGCTACTTTACACGGCCCTGCATGGCTTGATAAATCTAGAGTAACACAACGCATCCACCCATGGACTTTGGCGCAGTCCCAGATTTACCATTAGTGGTAGACCTAGAAATGTATCAAAATGCTACGCCTCCCCAGATGAGGCATAAGAAGGAGAAACTCCTTTTATTTCTCCTTGTGTTCTCTTTTGATGAGTGCCACATCCTGCAGCACACAAAGGAAGAGAAAAATGCCTTTCAAGATTGTTTTTGTGCAGGAAAGAGCCACTTCATGCACATAAACAATCCTGTCTACAATGCAGGCACCTTTGCACCATGACGCAAGGGGGCCTACCTTGGTGCTAGGCAGCCAAATGTGCTACAGCGCTAGGAAAGGACAGGAATGTGTCGTATAATGTTAAACAGGGTGCATTATTGTTGTTTCCCCTTCATGTAGCGCAGCAAGGTGACGTACTGTGTTGTGTGAAACATTGAGAAATCTGCCCATACATTTTTATTGCAAGTCATAAGTGTCTACTTGACTCACAGCGTCATCATTGATATTCCGGGTGAATTGCAAGCACAATATCACTGCACAGAGGTATTTCCTCTTTGCTGTGATTTACAGAGATCTGTATAGAAACTTTGCAACCACTCACGTGTCAAAAAGCATTGAAAGGTTATGGATGGCTCTTCTCGGCCGGTAAACATTCACAAACAGTGTGAGCTGTCTGCCCAGCACAGCTTCTAATGTTGGAAAGCAGAATTGGGAATCACACCTTCTGGGCCAGTGACCCCTGTCCCTCGTGGGTCACCATCTCATAAGAAGTGGCAAACTCTGATCCTAACTTCGAGGAGGACATGCAGTGGGTCACAAAACACAAGGGAGAGAAGACGGTCTAACGGCTAGGGCAGCCGACCTCGAACCCGGGGAGCTGGTTCGTCGAGTCTTGGCAATGACGTTGAATCCTGTGATTCTGGGCGAATCACTTAATCTCGCCGTGCCTAGCAAAAAAAATATGAATGTGTCCCCATGTAATGCAACTGGTGATATGTAAAGCGCTCTGATACCCAGTTCGCCCTATATAAAACTCTGTAAAAAAACAAAAGGGAGTCACCCTAATTCAAAGAAAAGGGACAGGGTGTATGTACAAACAACAATAACAGATTCCCATGTCACCTAAAGTATCAACTAATGTTGGAAGATATTTTTACCAAACGGTAGTAAACAAGATTAACCTATTTCGTTGGGACCACTGATATATAGGCCCCTAAAAATTAAGAGACCAGTTCTTTCTGTTATGATAAAAACAGAGATGTTTTAAGGCATGGGCAAAGTGGGCTCTGGCCCAGGGCCCCAGCCTTTCAGGGGTCAGCTCTGTTCTGCAGAGAATTTTCCCCTGATAACCTTGAATAATTGTTAAACATATTGTTTTAAATACCGTTGTCTTTTAATTTATTTTTAATGTGGGAAATGTGGAATATTCTATTGCAGACAGTTTGCAGAGAAATGGTGTGTTTAAGTTTCATGCATTATCCATCAAAAAAGTTTCTTGTAGATCCAAACAGTACCTCACATATTAGAAATGGGAGAGTGTCAGAGATTATTTGCAGTAATATTAGTGAGCTGCTGCTGTGTTACAATATTGAAAACACACATCACTATCCCTGAATATCAAATGTAACGGCATTTTGAATTTGGACGAGTGTGCCTGTGCACTGTCAGTGACCTGGTCAAAGAGGGCATGAAAGAGCTGAAGCAGGATCATAAATTCAAAGCTGTTCCAAACAGCCGCCCACAAAATACGTTTGGCCCAGGACCCCAAAATCCTTAAGATGTCCCCGGATAAAAACATTAAAAACAAGGGAACATAGAGGGACCACTGTGGGACCACTCTCTGTACCCTCCGATATGTTCAGTCTGAGTAGCCACAACAGTAAAATATCTCCACTTTGGCACATACCTTTTAATGGGGCAGAGTTATGGAAGAGAGCCAGTCCTCCTCTCGCCTCAAGAGGAGAGTTATAGCCACCCTTCCATCCATTCAAACCCAAACCGATCCGTTCACTAGACTATCCATCCATCCATCTCTCCGTCCATCCATCCATCCTGCTATCCTCTCACTATTCCAATCATACAAACTCATCCATCTTTGCACTCACTCATCCATCCATCCATCATGCAACTAACGATTCAATCATCCATGCTTTCTTTTTTTTTTGGATCATTTTTTAATTGAAATTTTAATAACAATCACTTGGCGGCATTACGTCCAGTGACATCACAGAAGCACCAGTATGGAAACACGAAAACACAAAAATTCACTAATCTAGGATAGAAGGGGGCAACATTTACAGGAAGGACAGATTAAGTCCACTGGCCCGCCCCCACATCTTAAAAATAGAGGCCTATATTATTGGAATGCCAACCACAATAGCCATTGATGCTGTCCCACCCACAATGTTTGTCCATATATATATATACCCCAACCCATTGCTCAACTCAATCCACCCACCTTGAAAATGAATGGAGACAGTAACTACCTAGACTTTAAGTGGAGAAAGTATATCCCCACCCCCCACTCATCGCATGATTACGCACATGGACCACATGGAAGCTGGCGAGCTAAGGCTCCTAGAGACTCAGAAAGGGAATACAAATATTTTCAGAGAGATTAATTTGATCCTGGAACATATAAATGTGCTCTTCGTATGTGGCTAGACGGTAGATAAACCATTCCTGGTGTGTGGGTACTTGAGGAGAGCATCTATGTCACAAAATACACATTTTGGCCTCCTTAAGTGCTGTCAACATCCATCTCCTCCAATGGGAGACTGAGTCCTCAATGTCACTAAAGTGGTAAAGGATGACCAGATTGGAGAATTCTCAAAAGGGTTCACAACTTGTAGAATGAAGCTTCTCCCAAATCGAGTGCCAATAAGAGTTCAGAATTGGACAAGACCACAGTATGTGATAAAAGTAACACCTGAGCAATGCCAGCAGGTGTCAGTTGGGAGGAGATGAGCCCTGCAGAAATTTCTACGGGACCAATACCAGTTATGAAGGATCTTGGAGTAAGTGTATTTTGCTGAGGGTACGCTCATGACATTCCAGTCCCCCCTTCCAATCAGACTCTGAGTACTAAATCCCCAGTCTGTCCTGCCAGTAGGTGTGGGCCACTGTTTGTGTGTCATGAGAGTAGATGTTATTCATGAGTATTTGGTAAAAGTTAGAAAACCCGCTCCAGGAAATCCCCTATGTTCTAGGATATGTCAAAATGGTTGACATCACCAGTTGGACCTGATCATGACCCAGCTTCTATGCAGGCGAAACCGGTCCTAGGAAGCTTGTTTCCGGTCCAGGGAAGACATGGCTTGGCAGTTCGGGTTGGACTGTTCCCATGGGGCACAGGGTCAAGACTGATTTATATATAGCTGTGTCTGAACTGGGATTGCAGAGTGAGCTAAAGAACGATGATGGATTCAACCCAGGTCTGTGACTGGGGGTGAGTGTCTGAAAAGTTTCAGCGCTCCGTCCATTATCTTCTTGTGTTTGCTTTGTTCGCCCTAAGTTGGCAGGGTATGCCCAGATGTGGGTCCCTTGCTTACTTTGCCACTGGATTCAAGCTAGCCTGGCTGATGAGGGCTATTAGCCCGAAACCGGTCCCAGGATGATTGTTTCCGGTCCAGGGAAGACATAGCTTGGCAGTTCGGTTAGACTGTTCCCATGAGGCACAGTGTCAAGGCCTAATTTGCATATAGCTGTGTCTGAACAGGGGTGGCGAAGTGAGCTAAAGAACGGTGATGGATTCAACCCAGATCTGTGACTGAGGGTGAGTGTCTGAAAAGTTTCAGCGCTCCGTCCATCATCTCCTTGTGTTTGCTTTGTAATTGCAAATTACTCCATAACTGAGATTAGGGAAGAATTCTCTTCATCTTAAAGGAGTGAAAGGAGTCTCCAGTAAAGAGATCCACAAACTGTCTTATTCCCTCTGGCCTCCCATATCGACCAACTAACCAGTTTAATTCCAATAGTGATATCATCAATAGACCAGAAAGGAGAATCTTATGGACGACCTTAGCTAGGCCCAAAACCCAGTGAGCATCTTTCCAGGCCACCCACATGGCCGTAAGAGTCAGTGAGCACCCCGCAGATGTTGAGGCATGTGTATCATGTAAGGGCCCCAAGCCAGGTGGAGCCAGCACTACCACACGCTCTCAGCACACCCAGAGTGGCTGTTCATCTGTGGGCACCAGCATGTTAGCTGACTGTGAAAGATGGAGCGCTAGGCAGTACAAGCGTATGTCAGGGAGCCGCAGCCCACCAGCGCTAGTACCCATATGTAGCCTAGAGGGTTTTAAACTAGGCTTTTTCCCCGCCCAGACAAACAGTCTGATACGCTTATCGAAAGCGCTGAACGTATGTGTGGGGATCGTAAATCAAGCTTAGGATCAACCTCCTGTGGCAAGTCACCAGGACCTTCTCAAGTATTTTCATATCAGCATTAAGGAGCATTATTGAGCGCTAACTTGCCCAACTAGTGGCTTCTGGACAAGACATATCAGTACTTTGGTGAACTTTTGCACAAAGGTATTTGTATCATCAAGTCCTTTAAAGAATTTGTGAAAGAGAGAGACCATCAAGCTCTGATTGAGCTTGTAAAAGTTAACCGGGAAACCATCTTCCCTGTGCCTTATTATTTGACATGTCCTTGATGGTGTCTAAATTCTCCTCCTCCATGATATCTCCCTTAAGAAGCGGAGGTCAACAAATTCCTGTTCTGGGCAATGTCATCAGTTGCCTCTGACTGGCAAAGAGGACTAAGAAACCGTACAAATGTTTCATCAATGTCCACCGGCTGGGTTGCCAAGCTTCTGGTCTAGCCCCGTATCGCAGGAATGGTGGCACTGGCAGTAGCTGGGCCACCAGCAGCCTCTCTGAATTTTCCACCTGATCATAATAACGCTACTGGAGGCAAGTAACGCCTACTCAGCCTGAGCTGTGAAGTGAAATACGAATATAGGTTGTACTTGGCTCACTCAAGGATGTGGAGTAGTGTCGGAGTAGGTCGCCTAGTGAAGGCCCCGGTGACATTCCCAATCTCCCGTACCAGGTATGATTATTTTTCCAGCGCCTCCTGCCGAGCCGCGCATCAGTGCCACCCAGAGAAGCTGTGGGGACATCGCCGAGGGTTGATTGCCCAAGAGGTACTGGTGGAGATGCTCCATAGGTTTCCGCTTACCCTCCAGCATTCAGTAGTGAGAGAGGTTTCACTTCCTGCGTTTAGAAGGGGAGATATGTCCCAAATCTACCTCAAAGGTTTTCAGGCTATGGTCAAAAATTCCCCCAGTACCTATGGTGCAGTCCCATAGGAAGGCAAGCAATGAGGGAGACATAAGAAAGTAGTCAATCCTGGAACACGTGCTGTGTACACAGGAAATGGATGTCCTGATCTTTCATGGGTCCAGCAAACTGTGATCTAGCATGACATCATGGAGGAAATCCCTATCTTTGGCGTTAGCCTTGTCCGCCGGCCCAGAGCGATAAAGGTGCGGGCCCAGTGCAATATTCCAGTCCCCCCAAGTGTCTTCTTTACGGTAGTGAACTCATGTCCTGCCATGGTTGGGAGCATAGACAGATCCCAGTATCAAAATCTGATCTAGCGTCTTCAACGTAACAAAGACATTGTGACCCAGTGGGTCAGTCCAAGTTCTTAAAACAGTAGTGAGAACAGATTTATGGAACAGGATAACAACTCTGCATTTCTTTAGAGAAGACGGGACCCAGGAGGATTCAGTAGGGGCTTTGGCCGCGACTTGGAGGCTTCTATTGACAACATGGCCCACCCAGTCACTTTTTAGTTTGCCAGATTCAAGAGTAGAGAGGTGCATTTCTTACAGCAGGGCAACGTCAGAGGATTTCGAGGCAATGTATATCTTGTTCTTGATATACTGGGTGAGGATAGAAGATGAAGGGGATACGAGCCCCCGTTGAGCGTCAGATATCTGGGGGACTGTGTTTTAATGTAGTGAATGTAGAGTATTGGTGGCTCCAAGCAACAGCTATTACAAGAAAAAAGGAAATATCTACTACTTTAAACAAGACAGTGTGTCCCCCAGTCCACCGCCTTCCCAGCACCCTCCCACAAGAACATAACAAAGAATCACACTAGGGCCCCTCACTAACCAAGGGTCTGCCCCATCTGAGCAGAATGAGAACCAACAAGCCACACCGTGGACCAAGTAGCCAGGATTAACAGGAAACATCTGCCCAAGTACTTAATGAGGACAAGTATGAGCACATGCCAGCCCCCCGCCCCCACCCCGATGCAGCAACCTGAGGCCCTTCTCCTGCAACATTCATCAAATGAAGTATCAGGATGATCATTCTAAGAAGTGTCCATATTAGAGGACAAACTTTACAGCAAGGTGGCAAAGTGAGGTTTATCACAGCCTCTTGAAGCCGAGTCAGCTCCATGTCGGGGTGCCTTGCCCTCCCAACGTTTCGGCACAGCGTCCAATCTTTGGTGTTCAGGAGAATCCTCCCTAGAGTCTCTGACTTGTGAGAATGATACGGCTGACTCTGCTGCAGGTGAGCTTCAAAGTCTGGTTGTGAGACGTCCATTTCCACTCCGGACCATAAGGACAAACTGTTGTAAGTCCCGGGAATCCACCACCTCCCCGTGTTTCCCATCAATAGTGAGGAGCATGGTGGCCAGCTCCAGGAGGTCATAGCCGATACCAATCTTTTGGAGAGTTGGCCTGAGCGCCAGTAACTGCCTCCACCTTATCACAGTATCCTGAGAAAAGTCAGATAGGAGCACCCTCGTAGATGAAGGGACTACTGAGTCACGTGGTTGCCAAAACAACCTGCTGAGCCTGTTGATGCCACAGGAAACATACAATAATTGGCCATGGGGGGGTTTGCAGTGCGTCTCCCCTGCTCCTGATCCTATGTTCTCTTTGGGAGTCCAGCAGGGGTCCAAAAGTGAAGCCGGTGAGGTCGGAGATGAATGGCAATGAGAAGCCATTCATGTCCTTTGCCTCCAGCTTTTATAGATCACCAAGGAAGCGGACGTTATTTCTGCGAATGTGGTCCTCAACTTCCGCCAGCTCTCATAAGTGTCAAACTTCACTGCCAACATCAGGGTTAGATTGTACGAGACTGTAAGGCAACTGTCCATAGCCTCCATCCTACGAGCTGAGCGTACGGAGAGCACCGAAGTCCGTCCTAACAGATTTAAGAATGGCGGACACAGATGTAATATCTGAGAGCATTATATCCGTTGTGGACTTAATGTCCGTAAGTTCTCATGTTATAATCTCCGAAGTTATGTCTGCCATGGCAGGCTTCCTGGACTTCGATTTGCCAGCCACTAAGTCTGTGAAGGGAAGTCGGCTCGTGCTCTTCCCTTTGGACATCAGAGTAGGTTTCCAAGCACAAGGGACTCGGGCAAGTAGATCCGGATACCTGCGCCATCGGTAAACACAGAGGCGCAGATTTACAAGCCCCTTGCGCCACTTTTCCCATGTTAAAAGTGACGCAAAAGTGGCGCAAGGAGCTTGTAAATCTGCCCCAGAGAAGGCACAGAGGACAGTAGGCAAAGTAGAGTTCCAATGCTGCATGGGTCAGGGGTGGGATAGGACGCTGTCATTAGGACCCGGGCAACCAGCAGTATTTCCTGCTGAGCAGCAGAACCCCGTGATGCTTGTCACCGACCCACAGTCTGATCTCTGCAGTTTTATGGGAGGAAAATGACCAGGTCAGGGGTCGTGGAAATGCCAGTAGGGACAGCGGTATCCCCAGTACAGTTCTCATAGTCTTCCAGGGATGTCACTCACCATGAAAGTTCCGGAGGGACCGGGAAAGGGCTTGGTATTGAAAAGACAGCCGGGCCGTGGTCTCTGGGCTCGTTCTGCAGGGCGTAGCATCCCACTTAGACCCCTAGCCCTCCTCTGCCCTCAAAGATCGGAGCACAGAGTCAAAACAGGACAGGCGGTGGCCGGCGGCGGCGTATTGGGCCCAGAGCGCTCCGGGTGTCACAGGGAAAGGCCGCTCCTCTCCATGCAGTAGTCAGTGCTCCCGAGGAACACAGTGTATGCTCGCTATGCAGGTCAGGCAGGGGGTATCACAGTGCTGGGAGGTGCAGGGCCCTCCCCCAGGCCCAGCTCCAGGAATTTTTATTTGGGTGAGCCAAGGGCGCATTCGGGTGGGCCACTGCGGGCCCAATTTGTCGCTTCTGGAGGTGACCTATAAGCCCTAGATTACATCATATGTATTTGCAAACAGGAAGCATGATACAACAGATTGCTTCTGTGTGTACACAGAGCATGTGGAAAGTAAGACCAATGTCTGCACTAACTGCAAACCCTCGAATTCCAGCTGGCCAGGCAGTAAGAGCAATGTCTGGACCTAACTACAAACCCTCGAATTCCAGCTCCCCGGCTTCAACACAAGTACTTGAATGCTAAGCATATTATAAAGCGTTCAAGACTAGGGAAGTCCCTATTACTACACGAAAGCCTTGACACCATTACACTAGAAAGGCTGGCTATTTACTTGTTGCAATTTGCCCAACACTTATTTCTCTGCACAAATGTATTTTCTTGTCATTTTTTGCAAAGTACTTTCATAGATAAAAATACTTGAAAAACAGTAACACATTTGAAAAAAGAGAAAAGAGTATTTTTGAAAACTGCCAGCAGTTTTCACACCGACCATTTCAAACTAGCACTTCCAGTCATAGAGGTGACCTTCTATTGTTCTTTGAAAACTCCCTTAAAAACTCATCCATGCATAGGTTTGCCGTGAGCTCTTTCTCGTGTGCTAAAATAGTCAAATTCTGTTTCCGATCATGATTCGTTGTGCGTCGGAAAGGTGTGAGGACGCGGGATAGGGTTGAAAAGGAGCTCTCACAGGCTGCGGTTGAAACCCCTATAACCAGCGCAGATACATACATTTCATGAAGTGCTGGGAAAGCTTCAGGATAATCACGTACCAGTTCACAAATGGTGGCAACAGCTGCACCATCTGGGACTTTTTTTGTAACAATGGTTTTGCAACAGTTAGTTCTGATGCAAGAGTAGCTTTGATTACATTAGTTAGGTCAAGGAGGGGTTCACACTTGTTCATATCAAGAAAATGAGCTGATGAGGAAACCAAGACAGAAATGGCTTCAATAAGTTCAATCTTCTTCTTGGAGAATCTGGTCTCCATTTCAGCTATTGCTCTGTCCAGAATGTTTAAGATGGGCTGCCTGAGCACTTGCTGCTGAGAAAGTTCTCGGCTTGTTGCCAGGGTCTTTGAACCAAGCCAAACAGATGGCTCAACTGCCTCGGCTCTTCCTGTTAATTTGCTGTCCCACCCAGCCCTAGAGATGGGCCCATATATCTAGCAAGGCCTACTTCAGGGCCCTCCTTTATCTCTCCTTAGTCTTACAAGGCCCAGTAAAATGGCATTATTTTCCAAATCTCTTCTAATCGTTAACACTCTCAAAAAGTGTTTTGTTCCCCATGTAAGGTCCCTTTGATCGGAAGAGGAGGTTTCTGAGGTGGAAGTATCAGGCAAGTAACACTACTCAGCTTCCCTCATTGCCAGCCTTCAGAGAGAATCTCTCTTCATTAATACTTCCACCTGACCCCAGACTCTGCAGCACACTCCCTTCCAGGCCTGATTATCAATTTACTACCATCCCTCTACAGTGCACCTTATCTCACGGCTGTCCTTGATCCCCAACCCCATATTAGCCGCCATCCAGCTCCACTTTCATTGTTCCCGTAAAAAACATTAGTAAAATCACATTCAAACTCAAAACATTGACTATAGCAGTAAATATAATTAGCACACACTTTAAAATATGTTACACAGTGGCCCTAATGACCCAACTGTTAATAAAATAAGCACAAACAGAAAGGCCATTCCAGGGTCTATTTTAGCGCTGGTGCGAAAGTATTTATTGCCGTCCCACCACTGACCTCTTTCTCCGTAGACACCTTTACTACCACCCTCCAACAGCGCACTTCGTCTCTCCGTAGCCCCTTTCAGTCATGACCTCCTCCTCAGACTCCCTCCCTACCACCCTCCACCAGTGCCCCTCATCACTCCAAAGCCCCTTCCCATGACCTCCTCCTCAGACTCCCTCAAAAATACCCTCCACCAGTGCCCCTCATTGCTCTATAGCCCCTCCCCCATCGACCTCCTCCTCCCAGACTCCCCCACAACCACCCTCCACCAGTGCCCCTCATCTCTTCGAAGCCCCTCCACATGACTTCCTCCTCAGACTCCCTCCCTACCACCCTCCACCAGTGCCCCTCATCACTACACAGCCCCCATAACCTCCTCCTCAGACTTCCTCACAAATACCCTCCACCAGTACCCCTCATCTCTCCATAGCTTCTCCCCCATGACCTCCTCCTCGGATTCCCTCATTACCATCCTCCAACACTGCCCTTCATCTCTCCATAGCCTCTTCTCCTCATGAGCTCCTCCTCAGACTCCCTTCCTACCACCCTCCACCAGTGCACCTCATTGCTCCAAAGCCCCTCCCCCTCATGACCTCCTCCTTGGATTTCTTCACTGTCATCCTCCACCAGTGCCCCACAATGCTCCATAGCCCCTCCCCCATGACCTCATCTTCAGAGTCCCACCCTCCACCAGTGCCTCTCATCACTCCAACACCTCTCCCCATGACCTCCTCCACAGACTCCCTCACAAACAACCTCCACCAGTGCCCCTCATCTCTCCGTATCTCCACCCCCCATGACCTCCTCCTCAGATTACCTCATTGCCACCCTCCACCAGTGCCCCTCATCGCTCCATAGCCCCTCCTCCCATGATGTCCCCCTCGAATTCCCTCATTGCCACCCTCCAACAGTGCCCATCATCTCTCCGTAGCCCCTCTCTCATATGCATTTTATTTGTTATATATTTGTTATATAGCGCTACTCGTAGTGTAGGGTGTCACAGTACTGTACATCACACACATATTATGAATGAATGAATGAAAGGAGACTTGTAAACGCGCAACTTAGCCCGAAGGCGTCAAGGCGCCTAACCAAAGACAATGCAAAAAGTATGGCAGA
This sequence comes from Triturus cristatus, assembly GCF_964204655.1. NCBI lineage: Eukaryota > Metazoa > Chordata > Amphibia > Caudata > Salamandridae > Triturus > Triturus cristatus. The sequence continues at coordinate 78,095,258 of NC_140583.1, forward strand.
TCATGTCTAAGCGTAGGCCTTGGCGAAAAGCCATGTCTTAAGAGCCTTCCTAAAAGCAAGCGCCGAGGGAAGAGATTTTATCTCCGAGGGCAAGGTGTTCCAAAGCCTTGGAGCAAGAGTAGAAAAGGCTCTACCTCCCCAGTTGGCCTTACGTATCCTGGGAACTTGGAGCAAGAGCTTATTGGACGACCGGAGGGTCCTAGAGGGTGTATAGGGGACTAACAGGTCCCTAACACCTCCGGACCGATTAGTGGCCAGGGCTCTATAAATCAAGATCAGGGACTTGAAGGAAATCCTGGCCTCCATTGGGAGCCAGTGTAGAGTCCTTCTTGCCAAGTGAGCTGAGGCCCGTTTGGGCAGGTCCAAAACCAGTCTAGCGGCGGCATTCTGCACCATTTGGAGACGGGTTACCAGACCCTTGTTAATGCCTAAATAAAGAGCATTACAGTAATCGAGTCTGGAACCTATCAATGCCAGGACTATATGTTTCCTGGCCTGGAAGGACAGATAGTGCCTGATCCTTCGTAAGATGTTTATAAGGCCCCAGCAGGTTGAGATGGTCCTCTTTACCTGCTGATCCATCCTCAAGAGGGGATCGATCAGTACACCCAAGTTTTTAGCCAGAGTAGTCGGTGAAGGGCACACCCCCATAGTGGAAGGCCACCAATCAGCCGACCAAAAATCCTCCTTTCCCCCGAACACCAGAATCTCTGTCTTTTCTCCATTAAGCTTCAATGAATTACAGACCATCCATTGAGCGACCGCCTTCATACAGTTTTTAAATTTAGAGGCGGCCAAGATAGCGGGTTGGGTAAAAGACAGCAGAATCTGTGTATCGTCGGCATAAGAGATTACCTCCATCCCAAAAGATCTAATAAGCCTGGCAAGTGGGGTGACATAGATGTTGAAAAGGGTCGGACTTAATGCCGACCCCTGAGGGACCCCACAATGCACAGGAAGGGATGGAGATAAGAACTCCCCCAGCTTTACTCTCTGTTCCCTCTGGTTCAGGAAGGATGCCAGCAAACTAAGAGCCGTTCCTTCCACCCCTATCTCTCTCAGCCTTGATGTTAGAACAGAGGGAGACAGGGTATCAAACGCAGCTGAAAGATCCAAGAGGATGAGGAGAGTGGTCAGTCCCTTGTCGACCCTGGTGCGGATGGTATCAAGCACGATGGTAAGGGCAGATTCGGTGCTGTGTTCTCTCCTAAATCCGTGCTGCGAGTGATCTAACCTGTCATGGGTTTCCAGAAAGTCGACAAGATGCTTATTTAGATGAATTTCCAGCATCTTGGCAGGAGCTGGGAGCAACGAAATAGGGCGAAAGTTTTTGAGCACACCCGGGTCCAGTGTGGATTTTTTTAAAAGAGGTTTGACCACCGCTTTCTTCCACTGTGGGGGAAAGGACCCTTCCTTCATTGCCCCGTTCATCACACCCAGTAGGGGTGGGAGGAGACAGTCCTTGCACTGTTTAAGGAGTTTAAGAGGGCAAGGGTCTAAGGGGGACCCTGACCTAACCTTGGCCAAGAGAGCTTCCAGTTCCAGTAGGGAAAGGGAAGGAAAACTAGACAGACTCCCATGGGACACCTCCTCAGAAAAAGGCAACAGGGTGATGGGAGAAACTGTGGATATAGATAGAGCAGCCTTTTGTAGCTCCAGTGCTGAATGAATATCTACAATCTTGGTGTTAAAGAATTGTGCAATATCATTACATAGCTGTTGAGAGCTAACCACAGGATCTGGCATCTTTAATGAGATGAGCGTGTCCACGATTTTGAAGAGGTCTTTGGGTGAGGAAAGGGAAGCGGTGAGGGAGGTAAAGTATTCCTGCTTGGTTTTGATTACCTCCTTCTTATAGGACTTCAAAAGAGTTTTATGTTTGTCCCTCTCGCACAAGGCTCCACTAGACCGCCAACGACGTTCCTGTCTCCGTAATCCCTGCCTAAGCAGTCTAAGTGATTCGGAGAACCATGGGGCCGAGGGGGTTTTTCTGGCAGAGTAACACATATTATGCAGAGACAATGAATCATACAAGTATGTAAATCAGCCTATAGGGAATGTCACATAAGCTAATGAGGATTACCAGGTGAAGGAATCACATGTCATCCATGCTGCTGGGCAATATGTTTGAAGAGGGTTGGGTCTGGAGAAGCATAAACACAGGATTTAAAGCATACCCCATTGGTTGGCTTTACTGATTAGAATGTATATCTGCCCAAACTGTTTATTGCAACATTAGAATAATGAAAGACTGGGAAAATTCAAACCAACTAGCAATACAAAAAAAATACAAAACACATCTAATTATACCATTCTGGTTTGTATGCAGGTCTTTGATGACAGTCCATAGGTCACTGTTCTATGTTAGGATTGTAACTTCTGAACTGCAAGTAATCAAAGGATCTCTGTGACAAAGGCAGTAACCCACTGCGCTATCCACGTTAACTACAGTTTGTCTGCATTTTAAAACTACAAACAGACAAAAGATTGCTCTCCAGCAGGACCATTAATCCCCAGAGTTATCTGGACATTTAGTTGTCCTGCATCCTTGGCAGAACCACTCATGATAATGATACAAACGATTTAAATGAAATATACACGCCACACAAAGTATGTGTCTCGCTCACAGATTAAAAAAATGCAACAATGGCCACATATTCTCTTACCTGCCCCTTACGAACTCTGTCACAGCCCGATCTGAGAAGCAGCTCAAGGGGTCAGGAAAATGAATGGGCAAAAATAAACTCCTCTTCACCAGCTGAAAAGAATGAAATATCCTCGCAGCAGGACGGTACACAAATCCAGTGCCAACGAAAGGATGTGTCTCCTTCGCCATGCCCCTATTGTACCTGCACGAGTGGGCGGGACACAGCCCACCTTTCTAATAGGAGATGCGTGATTGCTGTGCGAGCCCAGGCCCAATCACGCAACTCCGAAAGAAAGAAGAAAAAAACGTTCAGAGAACGTTTTAATTTGCAGTGGCCTGTTTCTGTTGGCCTCGCTGATGTCACTGCCAGGGCCAAGGCTCATGTTTGGGTGGGCCCGGCCCATGTTAGGGTGGGCCTGGCCCACCCGGCCCACCCGCTAGAACCGGGCCTGCCCTCCCCTCTCTTCGGCTCCAAGTGCCGGCGCACTCTCCTGGGCCACCAGTACATAGAAGGCCTCGCGCAGTCAGAGCTATGGTGCCAGACACAGAAATCACTCTGTCGAGAGGTTAAAGAGAATGTTTCAGGCTTCGTCCTCTGGACCTGACATCGTTTCTGAGGCACCCTATGTTGTGGGGTCCCGGAAACAGCTGCAGGCACCAGGAAAGTGCTGGGAGACTCGAGAGCTGGCCATCTTGGGTGGTGCCAGACTCCACCTTCCAATCATCCATGCTTTCATACTTCCAACTTCTCACCCATCAATGTATCCATCCAATCAAATATTATATTCATTCACCCTACCCTCTTTCCACAAAATCATCCACCAGTTCACCCTTCCATCATTTCATCCACACATCCATCCATCATGCCACACTTTCATTACTCCTTTCACCCTTCTCTCATTCATCCATTCATCAATCCTTTCTTCCTCCACCTACACATCATTTCACCCTTTCACCCATCCTTCCCTTCACAATTCCTTCATCTCTTTTGACACTTCCATTTATCCACCCTATTGCTATTCCACCCAACCCGCCTTCCACCTACCAATCTGTTTTTAAAGACATCCATCCAGCCTTTCACTAATCCATCCTCTCACTCATCCAGTCGATGCACTATCCAATCATCCATACATTCATTTCTTATATCAATTTTCAATTTTTCACCTCTTTCTATCTAGCTATACATCTCCCTGTCTGCCAATTCCTTTCACCTTTCCATTTACCCGTCATTTCACTTCTTCATTCATCATTTTTTTCACTCTTCAGTTTCATTCTTTCTCCCTACTCTTCACCCTAAATTTTCACAATCACCTTCCCTTTAACCTTTCTTTCAAATCTTCCCACTTTCCTTCCTTTCACCCTTCCTTCAAGCCTTCCTTCCCCCTTTCTTCATCCCTCTTTTAATCTCCCACAGTTAAAACTTCTTCACTTTTCTTTTATTCCTTTGTAAGAAATTGGGTGACTGCATGTGAGCCCTCGTCCAACGGCAACCCCAATCCGTGTCAAGGTGAGGCACAAGTCAACCCTAAATGAATCTGTGCTCAACCCTCTGGTAGGTTGGCGCAGAGCAGTCAGGAGTTATCTGGAGACACCGTGTAAAGTATTTGTGCAATATTTTAAACAGTATAAAGTGAAGAACACCACACAAGAAGGACCTCTCTCCAAGTTAGATAAATAGAGTAACTTTTAATAAATGCAACAAGACCAAAATAATACAAATCCAATCAATAGAACCAGAGGTATGCAGTTTTATAGATTTCAGTGAAAATAGCACAAAAAAGTGCCAAATGTGGATATTTGGTAGCGCTGGACAGGGACAAAATTAGAAGTTCAGGCCAACCACAAAGGATCGCGAGCTGGCTATAGGGACCCAGTTAGAGCACTGAACAAACACAGTTCTTTAAATCGTGGTTTGCAGAGCATTACGAGGGTCTGCGTTGAAGATGTATCGTCCAGTCAAAGCAATGCATCAGTCCCGAGATGCGGAGAAGCTGCAGTGCAAGGTTCATCATCGAGGATTTTAATTTATGAGGGCTTGCAATGTGAAGTTCAGCGTCGAGGATGCGTTGCACAGTAGGGGGCGATGCATCGGTTCTGAGAAACGTCGAGGCTGCAATGCGGATTCTGGTGTCATCACCTAGGCTGCCGTCGATGAGAGATGTGAGGGCCTGCGCTGAGGATGCGTTGCGCAGCGGTGGTTCCGATGAGGCGGCGAGCTGCAATGCAATGTAGGTCTTTGCATCGGTGGAGATCCAGATAGTGGAAGCAATGCGTTGGTTCTGCTTGGGATTGCGCTACACAGCAGAGGAGATGCCTTGGCTCTGATGGATCCACAGAGGCTGGCAGAGCACCTTAGGCCCACTTTCAAGGGTCCAGGACTGGGATGGCCCCACTTGGCAGGGTAGTCTCACAGACGGCAGAGTCCAGGTGCTGGGTCGAGGTTATTCGAGCCTTCTGTCCCTGAGTCTCAAGTCAGAAGGCTAGCCAGCTAGTTTTGGAGTCCATCTTGGGTCTTGGGTTCAACAGATGTAGGTCCAGTCTTTCTCAACCAGGCAAGAAGGCAGCAGGTCCGCACAGCAGGGCAGCAGTCCTTATGAGCAGGAGTCCAGTAGAGCGGCAGTCCTTTCAGCAGCACAGCAGTTCTATTCCCTGGCAGGGTAACCACAGGATCAGAAGTGTACTAAAGAGTTGGGAGCTTATTTACAAGTGCCTTGCGCCATCGGTGCGTCACTTTTAATATGGGAAAAAGTGACATATCGGCGATGCAAGGCACTTATAAATAAGCCCCGTGGTATTCCAATATTTATAACCAATTCCGCCTTTGAAGTGGGAGAAGCGTCTAGAGGCATGCCTTTGATGGGCACAGGTGCCTTACCTTTATTTGCCCTGACTCCAGATTAACTACAGGGGATGTGCAGTCCGTTTGTTGAGGCAGGACACAGGTTATACAAGTGTAAGTAGGGCTGTGCCCATCTCCTCCCTCCCGTCATGCAGTGAAGGCCCATTCAGGCACACTTAAGCTCCTGAGTGGCTCTCTAGGAGGAATACGCAAAGCTCAACTGTCAGCTACACCCATCTATGTAACCCAGAGACAGGCTGCAGGCACCAAATGGTTAAGGCAGGAAAATGATACTTTCTAAAATTGGATTTATAAAATTGTAATTTAAAATCCAACATCACCCCAAGTTAGAATGTTACATTAGAATTCCAAAGACAACAAACATTAATGCGTTACATGTTCTCATTTGGAAGTTACAGCTTATTAAATGCAGTAAGGTAACTCCAATGTTTTCCCAATGGGAATGGTAGGTCATGCAGTAGTGATAAACAAATGTAAACATTAAAAGTACATGTGCTACTTTTTAAATACATTGCACCCTTCCCTCTGAGCTGTCCAGGGCTTAGCCTATGGACGATTTATAAGTATGAAAAATGATGGTTTGGGCCTGGCAAAAGGTTTATTTTGACTGATTAAAATGGCAGTTTCAAACTGTGCACACATGCTGTAATGGCAGGCATGGGTCTTGCTTAAAGTGCTATTTAAGTGGGTGAAACACTCAGTACTACAGACCCACTAGTACCATTGTATTTACAGGCACTGGGCGCAAGTAGTGCCACCTTACTAGGGACTCCAAGTAAATTAAATATGCCACTTGGGTATAAGTAAATCTTGCCATGTTTTAAGGAGAGAGCACAAGCACTTTAGCATTAGTTAGCAGTGGTAAAGTGTGCAGAGTCCTAAGGCCAGCAAAAAGAAGTCAGTAAAACAGGAGGTCTGAAGGCAAAAAGATAGGAGCAAAACCATGCTAAGGACGCCATCTCTAACATCCTTCATCTCTCCTGCTCACTTTCCTGTTTGCCCCCATTGTCCTTTTGTGGGTAGGTGGATTATTAGTAGGGGTACATATGCACCTCCCTCTAGCAATAAGGCCGCCAACACAATGTAAGGCCCAGACAAGATCTCAATAAATTATTTCCTTGCTCAGCCCTTGGTAGCTGACAACGAGCAGGCAGGCTTAATTTAGGAGACCGGTGTGTAAAGCACTTTAAAAACACCAATACCTTAAATAAATAATACACAGCACAAAATAAAAAACTAACACCAATTTATAAAAATAGGAAATATGTTTATCTTTAAAATGACACCATAAGTTTTATTCATGATCCCATCTTAGGCACCAGTGCTCTCACTTCTTATTTTCATATATCTCCGCTCTTTCTACCTTCTCTTCAATTTTCTCTTGAATAATTCTTCCTTACTGTTCCCCACCAGCCATGGGATGTGGGTGGTGAGTACTGTTAACTATGCATTTTCAAAATCAATAAAAAGATATCAACCATAAAATAACACCATAACAACAAAGATCCAATGAAGGGAATAGGCAAAATGAATTTTCAAAGAATAAATACTTTCTAGTGTTAAAAAACCAATAGCGCCAAATATAGACATCTGGTCACGCTTGAAAAGGACAAAGTCAAGGTTTGAGGCCAACTGCGATGGAGCCCTGGCCGGACACACTAAGTGGAAGGCCTCGGTCAAAATGTTACCTACACACTTTGCAACTTTTCTGGAGTTTTTTCTCTCGATGGCGAGCAAGGCACTTTGTCAGGCCAGAATCACTGCTGGTTCGCTGGGTTGGTTCAGCGGGAGCCCCTGGTTCACTCCTGGAAGTCTTAAGCACTGGAGATTCCAGCAGGACGAACCTGAAAACCAGGTGGGTTGTGGTTAGTCAGTCTGGCTCTCACCGTCAGATCGGTCACCATATGGAGCATTTTCTGAAAGTGGCTCCAAACTTCTGGAACGTCTTCCTGAAGTTCCTCTTGTGGATTCAAAGTGTCCAAAACACAAATCCAAGGTCCAGAGTCTCTGAGTTGCTCCTTGGCAGTTGGAACTACAATGCCCCTGGCCAAATCCTTTAAAATCCAGCTGAAGGTGGTCAGTAGGGTTCTTCTTGCTGGAGATGATGCAGGTATAGCTCTTTCAACCTGCTGCTTTCAGGGAGTTCACTCCTTCTCTTTTTGAAGCAAGGCAAAGTCCTTAGTGCTGTAGTTCCCTAGTGTGCAGCAGGCACAGTCATTCAGAGTGCAGTCCACTTGGTGCAGACCAGGGTTCCTTCTGGGCAATGCTTCTTCTTCTTTTATTTTCAGGCAGCGGATCTGAGTTGCTATGCAGCTCTCACATATTTATCCACTATGCTGGGGAGACAAGTAGGGGGGCACCCCTGACCAATGGGGTACAGGGTGCCTCCCAAAAGCATGACAGCTTTCTCCAAAGTGTGGCATATTCTTGTCCCACAAAGTACTGGCCTTTAAAATTCAACATGGAGCATCTTTCACCGTGGAGTGAAGATCTGCCTATGCCAACCTACTGATTTGGCTCATTTCCCTTAACACTCCCCCTTCCAGACCTTTGGCAAATTCCATTCCTGGGGTCCAATCTGGCTGGGGGGTACAGGAAGAGGGGGTAGGGCTGGAAGGCATTCCTTACTGTCCTGCTCTCTTTGAAACCCAGTTTGATTTACCCAGACTCTGTCATGACCTGTTCTCTGCAGCTGCAGAGCTCTACCCATCAGATAACCTCTGCTCTATGCGGCCACTTATCACCTCATCAATGCAATATGGCTAAGCCTGTTAAGGGCTGGTCAATCAGGAGAGGCTGCTAGAATTCTAAATTTTGTCTCACAGAAAACACATTTCTATAACTTTTTTTCTGTATTAGTTATGACAAATTCAACAGTGGCAAGTTGTTGAATTTATCGTTATCAATCTTTCATGTCCTTGAAATAATATTTTAGCTCACTCCTATCAATAGACGCATTGTATTACAGTATTCTCTTGTTAGCCTATGGAGCCAATGTGCTACAATTGGAAAAATGAAATTGGTAGTGATTCCCTCACCAAGGCATATAAAACATCTTTTAAAATGTCCCTGATTATTTTTACAGGGCACCCTAGTCTGGGGGCACGTGGGGGAGATCCTAGGGGTGACATATATAAAATTAAGATACTCCATATTTTGGAAGTACCTTTCTATCTAAAGTTGAGTTTGCATGTAATTTAGTTTAAAAGCAGCTTCCAAAGCAGGCAACAGAGCAGTGCACACTTAAGTGCCTCAAAGCTGCCAGGCCTCTGAATCTACATGCCCTCCTATATTCTAGGGACAAATTGTAATTACACCTATTTACCATATACATTTTTAATGAGAGAACTGGCCCTGGGATTGGTTAGCAGGGCCTAGGACGCAGTCAGAGTCAGTTACCACCAGTATCAGTCAAAAATGGAGGGGGTATGATCAGGGCAGAGAGGATGACATTTTCACACCTTTTATCCCTATCTCCATCGGTTCTCTTTCTCTGTCTCTTTCACTATGCTTCACAGCTGTCTGTCCCTTCTGTCATGGTTTCCCCTTTCAATGTCATGTTATCCCCTTTTAATGTCTTATAAGGAATTTTTTCTGTCTGCAGACTTGACAGAGCCATAATATACTAAGGGTTCTACTTACTAATATTTAATGCCGTGTTTGCGTCACGAAAGTGATGCAAAATGGCGCACGTTTTGTTGTTTTACTAATTTACTTTCCAGCGCTAAACTTGTTTAGGGCTGGAAAAACACTTAAAGGTAGCCCTATTTTGCATTACTTAGCGCCAAGGGGGCCCACTGTGGTTGGTGCATAGTTGTTCCCATGCATCCACTCAAGGTTCCTGACGCTAAACCCTATTTACTTAAAAGAAGTAGAGAGGCTTTAGTGTGGGAATATAGCGCCTTTTTCAAAAAGGCGCTATGAATGAGAAATGCTTTCATTTCTGCTTACTTTCCCGACTTTGTGTGTGTGCTGCACTGTACAGCACACATACAAAGTGGGAAATCATTTTAAGTTAGTCTGAGCATAGTATTTTGTAGTGCAAGGCTATCCTAGTACAAAAATTATGCTAGACTCACGCTGACACCCTTGCACTATGGTGCAAAGGTGTATGCATGGCGCAAAGCAGCTAATTTCAGCTCCGGCGCCAGGGAGAGGAGAGGAAAGTGCCATATTTCTGTAAATACGGCACTCTCCTGCTCTCTTGTTCTCGAGCATTGCAGTGCAGCCTTTTTGCCTGTGGCGCTGCATGAGATTTTAGTAAGCCTGCCCCCCCAATGTTTTACTGTACCCACCTTGCCAGCCCCCTGAGGCCCACCCAAGCTGTAGATAACTGAGTGGATGGTAAGCAACACAAATGAGCTCTAATTTTGACATCTTGCACTTTGTAAACACTTATAGGGAATATTCTCAATTATCTATCGCTGAGTTATCAGCACCTTATCGGAGCCAAAGTTGCGATAAATCTATTGCCCCATTCACAAGCTGGTGCTAACAGCTCATATCACCAGTTTACCCGCAATAGCAGCCGCAAAAAACATTGCCACAGATGACCCCGGCAACTAACGCTAATGAGATGCAGAGTAGGCGTTCCCGTGCAAAAAGCTGCGAAAACACCACGTCACAACATTCTCAATGACCAGCCAGATTTGCGATAAGATCACAAAACAGGCGATAAGGTGCATTAGCAGCAGGAATTTAACACCTGCTCTCACCTGGTCGGACTACAACCTGCAGCAGAAAAGGGAGCCCAGCCCAGAGACACACCTGAAGAACAACAGATGCCATGGAGCCAACAATCATGCAGCTCAGACCCCCAAGAGGGCCACAACACCCACTGCCACCCCCCCCCAGGACCACCCCCCACCCCCGGGGCCATACCCCGGGCACACCCCACCTCCCCTGGACCAAGAGACTGCAAATCAACGTCACGAAATCATGAACAAAATCATTCGCCTGATGTCGCAGAATTACAACAATAAAAAGTCATGTGAGTACAGAAAAAGCAAAATCAATCATTCACCATTGAAAGTCCAAACAAAATATCAAAATCAAATATGACTCCAAACAGCTATTTGGAAGAGTCATGGCGGGTCATCTCTGGACAATCTGTAAGTGACAGCCTGCAAGACAATATCCAAGATAAGAAGGTGTGTCAGGCACTCATCAAAGGACAGAGAGAGAGAGAAAGAGAGAGAGAGAGAGTGAGAGAAAGAAAGAAAGAGAGAAAGAAAGAGAGAGACTGAACAAGGAGCGCAAGGCCAATGGGGTCCTTGGCTCATACATGCCAACTGTTGCGTGTGTTTCGCAATTGGTGCACCCTAAATCTAAGGCCTGTCATCAATTTCAGCACGAAGGCCACATCACATTTCAGAAATGTAAACAGTAGTCAGACTAAAATTAGTCATGAAAGCTCCTTTGTCTCAATACACGAGGTGGAAGGACATCTGAACCTCCGACCTTGGTCTTGAATGCGGCCGGCACCCCCTGAGTGAGATACCATACCAGACTCGGACGACTCCGACATCATGAACAGCGCTAATGAAAGACCAACGTGTCCACATCCAACACGTACTTGTCTCTGCTCGAGGTACACCTGCATGGGATGCCCCTGACACATTGGTAAAAAACAACCCATACACTCAAAAGTTGAATACACATACAACTCATTGCTCCGAGCTGTGTCATATCGTCCATAGAACTGCCGCCGGTCTGAGGAGTGCCGGTGGTACGAGACCAACAAACGCAATGGCAGGCAATCCCGGGCACATGCACAACCCCTGTCACGTGGAACTGTACCGTGCACGAATGCTGCATCTGTTGGGATCACTGCCACTGGCAGTTTTACGAATCAGTTACCGTCTGAGTTTCCGTCTTGCGTACGCCACCTGCGTTCAGCCCTGGTTCCACTGTTGATGCACATTTGAGTGGCCCATCGATTTCTGCCTATCCAACACAACGGTAGCTGAACTGAATTATGACATGTGTGTGCACCCCCTGTTGGCCCACAAACAGGAGTGCAACCAGGATTCCCCAGCATGGGATGCCTTGATTTATGGCGTATGTGCTGGCAGTAGTGGATGGGAGATTGCACAAGTCATCGTGTGCAGTGACCACATCGAGGCGCTCCCCTATTGGGCTGTGTTGCGGATTGGTGAAACTGCATGGACGGAGCACATCTGTGTGGACCAGTTAATGGATTGGCTCTACATCGTGTTCCTTGAACTCGAGAACGACATACTTCTGGAACTGATTGCCTATGAAGCTGGGCTTGCATTCATGGACGAGTAACTACCTTCCTGTAGCCACAACTGATTGACACCCAGAGAACAAGTCCCTACGCCGTGTTGCATCGTGGAGGAATGGTCACATATCCCAGAACAACAATGGACATGTCTGGATTCGCCCGGACTCAGTGCGTGCACCTATGCGTGTTGTTACACAGCTGTGCAAGGTGATGCAGCCCCATGGGTGGAGCTGCACAGCGTCATTTGGCAATGTTCCTAAATCTGACATACTGCTGAAGAGAGAATACACACATGGCAATGTAGCATGACATTTGACCTTGTTGGTCCCTTTCACCTGCTCACTGTCAGCAGAGCACACAGTCGGCGCAGTCCGGTGGTACAGCTCCATGCAGATCCTGTGGACTGTGGGTCGTGTCCCCTGATATGAGGCGATGAGCAGACGCCAAACATCACATGACTCGTCTAGCAAGACAAGATGGGCTGAGACCGTTGCCATCCGTAATGATTTGTGTTCATTTTTGCCTCCCCATTTCTTGCACCTCGACACGTTCCCATGCTGCCTGTAAGTGTCTTAAGTATTTGTCTGCATGTTGCGGCCCATTCCTTGTCCGTACTGACATGCACATGCTAATAAAGTCTACGCAGCTTCACCAGTGTACAACTGTGATGAGTATTGATTAGTATGACAAATCGTGTGCCTCAATGAGCATTGTCCGTACACAGGGAGGGACAGACTGACGCATGTACATTGGTGGTGAGTCCCTATTGGCAGCTCCACCTCTGTGAGCCAGATATTGTGTTTGGGATAGTTGCTGGTAGACCTGTGCTCTTACGGGTCTTCAGCAATGTGAGTATGGTGTCTGTTGGAAGGCGGACCCCGAGGAGTCGGCGAGACCACCAAGGGGGGCCCTCACACTGCACGAAGTAGCCGAGCGCTGCCGAGAAGTCTCCTGAGAGATCCTTCTCCTATCACGTACTAGCACAGTAACACCACCACACAGGACTCAAGGAGGTTGTCTTTACGACAAGCAATTCTTTATCAGCAATAAAGGTTTACGAGTTCAATATTTACACGAAGGGATCGAGGGATCCACCAAAAGTCTCAATGTCTCTTTGGAAGGGTAGGGGTAGCGGGACAGTCTTTAGCGGGGATGCGGTACGAGGGTACCTGGGGCCCAGTTCTTATCCTCAAGCTGGAGGACCTCCGATCTCGGAGGGGTCGAGCCGCGACGGCGTCAGCAGGGCTCTGGCGTGCAGTTCGTGGAGAGCCGCGATTCAATCAGCAGGGCTCTCAAGATGGTCTTTGGCTTAGCTCGAGCCGCGACGTCGTCAGCAGGACTCCCAGGAAGGTTTCAGCGAGGTTGGGCCGCGACGGCGTCAGCAGGGCTCCGATGTTCCAGGTGGTTCAGATTGTTCACAAGAGGGAGCCGCGACGCAGTCAGCAGGGCTCGTGATGGTTTTGACAAGAGTTCTTCTCCGTAGGGTCAGCCGCGATTCAATCAGCAGGGCTCTCGATTCCGGGATACAACTGCCGATCTGTGGTGGGGTCGCCCCAGATATAGGCCTGGAGCCCTTTGATGTCCGGACCTACGCGCCCGGGAGGGCGGAGTGGCCGGGTGGAGGTGGCCAGACGCCCAGCAGGAGAGGCGCCAGGCCCAAGGGAGTTGCAGGGCGATCACACCTCGAGAGGGGAGGACAGTTGGGGGTCCCATTGATACTGTCCTCCGCCGGGGGCGATGAATGGTTCCTGCGGCACCCCCTGGCCAGTTCGTGGTGCCTCGATGTCGGGGCTTCGCTGGGGTCGAGGCCGGGTTGCGCTGGCTGGTGCAGTGTGACGTGGATGCCAACAAGATGGCGGAGCCACGAGGAGTATGCGACCGCGTGCAGCTCCGGGTGAAGGGCCTTGGTGCAGTTCAGACGGGTGGCCCGTGAAGGCCGGGGCGGGGAACGGGCACAATCCATGGGGTTAAGGACCACGCCACGAGGCCGGGTCCAACAGGCGTCCCCCCCAGCCGAAGGCATGGAGAGTCACCCATCTCCTTGGGGATTCTCCTCGTCAAGGCGGAAGAAGCGGGACAGGCCGTCGGCGTTGGCGTGGTCATTGCCAGGCCGGTGTTCGACGTCAAAGTCCATCCCTTGTAGCGAGATGGACCACCGCAGCAGCTTGGGGTTCTCGCCCCGCATTTGCATTAACCACCGCAAGGGCCGGTGGTCGGTCTGGACCCGGAAGTGGGTACCAAAGAGGTAGGGCCGGAGCTTCTTGAGGGCCCACACCACAGCGAAGGCCTCGCGCTCAATGGTGCTCCAGCGTTGCTCTCGGGGCAGTAGTCGTCGGCTGATGAAGGCCACTGGTCGGTCGAGCCCCTTTTCGTCGGCTTGGGATAGGACGGCCCCGATCCCATACTCGGAGGCGTCCGTCTGTACCACGAACTCCTTCTGGTAGTCCGGGGCTTGCAGCACCGGAGCAGTACACATGGCTGTCTTTAAGGTGTCGAAGGCTGTTTGGCAGCGGGGTGTCCAGTGTACCTTCTTGGGCTGCTTTTTGGACGTTAACTCTGTGAGGGGGCCAACAATGCTCCCATAGTCCCGGATAAACCGCCGGTAGTATCCGGTGAGGCCCAGGAAGGCCCGGACAGCGGTCTGGGTAGTGGGGGGTTCCCAGGTCTGGATGGCATCTATCTTCGCTTGGAGGGGGGCCACCTGCCCGCTCCCCACTTGATGGCCCAGGTAGGTCACGGATCCGTGGCCGACTTGACATTTGCTGGCCTTGATTGTGAGTCCGACCCGCTGGAGGGCGGCCAGGACGGCTTTCAGGTGAAGGAGGTGCTCGGCCCAGTGGTTGCTGTACACGGCAATGTCATCTAGGTAGGCCGCGCTGAAGGCCTCAAGCCTGGCCAAAACCTTGTTCACCAGTCTTTGGAAGGTGGCCGGGGCGTTCTTCATTCCGAAGGGCATCACCCGAAAGTGGTAATGCCCATCCGGGGTCGAAAAGGCGGATCTTTCTTGGGCGCCGGGGGTGAGCTGGATTTGCCAGTACCCGGCGGTGAGGTCCAGCGTGCTCAAGTAGCGAGCGGCCCCTAGGCGGTCGATGAGTTCGTCGGCCCGGGGTATCGGGTGGGCGTCTGTCTTGGTTACTGCATTCAGGGCTCGGTAGTCCACGCAGAATCGCAACTCTGGGGGGTGGCCGGGAGCTGCGGCCTTGGGCACCAGGACGACAGGGCTGGCCCACGGGCTGTCGGAGGGTTCGATGACCCCCAGGGCCAGCATCTTCGTTACTTCGGCCTGGATGCAGGCCCGCACTCGGTCAGGCACCCGGTAGGCTCTGTGTCGCACGGGGGGTCTCTCCCCGGTGTCGACGTCGTGGACGCACCAGTGGGTCACCCCCGGGGAAGAGGGCTGCGTAGTCCCGCAGCAGTCGCTGGCAGTCGTTGCGCTGTTCCGGAGTCAGGGAAGAGGCGAGTTGGACCCCTTCGATCGATCCGTCATGAATGTTGGACTGCAAGAGGTCGGGCAGGGGTTCGGAGTCGTCC
This sequence comes from Triturus cristatus, assembly GCF_964204655.1. NCBI lineage: Eukaryota > Metazoa > Chordata > Amphibia > Caudata > Salamandridae > Triturus > Triturus cristatus. Next base: position 78,110,543 of record NC_140583.1, read on the forward strand.
TCGCCCCCCTCGTCGGTCGCCAGCAGCAGGCTCAGTTCGGTCCGGGCAAAGTGGGGTTTTAGCCTGTTCGCATGTAAGACCCGGAGGGGGTTCCGGCGGGACTCCAGGTCGACCAGGTAAGTGACGGGACTTTTCTTCTCCACTACCTTGAAGGGCCCGGTCCACTTGTCCTGGAGGGCACCGGGTTCAACCGGGGCCATGACCCATACTTTCTGTCCGGGCTCGAATTCGATGGTAGAGGAGTTCCGATCGTACCACCGCTTCATGTCCTCCTGGCTGGCCTCGAGGTTGGCTTCGGCCATGGCTCGGAACTTGCGGGTCTGGTTCCGGAGAGTCAGGAGGTATCGGTAGAAGTCAGGAGGGGCGCCTTGGGGCTTCATCTCCCAACCCTCCTTGACCAGGCTGAGCGGTCCGCGGACCGGGTGTCCATACAGTAGCTCGAACGGGCTGAACCCCAGGGACTTCTGCGGGACCTCCCGATAGGCAAACAGGAGGCACGGCAGCAGAACATCCCATCTCCGCCTGAGGGGCTCTTCCAGGCCCTGGATCATCCCTTTTAATGTTCGGTTGAACCGCTCAACCAGTCCTTTCCCCTGAGGGTGATAGGGGGTCGTGAACTTGTATGTGACCCCGCACTGCTGCCACAGGGACCGCATGTACCTGGAGATAAAGTTCGTGCCGCGGTCGCTCACCACTTCGCGGGGGAATCCCACTCGGGAGAAGATCCCCATCAAGGCCCGGCCTACCACAGGGGCCGTTATAGTTCTTAGCGGGACCGCCTCCGGGTACCTGGTGGCATGGTCCACGAGGACCAGGATGAAGCGGTGGCCCAGGGCGGTTTGGGGGTCCAGGGGCCCCAAAATGTCGATTCCGACCCGTTCGAACGGGGTGCTGACGGCTGGAAAGGGCTGGAGGGGGGCCTTGACCCGACCCCCCGTCTTCCCGCTGGCTTGGCAGGTCTGGCAGGACCGGCAGTGGTTGTCCACGTCTCTCCGCATCCGGGGCCAGTAGAAGTGGGTCACCAGACGACTGTACGTTTTGTCTTGCCCCAAGTGTCCGGCGAGGGGCACATCATGTGCCAGGTTGAGAAGGAACTCCCGGAAGCGGAGGGGGACCACCAACACGCGGCTGGCCCCGAGTTCTGCCACTTTCTGTTCACTGTACAACAGGCCCTCGGCCCAGTAGACCCAGTGGGTGCCGGTCTGGTCACCGTCGGCTTGCGCGGTCGCCTGTTGTCGGACCCCTTCGAGAGAGGGACAGGACTGCTGTTCTTGCTGGAACTGCTCTCGGGTGGGGCCCCCTTCATGTCGCCATTGTGCCAGTTCTGGTAGGGCGCTCGGGGACGCCATCTCTTCGGGGGAGGATTCGCTGGGTCCAGGGTCGGTGTCCGCCTCCTCCTCGCTGCTGGTGGGAGGGGGTGTGAGCCCCTCGGCTTGGGCGGCCCCGGAGGTTGAGGATGAGCGGGGGGCCCGGGCGGTCATGGACCGGGTGATGGCGCAGGCCCAGTCAGCCAGTCCCAACATGCGGAGGTGCTCTCGCCGCTCCACTTGAGCCCAGGGGGAACTCTCCAAGTCGTTCCCCAGGAGACAGTCGACAGGGGCGTCGTCGCGCACCGTCACCTTCAGCAGGCCCGTCACTCCTCCCCACTCGAAGGGGACCAGGGCCATCTGGCACAGGCTTTCACTGTTGTCGGCCGTCTGTACGGGGCAAAGGACATTCGGTAGAATCTGTTCAGGGGTCACCAGGTGGCAGCGGACAGCGGTGATACTGGCGCCTGTGTCGCGAAGGGCTTCGGCCCGTTGTCCATTGACCGTGACCTGCTGCCGGTACTTCTGGGTGTTGCTTGGGATGGGGGTGCAGGGTACCATTTCTCGGCTACCCAGGCAGACCAGGGACATGGCTGCCGGCTCCCACTCAGTGCTTCCTCGGTCGAGGGTCTCCTCTTCCTCTTCTCCTTCTCCCAGGGCGGCGGCCGCCAGCTGTCGGGGCGGGGGCCCGCCGGCCCCGTTTCTTCGGTTCAGGGGGCAGACCGGATCGCTGGCATAGTGTCCGGTTTGTTGGCAGCCGTAGCAGGTCACTGGTGGTCGTGGTCCGGGCCTGGCCGGGGGCGCCCCCCTTCGGGCTAGGCTCGGAGAGAGTTGTTGCTGTGGTGGCCCTCGAGGGGGGCTCCTGGGGGCCCCGGCGGGAGGGTCTCGGTTCCTGTTCAGCCCTCCCCCTCCACCGCGCTCCGGTGGGGTTCCTCTGGTACTCCCCCATTGAGTTCCGGGGGACCGGGAGTTGACCCATCGATCGGCCTCGACGGCGAGTTTTCGTGGGTCGGTCATTTTGCTGTCGAGGAGGTGCTGTCTTAGTTCCACAAAGCAATTGTTGGAGAGGTGCTCCCACACGATGAGGTCGACCAACTGCCCGTAGGTGGTTACTTTGCTCCCCTTGATCCACCCTTCTAGGGCCCGGCTGAAAAAGTCCACATATTCCACCCATGTGGTGCCCGGGATTTTCTTGCAGTCTCTGAACCGCTGGCGGTACATTTCCGCGGTTAGCCCGTAGCGGGTGAGAAAGGCCTCCTTCATGTGATCGTAGGAGGTCATCACCTCCTCCGGCAGTTGGAGCAGCGTGTCTCGACCCTCACTCAGGAACCGCCCCCACAGGCCCGCGCCCCAATCTTTTCGGGGCACCCGATGAGAGGTCATGGCCACCTCGTAGGCCTTGAACCATTGTTGGATGTCGTCATTCTTGTAATACTCCTTGACGACCTCTTTCGGGATATGTACCTTTGTCTCGGAAGGCGGTAGAGTGTCTCTAGTACTGGTGGTGTTGGTCCCCCCGTTCTTGGCCTTGATCTCGAGCTCCTTGAGACTGTGCTCGTGCTCAAGAGTCAGTTTCTTCTCCTCCAACTCCCGGTGTCGTCTCTTCTCCTCGATCTCCTCTTGAAGCCGTAGCTGCTCTAGGGCCAGTTTCTTTTCTGCCAGCTGGAGTTCGCCGTCCAGCCGCAGTCGTGCGAGCTCTAGCTCGTGGCTCCGGACCTTCTCCCGCTCTCGTATTTCGTCTTCGGAGAGGCCGGTTTCTAGGCTCTTTCTTCCTCCGGTTGCCGGAGTCAGTGCGGTTGATGTGGTCTCAGTCAGGGGCAGGGGACCTTCTTCCTGGGAGGGGCCTGCCCCGGCCTCCCACCATGCCCTTAGAGCGTTCTGCATCTCTTCTTTGGTACCTAGGCCGGTGGTTGCAATGCCTTTGTCCTTGCAGAACTGTTTTAATTCTTTGTGCGTATATTCCTCCAGCCGTTCGGGCTGGAACTCCATTGCCGCGTTGTTTTCCTGGATGCTCATGACGCTGTTCGTTTGGATGGGTAGCTAGTGGGTACTGGCTGGTACGTATTGCGTTCGGCTCGGATCCCGTCGCTGGCCACCAAATGTTGGAAGGCGGACCCCGAGGAGTCGGCGAGACCACCAAGGGGGGCCCTCACACTGCACGAAGTAGCCGAGCGCTGCCGAGAAGTCTCCTGAGAGATCCTTCTCCTATCACGTACTAGCACAGTAACACCACCACACAGGACTCAAGGAGGTTGTCTTTACGACAAGCAATTCTTTATCAGCAATAAAGGTTTACGAGTTCAATATTTACACGAAGGGATCCACCAAAAGTCTCAATGTCTCTTTGGAAGGGTAGGGGTAGCGGGACAGTCTTTAGCGGGGATGCGGTACGAGGGTACCTGGGGCCCAGTTCTTATCCTCAAGCTGGAGGACCTCCGATCTCGGAGGGGTCGAGCCGCGACGGCGTCAGCAGGGCTCTGGCGTGCACTTCGTGGAGAGCCGCGATTCAATCAGCAGGGCTCTCAAGATGGTCTTTGGCTTAGCTCGAGCCGCGACATCGTCAGCAGGGCTCCGAGGAAGGTTTCAGCGAGGTTGGGCCGCGACGGCGTCAGCAGGGCTCCGATGTTCCAGGTGGTTCAGATTGTTCACAAGAGGGAGCCGCGACGCAGTCAGCAGGGCTCGTGATGGTTCTGACAAGAGTTCTTCTCCGTAGGGTCAGCCGCGATTCAATCAGCAGGGCTCTCGATTCCGGGATACAACTGCCGATCTGTGGTGGGGTCGCCCCAGATATAGGACTGGAGCCCTTTGATGTCCGGACCTACGCGCCCGGGAGGGCGGAGTGGCCGGGTGGAGGTGGCCAGACACCCAGCAGGAGAGGCGCCAGGCCCAAGGGAGTTGCAGGGCGATCACACCTCGAGAGGGGAGGACAGTTGGGGGTCCCATTGATACTGTCCTCCGCCGGGGGCAATGAATGGTTCCTGCGGCACCCCCTGGCCAGTTCGTGGTGCCTCGATGTCGGGGCTTCGCTGGGGTCGAGGCCGGGTTGCGCTGGCTGGTGCAGTGTGACGTGGATGCCAACAAGATGGCGGAGCCACGAGGAGTATGCGACCGCGTGCAGCTCCGGGTGAAGGGCCTTGGTGCAGTTCAGACGGGTGGCCCGTGAAGGCCGGGGCGGGGAGCGAGCACAATCCATGGGGTTAAGGACCACGCCACGAGGCCGGGTCCAACAGTGTCCAACTTCTTGCCATGTGGATCAATGTGATCCATCAAAACAGGCTGTGTCCACACTGATGTGTGTGAGTAGGTCATGCGAAGAGATGTTCCGTAGCCACATGCGATGGGGGACACTACTTCAGGCATGCTACCGATTTTGATATTTCTACACACAACCCTAATTAATACATGGACGTGGGGCTACGTTGGGGGGGTTACGAGATTGTTGTTCATGTGCAATGAGGCCACAGGTAGTTCACACCTTCACAGTCATCTAATTGGCCATGTGGGTCACGGTTAAACATTCGCATTGATTACATTTACCAGGGCGTACCTTTTTGTGCAATCAATATCCCCACATACATCCATACTTTTATACGTGAGTGAACATAGACATGACACATCTGTGTGATTTGGAATGTTTTATTCACATTCTGGGGAGTGCCGGAGCTGGAGCAGTACATGGCCAGTTCAAGCCCGCATAACATGGTTGCCCAGTGGTGGGCCAACCAGTGTCCTTGGGGGAATGCAAAGTTAATCTGAAGAGGAAGAGTTCAGTCTGCAGGCGGATTGCTGTGTCATTGATACCACAGCAGATATGGCAGGCCATGTCGGGGTCCAGGTGAATGTCGCAGAGTGTTTCGGGGGACAGTGGGATATGTGGTTCCAGGGCATGATGCATAGGGCTGAACCAGGCAGGGACAGGCCATGTGACAGGGACGGATGCTACGACCCCCTTCCTCACACAGTCATTACCCTACACATCTTACTCCTCTGAGACGTCTTCTGTGTCCGGTGTGTCAGGTGTGTGTGGTGGTGTTATGGCTGCATCCCTATGTGCCACTGACACATCAGGGGAAGAAGGTGATAGGGCTGCATCACTGTGTGCCAATGACACGTAAGGGGCGGAGATGTGTGTGTCGAGGTTCCTGCAGCACTCATCTGGTACAGGCTCAGTGGCAGTAATGGCAAGATGAGGATCTGCAAGGCATAGAAGATCCCAGCTACGTCTCGGTGGTGTTCAGCCGTGGCAGCCGTACTTCCAGGCTGCATCAGCTCCATGGTCTCCATTGTCCTCCGCATGCGATGCGCGCGCTCCGAAATTCGTTTTATTTATTTAATTGTTTACTTCCCTGCAACTATCCATATTCCGGTTTTTAGAACCCCCCACCCTGCCCCTCCCCCGCCCCGCCTTACCGCCCCACGGAACTCCCTCCACGGGCCGCGGCTGTGTACGCATCATATTTATGTATAGCCCAATGTGCAAGTCGAATAACCCAGGACCAGCTTTACTAAAAATACAGGCAATGCAGCAAGGGAAGATGCTGTGAGGCACTGTATTGTGTGAACTGGAGAGCATAAATGCACTATATCTACTAAACATTTTGGGGCAGATTTAAAAGAAAGTGACACATCTGTAGAGATGCGTCACTTTCCCTGTGCCAAAATGCAAAACTCTTGCGTCACCATGGATGCGCTGTATTTACAATACGGCGCACCATGGCGCAAGGATTGACAGATACGTCAGAAATTCTGACGCATCTGTTGACGGAAAAGTCACGCATTGCTGGAGTCGTGTCGCAAGCACGACGCACCTCCAGCAATGCTCAGGGGCGCCCTATGCCTAACATGCTGCGTCACTCCTTACGCCTGCTTCAAGCAGGCGCAGGGTTTAAACACAGCATGGACGTAAAAGTGACTCCGTGAAATCTTGTTGATTTCACTGCGTCACTTTTAGGGGGCTTCCTGCGACGGAACGCCCACCCTGCATACATTAAACCTGATGCAGGTTTAATGTTGTGCAGAGCTTCACAACGTGACGCATCTCCCTAGATGCATCATGTTGTAAATGGGCCGCAACTTTTACGCTGCCGCTGCGTCACAAAAGTGACGCAACAACGGTGCAAAAGTGACGCAAGGGGCTTGTAAATCTGCCCCCATGTGCTGGCTAAGGGCTCACACTGGTACCCGTGTACTATGGTGCAAAGGTTCCTGCGTAACTGCATGAAAACAATCCTTAGCGGTTTAATCCTCTATCTAGGTGTAATGCAGCACATGTTCACTTAAAGACATGTCTCTTCATTACACCTCTCTGTGTTAGGCCCACCATTTTGCAACAATTCTAGGTTTGGTGCCTTTAGTAAATATGGGATTGCGTCAAATTCCATCTGTGGATGTACAGAATTGCTCATGTTCCACCCATGGAACGCTAACCACAATGAAATGTAACGCAACGCAGAGCAAGACGCTGCTGGGGTACGTTTCTTTACAGAGTCACACAAGGCGGCGCAAATCGCCACTTCATCAATTCCATTTAAGGGCTTGCATTGTCTTGCAACAATTTGTGTCACACAGAGACCACGCAAGTCCTTATTAAACTTGGCCCCTGATGGTCCGAGCAAACCAATAGCATGAACACAGGAAAACATGGATTTCCACTAATGATAGGTCTGCAAGACTTCTTTAAAATCTCACTAGCCCGACCCCTTAAGAGTCTTCATCGCACAGGCTCTGTGTAGAGACAGGAAACAAAACAACCTATTGTTCCCTTTGACCATTAATTACAGAATAACATAAGCCAACATCGAGAGATCTCAAATTACCATGTGCATCAAAAAGGGAACATTAATAAAAAGGTTTGGAAGACCGAGGGCCAGATTTACTAGCCCCTTGCGCCACTTTTAACATGGGAAAAGTGACGCAAAAGAGACGCAAGGGGCATGTAAATCTGCCCCAGAGTAATTAAATGGCACACATATCTGAATTAAATGTGTCAGGAAAACGAAAAAGATCATTTTAATGTAAATTCTCGCACGTGGCCCAAGGACTTCACTGATTGGTCAGAGGACATCGGCAGCTCGGTGACGTTTGGAAGCCCATTGAAACAATGACTAAAAATATCCCATTCTGTGATAACATTGAGAATAATTTCTACATCCTAGAAACGCATAAGAGCCCTCGAAGCCCTGATCCTCTTGTTTTCTCTCCAAACATATGTTAATATGGACGAGGTGGTGAAATGGAAACATGATTAAGCCATAATGTTTTCAGGGCCAGGAGAGATTTCATCTAAACCTTGAAATGGGCCGCTTCCATTAAATAATTTAATTTGTGAGAAACATGGCTCTCAACACTTCTCCCAGAGACTGGTAATTGTGTCTGCACAGAGAGGGTCCCCAGGGTGCGGATGTGACCGAGCGATAGATTTTGTGTCGTTCATTCATGAGCGGCGCTGCCTGACGCTCAGGGCATCCTGCCCTGGAGCTTTTTTACAGCATCTGAAGGAACATTTTAATTGATTGTAATTAGTCGTGTATGTACACAATTTGCACAAAAAGTCCAAGACTTTGGCACCAGTTTATGTCACACTATAGGCCCTTTTAAGCAGCAATTGACACTAACGCGATCGGTCAAATTCCAATTTTATGCTAAAAATAATACTCATAGAATGAAAATACTTCAAGGGGCTGGATGTTAATTTATTTTGCAAGCTGTATTATGTAGTTGTAGGTTCTTGTGAATGGTGTTATACTTTAAACCGAATATGTTTATGTTGGAACCAAGCTACAAATAAACAAGCACCCTAAATGTACAGCTGGACTCTGCATCATACTTTTACCACAGTTTACTGTCCCATTTAGTGTAAACTTTTAATTTTTGTCATCATGTTATCCAGAGGCTGCTTGACTGGTGGGTCCCAGAGCAGATATTTTAAGAGTACCACCAGTCTATTCAGTGTGATTCCAACAGAACCGGTAATTCCAATTCAGTCAAAAATTTATATTCACAGCCGAATCATAATCACATCTGATGAGATAACACTGCACTTTTTCACATCAGACATTTTGCTAGGTATAAGGTTGCACAATTTGTGTGTGGAAAATGACGCTCCTGGATTTCAGGTCAGAATGTAGGAAAACATGCCATGTTACTGTGTTATTCCCCATTCTGAGGTGCAGAACCTGGAATGGGGAGGTAATACAACAACCGCCAGTACATGTGGGGCTCATCACCAAAATAACCAGGCACTCAGAAAAGTGGCATTATGTTACAGAATTCTTCATAATATCTCTAAAAGGGATTTTAAAAATAATTGTAGTGACTTCTGTTAAATGGAGTTAGGTTGGCTACTTCGATTTGTCAACTGTGAAATATTCCTTTAGTGCAACCACTGCAGCCGTGTTCTCTTGCTCATGGCGTCTGTGCTTCAGGGAGCTGCAGACCCATGACATCTCAAGCCCCTGCTCAGCCGGGCTCCTGGGACAAGATCATGTTGATATGAGCTGGAGGCCGCCTTCTTCCTGCCTCATGATCTCAGACTATGACACTTGAGTACTACATTGACTCCACAATAATACCATGTGAATCTCATTGGACTGTGCTGATGGAAAATTATAGTTTTGAGCTTTTGCTTTAATTAGGAAGTTGACTTTTCTATCAGTTACTGGTGGACCTCCTGCTTGCTTGAATTTATTAGTCACAGATTCTGTATTTTTAGTTTCTCAATGAAGTTTTTCAGAGCTCCATTGGTGAGTGCACAGATTTTCTTTGACAGTACCTGTGCGTTGGTGCCAGAAAATGCCTGCGCTTGATTGGACGCGGGGTACGGAGTTGGATCAAACTCCATGAGTCCATGTGTCACAATACTAAGATGGAGGATTCTCTTGAGGGACGTGGGTGGCGGAAGGGCCAATGATCGATCAGGTCAGACAGCGGTAGCATACGTCAAATTGTATGTAATGTGGTTTCTGATTGTTTTTATCAGCATTATACAAATTAAGCACCGAACACTAAAACAGTCACTGGGGACGGTTACAACGGGATAAACTCGGTTGCGTAGCGACAGGCCAGTCCTGGGTTATCAGGAGTTACTAGTGTTTGTGTGATCCATGGTGTAGAGCCGGAGGTTCTGGGCGAGTGTGGCTATGGGAGGGCAAGGAGTGACTATGGGCCAGATGTACACAGACTTCCGTCTGCCCTTTCCTTATAGTGAATGTTTTCAATTCGCTACAAGGAAATCGCAAACAGATACCGTTTTTACACTGTTTGTGATTTCTAATGGGTCGCAGGGGACCTGTCTCATTAATCTGCATGAGGCAGGTCTCAATTTGCGACCCATTGGGAATGGCCAGCACTCACAAGGATGGTGGCCTGCTGGGGCCGGCGGACCATCATGTCTGTGACTGCTTTTTAAATAAAGCAGTTTTTTATTTTGAAATGCAACCCGTTTTACTTAAAGGAAAACAGGATACATTTAAAAAGAAAAATGAAAAGTTTCCATATCATTTTTTAAGAGTAGGCACAGTGGGACTACTGCCTGCTCTTAAGTAATGTTAGTGCCCACATTCACAAAGGGACCCCTTCCTGTTTGCGAATGGTTTACCACCTACTTCAAGTTGGTGGTAACTGAGAATGTTTTACAACCCGGCCGCAAAGCATTCAGTGGCGGCTCCTTGAGGTAGTGCTGCGGTGAGGCGGTGCGGGGGCGGGGCAGGGTTGGCGGTAGTAAACCCAGGAATTGGGCCGAAGTGAGTTGAGTAAATAATTAAAGATTTAAAAAGCTCCAGCCAATAGGAATCACGTCCATGCAAAATACCACTGATATGAAACGGGGCTGGCTTTAGCGCTGCGACGCTCCCTAGGACCTCCTCCTCGGATACCCTCACTACCACCGGGCAAAAGTGCCCTCATCTCTCCATAACCCCTCTCTTACATACATTTCACTTGTTTTCAAGCGCTGGTAAAGGCTGACTTTAGTGATACACTCTGCTATCCACACAAAATACTGATCTGTTCTTGCAGCAGGCATATTAACCCATTGCGCTACTTTGTAGTGTGTCAAAACTGCCACTACACCCAACTCCCATCTCTCTCTCTAGAAGGACCATTAATCCCAAGAGCTATCGTTACATTTTTACTGCTGCCTGAAATTTGGACTCAAGGAACTCTACAGCAGGTGCTTTTAAATCGTGAGTTATTGCTAAACACAGCCCCCCCATGAGGTCAGTGCCCCACCTCCAGATCAGCGCCCAGTGCGCCCGCACCGGTTGCACCGCCCTAAAGCTGGTCCTGTATGCAAAAAGCGAGTCAATATTGAAGACTGGGTCAGGTTCCATAGCTGTGAGGATGAAAAAAGTGTTTCCTTGAAGAAGGTCATTTTGATATTGATAATTTACCTTATGAAACTAGTGTCAATGCCTAAATATAGATCAACCCTCTAACACTTGTTAACTTTCCTAACTGTGCATGTACACGGTGAAACCTAGTTAAGAATCTCAGGATATGAAATTAACCTCTTCAGGGACATGCCCAGGACAGGTTCCCCACTGAGCCATCTCCTCCCGAAATGTTTCCCCAAATTATTTTTGAGGAAGTGGAAGAAGAAAAGGAGAGTTTGCTTGATGTTTGAGTTTCTCCACATCTGCAGGGGTTGCTGGGAGTTCACTGCAAGGCATGCTGGGAATAGACCAGAGGCGATCAATCAGTGGTCTGGCATGAGGGCGGAGGCAAAGCTGTCGTAAGTAAGTGCAACAACCAGCAACTGCAGAAAGCAATTACATGACTGGCACCATGTCAAGACAAGAGGCTGACATGACAACGCCACACTTGCCACCTCAGAGACAGTCTCACCTGGTGCCCCATATTTCCAAAGCATTGCACCAGAGCCATCGCAGAGGGAGAAACAAGAGAGACCAAAAAAAATACCCAAACCAGAATATTATCAGCCTGAAATGGGATTGGAAGAGATGTGTTCTAAGATCACCGATGTGCCCTAAATGGTACTATTGAATAGTGCAAAAGGGAGAGGCTGTCTGCTGTGAATTGTTGCCCAAGCCTCATTGTGTGAGCGGAAGTGCCTCCCTGTGGGGGTTCAAGCCTCTCTTTCACATCTTGTCTCATGAGATGAAAACATGTTCATTAGCGGCTTCAACCAGTAAAAGCTTACACACTGAAGGTCGCCTGCTTCCTTTTTCCTCATCTCAGACTTAGGAACTAGTTTACTCCCTTTTTTAGGTCTCCCCTGACCCAGCGCATGCGCTGGTCTGGCGAGACTTATTGAGAGGGCTCCAAAAAGTGCTACCAGGCCAGCCTGGAGCTACAGGGGATGTCCGCGGGCGCGCTTTACCGTGATTACTTTCACTTTAGCGGCCGCTTTGATGTTTGATCACGATCACTTTTACTTTCTCGGCCGCTTTGCATAGCCAATAGGTCTCGCTTTTGGGACCTTATAAGTATTTAGTTATGCAACTGTTGCATGGTTAAACACTTATAAGGTCCCAAAGGTGAGACCTATTGGCTATGCCAATGCTTGTTTTACAATATCATATGACTCTCACTCAAAGCCTATGTATATGAAACAGTCGTTTGTGAATTTTCTTTGCTTATGGAGATCACCTGTTTATGGTTGCTGAGCTAACATCTAGATGAAACACACAAAAGGTGATGGTAAACTGATTGCAATAAGTCTAACCACTAGTAATAGCTCGGGGTAGCACTCCAATCCATTATTTTTTGCTCATCATGCCACCTCAGTTTGGACCCAGCCATATACAATTCAGTCTTCACTCTGATCCTGATTGGAACAGTCCAGCCCAAATTGCCTAGCCAGGTCCTCCCTGAACAGGAACACAAGCAAGCCAGCAACAAAAAACATTAAATGCATGCCAGTGCTTGTCCCACCAGCCCTGGCATGCTAGCACACTGCTGTCTAGATAAATGTGTACATTATTATTCAAAATAGAGATACTTAAAGTTCAATACAGCCAATGGCTGATGTGGGCTGGCCCACTGGCCCATGCAGTATGTTGTAGTATATGGAAGCAAAATATAAATGTCAATGAATTAACGTAGTAAACCCAATCCCTTCAATGTGACGTTGTAAATATGAAATGTTTAATCACCTACTGCTGGTGACCTGACTTAAAAACATGAGGCTGGCAAGAAAACTTAAGCTGTCCCTAAGCCAGAGATAAAAAGCTGTGTTTTCTGGTCTCAAAGTTGGCCACAGGTACAGCTGTCAAACAGACAGCCTCACAAGTGTCAGAATTTATCAGAATTTATAAGGATACTTGTAAGAAATTGGATTAATGTTTGACTGGGATGTGAGCCCTGGTCAAGCAGCAACCACAATCCTTGTCGGTGTAAGGCACAAAGAAAACCTCAAATCAATCTGTGCTCACCCCCCCATAGCTTGCCACAGAGCAGTAAGGCTTTACTCAGAGGCAATGTGTAAAGTATTTGTGCAACACATCAAACAGTAACACGTGGAAGCCACCCCACAAAAGGAGTCCACTACAGTATTACAAAAATTGAGAATTTTATTTGAAAAAACAAAATCGACCAAAACAACAAAAATCCAGTCAATAGAACAGGAGACCTTAAATTAAGTTTTTTGAGAATGTAGCTCCAAAAGGCACAAAGCGCCAACCGCGGATATCTGGTTGTGCCGCGCTAGGACAAAGTCACAAGTTCAGGCTGATTGTGATGGAGTGCAGGCCAGCTACAGGGACCCAGTTAGGCCCTCTGAGCAGAGTACCTTAAATCCTGGCTCGCAGAGTTTTGAGTCTATCCTTGTCAGTGAGGTGCCACACAGCCAAAATGATGCGTTTGTTCCGAGATGCAGCGATGCTGCAGTGTGAGGTTCTGCTGCATTGACGTTGAGGATCCTATCAATGAGGGTTTGAGATGTGAAGTCGGAAGTCTAGGAAGCATCGAGCAGTCAGGGCGATGCACTGGTCCCAAGGAGTTGTGATGCGTAGGTCAGTGTTGTCATCGTAGCTGCTGTTCGTGATGGATGGAGGAGGAGAATCATCAGTTCCACTGGGGGTTGGACAGTGTAGCAGAGTAGATGCATTGGTTCCGCTGAATCCACAGAGGCTGGCAAAGCACCTTAAGCCCATGTCTAATGGCCCAGGACTGGAGTGGCAACACTTGGCGGGGTAGACTCACAGATGGCAGAGTCCAGGTAGAGATGCAAGTTTGTTGGAAGCCTGTTATGTCCCTGAGGCTTCAGATCAGGAGCCCAGCCAACTAGCACTTTGTTCACTCTTCTGGATTCAGGAGATGCAGGTCCAGTCCTTCTCACAGAGGCAAGAGGGCAGCATGCAGCGGGTCAAAACAGTAAAGCAATAGTAAAGTAGTAGTATAGCAAAGTGCAGTCCAGCAGAGTGGCAGTCCTTCAGCTGCACAGCAGTCCTTGTTCCTGGCGGAGTATCAACAAGTCCAGAAGTGTACTGCAGAGTTGGTGTCTGAGATCCAGACATTTACACCCATTTGTGCCTTTGAAGTGGGGGGGAAGCTTCTAGAGGTTTCCCTTTGAAGCCCCCAGACATCCTGCCTTCCCTGCTCGGGCTCCAGACTAACTACAAGTGGTATGCAGCCCTTTATGTGGTGGCAAAATACACAGCCTATTCAGGTGTAAGTGGGGCTGTACCCAGCTCTTCCCTCCCATCCTGCCAGTGATATCCCATTCTGGCACATCCAAGTTACCTATTTTGCATGACTGTCTAGGAGGAATACACAAAGCACACTGTCAGCTACAACCCAGTCATGTTACCAGAGTTAGGCAACAGGCACTAAATGGCTAAGGCAAGATAATGACATCCCTCTAATAGTGGCATTTTCTGATTTCACCATAAGTTTTGAGTTTAAAGTGTGATTCCAGAGACACCTAACATGAACTGGTTATTCAAAAATAGCCCTTTCGGGGGAGGAGCCTAGCGCGCAACCAAGATGGCCGCGTAGGTGCGAGGCTCCCGAGGACCTCCGCGACCTCCTGAATTAATCCTGGCGATATCCTATCCTTGTTGAGGGGACTGTGTCGGTGAACCCGAGCTGAGGCGCCACCCGTTTTTCGGGCTCAAATCGGACCCCGGACATAGGTGGGAGCACCGATCGAAGGTTGCGGCCTTCTCCGCGCCGGCCCCCCGGACTTGAGTAGTGGGGCGATCCGGGGACAAAGTGAACAACAGCGGCGGGCAGGGCTGGGCGACTTGCGTACCCCGCGCTTTCACTTTCGCTTTTGCGCCCTCCTTGCCCTCAAGCGAGGTAGGGTTGCGGAGCGGAGTGCGGTGGTGTGGCCCTGTCCAAATGCCCGGCTGACCCGCCGGCTGTGGGTCGTCCTGCGGATCGGTGGTCGCCCTCCCCCCCCCGGAACCCGTGAACTGGTTTATCGGCCCGTTCGAGGAGATTGGCACGACGGTGGGAGAGCAAACATGTCCACCAAACAAGATGGCGACCGGGCGAAGGTGAAGACGACCCGCCGTGGCCCGGCACACCAATCCAACAGTATGGACCGCTACACTCTCCAGAAGGGATCTCCGGAGACATCGCGCACATCCCCGGCGGACCCGACGGAGGCATCTGCTCAACCGGTGGATCTGACCCTCTGGGACGTCATGGGCGCCATCGCAGAGATGAAGGCCTCGGTGGACCAGCGCTTCGACACCCTAGCGCAAAAAATAGACTCGGTCCTCGTGGATGTGAGTCTTGTGAGGGCTGACTTGTCCAAAACGAACGACCGGGTCGATTCCCTGGCCCACACCACAACGAGCCTCACGACGGATGTGGTGGCCCTCCAAAAGGAGGTGCGCCGGCTTGGCCAGGCGAGCGCCCTGATGGACCGGCGACTGGAGGATTCCGAGGGTCGGGCCCGGAGGAACAATGTCCGTATTGTGGGGGTGCCGGAGGGACGAGAGGCGGAGGCGGCAGATCTTTTTGTGGAAGAATCGATCCTTACCCATCTACAGCCCCGGGGGCTGAGTAAGCTTTTTGCGGTGGAGCGTGCTCACCGGGTCCCTGGGGGCAGACCTAAGGCCGGTGCCCCGCCGCGGCCTCTCATTGCCCGGATTTTTAACTTTTGGGACAGAGACGCTATCCTGCAGACCTCCAGGCAACAGGGACCGGTCAAGCTTGATAACATGGATGTGCATTTCTACCCAGACTTTACTCCGGCGGTCCAAAAGCAGCGATTGAGTTTTCTTGGTGTTAAACGTCGCCTACGGGACCTGAATCTTAAGTACTCAATGCTTTTTCCAGCTAAGCTGAGGGTGGAGGTGGAGGGTTGCACGCACTTCTTTGACCGGCCCGAGGCGGCTGGGGACTGGTTGGACGCTCTGCCTGGAGATCGGGGCCGGGGGGGTGGGGGGGGTGCGGTTGGCGGGGAGGGCCCGCCGGATCAGAATTGAGGGGTGAAGAATAGGCCTTGCTCTGGACAACATTCCTTTACCATTTATTGATCGTATATGTTCCCCTCCTATGGAGGTCGTTCGGGGTCTGTTGGGGGCTTCCCTCCTCCTCTGGGGGACTAGTTAGTTTTCATCTATGGGGCGACAGGCACACTGCACTTTGGGGGGGCTGTCTGGGCTCATGCAGGGGTGCAGGGAGGGGGGAGTTCTGTTGGGATGGGGGGGTGGGGGGGGTGTGTTGTTTGTTTGCACCGCAAGGCAAACCTGCTACTGTATTGTTGCTCTCGAGATGCTCTGTGGGGGACGACTGCTTGTTTCTACGTACGATGGGGGGTAGGGATTTGACTGTGTTGTCATGGAATGTTAACGGCCTGGGGGATAGGATTAAGCGTGGTGTGGTCCTGCAGTACTTGAAACGTATTTCACCAGATGTTGTCTTCCTGCAGGAGACACACCTTATAGGTAACTCCTTTCATGCTATGAATCGGCGGGGCTATCGTTTGGTGGCCCATTCGGGCTTCACTTCGGGCTCGCGGGGGGTGGGTATCATGATCAAGAACTCGCTCCCGTTGGAGATTGATGAGGTGCGCCATGATGAGAGGGGACGCTACACTGTCCTGGTGGGTAGAATGGAGGGTAGAGTGTTTATTTTTATATCAGTGTACGTCCCGCCTGGGTTACAAGCTACTACATTTGCGGACCTGGGACACCTCCTCCTGGACCTTCCGGGTGGCCTGCTGGTGGTTGGAGGGGACTTTAATGCGGTGGCTTCTGGGTCCATGGATCGTCATCCCCCTAGGGACCTCCCCCGGGCACAGGCGTGGCTGTCCGGTCTTTTAGACACGCTGGGCCTGGTGGATTGCTGGCGACTAAAGCATCCCGCACAGCTGCAATACACCTTCCACTCGGGTGCCCATGGTAGCCTCTCGCGGCTTGATTACATCCTTGTCCCGGCGGCCCATGCTGGGAGGGTGGGGGAGGTGTGCCATCTGGCGCGGGGTATTTCAGATCACTCCCCATTGCTGTTACACTTTGATGTCTTCCCGAGGGGGGAGGGCAGGGTGGCTCCAATCAATGCATGGTATTTGCGCGACCCCACCATTCGTGCCGACTTGATCAAATCCTTACAGAGATATTTCGACGAGAATGTGGGGTCTGTCCCTTCGGCCATCTCCCTGTGGGAGGCTTTTAAGGTAGTTCTCAGAGGGGAGGCCCTCTCCTGTATCTCCCATGCCCGGCGGCGCGAGCGGGAGGAGGTGACCCGGGTGGAGGCCGAGATTGCGGAACTGGAGGGTGACCTGGGGAGTGGGGTAACGGATGCCAAGCTGCACGTTCTACACCTCAAGCAGGCGGCCTATAGAGCCCTCGTCACGGAGGCGGCCAGGGGCCTCAGTAGAGAGCAGCAGGGGCGATTGTATGATGTGGGTGATAAGGCTGGCAAATTGATTGCGTGGTTGGATAAGAGAGAGAGAGCGAGTCGTGTGGTTCCTTTGATTGAGAGTATGGATGGTGCGTGTGTCACCGAGCCGGAAGCTATTGTCTCCTGCTTTGCGGATTATTTCCGCGAGGTCTACTCCCCGGTTTCCCCCTGCTCGGAGGAGGATTCCCGTGCCCTGCTTCGGGACATTGCGCTGTCCTCCCTCACGGCGGAGGACAGGGATTTGCTGGACGCCCCTCCCACCTCGGACGAAATTGCCCTGGCTATTCGCTCGGTTGCATCCGGCAAGGCCATGGGCCCCAATGGTATCCCCATCGAGTTATACAAGCTACGCCCGGATGTACTAGCGCCCCACCTGCGCGCGATGTTCCTGGCGGCCCACTCGCAGGGTTCCCTCCCGCCGGACCAGCGTCTGGCCACAATCGTGGTGATCCACAAGGAGGGGAGACCCCGTGAGCGGGTCACATCCTATAGGCCGATCTCGCTCTTGAACGCGGAGCCCAAGATCCTCGCCAAGGTGTTGGCCAACCGGTTGGTCGGCGTGGTGGGCGATTTGGTCCACCAAGACCAATCTGGCTTTATACCACACCGCAACACGGCGCTTAATCTGCGACGCTTGCACGGGGTGCTCGCGCGTGTCCCGTTTGTGCGGGAGCCGGCCATCTTGGCGTCCTTGGACGCCACCATGGCGTTTGACACGCTTGAGTGGCCATACATCTGGGCGATGCTGGCGAAGTTTGGATTTGGGCCGGGTTTCATTAGCTGGGTCAAATTGTTGTATTCGGGCCCATTGGCGCAGGTGGTGGTGAATGGGCGAGTCTCGGCCCCATTCGCGCTGGGGCGGGGCACGCGACAGGGTTGCCCCCTGTCGCCTCTCCTGTTTGCACTGGCCCTGGAGCCCCTGGCGGAGTGGCTGCGGTGGCACCCTTCCATCCGTGGTCTCCGTTGGACCCCCGAGCATGAGGACCGCGTGTCCCTCTACGCTGACGATATCCTTCTGTATCTCGCCTCCCCGCGTAAATCACTGATCGTCCTGGTTGATGTTTTGCGCTCATTCGGTCGCAACTCAGGCCTTGTCATCAACTGGGCGAAATCCTGTGTATATGTGCTTTCCGGGGAGGCTCCGGTCCTGCCACGGGACTGTCCGATCCAGATTGCCTCCCAGGGGTTTCGGTACCTGGGCATATATATTACTCTGGACCCGGAGGCCCGCTACGAGCGGAATTTGCTACCCCCCCTCCAGCGCTTGAAGGAGGACGTTGTGCGTTGGCGGCGTCTGCCGCTTTCGCCGCTCGGCCGAGCGGCCTTGTTTAAGATGATGTCCTTGCCGCGCTTTCTGTACGCCCTCCAGAATACTATGGACTTGGTTCCGGCACGCTACTTCCGTGAGGTGGAGGGCCTCCAGCGGCGCCTGTTCTGGGACGGGAGGCCGCGTATTGCTCTGGCTAAATTGACGCTCCCGTGGTACGATGGGGGGGTCGCCCTCCCGGATATTAAACGGTATTACTGGGCCTCCCAACTAGCTGCAATTAACCATGGCCTTTACGGGCCCGCCTTGAACCCGGCATTTGAAATGGACAAGATGCTCCTGCCCGGTGGCGATTACAATCGAGCGCTCTACTCTGGCGCGCCCGACTCCCGTCTGACGGGACCGACGCGTGTCATGGTGCGTGTCTGGCACGCGGCTAATGCAGCTATGGGGTGGAAGGACCGTTTGACCCGGGCGTCACCGCTATATGCGTCCGAGAGGTTGGGCTCCCTGTGGACGTCGAAGGGCTTCGAGAAGTGGGACACGATCGGAATCAGCACGGTGGGAGATCTCTGGACGAGGGGGGGATTCAAAACTTTTGAGACGCTGCGGACGGAGTTTCAGCTGCAAGGCAGTGAGTACTTTCGGTACCTCCAAGTCCGCCACGCGCTGGGCTCCGTCTTCCCGGATGTCGCGTCCATTCCGGAGTCTTCCCCCCTGGAGGACAGAGTGCTGGATGGCTATGTCCCAGACAGCACGATCTCCCTTATATATAAAAAGCTGATTAACGACAGATCGTGCCTGCTGACTAGTCTCCGCGAGGCCTGGGTTGCCGACGGGCTGGAGCTGGACGACGAGGATTGGATTTCCGCGGTGGCCTCTCCGAAGGAGGTGGCCATCCCGGCTCGCCTTCGCTTCGTCCAGCTTAAGATCCTTCACCGGGTTTACGTGACGGGGCCAAGGCTTCTACGTATGGGCTTTGCTGGTGACGGGTTGTGTAAGCGTGGCTGTGGTGCTTTGGCAACTTTTATGCATATACTGTGGGAGTGCCCTAAGGTGGAGCGATTCTGGCGTGGTGTGCATGAGGTCCTGCGTGTGGTTACGTGTGTCGCGTTGTTGCCGGAAGTGAGGAGATGCTTGCTGAATGTGTGGGAGCCAAATGACTACTCGGTCCCGCAGACGCGGTGGGTGACTCTGGGATACATGATAGCTAAGCGTGACATTGCTCAATTGTGGGGATCCCAGAGGCCCCCGGCGGTGTTGGCCTGGAAAGAACATATGGATTGGTGTATGTTTCGTGAAAAGGTGGTGTATGTGGCGAGGGGTAAGCCTGGGGCATGGGTGAAAATCTGGGGCCCCTGGAATGCCTACCGCGGGGGTATTTGTGAGCCGCCACTGCTACCGGCTGCCTCGCCAGCCCCGTCTCCCTAGCTGACCCCCCCCCCTCAGCCGTGGGCACGCGGTTCCCCAGTCCCTGATCTACTCCCATTCCCCTCTTCAGAGTTTTGCTGCTGGTTGGGATCCCCCACTTACGGAGCTCGTGCCGTCATTTTGGATTGCGGGTTGCCTTGCGGGTGTGGTTTTTTTGTGTTGTTTTGTTTTGATAAAAGGAAACCGTATTGTGGGCTTGGAGTTATGCGGCCTGCGCTATTGATGTCTCCTGCTTCCCCAATCTGCAC
The DNA here is from genome assembly GCF_964204655.1 of Triturus cristatus. NCBI lineage: Eukaryota > Metazoa > Chordata > Amphibia > Caudata > Salamandridae > Triturus > Triturus cristatus. The sequence continues at coordinate 78,130,615 of NC_140583.1, forward strand.
CGCCAAGAGACTCTTACTGTATGTATGTAATATGCTTTTGTCACTCTAGCGGCCGGCCGGGTGGTTGTAGGCCCATACCTGTAACTTTTTCAAACTGCAATAAACGGTTTCAAAAAAAAAAAAAAAAAAAAAAAAAAAAAATAGCCCTTTCTAGACTCTTCCCTACTCTACCCCTCCTTGCACCACCTGACACTTTCTTTATCATACTGAGCCCCAAAACAAGCCTTTCTAAACTCTTCCCTTTGACTCTTCCCCTCCACATCCCTTTTTACTGATCTAAAACTTCCCACTACTGCTATGACCTCCAAAAGTTAAAAAAAGTCTAAAGCCTTTACTCATCTATCCTTCTACTATCCTTTTCAATCAAAATAACAGACCAACATATCCACTCCTCAAATTTTATATTTCACTACACTAATTCAACACTAAACATTTAATGCTACTCACCAAAAAAAGAAGCACTTCAACACCCCATCAGGGGTAACAAGCGCTATACAAATGCAAACCTTTTCCCGCTTCCATCCCTCCCCTATCCTTCTCAATCCAAATAACAGATTAATATACACCTCTCAAATTACTTTCATATTTCACTTCACTAATTCACCACTAATCCTTATCGGTTCCGGAGTAGCGTGCTATTCGCCAAGAAAGTGCTTCAACACCCCATTAGGGGTAACAAGCGCTATATAAATGCTAACATTTTTTCCCTCTTCTATCCCTCTGCTATCTTTCTCAATCCAAATAACTAATTTTCACCACTCAAACTACTTTCATATTTCACCATACTAATTCACCACTAATCCTTTATGGGTTCCGGAGTAGCGTGCTACTCGCCAAAAAAAAGCACTTTAACGCCCCATCAGGAGTTACAAGTGCTATATAAATGCAAACCTTTTTCTCTCTTGTATCCCTCCGCTAACTTTCTGAACCCAAATAATTGACTAACCTATCCACCACTTAAATTACTTTCATATTTCACTATACTAACTCAACACTAATCCTTTATGGGTTCCGGAGTAGCGTGCTACTGGCCAAAAAAGCACTTCAACGCCTCATCAGGGGTAGTAAGCTCTACATAAATGCAATTAAAGCACAATACAATATAATTCCCATTTGGAAATTACAATTATAAACGGTAACAAGGCAACTCTAATGTTATTCTAAGGAAGAGATAAGTCTTGCACTAGTTAAAAAAAGATTAAAGGTGTTTTTCACTACCTGGGCATCTAAAACATACAAGTGCATGTCCTGCTTTTTTAAAACATTGCACCCTGCCGTCTGGGCTGTCCAGGGCCTACCCCAGGGGTTACTTAATGTATTGAAATGGTGTGGGCCTGGCAAAATGTTTATTTTGCCAGGTCAAAATGGAAGTTTACAACTATACACACAGGCTCTGCAATTGCAGGGTGAGACATGTTTAAAGGGCTACTTAAGTGAGTGGCACAACGAGTGCCGCAAACCTACTAATTTCATTTTATTTGCAGGCCCTTGGACATGTAGTACCACTTTTCTAGGGACTTATATGTAAATTAAATATGCCAGTTGGGGATAAGCCAATATTACCATGGTTAGAGGAGAAGAGAACAAGCACTTTAGCATTGATTAGAAGTGGTAAAATGTGCAGAGTTCTAATGGCAGCAAAATGAGATCAGAGAAAATGGAGGAGGGAGGCAGTGAGTTTGGGGAAAGGCCACCCTAAGGCTAAAATGTGACCCTGCAGCTGTAGGTGGGGAGAACTACTCAACCTCTTGAGAGTTCTCGTCACTAAGGTGACAGAATATGGATAAACCATCAGCATTGGCGTGTTCTGTACCAGGACGGAGTTCCACCGTAAAGTCCATTCCCTGTAGGGAGATGGACCACCTCAACAGTTTGGCATTCTCAATCCTCATTCGCATAAGCCAGCTGAGCAACCTGTGGTCTGTCTGAACCCAGAAGGGAGTTTCAAACAGGTATGGTCTCAGCTTCTTCAGTGTGCAGACCACAGCAATGGCATCCCTTCCAATCACACTCCACCTCTGTTCTCGTGGAAGTAGCCTCCTGCTAGTGAAGGCTAATGGTTGTTCAAGGCCCTCCTCATTGAACTGCGCTAAGCCAGCCCCTATGCTATGTTCCAAAGCATTCGTCTGCACTATTGACTTCTTAGATAAGTCAGGAGCCTAGAGTAAAGATGCTGTACACATGGCCTTCTTTGAGGGTATCAAAGGCTAACAATATTGCTACGGAGGGAATTTGGACTGAGTATGTTTCAGTTTTAAGTTTATAGGTCTATAAGATTGATGATGTTTTGTCACATTGTAAGTGGAAAACGTTCATTGAAATTGCAGTAGGTCCTAACAAACTACTTTCCAATTATCCAAATATTCAAGCACATTCTCAAAGACCATTAGTTCAAAGAATATTGCTAATATTAAAATATGTTATTTCTTAAATAGAATCTTTGCGGGGGAGTTGGGGATGCGTGGGAAGCAATCTAGTAACATTTTCAGGACATGTAAGAACAGCCATGATCTACACAGCATGATATTTAGGAAATTTTAATTAAAATTATTATTATGTTTGTCAGGGCTTAGTCATGGAATACTTTCCTATTTCATGGCTTGATAGCTAGCCTCTGAGAAATGTATAATTTCAATTCCCAGTGTACATTATGCTAATCCTCCCCAGGAAGAAGATATTGGAAACGTGCTCTATATTGAAAACAACTTTGTTTGCAATCAAGTGTAAATGATATTGGGCTGCCAGGCAGCATTACATGTAGTGTATGAGAATTGTGATGGCTACTTTAAATGTCTCAGTATTTGGGCAGTTGATGATCCTCTCCATAGTGTCTGATGAAATAGTCTGTTGCAACGTTATATGGATAATGTGATTTCTTTTCAGCATGGAAAAACATTTTTACCAAGCATATCTGTGCTCTGCTGCTGTACAAAACCCACCTGTAACACTGTACACTGCCTTTAAATCTGCAAACATTTCTACTCTCTGTGGATACACAAGTATGATTAGTGTGGTGTAAGCTCAAACTGCTAACTATCATCAGGTAAGACCTTGTTCTAGTTCAGCTCAATACCAGGGCCCTGATTATAAGTGGGTATAGGTTGTCCGACCCCCAAGCAAACTCCTGTAACCTGCTGATTTTGGTGCTTTAAGTACCAGAATATTCATGTTATTCCTCAAAAACTTAAAGCAAGCACTGTTTATTACACCATGTAAATAATGTAGCTTAGGATACTGTTATTTATGAGATAAGATAATCAGCACCTTGATTCTGATGAACTGGGAATCAGGCCCACTGTCTCTACAGCAGGACATCCACCTGCATTATGTTTTGGATTACTGTAACTGTGAATCCTTAAAATTCCAGGAGATGCCCTGGAAGTTAGGAAAGGAGAAAAGATTTTCTGTGATAAAGGAGTATCCGAAGGTTTGGAGAGCAGCAAAGGAAAGCGAGGCAGTGCTAGCTACGAAGCACAAGATCCGAATAGGCCTAGATTGTGCCTGGAAACTGCATAGACTGTAATCGGGAGAAATAATCCCTGTGGCATCAAGAAAGGAGCAATTTATGGGTCGGCATCAGACACAGCAGGTTAAGTGTGTGAGGAGAGAAACCTCTGTGGGCTGTTCGACTTCCTGCTCTGCAGTGATGTGGTACAGCCAGAAAGACACTTGTTATGTCATGTTATGTTATGTTAAATCCTATTATAACGTGCAATAGCTACGCCGAAGAGTGTCACAGCGCGGAGCAAAGAGGAATTTCTGACAAGAAGCCAGCAATTATGGGAACAGATGGGTTTTTAATAGTTTCTTAAATGCTAGTGGGTCCTGACTATTGCGCAGAAAAAAAGGGCATTCCAAGCCTGAGAAGCCTTGACAACAAGAGAGCAGCCCCCTATTTTGTGGAGGGAGAAGCGAGGCACCCTCGCCAACAGAAGGGCCGAAGATCGCAATTGTCTAGGTGGGACACAGAAAGAGAACCGTTTCTGTATATAAATGGGCCCAAGATTGTACAAAGCACGGTGGGCGATCACAAGCGATTTAAATTTGACCCTCTCCGCCACAGGCAGCCAATGAAGGGCGCGAAGATGAACACGCACACTATTCCTCCTAGCGATTCCCAAGAGCAGCCTAGCTGCCGCGTTCTGAATCACCTGAAGTCTATTCATAGAGTAACCAGGGATACCGATATACAGGGCATTAGCATAATCCAACCGAGATAAGACTAGTGCCCGAATAACCGTCTCTTTGGCAGACCTAGGAAGGAGGGGAAGAAAACTCCTGAGTGTTTTAAGGAAGCCAAAACAGCTACCTGAAATCTTTTTCAGTTGAACAGAGAACGAAAGGTTGTCCTCAAACCACACTCCTAAGTCTTTAGCGGATTTCCCATTAGAACAAGGAAAGGGAAATCCAGGAGGCCAGATCGTATTCTGAAAATCCAGGGAAAATTTGCCGTAGAGAAGGATCTCAGATTTGTCTTCGTTACACTTGAGTTGTGCCCTAGCAAGCCACCCAAAGACCGAAGACAAACACTTCTGTACAGGCTATACTGAGTCCTCATCCTTACCCCACGTAAAGAGGAGCTGGGTGTCATCAGCATATGCTATCACCTTAGCCCCTAACTCCTCGGCCAAAAAGACCAAAGGAGTGACAAATATGTTAAAAAGAAGGGGGCTAAGGGAAGACCCCTGAGGGACACCCGTGGTGACCGCCAGCGGAGTAGAGGCAGCCGGTGGCAACCAAACTTGTTGCGCTCGCCCTTCCAGGAAGGACCTCAACCATCCCAAGGCCCCACCTGAGATGCTAATCTCTGTGTGAGCAGCTTGGAGTGCGGGACCATGTCGAACGCAGCCGACAGATCGAGCATAACCAAAGCTGCTCTACCCCCGGTATCTAAACAATCACGGATGGCTTTAGAGATCTCAACCAGTGCTGTCTCCGCGCTCTATGAAGCACGAAACCCAGACTGTGCCGGATGCAAAGCGTTGGATATATCAACAAACTCTGTAAGCAGAGAAGTGCACCTTACCTGAAGCTGTAGCATTGAGTGCTGTCCTGGCTACATTCACAGCGTGCAGACTGCTGTGGGGGAGGAGGGTTAGGTTGCAGAGTCAGCAGGAGGCAATCAGACTGGGATTTCAGGAGGAAGAGCGGAGTGCGCATATGGGTTACTGGTTAAGGGGGTTGATACCCTACTCAGTTATCAACCACAATCCTTGACATGGTAAGGCACAAGCAAACCCCAAATTAACCTGTGTATTTATGCAGCAGTCAATCAGTAATGAAGTGAAAACACAACACAAGAAAAATCCCACACCATGTGAGATAGTAAGTTATTATTGAACCTCCAACGAGATGTGGATCAGGAAGCAAATCTAGATCAGTACATGCAGGTGCATGACCCGAGATCACAATTGAACCAATCTCCAAATGCACCAGGTGTTGGGTCAGATTTTTACTAAGAAACACATAGTCAATTCTGGTTTGAGAAATGGGATTGGCCGAGTAAAAGAGAATTTTTGGAGAGTGGGGTGGACTAGTCTCCAGGAGTCTGATAAAGCATTGTGCATGATGGTGTCCTTGAATGCTTTATGGGCTTTATGAGGAAGGAACCTCGTAGTTGAGTGACGGCCGAGGAAGGAATCAATGATTTGGTTGCAGTCACCACCCAAAATGAAGTTTTCAGTAGAGTATTGTGCAACCATTTGAGAGATAGTTCTTAATAAAGTTGGATCATGGTGTGTAGGACTGTAAACATTCATAATCGTAAAAGTAATTCAATTCTCAGTTGAACTATCACTCATCTACCCTCCTCGTCTTTCTCCTGAGTAACAAGGGTTATGTTAAGATGTTTATTACACAGAATTTCCACATCATGTTTATGTAGCACAGGGGAGGATAAAGTTCACCCACCCATTTTTTAAACTTGCTAATATCTGCATCAGTATGGCGCGTTTCCTGAAATAATGCAAATTGGCATTTTAGTCTAGAAAGCTGGGACTAGACCTGTTGGCATTTAATGCGGTTTTTCAAACCTTTAACAATCCATGAGTGACATTTGGGAAGTAAGTGATCAATAAACATCAAATGAATAAATAGGAATCATAGTTTTGAACAAATGAAGTATCCAGTTGGCAAACAGAGTGAGGAAGGGAAACAGGTAGAAGAGAGGAGAAAGAAATGAAGAAGAAGAAAGAGTAAAAAACCCAGAAAAGTAAATAAAACATATAGGCAACACAAGAAGAAAGTTCCTTGGCGTCAGTAATATTGTTACTGACAAAAGAGAACATACCGAAAGATAAAGAGGGTACAGAGCATCTAAGGAAGGTAGAACTGAACTTGACCCCGGAGAACAGGGGACGGAAACATTCTAGTCTAATCTACACTTTTTCTATAGTTCATGGCTACCAAGAGGCCTCCTAGCACTGTAGCAGATACCGTAGAACATCAGGTTATTCTATGAACAGGAAGATCTTCAAGGCTTTGCAAAAGGGGAGTTCTTGCTCCATAAGGAGCAGTTTGAGATGCAGGGAATTCCAGAGTTTAGACTCCAAAAAAGATACGGATTGTCCACCCGAGCATGAACTGCGAATCCTGCGGACCTGCAGTAATTAAGAGGAAGCTGTTCTAAGAGGTCTCCTAGGCAAGTAAAGGGAGGCTAATGATCATAGCAAGGAGGGGCTTTTATTGTTGATCGCCATATGCATGATGCAGAGAGATTCAAACTGGACCAAACATTCCACTGGGAGCCAGTGAAGGTCTCTGAGGGCCCTAGTGACTGACTGACGTTTGAGTGTGTTTGTAAGAAGTCGAGCAGCTGCGTTCTGCACCATTTGCAACCTTTTAATCACATAACAGGGTTGGCCAAGGTATAGGGCATTCCCATAATCCAGGCATGCCAACACCAAAGCCTGTATAATCACCCTTCTAGCTGTAAGAGGAAGGAGCTCAAGACTTTCCCTCAATAGTCTCAGAATACCATAGCAACTAGTTTTTTTTCAGCAGTTGCCAGCTTGCTCAAACCTTCTGTTAAGGTGCTCGGGACATTACTACAAAAGTTGTCGCTCAGCATAACTTCCATTTTGTCCTCATTAAGTTTTAGTTTACACCTGGACATCCAGCTGGCTACATCGTGGAGGCAAGCAGTCAAAGATAAGTGATGGAAGGTAAGGTCAGTGGAGATTAACATAACCTACTGGGTGTTATCGGCGTAGGAGGCCAATGAAAACTCAAATGATCACACAATATCGCAAGGGGCGGCATGTTCAAATAAAAAATAGTGTGGTTCAGGGAGGAGACCTGACGCACCCCACAACTAAGGGGGAGGCTGGTTAAATAATAGGCCTGATTCAGAACCTGAAAGGTTTGATTCTCCAAAAACGAGGAGAGCCATTCCAGTGCTCTGCCCCCGACACCGGCCTTAGAAATTCTCTGAATGAATTTGGTGGCCCACGGTGTCGAAGGCAGCACTCAGATCAAAAAGAATAATGGCTGCAGATCCTATCCTGGTCCAGGAGTCTCCTGACAGATAACTTACTATGGACAACAGGGGACAGAAGCCAGTGGGAACGATACACAACAACATTAGGGAAGAGAGGACTAAGACAGATGAAATACTCCATATAACAGTCTTTGCTGAGATACAAAGGGAGAGAAACATCAAAGTTAAATTGTGAAGTGATCCGGAGATAAAGACGATACCTAAATACCAAAGAGCAAAAGGTTAGTCATTATGACAGGCAGAATTGACATAACTAACAATCATGTTTTGGCAGAGGCTCAAATCTACGTGTCCCCATGCCAATGTTGACAAAGTAAGTCCGGCATTTGAGCTGGGGCCTCAAAAATGTGAGAGTTCTCTTTGTAAGTAGTGTTGAAAAAACAATAATGGACTAAATGATATCTAATGTTCATGAACTTTAGTTGTGGATGAAATTCAAGGAAGAGTTTCCTTCCAGCAACTGTTTCATTAGATACGTCCTACGAGAAATAGACCTTATGTCCAGACCAATTAATTGACTGTAAGAGAATCGGTAAAGGCAAAAAAAGAATAATTATGCCTCTTGGTCAAGTATGAGGAGCTGATGAAGATGGCTTCGGGCCCAGGCGAAGAGCTCTTTGGACCAAGTGGGATGTCATCTCTTTTGGAGAAAGGAAATTATGTTGAGGCCTTCTGAAGTTTCCGGAATACCATAAAGCCACAAATTATTTTTCTGGTTCCTGTTTTCCAAATCTTCAGTAGTCTTTTTGAGTTGCTCGATTTCCTTTGTCAGCTGTGATAGAGTCCTCCACATCACTAATCCGCTGTTCAATAGCTGAAATACGTTGGTCATGAGTGGACCATTTCTCCTCGACACGTTGAAGAGAAACATTAGTTTCCACAACACAAGGTTTTAAGGCCCTTATTTCTTCCATGATATCCTCTAAGTTAACAGGAAGTGTGAATTTGGAAGGAGAATCCAAGTCTTTTTTAGGTCTTCTGACTGAAGTAGAGTTTTTTTTTAACGAGATCCAGAAGCTGACGGACAACCTCCCATCCTGAAGCCACTGGTGCCCTCCATAAGGAATGAGATGTTCTCAGGGATGAGGTCCCATTGGTGACTTTTATGGCTTATGATGAGCTCGGTAGGGGATGGGAGAGGTGTGGCCTTTTTCATTCTGATTCAGAGACCTACCCATAAAGGAAGATGGATTTGCCAAACTTGTTAAAAAACCATGTGAATGTACGAAAAAAAAAGAAAAAAAAATGAACTAGGAGCAAGGAAACTGCCACCAAATACGATGAAAGTTTTTTATTGACCCCATTGAAGAGACGAAGTGTGAGGCCAAAATCAATTATACAGCATGACCAGCTAGATTAAAAGACATACCTGGAGCCTGCATGAGCTTTAGTAACCATGAGGGAAAAAGCAGTATTTACTTAAAAGTGGGTGGGAGTGACTGCTAGACGCTCCATAACCAATAAGAAAAAAGTTCCTGTGGGCAACCTGTAGGAGAGTAGGATCTGCTTCACATATTTACCCCCACTTTTTGCTGGTGTTTCACTGTTTTTCGACTTTAGTCTGGCTGGGACCCTGCTAATCAGGGCCCCAGCCTAGCTGCTTCCTCTCTAAAATGACTTTAGGTACAGTTCAGATTGGATCTGAGGTGCCCTTATAAGTCCTTAGTATATGGTATACTATGTACCCAGGGCATAGGTACCTCAGAGGCCTCCCAGGGGCTGAAGCATGTATTATGCCACCCCTGGAAAGCCACCCAAAATGACACCACAGGTCTGCTACTGCAGCCTGGGTAAGATGGTGACTGCACCCCTTATGGAGATATGGGTTCTCTATATCTCACCTTATATACACACATATAAACCTATAAGTCACTCCTATGGCAGGGCTTATCAATCCTGAAGGCAGAGTGATTGGTTCTTATGTGAGATGGTGCCCCTGCATGAGCAGAGCCCCTCTGCAGCATTCGGAGACCCTTCTCTGATGCTGTTTGTAGTGCAACCTGACCATATACTCTTAAGTGCATTATAACTAAACGGTAAATATTAACTTTGGACTGGCTGCACGGAAACATGTTGTGTTTGGTGTCGAACACCTTGGAATCATACCCCCACACAGTAACTGGTGTGGAAGTATGATCCCACCCTTCTAGAGGGAGAAACATGACAGCACTGGTATACCCGGTAGAAACTTAATAGAGCCCAGGCATCACAAAATGGATGCTGCAGCCACAGACATGGGTCTGGCCTCCTGCTGCTGACCGAAACTCCAGCAGGGGAAGCCTGGACAATAGGTTTCCTGTTACAGGGAGGTGTAACCACCTCCCAGACAGGCTTATGTGTATTGGGGCTGGGTGGGAGCACTCTCTGAGTGCTTTGAAGTCCTGCACTGGGGGCACATTTGGTGTCCCTGTGCATAGTCCAGCTCAAACCGGTTCAGGGGCTTCCAGCCCCTGCTCTAGCGCAAAACTGGACAAAGGAAATGGGTGTAGCCACCCCTCTTTCCAAACCCTCCCATAGGTGGGTCCCCAGAGTGTGTCCAACCCCCTACCTTAGTATAAGTGTGGGACCCCTGTCCTTAGGAATTTAGATTACCCTGGATGAAATTCTGAAGCTGAATCCTGGACCTTCAACGCTCTGCTCAAGACCAGAGGACTGAAGAAATCTCCCTTGGGGTCAAGGAGTGACTCCCATGCTTGGCAGGCACCAACAAAGCAATTTGCTGGTCTGCATTTCTGAAGCTCTCGCCGGACTCCAAAGTATTTGCAGCCCAGGAAGAGGATTTCCAGACATCTCAGAGGCCGACCCAAGTCTCCAGCAAAGCTGAGACCCGCAGCCCTCGTGAGTAGCGTGGAACCGGAACTCCTGGTCACCGTGCACTTTTGCAAGTGCAGTGACTTCTCAACATCTACTGAAGTCATGCTTGGGCTGAATTGTAGCCCCCACCTTGAGCACTGAATCCACCAAAGATTGTCAGCCTAGTCACCCCGAGTGACCCATGGGCCTCCATCTTGTGTTTCGTCTTGAGGTATAATGCCCAAGAAAGGTTTTTAATGTCACGTTTTAGGCTCAATTTTTCACCTTTTTTGTTAGCTGATCCAGTTGGTTTTAGTCAGTCAATTGAGCAGAAGGGTGCCTGCGGCTGCGACAATAAGACTCCGCAGGACACCCTTCATTTTGTACTTCTGTGTCCCTTGTATGCAATTTCAAGACGTAGATTTTTAAAGGAAATTTTAAAAAAGGCCAGGTTCACTCGAGCCAAAGAAGCACTGATCTTCCTACAAAGGGACGGTGACCCGTTAACCTTGTGTTCTGTTATCAGTTTCCTGAAATTTGCACTAAGACTAAGGGTAACCAGAGGATAGCATTACCTGAGAACCCTGTAGGATTCCCCACCCGTCTACTGTGATTAAGTTTTTATGGTGCCCGTATTGTGAATAATGAATTATGTTATGTATATAGACTCAGTCAATGTTCTTGCATAATGATTTAATACTATTTTTACTTGTATATATATGTAATCCTTTATGATGGTTTTTAACCACCGGATAAAGAATTATTGATTGATTGAAGTGCATTGACTTCTTGACGTCTCTTGAAGTCATGCTTGGGCTGACTTCTAGCCCCCACCTCAAGCACTGAATCCACTGAAGATTGTTGGCCTGGTCATTCCGAGTGACCCGCGGGCCGCCATTTTGTGTTTTGTCTTGAGGTCCCTTTGCGATCCCTGGTCCGTTGACTGGTGGGTCCCTGAGGGGGTAACTTTGCATTTCCTTGTGCTTTCCTGGTTGCTCCAGACATGCCCTGACTCCCATCCAAGTGGTGAGTACCACAGACCTTGCTGGTGTGCACCGAAGCAACTTTCTTGTTTCTGCATGGGTTGCTGTTGCCAAGGCTTGTTGTGTCCAATCCAGGCACCGACACTGCAGCACTCAACATCCTTTGTGGGACAGCTCGAATCAGCTCCTAGTTGTCCTCGAAACCTCCTGGTCCTCGTGGCTGAAGAGTCAAGCTTCACCTCTTTCACCTGAAATCATCCGACATCAGTGGGCATCTGCTCATCGCCTTCCTGGTCACTGGCTAGAGACCCAGACTCTGTCCCCTCTGCTTTCAGGTTCTTCTCATCCTCGATCCAGGCTTGGATCTCTTCGGACACTTTGCATCTTCAGGGCAGCAGCACTTCTTCGCCAGCTCCCATTGAAATCGACGACGCGACCCGACACCAAAAGACACCTATGCACCCGGCTTCCCTGGGTGAGGTAACACGAGTACTCCGGTGCTCCCGTGGATGCTAGCCCTAGAACTTCCTAAATCCAAAAGGGTTTGGTCCTGACTCATTTCTAAGTGTCCCTAATCTTTAAAAATCTAACCGCGACTTTCCCCATACAAGCTAACGGGAGCTCGCGGCTGTGTTCACACACTGCACACGGTCCCCGTGGGTCCCCTGTTTCACTACCTTGGGTGGTTCCTTGGGGTCCTAGCAATTCTACAGGCTCTCGGCCTTGTGTCTAGTTAAGTCGTGGTTCTTATCCCAATATTTTAGTATATGGTTTGGCTCGCCCTTAGGGCCTGACGTGTATTTGTGCTATTTTGCTGTGATTATTAAAGTGTAACAAGTAACATGTGTTTTGACCTCTAGTCTCATAAAGAGACTAGGAGGGTGTGTTTAGTAGTAAATACATATATTTTATATATATACCTGGTGTGGATATCTTTCATTTAGTGACTCAAGTGAGTATAGGCTGGTAAAACAAGCTGCTTTACATTCCTTCAAGACTTAGCCTGAAGGCTGCTCTCCATTGCTACCACTAGGAAAGCTTTCAATAAAGGTTGTCTTTAACCTATAACCAATAAGGGGTTGTTTGGAGTGATACAAGGTGCCCACTATAACTAGTGGACAGCATATATCAGGCCAACTTCTCACATTGGTGGCAGCGGTGGGATTCCAGCTTGCTATTGTTTTACCAGATAATATCAATTGGTTAACTAACTGAAAAACACTAAAGGTACCCTAGGTACATATAATACAAACTTTAGAATACAGTAAGTTCTACTGAACTTAGAGTTGTGTGTTAAGGGATAGAAAACCCTTTCTACAACTCAAGAGAGTTTAGTAGGCCACACTAGAGTAGGTAGTGCAATACACCACACCACACTAGTAACGTCTTCAAGGCCAGGAACCAGTAGGTCCTTGCCAGAAGCCAATGGGCTTCAAGATTCCCAGTATGATAGACTCCCATTAATGGAACTGAAAGCATTATATACAACTAGGAAACTGAAGACAGGCAAATGTCCAACCACCCAGCATCTCATAGAGGTACTCAGGCTGGATGACCTTAGCAGATCTTTAGGATCTGAAGGGCTAGGCAGAGTGGGTGGGACAGCACCTGAGGAAAGGCCAGGGGGTGTAATTCCCCATGACCTGACCTCTGAGGCTGGCCAGGCAGATGACAATGATCTGGACCTGGAAAGTCCAGCTCCCCTAGACAGTGATGGAGAGGACCATAATGGACCCCTCTTTGTCCCTCCTGGGAGTGTTGGTGGTGGGCCAAGAAGGTCAAGATCTTCCTCCAGGGAGTCTAACCATTCTAACTCATCTGTAGGAACCTCAATCTCCTCTCATAGGGGGGAAACCTCTCAGGAGAGAAGGGAGAGACTGCTTAAGTATGAGGAAGCTCAGCTTGAAATCAGAAGAAAGCATGTAGCCCTAGATAAGGAGGCCCTAGAGCTTTACAGAGCTAGATAAAAGTTGGGACTAGAGTCCCAAGGTGGCAGCAACATCCCTAGAGATAGGGAAATGTCTTATGACCATAGAAACCTGAATAAGATTGTCCCTCACTACCAGAGTGGGGATGACATCCACAAATGGCTAACTATACTGGAAAGGGCCTGTAAAGTACAAAGGTTCCACCAGGAGCAGTGGGCAGCAATCTTATGGCTCTCCTTTGCAGACAAAGGTAGAGATAAACTTCTCACTGTTAGAGAGGAGGAGTCAGATGATTACAACAGTCTGAAGAGTGCCTTAATTGATGGGTTTGGCCTAACCACTGAGCAATACAGGTTAAAGTTCAGGGATACCCAAAAGGCACAGACTCAGGACTGGGTAGACTTTGTATATTGTGCTACTAAGGCTCTGGAAGGTTGGTTACTTGGCAGTAAAGTGCATGACTATCAAGGATTCTACAATTTGATTATGAGGGAGCAGATCCTTAATAATTGTCAGAATCAGCTGTTGCACCAGTACCTGGTAGACTCAGATCTGCCCTCTCCCCAAGAATTGGGAAAGAAGGCAGACAAGTGGGTCAGAACCAGGGTGAGGCAGAAGGTACAGAACCAAGGTGGTGAACCCAAGAAGCAAGATCCTAAAAACTCTGATAAGGGTGGGGAGAAGGGTAAAGACCAGAAGTCTTCACAAGGCCCACCAAAATCTTCTTCAGGTGGGGATTCACAGTCTACCAAGGGAAAAGGCCAAAAGAAACCATGGTGCAAGATTTGTAAACAGAAAACTCACTGGACCAGTGATTGCACCAAGTCCAAAGAATCTACTCCAGCCACCATTGCCCCTAACACAACTGTTCCCCCCCAGTGGAGCTACAATTGGTGGTGATAATGTTCAGAATAAGGGAGAAGTAGGGTTGACCCTGGGTTCTGAGATGGACTCTGGCCTAGTCAGAGTTCCAACTCAGGCTGTGTTAGTCTGTGATGGGGGCATGGATATGCCCCCCTTGGTGATTCCCAGTAATCTGGGCAAATACAGACAACAGCCTTTAATAAATGGAATAGAGGCTTGGGCATTTAGGGACACAGGAGCAAGTGTCACAATGGTGACAAAAGATCTTGTGGATCCTGGGCAGATTATACTTGGGGAAATGTACCAAGTGACCAATGCTAGCAATGTCAGAACAAACCATTCTCTGGCAGTTGTTAACTTCTCCCGGGGAGGGGTAACTGGCCTTAAAAAGGTTGTAGTAAGTGCAGACCTACCAGTGCAGTGCTTGCTTGGCAATGATCTAGAAACTTCAGCCTGGGCTGAAGTGGAGCTCAGGACACATGCAGAAATGTTAGGGATCCCTGCTCATGTCTTTGCTGTGACTAGGTCACAGGCCAAAATGTCTAAAACTGAACAGGCCCTGGATTCTGGAATAATGGACCAGGTGCCTCCCAAGAGGAGGAGCAGTAGGGTTAAGGCAGTGCCTTCCCACCTGACTCAGAATGCTGATCAGTCTCCTCAGGGAGATGATCTTGAGCCTGAAGAAGGAACTGTCCCATAGGAGCTTGAACCTGACCAGGTTGAGTTCTTGGGGACAGGGGGCCCTTCCAGGTCTGATCTGATCCAGGAGCAGAAAACGTGCCCCTCTCTTGAACCCCTCAGAAAGCAAGGTGCTGATGAGGCTGCTGGGAATGCTAGTGGCACCCATAACGTTTATTGGGATGATGGACTCCTTTATTCAGAGTGTAGAGACCCCAAGCCTGGTGCATCCAGGAGGTTGGTTATACCTCTGAAGTTTAGGGGCTTCCTATTGACACTAGCCCATGATATTCCCCTAGCAGGACACCTGGGCCAGAACAAGACTTGGGACAAAATTGTCCCTCACTTTCACTGGCCCCACTTGTCTGAAGACACTAAGGAGTTTTGTTGCTACTGTATGACCTGCCAAACCAGTGGAAAGGCAGGTGGAACCACAAATGCCCCCCTGATACCACTACCTGTGGTGGGGGTTCCCTTTGAGAGGGTTGGGATTGACATTGTTGGGCCCATGGATCCTCAAACGGCATCTGGGCACAGGTTTATACTGGTGGTGGTGGACCATGCCACCAGGTACCCAGAAGCAATTCCCCTAAGGACCCCTACAGCACCTGTGGTGGCAAGAGATCTCTTGGGTGTATTCTCAAGAGTAGGCTTTCCTAATGAGGTACTATCTGACAGGGATGCAAACTTCATGTCTAGTTACTTGACTGCTATGTGGAAGGGGTGTGGAGTGAACTACAAGTTCACCACACCCTATCACCCACAATGCAATGGTTTAGTTGAAAGGTTCAACAAAACCTTAAAGGGCATGATTAAAGGACTCCCAGAAAAGCTTAGGCGAAGATGGCACATACTCTTGCCCTGCCTTTTATTTGCATACAGGGAGGTGCCTCAAAAGGGGGTTGGCTACTGCCCTTTTGAACTTTTGTTTGGTCACCCTGTCAGGGGTCCATTGTGTCTGGTTAAGGAAGGATGGGAGTTACCTCTCAAGCCCCCCAAACAGGACATAGTGGACTATGTACTTGGTCTCCGCTCAAGGATGGCTGAGTATATGAAAAAGGAAACCAAAAACCTTGAGGCTAGCCAGGAATTACAAAAAGCCTGGCATGACCAAAAGGCTGTACTGACTATCTACCAGCCAGGACAGAAAGTGTGGGTGTTGGAGCCTGTGGCCCCAGCAGCCCTCCAGGACAAATGGAGTGGCCCCATACAATTGTTGAACAGAAAGGGGAGGTCACCTACTTGATAGACCTTGGAACCCCTAGGAGTCCCCTCAGGGTACTTTATGTCAACAGACTAAAACCATATTTTGACAGGGCTACTGATGAAGGACAGGAGGAAGAGAGTGACCCACTCCCTGACCTGCTTTCTCAGAACCCTGATGATGGGTCAGTTGATGGTGTAGCCTTAGCAGGCAGCCTCACTGCCTAGCAGCAAACTGACTGCAGAAAACCTCTCAGCCAGTTCAGACATATGTTTTCTCTGACTCCAAGTCAGACCACCTGGTGCACTCATGAAGTGTACTCTGGGGACAGTCTGCCTGTGACGAATAAGATCTACAGGCAACCTGACCATGTCAGGGACTGTATAAGGTCAGAAGTCCAAAAGATGTTGGATTTGGGAGTTATTGAACCCTCAGTTAGCTATGCTATGCTGGTCTAGTAGTCCTGGTACCTAAACCTCTCACCACAGATGGCAAGAGAGAGATGAGGTTTTGTGTAGACTACAGGGGTCTCAATGCAGTCACTAGGACTGATGCCCATCCCATCCCGAGGGCAGATGAGCTAATAGATACTTTGGCATCAGCCAGGTTTCTAAGCACATTTGACCTGACAGCTGGCTACTGGCATATCAGACTAGCTGATGATGCAAAGCCAAAGACAGCATTTTCTACCCCCAGTGGGCACTATCAATTTGTGGTAATGCCCTTTGGATTGAAGAATGCACCTGCCACTTTCCAAAGGCTGGTGAATCAAGTCCTTACAGGCCTGGAAGACTATAGTGCAGCATATCTAAATGATATTGCTGTCTTTAGCTCCACCTGGGAGGATCACCTGGTCCACCTGAGGAACGTTTTGGAGGTCCTGCAAAAAGCAGGCCTAACTATCAAGGTTACTAAGTGCCAGATAGGGCAGAGTCAGGTTGTGTACCTGGGCCACCTTGTAGGTAGAGGCCAGGTTCAACCATTACAGAGCAAAATCCAAACCATAATGGACTGGATTGCTCCAACTACCCAGACTCAGGTGAGAGCCTTCTTAGGTCTGACTGGGTACTATAGAAGATTTGTCAAGGGGTATGGATCAATAGTGACACCCTGAATGACCTAACCTCTAAGAAAATGCCCAAAAAGGTTCAGTGGACAGCTAGCTGTCAAAAGGCATTTGATGACCTGAAGCAGGCCATGTGCACTGCTCCCATTCTGCAAAGTCCTGGCTACTCCAAAAAGTTCATTGTCCAAACAGATGCATCTGAGTTGGGGGTAGGGGCTAGACTGTCACAGTTGAATGATGAAGGTCAGGATCAGCCAGTAGCTTTCATAAGCAGAAGGTTGACCCCAGAGAGAAACGTTGGTCAGCCATTGAGAGGGAGGCCTTTGCTGTGGTGTGGGCTCTGAAGAAGTTGAGGCCATACTTATTTGGTACTCACTTCATTGTTCAGATAGACCATAAGCCCCTCTTGTGGCTAAAACAGATGAAGGGTGAAAATCCCAAATTGCTCAGGTGGTCCATTTCCCTACAGGGGATGGACTATAAAGTGGAACATAGACCTGGGAGTAACCATGCCAAGGTAGATGGACTTTTCAGATTGTTCCACTTAGAACATGAAGACTCAACTGGTCAAGGTTAGTTTAATGTCCCTGCGTTGGGGGGGGGGGGGGTGTAGGAGAGTAGGATCTGCTTCACGTTTACCCCCACTTTTTGCTGGTGTTTCACTTTTTTTCGACTTTAGTCTGGCTGGGACCCTGCTAACCAGAGCCCCTGCTTAGCTACTTCCTCTCTAAAATGATTCCATGTACTTTAGGTACAGTTCAGATTGTATCTGAGGTGCCCTTATAAGTCCCTAGTATATGGTACACTATGTATCCAGGGCAAAGGTACCCCAGAGGCCTACCAGGGGCTGAAGCATGTATTATGCCACTCCTGGAAAGCCACCCAAAAGGGCACCACAGGTCTGCTACTGCAGCCTGGGTAAGGTGGTGCATGCACCCCTTACGGAGATATAGGCTCCCTATATCTCACCACATATACACATATATAAACCTATAAGTCACTCCTATGGCAGGCCTTATCAATCCTGAAGGCAGAGTGCTTGGTTCTTATGTGAGAGGGTGCCCTTGCATGAGCAAAGCCCCTCTGCAGCGTTCGGAGACCCTTCTCTGATGCTGTTTGTATTGCAGCCTGACCATATACTCTTAAGTGCATTATAACTAAACGGTAAATGCTAACTTTGGACTGGCTGCACGGAAACATGTTGTGTTTGGTGTCAAACACCTTGGAATCATACCCCACACAGTAACTGGTGTGGAAGTATGATCCCACCTTTCTAGAGGGAGAGACATGACAGCACTGGTATACCCAGTAGAATCTTAATAGAGCCCTGGCATCCCAAAATGGATGCTGCAGCCACAGACCGAAACTCCGGCAGGGGAGGCCTGGACAATAGGTTTCCTGTCACAGGGAGGTGTAACCACCTTCCAGAAAGGCTTATGTGTATTGGGGCAAGGTGGGAGCACTCTCTGAGTGCTTTGAAGTCCTGCACTGGGGGCACATTTGGTGTCCCTGTGCATAGTCCAGCTCAAACCGGTTCAGGGGCTTTCAGCCCCTGTTCTTGCACAAAACTGGACAAAGGAAATGGGTGTAGCCACCCCTCTTTCCAAAGCCTCCCATAGGTGGGTCCCCAGAGTATGTCCAACCCCCTACCTTAGTATTAGTATGGGACCCCTGTCCTTAGGACTTTAGATTACCCTGGATGAAACTCTGATGCTGAATCCTGGACCTTCAACGCTCTGCTCAAAACCAGAGGACTGAAGAAATTTCCCTTGGGGTCAAGGAGTGACTCCCGTGCTTGGCAGGCACCAATGAAGCAATTTGCCAGTCTGCATTTCCGAAGCACCCGCCGGACATCGAAGTATTTACAGCCCAGGAAGAGGATTTCCAGACATCTCAGAGGCTGACCCGAGTCCCCAGTAAAGCTGAGACCCGCAGCCCTTGTGAGTAGTGTGGAACTAGAACTCCAGGTTACCATGCACTTTCGCAAGTGCATTGACTTCTCGACATCTCTTGAAGTCGTGCTTTGGCTGACTTGTAGCCCCCACCCGAACACTGAATCCTCCAAAGATTGTTGGCTTGGTCATTCCGAGTGACCCGTGGGCTGCCATTTTGTGTTTTGTCTTGAGGTCCCTTTGCGATCCCTGGTCTGTTGACTGGTGGGTCCCTGAGGTAGTAACTTTGCATTTCCTTGGGGTTTCCTGGTTGCTCTAGATGGGCCCTGACTCCCACGCAAGTGGTGAGTCCCACAGACCTTGCTGGTCTGCACCGAAGCATCTTTCTCGTTTCTGCGTGGGTTGCTGTTGCCAAGGCTTGTTGTGTCCAATCCGGGCACCGATGCTGCAGCACTCGACATCCTTTGTAGGAAAGCTCGAATCCAGCTCCTGGTCATCCTCGACACCTCCTGGTCCTCGTGGCTGAAGAGTCAAGCTTCACCTCTTTCACCTGAAATCACCCGAAATTGGTGGGCATCTGCTCATCGCCTTCCTGGTCCCTGGCTAGTGACCCAGACTCTGTTCCCTTTGCTTTCAGGTTCTTCTCATCCTCGATCCAGGCTTGGATCTCTTCGGACACTTTGCATCTTCAGGGCAGCAGCACTTCTTCGCCAGCTCCCATTGAAATCGACGACGCGACCCGACACCAAAAGACACCTATGCACCCGGCTTCCCTGGGTGAGGTAACACAAGTACTCCGGTGCTCCCGTGGATGCTAGCCCTAGAACTTCCTAAATCCAAAAGGGTTTGGTCCTGACTCATTTCTAAGTGTCAATAATCTTTAAAAATCTAACCGCGACTTTCCCCATAGAAGCTAACGGGAGCTCGCGGCTGTGTTCACACACTGCACATGGGTCACTACCTTGGGTGGTTCCTTGGGGTCCCAGCGATTCTACAGACTCTAGGCCTTGTGTCTAGTTAAGTCGTGGTTCTTATACCACTATTTTGGTATATGGTTTGGCTCGCCCCTAGGGCCTGACGTCTATTTGTGCTATTTTATTGTGATTATTGAAGTGTAACTTATGTGTTTTTACCTCTGGTCTCATAAAGAGACTAGGAGGGTGTGTTTAGTAATAAATGCATATATTTTATATATATACCTGGTGTGGATATCTTTCATTTAGTGACTCAAGAGATTATAGACTGGTAAAACAAGCTGCTTTACATTCCTTCAAGACTTAGCCTGAAGGCTGCTCTCCATAGCTACCACTAGGATAGCTTTCAATAAAGGTTGCCTTTAACCTATAACCAATAAGGGGTTGTTTGGACTGATACAAGGTGCCCACTATAACTAGCAGACAGCATATATCTGGCCAACTTCTCACAAAACCCTTCCTACTTTTGCTCCTTGTCTTTTTGTCTTACTGCAAACTATCTCACTGTGCTCTATTCTGCGGCAAATCCGAGATGACGGCATCTTTCTGCCATTGGAGGCTGCTGCTGTGCTAGCCAGGGGTATATTTATGTATATAGGCAGTCCACTCCTCTTCAGCTACAACACACTGGTTCTGTGACCACCTGTTCATCCTACTGGGATGATTCCAAGCTGGCAAAGAGAACCTAGGAAACCAAAGGTTTCTCTGTCCCAGGTCCCCCTATACACTTAACTATGAATGAGGAGGCATCAATGGGAAAGGGGTCAGGATGAAGTATCTGAACATTTTCCAGTTACCCTTCCTGAGCTGATAGAAGTCACATACCTCACACGTGGTCCTCCTGCCAAAATTCCTACTCCACTATTTCTTCCCAAAGAGCATTTCTCATGCCTCATTAAAGGGAAACACTGGCAGGGCTAGCTGTTGGCAAGCTAGTGCTATTTGTTGGGTTAGGCAGACAAAATGTCACTTTTTAAAAGTGTCTTTTCCTAAATATTTATTAAAAATATGACTGCAACACTAAATTGGGATTTTTCATAAGCATTAAAAAAAGTGTTTGACTTATTCCGGTAGCTTACCTAAATCAAAGCAACCAGAGTTATGAATTTATTCTGAACTTTAGCTTTCTGGCCTTTTACAGTGAAAATAGCTTTTGGTGGCTAGTTACTGTATGCACATGTGTGCATGTACCACTGTTAAATACAAGAGATTATTCCTGTCCATCCAGCAGACAGGAAAAGCAGGTGGTAAACATGTGGATTTGGGCTATTATTTCCCCTTGAATGCTGGCCAAATATGTGGAATTGGACCCGGTATTCTCATATGGATGTTATTTCTCATGCCAGAAAAATTACTGGTAATCCTCAGATATAGGTGTGGGAGTCCAGTTCTCCAGTATTTCCATGCCTATATTCGGGGAACTCATAATGAGGCTGTGGTAAGTGGGTTAGTTGTATGCTCTTTCTTTAATGTTTTAGAATGTTCTCTGCATGGAATGTTATTACTGTAATGTTCGTGTTCTAATCTGGTTCAGGCGGTTGCATTGCTAATTCCTGCTGTGCAGCCGCCTTTGCCATGGGTCCCTGTCTTCTCTTCCACCTAATTTTGGATTAAAGAAACTCAAACTGAAGATGTCTCTGCGAGTGTATTTATCCAACCCCACCACATTTTGGTACCAGGAGTAGGGTTGACCTTACATCTTTTTGACATCCCGTGTTTCCAGGACTTCCATTTAAGGAGCCCACCGGCTGTCACCTTGCACCGCGCCTTCTGAGGGAGAACAGGAACATTTCCTAAACTCTTGCGGCATCCCTGAGAGGTCGGTCACCTCTTTATCTACTCACTAACTCCACTTTGACTATCTCCTGCTTCGCTGCCATTGGCCGCCCGCACTAGCATATTTCGAAAGAAAGCAGCCTTCTCGCCCTTTCCTTCTCAACGCTCGCACCTACCATTCTTCACCATTCTTCGAAGAATCCTCCGCGAGGGTTCCACTGCTTTGCTTGTTTGCCTGCCCTCCCACAGAAGCTCTTCTATGCGCTGCAAAGCATACTGGGAGGCGTCTTGACGTCAGACGCACGGCGGCCATCTTACTTAGGTCTTAGAAGTTTGTCTCTACCGGCTCCTTTGTTTTTAGGTCTCGGCTAGCGTAGGCTGCGCAGACATGCGCAGTCTCGCTGGCGAGATTTAACGTTTTAGGGTAGATTTCTCTAGTGGGCTTTAAGCCCCGCCCCTCGTTTCCATTGGCTGGCGTCACCGTTTATGCTAAACGGTGGCCAGCCATTGGAAAGGAGCGTCTAGTGACGTACACTTTTCTCTTTTAGAGCCGTCCCATTTGGACTGGCTCGTTTGCTTTACGTTTGTGGTAAACGATTTGTTATCTTTTTGGGCATGTTTACCTTTTTTTGTTGGTCCCAGGAATTTTTTGGGGGGGATGTTCTTATTCACTTTCTTTTGTTGTTTGTTTGCAGGCGGAAGTATTCCTGTTTTCTACTGTGTGCTTTTCGGATATTGAAGGTAAGCGATGTTGTCTTAGTTTTGTTTTTTTGCTAATGTTTTTGTCGTTTGTGCTTTCTTTTCCAGGCGGACCGTCGGAAGCACCGAGCAGCGACGACCGACTGCTGTCGCCGGTATGTATGCAGCCCTGCCAGCATCTGTAAGGTAAGTGATGTTGTCTTAATTTGTTTGTGCTAATGTTTTTGTCCTTTGTGCTTTCTTTTCCAGGCGGACCGTCGGAAGCACCGAGCGGCGACGACCAACTGCTGTCGCCGGTATGTATGCAGCCCTGCCAGCATCTGTAAGGTAAGCGATGTTGTCTTAATTTGTTTGTGCTAATGTTTTTGTCCTTTGTGCTTTCTTTTCCAGGCGGACCGTCGGAAGCACCGAGCGTCGACGACCGACTGCTGTCGCCGGTATGTTTGCAGCCCTGCCAGCATCTGTAAGGTAAGCGATGTTGTCTTAGTTTGTTTCTGCTAATGTTTTTGTCCTTTGTGCTTTCTTTTCCAGGCGGACCGTCGGAAGCACCGAGCGGCGGCGACCGGCTGCTGTCACCCGTATGTATGCAGCCCTGCCAGCATCTGTAAGGTAAGCGATGTTGTCTTAGTTTGTTTGGGCTAATGTTTTTGTCCTTTGTGCTTTCTTTTACAGGCGGACCGTCGGCAGCACCGAGCGGCGACGACCGACTGCTGTCGCCGGTATGTATGCAGCCCTGCCAGCATCTGTAAGGTAAGCGATGTTGTCTTAGCTTGTTTTTGCTAATGTTTTTGTCCTTTGTGCTTTCTTTTCCAGGCGGACCGTCGGAAGCACTGAGCGGCGACGACCGACTTCTGTCGCCGGCATGTATGCAGCCCTGCCAGCATCTGTAAGGTAAGCGATGTTGTCTTAGTTTGTTTGTGCTAATGTTTTTGTCCTTTTTGCTTTCTTTTCCAGGCGGACCGTCGGAAACACCGAGCGGCGACGACCGACTGCTGTCGCCGCTATGTATGCAGCCCTGCTAGCATCTGTAAGGTGAGCGATGTTGTCTTAGTTTGTTTTTGCTAATGTTTTTGTCCTTTGTGCTGTCTTTTACAGGCGGACATTCGGAAGGACCGAGCGGCGACGACCGACTGCTGTCGCCGGTATGTATGCAGCCCTGCCAGCATCTGTAAGGTAAGCGATGTTGTCTTATTTTGTTTGTGCTAATGTTTTTGTCCTTTTTTTCTTTATTTTACAGGTGTACCGTTGGAAGGACCAAGCGGCGACGACTGACTGCTGTCGCTGGTATGTATGCAGACATGGTAGAATCTGTAAGGTAAGCGTTGTTGGTTTTGTTTATTTTCGTTAATGTTTTTCTTACTTATATATAAGTGTAAGTCACTTGTGTGTATGTTTTTTCTTTAGGACTGTTCTGATGGACCGCCAGGAAGCGATCGAGTTGCAACACGTAGACACACAGGTACAAGTTTAAAAAAAAATATTAATAACAATGACGTGTTTTTGGGGTCATTTGGAGTGTTTTCTTTTTCTTTACTTCTAGGCGGTGCAGCCGGGCGTGTCGCAGACACTCTAAGGTAAGCCTAATGTATGTTTGGTGTTTTTTTTATTCTATAGTTTGTATTATATGTTGTCTGCTCTTTGCTTTTTGTAATTGCTAATTATTTTGTGTCCCTAACTTGTGTGTGTTCTTTTTTTTAGGACTGTTCCGAAGGTCCGCCACGAAGCGACCGATTCCCAACACGTGGAAACACAGGTACAAGTTCTCTATTTTTTTTAATTAATTACAATGACGTCTGTTGTGTTATTTGCATTGTTTTCTTTTTTTTTCACTTCTAGGCGGTACAGCCGGGCGGGTC
This sequence comes from Triturus cristatus, assembly GCF_964204655.1. Lineage (NCBI taxonomy): Eukaryota > Metazoa > Chordata > Amphibia > Caudata > Salamandridae > Triturus > Triturus cristatus. The sequence goes on from NC_140583.1 coordinate 78,154,826, forward strand.
GCAGCCAATGTAAGGTAAGTGTAATGTATGTAGGCCGTTGTTATATATTTGGCTTTTAAATGTAGTCAGTTGAATGTATGTATCCTGTTTTTATATATGCTGTTTATATTTTTCGTTATCAATAAGTATAGTTTTTGTATTGTTATTGGTATTTAGTTCTTAATTGTGTTGTTATCAATGTTGCGAATATGCTTGTTGTCGTTACTTAGTTACGTATGTCATGTCGAATCTGCTGGCATTGGTATCTTCTGGTAAGTTCCATCATTCGTGGGACGGCCGGGCGGGGCGCAGCCACTCTGAGGTAAGTCTAATGTATGTTTGATGTATTTTATTATATAGTTCGTATTATATGTTGTCTGCTCTTTGCTTTTTGTAATTGCAATGTTTATGGGTCCCTAACTTGTGTGTGTTCTTTTTTTTAGCACTGTTCAGAAGGTCTGCCAGGAAGCGATCGACTGGCAACAGGTGGACGCACAGGTACAAGTTTTTTATTTTATTCATTACAATGACGTGTGTTTGGGTATTTGGAATGTTTTATTAATGTTTACTTTGAGGCGGTACAGCAGGGTGGTGCGCAGCTAATGTATCCTCTTGAAACTTCCATAAATCGTAGGACGCCCGGGACTGACGCAGCGACTTTAGGTAAGCCTAATGTTTCATGTTTTTATTTTTGTTTAAAGATTGCGTTTTGGGTTAAGATATTAATTTGTGTGCTTTTCTGTTGTCTGCCCTTTGCGTTTGTAATTGCAATGTGTATGTGTCTGTAGGCACATTACCTCACTAGGTCTTGTACCTTCTTCCACTCCTACTCCACCGTTTTCTTTGCCCGCCTCTCCTCCACAATGCCCTCTCCCACCCGACCCTCTCCCTCCAACTCCGTCACTATCCATTCTTTTACTCAACACCAGGTCAGCGGTCAAGCACCATCATGAGCTCTTTGTCTTGCTCGACTCTGAGAAGCCTGACTTATTGCTCTTGACCGAAACCTGGTTTTGCGACTCCTCCCTTCCCGTTCTCTTGGCTACCCTCCCCCCCTCCTATGTGGCCTTACGGGCTGACCGTTCGGCAGGCAGGGCTGGTGGCGGAGTGGCGATAATCGCTCGATCGGAACTAAAATTTCAAACCATTCCCTCTCCCCCCATTCCTTCCACTGAATTCCTTACAGCTCGCTCCCTCGCCTTTTCCCCCCCCATCACCTGTCTCCTAATGTACCGTCCTCCCAAGCCTTCGCCCCTATTTTTGCCGGCTTTTCAAGACCTACTAGCCAACATGGTGGTCAACTATGCATCGGTCTTGGTACTAGGGGATTTCAATTACTGGCCCTCGGACCCTTCTGAGTGCACAGCCTCGAAAGAATTTACTGAGTCCCTCACATCTCTAAATTTTATGTCGCACGTCTCTGTCTCCACTCACTCTCACGGTCACATACTTGACCAGGTCTGGTCCCTTAACCTTCCAGTCTCCCCGGTGACGGTTTCCCCCTGTCCTTGGTCCGATCATGCCCTTATCTCCTTCTCTATCTCTCCTAACTCGGTGTCCAAAGTTCCCCACGCCAAAAATACCTGGGCGCGAAATTGGAACAGAGTTGACTTTCCTACCCTGACGTCCCACCTTCGGAATACTATCCCATCCCTTTCTGGTCTTCCGTCCGACTCTCAAGCCAACATCATCAACTCCTGGATGACTATGGGTTGTGACTCAGTGGCTCCCCTGCGTCGCATCTCCGCCCGGCGACCCAAGGAGTCTAACAGGTGGTTTAATGACCACCTAAAAGAATTAAAACTGTCCGCTCGTCAGGCAGAAAGGCACTGGAGGAAAAATTATTGTCCCTCACTTAAAACCCTTTACCTGACATCACTCGCCCACTACAAGACCGCAATCCTTGTTGCCAAAACTTCTTATTTTTCTACAAGAATTTTGTCTGCTGAAAATAAATCTAGGGAGATTTTCGGCATAGTGCAGGACCTAGCCTACTCCGATAGGGCTTCACCTCAAATCCCCCCATCCCAGCCTCTATGTAACCAACTAAACACCTACTTTCTTGATAAGATTGTTACCATCAAGGCCAACATCCCCCCTCCCTCCCCTGCTTTTGTTGACCCTTCTCCTCCCACTATTCAAAACCGTCTTCTTTCCATCCCTCCCCTCACTGAAGAGGTATTCCTGGAGATACTTCCCAAAGTAAAATCAGGCTCTCCGGCTGACATCTGTCCGGCGCGAGTCCTCCAACAAATCTATTCCTCTTGTCCTGAACCTCCCATCACCTTCCTTAACAGCTCCCTAGCGCAGGGAGTAGTGACCCCTACGCTCAAATCAGCCACCATAGTGCCCATTCTAAAGAAGCCTGGCGCTGACCCATGCATCTCAGCAAATTACCGCCCCATTTCCCTGCTGCCCTATCTGGGCAAGGTGCTGGAGCGCTATGTCACCGCGGTATTCAGCACCCACGTAGAGGCCAATGGGGGACTGGCTTCCCGCCTGGCTGGCTTTCGACCTAGGCACTCGACTGAATCAGTCGTGGTATCAGTCCTAGACAACCTCAGGAAGGGTATGGATAACAACAAACACCAGGTGCTGGTACTCCTCGATCTCTCCGCCGCATTTGACACGGTAGACCATACCATCTTATTGTCCCGTGTCAAGGCGGCTGGAATTGAGGGATCAGCCCTGGTGTGGCTTTCCTCCTTCCTGAGGGACCGCACCCAGGCGGTCCGACTAGGAGACTTCACAACCACCCCACTCCCCGTCACGTGTGGTGTCCCCCAGGGTTCTTCTCTGTCCCCCCTACTATTTAATCTTTATATCTTCCCCCTCATCTTTGCTCTTCAGCAGCTGGAGGTCACCGTGTATAACTACGCGGATGACCTCCAGCTCATCTTCGATCTATCCTCTTCTCCCCTCTCTGTCTCCAGTTTCCAGCACACTATGTCATTCATCAGGGACTGGATGAACCACAACCATCTCAAGTTGAACCCGGATAAAACCGAGTTGGTTCTTACCGGAGGCTCTTCCAGTCCCTGGAACTCTCTCTTCTGGCCCTCAACCCTTGGTCCCGCCCCCACCCCTTCTACCACGGTCAAAACACTGGGGGTCAAAATGAATAACCAGCTCACCCTTCACTCTCAAATTAGTTCTGTAGTTTCTTCCTGCTTCCTCACCCTCCGTACTATTCGCACTGTCGCCCGTTTCTTTTCCCCTCAGGCACTCAAAATGATCATGGCCGCTTTAGTGATATCACGGCTGGATTATGCCAACGCTCTTTACAACGGCATACCAGCGCATACAATCTTAGGAGGCTACAGTTGGTTCAAAACCAAGCCGCCCGGCTGGTCTTTGGTCTCCCTCGCTATCATCATTCCACACCCCTCCTCAGGGAGCTCCATTGGCTCCCTGTTAAGGAACGTTCTCTGTTTAAAACCGCCTGTATGGTATTCCAGGCCCGTCAAGGCACTGCCCCCGCCTTCATTTCCTCATTATTAAAAGAATATGTTCCCCCCAGAGAACTTCGTTCCTCCACCAAGTCCCTCCTTCAAATCCCACGCTTCAGATGCAAAAAGTGGGGTGGATCCAACTTCTCCACCCTGGCCCCCACTTTTTGGAACTCCCTCCCAGACCATCTCCGTGCGGCTACCCATTATGTATCCTTCCGTAAGGATCTAAAAACGTTTCTTTTTAAACAGGCTTTCCATGCATGATCTTCCCTTCCCGGCTCTACCATCGGTTCTCGCTTTGTCTCTGTAGCCATTACCCTTTATCAGCGCCAAGAAACCGTTCGGTGCACGCTGCGCTTTATAAATGTTTTTTAAATTAAATTAAATTAAATGTCTCAGTTTTTTGTATATATTTGGTTTATAGATTGCATTTCCCTAACTTATTAGTGCATGTTTTTTTTTCTACTATGCTTACGTTTATTTGTGTGTTGTTTTTCTTTTTTGCGTCGTAATAGTCGTGTTTTAAAAGTTGCGAATGTGTTTGTGTCATTATTAATTTATATATTTATTGTCGAATCTGCTGGCATTGGTATCCTCGCGAAAGTCCCATCATTTACGTTACAGCCGGACGGGATGCACCTACTTTAAGGTAAGTCTAACGTATGTGTAATGTTTTTATATATTTTGATTTGTAAACGTACTTTTGATAAATTTTTAATGCGTATGTTTTGCTCTGTTTTGCTTACTTTTCCTAGTATTTTCTTAGATTTTGTTTGTTTGTAATTGGGTTGGTGCTAATGTTTAGGATATGCTTATTAGATTTGTTAATATGCATTCGTTTATTGTCAAATCTGCGGCAATTGGTAGTTTCGGGAAAGTCCCATAAATAACGGTACAAGGGCGTGGCACAGCAACGTAACGGTAAGTGTTTAATGTATCTGTTTGTATATATTTAGATTTCAAATTACATTTTTATAACTTACTATTGAATGTTTTTTTTACACTCTGCTTACGTTTCTTTGTGTGCTGTTTTAAATGTTGCAAATATGCTTGTTATTGCTAATGTACGTATTTCTTGTCGAATCAGCTGCATTGCTATCTTATGGAAATTCCCATAATTCACGTTGCGGCCTGGCGGGACTTTGAGGTGACACCGGGATCGGTGATTCGCACACCTTACGCATTGCCTTCATTACTGATCGTAATTTAGTGCGACACATTCATCGGTGATTCGCACACCATTTTTTTATTTTTCTTCGTTTTAGGTGGTTTCTTGGTGTGAAACCGACACTTTGATTCACACACCTTCTTCCCAGCTCCAGCTTCAAAGGGGGATTCTTCAAGGACGTTTTCCATAGCCTGCTTTTATAGCACATACATTTTGGAGGTAATATTTTTCCTTTTTCAAAAAATACTCTTTTGCTATATTTTACTTGCCTACTGGGAGTTATCTTTCATTATGGCCAGCAGTCAAGGTGTTATTCAACCTGCGCCATTCTTGCAGAGAGCAGGGAAACCAGACTTAAAGTGGTCAGAGTGGCTAAAGGATTTTGAGAATTACCTTACTGCTATCGACTCGGATGGTTATTCTCCTTAAATGAAGTTAGTTCTGCTTATTAATCACCTGGGAGTGGCTGGACGCAGAGTATTTGATAATCTTCAGTGCTTTCCTGCTCAACATCAGAGGATACTCCTTGGGATGTATTTATTGAAGCTAAGGAACGCATGAGGAAGCATTACTCTGATGCTTTAAGTGTTCTTGTGGAGAGGTTTAACTTTGCTATGTGTAAACAATCTAGTGAGGAATCTGTTGAGGACTATGTTGCGACCTTAAGAGTTTTAGCCGAATAATGTGAATTTGGTGCCAGTGTTGATACTTATATTAGGGATCAATTTGTTTTCTATTGTTTCTCTAAAAAGATTCAAGAGCGTCTATTGACTTCTCGCAACTCTACTGTAGCAGAAACAATAGATATTGCCAAAAGTATTGAAAGATCAATAGTTATTTCTAAAGTCCTATCCAACCATTCTACACAAGCTACTATCCATCCTACACAAGCCACTGTGAATGCGATTTCTGATGAAAATGTTGTTTGCACGATTAATTACAAAATCCCGTTGACAAAGACACATTACACTCATTCCTTGGCCTATGTGAGTATTATGCCAGATTTGTTCCTGGCTTTGCTCATTTAGTCCAATCCTTACGGTGTCTTCTCAAAAAAGGATCAAAATTCTTAAGGAATGATACTTTACACAATGTTTTTGAGCAAGTGAAACTATTGGTTATGAATGCACCTGCATTACATCCCTAGGTTTCCTATGGGAATTCTTGCATTACAGTGGATGCCAGTCAAAAGGGTCTTGGTGCTGTCTTCGGACAATGGGCGGATGGTAAGGAGAACACCATTGCTTTTGCTTCACGTGCCTTAACTTCTGCTGAGTGCAATTATAGCACTATTGAAAGGGAGGCCCTCGCCATTGTTTGGGCAGTTCAGAAATTCAGAAATTCAAAACATACATTTAGGGCACTCGTTGTGGAGTCTTTACTGATCACAAACCTTTGGTCTTTTTGTTGTCTGGGAATGGATTAGGTAAATCTTCTGCACGGCTAGTGAGATTATTATCCAAATTGCAAGAATATAATCTCATGATCAAGTACATTCAAGGGGGAAAGAATATTCGAGCTGATTGTCTTTCTCGTATTCCTCTTCCTGATTGTAGTGAAGTAGAAGATGATTTCCACAAAGATTGTGTTGTAGGTTTTTTCCACTTGTGTTGGAAGTATCACACAAGAAGAATGGTCCACTGCTATGGCGCTAGATGAGTCTTTAGAGAAGGGGGAGTCCTTTATCAAGAACAAATGGCCAGTTGGTAAAATTCTTAGGAATGATTTGAGAAGTTTTGCTCAAATTAGTGAAGAATTGTCATTTGAGAATGGGGTTTGTGTGAGAAATTGTCTTTTTGTACATCCAGTTTCTGTGAGAGAGAGGATTATTAACATGGCTCATGAGGGTCATATGGAGTTTCGGCTAAGTGTGTCAGAGTCCGATGCTCTCGGAATCACTCGGGAGCAGAATGCTGCTGTTCCCAATGCCCCTTCCCAGCTTTCCAGGCCACACGCTGTAAATACGAGTTGGCCCAAGAAACCCAGGGGGGGAAAGGGGAATTGGACAGAGAAGAGACAGTCACTACGTCTTTTTCTTTCTTGAATGTTGTCGCTCTTTCTATCTTGCTTGCGACGACAGGAGTGTGTATACTGTAAAAGACATAATCACAAGGTAAGTACCCTACTCTACACTCTGTACTATCTATGTTCAAAAGGATCCTTCCTCTCTAATACCCACCCTGTCTTTAGTGACCAATGCTCCTCTTCTGTTGGGGAAGGTGGTGTTGTCTTGATGTGGTGTTTCTGTAATGACAAACTTCTTCTATTAGAGCTGACTACTCTACCTCAATTCTCCTCCTCATTTCCTAATTCTTTCCTCTCCTGTGGCCCTCTTACCCAAGACTCTACTGAAGGTGCCTCAACTGGATTCTGGATTGGTGAGTACTTCTTCTTGTTTTTTCTGAGTATCTACTATGGTGTATTTTCAGTCTGTTAGTCGTTACTCTGTACTCTTCAAATAAGGAAACTTCGTAGCATACCTCCTTGAGACTAACTACGCTCGATAAGTACTTCTCACACGGACCTCGATGCTAAAAGGTTCTGACTTGAAGCTCTGACTTGATGCTCTGCTAGAGTTAGCTGTCTGTGTCTTTCTGTGATTCTCTGCAGGGATATTCGGTGAGCCTAGCTCACGCGCTGACTAATTACTGAAAATTCTCCTCAGGAAATTTCGCTCTTATTGTTGGTTACATACTGTTCCTCTGAACAACTATTCCTTTTGAAGTGAAGGGAACCTTGAGTTGGAATTCCTTCACACGCAATTCTCACGGAAACTATTCTTCACAAAGGTCGCGCTAAAGCCACGGAACAGTCTTACTGAAATTTCTGGAATCCTGGAACTCGACTTCTATGAAACTTGACAAGACTTCTCTCTCACTAAAGCAGGCACACAAATGTCGACTTTCTCCTCTCATAACTCTGGTGAAGTGCGCCTCTCCACCGGGCTGACACCTGGATCTTGCTGATTGCTATGGAACACTAGAGCGCTAACCTGCGGCTCACATGTTCCAACTGGAGCGGCCATTTTAGGTTCTGGTTTTACTTTAATTCGCTCTACTGTGCTGTGTTGATTACCGGGGGGCAGGCCTTTGGTCCTAAACATAGGATTCGTTCTCAAGTGTCTGCTGGTCCTGACAAAGTGCAAGAAAATTAAGGACATTTACTCTTTTCATTGATAATTATCCTAGTTGTGTTGTGTCAGACAAACACTGGAAATTAAACAAGAAACCTTTGTTTCCAGTCCCCTTTCCAGATTTGCCTTGGGAAAAAATTGCTTTGGATTTTTTTGGACCGTTAAACTTATTGCCCTTAGAGAAAATGTACTGTTTGGTTGCTATCGACTACCACTTCAAGCGGAGATAATATTCTTTTGTACAAGCTGCTAATTCTTCTGCCGTTATCTCTTTTCTTGGAAGTCTGTTTAGGATTGAAGGTGCACCTCTTTGTATTGTCACTGACAATGGTTTATCTTTTCTATCTTGACAAGTTACAAGTTATCTAGAAAAATGTGAAGTTAAGCATTGTCAAGTTGCTTTGTACAGTGCATCCTCCAATGGACATGTCGAGAAAGCAAATGGTTTGCTCAAAGAAGGGGTCCAAACTCCCCTTGCAGCTTGCGGTAACCGACTAATGCGGCCAGATCGGATGCTTCACTCGTCCGTCCGTGAAGAATGGTATAATTATACCGGAACCATCACACAAGACGTATCGTCTGTCTTCATCTGTCCGCGGTTTTGATTTTGAAACCGAACAGCAATTCCCTAAGACCACAGATACGACGGTCCATTGCGGCTGTTATAATCCTTATACAGACACCTTATTCGTTCGTGTCTACCTAGGTGTCTTGAATTTGGGAACCAAGCTGATATTACGGACACAGCGGACACATTAGATGTTCCAAGCTGCATCGGACACGACTAAACGCTATCAGCCACCTACCCTTATTCCTTGTTGTGAATACCATTAGTCCCCAGATAATTGTCCTGAAGAGACCCCATATCCAGAGTGGGTTGAAACGTCATCGACACCAACCAAGGGAGAGCAAAAAAAGATTCGTTATACTGTCATATGCCTCTCATTGTTGTTTTTAAGACCTTCTAAATATTATGTTCACTTTGTAGGCTATGATCACTTCACTGGGTTCTATTATATCTTTTCTTACTCTTTCACCTTTTTTCATATGTGCCTGAAAAAATATAAATTGTTAGTGATATAACTGTGACTTATGGAATAAATTACATTTACTTCGGCTGAAGTAAATAAGCTCTCCAGGCTAATTAAGTAGTTGCATTTATTGTAATTTTCTTTGGCAAAGTGGAATAATTCTTGGTATACTTTTTTTGCTTTTTGATTAAATCAGCTGTGAGTATAATTCCTACTCCCTATTGTAAATGTACTAAATTGAATAAGTTCCTTGTGAACATTTTCTTCTTTAATAAGATTTATGTGGCAGATGTTTTACATAAAAATGTTTGGGCATCTCTCCCTTCTCCTCATTCCACCGCAGGCGTAATACCTTTCAAGGCACTCAGAGGTAGAAAAGCCAGATCCAATCTGATGCCCAAATGGATTAATGACTTAGCAGTGTGTTCTGCTCTATCTAAAAAAAGAAACACTTCGGATGATCAACAACTTGTTGGGGACAGGGTTGTTGCCAAGCAACTACTACAGAAGAAACTTTATGATGGTAATTCTAAGTTTAGATGTTGAAATTTTGCTGTGAATGATTGGGTCTCGATCAGGAAACCTTACATGGTAAATGTAAATTTGATACTTGTATAGCGCACTACTCACCCGCAAGGGTCTCAAGGCGCTTGTACAAATACCGCTGTGGAACCCATCCTGGCTTTCCCTGTGAGGCGTCCACTCCTGGGCACCCCCAAGGTGGAGGCCAGGCATCCTTAGCGTTGTGGGGGCCATTGTGGAGATTAAGCAAGCTATTGGCCAGAGTTGCAGAGTGGGACTCCATGATTGGAATATGCACCGAGGCGAGAATTATCAGGTCCGTGGAATTTTTTAGCCCAAGACCTGCCAAGGTGGAGAATTGAACCCTGGTCCCAGGCTAGACCTCTGCATCAGGGTCTGCCGCTCTAATCATTGAGCCACACTTCTCCACTGGTATGCAAAGGTATGCAAAGGTCACTCAAAATTATTGTTACCTGTACGTGTCATCAGAGTTAACAAACCTGTTTGATTGGAAGGAAGAGGTTGGTGGAACAAGGACAATGTTGTCAAACTTACTGATAGTCAGGTTGAGATTTTTAAAAAGGTTTATGCAAATAGATCTGATGAAGAAAACTCAGACTTTACTTTTTGTCCATGTTTCAATGTGGTGGGCACCCCGGATGTTTTAGGTGGTAGTTCTGGGACAGCTGTTGTGACTCCCTCTCCTAATCACTGTTGCAATTTTGATCCAAGGTCTTGTACACACTCTCCACACTCTCCTGCTGTGAGGGGGAAATTTCTAGTAACCAGCGCACCTGTAGGTTACCTATCAAATTGCAGGAGTATGTTTTATATTGATTTTCATGCATTTTCTCTTTTTTTGTTTTTTTTGTTTGATGGGAGGGGGTGTGTGGTAAGTGGGTTGCTGTTTCTGTAATGTTTTAGAATGTTCTCTGCATGGAATGTTATTACTGTAATGTTCATGTTCTACCCTGGTTCAGGCAGTTGCATTGCTCATTCCTGCTGTGCAGTCACCTTTGCCAAGGGTTCCTGTCTTCTCTTCTACCTAATTCTGGAATAAAGAAACTTAAACTGAAGACATCTCTGCGAGTGTCTTTATCCAACCCCACCACAGAGGCTGTGGGAAAGTAGGATCTGCTTTCTTGGTCACCCCCACATTTTACTGGTGTCATTAGGTTTTACTGACTAGTCTGACTGGGATCCTGCTAATAAGGACCCCAGTTCTGTGCTTCTCCCCTAAATTGGACATGGTGAGTACCTAGGTACACTCCAGATTGGCTACTGGTGTACCTTTGTAGTATATGGTACTAAGGTTCCCAGGGCATAGGTACACCAGGGGTTTCTCATGGGCTGAAGAATATATTATGCCATCCATGAGAGACCACTCTAATTGGGGCTACAGACCTGTCATTGCAGCCTATGCAAGCTGGTGCTAGCACCACCGACAACAGATGTAAGTTTGCTTTTATCTGAAAATTTTCGAAAATTCCATTAACACCTTCTGCTGGTGTGTTGTGAGCTGATTAACCTATCTCTGGCTTTGGCTACAGTTTCTGTCACATGGAAGCATGCCAAAGTTGCCCTGATGTTGAAGAAACATTTTCTGGACGTATCTAAACCTGAAAATTATCCCCCCATCTCTCTACTCCTGTTCCTGGCTAAGGCCACCGAATCCTATGATAATTCCATCCTAGCAAAATACGTAGAGTTCAACGAGATACTGGACTACTCACAGAATGGTTTTAGATCGCACCATAGCACCAAATCCACCTTGTTGGCAGTTACAGAAGACCTACGAAGTTCTTTACATGAGGGAAACACCTCAGCCCTGATCCAACTCGACCTCAGCACCGCATTTGACGTGGTGTCTACCGAGATCCTACTGCGGCGCTTGCAAGAGATAGGTATCGGAGGCGCTGTACTAGCCTGAATTACATCATTTTTGGATGGCAGATCATTTCAGGTTACTCCACCCCTTTACTGCTCTGTGGAATAGGCCATCCAAAATGGAGTATCGATACTGAACTCAACGCTTTTTAATATCTATACACAACCCCTTACGGTGGTGGCAACAAACAGTGGACTGCCATTAGTATCTTATGCTGACGACACTCAGCTGGTAATCTCCTTCTCCAACAACTTTAACCAGAACTTAATCAAATTTCATGAGGATATGTTGGGTGTAGCGGACTGGATATTGGCCAATTGCCTGCAGCTTAATGGTAGCAAATCCGAAATTCTGTTGTTAGGAAAAGACACTCATTTATGGGCCTACCAGTGGTGGCCCGACGTGCTTGGGTTTGCCCCCTCGCCCGTGGAGGCTGTGAAAAACCAGGGCGTATGGGTTGACAGCGCCTTGTCCTTTGTAGCTCAAACAAAAGCAGTGGCAGGGGTTTGTTTTGGACTTCTGTGCGGACTTATTTCTCTGTTAGGGTTCTTTGACCCACAAACACACCAGATCATTTTCCAATCTATGATTCCGTCCAGATTGGATTATTGCAATTCCCTGTATCTGGGTGCCAACAAATCTGGGGTACAGCATTTGCAGAGGGTTCAAAATACGGCAGCAATTACTCTCTTCGCTTTCCCTAAATTTTGTTTAGTGTCGAAAGTCATTCTCAAATTACATTGGCTGCCAGTGGACAAGAGAATCAATTTCAAGACCTTGTGCATCGCCCACAAATACTTCACCCACCAAGCACCTCCTATCTTGTCTGATCTTCTCTAGACGTATATACCACGCCGTATGTTGCTCTGCACCTAGCATGTGTCCCGTGAGTCAAAAGAGCAAGAGCTGGGGGGGGGCGCTCTTTTAGGGCGATGGCGTCAGCCCTTTGGAACACCCTCCCTGTGACCATCAGGAGCATTCAGAATCACAGAGGGGCTCATTTATGAGCCCTTGTGTCACTTTTGCGCCGCCGGTGCGTCACTTTTTGTGACGCACCAGTGGCGTAAAACATGCGCCATGTTGCGCCATATTTATGAAGTGACGCATCTAGGTAGATGCGTCACTTCGTAAACCCCTGCGCTACATTATACCTGCGCCAGTTATAATGTATGCAGGGTGGGCGTACCCCCGCAAGAAAGGGTCGTAGGAGTGGCGCAGCGAAATCTATGAGATTTTGCTGCGCCACTTCTAGGACGCCAATGCGTCAAAACCTTACGCCTGCCTCATGGCAGGCGTAAGGGTGATGCAGGCCCTTTCACATGGGGCGTGCCCCATGTGAAAAGAACATTGCTGGAGTTGCGTCAGGCTTCCGACACAACTCCAGCAATGCGTCACTTTTTGCGCTGACAGGTACGTCAGCTATACTGACGTATCTGTTTTTCCTTGCGACATGATGCGTCATATTATAAATATGACGCATCATTGGTGTCGCATGGAGGGCGCACTGAGAAGTGACGCATCGCTGCTTTCACGCAGCGATGCGTCACTTCTCATAAATGAGGCCCATGGTTTTTAGAAAGGCCACAAAAACCTGGCTCTTTCTGATTTAGCCGCTACCCTCCGTCTCCACCCTGCAATGTTGCTTCTGGGCCTAGCGCTGGGGCGCCCCATTGCTGGGGCAGTCATGTGCTTTACAAATCTATTAACATAACCTGAAAGCCCCAAAATACTCAGCTAGGAAAGATTTTATGTTAAAGATGTTGAGTGAATGTTTTAAAGACAAGGTTTTAAGGAACGTCTTGAAATTGATACGTTTTATGTATCTGCGGCAGAAAATATCGCCCCACCACCCCTATGTCATCCTAGTACCAGCCAATAGGCAAGAGTCTGCAGACATGCATGGCCTGTAGGAGGTGCATGTGATAAGCAGAGTCTGTTGTAGAAAAGCTTTTGTTACTTTATGCACAGTGTGGGAATCCTTGTAGGTAGTCAATGGCTATGCAGGAAGTGGAAAATGATCCCTGCTTCCTCCTAACACGAGGAAGAGAGCACAGAGTTCAGGATCTACTTGTAAGCGCCAGTCCAAAGTACATTCAGTTCCATTGTTCAACCCATGGAATCAGGGCGGCATTAACAAAGGCTGTGTTAGCAGTATGTGCCCGGGCCCCTAAGGGCTTTAAAAAGATGTTGACAAGAGATCGGCCTTAAGGTGTCGAGAAAATGTTGTGATCTGTGAAAAACCTCAGAGCAACTTTCCTGAGGGGTACTATGGGGCATATTATCAAGACAGGCGATTAAATTATCGCCGCTTTAGCGGCAGTTTTCTTCCGCTAAAACGGCGATAATGGGCTTGATAATATGCTCTATGGAATTCCAATTGAGCCCATGTTAAATGTGAAGGACGTCTAACATGGGCTTCAATTGGAATTCCATAGAGCATATTATCAAGCCCATTATCGCCGTTTTAGCGACAGTTTTCTGCCGCTAAAACGGCGATAATTGTATCGCCTGTCTTGATAATATGCCCCTATATTGGCCCTGAAACCTACATATCACAAACCAGTGGCCTTCACAAATACAGACGTCCTTGCAGTGACCATCAGCCCTTTGCTTGTTTCCCAGAAAAAGACATCAGTGACATTGTTAGCGCGTTCACAGGGGATCACACCGGCGGGCAGTCTCCCCGCACCTTTGCTGCAGCTCTCTCAGCTTCACAATCTCGCCCTCTCAGAGTTGGCCGATGGTGCGGGCGCCGCGACCCTGGCACGGCGAGCTGGGCACGTACCAAGTGTAAATGAAGCTTCACAAAAGGCTCCCAAGACAGCGGTTTCTGGGAATCCTCGCTGCCTGTGTTTTCCAGGCACTATTAGTAGGACGAGCGTCAGGTCTCAGTTCAGCCTCTGACATCACGAGCATGACGCAGAACCTCCAGGGTGGTCCTGGCACTGTTGGCAGCGTCTGCGAGCTGAGTAATGTCCATAGAGGCACAACCGGAAGTGTGTCCTGCTTTCAAAGGCATGCGCTTTATGTTCAGCATACAATTCCAGTGATGGATTAAGCTAGTCTTGTAATTACTGACTTTCCTCACTGCAACCAGGGATGATAGGTAACATTACTCACATGAGCAACACAACAAAATAAAATGTCAGCAGGAGTTGATTTTGTGGTGCTACTCCTTCCCAAATCAGCGAGTCTGGGAATCTCTGTGTTCTGGGAAAATTGAAAACTTGAATGGGGAGAGACAAAGGGGCATATTTACAATAACTGGCGCATCCCTGCATATCAGCAGGGATGCGCCAGTTATTGTGCGCCACAGCTCCGCCACCATGGATGCGCCGCATTTACAATGCGCTGCACCATGGGGCAAAAACGGCACAGATGCGTGACGCATCTGTGCTGTAAAAGTGGCGCATTGCTGGAGTTGCGTCGCAAGCGCAACACAGTTCCAGCAATGCTCTGCGGGGCCCTATCTTGTGAATGCTGCGTCAATCCTTACGCTTGCTTCAGGCAGGCGCAGGGTTTTGATGCAGCATGGGCCTAAAAGTGACTGAGTGAAATCTCAAAGATTTCACGCAGCCACTTTTAGGAGGCGTTCCTGCAACGGAACACACACCCCCCCTGTGCAGGAACGCCGACTTCTGGCGCAGGGCTTTACAACGTCACGCATCTCCCAGATGCGTCACGTTGTAAGTACCCCGCACCATGGCGCAGGATTTGCGCCGCCGCTGTGTCACAAAAGTGACACAACGGCGGCGTAAATGAGGCGCAAGGGGCTTGTAAATCTGCCCCAAAGTATTACTGCGCCTTGGGATCCACCAAGCGCATCTGCGTATTTCAGAAGAAAATCAACCTCGGTCCTGTGTGCTTGTGTGACACAGGCCACCCGCAGAGGAAGGCTGGCATCATGGGTGCACACCTTGTCCGGTGCATTGCACAGGCTGCCATGCTGCTGGGAGAATTCCTTAAGCTTCAACATTTTGGGCCTGATACACAAACTGCTGTTTTTGTAATATTTTGTAAGTTCTACAGTACCACTACTCATGCACACCAATGCAACTCACAAAAGGGTAGGCAGGAGCATCAACTACCAGGCCTAGATTGTTCACCTTCTGTGCTGGAGGCTAAAGAACAGAGGAGAAGAGCCATTGAGAACCATTCCATTGCTGCAAAGAGACATGGATAGCTGAATCTGGCTGCTATGTAATTCTAGAAGGTTATCTTACAATGCTTCCCAGGTAAAGAAGAGGGGCTGTTGGAAAGGCCAAAAGAAAGTCAGTCTGCAGTCATTATATCAAACAACTGAGTCTCACCAGCATTTGAGACCATGAGCATGTAAAACCTTTCTAGTGAGTTGAAGAGAGCACCTAGGTAGATACTGAACAGGGTGCCATAGCCAGGTAATCATTTCAGAATGACCCCGTGCAGGACTGCTTACTGAGAACCTCATGGCCCCATCTTAACTCTGGAATCTGTTGAAAAAATATCATCAAAAAACTGAGATGTGGAGTCCGCGAAGTTGCTAACTAAAAATATCTTTTCAACAGAATCTCATGGACACTTGTATCGAAGGATGCACACAACTCCAGCTGGACGAGAAGTCCCAAGGCACCTACCCTGCAGATTTTCTAGAATTAGGAATTCCAGAAGTGGTATTTTCTTTCTATATTTGACCCTGAATCCATACTGAAGCAAGCGTGGGGGTGTGGAAGCTGAGTCTGCTGTTCAGGTAGGCTGGTACGGCGTTGTAGTGTGCTTTTTGTGCGTGGGTGAGGAGCTTGAAGGTGATCCTCTTGTCGACGGGGAGCCAGTGTAGATCTCTCAGGTGGGGGGTGATGTGGCTGTGGCGGGGGATGTTGACGATCAGTCGGGCGGAGGCGTTTTGGATGCGTTGTAGTCGTCATAGGTGTTTGGCTGGGATTCCTGCGTAGAGTACGTTGCCGTAGTCCAGCCTGCTGCTGACGAGGGCCTGTGTCACCGTTCTTCTTGTTTCGGTCGGGATCCACTTGTAGATCCTGCGGAGCATGCGGAGGGAGTTATAGCATGAGGAGGAGATGGCGTTGACCTGTTTAGACATGGAGAGGGAGGAGTCGAGGACGAATCCTAGGTTGCGTGCATGGTCGGTGGGTGATGGTGCTGTTCCCAGTGTGGTTGGCCACTGCGCGCTGAAGGCGGGAAGTGAAGCGCGCCCAATGGAGGTATCAGTTGGTCAATGAATGACAGACAGTGGCAACATTTTCAGGGCGATCTCTTGGAACTAGAATAAATGAGCTTGAGAAGCCAAAGTATGGTTCATACTGTATTGATTAGGGAGGTCATAAGCTAAAAAGAGCCGCCATAGGTAATTTCAGACATAGGATCTGCCAGAGGTTTGAGAGGCACTGTCACATACAGGCTCTGTCTCAGGTTCAGACATTTGCCCTCAAATAACATCCTCAGCGGAGGGATTGTGATGTGGTTGCAACGAGGAACCAAAAAGAGCTCGCATCCTCTTCAGTTCTGATTCAACCTGGTCGATGCTCGTCATTGATCCTACAATAATGATGGACACTCAGAATAGAAACTCTTTAAACTCGCAAAGAAGTGCCAGATACTGCCTCATCTCTTGTCTAAATATAGGTTACGTTACAGAATTTATGACTCTCTAGGCTGCAGGTGGTCCTACAAAGAGTGGCTTCTCTAATAACTTAACTAAGAACATGTTTTCTTTCTTGCAGTCCAGTATGGTCATTCCATTCCACACCGAAATGAGCTGATCAATAACACTGCTATGCTGAGAATGTATGGATCAATAGATAAGGGAGAGCACTTGGTACAGGGAAAGTAAAGATTTATGTGCTAAACGTTATGCCTGATATTAGTGTGTTAAAATGCAGAGCACACCCACTGTAGTCCAAAAAAGTGTGTTTAATCAGCAAACAAGCAAAGAATCTCTCAAAACAAATGTATTCACAAAGACAGAGGCCGGATCCCTGGGAGTGCAAGGATTCACAAGCTGGAACTTCCTTGACCTAAAACTGCGCACTGCCAACCGATCACCGCTTCATGAATTGCAACTATGCAAACAAGCGTCAAACTGAGAAGAAAGATCAATATGTGAACGGAGAACAGCGGCCGATTATTGAATTGATTCATACAAGTAAACTGAGAGCTGAGGACCGGCTTGAAATGAGTACTGAGGTACAGGGGCGGCTCCTCCGCTAAGGTGGACGAGTGTCTCCCCACTGCTTTTCACAGTAAAAAGAAAGGAAAAATAATATGATAATCACTCCACGTTATTATCATTTTATTTGTTCCTGCTGTGGCGTCTTGGCGGGGTGGGCCGGATCTGCTCTGATTGCAGGAATCTTTGGCTGGCCCGAGAACATTCATTTGCACTTTGCATGTTCTCCATCCAGGCTGCTTACACCCTGGGTGGAGAACATGCTCAGGCTCCTAAATCCTGGCTGAGTGCCGAACCACAGTGCTCTGACCAATCACAATGCTCCATTGCAGCGTTGTGATTGACTACGGGGAGCCTGGCCCAATGGGAACAATTCAGCCCGAACTGCCAGGCCAGGTCCTGCCTGGTCTGGAAAAAAGCATCCTAGGACTGGTTTAGGGTCTTCACCCCAGTTCAGCCAGGAGAGCTTGACTCCAGTGGCATGGAGAACATGGGACCCACGTCTCGGCATACCCGTCCCACTCGGGGTGACAAATGCAAAAAGAACAATTCATGGACAGAATGCAGAACAATGTCATACATTCACCCTAGATAAAAGGAAATGTTCCCTTGATTTTGTGCACTCGTAAAGAGAAGTTTCTGAATCTTACAATTTGTGTTTTTGTCTCAAACGTTATGCTGGTCATAATGGTGTTGTAAAGTTTCTTTTTATAATTTCAAAAAAATTTTTGTTTATGTGAATGCATTGAAACTGTACTGTATTTTAGGAGGTTTTTAACATTTTGGATGTTTTGTTTCATGAATTTGTATGATTTACAAAGATGAATATATTTGTTTTTTTAAAAAAATAAAGAAAAATTCAATTCCCAAAGATAAACTTTTTTCTGACGTAATACTTAATGCTCTGTTAACTAGCAAAATCAAGGGAACATTTCCTTTTATCTGGGTGACGTACCCTATCTCCCTTGGTTACTAAGGGGTCCCTCTCAATTTTTCTAACATACATTCACCCTAGTACAGAGATCTGGGCCTAAATCCATCATTTTTTTGATCCCCATGCCATTCAAGTTTGAACCCAGCCATATGCAAATCAGTCTTGATCCTGCACCCAATAGGAACAGTCCAGCCCGAACTGCCAGGCCAGGTCCTACCTCCATCAATTGTGTGTCTTTTGCTTTCTTGCCCTATGTGCGCCGGGTATGCCCAGATGAGGTTCCGGGGCTCACTGTGCCACAGGATTCAAGCTATCCTGGCTGATGAGGGGTGAAACCCTAAAAGCCGGTCCTAGGATGCTTGTTTCCAGTCCAGGGAGAACCTGACTTGGCAGTTCGGGCTGCAATTTTCCCATGAGGCACAGGGTCAAGACTGATTTGCATATGGCCACGTCTAAACTGGGGTGGCATGGTGAGCAAAAGAATGATGTATTTAACCCAGATCTCTTGACTGGGGGTGAATGTTTTGATTTGCCCTGAATTCCGTCCATCAATTGTGTGTCTTTTGCTTTGAATTTTGTTTGCAAGATAAAACTTTAGAAGAAATCAATTGAGAGGTAAACAATTTGTAGTGTTGCGGTATTACCAAATGCTTTTGTTCACGTGGGTTATCTTTCATGATACTCTGCATGCTCTCCTCTGTCTAACTCTCTGGTTCCTATTCAATACTCAATAAGATGGCATTAGAGATGGTCTGGCATTTGACCTATCCAAACAGGAGTGATGTGGCTGGTGATCACCTTCACAAACTATTTTGAGAACTTCACAATGTGCTTAATGTGCTTGCTATAGTTAGTATTATAGGCCAATTGGAGAACTTTAAGTTTATTTAAGTGTGTTCTGTTAGGGGTTTCATTATGAGGTTCTTTTATTGTATTCTGTCAGCCCTTACAAAAGTGTGGTTATAATTGCCCAGCTTCCTGAAAGGTTTGAGTAATTGTAGAGCAACATAACTTGTGAGAAGGAGAACTGGAGATGTCATCAGCAAGACCACACAGGTCCCTCGGATGCTATGTCCATTGGCTTGCTTCCCTCTCCATGTACATCAATGAAACCTTGCCAGCCCAGGAGAGGAACAGCTCACATTGCATGTGGGATGTTAGTTTTGTTTTTGTCCATGTGCCGGGAGCTGCTTAAGAGGATCTATTCCATGACCTTGAGACGGGCTTCAGATATGAATTCCAATGAGCGCAGCACCAGGAGCTATTGTTGCTTGGTGAGCTCCTTGTGCTCTGAGACTCCCAACAGCATCTGTCAGAATCCTCACACTCTCACATTCCAACTTATTACACACCCTCCGTAGAAACCTCACAACATAACTATTGGACAAACAACAGGACTTAAACACTTTTTGTAAGACAGACTTCCACTTTAACGGTCTGTCTTTGGAAACAGCAATATTGCCACTAGGTCTCTCCCACCAGATACGGTGGACCTGCTGCTCTTGTTTTCCTTCACAGAATTATCTTCTAATATGTAGTAGGCCTGGGTGAAAGTTGTATAATTTTTCTTGTGGAAATTATGAGAAATGCCCTAAAATTATGCAAATGGTATGTTTGTAGGAAGGTGGGTTACCCTTGGCAGCTTAGCAAAAGAGCTGTCAGGTTTAACTTAGGAGACGGGTGTGTGTAAAGCATTTAATACCACCAAAACAGTAAATAAGTAAAAGACACAACACAATAAAAATCCAACACTTATTTATAAAAATAGAGAATCATTTTATCTTTAAAACAACACCAAAACTACAAAGATCCAATGCAGTGAACCGGAGATATGATTGTGCATTCTAGTGTCAAAAACCATGCAGTGCCACTCGCGGTTATCTGGTTCTGCTGGACTGGGACAAAGTAAAAGTTTTAGGGTCAGATAGGTTTAGGTATAGGTATGTGTCCAAGTCAAAAGTTGATCTTTAGACAGAGTCTTTTCTCTGGAACTTTTAACTGGATGATGGGCTCTCCGGCAGGTCCTCAGGTTTCTCATATCCGAAGTCGTCGATGGTGGCCTGCTGCGGCTCGGCAGCTTGGTAAAGAGACATGCGTTGAATCCTCAGCGTCGATGGCGAGGAGGGTCTCGAAACGGTCATTGACGACTTCTCTCTTTACGTCGAGTTGAGCTCCACCTAGAGCTTTTCAGCAGGACGAACCAGCAAAGTTGATCCTGTCGAATAGTCGATATCGGCAGCCTGACTCTCAATGTCGAGCCGTTCTCCTCCTGAAGCTTTTCTGCCAAACTCTGCAGAAGGTTTCCAAACTTTTAATTTTTACAGTTTCTTGGTTTCTTTGGGGAAAACCAGGGTTTAGTAACATCAGCTAAGGGTTCAGAGAATCTGGATTTCCTCTTGGCGGCTAGCACTCAATTTTCCACAATGCACCTGCACAGTCCAGGAACAATCCAGTTGGAACTGGTCAATTCAGGTGATCCTCTCTTTGGCTTGGGAGGTGGCTTCTTTCAGCTCTGGTGTATCCATTGCTGAGCAAAAAGTCCCCTACTTTTCTTTTGAGTCAAGCAGAGTCCTTTCTTTGTGAAGCCTTGTGAGTGCAGCAAGTGCAGTCCTACTGAATGCAAGCCCTCGGGGGTCCCGCCTTAGGGTCCAGCAGGACAGTCCTTTTTCTTCTGATGGTCCAGGTAGTGATCTGAGGAGCTTCTGCAGCTCTGCCATATTTATCCTCCAATCTGGGCCTGCAGGTGGGGGAAGCACCCCAACCAATAAGAATAAAGCTGCCTACCCCTGCTATGACCACTTCCTGCTAAGAGAGGCATATTTGTGACCCAGAATGCACTGTACTCCCAAAAATAAAAATTAAGGAATTCTCTCCTTGGTGTGTGTCTGTATAACCCAACCCAGAGTTGTGGCTATCAGCTGACTACACTCCCCTCCAGGCCCTCTCCAAATCTAATTAGGGGGGCTCCCATCTGGCTGGTTAGCAAGGAAGTGGGGGCTGGCCTGGGTCTTATGAATTCTGTTCTCCTGCCTTTAAAGTCCAGCTTATCGCACATCCCCCTTCCTCCCCCTGGCTTCTACAGGAAGCAAATCCCCTCCCACCAAATGACTTTATTGTTGCATCCTCAGGCCTCTTCACTCCTACATAGATAGCAGCTTGGCTCAGGCTATAAACTGCTGGCCAATTAGAAAGGGCTGCTACAGGGCTGCTTTAGCTAATGTCTAGATCTGAAGTTCAAAAAATTAGTTTCCTGTACTACTTATAATAAATCTGACCTTTGTAAGTTGTGGGATTTATTGTAACTTTTACTTTGACACTTTGAATGATATGTAGAGCTAACTCCAGTCAAAGGTTAGACTTTATGAAGTTCAATAAGGTCTTCCAATGTTAGCCTAGGAGACTAGCTGCGCTAAAATAGGGGAACACAACTTTGGCTGTTTTCCCCTACCAATGTATATAAAACATATTTTATATATCCCTGCGTTTTATAACAATGCACCCTATCCATGAGGCATCTAGGGCAGACCTTATGGGTGACTTAAATGTAATAAAAAAGTAGTTTTGTGCTTTGTAAGTACTTTTAATTCTGAAGTCAACTTTGAACATAGTTGTATTGGAAACCCAACTTTCAAGACAGGCCTGGTATTAAAATGACTCCATACACCACAGCAGCCACAGCAGTGCACACTCAAGTGCATTAAGCCCACTGGGGTCTCTATACCTACATGCCCTACCATATACTAGGGTCTAACAGGTAGGTTGACTTTGCGATTTAGAATTATAGCAATTGCCATAAACCTTAGAGGACCGAGCACTGGCCCCGAGCCTGGTTAACAGAGCCCAGGGCACTTTCAGAGTCAGGAACTACCAGCATCAGTCAAACAATGGGGGTGATCGGGGTAAAAAGGGTGACTTCCCTAAATTGTTGACATGCACAATTATGCGTTCTTTTAAGAAATGCTGAACTCGACCTACTATGGAGGTGGGAGTCTCTCTATGAAGTCTGTCTCTGAAAACGCAAAGTACCAACGGGAGGTCCACCTAGCATGCCTTTGTCACTCTTTGATTTTCATCAAAGCAGCTCCTGTAACTGCGCAGAAGTTGATATGAAGTCAAAAAATCCACCGACGACGTAGGAAAATTTAGTCAGGATGGTCCAAAAGGGAAAGTGCCAGTGATGGTGGTTCTTCTGCTCCGTTGTATCAGGGCCGTGGTGCCAACACTTAAATGACCACATTAGACCTTTCAACTCTTTGTATCTGTGAATCTCAGGATTGAGTGGAATAAGCTTAATGTAGTTGTTATCACACCATTTGAGGGTTCTCTCTGGAATGATGGTGTAAACATTAGCCGTAGGCTTTTAGCCGTAGCAAGGTTTCATTTATCTTGCCAGCAATGTTTTGGTAGAACATAGTCATGCGGATGAGTAAGGTAAGTACATTCAAATATATCTGTTATCAGTTGTGGAGAAGTGTGGCTCAAGTGGAGAAGTGTGGCTCAATGGTTAGAGCTGCAGACCCTGATGCAAAGGTCTGGCCCGGGACCAGGGTTCAATTCCCTGCCTTGGCGGGTCTTGGGCTCAAAAATTCCCTGGACCTGACAATTCTCGCCTCGGTGCCTATTGCAATCATGGAGTGCAACTCTGGGCAATAGCTTGCTTAATCTCCACAACAGCCCCCACAATGCTAAGGATGCCTGGCCTCCACCTTGGGGGTGCCCAGGAGTGGACACCTCACAGGGAAAGCCAGGATGGGTTCCACAGCGGTATTCGTACAAGCGCCTTGAGATCCTTGCAGGTGAGTAGTGCGCTATACAAGTATCAATTTACATTTTTGTGCTGACACTCATTTCTTTAATCCATCATGGATTAACTGTCCATTACAGCGCCTGAGTTAGTGTTGTGTAATATAGACCCGTCACATGAGTTCATTAAAGACTGCAGGGGTAGACAGCTATTCAAGAAATTGAAGGGGTTTTGGTGGGTTTCTTTGAGTAAATGTGATGTCCGGGTCAAAGAAGAAACTTCCTCTTTATATCGACTCCAGAATATTGCGACCAAAATATCAACAAGGTAAGTATATACAGGTAAGTAGAGGTTTCGCTTTACTTAATTCCACATATCTTCAAGGCAGGTAATATGGAGTTAAGATTTGTAAATCTATACTAATGTCCATGTCCTTACCTTCTAGAATCTTTGGCCCTTGGCATTTTGATCACACTCTATTGGTGCATCCAAATTCTTATTTTTGTAAAGTGCAAACATATCACCCTCTTAAGGGTTTCAAGGTGCTGGGCGCCATTGGGGAGACTAAGAGAACTATTACCCAGAGTCACATGATGCTGAGCTGAACTGCCTCTAGCGCCAGAGTCAGCCGCTCTGCCCGCTGCGCCACACCTCTGCATATTTGTAGCACTATGGGGCATATTATCAAGCCAGGCGATAACATTTTCGCCGCTTTAGTGTCAGAAAACGGCCGCTAAAACGGCGATAATGGGCTTGATAATATGCTCTATGGAATTCCAATTGAAGCCCATGTTAGATGTGAAGGACGTCTAACATGGGCTTCAATTGGAATTCCATAGAACAGATTATCAAGCCCATTATCACCGTTTAAGCGGCAGTTTTCTGCCGCTAAAGCGGCGATAATTTTATCGCCTGGCTTGATAATATGCCCCCAGGTTTCTCTAGTCGATAAAACGACATACAACCTTCAAAGAAGACGTAGACAGCATGTTGTAGAGCCCACTGAAGCTCGCTGAAGTAGAATGTTTTCTGTGTTTTTTTGTGTGCGAAATCTGCTGCCAATCAAACTGACAAAACACATTCATTGCATGCATCTATTGGGCATGTTTCTATTTATGTAAAACTTCGACATCTGCCATTACACCCACCAATTCAATGTGCTGCCAAAAATGGTTCCAAACTGGACTATGCATGTATTTATTTGTGTACTATAATTTCAGCAGGCTTTTAATCGCTCTCATCAAATTTTCATGCAGAATCATCTCACAAGAAATATGCATGAGACACTGCCTTTAAACTTAACTGAGTGAAAAGAACTAGATGCCACATAATGGGTGACTTCAGGACACTGCAAGTCACAGAGTACAAGAAAAGAGGACTCTGTCTCTTAACACAGATATTTTAAAGAAACAAGAAGTGTGCTGTCTGTGTACCCCACAGCTCCTGACACTTTACCCTATAAGGGAAATACTTAGAGGCTGAATACAACTTTTGCGGTGTGGGAGGGGGCAACATGCCACCGCCCACATGCCACTGCCAAAGTCAGCCATCGTCCGCCAGATTAGTAGTTTTCTCCTGGTCTGGAGAGCCGTCTTTTGGCGCTCCTACAGTGGTGCCTTTGAAAAAGGCACCACAACGGGCATACCAAAGCAAGTTCCTGCATGGAATGGACTATCGAGTCCATGCTGTGCAGGAACTGGACACGCATGCACATGTTGTGCCACCCTGTATGTACCCCCTTGCATGGGGCATGAGGCGGTGTTCTGTAGGGTCTTCTTTATTTCATGACCGCCAGCAGGTTCATGGAGGAAGAACCTCCATGACACTGCTGGCGGTCCTGAAACTCGTAATATGCATGACGGTGCCGCAGCGGCACCAACAGCATATTGCAGCATTGCGCATATTGAAAGCCCCTCACCATCATGGGACTGCCAGGGAACGCGGTTCCCTGGCGGTAGAAGTTGTGTAATCACGTTCTGAACACTAAAGTTGTAATAGGTCGGTCGGACCACTGGTGCAGCAGTGGCTGGACCACCATCGCCGCGCCGGCGCGAGTGTGGCAGTCTTTGGACTGCCAGACTCGTAATCAGGCCCATAATAAGGAAGCTCTGGGTCTGATTTTGAGTTTGGCTGATGGAGCAGCCCCCCACAAACATGGAGTTTCCTGCAAACCAAACTGTTAGTTCACCCATTCTTTTTAGAGTCAGGTGGACGTCAATACAATTGCCCCCATGTAGCACCTAGAAACACCACAAAGTGCTTATGTGATGCATGCCCCCTCCCCTCCCTGATTTGCTAAAGAAGGCATGAACTAAAACAGGATAATCCACTCTACAGTCAGCAGCTCAGCTTGAAACAGTGGCGGCTGCCTGTGAACGGGGGTGGTAGGGTGGGGGGAGGAATGAAAAAAATTTAACTTACCTTCTTTGCCGCTGCTGCCTCCGGGGAGGGGAGGAGAGGAGAGGACTGGACAGGACAGGACAGGACTAGGGATAGGAAAGGGTAAAAGGATGGGGAGCAGAAAGTGAAAGCGAAAGAGAGATAAGAGTGCAGCTGTAAAAAAGGAAGTGAAAAGGGGTCAAAATGGGGGGAAAATATAGCAGTAGTAGATCAGTGGTAGGTGATAAAAAGAGCGTATGTACAGGCGTAACTGGTAGAATAATGAGTTAAGGGAGGAAGCCTAACACACCAAGAACTAAGTTACAGCTGAGTCAATGGGTCAGATACAACCTGAATGGATGAGACTTTAGCAGACTTGTAAGGACGGGCAGGTAGTTTTGGTCCTACTTCCTGCAGTGAGAGAGTTCTGTAGGAGAGAGGCAGCTCCAGAGAATGACTAATCAAAGGCACAGGGGTGTCTGCTGTTGGTGGTTTCCAGAAGAAAGCTGTCTTTGCTTCTGAGATTTCAAAGACTGTCGTGGTACATTGGCCAGTCAGGGTGGACGCACTGAGTCGACTGCTTTGAAGGCTGGACAGCTTCGTTTAAATTCGATTCTGCCCTGTATGGGAAGCTGGTGTAGTTCGACTGCTAATGGAGTGATGTGGTCAGACTTCTTTGACGATGACAGACGCCATGCTGGCGCCGCCAAGGCATATCTGAGAAGAAGAAGGGCAAATTGAGAGGCCTCTAGACAAAAAAGAATTAGTGGGCTATTTATGACCCGGTTTGCATCGTTCCTGCACCACACAACGTGGTGCAAGAGGTTGCAAGCCTCCTGAATCCACGCAAGCCTACTTTGCGTGGCCCAGAGTGGCTCCATAAATCTGGAGTAAGGCAATGCAGAGCAAATCACTGAGCTGCCTTACTCTGCCCTAGCATGGCCTTCCATGGGCAATGCATGGGTGTTCAGACATAACTCCCATGGACTTTGACAAACTTGCAGATTTACCAGAACTGGTAAACCTGTGTATGCGCCAAAAAGATACGCCTTCCCAGGAGTGGCTTACGAGGAGAGATATGTTTATTTCACCTTGTTAATTCTTCTTTCTTTGTGTGCTCTACACATATATAGATGACTGTGTCTCTCGGGGTTGTTTTTGTGCAGGAAGGTATGCCTTCCTGCACAAAAACAATTTTGCATGCAACGCAGGCACCCTTACACCATCTTGCAAGGGTGCCAGCAGGTGACGCTAGGCTGACAAAAGGGCACCCGCTCAGAGGAAAAGGCAAGAATGTGCCATGTTGGTTTGGATACAGTGCATTCCTGATTTTTCCCTGTCACGCTGAACAGCAAGTGCGTGGGCCTGTGTGCGCATTGTCGGGACCTGAAGAGGCGGCAAACCTGCAGGCTGCAGGTACGTTTTGATTCGATGTTTTTTGTCCCCCTTGTTGCCTCACCACTTTTCCCTGCTAGCGGCCGCCGCTGGTGGAGGAAAAGAGCGTTCTGAAATGTGGAATTGCTTCAGCAGGACTTTTGTGTTGAGTATAGATAGAGTAAGTAGGATGATGCCAGTCTTTTTTTGAATTGACAGAGGAAATTCTCTTTCATCCAACTGTGAATGTTCAGAAGGACATTCAAAGAGCGAGGATGTGCGAGAGTGCTGTGGTTTTCGAATAGATTTGTGCGTCTCCTGCATATTAATGAACAGACGCCCATTGCACTGCAGATGGATCAGAGACCTAGCCGGCCCTTACATCTTTACTATTTGGGAATGACTGGAGAGAAAAGAGGCGAAGAAAATGAGAACAGAGGGGCATATTATCAAGCACGGCGTTATAATTATCGCCGCTTTAGCTGCAGAAAACTGCAGCTAAAGCGCTGATAATGGGCTTGACAATATGCCGCAGAGAATTCCAATAGAAGCCCAAGTTAACACCAGAACATGGGCTTCTATGGGAATTCTCAAGCGCATATTATCAAGCCCATTATCGCCGCTTTAGCTACAGTTTTCTGCCGCTAAACCGGCGATAATTTTAACGCCATTTCTTGATAATATGCCCCTTAGTCCTAGTTCGAAAGCATCATTAAAGATGAAGACATTCGACGGTGGTCAGCTGTTTCAAAGGCTGCAGTAAGACTCAGCAGAGCTAGGAGGCAGGTGTCTCGGCCATGCAGTATTTGGTGAATGACATCAATGAATGAAGAAGGCTTTTGATTCGATGACCCACCCCAAATCCTGATTGGTGAGCTGGGAGTGACTGTTTGTGATTGATATACTCAGTAAGCTGTAGAGAGACACATTGCTTAGCTTGCTTAGTTAGACAAAGTTAGAATTGGAACCCTAGCTTGCTCCCAGATTTGGACCCAGGAGTTGTGTTCAAATATGTATTTATTGGCATTTCTATTCACAGGTTGTTATGCATTTACAAGAGCAGCAGTCAAATCAGTAAAGGAATAGCTGATCGCATTTCGCTGTTTGTACGGCGTTGTGCACCAAGCATTTATGTTATGTTTTCATGTTAGCACTTCATGTGTTTTTGTATTGATGCACTTCATAACCACCGCATATTATACTACAATCCACTGCTCCATACATGTAGGTGACCCTCCGGGAGTCACAAGTATTCCCACGTTTTACAGCTATATCAATCAGACAATATGAAAACCAATAATGCCAAACTTTTATAAACAGTTTAACAGCGTGTCGTCCAGTGGGTCTACCTGTCATACAGTTCTGTAGGGTCTGATCTCTTCTTAGGGGGGAAGCTTACGCATCTCCGAGTGAAGGATCATTGTGGATCTATGGGAGGAGAAGGGGTTCCGCATTCAGGCCGAAGTCCCCACACAACATGCCTCACATAGTCCATGCAGTTTGTCTCATTTCTACTATCCCAGGCTCTCAGCACTTCTGTCCACAGTCCCACCAACGCGCAGCGATGAACCCCTCAAGTGTCCTCTCTCAGAAATGCTCTCTCCCCTGCTTTTGCCCACATGACCTCCGATGCCGCCACTGTAGGGCCATCGCCACCATCCATGTCAGTGATATCTGTCTTTGCGCTAGGACAAGGGCCAGTCCACAAATCTGGATCCCATCTTTCTTGCCTTGGATCTAAGGAATAGGCCCAACAGGCAGACCTCCGCCAAGCAGGGGAGTGTGCGAGCCAGTGCCCTGTTGATGGAGGCCATTCCCGACTCCCAAAAGTCCCGCAATCTTGTACATCCCCATATCATGTGGGCAACAGTTGAACATAGAAGCACCTCAAGACAAGGCTGTAGAAATACATTAGAACTAATACAAAGCCAAATCTACGAGTGAGATTGAGACGGAGCAGCATGCACAAAATAATCCGTTCCAGAACCAGGAAACAGAAAAGAAAGGCTCCGCCATCCAAATTTCCCTTCATTGGGGGTTTGGGAGTAAAAAGCATTAGTCTATCCCCACACTACCACTAACGTGACATCACTACTTAGCATTTCCCAGGCAAGTTCCGTAAAGATGTCAGTACGTGAACGCTTCCAAAGAAGTCCGTCCACGTTGAATGGGGCAAGTAGCATAAAGCTACAGAGCTCGTTCTAAGATGCTCTCTTTCTTAAGGCAAGGCCCCTGTACTCTATCCCTAACTTCAATACAAGAGCTTCAGGTAGCATCCCAGAATACATTGCGGCATCACCCCATCCAAGAAAGGCACCTCCTGGTGGGTCACTTTCCATAGGGCAGTGATGCTTCCAGGCCTTGGCTCAATGGCCTTGAGTCCCAGGCTCTCTGCCCAATGAAAAAGTACACTGTCCCTCATTATCAGAACCACACGCCGTTAAATGTATCTTCTCCTCCCTAAGTCTAACTCGTTAAACAAATCCATTATTCTAACTAACAAGGATGAATTTCTCCACCTGCACAGAAACCTGAGAAAGAACAAATTCCACATGCACATGAAATTCACTAGCGAGAGCTTCCAGGGAGAAATACAATTCAGGCCAGCAGAAATCGCCTAACATACGAAATGGCGCATGATTTTATAAAGGCACTCGTATAAATGAACGTTATTACTGAACACCTTTGAATCAGCGCATTACAGAAGCACACTAATTATGAAAATATTCTTTAGCCAAATGTACAATTCTACACGTTAAGGTTGTCATCTAGCCACATGTAATTGTAATGATGATTTCTTCACGTTTGGACTGAAATACACATAACACTTCACTTTTCACATCATTACATTGAAGGCTCTAATGACCCAATGTTAGCAACGTAAAGGATTATATGTGGGCGCGAACTACCCATGATTATAGTACACCCCTCCGAATGTATGACGTTACAACGCATACATTTACAACGCATGCCTTTACAACGCAGTTTTTACATCGCAACATCATTTACAATGCATTCTTTTACATCGCATGCCATTACGGCGCATTTTCAGAAACTACCTTTACAACGCATTCCATTACATCGCATTATACCTTTACAATGCATACCATTACAATGCCTACCATTACGTCACATTTAAGGTAAGTGTTGGATAGTACAGGGGTAAAAATTACTATTCTTACTCCAGTGAGTGCAACAGTACGGTAAGTGTTGGATAGTGTAGGGGTAAAAATTACTATTCTAACTCCAGTGAGTGCAACAGTAAGGTAAGTGTTGGATAGTGTAAGGGTACTATGCATTGTAATGGTATGAGTTGTAATGACTTGCGATGTAATGCCTGCATTGTAGTGACATGCGTTGTATGACATACGTTGTAGTGACATGCAATGTAATGGCTGCGTTGTAATGACATGCGATGTAAAGGATGTTACAATGTAATGACTGCTATGGAAAGGTATTGCGATGTAATGACTGCATTGTAAAGGTTGTTTCCCCACCCCTACAACTTAAGAGCAAAATCGCACACTAACAACCCCAGCACCCCCAGGTTCCTCCTGTGCTACTATTAGGCCAGCCACTGGAGTTGGGCGGCCAGATAGTACAATGCAAAATCAGGTGAAAAGAGTCCTTCCTCCGGTACCCTCCACAGCACTGCCAAAGAGACCTTGTTTTATCCTCCATCTCAAATCAACTCCGGGAACAATCAGTCTAGACTTGCGAATCAAGAGGGTGGAACCACTGCAGGTAGGTTCACAAAAAAGTACAAAAGTCTAGGTAGCTTAATCATTTTGGACACTGCTATGCGGGCCATAATGAGCAATTTCAGTGAGCGCCAGAATCATCAGATATTTAATGGATTGGGGAGACCAGGTAAGACCCGGTAAGACCCCCAGGTAGGGCTTCTGGGCACTGGCGCTCGTTTAGTAATGGGAAGATATGAGTTTTTATTTTGTTTTAGCTTGAGGTCCACCAAGATGGAATAATTCTCCAGGTGGGCCAAGGCCTGAGTTGCCCTTTAGGCATCCAACACCCAAATGCAGCAGCAAGTCATCGGCATAGAGGGATATGATATGGTCCTTCCCCTCCATGCGCAAGCCATAGCATTGTGCCAGTTGTCTAAAAAGTTCTGCCTGAGGCTCAATAGCCAAAGTAAACAATAGTGGAAACAACAGTCACCCCTGTCTAGTACCTCTGTGGATGATATAGGAGTCTGACATCACTTCACCTGTCTTAACCTTTGCCACTGGGTGTGATCATACCTATCTAATACATCCGTCTCCTAATACCCTCCTCTCCATTACTATGCATAAAAAGTCACACCTCACAGAGTCGAATGCTTACTCTAGGTCGACTGACATCATTAGGGCCTCTGGATAGAGTCCATTGTCTGGGTGATGTATGACAAGGAAACACCTACATAGGTTGCCGGAGGTGGACCTTTTCAGTATAAATCCATTTTGGTCATAGTGTATGACGTATGACATATGAGGTAAGAGTCTCATAGCCAGTATTTTTCTCAGAACCTTAAGAACATGTTTTTCATGGAGGCTTCGATGTGCGAACCACCGGGGATTTCGTCTTCGGGAATATCTAGTGGAATCCGGCAGCCTTCCCCTGCTCAGCTCCTCCGAATATAGCACCTCAGATTTAGGGGCTATGGTCTGTATGAAGGCAGACTAAAACTCTGCTGGTAGACCATCTGGTTCTGGGGTTTCCCAGTTGCCATCTCTTTAATGGTGTCTCTCACCTCCTGTACCATTACCGGCTCCCCAAGTCCCTCTCGTGAATGTGGGGTCTAATTTCCTCAGTGTCGGGCAACAGGAACTTGTTTATGTCCTCCAGTAATTGCAGCTGTGTTTCTCCATATAACATCTCATAATATGCACTAAATGCCATAATTATGGCCTTAGGTGAGTGAGTTACTGTTTTCTCTACGGTCGTGATCTGGGTGATGGGTGAGTCACCAGTCTCAGGGTGCACCAACCATGCCTACCCTATCTGCCCCCTTCTTCATGCACTCTTCTGGTATTCACGCAGGTCTAGGCATCTTAGATGTTCTAGGGCCCTATTATATTTACCCCTTGTGTCTTCGGGATGTATAAGTGTAAATGTAGCGGTCGATAATTTGGTACTCTGATCATGTAGCCTGTTCTCCAGTGTGCTGAGTTCCCCGATTAGTTCTCTTCTCACCCCTACAATCTGTCCCAAGTAGTGCCCACTCACCACCATGTGAAAGGCCTCCCACTCTCTAATTGGAAAACTGGCTGTGCCCTGATTGAGCTGGAAAAATTCTGAGATGGCCACCTGCAGTGAGTCCCTAAAGCACACATCTTCAAGGAAGGCAGGGTTAATCGTCATGTGGGGGTCACCGTGGGTTCAACAAGCAAGCGGAGGCACAACAGAAGTGGGTTGTGGTTAGATATTGTGCATCCTAGATATTCAGTGTGCATCACAGAGGGACTCAGGCAGGTAGTACAGACAAACATATCCAGTCTATTGTGCAGACTATAAAGATGTGAGTAATAGGAATAGTTGCTCGATAGACCATGCTGCACTCTCCAAATATCTACTAGTTCCCACTGTTCCAACCACTCCCAGAACCCCTTCACTGTCTAAGAAGCCAACGGTCCATGGAGCGGGGCATCAACCTATTCAAGTCTATATCAGCGGCAGGTCGTTTGTCCTCATAGACGAGAGGGGTGTGAACAGATTCCGGAGATGCTGAAGTTGATCCTGGTTCCGGGCATGAATGCTCCACAATGTAATCTCCCTAAAGAGTAGCCTGCCTTTCACTATCACATTGCGACCCTCTGGGTCAATAATTGAATGCTCCACCTGAAAGGCTGTTCGCGATCTGATACAAAACAGTGCGCCTCTCAATAATGCAGAATAAGTGATGGCATATAATTGTCCTCCCCATCGTCGCCGCAAATGGGCACCGCAAATTGGTGATGAGATGGGTCTCTTTTAAAATCAATATATTGTTCCTCCTGATATAGCTATGTATTTTATGGCATTTTGTCGCTGTCCCCATCCCGCTCACATTCAAGAACAATAATTTTACCTCATGATGTATTTATCTTGCATGTGTCATAGGTGCGAATAACGTTCACTGCAGCCCCCAACCACCCCTCTCCCATCATAACCTCCCATATTCATTACAATACCTTTAGTAACCTCCCGGACAACCACCAAACACCTTAAACAAGGCCATCCCAAATCCCAACGGCAGATTCGCAGCTGCTGACTGCCAAAACCTGTAAAAGAAATACATTAAGAGTCAATGGCCTCCTCTAGTTTCGTAGTAGGGACAATCTGGTCAGAGGTAGGCTATGGGGTGTTGTGCATGTATCCTCCTTCCAGCCCATTACTCAAAAGTGTTGCGAGAGTTCCAATGTTTGCTAATGTTTTCTCAGTACCACCCCCCTTGTGCATATGAGTCTCCCACTCTAGAAGCAAGCAAAGTGTTGCAGTTCCCACCATACCTGAAGGTGGGCCCAAGCCATCAGTACGAGAGATAAATCAATTTATCCACCATTTCCTGGTCACCACAGGTAGCACTGCATTACTCAAGACTAAACCTCAGAGTCTGAGATTCCTGTTTTATGGTCCGAGGACCCGTCCTTGCCCCCCTCCGCTGTCTGTGTCGAAATAATCTCCGCCACTGCCTGCAGTGCTGCATTCTCTCCCTTTGTGTCTGAGATGAGGTGGGTTTTTTCAGCAAGACCTTCCTAGTCGATCGCCTGAACCTCTTCTGAGCTGGTCTATTTGTTGCCCCAGGACCAGTACGCTTCCGCTGAAGCGGTGTTCCAACCCTATACACCTCCAACCAAGACTATACTGCCTCTGTGGTGTTGCAGAAATGGGTCTTACTATCTAGGATTGTTGAAAGCTTGGCTGGGAATATTACCGAGCACTGGATACCTTTTTCTCAAAGGGCTTTTTCGCTTCCATGAATGACGCCCTTTGGGCAGGAACCTTAGCTGTAAAGTCTGGGACTATTGATACTTTACTGTTCTCAATCACATATGAGCCATTAGCTTGGCCATTTTGGAGTAATATATTGGTCCCTGTAGTGTAGGAGCCTGACCGCCACTAGGCGGGGGCTTCCCCGGTGCTTGGGGGAGAGCTTGTACTCGGTGTGCCTTCTCCAGGGGAAAAGAACTGTGTAGGCAGCCCCGGAGCCACCATGGCGTAGAGCCAACCCTCAAAGTAACCATGTTTGTACCTTTCGCATCTTCCGTGATTCCGACCACCATGATATTGTTTTGGTGGTTCCGGCCCTCCGCGTCTTCAGCTCTCCATTCAAGAGTTCCCACCCTGGTAGTTATTTCATCAATTTTACGGGAAGTGGCTGCCTCTTCCAGTTGCAAATCCTTAATAGCAAGTTCTACATCCTTCACTCTATCCACCAGTTTTGGTGTTCCACCTGTAGCAGGCCCAACCCGATAGACACCACACTGATATCTTGTTGCAGTTTGGCATTTGTGTCTGCAATGGCGCCCAGCATCTTGTCCAGGTGCGTATGTATCAAGAGGTCAGCGGTACCCTGCTCTGTTTTCCTTGACCCCCTGGAGGCCAGTGAGGGCTCTCCCACTTCTCTCTGCATGGTACCTGTTTTGCTTTCAGTTTGCCCATGGTGACCACCGTCCTCATGCTGACCACCCGCACCAGGAAGGCCAAGCGCAATCCACTTCCACTGGATACCAGCCTCCTCCCTGCTTAGTCAACAGTGTGTTCCTTCTTCCTCCGTGCACCAGGAGCTGGGGTCCCTGCATGCGCCCACAGCTCTCCAGCTGATGTCCACTACTCCATTGAGGACCCCAACACCAGAGGCCCCACTACCGGGCCGCACTCACTTCTACCTCTTCGCATCGGACACTGCTGGCCTTATAGAGGCCTGGCCATGGAGATCTGTGCCAGGGGCCCCCAAATGATATCTACTCACTCAGACACCTCCGGGTCACTGAAATATCCTTGGGGTCACTCAGTCCAACATGTTCCACTGAGCCCCCTCACTTTCTGCCGATCTGTACCTGTGCAAGGAAACCCTTACAGACTCAATCCCTTCATCACACCTGATTCTCCACAGTGTTGCCACACCACCAGTTCCAGAGCATTCGGCCTCTGCATACCAGCATGAGGTTCTCATTAGTAGTCTGCCGTCCAGATTCAGGGCTCAATTCCACAACTGCTCGGGGGCGCCCGTGACCGGGAGAAGAATCCCTGTCTCATCGTCCTTCTCTGAGAGCCCCACAGCCTAAATATCGTTATGTTCCCCCCACTGGATGTGATGGGCACCCTCTGCTCCTCCCTCCAGTCGCACCAAGCTCGATGTGATCTGTCCTTGTGGTGTGATGCTGGCCCATTGTTGGCTCTGCAGGTAACCTCAGCCTTCGTTGTTCCTTTTTGAAAAATCTTTTTATTGCAATCAAAAACATATGACAGCGGTATTCAGCATAATCACCATCATGTCGCAAAGTACATGAAATTACAAGTGTCAGGACAATCAAATTACAGTTTGGGGCCAATTACGATGTTGGACGGAAAGGCTCCTAACGGCATTCGGTTTGTCCAAATCCAATTCAAAACCCACGTTTCCCACCGGTTCAGGAACACATTCGAATGACAGGTTATGATAGTCAGAAACCGTTTGGTCATTCCAACTCAGTTCCGATTGACTTTCGGAGAAAACTGAGTTGGTCGGAGCTGAATTATTAAGGTCTATGGACCTTGTTTCCAACCAACGCATTACGATGTTGGATTCAGACAGTTTTTGTTGAATCAGTTTGTCTGACACGGATCGGCTATCGGAATCCAACTTTTGGGGCCCATAGCAGGCCCCCTTTAACCTGGATACCTCCAGTTGGGGCCCGTGGGGATACCCAAGGGTCCCCTCTTTCCAACCATGCATGGTGTGGCAGGCACCAAGGGGTGTCCGTCACAGTTTGCAATGTTTTCCGCAACAACCCAATTTTTCAATGGGAGCCTGTGTTGTCGGTCACAGCACAGGCTCCAATTGAAGTCAATGGGAGTCCGACTAAACTGTGTTCGAAAACATCGTAATCGGTCGTTCAGACTCTCTGAATCTAATTTGGTCGGAAAGCGTTCCGACACCGAGTTAGTCGGATTGCTTTCCAACCGACATCGTAATGAGGCCCTATATAGTGTCTACCATTGTATCTACCTGTCTTCCGAGTCCAATGGTATACATATATCACTGCATCCTTAATCCTCTATCGCTTGGGTGCTTCACCAACAGGCTCCCTTCTTACTCGTTGGCCTCCAGAGCGCCGGGCTCAGGCTTCCCCATGTCAGCTGTGGGCTGACATCGCCCCAGTGCAGGGTCCAGGACCTCGCCTCATCAGCACTCTTCCTTTAACCCACGAGGTCAGGTATTATTGGTCCAGCCTGTGGGATGCGCTCGCTCCTCCCCTCCGATACTCCGCACTCCAGGCCCCGATGTTGGCCCTGAACACTTTCCCTGCCATGGCCGTCTCTTCACAGGAGCTTGCTCGGGTCTGTCCTGTGCATTGGCAGTGTCTCCATGAGTCCCCTGCCTCCTTGCATTCGAGAAATTTGTCTCCCTGCGCCTCTCCAAGGCTCTCACAATCCGGGTTGGGTGGCGACTTCACCACCGCGACCCTCTTATTACCGGAGTCTGCACAGGGACCACCCTGGGTGGCAGTTGTTCTCTCAAGAGGCCACCCCCTCCTTGCTGGTGGTGTCTCAGGACCTCTACTCTTCTCCGCTGACTCTTCCTTCTCAGTGGGGGACCTCCCACTCACCGCTGGACCTCCTGGTTCTTCATTGTGTGGGCAGCGACTTACCATTACCTCTGGGGGGAGGGCGGGGAAAGCAGGGGGAGCAACTCTAGGCACTCACTTCCCAGCCAGGCCATCTTCTCTGGGTCAAGGCACATCGGAAGCCTGCTGCATGGCCCTCTAGGCCTCCTCCCGGGCTGTCCGATATTTTCTTCCAGGGAGGGCCTTCCATCTCCCTACCTCAGCACAGGGGCTCCTAGCTGGCAGTTGTGTGTTCTGGGGTCGTTGAGCACCCCTCCAGCAGGAAAGATTAGTGTTGAGCCGGAGCGGAGCTGATTGTTAGAGCATCCTCGGTCTTCTGCACCATATCCATACCCAGTTTGGATTCAGGTTTGGTGTTTTGAGCAGGATGGGGGATTCAGCTACATTTTAGAGTGTGGGAAACGCTTCCTTTAATGTCAGAAGCCTTTATGTTTTTGCACCAAGCCTTCACAAAGTAGTAAAAAGTTGGCTTTGATGAACGATGCAGCTTTGTGGTCATTGTAGTAGGATGTTAGTTTAAGGATTACATATACAAGTCCACAATAAAAAATGTTGTTGATAGAAAAGGCAGGACATAATGAAGATGTTACACAGTATGTGCTTACCTCTCAATCTGTCAACCTGTTGGCCTTTACAGGAGGCCTAGGTCAGCTAATTTGCTGCATGGGCCCTAGTAATATTAATGATGGTGAACGGTGAAGGTTTGATGGTACTGGAGGGTATCCAATTAAACTCTATTAGGGAAGTAATTGGAGTGTGTTCTACAAATGGTGCTATGCACGCACATCCAATAAATGCAAACCCATGTTTTCTCTATATTGTGCAGTAATAGTTCACTTTGATACTACAGGTGGGGTCTTGGAGTCACTCCTTAATAAGTGCAATAACAAATGAAAAAAAGGTGCGCATGATCAGCAGCATGGATAGCATCCATACAAATGAAGAGTTTTATGCATGTCCTAAGACAGAGAATGCACTGAGGAAAGTACTGGTACCTATGGGGCACCTTGTTTTCCACCGAAAGCGGTCAATTATTGAGAGTGACATTTAGTGAGGCGCATGTAGGGCATGCAGACTATGCAAACTTCCGCCTAGAGTGTACCCAACATAGGGATGGTATTTTGAGCCTCCTACTAAAGTCACTTGGAAATCAGCACAGATACTGAGGTCAGTACTCATTTGCACATACCCTCCTCAAACGCAATTGCAGCAAGCCATGAGAGGGGGCTTTGCAAGGCCACCACCACCAACATATAACTTTTCCTGACCACAAGGTGTAGGCAATGCCACCACCCCTGTATAGCTTTGCCTGACTGCAAGGTGTAGGCAAGACCATCAGCACTGTATAATATTGCCTGACCGCAAGGTGTAGGCAAGACCACCACCACTGTATAACTTTGCCTGACTGCGAGGTGTAGGCAAGGCCACCACCACCATATAACCTACCTGACCGTGAAGTGTAAGCAAGGCCACCACCACCTGATAACTTTGCCTGACTGCAAGGTGTAGAGCTCTGGACAGGAAAGCCCAAGGTTCTATTGTTACTAATATACAATGACTGTTTACTGTTAGACATCTATTTTTTCTCTTTTTGGCATAGTTTATTTCACACTAACGTTCCCCCTGATTATTTTCACCATTTTATGATGTATTATGTGCTTTCACTACCAATGTTCCAACAGTCAAACAAATCAAATATTAGACATTTCTTTGTTCTACTTTTGACTCCATGTTTTGCCAATCTTTAGCCAACAAATTACCTGTCCAGCAACCAAACCCTGCTGGGAGACCTCAACTTCCACCTCGACAATCAACTGGAACCCAACACCACATCCCTCCTGGACAACCTCCACAAAATTGGACTCCGCCAGATTGTGACTGAGCCCATGCACTCAGCAGGACACACCCTCGACCCCCTCTTCACTACAGGAAACTCCATCACCTTCAGCCACACCACCGAACTCCCATGAACTGACTGACCATCGATGCGTCCACTTCACCTTCAGAACACCCACCATCCACAAACACCAGCACCTGCTCCCACGAAGAAACTGGACCTAAATAACCAACGACCAACTCACCTCCTCACTCAGCAACTCCACCCCAACAATCGAGGAAAACAACGACCCCAACACCGCAGCCCAAACCCTGCACAGATGGATCTCCGACAGCGCCAACACCATAGCCCCCCTCAAGAAAAACAAGACCACCCACACCAAGAAAGCCAGTTGGTTTACCACCGAACTTCGAGAGTCCAGACGCATTTGCCACCACCTCGAAAAGGCCTGGAGAAACACCAAATCCACAGAAGCCCACAATAACTTCAGAGCCGCCATCAACGACCATCACCAACTCATCAGAGAAACGGGGAAGAAAGCGATCGAAGACAGAATCTCCACACACGCACACAACAGCAAAGAACTCTTCAACATCATCAAGGAGTTCGCCCAACCCACCACCGAATTTACTGACATCCCCCCTCACAAGATCTCTGCGACAAAGTCAGCACCCTTTTCCACGACAAAATCAAAAGCATCTACGATAACTTCGACGAAGATGACCAACACATTGAACCCTAACCAACCACACCTGACACCCTGAAGTCAACGATTTACAACTGGACAGCCCTCACCACCGAAGACTCACTGAAGACAATGAAGTCAATTCACTCCGGGTCCCCCATGGACCCATGCCCCCACCACAACTTCAACAGAGCCGCCGACGCCATTGCACCCATGTTCCGCCACACCATCAACCGCTCCCTGGCGACCGCCTCATTCCCCAACGACTGGAAACACGCCGAGGTCAACCCCCTCCTGAACAAAAACCCTCGGCGGACCCCACCAACCTCAAAAACTACAGATCCGTCTCCCTGCTCCCGTTCCCAGCGAAAGTCATCGAGAAAGCCATCAACAGCCAACTCGCAACATTCATTGAAGAGCACAACATTCTCGACTCCTCCAAATCTGGCTTCAGAAAAAAACACAGTACGGAAACCGCCCTCCTCGCGGCTACAGACTACATCCGCACCCTACTGGCCAAAGAAGAAACAGTAGCCCTCATCCTCCTCGACCGCTCAGTGGAATTCAACACAGTCTCTCACTGCACCCTAATAAGCAGACTCCACGACGCAGGGATCCGGGACAAGGCCCTTGACTGGATCCGCTCCTTCCTCTCTGGCAGAAAACGCGGGTCAGACTCCCCCCTTTCCTTTCGGACCCTACACCTACGGAGTGCCTCAGGGTTCCTCCCTCAGGCCGACGCTCCACGTCCACATGGCTCCGCTCGCCCCCATCTTCAGAACCTACGGACTCAACATTGTGTCGTACGCAGACGACACCCAACTCATCCTCTCCCTATCCAACAAACCCAACACCGCCAGACACAACTTTCGAGAAGGCATGGAAGCTGTCGCCAAATGCATGAAAAACAGCTGCCTACAACTAAACACCAACAAAACAGAAGTACTCATTATGGGCCCAAATCCCGACGCCTGGAATGACACCTGGTGGCCCCCGCCCTCTGAAGCCCGCCCACCCACACAGACCACGTACGTAACCTGGGAATCATCCTGGACTACGAGCTCAAAATGAACCGCCAGATCAACTCCGTCTCGTCCTCCTGCTTTCACACCCTCCGCCTCCTATGTAAGACCTTCAAATGAATCCCCCTCGAACACCGAAAGACCGTCACGCACGCCCTGGTCACCAGCAGACTCGACTACGGCAACGCACACTACGCCAGAATAACAAAACCTCACCCACAAGCTACTGAACATCCAGAACGCCACCGCAAGACTGGTCCTCAACCTGCCAAGACACTGCCACATCTCCCAGCACCTGTGCACACTCCACTGGCTCCCCATCAAGGCTAGAGTCACCTTCAAGATGCTCACCCATGCACACACGGCCCTCCAT
Source organism: Triturus cristatus (assembly GCF_964204655.1). Classification (NCBI taxonomy): domain Eukaryota; kingdom Metazoa; phylum Chordata; class Amphibia; order Caudata; family Salamandridae; genus Triturus; species Triturus cristatus. The sequence continues at coordinate 78,195,313 of NC_140583.1, forward strand.
GACACCGGACCAGCATACCTGTACATCGGACTCGTATTCCAGGCACCCCAAAGGACCTTATGATCAGCCCAGCTCTCCTTTGCCATGGTCCCCCGCACCAGAAAGACCAGATCGGGGGGCACTCCTTCTCCTTCCTCGCAACCAGAGCTTGGAACGCCCTTCCACTCCACCTCAGACAGACAACATCGCTCCCCATCTTCGCTAGAAACCTCAAAACCTGGCTCTTTGACAGACCCACTCCTTGATGAGAGGAGCCAGCATCCCCCCTACCCCCAGCACCTTGAAACCCTTGCGGGTGAGTAGTCGCGCTTAACAAATGCCTTATTGATTGAGTAATTGACTGATTGTATATTATAGCGCTCTTTACATGGTTTCTAGAAATAAAGCAAACGCAAGGTAAATTGGCAACATCATAAAAAACTAAAATATGTAAACATTTTGTATGCACCTACCCCTTCAACTTGATTGCATCCATCTATACCTGTATCCATAGATGCATGCCCAAAGAGGCATCTATCCATGTATGCACTCACACAAATCCATTTTACTTGTCTACACACACATACAAACACAGACATGTACCTATTAATACACCTCCCTACATACTCATGCATCCATACATATGCTTGTGTCTGCATTTAAGCCTGTGTCTATTGCTTCTATATGTGCTTTCTGCTTGTTGCGTTTGTGCTGTTTGTGTACATGGATGAATGCTTTCATTCTGCCTGTGTTTGATAAGCAACTGTGTGGGCATGAATTGCCAGTCCTTGTGCACAAGCTCGTTTATTTGTGTTGCTTAGTATCCATATGCATCTTTATCAGTGTTGGTTTGTGTATGCATGTGTATCTATAGGTATAATTCCAAAATTGCATGTGTACATTAGTGTGTGTCCATGTGCACCTGTAAGCAGATGCATCTCTGTGTGCATGCACCGAAAATCAAACCCGCTCCTTTTGTCAATGCTTATTGTTTTTAATACTCAGAGGTATACTGTTTAAAAACTTATATATGAGAGTCATATGTATAAGTGACTGTGTGCAGGCAGATTTGTTATGAATCATATGCAGTTTTTTTCTGGTTAGCCCGATACAATTTCACCATATGTTTATGGTGTCTGACTTAACAGCACAGGTGTTGCCAGACAATTATGTGAGCATCACTAGAGAGGGGCTTTGGCTCCGCCCACATGTTGGGACCCTGGCGTACATGTTTTGATTGGGCAGAAGTTATGCAGAGCCACAAAAATGTGCTTGCCCTCCACACAGCTCAGATCATTTTGTTTAGTTAGCCAGCTGCCTGAGCTTGAACTTTTAGGGGCACCGGCATGACTTTGTAATGCTATTAATGTGTCTTAGATAATAGATAGTTTATGGTGTTTTTCTCTGGCAGCAGGGCAGATGGGTGGAGGTCAGTCATGAACCTACATGGATGTTTAGGCCTGGTTTGACAGAGCAACTGTCATCTGAACTTTTAACCTGCGCCCATATTATTCTGTAATTTTTTGCTTCCACACAAATACATATGCATTCCCATGCCATTTACATGAAATGCTTCACATCACCATACAAAGTTCCTTGAAAGCCAGATCTATTGGCATTGCCAGTGCTTGTTTTTTGCTGCATGTAAGATAAGCACACATCTTGCTGAAAAAGCCCTGCACTTCTTTTTAAAGTTGAAATGGTGTTAAGTATATCCTGGGCAATTCTCATCTCTTCCTGCTCTCCTGGCACAGATCCAATCCCAGTGTGATCAGCCAGTTGAAGGATGTGGTAGGGATTTAGTTTTGAAATTCAGATGTTTACAGTCTGGTGCTAATGACCCAGACATCAACACCTGTCAGGCTGTCAGACGTTACTGAGGAGGAGTCTGCCCTCGCATGAACTTGCAGTAAATCTTCCCAGAATGGCTTTCAGAACATTAAAGACACATTGACAAAACCAATAACTTTGACAAGCACGTGGATCCTGACGACATGCGTTTTTCTGATTGTATGAGGTAGTCACTGTTCAAGGACAACATTGTTAGAGGTGAAGGTGAGGTGGATGACACACCGATGAAAGAGGAGCATGCATTGGTAATCGATTTGCTTGCGATTAATGTATATACGTATTTAGGTGACTCTAGTGTGAAATATTAACCCTGCATCATATTGCTCCTAATAAGAATATTCACAGCTGTGTAGTGTACATGATAGTGCGAACATAGCCTTGTTTCAGTGTTTCAGCCGACTCAGCTCCCTCCCAGTCTCCAGAGGAAGTGTGATCCACAGCAGTGCCTCTGCCATTGAGAGGACTTTGCTCAACCAGGTGTGATAATAAAAAGAACTATTGACTTGATTCAGAGTTTGGCAGAACAAGTACCTATGGCTGGTGAGGTCATTGTTTTATTTTTATTTTCAAGAAGACAAACCCGCTTTTGGGATTTTGTTTTTGCAAGAAAATATTGAAAGTTTGCTGTACAGCTGCATCATGTTGACAGAGCCGTCCGTCAAACTTTCAATACAGTGACTTGATGTGCCATAACGGGGGTTCCTGCCAATGCAAGAGATGTTTGCTGGGCCAGCAGACATCTCTAAATTCAGCAGGCAGGGTACCCTCGGCATGGCAGAGGTAAATATTCCACCATGTCGATGGTACATACTCCGTTTGCCGAACTCTAATGAAGAACCAATATCTTCAGTGTGGCTAAAGTGCTAGATCGCATCTGAAGTTAGTGATGGTCTAACCGTGATGATGGAGATGATGAAGACATCAATGACTTTTAAAGATAACAAAAGTATATAAAATTTAAGAGTAAAGTTAGAGCTGCGATGTTAGCTAAACTATGCCATGCTGCTGCAGAGCACCATATAAATGTAACCCTGTGCTCCATATCTAGCTAATGGCACCCATCATATGAATTAATAAAGACTAACAAAGCCACCTTGAACCTTCTAAGGACAATCCATGCCTTTTCATGCCTAGTGCAACTTCACAGATTCAGTGCAGTATTAGATATTGTTCTAGGGTAAGCCTTATAAAGTTAGTGTACACTCATAGGGAAAGTCAATGTGAGGTACTATTTGGTTTGCAGTGACACTTTCTTATACACTTAGGGCCCGATTATGATGTTGGTTGGAGTTGCCTCCAACCAACATCATCATGGATTTGGGACAAACTGACCTCTGGTCGATGGTCCCGACTGCATAATCAGGATGCGACTGCACATGGTGCGGTCAGATTCTTCCATTTACCTATGGGAGATTATGCTGCAGCCGTAAACCGGCTGCAGCACATGCTCCCATAGGGAAATGAGAGATTCTGTTAATGCCTGCACCGTGTGGCAGGCAGCTCAAAATGCCTCCCACGTGGTGCAGGGGTTAACAGGGGGGCACCATAGTGCCTACTTAGCCCCCAACCGGAGGCCGCAAGGAGAAGGGGGCATTCCTAGCGTTCCCCAAACTCGCTTTCCAACAGGCTTTCCATGTTGGAAAGCCTGTCGGAAACCAAGCACCGTAATCCCAATGGTGGAAACTCCGTCCCTTGGGATTATGGGCCAGTCTCCGACTGGCCGACGGACTCCTTGAGCCCATTGGAATCCAGCCAGAATGACCAGTCGGTTTCAATTTCTACCACCTAGATTGTAATTAGGTGATCGGAATATAAACCATTGATGACGGTCGGGAAAGCCTCCGAACTATAGTCGGAAGCTTTCCGATCAACATCAAAATAGGCCCCTCAGGGGGAAAACTCCATTAATGTTCAGTTTCACTTTGCTTTGGCCTACAAATTCAGTAACATATCAAAATGGGGTGGAACATGTGTGAGAAAACCAAATCTGAGAGTTCCTAATGTGTATCTGTACAATGTATGAGTCATCCAGGATTACCATATCTCAGGATCAGAGTCCAGGCCTTTTGACAACCTGTTGTACCAAGTTAATACACATTGTTTCCAGCTGCAGGAACCAAGGCCATCCCACACAAAAGGAGCAATTAACAGTTCTTCCATGAGCTCCTGAGCAGGTAAGGGTGGGATAAAAATCTGCATGTGTTGATTACTTGCCACCCAGCACCTGGGCTAGGGACAGCCTAAGCCCACTGAACAAAGGGGGAAGTCCACACATCTGGAGCCAAAACAGGAGGTGGTCCCTCTTTGAACATTTGTTGGAGATGTGCCTGGCAGTAATGTCAGTGAGGAGCGGAACTGAGACCCCAGGAGCAGATGCGAATAGTGACTCCCAGAGACGACGCCATCTTGAACTGCACCAGCATGCTGTGCAGGAGGGTTGGGACGGGTCGAGAGGGGATGGGCCAAAGGTGACTGTCTTCTAGATCCAGCCCCCCTTTTAAAAACACTTGCACAAGGGTAGAGAGGGCTGTTGGTCTTTTGTGTTCTTTGCTGCTGTACCCTGGGACTGCAATAGCCATTGACAAATGGAAGGAGAAACCCTCCAATTCAAAAAGGAGTAAGGACTCTGCTTCCCAGTGGACCCCAGAAATGGTGGGTCTATCCAACGGCCAGTGAGACTGGCCCACTTACACCCCCGAGGATCAGTTGGGGGAAAGATCTGCACTTCTGCATCCGGGAACAAAGACCAGAAGGAGACCTGTCAGAGGGAGCCAGTGGAGCCAACTCCCTGTAGATTACACCAATTCGGAGGTAATGAGGTGTGCTGGTGGCTAGAACTCACTACCCGGAGTAAAATAAATCCAACATCATTTGAATCAGCTCAAGAAGGACTGAGCTATATGTAGGAAGCTGGCTCTGTACATATTATACCAAAGTTCGGTACAGTGTACACAGAGTCCAGTGGAACCCCAAAAGTAGGCAGAGGTAAAGTAGATGGCAGCTCACTCTCTATTTGTGGTATTGTGGTCGAGCAGTAAGGCTTTATCAGAGGACTGTGATAAGCATTTGTTGTACACACTCAGTCAGCAAATGATTTCACACTCTCAAAGACTGAACTTCAGACCAATTATTTTTGTATCAAAATATTATTTTAGTTATTTTATTTCCTAGAACCAAGCAAGCCTGGCACAGGTAAGTGATACATACTTTGCAGTAAATATACAGCTGTAATACAGCTTGGATTGTAATTGTAAATGCACTTTGTTTTGATTTACAGTACTGTTACTGAGAAATGCAACTGTTCGAGGGAGCTTTTTTTACGGGGCATGGGGGACCTTCACTGAATGGTCAAGGGAGTGAGTTAGGGACAAAAGGGGCACCTTAACTTGAGGCAGGGTGCCTGGGAACGCTCGCACTAAAAATGAAGGAAACAGATATGTGAGTCATGGAAACTAAGCCAAAATGTTTAACATATTTATTTAGAAGATGCAACTTCAGGAAACTTCAATAGAAAGGCATAAAAATATAAAATACAAGATTTTGTGACTTCGCATTCTCAGAGAGTCACATAAATCAGACAGCGTTTTTGCATGAAAGTATTGAACTGTTTGAGAGAGAGAGTGACACTTAACCTCAAGGACACATTTACAAATGCACTATGAAAAACAGCATAACTCAAGGAAAATGTTCTCAGAATGCACAACACATTTGATCTGAAATTCTGGAAATACTCACGTCTAAAGAGAGCTGCCCTGCAATTGCAATATAAACATTTTAAATGTAAAAAAGGAGAAAACAATGGTTAAACATAACATGGCAATACAGCATTTCATATAAGTCAAATATATGTAAAATAGAACAGTACACTTTAAGTAAAATAGAACAAGACACTTTAAGTAAAATTGAACAAGAGCTCTTGGGGAAAACCTACACAGCCTGTTACCTACATACAGACTGGGAGGTAGTCCGCTGAGGACTGTGTGAGATCCCTTTTTATATTGTTTAAGGCTATGAGAAGCGCCAACCGTAAGGTCATCTCATGCCACTTCTACCTACGTCAGTCACTTAAAGCATGGTCTGCAAAATTTATCAGACGTGTCGTGTCTATCCCACTCAATGCAGAACGTAGACTAGGTGAAAGGTTATATTCTCAGGCCAAGCGCTCGTCGTAAATTGCATAGAGCAAGCAGAAAATATGTAATGCAAAGGATATATATCTAGATATATGTGTCTGGGTTGCCACATTCATCACACCTGTCTGACGGGGGCCAACGGTTGCTGCGGTGGGAACTTCTCTATTCACAGGATGTGATGTGCTATATGTCGACAGAATAGAGAACCGGTGAACTCTGCGCCAGTGAACTTCGCACACCGGTAGGGTGGGGGCTCTTTAGTTTGGAGAAGGAGGCCTCGCTGAGAGAGGCTGGCTGTGATTCTTGGTCAGATAACCCTAGAGCTTGCTGTTCAGTAAAGATGGGTGCAGAACTTTGGTCAACTTAATAAAAGGCCAACAGATCAGGCTGGCAGGGCCTACGTAGGGGTTCATACTGGCTGAGTGACAAGGATGGCCCAGGGCATTTGTTATATAGTAAAACAGGACCCTCCGGTCAATTTAACATGGCCTACAAATTAGGCTGGCAGGGCAAGGACAAGGGATCTCATACCTCAGGTGTGGACAGAACGGGCCTGGGTTACCCTATGATAAAAAATAGACCCTCTCTCACAATGCTTTGGAAATAAAGTGCATATACTTTGAATAGGCGTTTGCTTTTTAGTAAAATGACCAGTACATTACTTTCAGATTACTCTTCTTACACAGTGTAGTGTACCTGGATACCACACTGGGACAATTCCTGTAAACAGGTAAGTAAAAACTTTTTCATAGAAAGACAGTCAATGTTATCCTATGGAGGAAAATAGTGTTATTGGTTCAAAGGTAAGTACTTTGTGGGAGTTGGTATTCTGGGATTAGACTCGGGGTCCCCCAGTGTCAAGGATGCACTCTTGTCACACCCTCAGCGGCACTAGGGCAGCTGGGTGCAGAGTGCTGAGGCCCAATGTTATCCAATAGGGGATGGGTGGCCTCCGGTTGGTGGCTGCTGACGAGCAGGCCACTGGGTGGTGGGAGCAAATCACCTGGACTTAATCTCAGATCAAATGGGGGTTTAGGCCAGCACAAAAGATGCACCCTCAGCGGCACTGGGGCGGTCGAGTGCAGAGTGCTGTTTTGGCATCGGGTGCCCAGTAGCTTTCCATGGGGAGTGTCCGGTTTGCAAAGGCACTGCAGGCTCGGGAACAAAGGTTTTCTGAGTGTGACCACCACTTGGAGAGGTAAGTTCGGATCTTGGAGGTTGGTTAGAAACCATCGGTTGGGCTACACAGGGCCGTGGGGCGTCGCGTGCAGGGGTGCCTTTTAGGGTCGGATCTTCTTACCAGCTCTTGGTCGCCGTTGGGGGGACCTTCCTGTTTGAGGCTGCAGGCGTTGAGGTAGGTCAGGGGTTGCCAGATCTTGGGTAAAGATTGTCAGGGAGACCTCCTCTTGGTGTTGGGCCACTCGAACCCGGGCCGTGAGCTTTGGGTGCAGAGTGGTGCAAACTGGCGGATTCTTGCAGAGCTGGAGTCTGTTGCTTGAACATATACGTTGTTCATAGGAGACAGAGTCTTTGTGATTGAATGCAGGGAGGTCCTCCGGTTTTCTCGAGAGTGCTGGCTGCAGGACACACTGGGATTTCCTAGGAGCAGGTTTGTGGTGGGGACAGGCCCCTAGGGCTGGGGCAAAGTCAGTGGACGGCTTCCTCTTGTTAGCTTCGGCACGCCGTTCGGTCCTTCTTCTTCTTTTCTTCTTGTAGTTTCTTGTTTGAGTTCTTGATTCAGGGCTTCTCCCTAAATACTGTATTTAGGGGGTGTTTTAAGGGGCTCTAGGTCATTAGCCAGTGGGCTACTGACCTTAGGGTGACTACACTCTTAGTGTGCTCACCCCACATGGGGGAGTGAACACAATCCCTAAGCCTGATTGGGGAGTGCCTGCCATCTTCCAGATGGCAGGCACTGAAGAGTGGCCTCTTTTTCCAAGGTCCTGAAGAAAGACCCCCCCAACCCGTTTGGGCGAATACACAGGGCTGAAACATGTCGCTCTAATCTTGGACACTTCTCAGTGTGTTTACACTAGTAACCCGTCCCTTTGCGCACAACACTGTTTTTATTCCCCTCGATTCAGACTCATTAAAAACAAGATCTAGGATATAAGAGGATATCTCCCCCTTTTTTAACACACTTCCACAAGAGCACTTCACATTCACTAATATCTGAAGACTACTGCAATAACCTGTGTTTTCCCTCCTGGTGGAGGATAGCATACGAAAAAGAAGCCCCATGATGATGCTGTCACGTTTTTAACTTGGCGGAGAACCAAGATATACCGCCACATGGCTTGTTAACGTGAATGAAGGTTTTTTAACAATAAGTCAACCTCAACGTTGCTAACCCTGGTTAATCAGGTCAAGTGATCCATTCCCTATTGATATCTCGTAAGAATGGACTTAGACACTGTAGGGGTACAAGGCTCATGCATCTGTACCCTCACCAGTGGTATAGTGAACCCGGAACGTGTTGTCAGGGCTGTAGGAGTTACTGCAGCCCCCCAGGAGTAATGCTTTATAAAACTGACCATATGTTTGGGAGGTCAAGAAATCCATGACCCTTGAGGATTTTTTCTCGTTTTTATTTTGATTTTATTTAAAGCACTCCTAAGACTGGAGCTGGGAGTGAAGCACCCTTCGGGGGCTAGTTATATGGCTGCATTTTATGTGGTCTAAAGGTGTCTAATGATGGTATTTGTATCACTTGATGTGTGTTCACTATACACTCAAATTCCGCAGGATGATGCCCTAGCAGTCCTTGCACATTTTTTGAACCAAAGACCCAGACCCTTCAGGGTTCCTACTGAATTCATAGTTTCTTTGGCAAGTTTTGCCCTTAAAAAGAATTTCTTTTCATTTGGCAGTGAATTCTTTTATCAGACCAAAGGTGTGGCTATGGGTTGTCCTTTTGCGCCTGAACTGGCAGTACTCTACATGTCTATGTATGAGGAAAAATACATCTACAATGACAACCCTTTCAAACATTGGATAACCACTTGGTTACGATTTATAGATGATGTCTTTATGACATGGTCCGGTGATTCCATCCAGTTGACTCAATTTTTTGAATGGCTCAATCAACGTTCTCCAGATATAAAATTCAGTATCCATTCTTCCAAAACTAGGATCTCGTTCCTTGATGTGGAAGTGTTTCCCACGGAAGGACACCTAGTAACCTCCTTGTACACAAAACCGACGGATAGGAATAAGGCCTTGCTATTCTCGAGCAACCATCCGAGAAGCCTCAAAGAAAATCTTCCGTACGGCCAATTCCTTAGAATAAGAAGGAACTGTTTTTTCAAGGAGGATTACAACTTTCATGCCAAGAATCTCATTGACAAACTTAGAGATAGGGGTTACCCTAAAAAACTCGTTAAATCTGCAATGAAGAGAGCATGGTGGACCCCAAGGGAAACACTCCTTACAAAGAAAGAAAAATGGCCTACGACACGCCAAGTCTTCGTCACCACTTTCTGCCCCAATTCAAATCTTTTGAAAAAAGCGATCCATCAAAATTGGCACCTCATCCAAAACCTTGATCTGTCGCTAGAAAATTCTCCGATGTTCACGTTCAAGAGAGAAAGGAATGTGGCTAACCACATTGTAAGGGCAACACAAAAAATTACAACTAGACCTTCACTCAGAGAAATGTTGGGGCTGGCACCCATAAAAGGACACCATAAGTGTGGGACATGTTCATGTTGTGATCAAACGGAAGAGGGATCATTGTTTTCACACAAAGCGATCTTTTGGAAACATGAATCTTTCTCGAATTGTAAAACCAGATATGTTATCTATGGAATTAAATGCCCCTGTGCCTTGTTGTACATAGGAAAAACTAATCAAGAGATTAGACACAGAATAATGCAACACAAGTCCCGGATAAGAAAAAAAGTTGAAACCGCACCCCTTGTCAATCACTGGATAAGAATGGCCCATGGCGACCAAGATCTCCGTTGGACAGTAATTTCCAAAATTGAGCGTGACCCAAGAGGTGGTGATATGGATGTCAGACTTGCTCAACGTGAAGCGATGCTAATCGTCAAGTTTGACACTGCAATCGCGGGGCTAAATGAACTCTCGGAAATTTTCAGACTATAGTCATTGGTGGACCGACTGGTTTTGTTTCAGGATATCCACAGTGAGGCTCCATTATCATCTAAATGAACAAGGACATGCAGGTCTTTCCATTGTACAGTACTTTCTAAAGGTTACAAGCCCTAGCAGCCAATTAATTCGACTACCTTATGAAACCACCCCAATTTCCCTTAGCAGTCATACAATACGTTTATCACCCAAATAATGCCTCCTTCCAGGCACTTTTTTAGTGAGTTGAAGCCACGAGCTTCTTACATATTTTCCTTTAAGCAACCCATCACATGGACTACATTTCCCAGCGTGCCTCCACGGGGTTGATTTGCCGTCTTATACGGCCAACAGGAAGAGTGCACTCTGATACTTCCTGTTTCCGTCGGACTTCTCAGACGCCGGATACCAGCTGCGAATTAGGTGATTACACCGTCCTTTTGTTCTCTGGAACACCTTTCCTCACTGATCGAAGGATGTGAAGATTTTTTCAACTAATGCGGACTTCTTCTTGATTATAGCTTCGCCGCTCGTGACTCGAGACAGAAGACGCTGTCTGTCCTTCTGGCACAGTTTCGTGGATTTCTTAAAACCACCCCTTCTGGAAAAATAAGGTATGTCTTTGAACTGCACAAACATAACTTTCATTGTTTGCGCTTCTGCTAAAGGTTATGCTCTCCACTGGCCTGGTAACCATGAGTTATCTTGCTTTGTTTTATGTACAGCACGGGCCGGTTTTCACTTCGTAATCTCTTCCGTGAGGATTCCTTGCCACCTGAGTTCATTGATTCTTTCCCTCCGGGCTCTATTCAGTTACGAGGTATTTACCTGCCTCTCTGTTTTAAACCTCTTTTTCATTTGTCAGTTCTAGTATCATAGACTAACACCAGCCCCCTTGTTTCTCTTCCAGGGTCTTCTGCCCCCACGTTTCCATCTAAGCATTTTCCCCGCCTCTGGGTAAGTCCAGCATTTGACGAGACTTGTAGGGCGAGCAGCACTCCTTTTTCAAGTAATTCACTTACTTTTCCCCTTTCTTTTCCTCTTTGCAGTACTACGGTCCTGACGAGAACCCCACCTTTAACTCAACGGGGTTCGAAACGCGTAGACCTTCTCTCTTTTTGTTGTATTCTCCAGTCTGTTGTCTATCAAGTCCGCTTTTGGTGTTCTGATTTATTGGAAATCCAGATTTTTGTCCAATTCAAAAAGTGTTTTCTTGTATATGTTCACCTTCTTTGAGCAGGTTTCATCTTAAGTTGATAAAGACGGAGATACCTTTGGCAATCAATACCAAAGGTTCATCTAATCAAAATGAGTGTATGAATGGTGTGTGTGTATGAGGGTTGGTGTAAGAGTGTTGGTAAGAGTTTTATTGTTTCTAGCTACAGGCTAGTAGAATTCTAACATTGTATATGTCAATTGTTGTTGTCAATTTTTGTTTTCTTTTCCCTTGGTTGTACTTACGTTTTTATTACGCATGTGTGTCCAGATTATATTTTGGTGTTTAATTCATCAATTGTGTTATAAACATATTTCAGTGATTAAATACTATTAATTAGTATGTCCGTAGTCGTTGCATTTCCTTCTACGGCTTTCAAAGGTTAAATCATCTGTCAGCATTTGCATTTTCTTTAGTTCTAAAGGTATTTGTAGTGCAGCATTCTCTAAGGGCCGAATCGATAGTTGCAATTTATGTGATCAGAAAGTGGCACCTTTCAGGGATTGGTTTAATGATTGCATCTTTACAGCTTGAAACTATATAAAAAACATGCAGACATTCATTTTAAAAAGCTTTAGTGAGATAATGCAGACAGTGATCACTGATCAACGTGAATATGCTTTTTTAATATTAATAAGTGCATTTGCACATGATTATTATTGATTTTTGCATTTAAAACTAATGATTGGTGTTTTGAACATGTGGTTTGTTGATCTTGAACCTTTAACCAAGCCAATAGACTTACCTTAAATATTTGTATGACCCTTTAGGAGGTCAAAGTTAATTACACAATTCCATCTATTATATTTTCCACCTGTCTAAAATACATAGTTAAAAATTAATGCGTAGTATTTAGTGTGTGTGCAATGAATGTACTTTTCCTTTTTGTAATGAACAAGCACTAACGGAACAATCCTTTATTGAATGTTTTTACAGCGTGCCAGTAAACGGTGATTAGTAACTCACACCACCACCCCTGAGTAGACATTGCACTGCTCTGCTTCGCTGCACATAGAGAGTCAAGCGCTACAATGGGGTTCTTGGTTCCCAGAAAGGGGAATTTGTGGACATATTACTTGTGCGGGCCTCACATCCGGCACAACTAATATCCCAATTTCCTACAGCCTTCCTTTGAAGTGCATACACAATTTATTGCCCAAGAGCTGCATGACGGGGTCCATACAGACCGTTCCCTGTAGATTTCCCTTGATCCTAGGCAGTACAGGAAACACAGGTCTCCATTCAGCACAGGGAAAGCAGACGGGGTGTGTTCCACAAAACCCCAATGATTTTACTTAGAAGAAATTCATTCTGGGAACGCAAGCTTTCCTGTCAGAGGCAAAGCAATTTAAGGAACACCCAAGAAAGATGAGCTAGCATTTTGTGTGTTTTAATCAGAAACTTCTCTAGAGTGTGCGCACACATATTCTAATCGATGTTACAGGAATGGCGTCAAACACAAATTGTTTTAATTACGTTCAAAGCACGATATCAGAACTCTGGAGACAAGATATACTGTTGCACAGTAAATAGCAGAAATGCCGAAAATAACAGATGCAAACAAGCTGAATAGTGCACAATAAAATAAAAAAAACTCAATACAATTGAGAGGACCTACTTGATAAAGGAGCTAACATTACTGTTGACTGATCAAATGCCTTTATAGAAGAAGGTTAACCTGGGATGAAGCCAAAGCAAAAATCTCTATACTTCTTTTAATATTTAATTTTTTGATTACATGAGGTTATCTATAGTAAAGATGTGCCCAGCTAGACCTAAAACAGGAGCAATGGAGAAGCGCAGAAGCAAGCTCTGATTTGGTATTCCAGAGCTCTGTTCCTAATGGGAGCCTGGGGGGCAGCCGAGCACCGCGAGGTCTGCCGCCCGGGCAGGTTGGGAGGGGGGAGAGGGGGGCGTGGCCGAACGGCCATTTTGTAAATAATTGGGCTACATTTGAAGGATAGCCCAAATGTAGCCCAAATCCAGGGGTAGTAGCCCAAGGGGTATATATACAAAACGCGCGATTCCCAGCCACCATTTTAGGCTTGGTGACCTGGTGGCTGGGTGCGCTAGTTAAAGTTTTTCTGGTGTATTATTAGGCGTGAGTAAGGAGTTTGACACGTACCTGGCGGCATGTCTTGCGGCGACTATCGCGTCCTGGAGGCTATTCGGTTGTTGAGCGAGGCGGGGAGGATGGACTTGCTGGTGCAGGAGGCCAATTGGACGAAGCGCCCGGCGAGGCGCGCGTCCGCGGGGGTGGCGGCCGCCGTCGCGGCTTGTTCGCCACCCGGGAGTCCGTTGAGGAGAGCGGTGAGTGACAGGGGCAGCGCATATGTCAGGAGCGCTGCCCCGGGGTCAGCGTGTGTGGAGGAGGGGAGCGAGACGGGACTGGAGTTGGGGAGGGGGCGGGGACGAGCGACGCGACGGGGGAAGGCTCCGGCCGCCTACCAGGCGAGGCCTAGATCGTACGCGGGCCGCTCCGGAAGCCGGGGAGCGTCCGTTTCCAGGGCGACGGCGAGAGGCTGCTCGGCGGAGGGCCTGACGATGACGCGGGGAGGATCGCGGAGCGCGCGGGGGCGGGGAGAACACGTGGAGGAGGACGAGGAGCTGGGGGAAGGTCCCGGGGGGAGCGCGCAGTGCGGGGGGATATCGGGGGCCGGGTCAGCGCGGAGGCGCGCGGCCCCCTGGTCGGAAGGCTCGGTATTGGGGAGTGTGGGGGGGCGGGGGGGGGCAGGCGGCTCGGGCACGGATCGACCGGTCAGCCAGACGGTGGGGGGTCAGGGGAGGGGGGGGAGCGCGGCTTTCAGTGGGGTGGCGATCGCGCTGGGCCATGTGGCGGCTGGGGGGGAAACGGGGAGGGGCGGGGGGGGGTTTGACGCGAGCACCTGGGAGAGGGGCAGGGGCGCGGGGGGGCGCACTGTCAGAGAGTGGGAGCAGGTAGGGGGGGCCCTGGAGGGGGAAGCAGCAGGGGGAGAATCCCCAGTGCTATTCGAGTCGGAGGGCAGTGAGAGGGACTGGGGAGGCCTGGATATCTTTGAGTCCTGGGCAGAGGGGTTGGCGGGGGTTGGGGGCGTCAGAGCGGGGGAGACGGCAGGGAGGGGGGAGGGGTGTGGGGGGGGTGGCGCGGTCGGAGGGGAGTCGAGCGGGCACGGGGTGAGATGGAGTGGACAGGGGGAGTGGAGCGACGGGGACGAGGGTGAGGGGGAGGACGACGACGGGGCGGATTTGAGCGCGGTGGGTAAGGCGTGGGTCGCGGAGTCGTCGGGGGCTGGCAAGCGGGGATGGGATGGCAGGAGGAAGGTAGGTAGGCCCAGCACACCAGACCATTCCTTTCCTTTGCAGGTAGCGGAGAGGCAGCGGGAACAGCGCGGGGTACCGGACTTGGCAGGGCTGGGAGCGGCCTGGCGACGCCAAGGAGAAGGGAGGGTGGAGCCTCGGGCGGCGTGCCCAGTACCGGCGAGGGATCCCGACGCGGCTGGCACAAGTAGGCCCGAGACGGGCTCGCCGGCCCCAACACCCACGGGGTTACTGCGCCCCGGGGGGCAGCGACGGAGGAGCACCGAAAGGAATGTTGTTTGTTTTCCTAAGCAGCAGGTGGCAGGTCCAGCGGGGAACGCTGGGGGTGCAGGACAGGAGGAATTGGACTATGAGGAGGAGAGTATGGAGGAAGGGGAGTTGCGTGAGGTGGGAGACGGTAGGGACGGGGGGCCGAGTAATGTTGTGACTAGTTTCTTACAGGTGTCACGACGCCAGGCGCAGCCCACGGGTCGGACATCACGGTGGGAAAGCAGCTCGGCTCCCAGGACTGGACGTCGGGATGAGCGACGGACGGAGACACTGGCGCCAGGTAATGCACATTTGCTCGGGCGGCCAAGGATGGTGTCGAGAGGAGTGGGGGGGGCGGGGGTGGAGGGGGGGGTTGGGGAACGACTGCGCAAAGGCGCGTATGTGGTTGATGTGGCTGTGGGCACGGACGGAGTAGGGCAGGGTGACAGCGGGCAGACCAAGAAGGAGGGGACAAGCGAGAAGGGGACAGGGGACGCAAAGGCAGAGGAGGCAAAACTGGAAAGTAAGGAATTGAAGGTAAAACGGTTACCATATATGGGAGTGACCAAGCCCTTGGGGGCGCACTTGATGTTGACAACGAAGGAACGGATTTGGAAAGGGGAATATGTGGAGATACTTAAACTCCTGCACAGAGAGGTCCGGGCGAAGGAGGGATCTAAGGAAGAGGAATTTGAGCTCGCAAAAAGGCCTAAGGTGCCGCTGACAATAGAAAACTGGACA
This sequence comes from Triturus cristatus, assembly GCF_964204655.1. Classification (NCBI taxonomy): domain Eukaryota; kingdom Metazoa; phylum Chordata; class Amphibia; order Caudata; family Salamandridae; genus Triturus; species Triturus cristatus. The sequence continues at coordinate 78,210,871 of NC_140583.1, forward strand.
GCGGCTTTTCTGATATATGCCAGCGTGTATTGCGAGAAGTTTCCGGAGAGGTCAGTGGCCATGTTTAAATACATGGACGTAATTAGGAAGGCACAGATTACAGGGGGCGGATATGCCTGGGCTCAGTATGATGAGGAATTCCGGGCGCGCATGGCATGGGATGCGGAGGCAAAATGGGGAGAGTTGGATACGGATCTCTGGCAGCATACCATGGGCCTGGCGGGGTCGGGAAAGACTATATTTACAGCCAGCGGGCTGCCGCTCGTGTACCAGCCCTTTCGAGGGGGTCCCACCCGCGGGGGGGTGGGGGGAGCTGGCAGAGGGACGACAGGAGATAAAGGGGCTTGCTGGGACTTTAACAAAGGACTATGCACGAGAGAATATTGTAAGTTTAGGCACGAATGCTCGAGCTGCGGCAAGCGCCATCCGCTGGTCAAGTGTTGGGGGACGCAAGGTCCGGGCCAGAGCGGGCAGCATTGGCAGGCGGGAGCCCCTAAGGCTGGAGCTCAGCAGCAGTCACAGCAGGGAGGAGGAGGGAGGGGGGCGAAGGGGGCTGGGGCGAAGGGCTCGTACTCCGGTTAGGGTAGAGCAGCTGGTGGGGGCGCTGGGGGCCTATCCGGACAGGGCGGCGGCGGAAACACTGAGATTGGGGTTTCAAGAGGGGTTCAGATTGGGGTACGAGGGGCCGAGGGTTCGGAGATGGGCAGATAATTTGCGATCAGCGAGGGAGCATCCGCAAGTAGTACAGGCAAAACTAGACAAGGAGGTACGGGAAGGCCGCATGGCGGGACCATTTTGCGAGTGGCCTCTGCCCAATTTGATTGTGTCACCCATTGGGGTGGTGCCTAAAAAGGAGGTGGGACAGTTTCGCCTCATTCAGCATTTGTCATGGCCAGAAGGTGGGTCGGTCAATGATTTTATTGCGGACAGCGCGGCCACTGTGTCATATTCATCGGTTGACGTGGCCATGGCACTGGTGGTGTCCGCGGGCGCAGCGGCACAGATGGCAAAGTGCGACATCAAGTCAGCTTTCCGGTTGCTGCCAGTGCATCCAGATGACTGGGATCTGTTAGGCATACAATTCGGCGGTCACTGGTATGTGGACAAGGCATTGCCGATGGGCTGCTCCATGTCCTGCGCACTCTTTGAATGCTTCAGCACGTTCCTACAATGGTTGTTTACGGAACGAACGGGTCACCAAGGTGTCACACATTATTTGGATGACTTTTTCTTTGTCGGCACCTCAGACTCCGCGGACTGCCAGCAGGGTCTGGACAGCTTCCATGAGATCATGGGGGACATGGGCGTGCCGCTGGCCCCGGAAAAAACGCAGGGCCCCAGTACGGCACTGGCATTCCTTGGTATTGAATTGGATTCGGTACGTATGGAGGCGCGCCTCCCGGAGGAAAAGAAACGGAACATGTTGAGTTTGCTGACCGAGGTGTTGGCACGACAGAAGGTGACGGTCAGGGACATACAGGTGTTGCTGGGACATCTCAATTTTGCTTGTAGGGTGGTCAGAGTAGGGCGGACTTTCTGCAGGCGACTGGGGCGCGCACTGGAGGGGCAGAGGCCTCCGCACCATCATGTGAGGTTGTCAGCAGGGGTGAGAGAGGACTTGCGCATGTGGCAGTTTTTCCTGCACCAGTTCAATGGGGTGCCTTTGATGAGGGAGGTGGACATGGTATGGGACGTACAGATTTTCTCGGATGCAGCGGGAAGCAAGGGATTTGGTCTGTATTGGCAGGGGAGATGGTGTGCGGAGCCCTGGCCCGAGGACTGGTTAGAGGGCGGCAGGAGCATCGCGTTTTTGGAATTCTTTCCCTTAGTGGTGGCAGTCACACTGTGGGGGGTTTTGTTAGCCCACAAAAAAGTCACGTTCAGGATCGACAACATGGCAGTGGTACAGGTGGTGAACAGGCAGTCGGCGAGGGATGCGCAGGTGCTTAAGCTGTTGCGGGTTTTTGTGCTGGGTTGTTTGAGGCATGATATTGCGTTTCGCGCGGTGCATGTGCCAGGAGTGGACAATGACATTGCGGATGCCTTGTCTCGTTCACAGTGGGGGAGATTCCGTGGGCTCGCCAAGGACGCGGACGGGAACCCGACCAGGATGCCAAGCCAACTCTGGGAAGTAGGCAATACCGGATGCTACAATTGGTTCTAGGTTCTTTGGCGCGGTCAACGAAAATAGCATACAGGGCGGCATGGGAGGAGTTTGTTCACTCAGGGGCGAGATGGCGGGCTTATGAGGCGGAGAGACGGGAGGACGTGGTGCAATTTATTCTGGATTTGGTGGAGAGGGGTTTGACAAGGGTGACGATAGTGGGCAAGTTGGCGGGGGTTGCGTTCATCGGCAAACTGTTGTGGGGTTATGCGCCATCCGCGGGGGAGCTGGGGACGCGGATTTTGGAAGGCTGGGCGCGGGAATGTGGGAGAGTGGCCAAAGTGCGGAGGCCTCTGTCATGGGAACTCTTAGGTAGGGTGATGGGGGTTCTGCCAGCGGTGTGCTGGGACGGTAGGGAGGCCTTGCTGTTCGCCACACTCATGTCTTGGATGTTTTTTGGGGCGTTTCGGGTATCAGAGCTGCTGGGGTCGAAAGCGGACCGGGGTTTGACCTGGGAGGAAGTATCATTTGGGGATCGGGTGGTGAGCATTTGGCTGCGAAAGGCAAAGACTGACCAGAAGAGTCGAGGGAAGTGGGTTACGTTGAGGAAAGGGCGATCCACGGGGGTGTGTCCGTTCCGCTGGGGTATGCGGTGGAGGGCGTGCGCTGGGGGTCTGGGGGGACTGGTCTTCTCCCATCAGCAGGGGCGAGGCGTTAAAGCTTCACAATTGCTGGCAGTACTGAGGAAAGCACTTAGGACGCTGGGGGTCGAGGAAAAGGGTTTTGGCACGCACTCGTTTCGCATCGGGGCAGCGTCGGAGGCGCATGCGAGGGGCTGGGACAGGGGCGAAATCATGAAGTTGGGAAGATGGTCTTCAAATTGCTACCAGCGTTATGTGCGCAGCGAGCCGGGGGGTGGGGGGCCACTGTAAAACAGGCAAAAGAGGGACTTTACACAGGACAGTGAAATTTTTCAGAGGTTGTGGTTAGGTTTTCATTCTTGTTTTTCTTTTCAGGTTCGGTTATGGGACCCCTGGCCCGAGCAATGTCTATCTGGATTGTGGGGCATTCGTTCGTGAGGAGGGCCCAATTGCAGGCGCAGGAGAGTTACTTTGGGGAACAGTTGGGTTTTAATAAAGACGTTTTCTCTGTGGGGTGGAGGGGTAGGGGGGGGATGCGTTGGAAGGAACTGGTGCCCGTGTTGAATGGGATCTTAAGGGCGGGTCGGTGCCCAGATGTATTGGTTCTTCATTTGGGGGAGAACGACATGGTAAGGGAGACTGGTTTGGCCCTAATGCGGGCGATGAAGAAGGATCTGGCTTTGATCAAAGAGAGCTGGGCGGGTTGTTCGATTGTGTGGACGGAGTTTGTCCCCCGGAGGAGTTGGAGGGGGGCGGTGAACCCAGGTGCGGTAGATAAGGCGCGACGGAAACTTAATACGGAGATGGTGAGGTTTTGTCGGCATTTGGGGATTGACCGCGTGGCACACGGGGACATTCGATACGATGCGCGGGAGATGTTCAGGGATGACGGGGTGCACTTGTCCAGGATGGGAATGGATCTGTATCTTTTGGAGTTGAGAGAAGTGTTGGCGCGTCTGTTGGGAGTTTATAGGCGTTAGGTCATGCGGGGTCGCGGGGCGTGGGGGGGCAGAAAAAGGGGAGGAAGAGGCGCAGTCGCCGACACTTCCCCCCTTTTCCTGGGTGGCGGGGTGGTTGACAGTTGGCCGGGATTGGCTAGAGTTTGTTGTTAGAGGTTTGGTAATGTGGGTCCAGGGACAGGTAAAGGGTAGACAGGTTGGATAAGTTTAGATTAGAGGTTGGTTAGTTACAGTTGCACTAAAGGCAGGTAGGGGTTACGGTCAGGGGAGTTTGGGAGTTGGGAAAGGTTACATGGTGTAGGATTGGGTTATATGTTGGTTATGGAATGTTATGTTGTATTTTGGGGGATGGGGGAAATGATGTGGGGATCGTAGGGGTGGGGGGAAAACACAAGGGGTCAGGAGGTTATTGTATAGCGAGGCGTTAGTTTTGTAAGGCAGTGGCCAAGGAGTTAAATTGTGATATGCACCTGTTTCAATAAAGCGGCCTTTTTCACACACAATAAAGGAGTTTGGTGTCGGCTTGGCCCCCTCTCCCCCCTTAATCTCCCAATGGGAGCCTGGGGGGCAGCCGAGCACCGCGAGGTCTGCCGCCCGGGCAGGTTGGGAGGGGGGAGAGGGGGGCGTGGCCGAACGGCCATTTTGTAAATAATTGGGCTACATTTGAAGGATAGCCCAAATGTAGCCCAAATCCAGGGGTAGTAGCCCAAGGGGTATATATACAAAACGCGCGATTCCCAGCCACCATTTTAGGCTTGGTGACCTGGTGGCTGGGTGCGCTAGTTAAAGTTTTTCCCCACCCACCCTCCCTATGGTTAGAGGGGTTTTAGGGGGACTGTTTCAAGGGGTTTTGGGTCTGCACTTTTGCGGGTTTTGGGGGCAGCATTTGTTGGAACAGGTACATAGGGGCTGTTGGATGTATTGTCGCTTGGAGCAGGTGCAAGCGGGGTGGTTGACAGTTGGCCGGGATTGGCTAGAGTTTGTTGTTAGAGGTTTGGTAATGTGGGTCCAGGGACAGGTAAAGGGTAGACAGGTTGGATAAGTTTAGATTAGAGGTTGGTTAGTTACAGTTGCACTAAAGGCAGGTAGGGGTTACGGTCAGGGGAGTTTGGGAGTTGGGAAAGGTTACATGGTGTAGGATTGGGTTATATGTTGGTTATGGAATGTTATGTTGTATTTTGGGGGATGGGGGAAATGATGTGGGGATCGTAGGGGTGGGGGGAAAACACAAGGGGTCAGGAGGTTATTGTATAGCGAGGCGTTAGTTTTGTAAGGCAGTGGCCAAGGAGTTAAATTGTGATATGCACCTGTTTCAATAAAGCGGCCTTTTTCACACACAATAAAGGAGTTTGGTGTCGGCTTGGCCCCCTCTCCCCCCTTAATCTCCCAATCTCGTCTCGATTCCTCAATCCAGGCCGGTGACGCCGGTGTCAGATGATTAAGAGCACACATCGGGTGCTTAATTAAAACTGATCCGAACTGCTTAGCAAGTCACAAGGCACGGCAGATCAGAGTCATTTTCAAATGCCAGAGCCGAGGCAGCGTGTGAAAGTGACGCGGCTGTAGCAGCGCTGCGCGCCGCGCGCCCGCCGCCTCCCGGCCGCGGAAGGATGGCACGCGCGAGCTGTTGTTGCCACTGCACGCCGCCAGCAGTCCTCCCACACCCGGACGAGACGACTCAGCCCTGCCGCTTGCTCATTTGAACAATAACAACTGATGCGGCAGCGCCAGCAGAGCTTGGCTGAGAAGCGTGCATCAGCCGAACATGTTTGTAAACAAAATGAGAGGACACCCGTGCCCCAGGCCAAGAAGAGCATCTTTTCCATCAGAAAATCTGCAGAGTGCCCTATTTTACTAGGACGTGCATCGTGTTTAAGGTTGTTGTAAAGGTTTGTAGTGGGGAAGGACAGGGCCGGATTGGCCACAGCGGGCACCGGGCAATCCTCCGGTGCGCCGCACGGGTGGGGGCCGCTTTTGTTACAGGGCCGTTTTTGCAGCATAGCTTCAAAATCGGCCCTGTAACAAAACCGGCAGAAAACCGGCCCTGGCAAAGAGCTTGGCCGCACCCCCACCCCCTGGGGAGGGGGGAGGGGGGGGGGGGAGGTTCGGGCCGAACACTTTGTCAGGGCCGGTTTTGGTTCCCAGTCGGGTCCTGGGGAAGAGACTGGTACATTCACTGCAGGAATCTGTGTCTCATTGCATGGCTGTGGTTTTGAATCGAGGCTCCACTCTGCCTTTCATCCTTATGAGGTCAACAAAAGAAGTAACTTACAGTGGATTAACATTATAAATGTGTTATTTACTGCTAAGATGCGCTAAGGGATGTATGACCATTTTACAAAATATACATAGGCCTAGATTTACTCAGCTTTCACGCAACAAAGTGCACGGTCGAAATTTGCTGTGCTAGATTGCAAGAAGCGGAGTAAACAGGGGCATATGCACTAGGAAGCTGTCAGAGCACGGCGCTGAGCCAAGAACGCCAACGCCTTATAAATATGCCCCACAATGTGTAAAGATCGACTCCACACACAGCGTAATTGCTTCTCCGTTTTTTGTAGTCGTATTCACCAACATACTTTAGTGGAGGACGGGGAAGTGGATCTCAGCATCTGATGATGCCACATGGATCATTGGCATTCTAGAACGCCAGCTGATTACATCACAATAACAGAGTTCTACTCTTGGTACTGTGCCCTACGGGGAACACTAACAGCGGATTACATCACAATAACAGAGTTCGACTCTTGGTACTGTGCCCTACGGGGAACACTAACAGCTGATTACATCACAATAAGAGAGTTCAAATCTTGGTACTGTGCCCTACGGGGAACACTAACAGCTGATTACATCACAATAAGAGAGTTCTACTCTTGGTACTGTGCCCTACGGGGAACACTAACAGTTGATTACATCACAATAACCGAGTTCTACTCTTGGTACTGTGCCCTATGGGGAACACTACAAGGGAAAGGATACCTCCCATCATCACCCATCTCCTCGCTTTATAAATGCAGAAGAAAATATATATATGTATTGCTTATGGAAACATTTTATTAAGCTATACAATTAATTAAAGGTTGTGCCTTCATAAGGAAGGATACATCACTCACTATCCCACATACCATATACAATTGCTATAAAAACTATATTCCCAACCCAAGGATAAAGGGTGCATCTTGAATTAAGCAAAACTTTAAACACATTCCCAATAGCGGACTGGGACATTAGAGAATATGAACATCCACGTGGAAAACTGTTGGCGATCACCTCTCTGTGCAGTGTTACAAAATGAAGTGCACTAAGCAGAGAATATGAGAGGTCCCCAAAAGGACGGTAGAGGTCAAAGTAGATAATACTAACTCTCTTATTATGGTCGTGTGGGCGAGCAGTTAGGCTTATCAGAGGGCAGTGTTAAGCATTTGTTGTTCTCAGAGATGCCATAAATGAGACACACATTCAAGAATAAATCGAATACCAATTTGTAAAAATAATATCAATTTTTATGTACTTTTCAAGACCATAAATGCTGTTGTAAGGTAAGTACTTTCAGAGTTATGCTTTTTCAAAGTTCAGAAAATATATCACTTCTATGCACAATTAGGCACCATAGGAAACAATAGGGAAAAAGCAGAAAATGCATAGAAGTTCAGGCACTGCTTTCACAAAGTACACCTTCTCATTTTAAGTCGATGTCGGACCCTGGTCTAAAGTTTGAGAAGGAGAAGTTTGGGAGCGTCCCGGTTCGGCTGGGAGCAGTGGTCCTGAAGTCTTGCAAGCTAGTGCGTAAATGCGACAGGTGCCACTTGCAAAAAGCACTGCACAGAGGGACTTACAGGTATGTTCGGTGGGTCAGTTTAGAGGAAGGAGGCCGCAAGGGGCTGGTACCACAGGAGCAGGGCTGGTTGATTGGTGCTGGGGCTGGTGGGGCCGGGTGCAAAGCGAACAGGTCAGCTTGGCGTCGTGCATCTTGAGGTCTTTATGGTCAGGAGCAGGCAACTTGGAGAGGTGATCTCAGGACAGCTGGGTCACTCAGGAAGTGTGTCTCAGGTGTCTCAACGTCCCTTGATGTCCATTGACTGGTTTGCTACTGGTGTTACAGGAGTCCAGTGTCGATTCTTCTTGGTTTTTACCATTGGGGATCTGTACCCTGGGTATTGGTACACCACGGCTCTGGTAGGCCCTGGTGCCTATAAACTTGGTGGGAAGGCAGATCTGACCCTCTGGAGCTGTTGTACCTCTGTTTACTTTGGTATTGCGTCGAGGGCGTCAGGAAGCAGCAAGTCAACAAACCAGATTTCACGGTATCGGTGCAGAGGATTGGTACCTTCACTCTAAGGAAGCTTCACAGGAACCTCTTGAAGGCTTGAGGTCCTCTGGGGTTCTTTCACATTTCAGGACGACAAAGCAGCAGCAATTGTCGAGTCTTAGGAGCAACAGGAAGGGTTTGACGCCTTTTTCTTCAGCTGCAAGGCTTCAGATCGCGAACAGAAGATCTTATTTGTTCTGCTCTTCTTCTGTCAATCAAGTATGATTTTCAGGTCTCGGGGTTCCACCTCAATACTGAATTCAGGGGTGTTACAAGGGGAGACAGGTATTAGCCAATGGGCTACTTACCTTTAGGGTGTCTACACCCTCTAGTGACCACTTCCTGTATGAAGGGATACTACCCTATCCCTGATTGGAGGTTTCTCTACCATTAGAAGATGGTGGAATTTCAGGAGAGGGGTTCACATCGCCTCCTCCACCCTAGTGGTGGTGTTGGGTAATGGGGACACTCCTCCTCATGTAACTCATTTTGCTGCCTTTCTTCCTGCCAAAAGTGGAGCGGGAAAGGGGGCTATCTGGAGGTTCCTGCGTTGGATTTCAAAGGTGGCATTGCCTTTAAAGTTTCTCGCCCAGGAAGGCCATCCTGTCCTGGAGGAGGTGTGAAGCACCTCCGCCCAGAGCAGCCTTTGTTTCTGTCCTCTGAGAGTGCTGTCTCTCACCCCATGAGGTCAGGAACATGTCTGGTGTTGGCATGCTGGTGAAAAACGAGTCAGTAAACCTGTGCTTGGTAGGTTTTCAGTGGACCCTCTAAAATGGTCTCCTGTGTGAATTTATTTATAAAGCAATCACTGACATCAGTGAAGATGTTATGAGGAAATTACGCTGACACGAAGGATGAACAGAAGAAGTGGCTTCAGTACAAGACAAAGGTAAGAGCGGACTTACCTGCCCGAGTCACCAACTGCTAATCCCAAGACCTGCCGTTCCAACCACTCTAGAACCCCGCAATCACTTCTCAAACCACAACAATGGACAAAGCAAGTTGTGCACTAGGCACAAAGAGCACAAGCTCAACATAACAAATCGCCTTCCATTCCAGAAAAATACAAGCTTTGAACATAAACAAGAAAATAATTTATGATTCTAAATGAAGAAAAAACTGAAGAGCAAGAAAAAGGAAGAAAAACAGAAAAGAAAACATCAAGAAAGAAAACAAGGAAAGTAATAACAAACAAGAGATGGATAAATGTAGCAAAATACAGTGCCGGAAGAGTTAAACAACACCTAAATATGAATGCTATTCACTCCCAGATGATGAACAAATCACTGACATAAAAAATCTTTTAAATGTACAGGTGGATTATTATTATTATTATTTATTTTTATAGAGCGCGTAGTCACCCGTAAGTATCCCAGCGCTAAAATTGCGATCTCTTACACTCATCGCACCTCTGGACCTACACTGATCTTCCAACAGTGGTGCCTTCCGTGGAAACCAAGGATGTTTAAACTTCTCTAACCTTACCTTCTAAAGAGCAGAAGTCAAACACACTATCTTTCATCAACATGCAACCACTACACTTCTCCTCTCTCTTCACTACACACTCTCCACCTCCCTGATACGAAGCAATTCTACATTGATTCCATCATTCACCATTCTCTAAGACCACAAGACCACAAACGTATACGTGAGCACCACCTTATACGTTAAACTTTGACAGACCTCTCATCACGCGTCCAGTGCGAATCTTCACCCAATCACCTTCAATGACTACACCATTGGGATTCAAATCCTTACTCAAATCAGTTACTTGTGCACCACCTCTAGCTACTCACTCATTCATCCAAGAGGGTATCATTTTGGTACCTGTAACCCTACCTCTCATCAGCTAACAAAGCGATTTAGTTGTTGCTTCTTGTTCCGTAGTGCGATAAGCCTAGACCAAATCTTGCACTGCTCTTTTGATATCCTAACCTGCCACATCAGCCATTTGAATCACACCTTTCACCTTTCTGTTGGCCCTTTCTACAATGCCCTTTCCTTGTGGATTGTAAAATGCAGTGCAATAAGGAGTAATACCGTTAGATTGAGTAAACATTCCATGTCCTGAGAAACCAATTGTGTACCATTGCCTTTGATAAGTATAGATGGTGTCCCTTCTTCTAAGAATTGTTTTTGTAGCGCTGCAATATTGCCTTCTGTGGTGATTTCTCTTATGAATACTACACACAACCACCTGAAATACACATCTGCAGCCACTGAAGCAGACTTGCAATCACTGTTTAACTCAGACATGGGCCGGATAAAGTCGATACAAACACTGCCAATGCTTGCCTGGATTGGTGATATGTCCCATGCAGACTGCTTACCCATCCTGAGTCTCTTCTCTCCTTGTTTGAAAACACTACATTTCACCACCCACGCAATGACCTGATAATCTGTACCTGGCCACCAGAATTGTGCTTTGAGGCGGTTGTGTGTCAAACCCTGTCCTAGTTGCCCTTCATGCACCATACTTATAATTTTCATTCTCAATCCCAAAGGAGGCATGAACCTATCACCTCTCGTCAATTACCTTCACACCTCACGCGGTCAGCTCATCTATGATTTTGGTAAAAGGCTATACAACATACTCTCCTGCTTCCAGCATTCACATGACTTCAATGAGAGTGTTATCTTTCTCCATTTCTTTGCACCATTCTTTCATGGAAAAAGCACCGGCCACCTCCAGTACAATATCCTGTTTCGAGGCAACCGGTTCATCATGTTTTCCATTCAACTCAACAGAACAATCCATCAACTTCCAATCAACGGATAATCAGGACAATCTATCTTTTTATTACACCACCCTTGTATGTATTCTAGAATGCAATGATATTCCTGAAGTCTGCCCGCCAGTCTGGCTAATCTTACTGACCCCTTGCCAGCACTGCCAAGTAAAAGACATTTATTCAGGGATTTGTTGGGGCCTCTCTCTCGATGACCGAGTAGTTCCTCTCAGCACTGGTCAATGTTCTAGAAGCGAAACAGTTTCCTCACCACCTGAATGTTTCTGAGGAAGGACCGCCCCATTTTCTATTGCACTCACACCCCCAGTTATGACAGGGGGTGTGAGTGCAATAGGAAATGAGACCAATATCAAAAGGAACTAAAATACATGCTTGGCAAATTTCATTCTTAATAGGATTAAAACATTCTTCTTGTTCTGGTTTTCAAACAAAGTTTTGACCCTTCCTCAACAATACCCTGAGCCCTTCTGTTTTGTCTTCAAACCTCTGCACAAACAAAGAATAATACTCTATGAGACCCATAGTGGATCTCAATTGATCTTTGTCTGTAGATCTTGGAGCAAGTTAAATAGCTTTCAACAAGTTTTCTTTATGCTTTACACCATCACCCGACAGTTTGTACACTAGATATTCCACCGTTTCTGACAAAAATAAACACGTCATTTCGCAATGTAATTCCAACATCTGCAATTCCCTGCAAGGCCTGTTTCAAAACAGTGTTATGTTCTTGTACTGGTTTTCCAAAAATTAATATATCATCTTGGAAGTAAAGAATGTTGTCCATCCCTTGAAACAGTTCTGTCATTCTGCGTTGAAATATGCTCGCCGCTGATGAGAGACCGAAAGTAATGCGTGTGAACTGAATGGTTCCCTCCAAGGTAATAAATGTAGTGAGCGGCTTTGAGTCTCAATGAAGCTTCATCTGATGGTAAGCATTTTTAAGATTGAACTTAGAAATACCTCCCCCTTCAACATTAGCACCAATTTATTAATATTTGGCAGGTGATAAGTGTCTGCCACAATGTTTTGGTTCAAGAACCTCAAGACTACACAGACCCTCAAACGGCCATCAGATTTGCGTGTTATAACTACTGGTGAACCCAATTTGAGGCTTCCACAGGCTCTATGATTCCTTCATGCAACATTTCCTTTATTTTCTCTTTCACACCTTCTCTGACAATAATAGGAACCCTCCTTAGCTTATGTTGAGTAGGAAAACTCCCTTCTTGAGTATGATTTGTGAACATATCCTTTTAGCATGCCCAGTTTTTCATCAAATACCGGTCTCATAGAATCTAAAATGTCAGGAACAGACTCTTCCTCCACCACCATTACTTGTGTGGGTGCCCTAGGGTCAACAATTATGTGTTCTTTGTATTGATGTACCGATCCTAAAATTGCGGGACCTTGTTTATATAAATAAACTTTTACTAGAATGGTCCTACCCCAAATCCTATTTCACATTCCATAAACCCCACAATGTCAATTGTTTCCCCTTGGTAAACCAGCAGGTTAAATGTCCTTGGGTTTCAATAGTGTTCTACCCCACAATTGTACAAATAAGGCTTTGGGTACAATGGTGTACATTGATCCTGTATCAACCATAAGATGCACTGCACAACCATTGACTTTAAAAATGTTTTTAAGTCTATTCCTCTATTGACACTCAGTATTCATGTCATCTCCACTCGGTGCTTAATATTCTTTCGGAAATCTGAACTGACTCAGTGTATGCTTCAGTGATGCATGCGACTTTCCCACGACGTACCATCCTACACACCTTTGCAAACTGTCCTAAACGACCACACCTTTTACACTCTCTGTTATTAACAAAGCAAAACTTAGAATCAGAAGAATGGCTCATACTGCCACAATGATTGCAACTCTTGGGCTGTGTAGAAGAAGCTAATATTTTCCCTTTGGAGGTTGTAGGTATTACAGCAGGAAAAGTATCATGAGTCGACCGACATACAGCTCCAACTTCAGAAACCTCTGCTCTCTGATCCTTTTTCTTAAGATCTTTCATACACAAATCTGATTGTTCTAAAACTTTGACAATCTCTATGGCATCATTCAAAGTTGGGTTCTTGGCTGCCCATAATCTCTCTTGAATTGTTTTATTGTGACACTGAAAAGTTGGTTGGTCCCTAATGAGCTCATCCGTCATCACGCCAAAACAACATTTGGTGGATAACCTAGCGAGAAATTATTCTACGCTTTCTTCTGCATTTGGATGTTGGGTATGGTACTTATATCTAGTCATGACTAAGTTCTCTTCTTTAGCATAACGACCCTCTTATCTGCGTCTAGCTTCCTTACACACATCCTAGATGGGCTGACATAAAACCTTAACTGCTGGAGGAAGAAATGCCTTTAAGGTGTGCACATCACTGCTGTGAGTGTATGCACAATTTTGTTACTTTCTCAAGGTGTGCACATCACTACTGCATTAAGCACTTGTGAAAGTGAACTGCAAGGTGTGCCAGTCACCATGCCTCGATGCGGTTGCAGATAACGAGATGTGAGCTGTGGTAGGGATCAGCATAGCCTTACTTCCAGGCCGCTGAAGCGCTGTGACTCCAAGATGGCCAACAGTCATGCACGTCACGCGTTGCGCGTCATGTTCATGTTGAAACACAAGAACCGCATCTAGCGCCGCATCCCGATATAGTCATTGTTTTGATATTGTTGTTCTAGCTGACTCAATAGGCTGCAACCGACTGCTCCTCTGATGATGGAATCACTCCTCTCAATGTCAGGGTAGAAGAGAATAAGCTCAGTGATCTTCCTCACGCAGAGACAGATTAAATTAATTCCACTCCATACAGCAATACTCGAGTTCTACCGTTGCTGGGCTTTCCCAAGTACCGCTCAATATCTCCTATGGCTGCTGTATCATACAACAAGTCACACTCACTGAAAGCATTTCTGGACTCTTCACAGGCTGGCCAGCCAATTGTCGCTAGCATTGTTGTGAAGAAATGACGCTGACATGAAGGATGAAGAGAAGAAATGGCTTTAATACAAGACACAATTAAGAGCATACTTCCCCGGGCTGGCCAGTCACCAACTGCCAATCCCAAGACCTCCCGTTCCAACCACTCGAGAACTCCGCAATCACAGGGTTCTTCTTAAGCCAAAACAATGGACATAGCAAGTTGTGCACTAGGCACAAAGAGAGCAAGCTCTACATAACAGAAGATTTATTAAGACAAGATGTATGGTACCAAATATCTCAGCAATCAGTGAAGCCAACATGGATCTAGGAAACTAGTGTTGACAAGTATCCATCACTTATACTCTTTATGGCTTCCCTATTCACTTACAGCATCCCAGATTAGACAGGACGTTATAGGAGCATATCTGCTCATACATGTGTGCTCACACATAGGATATAGTGCAACCTGCCTTAAGGCTAAAGTCCTGCAGTAGGGACGATTAGCCTATATCTTATGCAGTGAATGGAAGGAATGGTACTCAGGGCTGTGTGCCATGTCGACTCTTTGGATTTTCCTGCACCAAGATACACAACTTACAATGGCATAGGGCCTAGCCTTGGTGAAGGGTCCCTGGGGTGGCACAATCAGTGCTGCAGCACCACAAGACCCTCTTCAGCACCCATGCCCTGGGTACTGGGATACCATTTGTTAGGGACATGCAGGGGCCACTGAAATTGTGCCGATAAGGTTTTGGGGAAAGAGAACTGGCACTGGGGAGCTGGTTAGCAGGGGGCACAGTGCACTTACAGTTCAAAGTGACATAACACATCAAGCAAACATTGGTGGCTAACCATGTCAAAAGAGACAATTTCTTACAAGACCCCCTTCCAAACGAAAGAGGATGAGACTAACCTTTCCCCAGTGAGTCTTTATCGTCTAAAAGGAAGAACCTGGAATGTCCATCTGCATTGGCATGGGGAGTCCCAGGTCTGTGTTTCACTTCTAAGTCCATTCCCTGTAGGGATATGGACGACCTGAACAGGTTGGGATGTTCATCTTTCATCTGTATTAACCATCTGAGAGGCCTGTGGTCTGTTTGAACAAAGAGCCAAACAGGTACGGCCTCTGCTTCTTCAGGGACCAGACCATAGCAAAGACTCCCCTCTCAATGGAACATGCTGGTCCCTTGGGAGAAGCCGTCTACTGATGAAAGTCACAAGCTAGTCTTGACCCTGGTCATTTATCTCGGAATTCTCCTATCCCATGTTCAGTGGCATCTGTCTGCACAATAAATAGCTTTGCATTATCTGGAGCTTTCAGGACATGTGTTTCTCGTAGCCTCCTTGAATTTTTGCCTCATAACTCATGGTGTTTTTAGTTTCTGTCACTTATAACTTGACATGTGGCGTGTTTTCTCGTTGCCTCCTCAAATCATTGCCTCAAGGCAACGATTCGAGAAGGGTACAAGAACACACGTCGCACGTCAAGTTATAAGTGACAGAAACAAAAAATACCATGAGTTATTGACAGAGAGAAAAAAATAATGAAAACTTGAAATGAAAGTAGACATAAATGCCCTGATGAAGCCCCAATAAGGGATGAAACGTGTTGGCTGGGTCTGACAAAATGATGTTAAGGAATTAGATGTTTTATAAAAAGAACATTATATGAATGCCAATGTTTTCACGCTTATTTGAGAAAGAAAAGAAGTTCACATATAGAAATTGAGTTCAGAAAGAGTGATTACAGCTACAAGCACTGACAGTTGAATGTTCATATATGAGCAAGGAGATATTGTTGCCCTCCTATAAATGAAAAAAGACTTTGCTACGGAATGAGTTCTATCAGCAGTCAGAACTCTAGGAGTGGGCCCATGATATAATAAATGTGGGATTCTGACCTGTGTTGTCCAAGGAACACTACTGCTGCTTTTTGGATCTAGGTCCTTCAAGGCAGATACTGGTCTGAGGACAACTGCTACTCAGTCGCTATGCTGAGCTGGCACCATTGTCTCTCAGGGCATCCACCCTAACCCCAATAATAATAGAATGCTGTCTGTATTTGTGCATATTAGTGGGCCAGACAGCTAAGGTTCCTAAATTCACATCCCCTACAAGAGTTACCTAAATGAGTTCTCTGACATGGTCAGGGCTCAACTGAGATCCCATTTGGATACTGGCCACTGCCTTTACTGCAGGTGGACTAGATGCATTGTGTTTGTTTTTACAGCCAGGGTCTCCAGTTCAGTATCCAAGTGCCTTACAGCCATGACCACAAGCGTTTTTGGGATCCCAGTTCTTACCCTGGTACCATCCCTTGGACTGTGATGAGTATTGGTCACCCTCGTTTGACCCAGTGGTCTGATTTCTTCCTAAACTCCACAGAAGAAAGTGGACCTAGGTTTACCAGAGGCTGATGTAACTTCTCATTGTAATGATTACTCATAATGATTAAATTGTAAAGCCCATTGTTTTTACTGAAAGTCTACAAATTCTACCCCAGACTCTGGGGTTTTCGAGTCTCCCGAATCTCTTCAGTGGTGAGTCCACAGCCCTCAATCAGGATAACCTTCATGAGGTCATAAGACTCAGCATCTTTTTCAGGTAATGTCAGGAGTCTATCCCTGAGAAAAGTTCCCTCAAGGGAGGAGCCCAATTTGGTCTAGCTACTTTCCTTCCAATGCAGGCTCTCTCAAATGCAGCAAGCATCTCCTTCTGAACAGTGAGGGACAATCCCTTAAGGATTTTTGAGTCATAGGAAGAGCTAAACTAATTAATTATATGCTGCCACAAGAGGTAGGTCCTAGGCCCATCTCTTTCATTTGCCTTTCTAGATCCAGGAGCCTCTAAATTCAGTCTCTTGGTCAATCTTTCCAGCATGAGGTCCTCATCTGAGGGGGTCTCAGCTATGCTTGAGGGGACTGACTCATGACCTTCCTCAACACCATCTTCATTGGTATATCTCCATCCTCAGACTGGGCTATCAGTTCTGGGTGATCTCTCTCAAACTGAGCTATCAGTTCTCTGAGATATTCCTTTTTAGGACATTTGCCTGGTTTGATTCCATAGCTCTTAGAAAGGCTTCTCAGGTCCATGTAAGGGTTCAGGATGAGCTCTTGAACATGGCTATCGGAATCAGGTATTAATTTACTAAAGTTGGGACCTTTTTAAGAAGCTACAAAACATAACTATCACAGAATACATTGTGCTAAATAAAGCACAGCGGTTTACATTTCAAACCACTTGCTTTCAGGGACGTAACCAAGGCCCTAGCAGTTAATTTCTTTGAACAAGCAATGATTCAAACAATTCTAAAAATATCCCCCCACACAGCCATACAAGGTTGTTACTATCATTTTAATCAAAGTATATAGTGACACCTCCAAAAATCTACACTTAGGGGCCCAGAATACGACAGTCGGGAAGCCACTAGCTTGGCGGCATTTACTCAGCTGCAATGGCGGTGGGGTGGTCGGACTGCCAAACTCGTAATCGGACCCTTAGTGTAGAATACTCCACACTCCGTCACAGAGGTAGCCAACGACTTTAACTTACTGACAGAAAACACTTTCTACGAACAAAATGAAGACACACTTAGTCCCCTAATGGATTATTTCAAAGACACTTGGGTTGGCAGACAAGATCGATCAGTACAAAGGCACCAAGCCGTATTCCAGATATCATGGTGGAATGTCTTTGACAGCACCTTGGCACAGGAAGCCAAAACAAACAATGCAGTGGAAGGATGGCACAATGCCTTCCAATCCACAGTAGGCAGAACTCAACATACATTATGCAAATTTATTACAGTATAAAAAAGAGCAAAGCTACCAAGAATTAAGACTAAAGCAATCTGTTACCCATTTTTGTCCTAAATTTAGCAAATAAACTAAAAGAATGTACAACATGCTACAATTTAAAGTCAAACTGTTCATAAATAACAAAGGACTACATTACTTAGAAATGATAGCCAAAAGAAAATTATAAATTAAATATCAAACTACCAAGAACCTGAAAACTATAACAAACTCTAAACCAACAAACCAAAAAGTTTTTTTTAAATGATAATATGAATATTTTATTACTTCACTGAAATAATTATGTAAAATCACAAAATTAAACACTGGTTTCCCCAAATGCGATGCAGTGCACGCAACGAAATTCGTTTTATTAATTTATATGTTAACTTACCTGTAAACCTCCGTAACCCATAGTTTACTACCCCCCACCCTGCCCCTCCCCCTCCACACGTCACCGCCCTGCAGGTACTCCTACTACCGACCGCAGCTGGTTATATATATTATCTACTGGCGGTCGCCAGTGGATAGTTATAGTTAGGACCTATTTTCCATAAGAAATCCGCAACATTCTATTCCCAATAAGTCTGGCGCCGATTGACAAATCTTCGCAAAATATTCTAAACTTTTGGCCAGCTCCGCTCCGCTCCTACCCTGAAAGTTTCGTGGTGATTCGTCAAGCGGGGGCCGAGAAAAAAGGGGGGTCCCAAAACGCGTTTTCCCCATGCAATTTCCCATAGGATCTGTTGTCGCAGCTACAGCCCGAACTGCTGAACGGAATTACACCAAATTTGGCAAAGAGGTAGTCCTCAGTTCAGACTCGTGCCTTTTGCATAAATGGTGTGAATCTGTTCAGTAGTTTCTGAGAAAATTAGGGTAAAAAAGTTAGTGATATCTATGGCCGGGGAGGATCCGCGCACTCTACCAACACCGTAAGCGCCCCGAACCGAGCGCGCACCCTGACAATCACGCACTGAATGCTAATTGGCTGTCGAGTGTCTGTCTACATTCGAAACCAGGAACTGTTGGCGGCCATTTTCTGCCTCGGTAGAAGCGAGGCTGAAGAAGCAAGGGAAATAAGTGTGTAAAACATGTAAAGGGGGCAGAGTGGAAATACTCTGACCCTCTAGATCTGCTTAGGGGGTCCCAGAAGGACCCCCTGGGGCCCCCTTTTTTAAAAAAAACCGCCAAAATGCGCGCAGGCTGCGCGCATCCTATCGCGTTGGGTGCACGGATTCTCTCGCGTTGGGTGAGCGGTTCCTAACACATTGGGTGCGCGGATTCAAGGGAAAAAAAATTGACATTTTTGGGAGATAAACATCAAGCTTAAGTGTTTTGTTCTTGAATGGCTCTAAAAAGAGCCGTTGTGTTCATTGAGTGTTTTTGGTACTTATAAGTAAGTACCTATACAGAGTCTAAAGTTGTTGAGGAAGACTCTGTTTCCTTCATCAGTAAAGTGTACTCCATCTCTCCTATACATCTCTTGCATATGAAAGCGCAGATTGTTATTGAAAATGGACCCCATTCTATAGTCTCAGAGAAAAGCAGAAACAGATTTATTCACATGTTTCCTAGCTTTCTCAATTTGTGGACAAAAATGATCGGACCAGTTCCATTTCTGCCTTTGGCATATGTTAGAATACACAAAGGCAGTTTTGGGGAAAAGTGAAATCAGTCCTGCAAAGGTGTCCTTCATAAGCATTTCCAGATCTACCCCAGACAAAGTGCCTAGGTCATTGCCACCACAGTGCACTATTATGAGGTCAGGGTGTTGGATATGCATGAAGGATTTCACCAATGGCATCAATTGGTGCCACTTTAACCCTCTCTGTCCAATCCATTTAATGTCTACACTCTAAGCATTTTGAAAGGAGGTCTGGATGCACTCAGATGGTCTCTGTAAATGAAATGGCAGTTTGGAAAGTAAGATTTTTCTAAAATGGTGACTAAGATGCAGTTTTGAAAAAAGACAAGAAATCATTGGTTGTTTGACAACCTTCTACACTGAAAGGTAGGGTGCATATTTCTGTTTTTTAAACGCATGATTCTTATTGGTTGACAAAAAACGATTGTAAGGAACATTATATATGATAAGCTGATATGTTGAAAAGTCAAGCACACTTGCTGTCTTGATTAGCAACATTGTGTGCTGAACTTATGACCTGTGTGCTCAGTACAGTGTTCCATGACCTGTTTCTATGGTAACAGGCAGAAGGCAGATTGGGGGAAGGGTTCAAATTTATGTCATTTGGAAAGGGTTGAAATGTTTAACCAATAGAAATGTGTGTTTGGTTTTGAATTTATGTGGGAAGGAATGTGATTTGATGTTTACATGTATATGTGGGGAAAATGAGAGGGAAACTTTGCCATTCTTTGGTTTTGTTGACAGGTGCACAGTGCAGAGATTCTGTATAAGAACATCTGGTGTGTGACTGATATACTTCTTAATCTACAAAACTACTTGAAAGATGAGTTATTTATTTGAGAAGAGGTCTTTTGTGATAAGCATTTGTGTTATTCATGTGTTTGCAGGGAGATAACTGTGCTGTTTTTATATTTTGGTACAATTAGAAATCAGTGATTGTTTATGAATTTGTGAAAAGAGTTATGTTTCTACACTAAAATGTAGTACTCCTTCTAGATGAAGAAATGTGTTTTGGTATAGTGCAAGGCATAGTGTTGTTTGTCTAGAATCCCACAGTGAGTCTGTGTGCATTTGGGAGTCACTGTGAGAGAAGCATTTGGTAACCTCATGTATTTGCTGACAGATAACTGTTTTAAAACCTGTCTTGTTGTCAAGTTTTAGTAGTATTAGAAGGCAGTTTTTGCTTATGCTTTGATTAAATGAGCCAGGCTTTGACACTAAAGTGCAGTTCTGAAATATGTAGCTTGTGTGCAGGCCCCTTACCCCTTCCACAGTAGTGAATGAGTTTTGGTAAACTCCAAGGGATAGTGGTGCTTGTCTACAATCACACTGTGAGTCTGTGTGCATTTGGGAACCACTGTGAGAGAAGCATTTGGTAACATCATGTATTTGCTGACAGATAACTGTTTTAAAACCTGTCATGTTGTCAAGTTTTAGTAGCAATAGAAGCCAGTCTTTGCTTATGCATTGATAAAATGAGTCATGCTTTGACACTAATGTGCTTTACTTTAATATGTAGATTGTGTGTAGTCCCCTTACCCCTTGCACATTAGTGAATGAGTTTTGGTAAACTGGTAGGGATAGTGTTGCTTGTCTAGAATCACACTGTGAGTCTGTGTGCATTTGTGTAAACACTGTGAGAGAAGCATTTGATTACTTAATTTATTTGAATATGCATAACTGCTTAAAAAATTTCCTGTTCTCAAGTTTAGGTAGAATTAAAAGGTAGTCATTCCTTATGTATTCACCGAGGAACTGTCCTTGCAATACTGTAAACATTCAGTTAATATTCAAGTAGTAATGGAGTGAGGCAGGCCTTTGCACATGCATTGATTCAAATGCTTATCTACTATGCATGCAGTTCTCTAACCATCTACATAGTTCTCTTTCACACCTTTAATTTCACAGTCAGTATCCATTCACTTCAAGCAAACACCCTGTCACGCCCCATGTACTCCTCTAGTGACCCATTCAGCACCATGTACTAATCCATTCACTGTGCAAAAACCCAAACACTTATAAATTCTCCCAGGCACTCGCCTTGCAGTACTTTAATCATTCAGTCAGTGTCTAAGTACTCATGGTGTGAGCCAGGCCTTTCAACATGGACTGCTTTAAACCCTATACAGTATGCAGACAGGCTTCTAGTCACCTACACACTTGTCTTTCACTTCTTTAATTAACTAGTCAGTATCTATATATGTCAATAAACATCTTGTCAGTCATCTTGCACTCATCCAGTGACTGATTCAGTACCATGTACTATTCTCTTCACTGCGCCAGAACTGAAAATTTAAAAGTTTTACCCAGGCACTGTCCTAGCAGTAGTCTAATGATTTAGTCAGTTTCCAAGTACTCATGTTGTGAACCATGATTACCACATAGACTGCTTCAAATGTCTGTGCAGTATGCATGCAGTCTTCTAACATACTATACACTTGTCTTTAACAGCTTCAATTCCCCAGTCAGTATCCATGTACTTCCAGCAAACATTCTGCCACTCCCCTTGCACTGTTCCAGTGACCCATTCAGCACCATGTAGTAATGCATTCACTGCGCCAAAACTGAAACACTTATAAATTCATCCAGGCACTCTTCTTGCAATAGTATAATCATTCAGTCAGTACCCAAGTACTAATGGAGTGAGACAGGCCTTTGCACATAGATTGATTCAAACGTGTTTCCACTATGCATGGAGGCCTCTAAGTACCAACACAATTGTCTTTCAGACCTTCAATTTCCCAGTCATTATCTATAAACTCCAATAAACACTCTGTCACTTCAATTGCACACATCCACTGACTCACATGGCACTAAGTACTAATCTATTCACTGCACCAAAACCAAAAAACTTAAAAAGATTCACCCAGTCACTCTTTTTGTAGTACTGTAATGATTCAGTCAGTACTCAGGTAGTTTTGCAGTGATCCAAGTGTTACTCTATGGACTGTTTTAAACGTCTATCTACTATGCATGTAGGTCTCTAGCCACCTACATACTTGTCTTTCACACCTTCAATATTACAGACAGTATTCATACAGTTCCCACAAACACTCTGTCACTCTCCTTATACTTCTCCAGTGACCCATTCAGCACCATGTACTAATCCATTCACTGTGCCAAATTCTAAACACTTATAAATTCACCCAGGCACTCTCCTTGCAGTACTCTAATCATTCAGTCAGTACCCAAGTACTCATGCATGCTGTCCTCTAACCATCTACACACTTCTCTTTCACACCTTCAATTCCCCAGTCAGTATAGATACACTCCAGCAAATACCTTATCACTCCCCTTGCACTCCTCCAGTGACCCATTCAGCACCATGTGCTAATGTATTTACTGCACCAAAAGCCAACCACTTATACATTCACCCAGGAACTCTCCTTGCAGTACTCTAATCATTCTGTCAGTACCCAAGTATTCATGCATTGAGTTAGGCCTTAGCACATGGACTGCTTCAAACCCCTATCCACTATACATGCAGTCCTGTAACCACCTATACACTTCTCTTTCATAACTTCAATTCCCTAGTCAGTATCCATACACTCCAGCAAACACCCTGTCACTCCCTTTGCACTCCTCTAGTGACCCATTCAGTACCAAGTACTAATCCATTCACTGCGCCACAAGCCAACCACTTATAAATTCACCCAGGCACTCTCCTTGCAGTACTCTAATCATTCAGTCAGTACCCAAGTACTCATGCAGTGTGCCAGGCCTTAGCACATGGACTGCTTCAAACGCCTATCCACTATGCATGCAGTCCTCTAACCACCTACACACTTGTCTTTCACACCTTCAATTCCCCAGTCAGTATTCATACACTTCTAGCAAACACCCTGTCACTCACCCAGTGTGTTTCCTTATAGTACTGTAATCATTCAGTCAGTTAGCATGTAGTCTTTTAGTGAGGTAGGCTTTAGGGCATGAACTGCTTCAAAGTAGTATGCACTATGCATGTAGTGTTTTAACCATTGTCACACTTGTGCTTCAGGGCTATAGTTTCTTAGTCAGTTTTTATATAAAATGTGTTTCTACAGTAATAGAATAGTATCAATTTGAAAGTTATTGATATACATTTATTTGTGATTCTTTTTTACAGATACTGTTTTTCAACGTTAAAATAGAGAAATCATGCCAGAAAAAAAAGAAAAAGAAAAGAACAGAGACAGGAGGATTACTTGAAGAAACATCAACCACAAGTATTGAATGTACAAGATAATGTGGCTAAAAGGAAAACATCTTCTGGTAAGATCACAAAGCAATTTATTAAAAATGTTTGTAGGACCAAACAGAATGTACATAATGCTGGAACTACTGAGAATGCTTCAACTAAGAAAAAAATTCAAAATAAGAGGAAAAGCAAATGGTCGGTCAAAGGAGATAAAGTATGGTAAAAGAAGGCAAAATCATTATAAGGAATTACGCAAAAAAATATTTTACAAGAGAGTAGTGCATAATTTGCTGAAAGATGTGAAGAAATATAAAAAGAGAGCTTTATTTTATAAACAGAAGAAGCATATTGAAAACATTGTGGAAAAGGCTTTAGAAATAAAAAGGAAACTGTTTATTTTAGTATTAAACAGAATTCGATCACTAGATAAACCAATCCATGTAATGAAGGCCAAAAGTAGGAGGAAAAGAGATATTAATAAAAAAAATCTTTGTGATGTTTATTTGGGAGAATGGAAACACAGTTCCAGTTCAGAGCCCTGTTTTAACGAAGAGAGTTATTCACAGAGCGAAAAATTATTGTATGCAGTTGACACCAGTGGTAGAGGTTATGAGGTTAGAGACGGTTGTCCAATTGAGAAAGAGAAAATGGTTGAAAGAAATGCAGAAGAAGTGATAGCTGATGAAGTTTTAGGGAGACGTGCTAAAAACCCTGTGTACACTTGGGATTGCAGTAGTATTTGCAGTGTACGACAGGAATCTATTGAAAAATTATGTTGTTTTTTACGAGCCTATACTAAAAAAAGTGTAAAACAAAATATTAAGCTGTTGCAAGGACTAGACGCTTGCAGAGTGAGAAAACATACTGGTTTGCAAGGGCATTCTCTGGCTTGTCTTTCTAGGAAAGTTTGTCAACGTGTTTTTCACCATTTCAGAATGCTGGCAGTACATCATACTCAAATGCGGAAGTTAGTGAGAAGGTTGTATTATGCAAAAAGTCCAGCACTAAATTTAAGAGAGTTGAACAGTGCTCTTTTGCGTGGGTCAGTATCAGATATGAAGCAGGTCTGTGATGATATTGAGTTTTGTTACTTTGGGCCTCAGCAAGAGAGTGAAGAAACTGAGACATTAGTAGAACAAAATGTTGAAGACAATGTACAAACCGTAATTACGGAAAAATTTGAGGATGAAATCACAAAGTTTAAGGTAATTTCAGGTGAAAGACCAAATGTTTCTTGTTATGTTATGTTATGTTAAAAGGTTTTATAAAGCGCTCGTACACCAAACGGTTTCATGGCGCTATAGGGAGAAGACACGGTAGAAAAAGAGGAACCAAAGATTACAAATATGCCTGTTTGAATAGAAGAGTTTTAAGGAATGTTCTAAACTGAGAAAGTGAGTTTTCAAGTCGGAGGTGAGAGGGTAGAGAATTCCAATGCTGGGAGGCCAGAAAAGAGAAGCTGAGGCCACCAAATTTTTTCCGTTTGAAAGGGGGAATGACAAGAAAATTGGAGTGAGCAGACCGAAGAGCGCGTGAGGGGATATAGCGGGAGACCATGGATGAAATAAAGACAGGACCAAGGCCAGCTAGAGCCTTAAAAGTGATGCAACCAATTTTAAAAAAGCAGCGCTGAGCCACTGGAAGCCAATGAAGGGTCTTCAGTATAGGGCTGACATGTTGAAATCTGGGCTGTTGAAAAATGAGTCTGGCTGCTTGGTTTTGCACCATTTGTAGACGAGCAAGCTGGTAGGCCGGAATACTGGCATACAATGAGTTGGCATAGTCAATTCGAGAAATGACTATTGCCAAAAGAGCCAAGGGGAGAGCTTCGGTGGTTAAGAATCTCGAGATCTTACAGATTCTTCTGAGATGGAAGAAAGAGGATGAGACTACAACATTGATCTGAGCTTTCATAGTCAGGTCTTTACTGATTATAACTCCAAGGCTTTTCACAGAGTCAGAAGGGCGGGGGGGATTACCTAACATAGAGGGCCAAAAACCATTGTTCCAGGGATTGGAGGTACCGCCAGTCAAAACTAGCTCGGTTTTGTCCGGGTTAAGTTTAAGTTGGCTGGCGTTCATCCAATTACTGAAAAAGTGAAGACTAGCCTGGAACCTAGATGCGGACGTAGTGGAGGAATCGATTTTAAACACTAGTTGGAGATTGTCCGCATAATTGAAAATGGTCACATCAAAATGATGAAGGGAGCGGATCAAAGGAAGCATATACAAATTAAAAAGGAGAGGGGGAAGAGAGGAGCCCTGGGGAACACCGCAAGTCAAGCTGACCCTCTTAGCAGAGAAGGTATCCAGGTGGACAGCCTGAGAGCGGTTTTCAAGAAAGGATGAAATCCATTGTAGAGCAATTCCATGAATGCCAGCATCCCTGACACGGTCGATCAAAAGATTATGATCCACCGTGTCAAATGCGGCCGAGAGGTCCAAAAGGATAAGGGCCTGAGAGAGGTTGTTATCAGCCCCCTTTCTAAGTTCATTCATGACCACAAGCAGAACCAGCTCCGTAGAATGGGCAGGTCTGAAGCCAGCCTGCTGGGGGTCAAGAAAAGATGAGGATTCAATGAAAGAGCTAAGACATTTGGTGACATGGGCTTCTAAGATCTTACTAAGATACGGGAGAAGGGAGATGGGACGATAATTGGCAAAATTGGAGGGGTCAGCATTAGGTTTCTTCAAGATGGGGACAACAACAGCAGCTTTAAAAGAGTCTGGAACTAAGCCCAGTTTCAGGGAATTGTTTAGGAGAGCTAAAGGAGGGTCAGGGCATATGGAGAATGCCTCTTGAAGGAGATAAGAAGGGCAGGGGTCGGTAGGGGAACCAGAGCCAACCTTCTTTACAAGTGTAAAAAATTCTTCCTTCGAAATAAAAGGAATTTGAGTAAGTACTTGCGCGTTCTCAGGCAAGGTTATCAGAGTTACTGGGGCAATAGGAGGGGGAATGCTGCTTTTAATGGTAGTGATTTTTTGTAAGACATAATCATTTAGAGCATCACATAGTTGTTGGGTTGGAAGGGGTTTAATTGTAACTCTGTCAGGCAAGGACAGTTCGTCCACAATGGCAAAAATATCCTTGGCTTTAGAAGCAGAGTTAGTAATTTTCAAGGAGAAGTAAGTAGATTTAGCTTGAATGATGGACTTTTTATAATCATTTAAAAGCCTGGAGTATATGTCTTTCTTTGCCAGAGAATAGTCACGCCTCCAGTTGCGTTCCGCCTGTCTGAGCGCCAGTTTCTTCAGTTTTAGTTTGTTAGAGTGTGGTAAATAATTTAATTACCGGTACTTAATTTGATGCGGAAAATCTATAACAATAGCTCAGTAAAATAAGAGGCAGAATCCGTGGTATTAGAGGTTCGGAACGGTCTTTATTCCTATACAAAGGAACATAATTCGAATTATGGGCCTTCTATTCCATCACCACGAGAGTTCAGGAAGGAAGGAACAATACATTATTGACAGGTAATCATTTTTATAGAAAAGGCATTACAGTGAAACAGATGCAGGAGGCGTAACAGTTGATATCAGAGATAAAAGCATACATACGTAACTAAAATGGGTGTAACTAGGCGTAACTAAAGAACGTCATTAGATATGATGTCATAAATGGGTGGTTCCATGAAAGAATTTCGCAATGTCAGCAAAAATACTTGGCAGAGATGCGCGCGTAGCAGCATGACGTGTGATTGACGTGTAACTAGAGGGTGAAAGGGACTTGACATTTAGCTCTACATGTGGAGACAAAAGTCTGGGGTTATGTCAACCTAATCCCAAATCATATCTAATATCCTATGTTTAAAGAACTGTGTTATCCAAAAAGAGAGGTCTCTTAGGATAGAATCTTATTCTATACTGACTATACTGACTGTTAGTGCGTGTACAAGCGTCTAAGTGTCTACACTAGATGCGAGGGGGTAGGAATATTCCATGGTAACAGGGCTATGAATTACTTGCATGAGGGCAGCGAGGCCTGGTCCTTTGCACGGTAGCTGGAGGAATGTTTACCTAAACTACTAGACAGGAATGCATCGGATGAGGAGCGGAGCAGAGCAGATAATCTTGAAGGTGAAATACAGTTTTTGGCAGGCAGACAGGCCGAGTCAGGCACCGTTAGCCGCGCAGGGAGTAAGACAAAGTTCATGGTCACAGATGCAGGCTCAGACTGGAGCTTTCAGAGGCAGAAGGCAGAAAAAGGCTTAATGGCAGAATCAGGGCCTACTCGCCTGGACTGTAAAATGGGATAAATGAACCATATAAAGCCGGTGGCCTTTCATACTTAGGAATAGAATATCCGGCCCATTCATGGCGGATCTGAAAGAGGACATGTTGACGGTGGACGCACATGTGTTTGCGTCTTCATAACTGGAACTGGAGGGAACATACATGTACTTGTGATTTATACACGAAACCGTTGGGGTCCAAGATAGGGGACATGACCGACCATAAAAATCCATATTTCCACATTCCCTCCTTGTCCCCTACTTGCCCTTAGGAGATATCAATCTTCATCAATCCATCGATCTGTTCATATAACATCATTTGTTCTTCTTTCTTCTTCCGGGATCTTGAACGAAAACTTGGATGTGGGATACACGAGGTGGCACATAGACCACAAATCGCTGGCCCACATTGTAGACATAAGCAGCAACTGAATAGTATGAGAAAGACAATACCTAGGAAGGAGAGCATTCTCCATCCCCAGGCTGACAACACGCCCCAGAACCAACTGGACCAAGTCCAGGTGCCTGGACTCTGGTGTATCTGGCTTACAATCTTATGAAGGCGGGTTATGGCTTTATATACTGACGGTGAATTTTCTGGTATGAAAATGCAACAACTTGATCCGATGACCCTACAAGCTCCGCCCCTATCGGCCAGGATGACGTCAAGGACAAGACGATTTTGAAGCACAACAATCCGCATAGCAGACTGCTCTTCTGTTAAATTGCCTAAGGCGGAAATAGTTTCGTTCACTACTGCTTCAAGGGTTCTGGTTAATCTACGTATCAACTTACTATTAGTGACTGTACCTATATAGGGAAAGAAACCTTTATTGAAATCTGTGTATTTTTCCCATGCTGTTTCAGTGTAATCGACTATTGGGAGATCTCTCTGCTGTCTATTGTGTACTAAATGAGTATTTCTATGATAATCAGGAGGAGCTAGAAAAACAGGTGGTAGAAGGAATGCTATGTAACAGGTACCATCCCAATCTAAAGGTAGGCGTATATATGCGGTCTGTCCACATATAAAGTAGGAATGACGAGAAGCTCTAAATGTAGACTTGCCTTGATCACTGAATTTTATCACAGTGGCGCATTTACTATGGCCCATGTGTATGGAGCCATTCTTTCTTATGCATAGTTCCCCTTTAACTGGGAATACGGACATGGCGGACAAGATTGGTGTAGCTTCAGATTCAACGTTCAGGATCATGAGGTTAAGTGTAAAATTACCTAATCCATATACCTCATTTTCTAGATCAGTTCCTGTTCTTTTGGGAAGACCCTCCTTGTTAGGGTAGCAGACTTTAAGCAAAACTAAGTTCAGGTTTCCCCATACCCAGTTGTCTTGATAAACTGCTGAGCTTGTATCTAAGGAATTAATTAAACTAAACCATGCTCCACAGGAGCCATTGTGTGTGAATGGATATGGAAAGAGAGGCAGAATTCCCTTATAGTTCTGATAGGGAGGGAGTCGGCCACATATCCAACAATTTGTAGCATTGCTAGTCTGATGGGAATGATGTAACATACTAATAAAAGTGTTGTTGTGCAGCGCAAATCTATATGACAACTCATGCGGGGGTAATTCACTAAAAGAATGTTCAGCAGTAACATTGTAAACATGTTTAGAAATAGGATAATACGTGTGCAACCATATACTTGCAGCGATTATTAAAAGACATAAGAAAAACAAAATTAATAACGTTACTGTGCAATGACTACGCAGTGATTTACAGTACGCATGTTTTTTCAACTGCATTTGATTATTTCTTTCTCTATTCCGGTCCAGAGGATACATGTCAGAGACAAATTCAACCGATTCACCTTGGAGAGGACTTAAACAATCAAATTGTCTGACTTATTGGACCTCAATTTTAGTCTATATAGTTCTGAGTTCGTTTGCTCAACCAAAGGGAGCTTTGAATCTGTCTTTGAGGAAATACAGGGTTTAGTCTCTATATCGGATGGTAGTCCATGAAATTTCTTGATATGACTTGAATGTATCCAACCTTTGCGACCTTCGATCTTCACGGCTGTCCTCGTGGTGAGCAGTACAAGTTGAGGCGATTTCCACCTCGGATCCAGCTGAGTCTTCCGGTCAAAATTCCGCACTAACACCAAGTCCCCGGGAACTACGTCGTGGGGTTTCACCTCGGTGTTGTCGGGAAAGGCTGCAGCTACCTGTGAACGACAAGATTGTAGTGCAGACATCAAGGAAGCCAGGTAATCTGTCAGCATAATACAGTCAACGTCAGTGATTTTACGAGGTATAGGCGTCCCCCACATATTTGGTGGTCTACCGAAGATCACCTCATAAGGGGATAGCCCTGTTCGAGAATGTGCTACCATTCTCATGTAAAAGAGTGCAACTGGTAAGGCTACTACCCAGTCGACACCTTTCTCTCTACATATTTTGGACAATCTAATTTTCAGAGTTTGATTATGTCGTTCCACGAGACCTGCTGCCTCGGGGTGTCGGACACAGTGAAATCTCCATTGATAACCTAACAAAAGTGAAACGTGTTTCATTAGTTCGGATGAGAACGGCTGGCCGTTATCTGAGTAGACAGCACGTGGTAAACCGTACCGTGGGAAGAATTCTCGAACCAACTGTTTGGCAGTAGTCGGGGCAGTGTAATCTGAAACCGGGTATGCCTCTGTCCAACGGGAAAGAGCACAAACAACTACAAGAACATATTTGAATCCTCGACATCGTTCCATCTGGATATAATCCATCTGGAGGACTTCAAAAGGGTGATCAGGAGGCTGAAATCCACCCTGTTCTACGGGAATGCTTTTACCTGGGTTAAACTGACAACAGATCATACAGGTACGAACTTTTTGTTTAGCTGCTGCTCGTAAATGTTTGTTGAACCAAATGTGTTGAATGCTGTCTAGCATAGCTTTTTCTCCTAGGTGGGCTGGACTATGTATTGTATTAATGATAACTTGGACCATTGAGTCGGGAAGAAACCATATAGATTTTTCCTTCGTCATCCATCCCTGATCGGTTTGGATCCCTCCTAATTCAGTCCATTTCTTTATTTCTTCTGGTGTAGCATGTGTCTGTATGTCAATTACGTCAAGAGCGGGATCCTTAACCATCATGCAGTGTGTTGGTGTAGGAACTATTGTCTTTGTCATGTCAGATGTGTGAGTTTGAGCAGTCTGTTTAGCTGTTCTGTCAGCTAGATCATTGCCTTGGGAAATGATATCAGTAACTTTCATATGAGCTTTACATTTCATAATTGATATTGCAGTGGGTAGATGTATTGCATCTAATAAGGCATGAATGAGGGGTCCGTGCTGAATGTGGGCACCGTGAGAAGTTAAATAACCTCTCTCTCGCCACAGCACGCCGAAGTCATGTACAACTCCGAATGCATAACGTGAATCAGTGTATATGTTGACTTTCTTATTTGTGGCTTGAATACAGGCTTGTGTCAGAGCGATGAGCTCTGCTGCTTGAGCTGACAAGGTGTCGATACAATTTGTTTCAATAATTTCAGTGTCTGTTGTGACTGCATACGCGGCCACTAGCTCTCCTGTACTTGTTCTCATACATGAACGATCTACATACAACGTCAGGTCTGGGTTTGACAATGGGACGTCTGTCAAGTCTTGTCTGGGTTTCGTCGTGATAGTAATAACTTCAATACAATCATGTGCTAGTGGGTCTGTTCCGTTTACTGGCAAAAGTGTGGCAGGATTCAATGTACTACAACGTCTGATTTCTATGTGTGGCTGAAACAATGTCAGTTCGTAACCGGTGAGTCTCGCTATAGTCAAGTGTTGTGTTTGCGTGCGGTTCAAGAGAACCTCTACTGCGTGTGGTACTTGTACTGTCAATTGATGTCCTAACACTATGGCATCGCTTTGTCTGATTGCTAAAGCTGTCGCTGCCACTGATTTCAGGCACGCAGGCAGAGCCTGAGCTACGGGATCTAATGTACTAGAAAAATAAGCACATGGTTTGTGTGATCCTGCTTGTTCCTGTGTGAGTACTGACAAGGCAGTACCTTCGCGTTCTGTAACAAAGAGTGTAAACTGTTTACTGTAACATGGTGTTGCTAGGACAGGTGCTTGACATAAAGCTTTCTTTAAATTTTCAAAGGCGTGTGTATGTTCTTGAGTCCAAGGGAGGACAGTCGATGTGGCTGCCTCCTGTGTTGTCAACTGAATGAGTGGTTTTGCTAGAAATGCATACTGAGGGATCCACTGCCTACAATATGAAGTGAGGCCTATAAAAGCCCGCACCTCCTTTTGTGTCTTGAGTACTGACATGTTATCAATTAACTGTATGCGGTCGGGTGTAAGCTGCCTTCCCTCCTTGGACAGCGAGTGCCCAAGGTAAACAACTCGCTGGACACAGAATTGCAGCTTAGTAGGGGACACCTTGTGCCCCTTTTCGGCCAAAAAATGTAAAACCGTCAGTGAAGCTTTTTCACATTCAGGTTCGCTTCTAGCGGTGATCAGCAGATCATCGACATATTGAAGCAGGGCAGTGTTGACTGGCATGTGGATACTGTCAAGTTCTCGTTTCAGTGCTTGGCTATAGATGCTGGGGCTTTCTGTGAATCCTTGAGGTGCGCGTGTGAATTTAAAGCTTCGTCCATTTAAACTAAATCCGAACAAGTATTGGCTTTCCGGATCTATTGGGACGCTGAAAAAGGCATTCTTGAGATCAATTACAGTAAAGAATGTTGCTTCGGAATCAATGGCTGTCAGTAATGAAGAAATGTCTGGAACTACGGGGTATTGTGGTACAATACATTTATTTAATTCGCGCAGATCAATAACCAATCGATATACTGGCGGGGCTTTTGGATCAGTTTGTTTAAGAATCGGAATTATCGGGGAATTACATACATTGGAGCCGGTTTCCACAACCACTCCTTGGGTAATAAGCTCGTCAATGATTTGCAGTAAAGCCAATACAGCATCTGGTGGTAACTTGTATTGTCGCATTCGTGGTAGTACCACTCCTGTCTTTAGTGTGACTCGATATGGTGTAATGTTCATGCAACCAACATCTGTAGGGCCTTGTGCCCATAAATGTGTGGGTAAAGTCTGCAGTCGGTGATCCATATCTCGGGACACGTAGTGCCCTTTGAAATCACGTAAAAACAATCTTACTCCTTCCGGAGAACAACATATTATAGCTCCTAGAGCTTTCAATGTTTTTATACCTAACAAGTTTTCTGGACATGATTTAGTAAGCAATAAATCTGTAGTTCGTGTCAAGGGACCAATCGTAAGTGGAAGAGGCTGTGACACTTCGTTAATGATAGGTTTTCCTGAAAAACCAAGGGAAATATTCTGTGAGCCTGAGAGGGGTGCCCCTGGAACTTCACTACGTTTTATGGTTGTTCGGCTTGCCCCTGTATCAAGTAAAAATTTTCTATCTTGGCCTAATAGTTCACTGTGTACATAAGGTCCTTCTTGATCTATAGGGACCTCAATAAGGGGTAAGCCAACTTCCCTCTCTAGGCTGTTTCATGAGTATCGTTGATAATCAGGATAGTCATACTGTGCAGTCTGGTACATCTGTTGTGTCGTTGTTGGTGTAGCAGCAATAGGCTGCGGTGGTGGAGCTGGCATAGACTGTTGCGGAGCTGGCATGGCCTGTGCATGCTGCGGAGCTCCTTGTTGGTTCTGATCCTGTCTAAGTGGTCGTGGTCTTTCTTTTGTATTACCTATGGCGATATTATGTTTTAAAACTGGACAATCGTGTACATAATGACCTGGCTGTTTACAATAGTTGCATGTCCCCTTTACAGAACCTGCTGAAACACTGGACTGTGTCATACCCTTTTTATGACCGTCAGCTGGAACTGTCTGGGAAACTAGCATTTTCATTTTCGTGTCTTTCATGCGTCTTTGTTCATGTTCTTGTTCCTCTCTAATTCTATTGTGATGGTACTGTAGCATTTGTAACATTTGTGACGGAGTGTTACCTTGCCAGGTACTCTCGAATTTCAATACTCTATTCTTAACTTGGGGCAGGGCATTTTCAACTAATTTTGTCACAAACAGATGTGGATACGATTCGCTACTTGCTTTTATTCCACTATTTATACCAAAACATTTTTCGAATCGGGCATAAAAATCACTAGTGTCTTCATCTTGCTTTTGTTTACAGGCTGAGATTGCACCCCAGTCTTCCTTTTTCGTAGTTAATAAACGTGGCAGTACCTGTACTAGTAAACCTGGTAGTATTTTGGTCTTGTCCCCAAGCCCTAAACCTGGACCTCGAGCTGTTTCTTCGTTTTCTAATGCTGTCCAATCTATCTTTTGGTCTCCCACCTCCCAATCCTTTTCTTTCAGTTTTTCATAAATGCCCGCAGGCATTAATACCTTTAATATTTTCATAATGTCGGGATAGGTATACTCTCCCATGAGCAACATGTCTTTAATTTCACGGTGGAAACCCGCTGGGTCTTTGTCATGACTGGGTACCACTTTCTTCATTTCTAATAGTTCCATTTTAGATATGGGTGTGTATACAAACACACGTTTAAACTGATTGTCATCACCTTTTATCGGGTGGACTTCGCGTAAGGGA
Organism: Triturus cristatus; assembly: GCF_964204655.1. Taxonomy (NCBI): domain Eukaryota; kingdom Metazoa; phylum Chordata; class Amphibia; order Caudata; family Salamandridae; genus Triturus; species Triturus cristatus. The sequence continues at coordinate 78,244,994 of NC_140583.1, forward strand.
TTCTGTCTATCCATATAATACGTCGTTCTTTCCTTGATGGGCAGTGAGACATGTTCGGGGCATACAAAAAGAATATACTGCTTTCTGGATTCTAGTATTTCTCTAATTAACTCAGTACCTGAACCTCTCCATTTATTCGTGAGTAATTCAGTCAATATATCTGGTAAGGGACCAGGATCGGAGTGTTGGCTTTTATATAATGTAAGGAGTTGTTGAATCATGTAGATACCAGCTAAACGCTGTTCATCTGGGTTGAGGTTCAAAAACGTGTGTGCTAGTGTATCATCACTATATTTTCCGGGACTGTCAACCCAGTGAACGGCTGACCTGGCTAATTCTTGTTCGTCCATAGAATCGAGTATATGATAACCCCTTCGTTCTCGGAGTAATTTGTCAGCGGCTTGGAACGAATGTTCGGGGGACCTTATATTTATTATAGGTGTTTGGAAATTTCTGTTATTATCTGGACGTATCGGACGTATCGGATCAGTAAAGCATCTAGTATTATTGCAAGATCTTCCTCTACCTACATAGGCCATTGTTTCTAACTGTCCTGTGGGCAGTTCTAATTCTTCCTCCTCTTCGGTTTGTTCAGGCTGGTCTACTGCTAATCTTTCTTCGTGTATTCGTTCTACTTCTTTGCGGATTTTTCGGCACATAGCTATTATACTTAATCGTTTATCATGTCTCCCTTCTGATATATTCCGACTCCATGTGGTAAGAATTTGCATTTCTTCCGGATTTACCCCTGGTCGGTCTTGATTTCTGACCACACAATTTATGAGGAAACGTAACAGTTCTCCCTGTATCTCCACTTTCTGGTACTCCATGGCTCTATTAATACTTTCAGAATCTCGCCCTGACTGGACAAAATGATATATATTTTCTAAATGTGTAGTCATTCCTGGTAGCCTCCCTAAATATATTGCAGCTCGTCGGATACGTAATGAGGCCAGCAGCATTTCATCCTTTTTGCCGGGCACAGGGTCATATCTACAATCTATTAGAAGTTCCTTAAGCGTGTCTGGAGTTACTAGTTTGGGCGTACGTTGGTGAGCTAATTCTTGAAAGGAAAGTTTATTTACTCTGGGTGGCGTGGAAAAAATGTTTGTTGTACCTCCTGTAGCACCGCCTGGGGTGCTGGGTGTAAAAGGATTCGTTGAACGTGATATAGCAACCATAGGTGTGGGTACAGCTGTAGAAACAGATGTGCTTGCCGGAACTTGTGTCGGAATTTGTTGTTGCGGAGGTACAGACGGAGGGTCTTGGCGTTGAACCCCCTCGGCAGGCGGTCTATGTGGTGCAGTATTAGCATACTCGGGAGCTGCGTCGTCTAAATAAGAGGAAAGGAAAACATCTTCTGCGGTTCCGGGATGCCCTTTGGGATGTGCTTTTATCGGAAACAATGGGGGTGGCAAGTCTTTGGGTATCTTCAGAGTAGCCTTAGGTAACCCTTCAGCCAGAAGAGGATACATACCATTCATAAGGGCATTTCTTTGTCTGTCTACTTGTTCTGCTTTTGCTCGGGTACCTTCTTCAATTAATAGATTCTCTCGGACTTTATCTGAATTCTCCTTACTCTTCTCTTCCTGTCTACGTGCTTTTTCTGTACGTCTATACGATTCTTTACGCCATAATTCAATGGCATCTTTCTGTGATTGTCTAGCTTTCTTTTTCCATAATTCTTCCTCTACTTTCATGATGCAATCTGCATCCCAGGTCCCAGCTGCGGGCCACCTCTGACTTTCTGGGAATTCCTTGGTGTAGTCTACCCATAAATCAAGAAATAATATGGCGTCTAGGCCATGTTTATGATACATGAAGTACCCTGGAGTGTCCCTAGGAGGAATTGGAACAGCTTCTTCGAGTACCCCTTTTCTAGTTTTGATCTGTCTTAATTTCGAAAAGAGCGGCATATTGAAAACTGATCTGATACCTAATTCTGAACACGTTTAATACAACAAAACACAATAATGAACAGTCATTCACACCACAATATGCAGAACGTATTTAAAACATTTAACATTTAATGAACAACAATGATGGCCATTTAGGGAACTAGTCACTAAGCATGATACTCGACACTAACTAGGTAATTCTGAATTATATACTAGACATACTAGATATACTGCTAAACAGTACAGATACACTGCTGAAACAGTGCAGACCGGATTTGTGTACCCAAACTCGTCTTGACCGGCACAACCTATGTGCACGTCAGAACGCCTCCCCGACAATGGTACTCACCGGGTAGCTCGGAACGGAAGGCCTCGGAACTGAACTGAACTGGACTCGGACCAGACTGGACTCGACTCGAAACTGCGGAACTTCGGAACCTGGTGGGCCTCTGTATACCTCGGATCTTGCTCTCTCAGCTAGGCTCTGGTCGGGATACTTCGCACTTCTCACCGCCTCGTCTGGGTGTTGATCGCAGCCTCAGTTACCCCCGCTCGGCAGGAGGGAGATACAGGAAATCCTGTGGGTACGCGTTGTTGTCCGTCCAGCTGTGGCAGGAGACCGGGCCTGCAACGCACCTCCGGCGCGTGAGATGAGAAAGTGTCCCTATTCGGGCGCCATTTATGTGGTAAATAATTTAATTACCGGTACTTAATTTGATGCGGAAAATCTATAACAATAGCTCAGTAAAATAAGAGGCAGAATCCGTGGTATTAGAGGTTCGGAACGGGCTTTATTCCTATACAAAGGAACATAATTCGAATTATGGGCCTTCTATTCCATCACCACGAGAGTTCAGGAAGGAAGGAACAATACATTATTGACAGGTAATCATTTTTATAGAAAAGGCATTACAGTGAAACAGATGCAGGAGGCGTAACAGTTGATATCAGAGATAAAAGCATACATACGTAACTAAAATGGGTGTAACTAGGCGTAACTAAAGAACGTCATTAGATATGATGTCATAAATGGGTGGTTCCATGAAAGAATTTCGCAATGTCAGCAAAAATACTTGGCAGAGATGCGCGCGTAGCAGCATGACGTGTGATTGACGTGTAACTAGAGGGTGAAAGGGACTTGACATTTAGCTCTACATGTGGAGACAAAAGTCTGGGGTTATGTCAACCTAATCCCAAATCATATCTAATATCCTATGTTTAAAGAACTGTGTTATCCAAAAAGAGAGGTCTCTTAGGATAGAATCTTATTCTATACTGACTATACTGACTGTTAGTGCGTGTACAAGCGTCTAAGTGTCTACACTAGATGCGAGGGGGTAGGAATATTCCATGGTAACAGGGCTATGAATTACTTGCATGAGGGCAGCGAGGCCTGGTCCTTTGCACGGTAGCTGGAGGAATGTTTACCTAAACTACTAGACAGGAATGCATCGGATGAGGAGCGGAGCAGAGCAGATAATCTTGAAGGTGAAATACAGTTTTTGGCAGGCAGACAGGCCGAGTCAGGCACCGTTAGCCGCGCAGGGAGTAAGACAAAGTTCATGGTCACAGATGCAGGCTCAGACTGGAGCTTTCAGAGGCAGAAGGCAGAAAAAGGCTTAATGGCAGAATCAGGGCCTACTCGCCTGGACTGTAAAATGGGATAAATGAACCATATAAAGCCGGTGGCCTTTCATACTTAGGAATAGAATATCCGGCCCATTCATGGCGGATCTGAAAGAGGACATGTTGACGGTGGACGCACATGTGTTTGCGTCTTCATAACTGGAACTGGAGGGAACATACATGTACTTGTGATTTATACACGAAACCGTTGGGGTCCAAGATAGGGGACATGACCGACCATAAAAATCCATATTTCCACAAGAGAACCAACGTTGGGCGTCATGAGGGCGCCTAAGTGTAGATAGTTTAAGGGGTGCGACAATGTTGCTGGCAGAGTCAAGCCAGCATTTAATCGCAGCTGTCTGTTTATCAAGGCAGTCCATTTCAGCAGGGATAGAGGCAGAAAGAATAGAACGGAACTCGTCCTTATTAGCCAGTTTCCAATTCATGGCCCAAGATTTACCCAAAGTCAGGGGTTTAGGGGGGGAGTGATCCAGAGAGAAGTAAATGAGATGGTGATCAGACCAAGAACAAGGGTATATAGAAGGGGGGGAAATAGTCAGATTGGCAGTCCATATCTGATCCAATATGTGACCCTTGACGTGGGTGGCAGTATGGACATGCTGGGTACAATTTAGCCCGGTGAGGAGGTCGGTGAATTCCAATGAACTCAGGCTTTCCTTAGAATCCGAAGGCCAGTAGTTAAAATCACCCAAAATAATGATTTTCGCATTGTTAATAACTAATTGGGAGAGGAGCTCACCAATCAGCTTAGGGAAAGAGGGCATGGCTTGAGGGGGTCTGTAAAAGAGGGCGCACACAAAAGGGAAGTGAGGGGACTCACATTTTAAAATAAGACTCTCAACAGAGGGTACACTGGTAAGGGTTAGAGCAGTAAATCTGAGCTGGTGATGGATAATAGCGGCCACACCTCTGCCCGATTTCCCAGGAGGCCAGTTGGTCTGGAGTAACTAGTACCCCGTAGGGATTGCAGCCAAAATATCAGGTAGGGAATCGTCCGTAAGCCAGGTCTCAGAGAGGAGAAGTATATCGGGGCGAGTAGAATCAAGAAAATTGAATATTTCTAACTGGTGTTTGGGTAGCGAGCGAGTATTGAGGTAAAAGAAATCCAAACACATTTTGATGGAAGACGTGGTTGGAATAGGAATTTTTGCGGGCCTGGCCGGTGGGTGTTTCCTGAGCGGAAGCAGGGGAAGCTCAGATAACTCATTGCAAGGAGATAGGATACCATTTGATCGTAAACAGTATATCGTACAAGAATCAAGAGGCCAATTCGCTCGAAGATTACATATTTCCATAGCAGAATAAGAGATGATTTGGGCAGAGTATAGGGCCCCTAGCCCCGGACGGCCGCGGACGGGCGCAGACGGGCTTGCCTTAGGCGCGCCCGCGGCGCGCCCGTGGCGCGCCCGATGCGCGCTCGCGCCAGCCTGGTTAAAGTAATGTCCCCGTAGCAGCGTGATTGGGTAACAGATCGCTTCTCTGATTGGCGGTCAGGTGGAACAATGCGCGTGTGCAGAGCGCGTCCACTACCCCCCCGGTCATGCGCTATCCTGGGACACACTAAGTGCGGCGAGGGCAAGTAAGTGCACTTAATAAAGATTAAAAACAGCGTTTGGGTCAGTAGTTAAAAAAGAATTAAACAAAGTTGCAGGTTGAAATGTCCTACCGCGTCTCTCCCGGTTCAAACCGCAGGAGGAAGCGTTACTGCGCACTCGCGCCAGCCTGGTTAAAGTAATGTCCCCGTAGCAGCGTGATTTGGTAACAGATCGCTTCTCTGATTGGCGGTCAGGTGGAACAATGCGCGTGTGCAGAGCGCGTCCACTACTCCCCCGTACTCCTCTTGTATTTGTTGTCGGCGAAGTCACTATAAAAATCAGACTAGGGGTGTCAATCTGTATTTAAAAAGTGAAATAGAAGATAATGATAAGTGGATGGAATTTGCAACTTATTTGTTGGTAGAGGATTGTTTTGATTTGGGATCTGAGCAGCGTATTTGCAAATATTGTTATAACAAATTAGATGAGAATAAAATGCCTGCTAGAGCTGTTCATAATAATCTAGAGTTGGTTGCTATTCCACCAGAGCTGATAGATTTAAATACGTATGAGTCTTTTCTCATACAATGTGTTCACCCATTTCAGGCTATTGTTCGTATGGAGCCCAAAACAGGTAAATTACCTCCATCAGAGTTGCAAAGAGGATTGAAAGGAAGAGTTGTGTATTTACCGTTAGATTTAAGGAAAAATATTGAAACTATTGGTGTAGACCATGCAGAAAATGAGCCACTAATCATTCTAGATAATAGTGTTCCTACTAAGAATAAGAATTTTTGGCAAGAGTTAGTGGATATTAGAAAAGTGCAAAAGGCGTCATTGTATCAGTTAAAAAATAATGAGTACTAAAGAAATGTGTTTGTTAGAGAAGAAGAAATAGATTTAGCAGAAGATACTGAAACAATAAGTGGACAAATAGAAAAAGTGGACATGTCCAGATGTGAAGAGATCTATGAACATTACAGTGTACATCCACTTCATTCCAAAGAGGTGATGGGGAATACAATTGAGTTGTTTCAAATGAAAAAAGCAACAGGAAGTCCCATGAGTGTATGGGAAGAGAGCTTGGAAGCTCGTTGTTTCCCGCAGTTGTTTCCAACAGGAAAAGGTGGACGATATGATGAACGTCCTGTGCAGATTCCTGCATCTGAATATCGGACAACAAGATTATATGCAGAAGATCCAAGATTTCGACAATGTATCCCTTATATGTTTCATCTTCTGTTTGAAAGTGACTTGTCTGGACTTTCATATGCAGTAAATCACATTTTAAAAACTGGAATGCATCTTCAAAATGTAATTGCAAAGGATTTTATGGATAAAGTGCATCAGAGAGAAGATCATTTAGAATCTCAGTTGATTAATCTGATGGCATGTCAGCGTGGGACTAATGAATATTGGTACCGTCGACATGGAGAACTGAAATGTATGCTACGGAACTTGGGAACTCCTACATGGTTTGTTACACTAAGCTGTGCTGAGTATGCTTGGGATGATTTACTTGAATTTCTTCGAGAGGCAAATTCCAATATAAAAAATATTGAATACAAGACACCTAGAGAATTGTGCTCTCTGGATCCTGTCAATGTATGCAGATATTTCAATCATAGAATTGAAGCTATGATGTCCTTCATCTGCAATAAAAAGAATCCTCCTCTTGGCGAAGTTGTGGATTTCTTTTGGAGAAAGGAGTATCAAGCAAGAGGTGCTCCTCATATACATATGTTGTTATGGATCAAGGACGCCCCCAAATTTGGAACAGATTCAGATGAAACTGTATTGTCTTTCATTGAAGATTATGCTAAATGTGCTGTACCCAATAGCAGAGAAGATAAAAACTTAAAACAACAAGTCTTACGATTCCAAAGCCACAGGTGTGGAAAATACTGTCGACGAAAGTACAAGTCAAAGGAGAAGTTCTATACTAAATGTCGTTTTGGATTTCCACGTCCTGTATTATCCAAAGGAAGAGTGAACAGTTTTATGTCAGCTATGCGACATACCATCACAAGAAAGTCTCCGAAAAATACCTACAACTTAAGAAGAAGCGAAGAATCGAAATACATAAACGACTACAATCCAGTTATTTTATCCATGTGGAACGCTAACATGGATATTCAGTATGGTGCGGACAATTCCATTGCTGTTGCTCGATATGTAGCGTCCTACATTACTAAATCAGAAAAGACTGAATTAAAAGAAATGTGGGAAGAGATTTCTCACGAGAAGACTCTAAGTAAGAAATTATACAGTTTCAGTTTGAAGATGTTATCGCATCGTGAAATTGGAGCATATGAATGTTCAGATCGGTTATCATCTGCAAGTCTATATTCCAAAAGTAGAAGAATCATTTGGGTGAGTCTAGGTCTTGCAGGAATGCGAAATCGGGTTCCTGAAATCTGTTCAAGAAATTGAATATTTAGCAGAAAATGAACCAGAAAGTACAGATATTTTGAAAACGAATATGTTGGACACATACTACCCAAATAGAAGTCATCATCTTGAGAACATGTGTCTCTATGAAGTGCTGCGAAACTACACTTTTAAACGGAATACTACAGAGAACATCAACGATGGAAAATATGCAGTGATTGGTTCCGAAGGATGTCTGGTGAAAAAAAGAAAAGAAAATTTAATTAATCACAGGAAACTGAGTTGCGACACTGCTGACAAAAGGCAATTTTACTATTTGGCCCTTTTGCAAATGTTCAAACAATGGCGTTCAGAATTGGAATTACTTGGAGATTTTCCCAGCTATGAAGATTCATTTAATGCTTCTAAAGATAGCATACAATGCAGTCCTTTCGCAAATTATGTCAAAATGTTGAATGATGAAATTGATCAAGAAGCTACAATTGCAGCTGAGATTGCTGGAGACAGTTCTCAAGACAGTCAAAGTTCTGCTGCACAGTCAATCTCCACTAGGACAACCAATTGTTGAAAATGAAGCAGTGATTGAAATGAATGAGGTGGAAACAGCAATGTATCAAGCTCAAGAAGATGCAATACAGTTAGGAAACTTGGAAGAACAACTAAATGTTGAACACAAACAAATATATCAGCAAGTGAAAGAGCAGATTGACCATGCATTACTTCATGAAAAGAGAGGGTGCTCATGTACATCATTTCAACCTATCCGAATGTATGTGAGTGGTCAAGCTGGAACAGGAAAAAGTTTCTTAATTAAAGTAATTACAAGTTATCAGCAGAAAACAACTGATTCGCATTTGTCTTGTGTTGTCACTGCTCCAACTGGGTTGGCAGCACATAACATTAAAGGAATTTCTTTACATCGTTTACTAATGCTGCCAGTAGAGCATGAGAACAAATTGGAATACCACAAGCTATCTGGAGAAGCTTGTTGTGAAGTTTCAAGAGTCCTGAAGAAAATGAAACTTCTCATTATTGATGAGGTGAGCATGGTCTCAAACTTGATGCTTGCCTTTGTGCATTTAAGAATGCAGCAAATTCTTAAAACAGAGAATGACGTGTTATTTGGAGGAAAACACGTCATAGTTTTTGGAGATCTACTGCAACTGACTCCGGTAAAAGGACAACCGGTATTTAAAACACTAGCCCATGAAGATACCAGAAAGTCTCTTGGCAGTGTTGGTAATATGAACATTTGGACTCATTTTGAATACAAAGAACTGACAACAAATATGCGACAGGCAAATGATGCTGAATATGGAAGTATTCTTCAAGATATAAGAATTGGAATTCTTTCAAAACAAGGCAAACAAGCTTTGGAGAGTCGATGACTTTGCAATGTCTTTCCAAATGAAAATGCAGTTCCTGCAAAAGTGTACGTGGAAATTGCTAAAAATAAATCAGTGATTTGCTTAATGCCAACACTGCGCGAGTGTTCCATATTCAACGAAGAACTATTTAAACTGGAAAATGAAGAAATTGTAAAAATGGAAGCCATCGATAAAATACAGCATGAAGGAATCACTATTATTTTTACGGGAAATTTGAAAAAAATATCTAAAACTGCTGGTTAATAAAAGACACTATATGCGTGTGTAAACTGTCGGGTAATTTTAAGGCGTAATTTGGATGTAGAGAAAGGTTTAGTTAATGGTGCAATGGGTAAAGTGACGGATTTTGTGAATTATCAGAAAAAAGAAGGAATTGAATTTTAAAAAATTAAATTTGATCAGATTGATGAAGTTAAAGAAATTGGTCGTTGTTCAGTTCGTTTTTTGCTTGTTAAAGATATATATGTCCGTAGGAAACAATTTCCATTTTTTCTGGCATACGCAGTGACTATTCATAAATCTGAAGGATTAAGTGTAGACAGTGCATTGGTGAACATTGTATCTACCGTATTTAAAGAGGGTATGGCATATGTTGCTTTGTCGCGAGTCAGAACATTATCTGGTTTGTTTTTGATTGATTTTGTTGAGACGAAGGTTACTGCAGATGCAAACTGAGTAAAAGAGTATAATAGGTTAAGAAGGGTTTATGCTCCAAATTTAGGTCAATATCCTGTATTTGAAAAGCATGTGGTTGGTCGAAAAAGAAGGTTATAGAATATCTGTTCTGAAGGTGTCAAGAAGGGAAAAGAACAAGATAATGTTGTGATTGCAGGTAAAAAGAAATTGGACACTGTTGAAGAGATTGTTGGTTATCAGTTTGAAAATAGTTCAGGTGTCAACTGCTATGCTAATGTAGTGGACAATGTTGTTTTTTATCTGGAAGGTTTGCGAGAACAAATTATGCAGAATCGGCAAAAAATATTTTGTTCTCTGTTGCATTCTGTTTATGAAAAGTTGACAACAGATACAAGTAAAATACAATCTGTTTCAGATGTTCGTAGTCTTTTGGATGTGTGTTCTGGTTCTACACAATTTTCACAAAATATCCAACAAGATGCTCAGTAATTTTTAATGTATATGCTTACCATTTTTGAAAATGAAGGTGTAGAAATCGAAAATATTTTTGGCCTTTCATACAAATGGGAACATCATTGTGAAAATTGCATGTATACATGTAGCACCAATGTAGACACTGAGAGATTTCTGTATTTAACATTACCAGACTGTAAATCAGCGTCTTTCAATAAATTAGTTAAAGGTGCAAATCAAAACATGGAGTGTAGCCAATGTAAATCAGAAATGTTATCCACATTATTCTTAACAAAATATGGAAAATACATAATTTTAATGATGCAACGTTGTACAGCTGACGGAAGAAAATTGGATACTTTAATAAAGCAATTTGTAGCAGCACAACTATCAATATCAGGAAGGACTTTTTTAGCAATTGCTATAATTTTCCATGATGGTCCTTCCACCACATCTGGACATTACACTGCCTATCTAAAATGTGACAATGGCTGGACACTTTGTAATGATTCCCAGTTGGTTTTTAAACAACGTTTGCCTAGGGAATTACAAAATTCCTACCTAATATTTTTAAATTCAAAGTTTTAGGAAGATAATTCATTCTCTGAGGAATTTATTATTATAATTTAATAGGACTACCATTGGACAATTTACATAAAGAAGGAGTGCAAAAATACCATTTGGCCTCAAGGAAAGGTATATTTTTGAATTATGGACTTTTTGGTGGTCAGTGATTCGGTGAATATTTTAAAGCGGCAATATTTACAGTTTTTATAAGTTAAAGTTATAAAATTTTGTAAGCCGTAAGCATTTCATATATGTGTGATTTGTATTTTCTGGTATTTTACTGAGAATAGCATGTTGTTATTTTTTTAACAATCTTTCTGATTGTTTTTTTTTTTGCCCGCTGTTAAGTGATGAGTACGATTGAAATCACTATTTCTAGTGAAATTCAATATATTCTGAGAACAGCAAAAAAGGCAAACAAATTACTTTGTGGAAATTATGCTGTGTTGTAAAAAATGTATTATTACATGTTATAATATTTTTTTTCTTTTCTTTCACAGATCCAAATTTTAAAATAAGCAATTTATATCAATTTAAATTGCAATGAAAATCTGAAAAAAATGTATACCATTTTTTATTCCTATTACTGTGATGGTAAGTTTAACTAAGTCTCAATATGCAGACTGAGGAGGTCGGCAGAAGCTACAAAGTTGAAACACGTTTCTAAAAACACTCAGGGGCAGATTTATGTTTCCTGGCGCATCCCTGCAAATCAGCAAGGATGCGCCAGGAATGATGCGTCACGCAAGTTTACCCTTGCGCCACACATGATGCGCTGCATTTACAATGCGGCGCATCATGGCGCAGGAATAAACAGATGCGTGACGCATCCGATGGCGTAAGGTTGGCGCAGTGCTTCAGTTGCGTCGCAAGCGCGACGCAACTCCAGCACTGTTCCAACCTACCCTATCCCTAACATGGTGCGTCAAGCCTTACGCCTGCTTCAAGCAGGCGCAGGGTTTTGGCGCATCAGCGTTGGGAAAGTGACTCAGTCAAATCTTATAGATTTGACTGAGTCACTTTTCAGGGGCGTTCCTGCGACGGAACGCCCCCCCCTCTGTCGACACGCCCACGTGAAACCTGACGCAGGTTTTACGTGGCGCAGGGCTTTACATCGTGACGCATCTCCATAGATGCGTCACGATGTAAATATGGCGCAACGTGGCGCAGGGTTTACACCGCCGCTGCGTCACAAAAGTGACGCAACAGCGGCGTAAAAGTGGCGCATCTCCGATATAGATCTGCCCCTCTGTTTATACCTATGTAGTTTTGAAATCTGACCATAATCAGATATCATGTGACCTGCAAAAAAAGAGATTTGAGGGGTTCATAATATTTCCCATTGTACCTATTGAAGGACCGCAATCATTTAAATCATTCTCCTTTGAACATCTTTGCAGACAAAACTCTGTGCTTACCTTCTATCATTCGCAAGGAATTTTAAAACCGGAAATATGTCACTTTTTGTAACATAGTTATTGCGCAAGACATTCTTTCATATTTACAAAGAGAGGAAAAGGCACTCTGTGTACTTTTTCTACTCCATGTAAATTCAACCTCATCATACACACCACATTGCGTTGAAAGGGTGTTCTATAAGTGTTGTTGTGCATGATTGCACTGAATACTCATAGAACAAGACACATCTCTAGATTTATCAGAAATCATAAATCTCGATATGTATGTGAATGCTGCACCATTCTAAAATTGGTGTAGGAAAGCACAACAAGGAGAATTGTTTTAATTTCTCCACATTTTATATCTTCAATGCATGCTAAAATGTTCTGCATACATTGAAGGAGAAAATGCATTTTCTCATTGTTTTTGTGCAGGAAGGTGTGTCTTCCTGCAGAAACACAAACATCACATGACACAGATATCCTTGCACTATGGTGCAAGGGTGCCTGTGTCACCACATGGCTGCAGTTTAAGCAGCCGTGCAGAGAGAAGCATAGATTTGCAACATATTTATGTACATATGTTGCATCCCTGTGCTTCGGAAGTACTACAGCACACTGCAGTTAAAGAGGTTACTGTGTGATGCTGCAGCACTTCCTCATAGGTCTGCAATTATACATTCACCATACCCTACTAATGCATTCATTCAGTCAATTACGTACTACACATACATTCATCTAAACTTTCACACACTAACAAAGAAATTTAGCTCTTTTTTTAAACCAGTAAAGTTAGTTCTTAGAAGAACTTTTTTTTTCTTCTTTCTTCTTTTATATATATTTTTTGGTTTTTCCAACGATTTTGTGATTTTTTTGGTTTTTCTGGAAAAAAAAAAAACAAAAAACAAAACAATGAACTTCAGGAACCCCCCCGCCCCCCCCAAAAAAACTAGCAATGGTGACTTTCTTGCCGGCAGCAGATCAGATCGATCGACTGCTCCCCGTAGCACAAAGTCGCATTGCACTTAGTGCAGAGCACTTTTAAAAATTGAAATTGAGGACGGATGCCCAAGTTTCGAGTTGACAGATGCACTCTTGAAGTGCTCGGCTACGATGAGGTGGAAGGCGCAGGAGCAGGAGTGTCTCTCATCCGTCTGCATTCTTCTCGTGCAAGATTGACAGGATGAAGGGTCCGTAGGTGCTGGCTGTCCCGCATGAGTATTTCTTTGTCGGATCCCCTCGAGACAGCACTTTTTTACAAATCTTGCTCGTGACCAAGGTGGCATTGGTCTTCGCTTGCCCCTCGGGAAAAGTAAAAAATTTCCACACCACTGAAGAAAAATGTGGTGTGCGTGATGGCTCCTCCAAAAATTCATCCTCAGATGTATGAGGAGATACAGGTGATGCCTGCTGCCCTAAAGCCATTGTTAGGAGAAAAAAGTTAGAGCTAAGTGTAAACTTAGTCCAAAACATCTTCTTCTCTGCAAAGAGATGCTCCTCCAAAGAAGGTGAAAGAAGAATGATTGAAATTGGTGGGGTCTTTCAATAGTTAGAACAGGAAGTGTAATGAACAAATCAAATCTCTTTTTTTGCAGGTCACATGGGATCCACGCACCCTGCGCTTACGCAGCACGCACCGAGCGCGCGTCCGCGAAATTGAATTAAAAAGAAATATAGGATTAGATGTAAAAATATGTTACTTTTAAGACTAGTTTAGAGTGTGTCTTCAATTAATATTCACATGAAATACATATATATATTTTTTTTAAATGTTAAATATTTCGCGGGATCCGTGCACCTACCGCATCATACACGCATATGACGCATCGCGGAAGCGCGTAAACATCACATTACGTACATCGAACGTGTCGCGTATATGCTGGGAGTCGCGTACCGGTCGCATTGCGACCGCGCACTAAACACGTACCCAACGCATACCATGCGCGGATGCTATCGCGTAGGGATCGAGAACGGTGCGCATAGGGTGCGCGGATCCCAAAAAAATGCAAAAAATATATAAAATTAATTAGTGATGTCACTGACCGTGTCATGAGTGATGTAATATGTGACGTCATCAGCAGTGCATTGCGGGGGCGCGAGGTATAGTTAGCTGAACTAACTATAACGGGGGGATTTCTGGGGTTTTGTACAAGGGAAATGTCCAGCTAACTATAACGCCCCTGAAACCTATGTTTTTTTCAGTGAATATATATATATATATATATATATATATATATATATATATATATATATATATATATATATATATAACAAAGAAGACCACTTGACTTGAAGTAGACCAAGGACACAGCGGGGATTCCGACAGAAATCTTTAATTCACATAGTGGCGCTGCGTGATGCATTTCAGCTACAAAAGCCTTCTTCAGACGCCGTGCACCACCAGAAAGCACCGTCTCCCTCCTCAAACAGTTCATTGGCCCTCCCATAAGTAGAGGAGCAGCTGACCCTGTTAACTTGTAGCAGCTGTGCTTCAATATGGGACCACAGTTACCAGCATGCAGCAGGATGAATCCATCGTAACAGGGTAAGTTATGCGCTTCAAATGCGCGCCTGAAGTGCCTTTTGAGGTGGGGCCATGTAGTGGCGGGTGCCGTCCGTATTTAACATGTTTAAAATTTCTTCAGGTCCCCAACGTCCAAGCCACAATCCCAGCTCAGGTCGGGCCATGGAGAGCAACTGCAATGAGCACTCCCCCCCGTGAAGTCACAGGCTGCCTCCTGGCAGCAGCCGGTTGCATGACCTGTTCTCGTGGCGGTCTCGGGGTAATCAATAACTTGATTGGTCCAAAGGTTTGTTGCCAGCTAAAACCCCAGACTCTTTACAGGACGGGTTCTTGAAACGTGCTCCTGGCAGGCACGTAAATATAACAAAGAAGACCACTTGACTTGAAGTAGACCAAGGACACAGCGGGGATTCCGACAGAAATCTTTAATTCACATAGTGGCGCTGCGTGATGCATTTCAGCTACAAAAGCCTTCTTCAGACGCCGTGCACCACCAGAAAGCACTGTCTCCCTCCTCAAACAGTTCATTGGCCCTCCCATAAGTAGAGGAGCAGCTGACCCTGTTAACTTGTAGCAGCTGTGCTTCAATATGGGACCACAGTTACCAGCATGCAGCAGGATGAATCCATCGTAACAGGGTAAGTTATGCGCATCAAATGTGCGCCTGAAGTGCCTTTTGAGGTGGGGCCATGTAGTGGCGGGTGCCGTCCGTATTTAACATGTTTAAAATTTCTTCAGGTCCCCAACGTCCAAGCCACAATCCCAGCTCAGGTCGGGCCATGGAGAGCAACTGCAATGAGCACTCCCCCCCGTGAAGTCACAGGCTGCCTCCTGGCAGCAGCCGGTTGCATGACCTGTTCTCGTGGCGGTCTCAGGGTAATCAATAACTTGATTGGTCCAAAGGTTCGTTGCCAGCTAAAACCCCAGACTCATTACAGGACGGGTCCTTGAAACGTGCTCCTGGCAGGCACGTAAATATAACAAAGAAGACCACTTGACTTGAAGTAGACCAAGGACACAGCGGGGATTTCGACAGAAATCTTTAATTCACATAGTGGCGCTGCGTGATGCATTTCAGCTACAAAAGCCTTCTTCAGATGCCGTGCACCACCAGAAAGCACCGTCTTCCTCCTCAAACAGTTCATTGGCCCTCCCATAAGTAGAGGAGCAGCTGACCCTGTTAACTTGTAGCAGCTGTGCTTCAATATGGGACCACAGTTACCAGCATGCAGCAGGATGAATCCATCGTAACAGGGTAAGTTATGCGCTTCAAATGCGCGCCTGAAGTGCCTTTTGAGATGGGGCCATGTAGTGGCGGGTGCCGTCCGTATTTAACATGTTTAAAATTTCTTCAGGTCCCCAACGTCCAAGCCACAATCCCAGCTCAGGTCGGGCCATACACGCTCACTCCCAGTCACTTTAAAGAACTTGGAAAAGCACTCAGCGGGAAACTCCTGCAGTTGTTAAATCCTTTATTGCATAGCGAGTATGGAAAACAGTCGATTAAGGCATAGCCGAAACGCGTCATGTTTTCCATACTCGCTATGCAATAAAGGATTTAACAACTGCAGGAGTTTCCCGCTGAGTGCTTTTCCAAGTTCTTTAAAGTGACTGGGAGTGAGCGCGTATATACGAACGCGAATGCACCTTCGCGTTTTAAAGCACCCGTCTACTGAGTGCGCTGGTCTGGAGGTGCAGATGGAGCGATGATATCTATATATATATATATATATGCCAAGGTGTATTGAAGAATGAATGGGTGTATACGAGTCAGGATGGATGATTAAGTAGGCGTGTAACTGACTGTATAAGTGAGTGATTAATTGTGTCTTACTTAATGCATGTGTTAGCGACTGATACAGACATTCACACAGTTTAGGTTGTCAGTTGGTGTGTAAGTGATTGCATGCGTTGGTTAGCAGTTAAATGAGGATCTATATGGGTATTGATTGGTTATCTGAGTATCTGTATGGGTGCCTGAGTGTCTGTGTGGATGGGTGGGGGGTGTGACTCTGTGCATTTATGTGTGAGTGGATAATTCACTGGGTATATGTGTTCAAGTCTATATCTGTGAAGGGCTGTATGGCTCGGTGAGTGTGTGTATGAGTGTATTCATGAGTGAATGGATGCCTCAGTGGTACATGTGCGACTAACTGCATATGTGAAAGGCAGTATATATTAGTGTTGGAGTGTATACATGACTCTATGTGAGACTGAGTGATTGTGAGAGTGCCTGTATGGATCAGTGTGTGCTTGTATTAGTTATTGTATTAGAGTGGAAGCATGTGTTAGTATATGTTTAAATAAGTGAGGTGGTATTTGCATAACTGTACAGTTGAGTAAATAAAACTGATTTATTATTTCCATTACTGACTACATGTGTGAATAACTCTATCATTGAGAGGCGGTGGGTGAGTGTCTGTATAGATATGTGACTGGATATGATAATGCTGTATTGATGGCTGACTGTATGTATGAGTGACTGTATGGGTGAATGAATGGATGTGAGTGTAGACCTAGGAATTAGTGAGTGGATATGTACTAACTGGTATTGGTGTGCTCATGGTTTTCAAAATTATTGTCTCTATTTTAGAGTGGGTGTATCAATTATTATATTAGGGTCTGATGAGGTGCATCAGATTTTCACGTGGATGATGTCATCAGTGATGTCATCAGTGATGTCATTTGAGATGTCATCATTGATGTCACTGGCCATGTCATGAATGATGTAATATGTGACGTCATCAGCAGTGCATTGCGGTGGTGCGAGGTATAGTTAGCTAAACTAACTATAACGGGAATTTCTATGGTTTTCTATGAGTGAAATGTCCAACTAACTATAACGTGCCTGAAACCTATGGTTTTTTCAGTGAATTTCTAAGATTTTTTAAATGCTAATTCCTAACTATAACGTCTGTAAAACCTATGGTTTTTTCAGTGAATTTCGAAGGTCTTTAAAACCTATATTTTTTCAAAATTTTTATATAATATTTTGGAACTCTATAAACCTTTTTGTAACTTTAAAAATTATGTAGTGTTTTATATCTTCAAAAAATAATTCTATATAATTATTTTTTTTCTGAGAAAACTAGAGTCCTGTACCGGTAGTCTACCAAGCTCCTTCAGCACGCGAATCCTATCCTCCATATTGAAATGATGCACATTTCGTATCCGACGAGTTCGTGGCACCACGTCCCATGTAAGAACATATACGTATGAGGACGCGCCACCTGCTACACTGGTATGCGACAGGTACACAATACCAAGCCGCGCATTACCTCATGTACATATGGGATCGCGCCCGCTGCGTGTTGCGTATGCGACGACTGCACGCTGGCAGGCCCTGTGTTACGTCATAGACGTATGGTGCCGCGCCGGGAACGCCGTTCCCTCATTTTTTTTTGTAAGTCTCTAAACTATATCTACATAACTTTAAAGTATATATGAGAGCAATTGATAATCTAAAATATTTTAAACATTTGTATATTTCTAACTGTAATAAACGTATATTATGGTAATAGTTTCTCAAAATCGCATCGGGTGCGGCCTCCTTGCGTGCTCGCTGCGCGATTCCTATGTGACCTTAAAGAAAAGCATTTGATTGGTTCATAACATTTCCCATTGTAACAGTTGGAGGACCCTACCAATTTTTCCATTCTCTCTACAGCGTTTGATGAGAGACTCGTCTTCTGCTTACAGAGCTTTTTTGAAAACCTTTTGCTATGTACACATATCTGACAGTACACACAACATGCAAACATCTTCATCTTCATCAATATTCATGCTCTGTAAAGCAGCCTTCCACCTGTGATAGCCATGCATCTAAAAGCTACATAACAGAACTTTTCCCCACTGCCAGAGGTAACATGGTTACATATGCTGTCCACAACACAATCTAATGTGGTACGGCCCAGGGGCAGTATCGTGCATAGATAATGAACACACGGACACAGATAGATAGTGGAAGTGGGTACAGGCACTTGCGCTCGACTCCTTTTTATTACCAGGGTCACATATCCAGTGAAGTGTGTGCTGGATGAGTGTTCGGTGAGTGTAAACCAGCCCACAGGTAATAGTTGCTGCTAGCATCAACTACAACAGTAATCATTGCATCACACACAGAGATTCAATAATAAAAGGGTCAATAGTTTGTGCTGCAGTAAGGTAGGGACAGTAGATGTAAAATAATACAGAAAAGATTCTATCGTAAAAGAACCAGAACTTGTGCTATATTCAGACACAGGCAATAGATCTAAAATAATACACAAAAAGATTGTATCATAAAGGGTCCAGCAGTTCTAGTGCACTCAGATAGCCACATCAAAAGCATTCAGCATGTGCACAGCCAGCGATGAAGCGTGCTGCAAGCGGGCCGTACTAGCAGCAATGTCTGTTGCCATCAACACTGCATCATCGGCAATAGCGACTCGATCTCAATTGTGAACACTGCTGGCTGCAGTGTAGGCCAGAGAGAGCAGTCAGAAAAGACCCACAGCTACATAAGGTGGACTTGAGCTACACAGTTTGTCGTACGCGATGCAAGAAAAAGAGTGTGCGGAGCCTGCGATGACGAGTATGCATGGTGTGGACAGAGCGCACTGCAGCAATCTCTTTTCCTACAGGACTGCGTCATCTACAATACCGACTCGATCTGAATTGTGAACACTACTGTCTGCAGTGTAAATTGAAGGCATTAGTCACACACACATCCATTATTACTTTTTCTCACTTCCTCTTCTCAAAATACAACAACATGAATTACAGAAAACACTGCAATAAATAAATCAAAACAATTCGAATTGCGATTTATACTGTCCACAGTGTAGACTATTCAGTGTTCCTTTGAACTTGCAAGATGAATTTCACCATTGTACTAAACATATAACTCATCTAAAAAAAATTCTTCAAGCAAATATACTAAAAGAATATTCGGTATATTTCAAGATGTTTTAGTTAGTTGCCTACTGAATTCTGTAATTAAACAATCACAACTCGATCTGAATTGTGAGCCCTGCTGACCACAGTGTAAGCCAGAGGCAGTAGTCATTAACACCTCACAGCCACGTGCCGTTGGATTCGGATGCACGGAGTTGGTTGCACCCGGTCAGAGGGGGTACACAGAAATCATCACAGACTTTAACTTCTGACATCCTCAATCATATAATCCAGACCCCGTTTCACTGTTCGGACCTTCAGTACCGCGGTGTAGTCCTCCGACTACAGTCAACCAAGCCCAATAATCATGTGCAGCAGTTAACCACGGAAGCACAGACACTGACTGATGCACCTCAATGGAAACAGTTCTGTGAAAAGCAAGCAGCAGTTAATATTGAACACCGTCCATTGTGGGATCAAGACACCGTTCCACTGTTAGGACCTACAGTTGATTGCACCTGTTCGAAGGGAGTACCTTCATCTCCACTCTCAGATGCAGTTCTAACATAGTCTATTGTGGGAACAAGACACCGTTCCACTGTTGGGACTTAGAGTTGGTAGCACCTGGTCGAAGGGAGTACCTTTATCTCCACCCTCAGATACAGTTCTTACATCGTCCATTGTGGGATCAAGACCCTGTTTCACTGTTCGGACCTGCTGTTCCACGGTGTACTCCAGTCACTACAGTCAGCCAAGCCAAATAATCATGTGCTGCAATTAGCTACAGAAGCACAGAGTCTGATGCACGTCAATGGAGGGAGGTTTGTGAAAACCCAGCTGCAGGTAATATCGGACATTGTCCATTCTGGGATCAAGACACCGTTCCACTGTTGGGACCTAGAGTTGCTTTCACCTCGTCGAAGGGAGTACCTTCATCTCAACTCTCAGATCCAGTTCTAACATCGTCCATTGTGGGATCAAGACACCGTTCCAGTGTTGGGACCTAGAGTTGGTTACACCTGGTCGAAGGGAGGACCTTCATCTGCACTCTGAGATGCAGTTCTAACATAGTCCATTGTGGGATCAAGACACCGTTCCACTGTTGGGACCTAGAGTTCGTAGCACCTGCTTGAAGGGAGTACCTTTATCTCCACTCTCAGATGCAGTTCTAACATCGTCCATTGTGGGATCAAGACCCCGTTTCACTGTTCGGACCTGCTATCGCACGGTGTACTCCAGCCACTGCTGTCAGCCACGCCCAATAATCATGTGCAGCAATTACCTACGGAAGCACAGAGTCTGATGCACGTGAACAGAAGGATTTCTGTGAAAACCCACTAGCAAGTAATATCGGACATCGTCCATTCTGGAATCAATACACCGTTCCTCTATTGTGACCTAGAGTTGGTTGCACCTGCTCCAAGAGAGTACCTTCATCTCCACTCTCAGATGCAGTTCTAACATCGTCCATTGTGGGATCAAGACACCGTTCCACTGTTGGTACCTGTTCGACTACTGTGTTAGAAGTATACAGAGCTCTCCATGCTGCTGGGCCTCAAACTGCACGCTGTGTGCCTGTGTCGCGGTAGCCAGCGTTGATCTGAGGAACCTTCCGACCTCGCATGCCTTGCCCCAGGAGTTTGCGCCGGCACGTGGTGGGCCCTCTTGCACATTATGCGGTAGCGAAAGGTGAACAGTGCGGCATATGTGCGTCGCAGCGGCCACGACGATTTCTGAGTACCAGCAGGCTGAGAGCATCATTCGCGCAGCCACCTTCACTCACAAGGTCAACCTCGTGGCAGTGTAAGCTGCGCAGACCTGGCAGACACGTTTGCCATTCCGGAAGAGAACCACACCCAGAGAAACGTGCCTTTTATTCATACTCCTACGCTAGCCTTGCGTACACCGAGCCAGCCCACTACGCTAAAGATTTGGGGGGGGAGGGCACGTACGCGCTATGTTTTCGAAATCTTCCCTACTGACTGTACTATTATGGTTCGGTCCACTATCTACTTTACTCAATAGACCATCAGTGTATGTTCACATGCACATTTGTGTGCTCTGCATACTCAAGTCTGTCCGGCACATCCCCTCAACACTTTGCATTGTATCCTTTTATAATTGAGAATCACTTGCCACCTTCACACATACTTTTCTCCCATCTCTCCCCGCATTCTGCATTGTTTAACAGAGGTGCTATGCCATGTTTGCTTTGTGTACATGGCTAGCTACGGTTCCCACAGTACGTAGTGTTGTTGTGTCTGATAGGTGTACATGTTGTTTGTCATGTTGTATGCAATTATATAAGGTAGCGCGTTTATTCACGAGCAGTGGCTTCTCCCATTTACATATCGCTGTCTTGAAGAGCATACAGAAGTTTTTCTCACAGGTGCAAACTGTGACCACAATGGCAGTCATTCAGTACTATGCAAGAATTTCCAACTGCACGACACTTCTAAGCTTACAGCACCCAATCTTGCCTGCTTTCTTGAAAGCATGCCAACTCCCACAATCACACCAACATTCACACAGCTTTCTAATGGCAGTTATCTGCTTCTCAGTAACATGCACTCCTACGGAATGTGAGGTGGCATTCCGCATGTCCTTACTGTTTCAAACCGAGTAACTTCCTCTGGCAATCTCTATTCCCACCCACAAAAACTAACTCCCAAACCTCAGCTTGGCCTTGAATCCCTACTTTGCAAACAGATTTCATTAAACTAACCAAACTTAAGCACTTTTCTTCAGAACAGAAGTGTCCCTCACTTCTGCAAAATAAATTTATCGCCTGCAGATAGCACGAACTTCCAGTAAAATACAGTTCTTTTTAAATTCGAACCTCCCATTATACTGTGTGAATTGTTACCCAATTTTCAACACATCTCACACTCAAGTCTGGCACACTTTTTTAATACGGTCTCCTCCGGCCTTCTCACAGCCTTTCAAACTGTTTTTCGTATAATACCACACTGCATTCATTCGATCATCTCTGGAATAACAGAAACAGTGCTCAAAATTCTCGCTCTCTTTGCGGCCATCCTACTACTATTTTTGCTTGTAAAAAAATGACTGCACTCCCTGTGGTAACAAGCATCTCCGACAGAATACGCCTCTACGCGATGCAGCATCAATACCATGAAAAAATGGAACAACTTTTCGGCTGCCAGCCTCTATCTATTATCGGAGCCAGCTACAACATGACATTTATTTACACATATACAATATGCGTGCAAGCATCTTTCTATTGCCAAACTTGGCCATTCGACTGGCGAATGGATGTATGCCGTGCCAACATCCCAACAATCGCTCCCGATATCCAGCAGGTAATGGAGTATCTTGAAATCCATGAACCCGATTGTTCAGGCAGTAGAGCAATGACGGATGCAACGCAAAAAGGTATCGTGGCGGAATGGGATTTCTGCGCAGCCGCGAAAGATCTACTGCAACGTACGACCTTTGACAACATCGCAGATTGCATGTCAATTCAAATTGCCGCTCCAACATTCGAGGAACATTACTGTCCCTTCGAAGATATGAATTGGAATGCTTCCCTTTTCTCACATGATGGCACCAATGACCTCTTGGAACATTGCGCATCTCAAGCCGCTGAAGAACTTCCGGACTGCAATCTCCAAGACTTGTACGAAATTCACGTTCTTCTTGGATTGATTTTTACCAACTTTTGTGAGTTTTTCCTTTCAATTTTTATTATACACTTCAATTGAACTATTTTCATATAATAACTTTCTGAGTATGCTCAGGCATTTGAACTCTGTTTTCATTATTGCCCCATACGTCTCTAGTCTAACCAGGGATGGGTGATGTATGGCCTATCCAAATACGCTATTTACTTCCTAAATTAGCCTAAACCCGACATCCATTTTGAAACCATCTCTATTCTTTGTGCACACGTCTCTATGCCTGCCTGTTATCTATGAAGCCCTTTCACACAAATTTACTCATCCTCAGCCTCTACTCACGAGCTGGCGATCAACATAAAAAAACATGACATTGTTTAGGAACTGGTTGGCACAGTGTGCTAATCGTATCCTACCTTTATTTTCATTATAGAATTGAGTCATTCATGTCTAATAGCTATTGTTTATGTCACATGGAACTGTTACATGTAATGTGGAATTCACTAATGCAGCAGCTTCAGATTTTAATATAACAGAATTGGTTGGAGTTTTCCTCAGCTCGGTGCCTTAGCTCTTTGTACAAGATTTTTTTTTAGAAAGAGCTGAAGACAATAGTGTATGGTTTGACGAGAAGGGTACCTAATGTGCTTCTCAGAAGCACAATTTTGTGTTCCTCCTCAACGTTCCGATGTGACTAGAACTATTACCAATTCTGACATGCACCAGATTGAATCTACCGTACAAGAGATTGCTGACTCTTCTACTGTTGATAATTTTGTGTTACAACAAAGGAGTACCCGGGTACTAAAGAAGTTTGATGATTACACTTTGCATTTTTTTTTCTTTTCTTAAAGGATACATGTGCTAATCGTATCCTACCTTTATTTTCATTATAAAATTTTGAGTCATTTAAGTGTAATAGGTATTGTTTATGTTACATGGAACTGTAACATGTAATGTGGAATTCACTGATGCAGGAGTTTACGTTTGAATACAGCAGAAGCGGTTGGAATTTGCCTCAACTAAATGCCTTACCTCTTGCACCAGTGGATCCATTTATGGCACTTAAATAAAGACACTCTTTATATAACTTTCAGACTCCATCGCTTTATTACACACAGCCACTTTCTTAGACACACCTGATTTCACCATTTCTCTTCTGTGGCATTGCAACATTCTGCATTATATTCTTCACGATTATTTCTTCATTCCTCCTTCCTATTACACACACCCACTTTCTTAGACACACCTGATTTCACCATTGCTCTTCTGTGGCATTGCAACATTCTGCATTATATTCTTCACGATTATTTCTTTATTCCTTCTTCCTAAAACACTGCATTTGAGTCTTCAGAAAGTAGAGGTGAGTAGTTTGCTTCCCACTCCCTGTATCGTATAAATGCATACTAACACTACTTACACAGATATGCTAAAGTGGCGAGTATCCTACAACGCCCATACACATCACTTTACAGCAAACAGCTCACAGCTTACGCTCACGGTTTCATCCGCGAGTCTTCAGACCAGTACCAGTGAGTAGTTTGCTTCCCACTCTCGCTATACTCTAAACCCATACCAATTAACCCTGGGCGAAGTGGGTGTAGTGGGCTACATGGAGCATCACATAGTGTGGCCCAATCTATGCACACTCGCACACTCTGCATAGCCTGACTACGCGCCGCCGCCTCCCGCCCGCCCTCATTTTAAAATAACTTAAAGTATTTAAAAGTAAGAAAATGTCTTACCTGAGGTGCGGTGTCCCAGGGCTCCCTCTTCCTGCTTCTGCGGCAACTTCTTCCTCGCAAATGCGCATGCGCAGGGGCCCGCGCATATATATATATATATATATATATATATATATATATATATATATATATATATACATATATATATTCAGTGAAAAAACCATAGGTTTCACACACGTTATAGTTAGGAATTAGCATTTAAAAAACCTTAGAAATTCAGTGAAAAAACCATAGGTTTCACACATGTTATAGTTAGCTGGACATTTTACTCGTAAAAAACCAATGAAATTCCCCCGTTATAGTTAGTTCAGCTAACTATAACTCGCGCGCCCGCAATGCACTGCTGATGACGTCACATATTACATCACTCATGACATGGTCAGTGACATCACTCATGACATCACTGATGACATCTCAAATGACATCACTGATGACCTCACTGATGACATCATCCAGTGAATGTGTGTTTTTCTGAAAATTAAATATGTTTTATATATGTATATCTCAAGGTCGATGGAAGAATAAATGGGTATATTACTGTCTAAATGGATGATTTCTTTTTGAAAAATTGATTGTGTAACTGACTGATTAAGTGTATCATAGTGAATACATGGCTTAGTGAGTAATGTTTAAATATATAAATATCTGTATCAGTCTCTCACTTTGTGTATAAGTGGCTGCATGGGTTGGAGAGTAGCTACATGGGTGTCTATATAGGTTATTAGTTGGTTTTTTGAGTATCAGTATGAGTGTCTGCATGGTTCGGTGGGGGGTATGACGTAGTGCATAGGTGCATGAATGAGTGACTCACTGTTTGTATGTGTTGAACAGAGCATGTGTGCAGGACTGCATGGGTGGATGAGTGTGTGTATGGGTGTGTTAGTGAGTGAATGACTGTCTCAATAGTGTCTTTATGAGTAACTACATATGTTTAAAACTAGTATATGTGACTATTGGTTTATATATGTGAGTATATGTGAGAGTGAGAGATTGAAAGAGTTCCTGTATGAATAAGTATGTGTTTCTATAAGTGATTGTTAAAAAGACTAAGTATGTGTAAGTTTCCGTAGAAGTAAGTGTGGTGGTGTGTGTTTAACTGTATATGCAAGTAAATGGATGTTTGATTCTTTATTGGCATGAGTGACTATGTGTGTGAGTAGCTCTATGGATGAGTGGCGTTGTGTAATAGGATGTATAGGTGTATGAGTACATATGATAAGTGAGTACATGTATGAGTGACTGTATTGGACTGTTGGTGAATGAGTGGATGTGTATGTGGATCTTAGAATTACTGAAGAGGTTGTTGTAACGGTTATTGGTATGTCCATTGTTTTGTAAATTTTAGTCTCTATTTTTGATTGTGTGTATCAAAGGTTTTATTAGGGGAAGAGGAGGTCTGCCACTCTATCACAAGGATGATGTCATCAGTGAGGTCATCAGTGATGTCATTTGAGATGTCATCAGTGATGTCATGAGTGATGTCACTGACCATGTCATGAGTGATGTAATATGTGACGTCATCAGCAGTGCATTGCGGGCGCGCGAGTTATAGTTAGCTGAACTAACTATAACGGGGGAATTTCATTGGTTTTTTACGAGTAAAATGTCCAGCTAACTATAACATGTGTGAAACCTATGGTTTTTTCACTGAATTTCTAAGGTTTTTTAAATGCTAATTCCTAACTATAACGTGTGTGAAACCTATGGTTTTTTCACTGAATTTCTATGGTTTTTTAAATGCTAAGTCCTAACTATAACGTGTGTGAAACCCATGGTTTTTTCAGTGAATTTGCAAGGTTTTTTAAATGCTAATTGTTTTTTTTTTCTTCTATTTTTTTTAACATATTTTTATTTTATTTTTCTTACCTTTTATAAAGACTATGGTTAAATGTTTAAAATTCTTTAATATGTTTTTTTTTTATATTTTTTTTAAAATAAACATGTAAAATTTATTTGCAGTACTTTTTTTCTATTTTTTTTATTATTTTTTTAGTACGCGTACCGTAAGCTCACGGTAAGCGTACGGTTTACGCTACGTCCGTAATTTATCCACGCTGCTTGCGTATAGTTACGCAATTTGCGTAGCCGCGCGTACTCCGCGTGGGACGCGTACGCGTGTGCGCTACACGCGCACGTTACGCGGAAGTGTCGGGTAGTGTCTGTTATGCGCATGCGCGCAAGCGCATGTCTTTTTTACGCGCATGCGTACTTTTGCCGTAAGCGTACCGTAAGCGTACCGTAAGCGTACGGTAGGTCATGTGATCATGAAACACAACTTTTGATTGGTTGAAACTACTTTCAGTTCTAGAACTCTCCTACACCACACCCATTCCCCTCATTTCTGCTTGTGATCCCTTAGGAGAAGGAGCTGGTTTGTCT
The DNA here is from genome assembly GCF_964204655.1 of Triturus cristatus. Lineage (NCBI taxonomy): Eukaryota > Metazoa > Chordata > Amphibia > Caudata > Salamandridae > Triturus > Triturus cristatus. The sequence goes on from NC_140583.1 coordinate 78,272,070, forward strand.
TTGGGATACGATGGCAGAACAGCAGAGCTCTTCTGAGAGTGAGGCTAGCACTAGCAGCACTGTCTTGAGGCAGAGATCGAGGAAACAAAAGCCCTCTTATGTATGGGATTATTTTACTTTTCCTGAAGGCCAGCAAAAGGTGAATGCACCCTTAGTAACTTGCAGGCTGTGTCAGCGTGTACTTTCTAGAGGTAATCCTGACAGGAAGTATTCCTTTGGGAATCACACCATGAAGAGACACCTCAAGGATGTACACAAAAGGACACATGGTCATCTTTTTGGAGGTAACTCTTCAGAAAGACAAGCAAGTACATCCACAGCAGCTCAGCCTGGACCATCATCTGCAGAGCTGACTCCTTCTTCTGCAGGTCAGGTGAGCCCTTCATCTGTGGGGGGAGCATCTCCTTTTGCTGGCCCTCTGGAAATTAACCCTCGGTTTGCGAGGGTTGAAGTACGGTGCGCCACTTGTCACGATCTAATTACTTATAGGGAGACCAGTGTTTCCCTAGTGAACAGTAAAATAGATCAGCACACTTGTCGTACCGTCTAATATTCCCAATCTTTCTTTCCTCTGTCCCTGCATGAACACAACGGCTCTTTTAAGAGCCAACCTTACCTTTCATCTATTTTTTATATATGTTTTTAAAAACTTTATTTATTTTTTTTACCGTACGCGTACGGTACGCGTAATTTTTTTTTTTTTTTTTTTTAAAACACTAAAAATCAATTATCACATTACAAGGTCCTTGAGAGACTACAATTATTATTATTGATTTACCATACTCACTCAAAAAAATATTTATTCATTTGTTTTTTTAAAAAATAGCTTTAAAAATGGTTCTAGTTTTCAAAAAATTTCTATATGAATCTGAAAAAAAAGAAAAAAGTATTAATATTTTTAAAACAGTTTATAATACAGTACACATATTTACATTTTTTTCCAAAAAATATTTTTGCCTTATTTTTGCTGTTTTCAGAATATATTGCATTTCACTATAAATTGTGAAAGCAATTGCATTCATCATTTTACAGCGGGCAAAAAAAAAATAATAATCACAAAGATTGTAATAAAAAAGCCCAGAATCTCTTTTTACTTAAACTTAACATTATAGAAATGCATAATATTCTAAAAAAATATCATATAATACCAATAGTTATTTCTTTAAAATACCGTCTGATATGTTTGTTTCAGAAGTATAATCACAATATTATATCTCAAATAACTCCACAATACATCTGATTCCATTTCCTTTAGGGCAAATAGTAATTTTAAAATTTTGTTTGGAATAAATTTCCAACAGTAATCAAATAAAATTCTAAAGTTTAATTTGTCCAGATCTCACTGATTCTCTGTTACATTTTGGTTCACGAAAATTTTTGGAATAATTTATTAAGTCCACAATAGAATTGGTTACTTTTCCGCATGGCCAAATAGTAATTTTTTAAATCATTTTTGAAAAAAATTCCAATGGCAGTCCAATAACATTCCAAAATTTAAATTGTGCAGATGTTACCGATTATCTCTAAATTATTGGTTTTTCAAAGTTTCATTAAAAATTAAAAAAGTCCACATTACAATTGGTTATCTTTCCATTAGGCCAAATGATAATTTAAAAAATCATTTTTCTACAAAATTGTAATGGTAATGCAGTAAAATGGTAAAATTATTTTGTCCAGATCTTGCCAAATCTGTCTAAAATTTAGGTTTCAGGAAGATTAGATAGGAATTTGCTAAATCAAAAGGCAAACGTTGTTTGAAAATCAATTGGGAATCATTACACAGTGTCCAACCTTTTTCACATTTAAGATAAACTGTGTAATGTCCAGAAGTAACAGTAGGTCCATCATGGAAAATTATTGCAACAGTTACAAAAGTTTTTCCTGAAATTGATAATTGCTGTCCTGTAAACTTCTTTATTAAAGTATCCAATTTTGAACCATCAGCTCTACATCGTTGCATCATTAAAATTACATACTGTCCGTATTCCTTTAAAATTAATGTTGATAACATGTCAGATTTACACTCACCACATTTCATGCTATGATTAGCATCTTTAACTAATTTTGCAAAAGTAACTGTTTTACTTTCTGGCAATGTCAAATAAATAAACCTTTCATTATCAACATTAGAACCACATATATTATAACAATTATCACAACTATGTTCCCATTTATAAGAGAGACCAAAAAAAATGTCAATGGGAACTCCTTCTTCTTCCACTACCTGAAGAAAATACATCAAAAATTCCTGTACGTCTTGCTGTACATTTTGAGAAAACTGTGTTCGTCCTGAACATACATCTAAAAGTTTTCTAATTTCAGTGGCACTTTCTATTTGAGTTTTATCTTTACTCAGCTTTTGAAAAAGGAGACTCAGCTCTGAACAGAATCTTTTTCCCTGATTTACTATTATCTGCTCTTGCAAACTTTCCAGATAAAATGCAACATTCAGCACTACATTTGCGTAGCAGTTGACACCAGAGCTATTTTCAAAATGACATCCTACAACCTGTTCTTCATTTTCCTTTTTCTTTTTGCTTGCAATTACATCACTCCTCTTTTTTTTCCTCTTCTCTACATCTTCATTACAGATATTGTCATTTTTTCTTTTACGAGAAACTACACGTTTCTCTAACACAGGATACTGACCTAAATGAGGAGCATAGCTTCTTCTTAATCTATTATACTCCTTTACACAGTTTGTATCAGCACTAACTTTTGAGTCATCAAAGTCTATCATGAATAAACCTGATAATGTTTTCACTCGTGACAAAGCAACATATGCCATACCTTCTTTGAACACAGTTGAACCAATGTTCACAAATGCACAATCTACAGTCAATCCTTGAGACTTGTGAATAGTTACAGCATATGCTAGAGAAAACGGAAACTGCTTCCTACGTACATATAAGTCTTTCACAAGCATGAAACGAACTGTACAACGACAAATATCTTTAACTTCTTCTATCTGATCAAATTTTATTTTTAAACATTCAATTCCTTCTTTTTTCTGATAATTAATAAAACCCACAACTCTTCCCATAGCTCCATTAACTAAACCTTTTTCAACATCCAAATTTCTTCTTAAAAATACTCTACAGTTCATGCAAACATATAGATTTTTTTCTAATCCAGCTGTTTTGGAGATGTTCTTCTCTAGTGAGTCCAATTTATTTTTCATTTTGCCTGTTACTGTGACAGTAATTCTTCCATCCTCAATTTTGTCCACTGCTTCCAATTTCCTGATCTCTTCCTTTTCCAATTTCAAAAGCTCCTCATTGAATATTGAGCATTCACGTAGAGTTGGCATTAAGCAGATGACACTTTTGTTTTCTGCAATGTTCTTGTATATCTTCTCTGCAACTATTTCTTCCTTTGGAAATAAATTATGTAGCAGCCGACTCTGTAATGCTTTTTTGCCAACTTCTGTGAGTAGTCCAATTCTGATATCCTTCAGAATACTTCCATATTCTTCATCGCTTGCTTGCCTCATATTAGTAGTAAGTTCCTTGTACTCAAAGAAGGACCAAATATTTGTATTTCCGATGCTTCCCAATGACTTCTTTGTGTCTTCATGTGTGACAGTACTAAACACTGGTTGTCCTTTAACTGGAGTAAGTTGCAAAAGATCTCCAAAAACTATGACGTGTTTTCCACCAAATAACATGTCATAGTCTGTCTTCAAAATTTGCTGCATTCTTAAATGCACAAAGGCAAGCATTAAGTTTGATACCATGCTCACCTCATCAATAATGAGAACTTCTTCAATACTCTTGAAACTTCCAAGGATGCTTCTCCAGTTAGCTTGTTGAATTGTATTTTGTTCTCATGCTCCACTGGTAACATTAGCAAACGATGTAAAGTGATTCCTTTTATGTTATATGCTGCTAATTGTCTTTCCAAATTTTCTAAGTCTATAAATTCTTCTTGAGCTTGATTCATAGCCGTTTCCACTTCATTCATGGCTATTGATGCTTCATTTTCAACGATTGGTTGTCCTAGGGGATCTTGACTGAGTGTTCCTGAACTTTGGCTGTCCTGAGAACTGTCTCTAGCTATTTCTGCTGCAATTGTAGTTTCCTGTTCAATTTCTTCATTTAACATTTGCAGATAAGTTGAGAATGTACTGCATTGTATGCTGTCTTTGCAAGCATTAAAAGAATCTTCATAGCTTTGAAATTCTCCCAGTAGTTCATCCTCTGTACGCCATGGTTTAAACAACTGTAAAAGAGCCAAGTAGTAAAATTCCTTCTTGTCAGTAGTGTCACAACTCAGCTTCCGGTGATTTATCAAACTTCCTTTTGTTTGCTTCACCAAACATCCTTCTTCACCAACGACTTTATATTTTCCATTGTTGATGTCTTCTGCAGCTTTCCGTGAATAAATGTAGTTCTGCAACACTTCATAGAGACACATGTTCGCCAGATGATGACTTCTCTTGGGATAATAAGTGTCCAACATGTTTGATTTCAAAATATCTGTACTTTCTGGGTCATTCTCGGCCAAATATTCAATTTCTCCTACAGATTTCAGTACCCGATTTCTCATTGCTGCAAGGCCTAAACTTGCCCAAATTATTCTTCTTGACTTCGAGTAGAGACTTGCAGAAGATAACCTATCTGAACATTCGTAGGATCCAATTTCTCGATGCGATAACATCTTCAAACTGAAACTGTACAGCTTCTTACTGACAGTCTTCTCGTGAGAAATCTCTTCCCACATTTCCTTCAATTCTGTTTTTTCTGATTTCGTAATGTAAGACGTTAAATATCGAGCAACAGCAATGGAATTGTCAGCAACATACTGTATATCCATGTTAGCGTTCCACATGGATAAAATGACTGGGTTGTAGTCATTTATATTTTTTGATTCTTCTTTTCTTTTAAGGTTGTAGGTATTCTTTGGTGATTTTCTTGTGATAGTATGTCTCACAGCTGACATAAAACTGTTTACTCTTCCATTTGAAAGAACAGGTCTAGGAAATCCAAATCGACATTTAGTGTAGTATTTTTCTTTGCTCTTGTATTTCCGTCGACAGTATTTTCCACACCGATGACTTTGGAAACGTAAAACTTGCTCCTTTAACTTTTTCTCTTCTGTGCTTTTTGGTATAGCACATGTTGCATATTCTTCAATGTAAGATAACACTGCTTCATCAGTATCTGTTCCAAACTTTGGGGCATCCTTGATCCACAACAGCATATGAATATGAGGAGCACCTCTTGCCTGGTACTCTTTTCTCCAAAAGAAATCCACTACTTCTCCAAGAGGTGGATTTTTTTTATTGCAGATGAAGGACATCATAGCCTCAAATCTATGATTGAAATATCTGCAAACATTAACCGGATCCAATGAGCACAGTTCTCCTGCTGTCTTGTATTCGATGTTTTTAATGTTTGAATTGGCCTCTCGTAGAAAATCCAGTAAATCATCCCAAGCGTACTCGGCACAGCTTAGGGTAAGGAACCATGTTGGTGTTCCTAAATTCCGTAACATGCATTTTAGTTCACCATGGCGTCGGTACCAATATTCATTTGTCCCACGCTGACAAGCCATCAGATTGATCAGTTGTGTTTCCAAATGATCATCTCGGTGCTGCACTTTCTCCATAAAATCCTTAGCAGACACATTTTGTAAATGTACTCCACTTTTTAAAATGTGATTTACTGCATAAGACAGTGCAGACAAGTCGCTTTCAAATAAAAGATGGAACAAATAAGGAATACTTTGTCGAAATCTGGGATCTTCAGCATATAGTCTTGTAGTCCGATACTCAGAAGCTGGAATCTGTTCTGGACGTTCATCGTATCGTCCTCCTTTTCCTTTAGGAAACAGCTGGGGAAAACATCGAGCTTCCAAGCTCTCCTCCCATACACTCACGGGAGTTCCTTTTGCTTTCTTCATCTGAAAGAGATCAATATTGTCTCCCATAACTTCTTTTGAATGAAGAGGATGTATGCTAAAATGTTCATAAATTTCTTCTTCCTTTGACTTGTCCACTTTTTCAATTTGTCCAGTTGGTGTTTCTGTGTCTTCTTGTAAATCTTCTTCTTCTTCTTCTTCTTCTATATAAATTGATTCATACCATTTGTTATTCCTTTTCAAATAAAAATTTGCTTTTTGTACTTTCCGTACATCTACCAGCTCCTGCCAAATCTTCTTATTCTTTGTAGGTACACCATTAACCAGAGTAATTAATGGTTCAGTTTCCAAAGTATCCGCATCAATAGTTTCCATATTTTTTTTCTAATCCAAGGGCAAATACACCACTCTACCTTTTAAACCTCTCAGTAAATCTGAAGGAGGTAATTTACCAGTTTTGGGCTCCATACGTACTATGGTCTGGAACGGATGAACACATTGAATGAGTATAGACTCATATGTATTTAATTCAGAAAGTTCAGCAGGAATAGCATCCAATTCTAAATTATTATGTACAGCTCTGGTCGGCATTCTATTTTCCTCTAACTTGTTGTAACAGTATTTACAAATACGCTGATCTTCACCCAATTCAAAACAATTTTCTAGAAATATATATGTGGCAAAATCCTTCCACTTATAATTATCTTCATTTTCACTCTTTCTGTAGAGATCAACATTCCTAGTTTGTTTTCTATAATGAGTTCTGCGGCAACAAATACAAGTAAAATTTGGTCTTTCATTAGAGACTATTGCAAATTTTGTTATGTGATCATTAAATGTGTTACTTACAGAGGGTTCTACATTCTCTTCCACTTCTTCCTCATTTACTGTGTCCTTCTCTGCACTGTTTTGTTCAGGACCAAAGTAACAAAACTGAATTTCATCAACAACCTTCTCTACATCTGATACCGTTCCTCGGAACAGAGCCCTATTCAATTCATTGAACTTTATTGCTGGACTTTTGGCAAAATACAACCGTCTCACAAACTTTCTCATTTCAGTATGATGAACAGCCAGCATCCTAAAATTATGGAAAACACTATTGCACACTTTTCTAGATAGACAAGCCAGAGAATGACCCTGCAAACCAGTATTCTCTCTCACTCTGCATGGATCCAGACTTTGAAGCACCTTAATCTTCTGTTTTATACTTTTTTAACTATATTCTCTTAGAAACTCTCGAAATTTGTCAATAGATTCCTGACGCACAGTGCAAATACTACTACAATTCCAAGTGTACACTGGGGCTTTAGGACGTCTCCCCATTGCCTCATCTGCCATCACTTGTACCTCATCTCTTGGAACCATTATCTCCTTCTCCATTATGCAACCATTTTTTACTTCGTATGAACGACCTCTGGTGTCAACTGCATGCAGCAAACTATTACTTTGAAAATAGCTCTCTTCATTAAAAAAAGGTTCACTACTTGAACTATGCATCCACTTTCCTAAAAACACTTTACAAAAGTTTGTTCTGTTCACTACTCTTTTCCTTTTGCTATGTGATTTCAGTACATTAACCATTTTGTCTAATGTACGCATCCTATTCAAAATTAATATGAATAGTTTCCTTTTTAATTCTAATGCCTTTGCTGCAATGGCTTCAATTTCTTTTTTTCTCTTATAAAACTTTGCCTTTTGCTTATATTTCTTCACATCCTTTATCAAATTGGACATAACTCTTCTCTGAAACATTTTTCTACGTATCTCTTTAAACGCTGTTTTTCTGTTTAAGTTTAACTTTTTAGTTGCAAAAGGTATATTTGCATTAACTAAATTCTCAATTTTTTCTTGTCCTTTTTGTTTGAAATCATTCTTTCCTGTACAGACATTTTGTACATTTTTCCTTTTTTTGAATATATTCCTTAGAAAATCTTTTTTTTGCTTACCAGAAGATTTTTTCTTCCTCCCAACATCAGCATCTTCTACTAACTTTGATCCTCTAGTTGTCTTCAAATATAGTTTTTTTTTTAGCGTTTTTTGAACTCTGGATTTTGTAGGCATCTTAAATTTTGTTCACTGCTCTTCAGCAATACCTGAAAAAAACTAAAAAAAAAATTCCTTTATTTTATTTAAATATATTACTACATTTCTTTTCACAATACTCACAAAACGAAATTTCTTTGCCAATTTGAATGCACACTTACTGCTCTTTTTTTTGGGCAAGTGAAAATCACTTTTACAAACTGACACATTATGAAACCACTTTTCAGATTTTTTAAAAAGCCCATGTCCAGACTGCTACACTCCAGCAAGGGGAACCAGCCTTAGTGATGTTGAATGTTTTTGCATTACAGACTGAAACCTGAAAACCCCACTCGCTTGTAAATACTGTGCATGATTATACATGGCAAGCAGATGGGTGTGTGCTAAGAGTCTGCTTCTTCCCCCAAAAAATCGCTCCCCCTTTCCATCTAATGCAACTGTGAAATCACCAGAAAAAAACGCAATAAATCTCTGCCTATAATTCCTCTTTGCACACAGAGTCATGTTTTCACATTAGTCCCAAAACGAAATTTCTTTGCCAATTTGAATGCACACTTACTGCTCTTTTTTTTTTGGCAAGTGAAAATCACTTTTACAGACTGACACATTATGAAACCACTTTTTTGATTTTCTTAAATGCACATGCCCAAACTTCTTTTTCAGACCACCACCATGTGTAACCTGGGTGGCTGCCTACACTCCAGCAAGGGCAACCAGCCTTAGTGATGCTGAATGTATTTGCATTACAGACTGAAACCTGAAAACCCCACTCGCTTGTAAATACTGTGCATGATTATACATGGCAAGCACATGGGTGTGTGCTAAGAGTCTGCTTCTTCCCCCAAAAAATCGCTCCCCCTTTTTCCTACTAATGCAACTGTGAAATCACCAGAAAAAAACGCAATAAATCTCTGCCTATAATTCCTCTTTGCACACAGAGTCATGTTTTCACATTAGTCCCAAAACGAAATTTCTTTGCCAATTTGAAAGCACACTTACTGCTCTTTTTTTTTGGGCAAGTGAAAATCACTTTTACAGACTGACACATTATGAAACCACTTTTTTGATTTTCTTAAATGCACATGTCCAAACTTCTTTTTCAGACCACCACCATGTGTAACCTGGGTGGCTGCCTACACTCCAGCAAGGGCAACCAGCCTTAGTGATGCTGAATGTATTTGCATTACAGACTGAAACCTGAAAACCCCACTCGCTTGTAAATACTGTGCATGATTATACATGGCAAGCACATGGGTGTGTGCTAAGAGTCTACTTCTTCCCCCAAAAAATCGCTCCCCCTTTCCATCTAATGCAACTGTGAAATCACCAGAAAAAAACGCAATAAATCTCTGCCTATAATTCCTCTTTGCACACAGAGTCATGTTTTCACATTAGTCCCAAAACGAAATTTCTTTGCCAATTTGAATGCACACTTACTGCTCTTTTTTTTTGGGCAAGTGAAAATCACTTTTACAGACTGACACATTATGAAACCACTTTTTTGATTTTCTTAAATGCACATGCCCAAACTTCTTTTTCAGACCACCACCATGTGTAACCTGGGTGGCTGCCTACACTCCAGCAAGGGCAACCAGCCTTAGTGATGCTGAATGTATTTGCATTACAGACTGAAACCTGAAAACCCCACTCGCTTGTAAATACTGTGCATGATTATACATGGCAAGCACATGGGTGTGTGCTAAGAGTCTGCTTCTTCCCCCAAAAAATCGCTCCCCCTTTTTCCTACTAATGCAACTGTGAAATCACCAGAAAAAAACGCAATAAATCTCTGCCTATAATTCCTCTTTGCACACAGAGTCATGTTTTCACATTAGTCCCAAAACGAAATTTCTTTGCCAATTTGAAAGCACACTTACTGCTCTTTTTTTTTGGGCAAGTGAAAATCACTTTTACAGACTGACACATTATGAAACCACTTTTTTGATTTTCTTAAATGCACATGTCCAAACTTCTTTTTCAGACTACCACCATGTGTAACCTGGGTGGCTGCCTACACTCCAGCAAGGGCAACCAGCCTTAGTGATGCTGAATGTATTTGCATTACAGACTGAAACCTGAAAACCCCACTCGCTTGTAAATACTGTGCATGATTATACATGGCAAGCACATGGGTGTGTGCTAAGAGTCTGCTTCTTCCCCCAAAAAATCGCTCCCCCTTTCCATCTAATGCAACTGTGAAATCACCAAATAAAAACGCAATAAATCTCTGCCTATAATTCCTCTTTGCACAGAGTCATATTTTCACATTAGTCCCAAAACGAAATTTCTTTGCCAATTTGATAGCACACTTACTGCTCTTTTTTTTTGGCAAGTGAAAATCACTTTTACAGACTGACACATTATGAAACCACTTTTTTGATTTTCTTAAATGCACATGTCCAAACTTCTTTTTCAGACTACCACCATGTGTAACCTGGGTGGCAGCCTACACTCCAGCAAGGGCAACCAGCCTTAGTGATGCTGAATGTATTTGCATTACAGACTGAAACCTGAAAACCCCACTCGCTTGTAAATACTGTGCATGATTATACATGGCAAGCACATGGGTGTGTGCTAAGAGTCTACTTCTTCCCCCAAAAAATCGCTCCCCCTTTCCATCTAATGCAACTGTGAAATCACCAGAGCAAAACGCAATAAATCTCTGCCTATAATTCCTCTTTGCACACAGAGTCATGTTTTCACATTAGTCCCAAAACGAAATTTCTTTGCCAATTTGAATGCACACTTACTGCTCTTTTTTTTTTGGCAAGTGAAAATCACTTTTACAGACTGACACATTATGAAACCACTTTTTTGATTTTCTTAAATGCACATGTCCAAACTTCTTTTTCAGACTACCACCATGTGTAACCTGGGTGGCTGCCTACACTCCAGCAAGGGCAACCAGCCTTAGTGATGCTGAATGTATTTGCATTACAGACTGAAACCTGAAAACCCCACTCGCTTGTAAATACTGTGCATGATTATACATGGCAAGCACATGGGTGTGTGCTAAGAGTCTGCTTCTTCCCCCAAAAAATCGCTCCCCCTTTCCATCTAATGCAACTGTGAAATCACCAAATAAAAACGCAATAAATCTCTGCCTATAATTCCTCTTTGCACAGAGTCATGTTTTCACATTAGTCCCAAAACGAAATTTCTTTGCCAATTTGATAGCACACTTACTGCTCTTTTTTTTTGGCAAGTGAAAATCACTTTTACAGACTGACACATTATGAAACCACTTTTTTGATTTTCTTAAATGCACATGTCCAAACTTCTTTTTCAGACTACCACCATGTGTAACCTGGGTGGCTGCCTACACTCCAGCAAGGGCAACCAGCCTTAGTGATGCTGAATGTATTTGCATTACAGACTGAAACCTGAAAACCCCACTCGCTTGTAAATACTGTGCATGATTATACATGGCAAGCACATGGGTGTGTGCTAAGAGTCTGCTTCTTCCCCCAAAAAATCGCTCCCCCTTTTTCCTACTAATGCAACTGTGAAATCACCAGAAAAAAACGCAATAAATCTCTGCCTATAATTCCTCTTTGCACACAGAGTCATGTTTTCACATTAGTCCCAAAACGAAATTTCTTTGCCAATTTGAAAGCACACTTACTGCTCTTTTTTTTTGGGCAAGTGAAAATCTCTTTTACAGACTGACACATTATGAAACCACTTTTTTGATTTTCTTAAATGCACATGTCCAAACTGCTTTTTCAGACCACCACCATGTGTAACCTGGGTGGCTGCCTACATTCCAGCAAGGGCAACCAGCCTTAGTGATGCTGAATGTATTTGCATTACTGAGTCCAACCTCAAACCCTTAAACTATTCTTTTTTTTTCCAGTACACCTTAATTTATTGTGAAAACATAGTCCATATTATTTTACATGTTCCTCACATTTAAATTTCTCCCAAAACAGAAAATGATAAACGCAACTTCAACAAAAAGAATTTTCATTTCTATTATTCATTTCTTAATTTACCATATACATCTCCTCTCAAACTCTATCCTCACCTTTAAAATTAGTTAGTTGTGAAAGAAATGTGGCACTCAAACAGCAGATTATCAGAGCCAGGATCTCTGTTGTGTTCACCTCTCTCCTCTCAGCAGAACCAGATAATGGCAAACTTTCCCTCTATTTTTCCACACATATACATGTAAGTTTCAAATCTCAGTGCTTCCCCCTTTTTTTCAAATGTAATCACACATTTCTATTGGTTGAAAACCAACCCTTTTCCAAAAGTACCCTGCCCCCAACTTGACTTCTGCCTAGTACCCTTCCCCCAACTTGACTTCTGCCTGCTACCATAGCAACAGCTCATGGAACACTGCTGTGTGGAGTTAGGTCAGAAGTTCGCCACACAATGTTTCAATTCCACAGAGCAAGAGTGCTTGACTTTTCAAACCTAACAGCAAATCCATAGTACTGTTCTTTGGTAACACATTTTTCTGTACCAATACAAAACATGCTTCTATTAATTTACACATACAGCCTAGTTTTTATTCTAGAATGGTATGAAACAGCCAATCAGTTCTTTTTGTTTTGAAAAAAATATGTATGCCTCCATTTCCAAACTGTCTTTCTTTTCATATTGCCATTCTACTGAAAGACACCTCCTGAGTGCATCCAGTTCTCCTTTGAAGATGTTCACAGTGTGGATTGTAGGGCACAGCTATGCCTTCTGGAGTGAAAAGTTTGCAGAGAAAACAGATATGGTGAGAGACCTTGCTTTGTCAAATGTAGACATTAAATGGATTGGTCAGAGAGGGTTAAAGTGGCACCAGTTGATGCCATTGGTGAAATCCTTCATGCAAATCCAACACCCTGACCTCATAATAGTGCACTGTGGTGGCAATGACCTAGGCACTTTGACTGGGGTAGGTCTGGAAATGCTTATGAAGGACACCTTTGCACAACTGTTTTCACTTTTCCCTAAAACTGCCTTTGTGTTTTCCAACATATGCCAAAGGCAAAAATGGAACTGGTCCAATCATTTCTGTCCGCAGATTGACAAAGCAAGAAAGCACGTCAACAAATCTGTTTCTGCTTTCCTCCGTGACTATGGTATGGGTGCCATTTACCACAACAACTTGCGTTATGACATGCAAGACATTTATAGAGGAGATGGTGTGCACTTCAATGATGAAGGGAACAGAGTCTTCCTTTTGAACCTTAGACTCTGCATCGGTACTTACTTGTAAGTACCACTTAAAAAAATGACTTCATAAACACAACAGCTCTTTTTAGAGCTCCCTAATATCTAAACTCTTAAATCTGCATTTCATTTTTTTTTTTTTTTTTTTTTACCGTACGCTTACCGTACGCGTACCCCGTGATTTTTAAAAAAATCAATAAATGTTTTTTTTGTACTTTTCTGTCCTTCTTTGACCCCCTTACAAATGTTAGGGGGTCTGTAACTCTCCTCATTGCCCCCTTTTCTTGTTTTCACTCTTTTTTTTCAGAGTGAAATACACAAAATGGCGGCCGCCGCTTCCTGGTTTCGGCCGATTCGAATGTTTACTAAGATCTAAGAGCCAATCAGAATCGCGCTCGCGCACGCCACCGTACGCGTACGGTAAGCTTACGGTAAGCGTACCGTAAGCGGGCTCAGATATATATATTGATTTAAAGGCTATTTTCTCAGAATCTACTGAACAGATTTACACCAAACCTACAAAAGGCACTTCCTTGACCTGAGGACTACCTCTCTGCCAAATTTCTAGTAATTCTGTTCAGCCGTTCGGGCTGTAGCTCGTTCTAAAGGTCCTATGGAAAAATGCATGGGGAAAACGTGTTTTGGGACCCCCCTTTTATCTCAGCCCCCGCTTGACGAATCCCCCCGAGACTTTCAGGGTAGGAGCGGAGCGTAGCGCCCCACCTATTTTGAGAAATTCGCGAGGATTCGTCGACCGGCGCCAAAGTTATTCAAAATAGAATGTTGCGGATTTCCTATGGAAACAGGGTCCTAACTATAACTACATACTGGCGACCGCCAGTAGGTAATTACCTACTGGCGGTCGCCAGTAGGTAGTTATAGTTAGGACCCTGTTTCCATAGGAAATCCGCAACATTCTATTTTGAATAACTTTGGCGCCGGTCGACGAATCCTCGCGAATTTCTCAAAATAGGTGGGGCGCTACGCTCCGCTCCTACCCTGAAAGTCTCGGGGGGATTCGTCAAGCGGGGGCTGAGATAAAAGGGGGTCCCAAAACGCGTTTTTCCCATGCATTTTTCCATAGGACCTTTAGACAGGGCTACAGCCCGAACGGCTGAACAGAATTACTAGAAATTTGGCAGAGAGGTAGTCCTCAGGTCAAGGAAGTGCCTTTTGTAGGTTTGGTGTAAATCTGTTCAGTAGATTCTGAGAAAATAGCCTTTAAATCAATATATATATCTGAGCCAGCTTACGGTACGCTTACCGTAAGCTTACCGTACGCGTACGGTGGCGTGCGCGAGCGCGATTCTGATTGGCTGTTACATCTAAGTAAACATTCGAATCGGTCGAAACCAGGAAGCGGCGGCCGCCATTTTCTCTCTCGCACTCTGAGGGGGGGGGCTGTAAACAAAGGCAAAAAACATATAAAGGGGCTGTTTAGAAAGCGCCCATGCACATAGCCATGTTAGTTGAGTCCTCAAAGATCCCCCAAGGCAAAAAACGGTAAATTTTTATTTTTTGAAAATTTCGCCGATTACGCTTACCGTACGCGTACGGTGCGCTTACGCTAAAAATTATAATAAAAAAAAAAAAACACTCTCTGTGCATGGCATATTATTGTCATCACTTACAAATTAAATTTAACAGATTACCTATCACAAGGAAGCGCATAATATGTCCTCCATGTGCGCACGGTGCGTAACGTGGGCACGCGGTGCGCGTAGCGCACTGCGTGCCCACCTTGCGTGTACGGCACTAACTGCGTAAAGTGGGCGCGCAGTGCGCGAAGCGCACCGCTTTCTCACTGTGCGCGCACGGTGCGCGAAGCGCACCGTGCGCGCACGGAACGAACTGCGTTAAATGGGCGTGCACGCCACGAATGGCGTAAAGTAACTTAGCATTTAAAAAACCGTACAAATTCACTGAAAAAACCATAGGTTTCACACACGTTATAGTTAGGAATTAGCATTTAAAAAACCTTGCAAATTCACTGAAAAAACCATAGGTTTCACACATGTTATAGTTAGCGGAAATTTTACTGATAAAAAACCAATGAAATTCCCCCGTTATAGTTAGTGCAGGCAACTATAACTCACGCGACCGCAATCTTCTGCTGATGACATATGTGTCTTTATGAAAAAAAAATATTTGTAATATATGTATAGCTAAAAATTTATGGAAGAAGACATGGGCAAATAAGTTTCTAAATACAGTATTAGCATCAGCAGAGGATTGCGGTCGCGTGAGTTATAGTTGCCTGCACTAACTATAACGGGGGAATTTCATTGGTTTTTTATCAGTAAAATTTCCGCTAACTATAACATGTGTGAAACCTATGGTTTTTTCAGTGAATATATATCAATATGTATATGTATATATATATATGTATATATATATTACCTACTGGCGGTCGCCAGTAGGTAGTTATAGTTAGGACCCTGTTTCCATAGGAAAACCGCAACATTCTATTTTGAATAACTTTGGCGCCGGTCGATGAATCCTCGCGAAATTTTCTAAACTAATGGGGCGCTCCTACCCTGAAAGTCTCTGGGGGATTCGTCAAGCGGGGGCTGATAAAAAAGGGGGGTCCCAAAACGCGTTTTCCCCATGCATTTTTCCATAGGACCTTTAGACACAGCTACCTACAGAACAATCAATAGATAACCTTTAACAACGATGCGCCTAATACGGCCTCCGTGTGCGGACGGTGCGCGAAGCGCATCGTGCGTACATGGCCCATTTAGCGTAACGTGGGCATGCGGTGCGTGTAGCGCACCGCGTGCCCACCGTGCGTGCACGGCACTAACTGCGTAAAGTGGGCGCACGGTGTGCGAAGCGCACCGTGCGCGCACGGAACGAACTGCGTAAAGTGGGCGCGCACGCCACGAACGGCGTAAAGTAACTTAGCATTTAAAAAAACGTACAAATTCACTGAAAAAACCATAGGTTTCACACACGTTATAGTTAGAAATTAGCATTTAAAAAACCTTGCAAATTCACTGAAAAAACCATAGGTTTCACACAAGTTATAGTTAGCGGACATTTTACTGATAAAAAACCATTGAAATTCCCCCGTTATAGTTAGTGCAGGCAACTATAACTCACGCGACCGCAATCCTCTGCTGATGACATATGTGTCTTTATGAAAAAAAAATATTTGTAATATATGTATAGCTAAAATTTAATGGAAGAAGACATGGGCAAATAAGTGTCTAAATACAGTATTAGCATCAGCAGAGGATTGCGGTCGCGTGAGTTATAGTTGCCAGCACTAACTATAACGGGGCAATTTCATTGGTTTTTTATCAGTAAAATTTCCGCTAACTATAACATGTGTGAAACCTATGGTTTTTTCAGTGAATATGTATATGTATATATATATATATATATATATTACCTACAGGCGGTCGCCAGTAGGTAGTTATAGTTGGGACCTATTATCCATAGGAAATCTACAACATTCTGTTTGGAATAACTTTGGCGCCGGTATCTTCGTGAAATTTTCAAAGCTGGTGGGGCGCTCCGGTCTGCTCCTATCCTGAAAGTCTCGGGGTGATTCATCAAGCGGGGGCCGAGAAAAAAAGGGGGTCCCAAAACGTGTTTTCCCATGCAAATTTCCATAGGAACCGTTAATGGCAGCTGCAGCCCGAACTGCTGAATGGAATTTCACGAAATTTGGCAAAGAGGTAGCCCTTGGTTCACACTCGTACCTTTTGGTTAAACTGTGTAAATCCGTTTGGTAGTTGCTGAGAAAATCAAAAGTAAAATCATAGATATATCTGGGCGGAGCCTAACCACACATCTCATCGTGAGATCTGATTGTCTGTCAGCACTTCATCCAAGAAGTTTTGGCAGCCATCTTGGGACCAATATACATGATAGCACCTCATTAAAAAGCATTGCAGTTAATAGAAGGTTTTAAGACTTTAGGAATTGTGGTCTGTTCTAAGGTGATTTTACCATGTGAAAAAGCCTTCTGCTGGGATATCATGAATCATGTTTGATAGAAAACTATTTTTTCATGCTTTTCCCGCAGAGGTTTGGAAGGTGATCTATAAGCTAAACTGAGAGCATATTTTCTGTAAATTCACATTATCTTTCTCAGTCATGTGAGAATGAAGTCTGACATTCTCAGTAAAACATGTACATCCAACAAGGGCAGAGACTGTCAGTTGATTCCTTTGTGTTCTACTGCAGCTTCCCAGAGTGTTCTAAAGAACAACTAGAGCGCTAACAATCTTACTTGAGACAAAAGTATGGCACACCTGAAGCTATCTTGATTGGAATAAAGTGGTAACACTTAAAACATTTAATTTGCAAAGGAACAAAATGAGAGGGTTCATTTTGCCATAGAAATTATGATTAGTGCTGCAGAAAGAAAAATGAGGGCACATTTTGACTTCTCAAATCCTCTTCTATTTCATAAAAAAATTCTGACAAGCAGACTGAAACATGCACTTTGAATACCAGCAGCAGACTTGGTGAGCAGTAGCTTTTCTACAGTGATCTAATGAGCAACTAGAGTGCTAATATTCAGAATTTATGGCAAATGTGTGACACATTTGAATGCCTTCTTGATAGACCCAAAGTAAACAAGCATTGAAAATGCAATAGGTCTCACCCTTGTTTAAGTTAAAGCAATTCTGTTTGTAATTAGGTGGCTTTTTAGCTTTGTTTGTATTAGTGTTCTTCAAACTTTCATGTACATAACATGCGTATGTATGCATATATGTATATGTATGCATGCATTTATATTTGTATTTATATAGATATGCAGATTATATATATGTTTATATATGTATGTATATATATATACACATACATATATATAAATGCAGATGCAAATATATGTATATATATATATATGTGCATATGTGTGCGTGCAGAGAGAGGTACAGAGAGGTAGAGAGGTAGTGGTATAAAGAGGTAGAGGTGTAGAGAGGTAGAGAGTAGTAGAGAGAGAGGTAGAGAGAGGTAGAGAGGTAGAGAGTAGAGAGTGAGTAATAGAGAGTAGTAGAGAGTAGTAGAGAGAGTAGCAGAGAGTGAGTAGTAGAGAGTAGTAGAGTGAGTAGTAGAGAGTGAGTACTAGAGAGTGAGTAGTAGAGAGTAGTAGAGAGTGAGTAGTAGAGAGTGAGTAGAAGAGAATAGTAGAGGGCAGTAGAGAGTGAGTAGCAGAGTGAGTAGTAGAGAGTAGTAGAGAGTGAGTAGTAGAGAGTAGTAGAGAGTGAGTAGTAGAGAGTGAGTAGCAGAGGGAGAGTAGTAGAGAGTAGTAGAGAGTGAGTAGTAGAGTGAGTAGTAGAGAGTAGTAGAGAATGAGTAATTGAGAGTGAGTAGTAGAGTGAGTAGCAGAAAGTGAGTAGTAGAGAGTAATAGAGAGTGAGTAGTAGAGAGTTGTAGAGAGTGAGTTGTAGAGAGTGAGTAGTAGAGAGAGAGTAGTAGAGAGTGAGTAGTAGAGAGTGAGTAGTAGAGGGTGAGTAGTAGAGAGTAGTAGAGAGAGAGTAGTAGAGAATGAGTAGTAGAGAGTAGTAGAGTGTGAGTAGTAGAGAGTAGTAGAGAGTGAGTAGTAGAGAGTAGTAGAGAGTAGTAGAGAGACAGTAGTCGAGAATGAGTAGTAGAGAGTAGTAGAGAGTGTGTAGTAGAGAGTTGTAGAGAGTGAGTTGTAGAGAGTGAGTAGTAGAGAGAGAGTAGTAGAGAGTGAGTAGTAGAGAGAGAGTAGTAGAGAGTAGAAGAGTAGTAGAGAGTGAGTAGAGAGTGAGTAGTAGAGAGTAGTAGAGAGTGAGTAGTAGATAGCAAGTATTAGAGAGTGTGTAGTAGAGATTGAGTAGCAGAGAGAGTAGTAGAGAGTGAGAAGTAGAGAGAGTAGTAGAGTAGTAGAAAGTGAGTAGTAGAGTGAGTAGTAGAGTGTAGTTGAGAGCGAGTAGTAGAGAGTGAGTAGGGGAAAGTGAGTAGTAGAGAGTAGTAGAGACCAAGTAGTAGAGTGAGTAGTAGAGAGTGAGTAGTAGAGAGAGAGTAGTAGAGAGTGAGTGGTAGAGAGAAGTAGAGAGTAGTAGAGTGAGTAGTAGAGAGTAGTGGAGAGTGAGTAGTAGAGAGAGTAGTAGAGAGTAGTAGAGAGTGAGTAGTAGAGAGAGTAGTAGAGCATTAGAGAGTGAGTAGTAGAGTGTGAGTAGTAGAGAGTAGTAGAGAGCGAGTAGTAGAGAGTGAGTAGTGGAGAGTGTGTAGTAGAGAGTAGTAGAGAGCGAGTAGTAGAGAGTGAATAGTAGAGAGTGAGTAGTAGAGAGAGAGTAGTAGAGAGTGAGTAGTAGAGAGTAGTAGAGTGAGTAGTAGAGAAAGAGTAGTAGAGAGTAGTAGAGAGTGAGTAGTAGAGTAGTAGAGTAGTAGAGAGTGAGTGGTAGAGAGTAGTAGAGAGTGAGTAGTAGAGAGTGAGTAGTAGAGAGTAGTAGTAGAGAGTAGTAGAGAGAGCAGTAGAGAGTGAGTAGTAGAGAGTAGTAGCGAGTGAGTAGTAGAGAGTGAGTAGTAGAGAGAGAGTGTAGTAGAGAGTAGTAGAGAGTGAGTAGTAGAGAGTGAATAGTAGAGAGTAGTAGAGAGTGAGTAGTAGAGAGTAGTAGAGAGTGAGTAATAGAGAGTGTGTAGTAGAGAGTAGTAGAGAGTGAGTAGTAGAGAGTAGTAGAGAATGAGTAGTAGAGAGTGAGTAGTAGAGAGTAGTAGAGTAGTAGAGAGTGAGTAGTAGAGAGAGAGTAGTGGAGAGTAGTAGAGAGTGAGTAGTTGGGTAATAGAGAGTAGTCAGTCAGTGTCAGTCTGTGTCAGTCAGTGTCAGGCAGTCAGTCAGTGTCAGTCAGTCAGTGTCAGTCAGTCAGTGTCAGTCAGTCCGTGTCAGTCAGTCAGTGTCAGTCAGTGTCAATCAATCAGTGTCAGTGTCAGTCAATCAGTGTCAGTCAGTCAGTGTCAGTCAATCAGTGTCAGTCAGTGTCAGTCAGTCAGTGTCAGTCAATCAGTGTCAGCCAATCAGTGTCAGTCAGTGTCAATCAGTCAGTGTCAGTCAGTCAGTGTCAGTCAGTCAGTGTCAGTCAGTCAGTGTCAGCTAGAGCAGCTCTGCTGACCTGGATCTCTGGCTCTAAAGCAGCTCTGCTGACCTGGTTCTCTGGCTCTAAAGCAGCTCTGCTGACCTGGTTCTCTTCCTCTAAAGCAGCTCTGCTGACCTGGTTTCTCTGGCTCTACAGCAGGTCTGCTGACCTGGTTCTCTGGCTCTAGAGCTGCTCTGCTGACCTAGGGGCATATAATCAAGACAGGTGATACAATTATCGCCGCTTTAGCGGCAGAAAACTGCCACTAAAACGGCGATAATGGACTTGATAATATGCTCTATGGAATTCCAATTGAAGCTCAGTTTAGATGTCCTTCACATCTAACATGGGCTTCAATTGGAATTCCATAGAGCATATTATCAAGCCCATTATCTCCGTTTTAGCGGCAGTTTTCTGCTGCTAAAGCGGCGATAATTTTATCGCCTGTCTTGATAATATGCCCCCTAGTTCTCAGGCTACAGAGCAGCTCTGCTGATCTGGTTCTCTGGCTCTACAACAGCTCTGCTGACCTGGTTCTCTGACTCTAAAGGAGCTCTGCTGACCCGGTTCTATGGCTCTAAAGCAGTTCTGATGACCTGGTTCTCTGACTCTAGAGCAGCTCTGCTGACTTAGTTCTTAGGCTCTAGAGCAGCTCTGCTGACCTGGTTCTCTGGCTCTAAAGCAGCTCTGCTGACCCGGTTCTATGGCTCTAAAGCAGCTCTGCTGACCTGGTTCTCTGACTCTAGAGCAGCTCTGCTGACTTAGTTCTTAGGCTCTAGAGCAGCTCTGCTGACTTAGTTCTTAGGCTCTAAAGCAGCTCTGCTGACCTGTTTCTCTGGCTCTACAATAGCTCTGATGACCTGATTCTCTGGCTCTAAAGCAGCTCTGCTGACCCGGTTCTATGGCTCTAAAGCAGTTCTGCTGACCTGGTTCTCTGGCTCTCAAGCAGTTCTGCTGACCGGATTCTCTCCTTCTAAAGCAGCTTTGCTGACCTGGTTTCTCTGGCTCTACAGCAGCTCCCCTGACCTGGTTCTCGGCCTCTAGAGCAGCTTTGCTGACCTGGGTCTCTGGCTCTAGAGCAGCTTTGCTGACCTGCTTCTTAGGCTCTAGAGCAGCTCTGCTGACCTGGTTCTCTGACTCTACAATGGCTCTGCTGACCTGGTTTCTCTGGCTCTACAGAAGCTCTGCTGACCTGGTTCTCTGCGCTCACAATGCACACACCCGACTTCGCGAAAATATATTTAAAAATAATTTAAGTTTATTGTAAGTACAAATATATATTTTTTTTTCTTAAATAATCTCTTGCCCTAATATGTTTATTAAAGACACATCTATATCATTTTGGAACATACATTTTTTTTGTGGGACTCGCGTGCCCCAGCATATATATGACATCACGCGGGACCCGCCACCGTGTTAGCATCTCGTACCGTAATGCGCATGTGTCGCGAAGGCGCGGGAGCAGGAGTCGCGGACAGGTAACATACCAATCGCGCACATCATGTAATATTAAACTGAAAAACACGCAGCCGTCACACACCGTACGCGGATCCTTCACAACTTTTCTAAAACGGTGGCTAGAATCCGCGCACCCACCGTGATGTGTACGCTTTGAATTGGATTTTTTTTTTTAAGAAAATAATATAAATATATTAAAATAAAAAATTCATACAAAAAAATGTATCCATATTTCAGTTTGAATGTTTTAAAAAAAGAAATTTGTTGCAATTTTCTGAAAAATATATAATGTTATTTAATGAATAAAATATTTATAAATAAACAGTTAAAAAACTGTAGAAAATCAGTACAAAAAATAGGTATAACTACTATCACATTTAAAAATTAGCATTTAAAAAACCTTTGAAATTCACTGAAGAAAACCATAGGTTTCAGAGACGTTATAGTTAGAAATTAGCATTTAAAAAATCTTTGAAATTCACTGAAAAAAACATAGGTTTCAGAGATGTTATAGTTAGAAATTAGCATTTAAAAAACCTTAGAAATTCACAGAAAAAACCATAGGTTTCAGGGGTGTTATAGTTAGCTGGGCATCAGTGATGTCACTGACCATGTCATGAATGATGCAATATGTAACATCATCAGCAGTGCATTGCGGGCGCGCGAGTTATAGTTAGCAGAACTAACTATAACGGAGGAATTTCTATGGTTTTGTACGAGTGAAATAGCCAGCTAACTATAACACCCCTGAAACCTATGTTTTTGTCTGTGAATATATATATATATATGTTTATTATCTACTGGCGGTCACCAGTAGATAGTTATAGTTAGGACCGTGTTTCCATAGGAAATCTCAAAATTCTATTTTGAATAACTTTGGCGCCGGTTGACGAATCTTTACGAAATTTTCAAAACTAATGGGGCGCTCAGCTCCTACCCTGAAAGTCTCGGGGGGATTCGTCAAGCGGGGGCCGAGAAAAAAGGGGGGTCCCAAAATGCGTTTTCCCCATGCATTTTCCCATAGGACCTTGAGTCGAAGGTACAGCCCGAACGGCTGAACAGAATTACTTGAAATTTGGCAGAGAGGTAGTCCTCAGGTCAGGGATGTGCGTTTTGCATATATGGAGTCAATCTGTTAAGCAGTTCTAGAGAAAATTGCAGTAAAAAGCACATACATATCTATAGCCGCGCACGGTGCGTGCACTCTAACGTGCGCGAGCGTAATTCTGATTGGTTGTTACATGTCAGTCAACGTTCGAATCGGTCGAAATCAGGAAGTGTCGGCCGCCATTTTGTTTGTTTTCAGTGCGAGAGTGGAAAAGGAAGGTGGCGAACGTGAAAAGGGGGCAGGGTAGAGAGTTCCTGACCCCCTAGCCCTTGTCAAGGGGTCCCTGAAGGACCCCGAAGGCAGAAAAAAACATTTACATTTTGTTTTTAAAAAAATTGCGGGGTTGCGCGCACCGTGCGCGCACGGTGAAAAACCATTAAAAAAATTAATACGTAGTTTATTGAAAAATAAATATATATAAAAAAAAATAATACATACATAAGTTAGCATTTAAAAAACCATACAAATTCACTGAAAAAACCATAGGTTTCACACACCTTATAGTTAGGAATTAGCATTTAAAAAACCTTGCAAATTCACTTAAAAAACCATAGGTTTCACACATGTTATAGTTAGGTGGATATTTCACTCGTAAAAAACCAATGAAATGCCCCCGTTATAGTTAGTTCAGATAACTATAACTCGCGCGACCGCCACTCTATCACAAGGATGATGTGATCAGTGATGTCAAGAGTGATGCCACTGACCATGTCGTGAGTGATGTAATATGTGACGTCATGAGCAGAGGATTGCGGGCGCACGAGTTATAGTTATCTGAACTAACTATAACGGGGGAATTTCATTGGTTTTTTACGAGTGAAATATCCACCTAACTATAACATGTGTGAAACCTATGGTTTTTTAAGTGAATTATATATATATATATCTACACATGGCTATGTGGGAGACAGAGGTTCAGAAGAATGAAAAAGTTGGGAACATCAAATTTTGGTCAAGATACATAGACGACCTTTTCATTACTTTGGAAGGCAACAACAACGACCTCCAGAACTTCTTACATTCTCTCAACACAAACAAGTACAATCTAACCTTTACATTTACTGTAAGTGCAAAGAACATAATTTTTTTGGATGTAGAGGTTTTTATTCAAGGCAAAAGAATATGCACAAAAATGCACAGAAAACCAACTGCCAGCAATAGCATTTTGCACGCGAACAGTGGGCATCCGAAAAATCTAAAATGGAGCATCCCTACGGGGAAATGCTGCGAGCAAAAAGGAATTGCTCCGAAACCTCTGATCTGAATCTACAAATAAAAGAAATGAGTGAGCGCTTTTTACAACGAGGATACCCCCTGGAGGTAATAACTATTGCAAAAAATAGAGTCACCACAAAAATAAGAGCAGAACTCTTACAAACAAACAAAGAGAATCCAGAAAAGAGTAAAAAAACAAATGAGACCACGACCAGACTAATCATTGACTTTAACAACCAAAGCAATGAACTTAAAAGGATAAAAAAATAGAGTCACCACAAAAATAAGAGTAGATCTCTTACAAACAAACAAAGAGAATCCAGAAAAGAGTAAATAAACAAATGAGACCACGACCAGACTAATCATTGACTTTAAAACCAAATCAATGAACTTAAAAGGATCATTCGAAAACATTGGCGCATTTTAATGTTAGATGAAACTGTTCAGACGGTATTGTCTCCCTCACCAAAAATAACGTACAGGAAAACAGCATCTTTGGGAGACAGGCTCACACAGAGTCACTTTGAGTCTAAAAAAGAGGTGATTTCAACTTGTCTCAATACTCCGGGGTTCTGGAAAACTAATGGGGCGCTCAGCTCCTACCCTGAAAGTCTCGGGGGGATTCGTCAAGCGGGGGCCGAGAAAAAAGGGGGGTCCCAAAATGCGTTTTCCCCATGCATTTTCCCATAGGACCTTGAGTCGAAGGTACAGCCCGAACGGCTGAACAGAATTACTTGAAATTTGGCAGAGAGGTAGTCCTCAGGTCAGGGATGTGCGTTTTGCATATATGGAGTCAATCTGTTAAGCAGTTCTAGAGAAAATTGCAGTAAAAAGCACATACATATCTATAGCCGCGCACGGTGCGTGCACTCTAACGTGCGCGAGCGTAATTCTGATTGGTTGTTACATGTCAGTCAACGTTCGAATCGGTCGAAATCAGGAAGTGTCGGCCGCCATTTTGTTTGTTTTCAGTGCGAGAGTGGAAAAGGAAGGTGGCGAACGTGAAAAGGGGGCAGGGTAGAGAGTTCCTGACCCCCTAGCCCTTGTCAAGGGGTCCCTGAAGGACCCCGAAGGCAGAAAAAAACATTTACATTTTGTTTTTAAAAAAATTGCGGGGTTGCGCGCACCGTGCGCGCACGGTGAAAAACCATTAAAAAAATTAATACGTAGTTTATTGAAAAATAAATATATATAAAAAAAAATAATACATACATAAGTTAGCATTTAAAAAACCATACAAATTCACTGAAAAAACCATAGGTTTCACACACCTTATAGTTAGGAATTAGCATTTAAAAAACCTTGCAAATTCACTTAAAAAACCATAGGTTTCACACATGTTATAGTTAGGTGGATATTTCACTCGTAAAAAACCAATGAAATGCCCCCGTTATAGTTAGTTCAGATAACTATAACTCGCGCGACCGCCACTCTATCACAAGGATGATGTGATCAGTGATGTCAAGAGTGATGCCACTGACCATGTCGTGAGTGATGTAATATGTGACGTCATGAGCAGAGGATTGCGGGCGCACGAGTTATAGTTATCTGAACTAACTATAACGGGGGAATTTCATTGGTTTTTTACGAGTGAAATATCCACCTAACTATAACATGTGTGAAACCTATGGTTTTTTAAGTGAATTATATATATATATATCTACACATGGCTATGTGGGAGACAGAGGTTCAGAAGAATGAAAAAGTTGGGAACATCAAATTTTGGTCAAGATACATAGACGACCTTTTCATTACTTTGGAAGGCAACAACAACGACCTCCAGAACTTCTTACATTCTCTCAACACAAACAAGTACAATCTAACCTTTACATTTACTGTAAGTGCAAAGAACATAATTTTTTTGGATGTAGAGGTTTTTATTCAAGGCAAAAGAATATGCACAAAAATGCACAGAAAACCAACTGCCAGCAATAGCATTTTGCACGCGAACAGTGGGCATCCGAAAAATCTAAAATGGAGCATCCCTACGGGGAAATGCTGCGAGCAAAAAGGAATTGCTCCGAAACCTCTGATCTGAATCTACAAATAAAAGAAATGAGTGAGCGCTTTTTACAACGAGGATACCCCCTGGAGGTAATAACTATTGCAAAAAATAGAGTCACCACAAAAATAAGAGCAGAACTCTTACAAACAAACAAAGAGAATCCAGAAAAGAGTAAAAAAACAAATGAGACCACGACCAGACTAATCATTGACTTTAACAACCAAAGCAATGAACTTAAAAGGATAAAAAAATAGAGTCACCACAAAAATAAGAGTAGATCTCTTACAAACAAACAAAGAGAATCCAGAAAAGAGTAAATAAACAAATGAGACCACGACCAGACTAATCATTGACTTTAAAACCAAATCAATGAACTTAAAAGGATCATTCGAAAACATTGGCGCATTTTAATGTTAGATGAAACTGTTCAGACGGTATTGTCTCCCTCACCAAAAATAACGTACAGGAAAACAGCATCTTTGGGAGACAGGCTCACACAGAGTCACTTTGAGTCTAAAAAAGAGGTGATTTCAACTTGTCTCAATACTCCGGGGTTCTGGAAATGCTCAAAGTGTAAAGCCTGTGATCACGGTCAAAATACCAGCTTCAAAATGGTCATGTTGAAAAAATTATGGAACATATCACATGTGAATCGAAATTTGTTATTTATCTTCTGGAATACCCGTGTAAAAAGTTATACGTAGGGAGTACCATCAATAAACTAAAGTTACAAATCTTACAACACCTACGTGCCATAAAAAACAAAGACTTCACATATCCGATGGCAAAACATTTTCACGAATTTCACTCTAGTGATCGCAAACAACTAAAATACTCAGGAATCAATATCGTAAAAGAAAAAGAAAGAGGAAGTAACAGAACCCTCGACGTACGAAGAACTGAGTCTAGAACAATCTTAGCCATTGGCAAGGAGAACCCGTCAGGACATAACTTAGATGCTGAATTGCATGTACATCTATGATAAACAAGGATAAAAATTGACTGATGAGATCTCTAATGAAATAACATTATTAAAACAGACACGGGAACCCTGAAATATTACAACATTTGAAAAATATCATTACTGCTGCTAAAAACTTGCTCTTTTTATACATATTGAATAGATGGGAGAGAGACTATTAGGAATAATGTTTGCTCAGTAGGGACTAAAACTATACTTCTTTTTTGTTTTTACTGTTGAGAATTTTAATACATGTATTTTTCGAGGCGGCATGATTAGAACCTAATGGTGATTTTTTCAATCCAACTGTTATTTAAGGTCTAGGTAATGATTATGTACTTTACATTTAATCATTCTAGCTTGATATCTTTCTCTCTTTCCAAAATTGGAATTAGGTTATTGATGCAATGGTCGCCTTATTTAAACAGACATAATTATAGATATTTAGATACTGTTAGAAGTTAAAATCACAAACAAAAAAATGTACTTTACATATATAAAAAAATTTACTTTACAATGCTGAGGTTCACAAAAAGAAGAATGACTGTTAAAAACATACCGCATGTATATAATCACTCACATAAAATAATCATTATTGATGTGTAGACTGCAATATCCATACTGAGATATAGGATGATGAAAAAACTCATACCCAAAAGAATTCTCCCATCATCCAAAAGATATTATTCTTAATGCTCATCAGCACTTTATAAATTATTATGATACATTTATTATGCTGTCTCAAATCAAAAATAATGGATTAATGTACTTGGAAAAAGAAAATGTAATTTTTAAATGGATTGATACTTTTTTGTCTAGTCTGTCTTCACTTTTAACATGGGCATTTGCACTAGCACTTTAAAAAGACACTCTAGGCTCCAGGACTCTATGGTCCAGTAGAAGGCTGGGAGCCGAAAAGTGTAGACTGTCCTCTACCGTTCATGTCACGTTGGTTTGAATAAAGCACTTTGGAATTACTTGCCGGTTGTGGTGCTGTGATCCTTCGCCGAAGCTCCGGGAACTGGGAAGGTGGTGGAAGGAATATCGAGCATATATATATATATATATATATATATATATATTATTTTTTTTTAAAGTAACGATTACCAATCAACTAAAAAAAAATCAATTCATCACATAAAATAAGTAAAACACATAATCCAAATCATTCCACATAAAAATGACATACACATAACACAAAAAATATAATGTCACATGTCCCACACACACAAACAAAAGTAAGAAATAAATATTACTATTTTGTAGCTGCAGCTCTTTCTCTATCTCTATGTAACAAAAAATAGTATTCCACAAAAAGGCAAAGAAAACAAATCCAGAATACCCCCAGAAAATGCAAAAATGGAAACAATCAAATTGATATCCCTCCAAGCAATTCAAAATATGTAGGTTCCAAAAAAAAAAAAATGTGATTTCAAAAAATAAAAAATCATAAAAGAAACATTAGCACCCACCAGCATAATACATTACAGTCCCAAATGTACACACGCATAACATTTAGGTGCCGATTCCGATCCTGTAAAACCCGGATACAAATGGTCGTACGGAGCGTATTCTACGTCCGACTCATACCCGGGAAAAACACCTTACAAACTCGCAAGTACCATTCGCACAGAAATACCATTTCCGTACGAGTTGTAAAAAACACCGACCGGCAAAAAAAGTACATACAAATCTGATTCTGGACGGCGCATATGCGACGTCGGGACGGAGTCAGGCAGCGTTTTACGGACCAGCAA
This sequence comes from Triturus cristatus, assembly GCF_964204655.1. NCBI lineage: Eukaryota > Metazoa > Chordata > Amphibia > Caudata > Salamandridae > Triturus > Triturus cristatus. Next base: position 78,300,712 of record NC_140583.1, read on the forward strand.
GTACGATTCGTGCCTACATCACTCCGCACGTAGCATTTTTTATGGGAGCCAAAAACTGCCGGGAAATTGAGGACGACGCGAACAAGGAGCACCGGTACGCGACGGACAGCGATGGACCCCAACCTACGCGTCATCCCGGCCCTCATAGCCTACGACCTTGTGTTCAGAAACCGACGCAGATGCCACAGAAGGTCAGAACAACCCCCAGGGGCAAGGGGGGGGGGCGCAAGGGGCATGAAACATAACCTACACCCCACAAAATACTAATATATCCTGAACATTAATTACCTCCATGGTCTGGTCACTTCGGGGGGCGTGTCCACCAATCCCACGTCCTGCCACAACAGAAGTGGATGTGGACGCGTACCCGTCACCACCACAATGGTGGAACGGGACGTACCCATGCCCCCAGAGCGTGGGTACAGTCCGTACACGCGTACCCCTACATCACCACTACAATGGTGGTACGGACCGTACCCATGCCCCCAGAGCGTGGGTACGGGCCAAACCACGCGTACCCCTACGTCACCGCCACTATGGTGGTACGGCCTGTACCCACGCCCCCAGAGCATGGGTACGGACCGTACCACGCATACCCCTACGTCACCGCCACAATGGTGGTATGGCCCGTACCCATGCTCCCCAGAGTGTGGGTACGGGCCGTACCACGCGTACCCCTACGTCACCGCCACTATGGTGGTACAGCCCATACCCATGCCCCCAGAGCATGGGTACGGGCCGTACCACGCGTACCCCTACGTCACCGCCACAATGGTGGTACGGCCCGTACCCACGCCCCCAGAGCATGGGTACGGGCCGTACCACGTGTACCCCTACGTCACCGCCACTATGGTGGTACGGCCCGTACCCACGCCCCCAGAGCATGGGTACGGGCCATACCACGCATACCCCTACGTCACCGCCACAATGGTGGTACGGCCCGTACCCACGCTCCCCAGAGCGTGGGTACGGGCCGTACCATGCGTACCCTTACGTCACCGCCACAATGGTGGTATGGCCCGTACCCACGCTCTGGGGGCGTGGGAATGGGCCGTACCACGCGTACCCCTACGTCACCTCCACTATGGTGGTACGGCCCGTACCCACGCCCCCAGAGCATGGGTACAGGCCGTACCACGCGTACCCATACAGCCCCATTACATGATGGATACAAGGCGTACACACGCCACGGATGTAGGTGTACGGCTTGGTGCAGCACATCAGCTGTAAATTGGGGGTGGTGTATGCCCAGGACAGCAGTGTACCACAGCAAGGGCGCAAGTGGGTGGCTGGGTGGGTGCAGAGGAATACCAGCAGTGGACAGGGACATGGGGGTGGGTGCAGAGGACTCCCAGCAGTGGACAGAGACATGGGGGTGGGTGCAGAAGACTCCCAGCAGTGGACAGACATATGGGGGTGGGTGCAGAGGACTCCCAGCAATGGACAGAGACATGGGGGTGGGTGCAGAGGACTCCCAGCAGTGGACAGAGACATGGGGGTGGGTGCAGAAGACTCCCAGCAGTGGACAGAGACATGGGGGTGGGTGCAGAGGACTCCCAGCAGTGGACAGAGACATATGAGGGGTGGGTGCCCATCACTCCCAGCAGTGGACAGAGACATGGGGGTGGGTGCAGAGGACTCCCAGAAGTGGACAGAGACATGGGGGTGGGTGCAGAGGAATACCACCAGTGGACAGGGACATGTGAGGGGTGGGTGCCCATCACTCCCAGCAGTGGACAGAGACATGGGGGTGGGTGCAGAGGACTCCCAGCAGTGGACAAAGACATGGGGGTGGGTGCAGAGGACTCCCAGCAGTAGACAGAGACATGGGGGTGGGTGCAGAGGACTCCCAGCAGTGGACAGAGACATGGGGGTGGGTGCAGAGGACTTCCAGCAGTGGACAGAGACATGTGAGGGGTGGGTGCCCATCACTCCCAGCAGTGGACAGAGACATGGGGGTGGGTGCAGAGGACTCCCAGAAGTGGACAGAGACATGGGGTGGGTGCAGAGGAATACCACCAGTGGACAGGGACATGTGAGGGGTGGGTGCCCATCACTCCCAGCAGTGGACAGAGACATGGGGGTGGGTGCAGAGGACTCGCAGCAGTGGACAAAGACATGGGGGTGGGTGCAGAGGACTCCCAGCAGTAGACAGAGACACGGGGGTGGGTGCAGAGGACTCCCAGCAGTGGACAGAGACATGGGGGTGGGTGCAGAGGACTTCCAGCAGTGGACAGAGACATGTGAGGGGTGGGTGCCCATCACTCCCAGCAGTGGACAGAGACATGGGGGTGGGTGCAGAGGACTCCCAGCAGTAGACAGAGACATGGGGGTGGGTGCAGAGGACTCCCAGCAGTGGACAGAGACATGGGGGTGGGTGCAGAGGACTTCCAGCAGTGGACAGAGACATGTGAGGGGTGGGTGCCCATCACTCCCAGCAGTGGACAGAGACATGGGGGTGGGTGCAGAGGACTCCCAGAAGTGGACAGAGACATGGGGTGGGTGCAGAGGAATACCACCAGTGGACAGGGACATGTGAGGGGTGGGTGCCCATCACTCCCAGCAGTGGACAGAGACATGGGGGTGGGTGCAGAGGACTCGCAGCAGTGGACAAAGACATGGGGGTGGGTGCAGAGGACTCCCAGCAGTAGACAGAGACATGGGGGTGGGTGCAGAGGACTCCCAGCAGTGGACAGAGACATGGGGGTGGGTGCAGAGGACTTCCAGCAGTGGACAGAGACATGTGAGGGGTGGGTGCCCATCACTCCCAGCAGTGGACAGAGACATGGGGGTGGGTGCAGAGGACTCCCAGCAGTGGACAGAGACATGGGGGTGGGTGCAGAGGAATACCACCAGTGGACAGAGACATGGGGGTGGGTGCAGAGGAATACCACCAGTGGACAGGGACATGTGAGGGGTGGGTGTCCATCACTCCCAGCAGTGGACAGAGACGTGGGGGTGGGTGCAGAGGACTCCCAGCAGTGGACAGAGACATGGGGGTGGGTGCAGAGGACTCCCAGCAGTGGACAGAGACATGGGGGTGGGTGCAGAGGAATACCACCAGTGGACAGGGACATGTGAGGGTTGGGTGCCCATCACTCCCAGCAGTGGACAGAGACATGGGGGTGGGTGCAGAGGACTCCCAGCAGTGGACAGAGACATGGGGGCGGGTGCAGAGGACTCCCAGCAGTGCACAGAGACATGGGGGTGGGTGCAGAGGAATACCACCAGTGGACAGGGACATGGGGGTGGGTGCAGAGGACTCCCAGCAGTGGACAGAGACATGGGGGTGGGTGCAGAAGACTCCCAGCAATGGACAGAGACATGGGGGTGGGTGCAGAGGACTCCCAGCAGTGGACAGAGACATGGGGGTGGGTGCAGAGGACTTCCAGCAGTGGACAGAGACATGTGAGGGGTGGGTGCCCATCACTCCCAGCAGTGGACAGAGACATGGGGGTGGGTGCAGAGGTCCCGAGACCTCCTCACAGAGGAGATTACCTTCAGGCTCTGCTGGAATCGATCCCAGCGACGAGCGGGAGTGTTACATCCGTATGCGCCGGAGATGCCGCTGGGGATGCTGACTGCCCTGCCCCACGGGGGTGACTGGTCGCAATGACAACTTTGGGAAGAAGCGGGACTGCAGGTGTTGGGAGACCTCTACGAAAACGGGGTGCTGCTGACCTACCAGACTCTCCAAGAGAGGTTTGATTTGCCAAGGGGAGGTTTCCTGCTGCACGCAGCGCTTACCAGAGCGATGCAGGCGCACTGGAGGGAGGGGCTGATGGAGCCTCCGACGTCGATGGCCTGCCAGTATACTATGATGGTGGCAGGAACTGTCAAGGCGGTTACGTGCCTATATTCTAGAATGCTCCTCGAAAACCTACAGCCCCTAGCCGAACTGAAGGGGAAGTGGGAGAATGATTTAGGTAGAGATATCCCTGAGACGGCCTGGGCGCAGATAGTGAGACGAGCTTGGAAGAGCACGCGGAATGCAAGGTTCCAGCTAGTGCACTTCTATATACTCCACAGAGCATACCTGACGCCTGGGAAAATCCAGAAATATTTTAAGGTTGAGGAGGCGGCATGTCCCAGATGTCTGAGAACTGGGGTGGAATTGGATCATATGCTGTGGTCCTGTCTGGCGCTGGGTCTTTACTGGAAGGAGGTGGGAGATACCCTGAATGAGGTGACAGAGAGGCGGCTGGAGTTTGATATGGCTGTTAGTATACTGCACTGGTTCCCACACACGCCCAAAACTAAAATCACGAGCAAATTCGTAGACATGGGACTTATCTTAGCAAAACGAGAAATCACGAAGCGGTGGAAGGCAACAGTGGGTCCCACTAGTAAACGATGGAGAGGGGAATTTCTTAAATGGGCCACCAGCGAGGGTGCGCTGCGGTATCAATGGGCTCGTAGGCGCAATGATGATAAGGCGCTAGAGGCGGCAGCTGCGTGGGAGGCGTTAGTACAGGCACTGCGAGATTATGAGCCAGGCGCTGAAAGCGAAGACCGAGCCGGGGATGGGGGGATGACCCCGGAACAAGCTGGGCACATCACAGAACTCGACACATTGGTATTCCGTTGACTGTATGATATCAGGGGGCAGAGATGGCCGCCTGTGTTGTTGATGAGGACTGAGGGAGGGGGAGGGAATTTATAATTCACATAGTGTTTAAGGGTAGAGGTTTTGTTATGTAGATTATTGGTTTATGCGATGTATAGAACTGGAGGGATTTCTCTGGCCCTGCGTTAGGTATTGTATGATTGGCGGGGGGCTTGTGATTAAACTTCAGGATGTATGGTGAAACCAATTCTGTAAGGCTTTATATGTAGTTGTGCAAAAAAGAAAAACCAATAAACTATGTTTTAAAAAAAAAAATGGGGGTAGGTGCAGAGGACTCCCAGAAGTGGACAGAGACATGGGGGTGGGTGCAGAGGAATACCACCAGTGGACAGGGACATGTGAGGGGTGGGTGCCCATCACTCCCAGCAGTGGACAGAGACATGGGGGTGGGTGCAGAGGACTCGCAGCAGTGGACAAAGACATTGGGGTGGGTGCAGAGGACTCCCAGCAGTGGACAGAGACATGGGGGTGGGTGCAGAGGACTCCCAGCAGTGGACAGAGACATGGGGGTGGGTGCAGAGGACTCCCAGCAGTGGACAGAGACATGGGGGTGGGTGCAGAGGACTCCCAGCAGTGGACAGAGACATGGGGTGGGTACAGAGGAATACCACCAGTGGACAGAGACATGGGGGTGGGTGCAGAGGAATACCACCAGTGGACAGGGACATGTGAGGGGTGGGTGTCCATCACTCCCAGCAGTGGACAGAGACATGGGGGTGGGTGCAGAGGACTCCCAGCAGTGGACAGAGACATGGGGGTGGGTGCAGAGGACTCCCAGCAGTGGACAGAGACATGGGGGTGGGTGCAGAGGAATACCACCAGTGGACAGGGACATTTGAGGGGTGGGTGCCCATCACTCCCAGCAGTGGACAGAGACATGGGGGTGGGTGCAGAGGACACCCAGCAGTGGACAGAGACATGGGGGTGGGTGCAGAGAACTCCCAGCAGTGCACAAAGACATGGGGGTGGGTGCAGAGGAATACCACCAGTGGACAGGGACATGTGAGGGGTGGGTGCCCATCACTCCCAGCAGTGGACAGAGACATGGGGGTGGGTGCAGAGGACTCCCAGCAGTGGACAGAGACATGGGGGTGGGTGCAGAGGACTCCCAGCAGGGGACAGAGACATGGGGGTGGGTGCAGAGGAATACCACCAGTGGACAAAGACATGGGGGTTGGTGGAGAGGACTCCCAGCAGTGGACAGAGACATGGGGGTGGGTGCAGAGGAATACCACCAGTAGACATGGACATGTGAGGGGTGGGTGCCCATCACTCCCAGCAGTGGACAGAGACATGGGGGTGGGTGCAGAGGACTCCCAGCAGTGGACAGAGACATGGGGGTGGGTGCAGAGGAATACCACCAGTGGACAGGGACATGTGAGGGGTGGGTGCCCATCGCTCCCAGCAGTGGACAGAGACATGGGGGTGGGTGCAGAGGACTCCCAGCAGTGGACAGAGACATGGGGGTGGGTGCAGAGGACTCCCAGCAGTGGACAGAGACATGGAGGTGGGTGCAGAGGAATACCACCAGTGGACAGGGACATGTGAGGGGTGGGTGCCCATCACTCCCAGCAGTGGACAGAGACATGGGGGTGGGTGCAGAGGACTCCCAGCAGTGGACAGAGACATGGGGGTGGGTGCAGAGGACTCCCAGCAGTGGACAGAGACATGTGAGGGGTGGGTGCCCATCACTCCCAGCAGTGGACAGAGACATGGGAGTGGGTGCAGAGGACTCCCAGCAGTGGACAGAGACATGGGGGTGGGTGCAGAGGACTCCCAGCAGTGGACAGAGACATGGGGGTGGGTGCAGAGGAATACCACCAGTGGACAGAGACATGGGGGTGGGTGCTGAGGACTTCCAGCAGTGGACAGAGACATGGGGGTGGGTGCAGAGGAATACCACCAGTGGACAGGGACATGTGAGGGGTGGGTGCCCATCACTCCCAGCAGTGGACAGAGACATGGGGGTGGGTGCAGAGGACTCCCAGCAGTGGACAGAGACATGGGGTGGGTGCAGAGGACTCCCAGCAGTGGACAGAGACATGTGAGGGGTGGGTGCCCATTTCTCCCAGAAGTGGACAGAGACATGGGGGTGGGTGCAGAGCTCTCCCAGCAGTGGACAGAGCCATGGGGGTGGGTGCAGAGAGCTGCCAGCAGTGGACAGAGACATGGGGGTGGGTGCAGATGAATACCACAAGTGGACAGAGACATGGGGGTGGGTGCAGAGGAATACCACCAGTGGACAGGGACATGTGAGGGGTGGGTGCCCATCACTCCCAGCAGTGGACAAAGACATGGGGGTGGGTGCAGAGGACTCCCAGCAGTGGACAGAGACATGGGGGTGGGTGCAGAGGACTCCAAGCAGTGGACAGAGACATGGGGGTGGGTGCAGAGGAATACCACTAGTGGACAGGGACATGTGAGGGGTGGGTGCCCATTACTCCCAGCAGTGGACAGAGACATGGGGGTGGGTGCAGAGGAATACCACCAGTGGACAGAGACATGGGGGTGGGTGCTGAGGACTTCCAGCAGTGGACAGAGACATGGGGGTGGGTGCAGAGGAATACCACCAGTGGACAGGGACATGTGAGGGGTGGGTGCCCATCACTCCCAGCAGTGGACAGAGACATGGGGGTGGGTGCAGAGGACTCCCAGCAGTGGACAGAGACATGGGGTGGGTGCAGAGGACTCCCAGCAGTGGACAGAGACATGTGAGGGGTGGGTGCCCATTTCTCCCAGAAGTGGACAGAGACATGGGGGTGGGTGCAGAGCTCTCCCAGCAGTGGACAGAGCCATGGGGGTGGGTGCAGAGAGCTGCCAGCAGTGGACAGAGACATGGGGGTGGGTGCAGAGGAATACCACAAGTGGACAGAGACATGGGGGTGGGTGCAGAGGAATACCACCAGTGGACAGGGACATGTGAGGGGTGGGTGCCCATCACTCCCAGCAGTGGACAAAGACATGGGGGTGGGTGCAGAGGACTCCCAGCAGTGGACAGAGACATGGGGGTGGGTGCAGAGGACTCCCAGCAGTGGACAGAGACATGGGGGTGGGTGCAGAGGAATACCACTAGTGGACAGGGACATGTGAGGGGTGGGTGCCCATTACTCCCAGCAGTGGACAGAGACATGGGGGTGGGTGCAGAGGACTTCCAGCAGTGGACAGAGACATGGGGGTGGGTGCAGAAGACTCCCAGCAGTGGACAGAGACATGGGGGTGGGTGCAGAGGAATACCACTAGTGGACAGGGACATGTGAGGGGTGGGTGCCCATCACTCCCAGCAGTGGACAGAGACATGAGGGTGGGTGCAGAGGACTCCCAGCAGTGGACAGAGACATGGGGGTGGGTGCAGAGGAATACCACCAGTGGACAGGGACATGTGAGGGGTGGGTGCCCATTACTCCCAGCAGTGGACAGAGACATGGGGGTGGGTGCAGAGGACTCCCAGCAGTGGACAGAGACATGGGGGTGGGTGCAGAAGACTCCCAGCAGTGGACAGAGACATGGGGGTGGGTGCAGAGGAATACCACTAGTGGACAGGGACATGTGAGGGGTGGGTGCCCATCACTCCCAGCAGTGGACAGAGACATGGGGGTGGGTGCAGAGGACTCCCAGCAGGGGACAGAGACATGGGGGTGGGTGCAGAGGAATACCACCAGTGGACAGAGACATGGGGGTGGGTGCAGAGGACTCCCAGCAGTGGACAGAGACATGGGGGTGGGTGCAGAGGAATACCACCAGTAGACCGGGACATGTGAGGGGTGGGTGCCCATCACTCCCAGCAGTGGACAGAGACATGGGGGTGGGTGCAGAGGACTCCCAGCAGTGGACAGAGACATGGGGGTGGGTGCAGAGGAATACCACCAGTGGACAGGGACATGTGAGGGGTGGGTGCCCATCACTCCCAGCAGTGGAAAGAGACATGGGGGTGGGTGCAGAGGACTCCCAGCAGTGGACAGAGACATGGGGGTGGGTGCAGAGGACTCCCAGCAGTGGACAGAGACATGGAGGTGGGTGCAGAGGAATACCACCAGTGGACAGGGACATGTGAGGGGTGGGTGCCCATCACTCCCAGCAGTGGACAGAGACATGGGGGTGGGTGCAGAGGACTCCCGGCAGTGGACAGAGACATGGGGGTGGGTGCAGAGGACTCCCAGCAGTGGACAGAGACATGTGAGGGGTGGGTGCCCATCACTCCAAGCTGTGGACAGAGACATGGGAGTGGGTGCAGAGGACTCCCAGCAGTGGACAGAGACATGGGGGTGGGTGCAGAGGACTCCCAGCAGTGGACAGAGACATGGGGGTGGGTGCAGAGGAATACCACCAGTGGACAGAGGCATGGGGGTGGGTGCTGAGGACTCCCAGCAGTGGACAGAGACATGGGGGTGGGTGCAGAGGAATACCACCAGTGGACAGGGACATGTGAGGGGTGGGTGCCCATCACTCCCAGCAGTGGACAGAGACATGGGGGTGGGTGCAGAGGACTCCCAGCAGTGGACAGAGACATGGGGTGGGTGCAGAGGACTCCCAGCAGTGGACAGAGACATGCGGGTGGGTGCAGAGGAATACCACCAGTGGACAGGGACATGTGAGGGGTGGGTGCCCATCACTCCCAGCAGTGGACAGAGACATGGGGGTGGGTGCAGAGGACTCGCAGCAGTGGACAAAGACATTGGGGTGGGTGCAGAGGACTCCCAGCAGTGGACAGAGACATGGGGGTGGGTGCAGAGGAATACCACCAGTGGACAGGGACATGTGAGGGGTGGGTGCCCATCACTCCCAGCAGTGGACAGAGACATGGGGGTGGGTGCAGAGGACTCCCAGCAGTGGACAGAGACATGGGGGTGGGTGCAGAGGACTCCCAGCAGGGGACAGAGACATGGGGGTGGGTGCAGAGGAATACCACCAGTGGACAAAGACATGGGGGTTGGTGGAGAGGACTCCCAGCAGTGGACAGAGACATGGGGGTGGGTGCAGAGGAATACCACCAGTAGACATGGACATGTGAGGGGTGGGTGCCCATCACTCCCAGCAGTGGACAGAGACATGGGGGTGGGTGCAGAGGACTCCCAGCAGTGGACAGAGACATGGGGGTGGGTGCAGAGGAATACCACCAGTGGACAGGGACATGTGAGGGGTGGGTGCCCATCGCTCCCAGCAGTGGACAGAGACATGGGGGTGGGTGCAGAGGACTCCCAGCAGTGGACAGAGACATGGGGGTGGGTGCAGAGGACTCCCAGCAGTGGACAGAGACATGGAGGTGGGTGCAGAGGAATACCACCAGTGGACAGGGACATGTGAGGGGTGGGTGCCCATCACTCCCAGCAGTGGACAGAGACATGGGGGTGGGTGCAGAGGACTCCCAGCAGTGGACAGAGACATGGGGGTGGGTGCAGAGGACTCCCAGCAGTGGACAGAGACATGTGAGGGGTGGGTGCCCATCACTCCCAGCAGTGGACAGAGACATGGGAGTGGGTGCAGAGGACTCCCAGCAGTGGACAGAGACATGGGGGTGGGTGCAGAGGACTCCCAGCAGTGGACAGAGACATGGGGGTGGGTGCAGAGGAATACCACCAGTGGACAGAGACATGGGGGTGGGTGCTGAGGACTTCCAGCAGTGGACAGAGACATGGGGGTGGGTGCAGAGGAATACCACCAGTGGACAGGGACATGTGAGGGGTGGGTGCCCATCACTCCCAGCAGTGGACAGAGACATGGGGGTGGGTGCAGAGGACTCCCAGCAGTGGACAGAGACATGGGGTGGGTGCAGAGGACTCCCAGCAGTGGACAGAGACATGTGAGGGGTGGGTGCCCATTTCTCCCAGAAGTGGACAGAGACATGGGGGTGGGTGCAGAGCTCTCCCAGCAGTGGACAGAGCCATGGGGGTGGGTGCAGAGAGCTGCCAGCAGTGGACAGAGACATGGGGGTGGGTGCAGAGGAATACCACAAGTGGACAGAGACATGGGGGTGGGTGCAGAGGAATACCACCAGTGGACAGGGACATGTGAGGGGTGGGTGCCCATCACTCCCAGCAGTGGACAAAGACATGGGGGTGGGTGCAGAGGACTCCCAGCAGTGGACAGAGACATGGGGGTGGGTGCAGAGGACTCCCAGCAGTGGACAGAGACATGGGGGTGGGTGCAGAGGAATACCACTAGTGGACAGGGACATGTGAGGGGTGGGTGCCCATTACTCCCAGCAGTGGACAGAGACATGGGGGTGGGTGCAGAGGAATACCACCAGTGGACAGAGACATGGGGGTGGGTGCTGAGGACTTCCAGCAGTGGACAGAGACATGGGGGTGGGTGCAGAGGAATACCACCAGTGGACAGGGACATGTGAGGGGTGGGTGCCCATCACTCCCAGCAGTGGACAGAGACATGGGGGTGGGTGCAGAGGACTCCCAGCAGTGGACAGAGACATGGGGGTGGGTGCAGAGGAATACCACCAGTGGACAGAGGCATGGGGGTGGGTGCTGAGGACTCCCAGCAGTGGACAGAGACATGGGGGTGGGTGCAGAGGAATACCACCAGTGGACAGGGACATGTGAGGGGTGGGTGCCCATCACTCCCAGCAGTGGACAGAGACATGGGGGTGGGTGCAGAGGACTCCCAGCAGTGGACAGAGACATGGGGTGGGTGCAGAGGACTCCCAGCAGTGGACAGAGACATGCGGGTGGGTGCAGAGGAATACCACCAGTGGACAGGGACATGTGAGGGGTGGGTGCCCATCACTCCCAGCAGTGGACAGAGACATGGGGGTGGGTGCAGAGGACTCCCAGCAGTGGACAGAGACATGGGGTGGGTGCAGAGGACTCCCAGCAGTGGACAGAGACATGTGAGGGGTGGGTGCCCATCACTCCCAGCAGTGGACAGAGACATGGGGGTGGGTGCAGAGGACTCCCAGAAGTGGACAGAGACATGGGGTGGGTGCAGAGGAATACCACCAGTGGACAGGGACATGTGAGGGGTGGGTGCCCATCACTCCCAGCAGTGGACAGAGACATGGGGGTGGGTGCAGAGGACTCGCAGCAGTGGACAAAGACATGGGGGTGGGTGCAGAGGACTCCCAGCAGTAGACAGAGACATGGGGGTGGGTGCAGAGGACTCCCAGCAGTGGACAGAGACATGGGGGTGGGTGCAGAGGACTTCCAGCAGTGGACAGAGACATGTGAGGGGTGGGTGCCCATCACTCCCAGCAGTGGACAGAGACATGGGGGTGGGTGCAGAGGACTCCCAGCAGTGGACAGAGACATGGGGGTGGGTGCAGAGGAATACCACCAGTGGACAGAGACATGGGGGTGGGTGCAGAGGAATACCACCAGTGGACAGGGACATGTGAGGGGTGGGTGTCCATCACTCCCAGCAGTGGACAGAGACGTGGGGGTGGGTGCAGAGGACTCCCAGCAGTGGACAGAGACATGGGGGTGGGTGCAGAGGACTCCCAGCAGTGGACAGAGACATGGGGGTGGGTGCAGAGGAATACCACCAGTGGACAGGGACATGTGAGGGTTGGGTGCCCATCACTCCCAGCAGTGGACAGAGACATGGGGGTGGGTGCAGAGGACTCCCAGCAGTGGACAGAGACATGGGGGCGGGTGCAGAGGACTCCCAGCAGTGCACAGAGACATGGGGGTGGGTGCAGAGGAATACCACCAGTGGACAGGGACATGGGGGTGGGTGCAGAGGACTCCCAGCAGTGGACAGAGACATGGGGGTGGGTGCAGAAGACTCCCAGCAATGGACAGAGACATGGGGGTGGGTGCAGAGGACTCCCAGCAGTGGACAGAGACATGGGGGTGGGTGCAGAGGACTTCCAGCAGTGGACAGAGACATGTGAGGGGTGGGTGCCCATCACTCCCAGCAGTGGACAGAGACATGGGGGTGGGTGCAGAGGTCCCGAGACCTCCTCACAGAGGAGATTACCTTCAGGCTCTGCTGGAATCGATCCCAGCGACGAGCGGGAGTGTTACATCCGTATGCGCCGGAGATGCCGCTGGGGATGCTGACTGCCCTGCCCCACGGGGGTGACTGGTCGCAATGACAACTTTGGGAAGAAGCGGGACTGCAGGTGGTGGGAGACCTCTACGAAAACGGGGTGCTGCTGACCTACCAGACTCTCCAAGAGAGGTTTGATTTGCCAAGGGGAGGTTTACTGCTGCACGCAGCGCTTACCAGAGCGATGCAGGCGCACTGGAGGGAGGGGCTGATGGAGCCTCCGACGTCGATGGCCTGCCAGTATACTATGATGGTGGCAGGAACTGTCAAGGCGGTTACGTGCCTATATTCTAGAATGCTCCTCGAAAACCTACAGCCCCTAGCCGAACTGAAGGGGAAGTGGGAGAATGATTTAGGTAGAGATATCCCTGAGACGGCCTGGGCGCAGATAGTGAGACGAGCTTGGAAGAGCACGCGGAATGCAAGGTTCCAGCTAGTGCACTTCTATATACTCCACAGAGCATACCTGACGCCTAGGAAAATCCAGAAATATTTTAAGGTTGAGGAGGCGGCATGTCCCAGATGTCTGAGAACTGGGGTGGAATTGGATCATATGCTGTGGTCCTGTCTGGCGCTGGGTCTTTACTGGAAGGAGGTGGGAGATACCCTGAATGAGGTGACAGAGAGGCGGCTGGAGTTTGATATGGCTGTTAGTATACTGCACTGGTTCCCACACACGCCCAAAACTAAAATCACGAGCAAATTCGTAGACATGGGACTTATCTTAGCAAAACGAGAAATCACGAAGCGGTGGAAGGCAACAGTGGGTCCCACTAGTAAACGATGGAGAGGGGAATTTCTTAAATGGGCCACCAGCGAGGGTGCGCTGCGGTATCAATGGGCTCGTAGGCGCAATGATGATAAGGCGCTAGAGGCGGCAGCTGCGTGGGAGGCGTTAGTACAGGCACTGCGAGATTATGAGCCAGGCGCTGAAAGCGAAGACCGAGCCGGGGATGGGGGGATGACCCCGGAACAAGCTGGGCACATCACAGAACTCGACACATTGGTATTCCGTTGACTGTATGATATCAGGGGGCAGAGATGGCCGCCTGTGTTGTTGATGAGGACTGAGGGAGGGGGAGGGAATTTATAATTCACATAGTGTTTAAGGGTAGAGGTTTTGTTATGTAGATTATTGGTTTATGCGATGTATAGAACTGGAGGGATTTTTCTGGCCCTGCGTTAGGTATTGTATGATTGGCGGGGGGCTTGTGATTAAACTTCAGGATGTATGGTGAAACCAATTCTGTAAGGCTTTATATGTAGTTGTGAAAAAAAGAAAAACCAATAAACTATGTTTTAAAAAAAAAAATGGGGGTAGGTGCAGAGGACTCCCAGAAGTGGACAGAGACATGGGGGTGGGTGCAGAGGAATACCACCAGTGGACAGGGACATGTGAGGGGTGGGTGCCCATCACTCCCAGCAGTGGACAGAGACATGGGGGTGGGTGCAGAGGACTCGCAGCAGTGGACAAAGACATTGGGGTGGGTGCAGAGGACTCCCAGCAGTGGACAGAGACATGGGGGTGGGTGCAGAGGACTCCCAGCAGTGGACAGAGACATGGGGGTGGGTGCAGAGGACTCCCAGCAGTGGACAGAGACATGGGGGTGGGTGCAGAGGACTCCCAGCAGTGGACAGAGACATGGGGTGGGTACAGAGGAATACCACCAGTGGACAGAGACATGGGGGTGGGTGCAGAGGAATACCACCAGTGGACAGGGACATGTGAGGGGTGGGTGTCCATCACTCCCAGCAGTGGACAGAGACATGGGGGTGGGTGCAGAGGACTCCCAGCAGTGGACAGAGACATGGGGGTGGGTGCAGAGGACTCCCAGCAGTGGACAGAGACATGGGGGTGGGTGCAGAGGAATACCACCAGTGGACAGGGACATTTGAGGGGTGGGTGCCCATCACTCCCAGCAGTGGACAGAGACATGGGGGTGGGTGCAGAGGACACCCAGCAGTGGACAGAGACATGGGGGTGGGTGCAGAGGACTCCCAGCAGTGCACAAAGACATGGGGGTGGGTGCAGAGGAATACCACCAGTGGACAGGGACATGTGAGGGGTGGGTGCCCATCACTCCCAGCAGTGGACAGAGACATGGGGGTGGGTGCAGAGGACTCCCAGCAGTGGACAGAGACATGGGGGTGGGTGCAGAGGACTCCCAGCAGGGGACAGAGACATGGGGGTGGGTGCAGAGGAATACCACCAGTGGACAAAGACATGGGGGTTGGTGGAGAGGACTCCCAGCAGTGGACAGAGACATGGGGGTGGGTGCAGAGGAATACCACCAGTAGACATGGACATGTGAGGGGTGGGTGCCCATCACTCCCAGCAGTGGACAGAGACATGGGGGTGGGTGCAGAGGACTCCCAGCAGTGGACAGAGACATGGGGGTGGGTGCAGAGGAATACCACCAGTGGACAGGGACATGTGAGGGGTGGGTGCCCATCGCTCCCAGCAGTGGACAGAGACATGGGGGTGGGTGCAGAGGACTCCCAGCAGTGGACAGAGACATGGGGGTGGGTGCAGAGGACTCCCAGCAGTGGACAGAGACATGGAGGTGGGTGCAGAGGAATACCACCAGTGGACAGGGACATGTGAGGGGTGGGTGCCCATCACTCCCAGCAGTGGACAGAGACATGGGGGTGGGTGCAGAGGACTCCCAGCAGTGGACAGAGACATGGGGGTGGGTGCAGAGGACTCCCAGCAGTGGACAGAGACATGTGAGGGGTGGGTGCCCATCACTCCCAGCAGTGGACAGAGACATGGGAGTGGGTGCAGAGGACTCCCAGCAGTGGACAGAGACATGGGGGTGGGTGCAGAGGACTCCCAGCAGTGGACAGAGACATGGGGGTGGGTGCAGAGGAATACCACCAGTGGACAGAGACATGGGGGTGGGTGCTGAGGACTTCCAGCAGTGGACAGAGACATGGGGGTGGGTGCAGAGGAATACCACCAGTGGACAGGGACATGTGAGGGGTGGGTGCCCATCACTCCCAGCAGTGGACAGAGACATGGGGGTGGGTGCAGAGGACTCCCAGCAGTGGACAGAGACATGGGGTGGGTGCAGAGGACTCCCAGCAGTGGACAGAGACATGTGAGGGGTGGGTGCCCATTTCTCCCAGAAGTGGACAGAGACATGGGGGTGGGTGCAGAGCTCTCCCAGCAGTGGACAGAGCCATGGGGGTGGGTGCAGAGAGCTGCCAGCAGTGGACAGAGACATGGGGGTGGGTGCAGAGGAATACCACAAGTGGACAGAGACATGGGGGTGGGTGCAGAGGAATACCACCAGTGGACAGGGACATGTGAGGGGTGGGTGCCCATCACTCCCAGCAGTGGACAAAGACATGGGGGTGGGTGCAGAGGACTCCCAGCAGTGGACAGAGACATGGGGGTGGGTGCAGAGGACTCCCAGCAGTGGACAGAGACATGGGGGTGGGTGCAGAGGAATACCACTAGTGGACAGGGACATGTGAGGGGTGGGTGCCCATTACTCCCAGCAGTGGACAGAGACATGGGGGTGGGTGCAGAGGACTTCCAGCAGTGGACAGAGACATGGGGGTGGGTGCAGAAGACTCCCAGCAGTGGACAGAGACATGGGGGTGGGTGCAGAGGAATACCACTAGTGGACAGGGACATGTGAGGGGTGGGTGCCCATCACTCCCAGCAGTGGACAGAGACATGAGGGTGGGTGCAGAGGACTCCCAGCAGTGGACAGAGACATGGGGGTGGGTGCAGAGGAATACCACCAGTGGACAGGGACATGTGAGGGGTGGGTGCCCATTACTCCCAGCAGTGGACAGAGACATGGGGGTGGGTGCAGAGGACTCCCAGCAGTGGACAGAGACATGGGGGTGGGTGCAGAAGACTCCCAGCAGTGGACAGAGACATGGGGGTGGGTGCAGAGGAATACCACTAGTGGACAGGGACATGTGAGGGGTGGGTGCCCATCACTCCCAGCAGTGGACAGAGACATGGGGGTGGGTGCAGAGGACTCCCAGCAGGGGACAGAGACATGGGGGTGGGTGCAGAGGAATACCACCAGTGGACAGAGACATGGGGGTGGGTGCAGAGGACTCCCAGCAGTGGACAGAGACATGGGGGTGGGTGCAGAGGAATACCACCAGTAGACCGGGACATGTGAGGGGTGGGTGCCCATCACTCCCAGCAGTGGACAGAGACATGGGGGTGGGTGCAGAGGACTCCCAGCAGTGGACAGAGACATGGGGGTGGGTGCAGAGGAATACCACCAGTGGACAGGGACATGTGAGGGGTGGGTGCCCATCACTCCCAGCAGTGGACAGAGACATGGGGGTGGGTGCAGAGGACTCCCAGCAGTGGACAGAGACATGGGGGTGGGTGCAGAGGACTCCCAGCAGTGGACAGAGACATGGAGGTGGGTGCAGAGGAATACCACCAGTGGACAGGGACATGTGAGGGGTGGGTGCCCATCACTCCCAGCAGTGGACAGAGACATGGGGGTGGGTGCAGAGGACTCCCGGCAGTGGACAGAGACATGGGGGTGGGTGCAGAGGACTCCCAGCAGTGGACAGAGACATGTGAGGGGTGGGTGCCCATCACTCCAAGCTGTGGACAGAGACATGGGAGTGGGTGCAGAGGACTCCCAGCAGTGGACAGAGACATGGGGGTGGGTGCAGAGGACTCCCAGCAGTGGACAGAGACATGGGGGTGGGTGCAGAGGAATACCACCAGTGGACAGAGGCATGGGGGTGGGTGCTGAGGACTCCCAGCAGTGGACAGAGACATGGGGGTGGGTGCAGAGGAATACCACCAGTGGACAGGGACATGTGAGGGGTGGGTGCCCATCACTCCCAGCAGTGGACAGAGACATGGGGGTGGGTGCAGAGGACTCCCAGCAGTGGACAGAGACATGGGGTGGGTGCAGAGGACTCCCAGCAGTGGACAGAGACATGCGGGTGGGTGCAGAGGAATACCACCAGTGGACAGGGACATGTGAGGGGTGGGTGCCCATCACTCCCAGCAGTGGACAGAGACATGGGGGTGGGTGCAGAGGACTCCCAGCAGTGGACAGAGACATGGGGTGGGTGCAGAGGACTCCCAGCAGTGGACCGAGACATGTGAGGGGCGGGTGCCCATTACTCCCAGCAGTGGACAGAGACATGGGGGTGGGTGCAGAGGACTCTCAGCAGTGGACAGAGCCATGGGGGTGGGTGCAGAGGACTGCCAGCAGTGGACAGAGACATGGGGGTGGGTGCAGAGGAATACCACAAGTGGACAGAGACATGGGGGTGGGTGCAGAGGAATACCACCAGTGGACAGGGACATGTGAGGGGTGGGTGCCCATCACTCCCAGCAGTGGACAAAGACATGGGGGTGGGTGCAGAGGACTCCCAGCAGTGAACAGAGACATCGGGGTGGGTGCAGAGGACTCCCAGCAGTGGACAGAGACATGGGGGTGGGTGCAGAAGACTCCCAGAAGTGGACAGAGACATGGGGGTGGGTGCAGAGGAATACCACTAGTGGACAGGGACATGTGAGGGGTGGGTGCCCATCACTCCCAGCAGTGGACAGAGACATGAGGGTGGGTGCCGAGGACTCCCAGCAGTGGACAGAGACATGGGGGTGGGTGCAGAGGACTCCCAGCAGTGGACAGAGACATGTGAGGGGTGGGTGCCCATCACTCCCAGCAGTGGACAGAGACATGGGGGTGGGTGCAGAGGACTCCCAGCAGTGGACAGAGACATGGGGGTTGGGTGCAGAGGACTCCCAGCAGTGGACAGAGACATGGAGGTGGGTGCAGAGGTGTTAGACGGCGACCTCAGAGGAGCCCGGAAAGGGGTCCTGGCTACCCTGAGACCCACCCTCGAAGTATCGTAGCCGGGCACTGGCGGGAGACTCCTCAGGGGGAGGAACCTCGTATCTAGGATCGTACCCCTGGCACCACACGACACAGAGACACCACACCGTGCGTTCTTAGGAATCAATCTTTATCAATCAGATTAGCACTGCAAAGTTGTACAAGGAGAGCGTGGGCTCAATGAGTCTTGGAGGGGGTTAGGAGGTAGCGGGACAGTCTTTGTGGATAAGAATCAAATGCAGGAGCGTACCCGGCGCACAGCTCACAATCCTCGAGCTGGGGGATACGCTTGTCGTCGTGGGGTCCGGCGGGACCAAGAGAGTCTGTGGGAGCCGCGAGTCACTCAGTGGGGCTCGGTTACAAGTTCGGTGGTCTTACGATCTTCGAGGAGCCGCGAGTCACTCAGCAGGGCTCAAGCACAAGTTCGGAGGTCTTACGATCTTCAGGGAGCCGCGAGTCACTCAGCAGGGCTCAGGCACAAGTTCGGAGGTCTTACGATCTTCAGGGAGCCGCGAGTCACTCAGCAGGGCTCTAGCACAAGTTCGGAGGTCTTACGATCTTCAGGGAGCCGCGAGTCACTCAGCAGGGCTCAGGCACAAGTTTGGAGGTCTTACGATCTTCAGGGAGCCGCGAGTCACTCAGCAGGGCTCTAGCACAAGTTCGGAGGTCTTACGATCTTCAGGGAGCCGTGAGTCACTCAGCAGGGCTCAGGTGTTCCAAGGCGAATCTGCCGGACAGTCCCAGAGCACCCCTTGTTATAGGGCGACTCCTCTTTGATGTCCGGAGTCTGTGCAGGCAGGGGTCTTGTCACCTGGGGGTCGCTTGTTGGGGTTTCCTGCCATTGTCTTTTGATCCTTTCAGGGCCGGGTCGGGAGGAGTCCCAGACACGCAGCAGGCGTGGAGCCAGCCCTCAGGGAAGCCGGAGGGCCGATCGAAACCCATCGACCCAGGGGAGCTCAGAGGTGCGACAGAAACTGCTCCTCCCTCTCTCATCCCCTGGAAGCGTGATGTCCTCCAGCCGGAGTGGCGCCTCTAGGCCAGGGTCGCGCTGGGGCCGGGCAGCCATCTTGGTGCATGAAGTGGGCACGCGGGCCCGGGGTGGCCGAAAGGAGAGAGGCCATGGATGAGGATGTCCGGGTCGGGTGCGTGTGTTTTGGTGGGAAAGACCGGCTAGGCCGTGTACTTGGGGCTGCAGGTACCAGGTTAGGTGGTGCGGGGACAAGTAGAGCCATGCTACGAGGCCGGGTCCAACACGCGTCCCCCCCAGCTGAAAGCCGGAGAGAACTGCCCATCATCTTGGGGGGTTCTCTTCGCTGAGGCGGAAGAACCGGGAGAGGCTGTCAGCGTTGGCGTGGTCCGTACCAGGGCGATGCTCTACGGTGAAATCCATCCCCTGGAGGAAGATTGACCACCGCAGTAGCTTAGGGTTTTCTCCTCGCATCTGCATGAGCCATCGCAAGGGCCGATGGTCAGTTTGGACTTTGAAATGGGTGCCGAACAGGTAAGGGCGTAGCTTCTTGAGTGCCCAGACCACGGCAAAGGCTTCGCGCTCAATGGTGCTCCATCTCTGTTCTCTGGGCAACAGCCGCCGGCTGAGGAAGGCGATGGGCTGGTCTAGGCCTTGGTCATTCACCTGGGACAGGACGGCCCCAATGCCATGCTCGGAGGCATCGGTTTGGACTACAAACTCCTTGGAGTAGTCGGGAGCCTGGAGGACGGGGGCAGTACACATGGCCTTCTTTAGGGCATCGAACGCCTCCTGGCAGGCAGTTGTCCACTGCACCTTCTTTGGCTGTTTTTTGGACGTGAGTTCTGTGAGGGGGCCGACCAGGCTGCCATACCCCCGGATGAATCTTTGGTAGTAGCCAGTGAGGCCCAGAAAGGCTTGGACCTCCGTTTGGGTGGTGGGTGGTTCCCAGGCTAAGATGGCGTCGATCTTCGGCTGTAGAGGGGCGACCTGGCCGCTCCCGACCTGGTGCCCCAGGTAGACTACTGATCCTTGCCCAATCTGGCACTTGCTGGCTTTCACTGTGAGGCCTGCCTGGCGCAGGGCGGTTAGCACCCTCCGGAGGTGCTCACTCCATTCGGAACTGAAAACGGCGATGTCGTCTAGATAGGCCGCGCTGAACTGTTCCAGCCCGGCCAGGACTCGGAACTTCCTGGTCTGGTTCCGGAGGGTCAGAACGTATTGGAACACATCTCGTGGGGTGGTCTGGGGTGCCGCCTCCCACCCTTCCTTGACCAAACTGAGGGGACCTCTGATGGGGTGTCCATAGAGTAATTCAAACGGGCTGAACCCTAGGGACTTCTGGGGGACTTCCCGGTAAGCGAACAAGAGGCAGGGGAGCAGGACGTCCCACTTACGCCGGAGGGGCTCTTCTAGGCCGGTGATCATCCCTTTCAGAGTCCTGTTAAACCTTTCTACTAGGCCGTTCCCTTGGGGATGGTACGGGGTGGTGAACTTATAGGACACTCCACATTGTTGCCACAGGGACGTCATGTATTTCGAGATAAAATTAGTGCCGCGATCGCTCACGACCTCGCGGGGAAACCCCACCCGGGAAAAGATCCCCATCAGGGCCCGGCCCACCACGGGGGCCGTGACGGTGCGTAGGGGGAGAGCCTCAGGGTATCGGGTGGCGTGATCCACTAGGACCAGGATAAAACGGTGACCTTGGGAGGTGGGGGGATCCAGGGGCCCCACGATGTCGATCCCGACTCGTTCGAAGGGGGTACTGACGACCGGGAAGGGTTGGAGGGGAGCCTTGCGCTTCCCCCCACTCTTCCCACTAGCTTGGCACGTGGGACAGGACTTGCAGTGGGCTTCTACAGCTGCTCTCATTCTAGGCCAGTAAAAGTGGGTCACGAGACGGCTGTAGGTCTTGTCCTGACCCAGGTGGCCGGCGAGGGGGACGTCGTGGGCTAAGCCCAGGAGGAAGTCTCGGAAGCGTAGGGGTACTACCAGCACCCGGCCGGATCCCAGCTCCACCGACTTCTGCTCACTGTACAAAATGTTATTCTCCCAATAAACTCGGTGCGTTCCGGTTTGGTCGCCTGCGGCTTGGCCCTCGGCCTGGCGCCGCAGTCCGACCAGGGAAGGACAGGTGGCTTGCTCCCGGCAAAATTCCTCCCGGGCCCGCCCTCGTGGCGCCATTGGGCCAATTCGGGTTGATCGCCTAACTCGGGGACCGGGGCGGTGTCGGACGGTGAGGGTTCGTCGCTGGCGACTGACCCTTCCGATGGGGGGACAGGAGGACCCTCGGTGGGGACTGTTCTGACTTCTTCGGTCGGGGCGTCTTCGACTTCTCCCAGGGGGTGAGTCGTGCGGACATAGATCGGGTGGTGGCGCACACCCACTCGGGGAGTCCCATCATTCCTAGGTGGGCCTTGCGCTCGACATGCTTCCAGGGAGAACTCTCCAGGTCGTTCCCTAGGAGGCAGTCGACCGGCTGGGAGGTTCTTACGGCAACCCTTAGTTTACCTATCACCCCTCCCCACTCAAACGGCACCAGGGCTACCTGACACATACTCTCTTTATTATCTGTGGAAATTACCGGGCAAAAGACGTTGGGGAGGATCTGTTCCGCGGGGACTAAGTGCCTTAGGACACCGGTGATGCTGGCCCCGGTGTCCCGCAGGGCCTCTATTTGGTGGCCATTGATCTTGACGAGCTGCCCGTATTTCTTCGTGTTGGAGGGCAGGAGGCTACCAGGGACCATCTCTCTATCTCCCAGGGATACTAGGGCCATAGCTGCGGGTTCCCACTCCCCTGTCTCCTCAACCTCCTCCCCCAGGGCTACGTTGGCTATCTGTCTCGCAGGGGTTGCCGCAGGGGGGACTTGGGTGGCCATGGGGCACTCCGGGTCGTTGGCGTAGTGCCCGGGCCTCTGGCAACGGAAACAAGTGACGGTTACCCGGTGTCCCCGTCTCCCGGGGGGTCCGGTTACAGGTGGGGGGGGGCGCTGGGAAAGGTGGAGGTTGGGTCTTTGGGGGGCTAGGCTGGGACTCTCTCTGCCCTCCCTGGTTCCCCCCTCCTCTCTGGCGGGGTGGTCCCTGACTGGCTCGGGGGTATTCTCCTACCAGGCCCCGGGGGACCCGGGTGTTGGTCCAGCGGTCTGCTTCCACAGCCAGCTTCCTGGGATTGGTGAGTTTGCTGTCGAGCAGATGCTGGCGTAGTTCCACAAAGCAGTTCGCCGCCAGGTGTTCCCACAACATGAGGTCGGTGAGTTCCTCAAGGGTGGTGACCTTGCTGCCCTTGATCCACCCATCGAAGGCCCGACTGAAAAAGTTTACATACTCCACCCAGGTGGTGCCCAGGATTTTCCTGCAGTCCCGGAATCGCTGACGGTACATCTCGGGGGTGAGGCCGTACCTTGTGAGTAGAGCCTCTTTCATGTGGCTGTAGGAGGTCTGCAGGGAGATGGGTAGGTCGAGCAGGGTGTCTCTCCCTTCGCTCAGAAATCGTCCCCACAACCCTGCCCCCCAGTCCTTCTGCGGGACCCGATGGGAGGTCATGGCGACCTCGTAGGCCCTGAACCATTGTTGAATGTCATCGTTTTTATAATATTCTTTGACCACATCCTTGGGGATGTGGACCTTCTGCTCCGCTGGGGAGGCTGCCTCTCGGTTTCCCGGGGGCCTCCCTTCCTCGTTTCTGGCCTTGAGCTCGAGTTCCTTCAAGCTGCGTTCGTGCTCTAGTTGGAGCTTCCTTCCTTCGTGCTCCCGTTGGAGCTTCTTCTCTTCTAGTTCGCCTTGTACGCGCATTTGCTCTACTGCTAGCTTTTTTTCCGCTAACTTCAATTCGCCCTCGATTTTGAGTTTGGCTAACTCGAGTTCGTGATTGCGACTTCTCTCTCTGTCCGCGAGTTCTTCCGGGGATAGGCCCCCGTCTGGTACGATGCCTCGCACCTGATTGCTGCTGCTTTCGCCTTGGGGGGGTTCGGCTTCATCTGGGCGCTCCCCCGTGCCTTCTGGGCGGGAGGCCCCGGCATCCACCCAGGCTTTCAGTGCTTTCTGCAAATCTTCTTTGGTGTTGAGACTGGTGGTAGCGATTTTAAGTTCTTTGCAGAATTGCTTTAGTTCTTTATGCGTGTATTCTTCTAGTTGTTCCACCTGGAACACCCTGTTGGCGTTGGTTTCTGCGGGGCTCATGGCGCTTCCTTCTGCCATCTTTGTCGGTCGTGCGTCCGTCGTTCACGGTACGATCTCTAGGTTATGGGCCCGAAACCCGTCGCTTGCCACCAATGTTAGACGGCGACCTCAGAGGAGCCCGGAAAGGGGTCCTGGCTACCCTGAGACCCACCCTCGAAGTATCGTAGCCGGGCACTGGCGGGAGACTCCTCAGGGGGAGGAACCTCGTATCTAGGATCGTACCCCTGGCACCACACGACACAGAGACACCACACCGTGCGTTCTTAGGAATCAATCTTTATCAATCAGATTAGCACTGCAAAGTTGTACAAGGAGAGCGTGGGCTCAATGAGTCTTGGAGGGGGTTAGGAGGTAGCGGGACAGTCTTTGTGGATAAGAATCAAATGCAGGAGCGTACCCGGCGCACAGCTCACAATCCTCGAGCTGGGGGATACGCTTGTCGTCGTGGGGTCCGGCGGGACCAAGAGAGTCTGTGGGAGCCGCGAGTCACTCAGCGGGGCTCGGTTACAAGTTCGGTGGTCTTACGATCTTCGAGGAGCCGCGAGTTACTCAGCAGGGCTCAAGCACAAGTTCGGAGGTCTTACGATCTTCAGGGAGCCGCGAGTCACTCAGCAGGGCTCAGGCACAAGTTCGGAGGTCTTACGATCTTCAGGGAGCCGCGAGTCACTCAGCAGGGCTCTAGCACAAGTTCGGAGGTCTTACGATTTTCAGGGAGCCGCGAGTCACTCAGCAGGGCTCAGGCACAAGTTCGGAGGTCTTACGATCTTCAGGGAGCCGCGAGTCACTCAGCAGGGCTCTAGCACAAGTTCGGAGGTCTTACGATCTTCAGGGAGCCGCGAGTCACTCAGCAGGGCTCAGGTGTTCCAAGGCGAATCTGCCGGACAGTCCCAGAGCACCCCTTGTTATAGGGCGACTCCTCTTTGATGTCCGGAGTCTGTGCAGGCAGGGGTCTTGTCACCTGGGGGTCGCTTGTTGGGGTTTCCTGCCATTGTCTTTTGATCCTTTCAGGGCCGGGTCGGGAGGAGTCCCAGACACCCAGCAGGCGTGGAGCCAGCCCTCAGGGAGGCCGGAGGGCCGATCGAAACCCATCGACCCAGGGGAGTTCAGAGGTGCGACAGAAACTGCTCCTCCCTCTCTCATCCCCTGGAAGCGTGATGTCCTCCAGCCGGAGTGGCGCCTCTAGGCCAGGGTCGCGCTGGGGCCGGGCAGCCATCTTGGTGCATGAAGTGGGCACGCGGGCCCGGGGTGGCCGAAAGGAGAGAGGCCATGGATGAGGATGTCCGGGTCGGGTGCGTGTGTTTTGGTGGGAAAGACCGGCTAGGCCGTGTGCTTGGGGCTTCAGGTACCAGGTTAGGTGGTGCGGGGACAAGTAGAGCCATGCTACGAGGCTGGGTCCAACAAGAGGAATACCACCAGTGGACAGAGACATGGGGTGGGTGCAGAGGAATACCACCAGTGGACAGGGACATGTGAGGGGTGGGTGCCCCTCACTCCCAGCAGTGGACAGAGACATGGGGGTGGGTGCAGAGGACTCCCAGCAGTGGACAGAGACATGGGGGTGGGTGCAGAGGACTCCCAGCAGTGGACAGAGACATGGGGGTGGGTGCAGAGGAATACCACCAGTGGATAGGGACATGTGAGGGGTGGGTGCCCATCACTCCCAGCAGTGGACAGAGACATGGGAGTGGGTGCAGAGGACTCCCAGCAGTGGACAGAGACATGGGGGGTGTACATCATTATCAGATGACCACAAGTCCATGGGTGAATGTACGTATCCCTAACTTTGGACAATGATGATAGTGCCATAACAACACTTCACTGACAGCAGTGTCCCACTCCCAGGAGGATGGATGTCTTTCCCCCACTGCATGACACACAACATGTGGGTGTGAGGACAAATAACACATGCATACCCAAACCTGGCAGATGCAGCACAATACACACACTGAGATCATGCCACAAGACTGTATAGTCTGTCACTGCCTAATAAACTAAGAGAGCCAAAGAGAACACACACTGTCACGCACATCCCAGGACTGATAGGAATGTTCAGGTGCTGGGCCAGCCACCAAGATGTTGTCTGTCATGGAATGAATAGGGTGGAGTTCCCACAGATACAATGGCCACAATTGTGAGTCAGGTGTTCAAATACCTAGCAGAACAAGTACCATATGTGTACTAGGCTGGGATTACACACATGCATTGTGCGGAAAAGGGACAATTTCTCCATGAAGGCATGGCAAAATACTCTGTACACAAGTACAGTGAGTACCAAGGATGGCACAGACGATGCAGCCGGAGACATTGCTGAGCAGGCATGGCCAGAGTTGAAGGGATCCATCACCAACAAAGGAAATGTAGACACAGGGCAACACAACATTTGAGCAACTTTCTGCAGGGGAGATGTCAGGTGCCACAGAGGAAGGAACACTCCTTGGGACAATGTCTCCAAACACAAAGAGCATACACGACAAAGAATCTTTGCAGAGACCTTGTGATGGCACGCAGATACCAGGTTCCATCCCATGAGCAGCAGACTACAACATTTCCCTGAAACATAACACATGCCCACAACCCCAACTCCTGTAGCATCAGCATCAGCATCAATACCTGAAATGCAAGACTTTTCAAATGAAAAAGTAAATGCTTTATTCAGCATGAAAATAATAATGTGTAAACGAGACTATTCACAAAGGCCAATGGCCAGTCCATATAATCAGTCCTTGGGGGGGACACATGGCCATGCGTCTCCCCTAGCTTGCCTGCACATCACAAGACTGTGTCGTCGACTGGGGCGGCGCATCATGTGGGTAAGGACCAGGCACCGCAGGGACAGGAGGGGGAAGGGTAGGTGTGGTGGGTGCAGGGATGGACGACTCCACCACAGGGGGTGGGGCAGCGCCAAAGGTGGAGGCGAGCTCGGCGCTGCACACTTCTGCCAGTTCTTCAAGCGTCTCCCCTGCACCCGGAGAAACAACAGGCCCCAAGGAGGGGGGGGGGTCAGAGGGATGGGTTGCAGCACTACTGGGGGAGGTGGTGGACGGGCTGGGTGATTTAACTCCCCTACCCGTGGAGTGCCTTGACCGTTTGCGTCCAGGTGAACTAGTGGGGCTGAGGCCCATCCCAGCAAAGTAGGCCTCCTTCTCCGAATCTGGGGCAGGGGAGCCAAGGGGAGTGACATCGGAGGGACTGGGGAGTGAGTCATGTGGACGAGGACTGTGGCTGCGTGCCTGCCTGTGTGCCCCAGACCCAGTGGGTGTTCCTGCTTCCCCCTGAGTGTGCGTGTCAGGAGGTGTGCGCTTGCCCTTACGTGGTGGTGTGCTGCTTCTGTCTGGTGGGGTGCGTGTGTGTGGATGTCTTGGTGTGCTTGGGACAGGTATGGGTGTGGGACTTGTGGATGGGGCAGGGGTAGGGGGGGGACGCAGCACTGCAGGTGACTCACTACTGCCGTCAGTGACGAGTCCAGGGACCTCAGCAACATCCGTTGGTCAGACATCGCTGATGACATGCCCTCCATGTACGACACCATCTGGGTCAGCAGTCTGGTGTGGCTTGGAGGACAGTCAGGATCGATGTCTGCCCAACTTGCAACTGCCGCTGAATGTCCACAGACGCGGCAGTGAGGGCAACAGGGTGGACAGGGGCAGGGGGTGCGGTGCCTGGCACGAAGGGGACACGGTGTGGCCTAGCACAGACAGAAGGGACCCGAGCAAGTGGGAGGACGGTGATGGGAATGGAGGGGGCGGCGAGAGATGCACTGCTGCTTTCAGCTGTGGGAGCAGCCTCCGCCCCCTCTGGGAGCTCAGCCTCGGACCCGTCTGCCTCGTAGTCAGTGTTGGTGCTGGGCAGGTCCTCCGCCTCACTCCCCTCGCCCTCCGTGCCACTAGATTCCACCGACTCCTCAGCAGTGGTGGCACCACTGCTCGATCCCTCCTCCACGTCCGTGCCGGTGTCTCCCTCGGTGTCCTCCGATGATGCTGTGGGCAAGGTGAAGAGACAGGAAAAAATCAGTCACCTGTATACATCTGACACATAAGTCCAAACAAAATAGGCAACAGTGCATATCAGGAAAGGCATCATGAGTAACATCTAGGCTACTCCCCACATATGTAAGCCCTGCACTCCCCAGTTGGTTGACCCACCATGCCACTTGGAAACAATGAAAATTAGGACACAACAGCAAATAACTTAAAATCACAAGATCATGAGAAGCTAGTGTCTGGGATCAGTTGAGCACAGCAAGACTATGAAGGCATGCCACCTCTTGTTCACTGTGAACCAAACAGTATTGTCGCACCCAAGGCCAAATACCACATGCCAATGCAGAAGGTGTCCCCACACTCAGAGACCTGTGAGTACTTTTGACACCCCAAAGAAATACATTGTGACTCCTGGAGAATCACAACCCTTTACACAATGGACATGTCTAGCATGTGTGAATGTGGCACTCTGTGAACACACCACACATGTGTCTGTATAGCAGAAGTCACACAAGGAGGTGCACACCAAACTACATGTACACAGTCATTGTCTGAGCTGCCAGACTCATTCAAATCAGCCACTGTTAGGCAGAAATGGCGTATCAGTAAGTACATATACATGGCACCAGGGTGGTCTGGTTGACTTGACACTCGTAAGTTGGTATCAGCAACAACCAAGGACTAACCCAAATGCTAGCACACTGTGGGAACATGTATATGTATGAACTCCAAACAAGTTTTTTTCAAACTGTGCCTTACTTTAAAATGTGCCAGCGTGTCCCTGGAAAGTGTAAAGATGATTTCTTGTGCACTTCCTTGGGAGACATCTGTCATGCAGGCACATCATTGTCCTTCACAACAAAACAACAAGGTCAAGCATATGAAACATTGAGACATGTTGACAGGTGTAGTGAGTGCCAATGGACATTTTCTCTGAGTAACAACTTGAATAATGTCATTTGTCACATGGCTATCCATCACCTCATCACACAGTTGGCTACATATATGACCTACTGACTGTCATCTGGAGTGGCACACATGTCCACACCCAGGACAATGCATAAGCTAATGGGCCTGCAATTGTTTAGCAAAAAAGCCTAGCTGTACTGTGGGTTCCCACTCATGGCAAGCCAGAATGTACCCACAGGTGTCAGCACACAAAGTCACAACTGTGTAGCATCTGAACCACACACAGGTGGCAAAAATGTACAAGCAGGATACATGATTGTCAAACACTGACACAGGCAATGAAGCACGAATATTAAGCACTGGCCAACATCACGGGGGCACTGCACGATGACATTCTGTACTGCGAATCATCACACACAAGTCAGAACTGGCAATGAAACATCAGGGTTGAACATGTACGCCCCTCCCGCACACACCCACCCATACCTGAGTCAATGTGACTGATACCGATCAAGAAGTGACACCTCTTATTCAGGATTACAATAACTGTGCTTGAAAACTAGCTTCATTAACACAACATCACCTTGTAGGGCTGCCAAAACATATTGGTCACAAACAAACATCAACAGATTGTTGTGAATAGCCACACAGGCACTGCCCAGTGTGAGTATGCACAAGCAAACTGGTGTATCCCTGTCCAGTGGGCAAATGTATCACACATGTGAAAACTACTACCTAGGCCAGGGAACAATGCCACAGAGGCAGAGCCACGATGAACCCACAGTGAATGTGCACAGTGTTGGATGACACACATGAGTAGGAGGGCAGGCTGTGTCAGGGGACTGTAGTGTGCACACTGCTCCATGGTCCTGGAATGAGCTGACTGTTACAGGAGCAACCGTCCCGGTACTATGCATATATCCCACTCATGCACATCATGTCTGAGGCCATAACATTGGTAATGCATGCTGCAAGTCTGTTCATTTGAACCTTCACACTCCTATGTTGAGACTCAGCATCAGTGCCAACAATTATGCACCCCCAAATGACTGAACAGGACAGGGCACAGGTAGACCACCCCCACACATGATGCTGAAAGCAGTGTGCACCTTGATAAACTGGCAGCCTAGATGACCATGTGCAATAGCGATAACACACAGACCAGGTAACACATGTCAAGGAGGGGAAGGGAGGAAGAACAGCACAGGTTGACTTTGGGGAACAGGATATGCACTGCACATATATAGCCTGGCAGTGTATCCAGGCGACTGAGCAGCTCCAAAAGCTGGTGACACACAACAAACACACATGTACCTACCCCCTTCCTGCTGCTGTAACTCCTGTATCCGCCTATCCAGGTCAGGGAAGACCACCGCCAGTACACGCCACATCTGGTGGGTCAGGCGCCGGCGCCCGCCATGCTTGCGAGGAGCCTCCTCCTTCAGCATGACCCGGGCGATCCTCCGGGTCCAGCACCGGATGTCCTGTCATCTCTTCCTCACTTGTGGCAGGCGCCGACTGCGACTCTCCACTGATTGCACGGCCTTGACGGCATCCATCCAGATCTTCCCCTTGTGGCAGGGGGATACCTGTGTGGATGACAAAGTGGGACAACATCACTACACCTGCACCATGTCACAGAGACACACATTTGAACATCTTAGATTTGTTGAACAGGGCATAGTATGCTGGCAAGTAATAGCACCTTAGTCATAGGGACTTTTTCCACTGTGGACGCACCAATGCACTACATGGCATAGTAAGTACACAGGTGGCATGAGGGGTGCGAAACAATCCCTGATCATGGCACACACTGTGCATCCCAAGCAACACAAGGCTGATGGACAGCACCGCAAAGCAGTCACATGCCCCAGGCCACTGACAAAACCACAGCAGAGTACACAGACACACACAGGCACACATCAATCACCTGTCATTGACAACAGCGGATGCAAACCTCACTCTGCACATGTGCCACTTGCCAGGGGGGTCACAGGTGTGGGTCTAGCTCAGCAAGTCAGACACACAGCACGGCTTACTTCACACATCAGATGGATTGAGCAGTTGCCTCCTCCATGCAGCTGTGGTGCAACACTCCACATAGACACTCACCCACATGACAAGAAACATTCACAAACATCAATGTCCAAGGAGCGTACACATCATTTGGACACTCCCACCACTCTCACCACAGCTCCACTCAACTTTCACACACATCTGTGGGTACAGTCACCTGTCACACCGGGGTGACCGCTGAATCACCGCAGGACAATAGAACAAGAATGCCCAAGAGGATTAGGCTGGCGGATAGTGCCATGCACTATGCAGTGAATGTCACAGTAAGCACAATGCAAGTGAGGAGTGCACACATGAATTACATCAAGCCCTGCATGAGAGACCTAAGCCATACCCCCCCCTGGGACCCACTCCAACCAACATTGCATGTCTGTCACACCTGGCCACAATGCCAGAAGTGACAGACACAATAAAGGTGCACAGGCAAAGGTAGTGGAGTCAGCACTCACCTGCTCCCCTGGTCGACCATACAGCATGGGGTACCGTGGAAGGATCACATCCAGCAGGGCCTTGTTCTCCTCCTGGGTGAAAGGCTGGGCCCTCTCGACAGTCCTTGACATGGTGCCAGAGGGAGACAATACAGCAGCAGTGGTATCGACTGACATGTTGTGCAGGCAAGTGCCCTC
Organism: Triturus cristatus; assembly: GCF_964204655.1. NCBI lineage: Eukaryota > Metazoa > Chordata > Amphibia > Caudata > Salamandridae > Triturus > Triturus cristatus. Next base: position 78,331,922 of record NC_140583.1, read on the forward strand.
TCAGGTTCTGCCTGCCTTATATCTGCCTTGCTGGCCTATTTCATTTACAGGAGTACAGAGTGATTGGTCAGACTCATTTGCATCCTACGTTTCCTCCAATCCCTTTAAACATACAACAGCGACAGCCTTTGCATCTTTCGATTTTGCAGCATCATGTCAAGTCAACAACCACTTTGCAACAATGTATAATGTGGGCAACTGCTTTTTCCAGACCACATGATGTTAAATTTTGAACTTGAAACTCGGTATCCATGACAACCAGCATGCATTTAGGCCCTAATACTTGTCCTTCATGTGTCCCCATTGTAATTCTTAAATCCCCACACAGGTATGGCGCGTTTCACACGTACCCCTAGGGCACGTGTGCCGTACACACGTGAGTACGTGCCTATCACTATAGTTGGGGGTACCGTAGGTCCGAGTGATACGGCACGTACTCACTCGTGTACGGGCCGTACACGCATGAGTACGTGAGTATAACTATAGTTGGGGGTACCGTAGGGCCTAGTGATAGGGCACATACCCACGCGTGTACGGGCCATACACAAGTGAGTATGTGCCGTATCACTAGGCCCTACGGTACCCCCAACTATAGTGATAGGCACGTACTCACGTGTGTACGGGCCCTACGTGCGTGAGTACGTGCCTATCACTATAGTTGGGGGTACTGTAGGGCCTAGTGATAGGGCACGTACTCACGCATGTATGGGCCGTACACGCGTGAGTACGTGCTTATCACTATAGTTGGGGGTACCGTAGGGCCTAGTGATAGGGCACGTACTCACGCATGTACGGGCCGTACACGCGTGAGTACGTGCCTATCACTATAGTTGGGGTACCGTAGGGCCTAGTGATACGGCACGTACTCACGCGTGTACGGGCCGTACACGCGTGAGTACGTGCCTATCACTATAGTTGTGTTACTGTAGGTCCGAATGATACGGCACGTACTCATGCGTGTACGGGCCGTACACGCAACAGTACGTGCCTATCACTATAGTTGGGGGTACCGTAGGGCCTAGTGATACGGCACGTACTCACGCGTGTACGGGACGTACACGCGTGAGTACGTGCCTATCACTATAGTTGTGTTACTGTAGGTCCGAGTGATAACGGCACGTACTCACGCGTGTACGGGCCGTACACACATGAGTACGTGCCTATCACTATAGTTGGGGGTACCATAGGGCCTAGTGATATGGCACGTACTCACGCGTGTACGGGCCGTACATGCATGAGTACATTCCTATCACTATAGCTGGGGGTACCGTAGGGCCTAGTGATACGGCCCGTACACGCGTGAGTATGTGCCGTATCACTAGGCCCTACGGTACCCCCAACTATAGTGATAGGCATGAACTCACACGTGTACGGCCCGTACACGCGTGAGTATGTGCCGTATCACTCGGACCTACAGTAACACAACTATAGTAATAGGCACGTACTCACGCGTGTATGGCAGGTACTCATGCGTGAGTACGGGCCCTTCACACGCCCTCAGAGCGTGTGTACTGCCTTTCACAGCTTACACTGGTGATAGGCGGCGCACACGAAAGGAATGGAGGTGTCAGACTCGCACAAGGCTGAACATCGAGTCATTGTCAGTGCAGTCCTTCATGTGCAGGGCCTAGGTGTGTCAGGCAGTGATGTGGCACATGTCTCCTCATGTTGTGGCACAATAGATGTGTGATGAGCTGTTTACACATGTCATGTGTGATGGGGCACTACGTGGCACACTTCCCCTTCACACTTTGCACATGCGTGCATGTACGACACACGTTTCAAGCACTGCATCACTGGTATGGCACAGTCAGCAACACCCGCAACTGTCCCCTGAGGACAGGTACACGGATAATTACACCTGACATGTCACTCCCAGCGTGCCATGATGTGACTATGTCATGTGTGTGTCATGTGTTCCCATGAGCTTTCCGTTGGTGTTCCATCAACTCCATCTGCTGTTGCAGCATCCAACATGTATCTGTGTGCATATGTGCATGACACACAGATACGCACACCATGCCACATGTGGACTCACACGTTACATGTGTCATGATGGTTCGAAGATGACTTCCTGACATGAGGCAATATCTGCGTTCTCTCAATGTCTGTGTCATTAGTTTTTGACATGTACCCCTTCATGGAAATGTGTGTTATCTGTCCTTTTCCAGATGACATGTGACCTGTGCGTCTAGACTCCCGCCAGCTGTCTGTATGAGATGACATCCTTCAAATGCTGATATGTGGATGTCTGTCACTCATGTAATGTGTCTGGCTTGTCACTTACACTGGCCCACAGCTATTTTAATGGCATGTCACGTCAACATTGCCATGCAACTATTGTGGCTGGCTCTTCGTAGGAGTATCACCTGGCTGGCCTACGTTTCCTGGATGTATTGCACAGCACAGACTCTGTATTAAGCAGATGTGTATTAGCTGTTGAACATGTGCTCACCTCAGTGACATTGGTGTGGTAATATACTCACTCTTCGTTATTCCTTCCAAATCTCTGCAGGGCACCACCTCTCCCCAGACGAATGCCAGACCTGGATGCCATGCGTGAACATGACTGCATACGCAGATACCGCTTCTCGCAAGAGTTGATAGAGGACTTGACCCACCGGCTTGCACCACACCTCCAACCACAACACAGGTATCCTACAGCTCTGACCCCCAAGATGAAGGTGATGGCAGCCCTACATTTTTTTGCCACGGCACGTTTCAATTGACCATAGCTGATGTCGGTGGCATGTCCCAGACAATGTTCAGCCGTGTCCTGCATGATGTTATAGAAGCCATGTTGGTGCACCTGGATGAATTCATCCATTTTCCCACTCGTGAGCAGTTGACAGGTGTCAAGGGTGAGTTCTATGCCCTGGGAGGGATGCCTCATGTAATTGGGGCCATTGATGGGACACATGTGGCTTTGGTACCACCACAGGCACAGGAGGTAGCCTATAGAAACAGAAAACATTACCACTCCATTAATGCCCTTGTGGTGTGTCTTGCTAACTTGCTGATTTCCCATGTCTGTTCCCGTTTTCCAGGGTCCGCACACGATGCATACATCATGAGGCGTAGCAGGGTGCCAGAAATGATGCTGCAGCTGCACGCGGAACGAGAATGTCCTGTTGGTGGGTATACTCTGTTAGTCCTGTGTTCAGCGCTATCTTTGTATCTTACGGCATCTCCTGACCCACTTGTTCACATGATGTTTCCATGTAGGGGACTCTGGCTATCCCAACATGCCATGGCTGATGACGCCTCTCCGCAACCCCAGAACAGCCGCAGAACACCGATACAACGACACCCATGGGCAGACGAGGCGCGTGATTGAGAGGACGTTTGGACTCCTGAAGAGCAGATTCCGGTGCCTCCACAAGACCGGCGGCGCCCTCCCATATGCCCCGGTGAAGGTCTGCAAAATCTTCATTGTGTGCTGCATGCTGGACAACATGGCAGTGGAGAAGGCCGTGCCACTCATCCTTGATCCGGATGAGCAGGATCATCCCCCCGTGGAGGATGAAGGGCTCGGGCACGGGCAAGTGAGGATGAGGATGAGGATGAGGACATCCGGAGTCAGCTTATCCGCCACTTCTTCTCATGATGGTGAGTCCCTGTGTCTGAGTGTGCACGCTTTGAGCCTTGTGTGGCATGTGTTGCAATGTGTGTGTCGAGCTGACTGTGCTAAGTGACTTGGAGGTGTGTTCTGATGTGTCATTCAAGTGATGATGTCATTCCACACATATAGCAGGGACACTAAATGTATTAAGGGCATGGTGATAACATCATTCCTGTAGAGTACATGTACATGTCTGACGATTACTAGCTCTTTGCTGACTTGTTGTGTGTCTGGCCTCCCCAGGTTCTTGCGGCTGTCGCCTGCTCATGTCATCATTGCCCTCGTGCTATTCCTCATGAGTATTGCAACGTGTGCTGGATCAGAGTTACATGCACAGACATGGTGCAAAGTCATTTGGGGTAAGGAGTGCAGCAAGGCATTTTGTGGGTGGTACGTGTTTGTGATATGTGGGGACTGCTCCTTTGCATGTTGTGTTACCATGCATACATGTCGACTCACCATGGGCCACATGACGTGTTGCATGGCTCCCATGAATTGATAGTCACCCTTCCTGACAGTCATCTGTAATGGTTTGTGGATTCTGATGAAGGCATCAATGTGTGTATAACGTCCCTCAGGAACATACGGGATGCTAATGGTGGACATAGTGTGGGACATCCCCATATGAGGCTCAATGAGGAATTGTAGACTCTCCGTGTGCAGCAAGGGGTGTTAGGCTCAACCCCTTCACTTGTGTGCCAGCTCAGTAGGATTTACCACATCTGTGTGTTGAAGGGGGTGTCCAGTGTAGGTCACACATGGTCAGCCAAATGACCTGTGAGTCTGTTCCAATTGATGCATTTCCCTTAGAAGTGAGGCTGAGTAATAAAGGTGTTTGTCACACTCCAAGGTGCCTCATCTCTGTCAATGCAGGTCTCTTTCCACTTTGCATGCGGCATATCTGGCATAGTTGTGGAAGATTATGCATAGGAGTCCATGTGTAGTTTAGCAACATGCATGCAGTTGCTCATGGATTAGGCTCCCTATTGGGCATGAAGTACGTGGTTGTGTATGTTTTTTGGCATGTTGGTCCACACAATGGGCCATCAACAACTGTGTCTCCTGTGCGCAGGTCGGCCTTCAGTTTCCTGATCCGGTGTCATGATTCTTTGGTGATTGTGCATGCATTGTCTCTGGGAGTGCCATGTGACACTGGACACTCCTTACTTTACACACGCGCCTGTTGCAGTTGTCCTTCTGACATCTTAGTCTATGTGTGCAAATTCTGTCATTTTGCAAGGAGATGCCGCCTGCTGCTGCGGCCCCTGCAGCAAGGCCCCACAGAGTATCCAGATTTGGCAACACACATGCCTCCAAGATGCTCCTCACTTCATCCCTCCACCCATTCATTTGGCTGTCCTCAGCTTGTCTATGCCACTGTTGCCGCCACGCGGTGCCAAATGCTGGACCATCAGCACATGCAAGGTGCACATTGCACCACCATCCTATCCTTGCATAACCCACATCACACTACAGTCTGATGTATCAGCCACACTCCGAGCTATGTCCATCCGCACATCTAACGCCAGCTGTCAGACATACCCTGGGCACACACACGACGCCTTTGCATGCTGAGTGTGCAACTCCAACTGCCTACACTGCGCTGCCCCGCCTTCCAGGCCCTGTCACACCAACCAGGTCACGTCCCTAATACTCCCCACAGGCTCTGTAGCCCAGCAAGGGCATGGGAGTGGGACTCAAGACTTCAGCATGTAGTATGGTGTCATCGTCTGGGACATGGCACAGGTATCATCTCTCAGCATGTCAATCTACAGAGTGTCCAGGACCCCTCTCACCACCATCACATGCGCACAGCACCTCATCGTCAGCTCGTATGCCATTGACAGCCAGGTGCTCCTCACCCTCAACAAAGACACAGACATTGGCAGTTCCATCATTCAAGTATGCATGAGATCCATTGATGAATGGCTGAACACGAGCCACCTGAGGTTGGACTTGTACAGGACTGAGGTGATCATCTGAGGATTGTCCCTTCCAGCTGGGTCAGGTGCCTGTGCCCTACCCGCAAGAGCCCTGCACAAGCACCTAGTGGCCACACACACAAGATGGTGTGCATCATGTTTGTCTCGCTCACATATGCCATGCTAGTCCACACCATCTGTACCTCATGCTGCAACGCCCTCTGCATTATGCACATGATCCACAGATAGATCCACTCCAAAAAAAGACAGACCATCCCCCAGGTCCATGACAACATCCGTGTCAAATACTGCCCTGCCCTCTACGGAGCAAGTACATCCAAACTCCCAGGAAACTGGTCCACTTCCAGGGTGATTCTGCACACCTCAGATTCAACATCCTGCGCCCCAGCCACCTCACCGTCCACCATAGATAGCTGCAATGGATCACTGTCTGCTGCAGGATGACCTCCACACTCCCCACCCACACTCAGGAGGCAGTCCACAACCCCGACCCCAATCAACCGTGTACATCTGTCATCCTAGATCCTGTTGGGCCATCTCCGTGCATCCAACCTTGCCCTGGCCACCGTTCTTCACATCCACTGTACTCCAGCATACAGGACATTGTTCTCCCACCTGGCCACACATACCTGTGACTCCCTCCCCGGGAACCTCCACATGAGCCATGACCTCTACGCCTTGATGATAATCTCCCAAATAGGTCTCTCCGCACAGTTTAGCAAGCACCCCCTCAGCAGCCAGAGGCCATCACAGGTGAGTGTTGTGCTCCATGCCTACATTGAATGATACCTTGTGACCCATGTGTGTCCTGTACCAGACTCTAATCCCAGGGTATGGATGGCTGGAGTTAGTTCAACACTCAGACATTAGTTTGACATTTCCACACACATATGTCGTTGAATAATGCAAAATGACAGGAACGTCTCATGTCCAAAGTGATATATTTATTAAGGGTGGGCGTAGTGGGCGTAGTGGGGCTACGTGAAGCAGCACGTAGTGTGCCCAAATCTACGCACACTACGCGCTTCGCGTAGCCCCACTACGTGCCACCCACCTCCCGCCCGCCCTCCTTTTAAATAATATCAGCAATGTAAAATAAATTAAAGTAAAGCGACTTACCGTAAGCGCGGCGTCTCCGGGGCTCCCTCTTCTTCGTTTCTAATTTCTTCTGACAAATGCGCATGCGCGGACGCCTGCGCATGCGCATTTCTCGCAAGAAATGCGCATGCGCGGGTGTCCGTGCATGCGCATTTGCCAGAAGAAATTAGAAACAGAAAGAGGGAGCCCCGGAGACGCCGCGCTTACGGTAAGTCGCTTTACTTTAATTTATTTTTCATTGCTGATATTATTAAAAGGAGGGCAGGCGGGAGGTGGGTGGCGGGTGGCAAGCAGCTTACCCCTACGCCCGGGGTTAATATTTATTTGCGGTGGGGTACGTGTTTTGGTAGATGCAATTAGGTGCTCTACCGGGGGAATAGAATCCAAAGTTCACATGGGGAGATGGTATCCTTGGCATTGGAAGTCATCAGAGTCCAGGGCACAGTGTTGGTCATCATTGGTCAGACAGTGACCAGCAAGTCCATGTGGCAGAGAATGTCATTGGATGAGGTGCTGCTGTTGCGCGAGAGGGCCAGGTGCCAGGCCAGGTGACCTGGGAGATGTGGATGGTCCGCTGACTCTCACGGTCTTTTCCGTGGACGACCCACCTTCCTCCGGGGACCCTCAGATGCAGGCCCTGACGATGCTGGGGATGCTCCGTCAGACGAATCCTCCTCCTCCTCCTCCTCCTCCTCCCTCCCTGTGTCTGGTGCTGGTCTACGCCTGGTGGCACAGGGAGGGTTGCCCATGCTTTGGGCGATCTGACGGAGTGATTGGCTCATGTCCCTGTGCACCGCCAGGAGCTCAGCCAGTCTTGCCTCCATCCGTCCTTGGTGTTGTTGATGACTGGCATGATGCTCGACCTGCAGGTTCTTTATCTCATCAAGGGTCCCCTGCATCTCGGAGAGTCTGGACACGACCTGGTTGATGCCACTGGTGTCACGCCGGTATGAGTCCAGGATGGGTTGTATGTGTGACATACCGGTGTCCTGAGCTGGCTGGTCAGGTTGGCGCCTCTGCCTGCCTCCACTCCCACCACCCCTGCCCACTTGAGCCTGGCCTGCCCTTGTGAGCACATCGGGTCTACGGGACCCCTGAGGGATGGCATTTGCAGGGTTGCCTGTCTCCTCCTGGGTGCCCGGAGAACCTTGTCCCTCCTGGTCAGACTGGCTCTGTTGTTCAGTGCGAGCAGGGCTCCTGGGTGTGTCCTGGGATGTGGCAGGAATGGGGGTGGTGGTTGGCACAGATGTACCTGACGCAGGTGCTGCAGGGGCTTGGGCACCAGAGGGTCCAGGTTGGTCGGGGTCATCCACGGAGTGATTTGAGTCATAGCTGCCGGTTGGATCATCTTCACGCGGAGCCTGGGACTGTGATTCTTCCCCCCAGTGTTGGAGGGAGATTGTCGACGTTGCCCTGTGTGTGAGAGAGAGACAATGTTATTGGTGTTTCAGCGACATCTATGTTTCATACATATTCAAGTTGACACAGTTCCTCCAGGTAGTTGGATGTGCCTAGCATTCCTCTCAATGTACACTTGGGGATGGGTATGTTGCGGGGGACAGATTGGGATTTTCTCCTGAGTGTTTGACCTGTAGATTGTTGGCTATGATGCTTATTTGGCTATGGATTGGTCTTGTTGTGTCACATGTCCATTGTGGGAGTGTGTAAATCCGTTGCCTGCCCCGGGGGTGTGTGCTTGTGTTAGGGGGGGGGGTTGTGACCGGGCCTGCTGTTGTGTGTAGTGTGAGTTGTCATTGGGTCTCCCAGGTGATGTGTCTGTTCCCTCATGGTGCATGCTGGCATGACAGTGAGTATGAGTTCCTGTGCTAGATACCTGTGCTTGTGGAGTTGGTGTTTGAGTGTACAGTGGTCCCAGGAGGGCCTTGTGCTGCATACCAAGGGGCCAAGTGTCAGCTACCTTATCAGTACTTTGCCAGTCCCTGTGCATTGTGCATGGGTATGTACCTATGCCATATGGGCTGAGGGCATTGGTGTCTGCGTCTCATTTTCACAATATGTTGTGTGGGGCCCACCCTCCCAGCCTCCCGGACATCCAGTCATGTGTTTGTGGTTTGTTGTAGCCTTGGACATGGCCTTGCCTTGATTTGTGAAGGGTGCATGGAGACGTTAGTGGCATGAGCGTGGTTTTTGAGTGTGGTTGTGTGCGGTGAGTGCTTGGGGGAAGTTGCATGCATTTGGTGTATATGTGGTGTGGACCCCATCGCCCCCATGTTACGTAAGTTCTTTGTGTACTCACCAGGCTCTGCGACTCCTTCGACTCCGTGCACTCCCACCGGCGGTAGCAGGGCCATCACCTTCTCCTCCCAGGGATGGTAGTGTACGGGTCTGCGGGGCGGCCCACCTCCAGTGATGTTACTCTGGGCATACTCTTCGTTCATTTTCCTCTTGACCGCCCTGCGCAGATCGTACCACCTGGCTTGGCATTCATGCCTGGTCCTTCGGATGGGCGCAACAGCATTCACCTTATCGACAATCCTCTGCCACATGGCAGATTTTTGAGCTATGCTGGTCTGTCTGACCAATGTTCCAAACAGCTGTGGCTCGACTCTGATGACTTCGTTGACAAGGAGGTCCAGCTCCGCCGTTGTGAACTTTGGATTCTTGTCTCTGGGCATGGTGTGGGGTGTGGGTGTGGGTGTGGATGGTTGTGGGTGTGTGGGTGTGAATGTGACGGTGTGTGTGAATGTGAAGAGGGGGATGTTTGTGGAGGAGGTTGTGTGAAGGTGTGTGAGTCAAGGTGTAGTGAAGGTATGAGTAATGTGGAGTTGTTTCTCAGTGGGGTCTGGCAGCAGTGGGTCTGTTGCAAAGGCTCATGGGTTGTGTGTGTGGGCCCTTTTTATTGGTCCATTTTTGGGTGTGGCTGTGTTTGAATTTTGGTGGGTGTGTTATAAGAGGTGGTTGTGATTTGGGGCCTCTGTTTGCCTGTTTGGATGTGCCAGGTCAGTCATTGAGATGTATTTTGTCATGTAAACGTGTTTTGTGGTGTTGTGCGAGTCGAATTGACCCTCCTTGTGCTGTTTTACAGTGTCCTGGTTCTGTAAGAGTCTTTTTCGCGTAGGTACGATCCATACATACGTGATGCTGGGTGAGGGCGCTGGGGTACGTTATTGGAGTGCGGCGCGTACATGCAGTGGGGGTACGGTGCGTACACGTGTGGCCCTGGGGTACGGCGCGTACATGCGGGGGTACGGCGCATACATGGGGGGGTAAGGCACGTACATGCGGTGGGGGTACGGTGCGTACACGTGCGGGCCTGGGGTATGGCGCGTACATGCGGAGGTATGGCGCGTACATGGGGGGGAGGGCGCGTACATGAGGGGGGGAGGGCGCGTACATGCAGTGGGGGTATGGTGCGTACAGGTGCGGCCCTGGGGTACGGCGCGTACATACGGAGGTATGGCGCGTACATGCGGGGGGAAGGCACGTACATGGAGGAAAGGCGCGTACATGGGGGGAGGTACGGCACGTACGGGTGCGGGCTGGGGTACAGTGCGGACAGGGGGGTAAGGCACGTACATGGGGGTACGGTGCGTACATGGGGGGGTACGGCGCGTACATGGGGGGGTACGGCGTGTACAGTTGCGGGGCTGGGGTACAGTGCGGACAGGGTGGTGTACGGTGCTGACATATTTGGGGGTGGGGGGGCTGTACGGCTCGTACACGGGCATAAGTTTACCCGTGTACATGTGTGCTACTGCTTTGGCTCCGTACGGGCCATTTTACGTGCGATTGTGTATTCGGACGGACGGTCGTGATCGTACTTGCGCGCTCGGACTTGTATTTTACGATTTGCACGTAAAAATCTCCGGCTCACTCTCGTACACTTTTCCCGACGATATTCGGATGTGAAAACTTTCCGACGCACTCTCGTAGACTTTTCCCGACGCTATTCGTAGTTATTTTTCACGGAAAAATCGTACTTGGCAGTTTGTACGGTACTTGTACGACTCGTACGTCAAAAAATACGGATACGGGTCGTACGCAAATTATTTTTAACGGATCGGAATCGGCACCTTAATAATCAAAACATTAATACCATCTCATAATTTAATATTAAACATTCGTACGTTAATATAACAATTAAAATAATGTAAAATGACAAAATAGGGCAAAACACTATTAAAGATACATCTAATTATACCCAAAAGTCATAAACACCACTGTATCCAAGTTTTAAACATGCATCCTAAATCTCCCTTGCACTCAAAAAAGGACTTACCTGTTGTGATGAACAGCATCATCTAATCATGACTTGGTTCCTGGAAAAACAACCCAAAATAACACCAATAGACTACAAAATAGAAGGTAGAAGTAAAACAAATCGGCTGCCAAATAAAACTAAAAAAAGACTGTCTTTATGGGAAATATAGTAAAAAGGTTTAATGCATGAAAAAATAAATGTTAAACATTCTTGAAAATATTAAAGAATCAAACAATTTTGTAAGAAATAATATACAATCATTTAATATATACTAATACAGAATATTTTAAAATAATGTTTAAAAATGTATTTAAAAAAGGTTAGTAATTGTAATCAACAAAAAATAACATTTGAAAGTGTACATTATACAAATATGCATAAAATTTGATTTAGTTCTTTTTTTACACTTAAAAACTAGCATCAAATATTTTATTTAATTCACTTCATATTTGATTTTATTTTTACATACAAAATATATTTATAAAAAAGTACAATAAATTAAAATAGTAAAAAAATAAAATGTGAAAAAAAATCTGTGAAATGTTTTCATTATATTAAGGGCCTGATTACCACTTTGACAGTCCTACATTAGAAAGTGCAACGCGCCTCCCGCTGTAAGACAGCCAGAGCGGGTGTTCCCCCGGCAGTCTGACTGTGGCGGTCTGCTAGGCTTATAGAAGAGCCTATCATGCAGACCACCGCAGTCAGAGCACCGACGGCACCTTCCTGCATGTTGTGGCCTGATTGTCCCACCATGTCCAGGAAGGTGGAGTGCTAATTCAGGGGGGCACTACATGCGCCCTATCCCTGCATGCACCCCAGTACCAAATCCAGCAGGGGGCATTGTAAGGGCCCCATATTTGGTCATTCTGTCACTCTTTTCATTGCGGACTCACCGCCATGATAAGGGCAGTGAAATGGCAACTCGGATTTGCTTATCTGTGCTGGTGAAACACCACCGACACAGCGGGATCCTGGATTCCGGCGATGCTGGCGGTCTCATGGTGGTCCAACCGCCGCAGTTGTAATACTACGGGGAGTCCTACAGTGTGGCGGTGGTTGGACTACCACCACAGGTTTGGCAGTCCTCTGGATGGCCAAACTCATAATTGGACCCTAAATTTGGAGACAATCTTGGACACTAAAAGGGTGGCGTGTATTATTCTCACTCTAACCTAAACCAACTTGGGGAAGGAGTTGGACACTGAAGGGGTGACATTTACTATTCCCAATCCAATCTAAACCAACTTGGGGAAGGTGTTGGACACTAAGGGACTCACCCTAGCGGTGCTGGGACCTGCTGTCAGACGTGCGATGGCCCCGCACTGCTAATCAGGATGTGACCGCCACCCTGGCGGTTGCATTCTGCATTTTTGATATTGTGGCGGGTGCTGCTGTAAGTTCCAAAGTGCCATTTGGTGCCTTGCACCTTGAGCATGGCAATGTATGGGGGTAGTGGTACCCCCCAAGTGCAGCCCACAACGGACCCCCAAATAAATTTCCCACCAACCTTTCCATGGCGGCATTGCCGCCATGGAAAAGCCTTTAAAACCACACATACTAATATGAATGGTGGTGCCTGCTAGGCACCGCCACCATATTGTGGCCCAAGTCCGCCCGCCTAGCTATCAGAACTATGGCTGACCGGCGGAAAAGTGGCGGACACACTTTGCGTCCGCCGCGATATCCCCACCAATTATAATATGACGGGGGTAAATCGGGTTGCGATGGCAGGCGTTGGACACTAAAGGCTTCATATTTTATAAATTCACTTTCAATAAATTTACCTAGAATATTTAAAAGGAAATTGTAAAATACACAATTAATACTGCACATTCTTTTACATTGGTATTTCCTCCAGACTGGTTGATCAAATGTGTTTATGCGTGTTGCCTTATTTTTAACTATGTTATCTTATCATGTAGAGTGAATGCATCATTTTTAACCATTTGTCAATTGCTAAATTTTAAACATTTCTTTATCTCTATTTGTATAGTGCTGTTTTACTTTTTTTGTTATTGTATGCTTTGATGGTTAAGAAACCGAATAAAGTTCAATTGACTGACTTACACCCTAATTTAAACTCCTAATCTTTATGTAAAAAATGTAAATTAAAAATTAAAAAGAAATATTTAAATTATTAATAAAATTACAATATTTTTCAAAGTATGTCCTATTATTCTTCAATTTCACAAAATACAATTACGTAAAATTCAAATTACAAAATTATCAAGAAAAGGTTTTAAAAATATTTCTTATATTTTCACATTTTAAAAGTTTTGTAAATACATTTTTTAACACAGTTTTTAATGTAATTATATTTATACAATTATAAAAATTTCACAATAATAATGTAATATATTTTATAAACATTAAAATTTATCCAAATAGGCTTCTTTATGAAAATTTAACAAAAAATAACATTTTAAAATAATTACGTTTTATTTTTTTATAATCCTTAAATATATTATTTTTTAACATGAAATTTCAAAATATTTTTTAAAAAATTCAATAATTAAATATATTAATACAATTTACAATACAAATTTATATAATTCAAAAAATTGAAAATGATCAAAAATGGAAACAAAATAAAAAAATTATAGAATAAAACAATGTATTCAATACATACTAATTAACTCTAAAAAACATTGCATGCAACAATATTTACTATATAGATAGTTCTGATAACGATAATGAAAACAACACTTGAAATAATATTTTTACCTTCGATATTTTTGTCCATGATATATTTGAAGTCCCAATATTCTTGATACAATATTTCTGTTGCAGAATATTTTTTATCTGATTTTCCTTCAGACACAATTTTATTACCATACGTAAAATCAATCCCCAAAGGCTGTTCATGGAGAGGGGTTGGCCGCAGGACCTAGCTTTTGGCCAGGCCCCTGCTGCAAATTCCTGCAGACAACCACCTGCTGACAGTGACCCCACGCTACAAGGTTGGCTGCATGTAGCTGGCCATGCATAGCAGAGGTTTGGCCAACCAACCTGGAAGCAGCCAACACTCTCTGTTGGCTGCCAGCCCCGCGCTGCACAGCCTTTGGTCTGTGTGGCGTAGGGTAGGCCGTCAGGCCCCAAGGACCCCATCCCTGGGGACCATAACATATATATTAAGTGGAAGGGACATGCAGTCCTCCTCCCTTATCCTTAATAGTCCCCTTGGACCCCATTCCGAGGCCAAATTCCATTAAAAAGGGAGGGGGCATGTGGCCCACTTCCTGGGGACCCTATCTCACAGAGCTAAATTCAATTAAAAAGGTGGTAGTGCGGCCTTTTCCCTCCCTCCTTGAACCTCATTAGGCTCCGGGGACCCCATACCTGGTACTAAATTCAATTGAAAAAGGCGAGTGGGGCCGCTGAGCCCCCCCTCCCCAAGCCTCATTCGCCCCTGGTTATCCCATTGCCCAGGGCCAAATTTAACAATAACGTCAGCAGGCCATGTGACCTCTCTCCCTGAGCCTCATTAGGCACCAGAAACCCCATCTCCTGGAGCCAAATTCAACAAAAAAGGGGAGGGGTACTCCCTTCCTGAGATTCAAAGGCTCAGGGGATCCCATACCGTGGGGCTGTATCTAATGTAAAAGAGGAGGTGTGCCACGCAGCCCCTCCTTCCCGAACTCTCTCTGACCCCCGGGACCCCATCCCCCAGGCCCTATTTTCTTAAAAAGTGGAGGAGGGACCTTCCTGAGCCAATTTTGGCCCCATGGGCTCCATTCCCCCGGTGCCTCCATTAATTATAGGTATTATAGGTGGGTGGCCCAGTGCCCACCGGGGCACTCAACAGCCATCATGTTGGGGCTGCTGGGGGAGCCACACTGCCCCAGCGACCCATTCAGCTCCACATGTGATGTGGGAGGCATCATTACTTCTGCTGGAGGGAGCAGATACTTTTTTAGAGCTCCCTCCGGGTGGGAGCAATATGTGGTTTGTTTCCCTGCCTACTCTCAAAGCTGCAGGAAGTGCAAAATACAGCAGGTCGCCTAGCCCAAAATCCCCCCCCCCCCCCCGGACTCCTTCTGAACCCCTTTTGCGACTGCTCCACTGGCTGCCCATCAAACAACGGACAGTGTTTAAGCTCCTGTATATGGTCTGTAAAATTCTACACGGGAAGGGTCCATTCTACTTTAAAAAGAAGCTAAAACTGTATATCCACACCGACAACTTAGATCTAGGGACCAGCGGCTACTATGCCCCAAAAGGATAAATAAAACCAGAGTGGTTGGCTGCTCTTTTTCCTACCTGGCTCCCCATCACTGGGACAAACTCCAGCCCCACATCTGCTCCTGCGCGAACCTCACGCACTTCAGAAAACGCCTCAAGACTTGGTTATTCAATCATTAACTAGACCAAGTTCCACTTCTGTTGCCTGTTTACTGGGGCACCGAGAGATCCCCTTGGGGACGATTCATCGTGAAACAAATAATAATAATAATTATAACAAAAGTGCATTTTTAAAGCTCCCACCAGCTGTGAGAAGACTTGTATATTTTCTTCCATTTGTTTGGAGATTTCTGCCATCGGTAGTTCGGGCCAGGAAACTACTGTGTCCCGGGAATGGGCTCCCCGTGACAAAGTCATTTTAAAGGCTCAGGGAGCGGGACAGCACAGCACACCTCCCTCTGATACCTATCATGGCCCCAGGTGATGGTGTTCCCAGGGGCCTTTTTAAGGCTCAAGGATGGGGGCCTCATGGCCCCCTCCTCTGTCGTTCCTCTGTCATTTAAACCATTTAATGTCCACATTTTGTAAACCTAGGTCTAAGTCAATACGTCTGTGTTCTGCATACCTCTTGCACCTGAAAATATGGCTATGTCCTACGATCCACACTAGCATTTTGAAGGTATGGTTGGAAGGTATGGAAAGATGTCTGTAGCTCATGCAGTTCCTTGGTAGAATTAGAGATCTGTTTAAAGGTGGGGAAGTACTTTTTTTTGCCGTACAAAACGATACGTGATTGGGAGTTGGAAAGCATTCTTTTTTTAAAGTAGGGTGCACATTCATTTTGTGGAGAAGCATCTTTGTGATTGGTTAAGAAAAAGCAGTTTCAACGTGGAGTACATATCATAGGATAAAATTTGCTCAACTGAACCACAGCTGCTACTTGCATTTGGAAGGCACTGTTCGGACTTAAAACAATCATGAACTTTTAACCTGCATGTGTTGTAGAATGTTCTAGAAAGTGTGTTGATAGAATACGTTGCACTTCTGACTTCTATGTGTTGTTGAATATTTAAAAAACGGTTTATATGGAAAATTCAAAAGAAACCAATGGAGAGAAGTTTTGAAACCTAAAAGAATCAAGGAACTGTTCTAATTTGCTCTTTGCATGTGTTTATGTGTGAAGCAACAACATTATAGACACAACAGCACTAGGAAGAGGAAGAAGCAGAGAGTGGGGGGACGGGGGAGATGGGCAGAATGGCACACATGCACAATTAAGTACAGCACAAGTATAGACAAACAATGGCCAAAATAAAACACACCAACAAGGAGCAAAAGTCACACAACCCGCCAACATCACTCCACTGAACGAGCATAGAAGTGAAAACCACGCTGCATTTATACAGGATGTGTACAAAGGCCGGTCGTTGGTGTTGTGGGATGTCTGCGACCGTGGTTATCATGGATGAGATGCCCAGCACGTGGCACATGGTCGAGTTCACTGTGTGTTACATTGCCAAACAGCTGCTTCTCCCTCCCACGAGCCCCCACACTTTTCTACGGTGTGCTGTTGTATCTCGTGCACTCGTACGGCACATCATTGTAATGCCTATTCGCGCATGTCCTGCTACATTCAAAGTACACCATCACTGTGCCGTTTGGAGGTGTTGCATGGCACTTTGCAACATCGAGTGCTGCGGCCTTTGTGGCAGGCCACACCAGAACACAGAGACACACTTACCGCACTTCCTGAACACAGACATGTCCGAGACACCCTGTTCCCCTTGCCGGATAGGCACACCCTTGTGCTGACCTGTCTATTCCGGACGAGCACATGCCGGTTTTGCATGCAGGAGGATGAGTGCGTAGCTACATGTCCAGGCTCACTGCCAACGCTGAGGTGACAGCACACTGTGATGTTGCAGGGCTCGTGCCTATCATGCTAAGACAATAACCACAGGGACACACTTACTCAGATGTGGGTTTGGGGGGGCATTGGCGGTCCTGGAGTTGTTGCGATGAGTCTTGTGGCCCTCATGGGTATCCCTGCATCATACTCATTGATTCTATGGCACCTGTGTGTGTTTTGGTGTGGCTCTTGGCTGTGTTCCGTTTTATGGTGCAGGTAGTCGTCCTGCTTAACACCAGCAGAAAGCAGGTGTAAAATACCTGGTGCTAACGTGGCTTATCGCCGGAATTTGTTTCGCATTGCAGTTGGTGTGAGAGTTGTGATGTGATTTTTTTCGTGTGCAGAACAATATACGAACTGAGCAGTGTATCTCGTCAAGACCAGCACTTAACGCACTATTCCCAATCAATATGAATACAATAAGAGTTCTTAATTGATTTTGTGTGTACACTGTAAGTGCAGCCACTACCTCAGTGCAATTCAATACAGGATTTTAGTATTTAGAATAAATTGCAAAGTTGCACCTCGTGTCTTTTTGTACGGGAACGGCTAGTCTGCATTTCATTATCAGCACTTTAATGGAAGTAAAGTTGAGATAAATCTAACACACTATTCAGAAGTTGGTGTAAACTGCAGACATCACCAGTATTCCCACAAAAAGTGCCGCAAAATTTAAAACCATGGTGGACTCCATCAAATAACAGTAATAAGAACAAGAAAGAGTCACACAGCAGTGAAGAGAAGAACCAAAAACGTTATTATTATTTTTTTTAACTTAA
The DNA here is from genome assembly GCF_964204655.1 of Triturus cristatus. Lineage (NCBI taxonomy): Eukaryota > Metazoa > Chordata > Amphibia > Caudata > Salamandridae > Triturus > Triturus cristatus. The sequence continues at coordinate 78,349,680 of NC_140583.1, forward strand.
TTTTTTTATAAACATATATGTAAAAGATAAACGAAAAACTATTTGCAACATTTATTTTTTTATTAACATATATATCAATGATAAACTAATAAACAAAATGTAACAAAAATAATAGAAAACAAGAAGGCGGAACACTCCTGTGGGGATCATGGATGTCGACGACAGAGCCTGGAAAATAAAGCACACAATAAGGACGTGTATAATGGGCATATCAAAGGAGAGAGGCACAGAGAAACAGAGAAGGAAAAAAAGCCAGAGAGAAAAATAGAGGGAAAGAAAGAAAGGGAGAAGGAAGAGAGAGAGTTAAAGAGCTAGAAGGAAAATAAGGAAGAGAGAGAGAGACAGAAACAGAGAGAGAGAGACAGACACTGCTGCCTCTGCGCATTCATGAACAAATAATTACCTGGTGCCACCAAAGTGTGCAGCAGTGGGCACTCCACGTGCCCGTCAAAACTCCACGCATCCCAGATATGTCGTGCATCCCAGATATGTCACTGAGTCCTGAGTCATGAATGGCGGAGACAACATCAGCTTCTACGCGGATCTCACAGATGTCGCTGAGTCCTGAGCCCTCAATGGTGGAGACCACATCAGCTTCTCCGCGGCCTGGCAGATCTTACACGTGTTGCTGAGTCATCGATGGCGGAGACCACATCAGCTTCGGGTCCCGCTAACCCTGTGCAACACAAGTGTGTGCACGTGGTGGTAGGCCCCCGATGGCCATATGAGGTTTGGGGGGTACTAACCCTGTGCATCTGAAGTCTGCGCCAAGGGGGTGGTAGGCCCCTGATGGCTATACAGATCAGGGTGCGACTAACCTTCTGCACAACTTTTCAAAGACTCTTCATGGTTGACACGTGGAGCGTCTGCCATCTAGTCAGCACCGGCAATAAAGGATGTGACGTTGTCGATCTATTAGATTTGCGTGGTCACATGGCCTGTGACGCATGTGCCGGATGGGTGTGCTGTGTGTGCAAACCTGCCCTGAGGGAGCGGCCGTGAGATGTTGAGAACTAGACCACTGACCTGCACACCAACAGCGAATACGCCTGCGACAGGTAGCTATGTGGGGGCAACGTCGGGAACGTAATCGCAGTGGCGTGGCGTGGTGTGGCGTACGACAGAACAGGGCAGGGATAGCTACAATAACACGGATGGCTCGTAGTACTGCGTCTGTGAGTCGAGCGGACGGGCCGCAGCTGGCCCTCTGCGAGCCTGGGTGCGAACTGTGTATAACTCACACTACATAAGCATTGAAAAACCATTTTGTGATTCAGTCCATCAGCTGGCATTTGTCTGAGGCATTTGTGAAAAGATATCAGAGTTCTTTCTGTGATAGATACCCCTTTGAAGCAGCCTCATCCCACATTAGCAGGTAACGCACCCTCTTCCCACATTACCATCATATCCCCAACAACCTTCTTCGGCCTGGAAGTGTCCCTGTGCGGTTGGACAAAGAAGAATCTAAGGGCCAGATGTAGGTGGCTAAATACCTGTCGGTAACTCCGAAATTCGGTAAATTTCTGCGTTACCGACCGGTATTTAGCTATGTGCGATGTAGGTAATTCCGAACGCCATCGCAAATAAGGAATCAGTAAAAATAAGGGAAACCATTTACAGATTCCTTATTTAGCGATTAGCAGACACCGAAAACCCTCAATACCGGTAATTAAGAAATCGGTAAAAAATCGCAAATGCGATGTACCAAAATTCTGTAATACAGAATTTTCGAATTTTCGGTATTTAAGAATCGCTAATTACCACTGACTCCAAGCAGGTGGTAATCAGGTGCACTGCATATAAACTGACTCAAAACGCAACAGTGTGAACACAGTGGCGGCCCTCTACGTAATAGCAAAGCGGCTACGTTTGCGAGCAGCAGGACTGAGGATCTGGAGACGGGAGGAGCGCGTGTACAGACTGCGCGTTATACTGTTCCAACTGACTGAGGCTGAAATCCATGAGAGGTACAGGCTACACTCAAACACCATCCTGGACCTAATACAGGACCTGCACCCACTCCTGGAGCACCAGACACCAAGGGTGCACGCAATACCCACTCATGTACAGGTACTCTGTTGCCTGCGCCTCCTGGCATCTGGCAGTTACCAAGGGGTAATAGCTGTGGCAGGTGGAGTCTCACAGAGTTGCCTGTCGCGTTTTCTCAATAAATTCCTGGACGCCATGTTGCAAATGATGCCACACTACATCAAATTCCCCAGCACACAGGCAGAACTGCTGAAGACCAAGATGGACTTTTACCAGAAGGCCCAGTTCCCACACGTCATTGGTTGCATTGAAGGGACACATATACTACTCTGCCCCCCTGCTGCAACTGAGTACATCTACCGCAATCGCAAATCCACACATTCTATAAATGTCCAGGTCATATGTGATGCGTCTTCCATCATCACCGACATAGTCGCAAAATTCCCTGGGAGCGCGCATGATTCATACATATTCAGGAACAGTGGGATCTATACCCGTCTCCTTGCAGGTGAATTTGGAGAAGGCTACCTGCTAGGTAAGTACATGTGACACCCCCTGAAGTATACACCTGTTGCTGCGATTATTGACTGTGAATTACATACTTTCTTCTCACACACAAGTGACAGTGCCTATGCGGTGCGTTCTTTTATCCTGACTCCGTACCTGCACCCAGCCACCCCAAGTGAAAGGCGATACAATGTTGCACATAGATCGACGCGCAATGTGGTTGAGCGAACATTTGGACTCCTTTAAAGCCGGTTCTGCTGCCTCCACAAAAGTGGAGGTGCGCGGCAGTACCAGCCCCTGGTCTGCTGCAAAATTGTAGCTGTATGTGCCATGCTGCATAACCTTGCCACTAAAAGGGGGGACACCTGTGGAAATGTGTGCATCTGAATAGGAGGATGAGGATGAGGAAGGTACACAGCCACAGTAGGCGGCGCAGCTGCAGCATATGGGAGACAGAGACGGTCAGAGATCACACAAAATTATTTCTGAGTAAGTAATGAGACAAAGCCAGTTAATGCATTTGTGTCAGGGTGTTTAATAGACCTTACAACAGGCAATTGTCCAGCACACCGTAACACCAGCTATGTGTCCAATGGGTTATGTCACCCACCAACAATGGAATTTGAGGGCAGTGCCTATCTCCTGCGCCCACGCACACCACTGCTGCGTTCAGCAGCCACTCTGTCCTCACCAGTGCTGTGATCTACAGTAGGGCCATGCCTCACACTGCACCTCCTGCTCTCTGGCAAGGGGGGGGGTTGCAGTGCTGCGACTGCTTGCCTCCTCACTCTCATCCACATCCCCTGTTCTGGTGGCAGCGATTCGGTTTGTCTGCATGACCTCTAAGGCACTGGTGACTGTGACCAGGCCCTGAGTGACCTCACAGCTGCACTTTGCCATTTCCAGTTGCATGGCCACTGATCTACGACTGAGCACATGGGTTGCATTGCACAGCCTGTTGACAGATTTGCTGTAGCCTGCAAGTACCTGCCTGTCTCTCCGCCTTGCAGCATGCTCACTATCCATTCTGCTGCATAATAGCCTCACTGCTTCCAACATCTCCTTCATTCCCTCTGCCACAGTATTGTTGAGGCAGTAGATGGCCTCCTTCATGTCGTCAACCTTTCTGTTGTTAGCCACCATCTGTCGTTGAATGGCCCTCGTTGTCTTTCCCTGCAGGCGCTGCACTTTGAGCATCTGCCCCTCCAGTCCAGAGAAGACACTGGATTCATCAGCTTCAGGACTCTGTGCCCTCTGTCGCCGTCTACGGGCACCTGTGTTGGTATCCTCCACGGGGGACTGTGTCACAGATGTGTGGTCTGTTGGACTTCCTGGCTGTCCTCCTCTGTGGCAACAATCTCCTGGAGGCTAGCCACTGTATACCTCCTTGATCGTGCTGGTGGTGGTGGTGGGGGGGATGTTGGTGTCTGCAGGTGAGATGACTTCCTCCTCAATTGGCTTTTCCTCCCTGCAGACCTCGCCAGTCCCCCCTTCTGCAGCCTGGGGCGCTGTTCCGCCTGTAGATACAGAATGTACTATTCAATCAATCAATCAGTCATTTGTAAAGCGCGCTACATACCCAAGAGGGTCTCAAGGCGCTGGTGGGGGGTGGGAGGGCTGCTACTGATCGAAGAGCCAGGTCTTGAGTGTTCTCCTGAAGGTCAGCAGGTCTTGGGTCTGTCATAGGCTCAGTGGGAGGGTGTTCCATGTTTTGGATCTCCCACATGTGGTAGTTCTTCAGATGCGTGGGACGGTGGCTAGTGAGAGGTCGGCAGAGCGTAGCTGGCAGTTGGGGATGTAGAAGGAGAGACTTCTGTTGAGGTAGGCAGGGCCGGTCTTGTGGAGTGCTTTGTGTGCGTGGATGAGGAGCTTGAAGGATATCCTCCTGTTGACGGGGAGCCAGTGCAGGTTTCTCAGGTGGGGGGTGATGTGGCTGTGGCGTGCTACGTCAAGGATCAGTCGTGCCGAGGCGTTTTGGATGCGTTGCAGTCGTTTGATGAGCTTGGTCGGGGCTCCCGCGTAGAGGGCGTTTCCGAAGTCGAGTCTGCTGCTGACGAAGGCGTGGGTGAATGTCTTTCTTGTATCTGCTGGGATCCATTTGTAGGTCTTGCGGAGCATGCGGAGAGTGTTGAAGCAAGAGGAGGCAACGGAGTTGACTTGCTTGGTCATTGAGAGCGTTGAGTCGAGGATGATTCCCAGGTTGCGTGCGTGGTCTGTGGGTGTCAGGGCTGTCCCCAGTGCCGTCGGCCACCAGGAGTCGTCCCAGGCTGAAGGGTTGGGGCCGAGGATGAGGACCTCCGTCTTGTCCGAGTTCAGCTTCAGGCGGCTGATCTTCATCCAGTCGGCGACGGCCTTCATTCCTTTGTGGGGGTTGGCTATGGCGGTGATGGGGTCCTTGGTGAGGGAGAGGATCAGTTGAGTGTCATCGGCATAGGATATTATGTTGAGGTCGTGCTGTCGGGTGACGTGTACAAGCGGGGTCATGTAGATGTTGAACAGTGTCGGGCTGAGGGAGGATCCCTGGGGTACACCGCAGATGACCTCGGTGGCTTCGGAACGGAATGGGGGTGGCGGACGCTCTGGGGTCTGCCTGAGAGGAAGGATGTGGTCCATTCCAGAGCCTTGTCCCGGATCCCTGTGGCATATAGGCATGCGCATAGTGTGCGGTGGCAGATGGTGTCGAAGGCGGCGGAGAGGTCTAGGTGGATGAGTACTGCGGTCTCACCGTTGTCCAGTAAGGTCCTGATGTTGTCGGTGGCGGCGATGAGGGCGGTCTCGGTGCTGTGGTTGCTGCGGAACACTGACTGGGAACGGTCCAGGATTCTGTTTTCTTCGAGGTATCGGGTTAGCTGTCTGTTGACGATCTTCTCGATGACCTTGGCCGGGACCGGGAGCAGAGAGATGGGCCGGAAGTTCTTATGGTCTCTTGGGTCTCCCTTGGGTTTTTTGAGCAGAGCGTTAATCTCAGCGTGTTTCCAGCTCTCTGGGAAGGTCGCGGTCTCGAGGGAGAGGTTGATGATGTTGCACAGGTGGGGTGTGATGGAGCTGCTTGCTTTGCTGAAGACGTGGTGCGGGAATGGGTCTGACGGAGAACCGGAGTGGATTGTGCTCATGGTCTTGATGGTGTAATCGATGCTCACGCTGGCCTAGGCTAGCAGGGGGTCATGGTCGATTATGTGAGGAGAGTCTGTTGTATTGCTGTCTGTTGGGGCTGTCTGGGTGTTGAAGCTATCGTGGATGTCTGCTATCTTGCGGTGGAAGAAAGTGGCGAGGGAGTCGCACAGGGCTTGCGACGGCGGGATGTCGTTGGTGTTGGAGCTGGGGTTGGAGAGTTCCTTCACGATGTTGAAGAGTTCCTTGCTGTCGTGTGCGTTGTTGTCGAGGCGGTCTTTGAAGGAGGTCCTCTTGGCAGCCTTGATGAGGTGGTGGTGGTTGCGGATGGCGTCCTTGTGTGCTGCGTGGCTGTCCGGGGTCTGTTCACGTGCCGTTTCTTCTCTAGCTTCCGGCAAGCTTGCTTGAAGGCTAGGAGTTCTGGGGTGAACCAGCTGGCCCTCTTGCTGGTATCTCTGTAGGGGGGTTTCTTCAGCGGGGCAAGGGTGTTGGCGCAGTCCTCGATCCAGCGTCTGAGGCTGTGGGCAGCGTCGTCGGTGTTGGAGGGTGCGGTGGGTGGGCTGAGAGCGAGGTTTGCATGAAGTTGATCTTTGGTAATTTTTCTGCAGCAGCGGCAGGGGATCTGTTGGGTGCGGTGGTGTGTGGTGGGTTTCTGGAAGGTGAAGTGGATGCAGCGGTGGTCGGTCCAGAGGAGTTCGGTGGTGTGGTTGAAGGAGACGTGCGGGCTTGAGGAGAAGACGGGGTCGAGCGTGTGGCCGGAGGAGTGGGTGGGCGAAGTGACGAGTTGCTTCAGTTCGAAGTTTGCGAGGTTATCGATCAGGGTTGTTGTGTTGCTGTCATTGTTGTTCTCAAGGTGAAAGTTCAGGTCTCCGAAGAGGAGGATGTAGTCGGTGGAGGTCAGGGCGTGCGTGCTGATGAAGTCGGCGATGGAGTCGCTGAACTGGGGGTGAGGTCCGGGGGGTCGGTAGGCGAGGGTGCCTCTGAGGGTGGAGTTGGGGTCTATGTGGATCTGGAAGTGCATGTGTTCGGCGGTGCTGAGAGTGTCGTCGGTGCTAGTCGAGACCCTGATGCTGTTCTTGTGGACGATGGCGATTGGACCTCCGACTCCGTTGGTGCAGTCTCTGCCGGTGATCTTGTAGCTGTCTGGGATGGCTATGGCGATGTCAGGTGCAGAGGAGTCGTTCATCCACGTCTCTGTCAGGAAGGCGGCATCCGGGGATGTTGTGTTGAGCAGGTCCCAGAGCTCGACGGCATGTTTGCGTGCGGAGCGAGTGTTCAGAAGTATGCATCGGAGGCGGTTGAGGTTTTTTTTGGCAGGTGGTTCTTCGGCTCTGAGGCTGGTGTAGCTGCAGTTCCGGCAGGTGAAGGGACCATGTGTGCATTTCAGGGCGGCCTTGAATCGGGTGTGGGTCCGTCCGGCGTTGAGAGCATGCAGAGTGCTGGCATCGTAGTGGCGGCGATCCTTGTGGCGCGTACGGCGACCAGGGGTTCTGGCACGGGGCGCGGTCCAGGTGCAGACGGGCGCAGATGGACTTGCCTTAGGCGTGCCTTCGGCACGCCAGCGGCGCGGCCGCGCAGCATCCGGCATATATGGGGAGGTGGGAGGGAGGAACAGCTGGGTGGTGGGAGCAGCGAATGGGCAGTCAGGGGGACGGGGCACAGAAGGCAAAAAGGCACAAAATTAGGGGGCAACGAGTGTTTACAGAAGGCAAAGAAGATTACAGAAATACGGGGGCAGTGAATGGAACAGAAGGCAAAATGGGCACAGGGTTACCGGGGCAACAGAAAGCAAAATGGGCAGAGAGACACGGGGGCGGCGAGGGGAACAGAGGGAAAACCGGGCACAGAGACACAGGGACAGCGAGGGGAACAGAGGGAAAAAACGGGCACAGAGCAAGTACAGGCAGTGGGGGAGGACAGAGAACAGCAGTTACGGGCACAACAAAGACGGAAAAGCAGTACAGACAATACAGAGAGAACAAGCCTACCCCGAACTACCTCAGCAGCGGCAGCAGGGGCAGACACACAGGCTGTGCTGTGCAGAGGGGGAGCGGCCTACCAGGTAGTGTCAAGGGTCGCTCTCCTCACCGCGCAGCGTCTGGCATATATGGGGAGGTGGGAGGGAGGAGCAGCTAGGTGGTGGGAGCAGCGAATGGGCAGTCAGCGGGCGGGGCCACAGGGGACGCAGCGGCGGGAGCAGAGAGGGGCGACAAAGGGCACAGAAGGCAAAAAGGCACAAAATTAGGGAGCAACAAGTGTTTACAGAAGGCAAAAAAGGTTACAGAAATACGGGGGCAGTGAATGGAACAGAAGGCAAAACGGGCACAATAGGCACAGGGTTACCGGGGCAACAGAAAGCAAAACGGGTAGAGAGACACAGGGGCGGCGAGGGGAACAGAGGGAAAAGCGGGCTGAGAGACACGGGGACAGCGAGGGGAACAGAGGGAAGAAACGGGCACAAAGCAAGTACAGGCAGCGGGGGAGGACAGAGAACAGCAGTTACGGGCACAACAAAGATGGAAAAGCAGTACAGGCAATACAGAGAGAACAAGCCTACCCTGAACTTCCTCAGCAGCGGCAGCTGGGGCAGACACACATGCGGTGCGGAGAGGGAGCGACCTCCTATTACTCACTTTTCTGCCAGCATTTGTCTGCAAATAAATTTCACGACTGACATTCTAGCTGTCTGTCCTCCGCTATCTCATCTATTGACGTGTGTGACATGCCTATGCTTAATGGGAACTGGCTGGTTTGCTACTAGTTGATAGGGACTACATCTTACACAAAACATGTTCTGGAGTGGGATTCTTGGAGGGGGATTGGGGTTTGGGAGGGGAGAGAGCATGCTGTGTATTCTTCTTACCTTGTCTGTTGGCTGATGTTGCTGAGCTATCCACGTCCCCAATGCCACTGACGCTCTCTGGCTGGAGGGTGGACTCAGCCATTTGCTCTAGGGCAGTTGGAGCAGGCGCTGTGGAGCTTCCCCCGCCTGTCTTCCCTGCTTGTTTCTGCCGGTCAGCCACCCTCTCCTTCGCACGTGCCCTCAGGTCGTACCATCGCTTTTTTAAGTCCTCAGTTGTGCGATGTGTGACACCAATCGCGTTGATCTTCTGCTGGATTGCCAGCCAAATACTCCTTTTTTGAGACTCAGGGACGTTCAGAGATCTCTTGCCAAAGAGCTGGTCGTGGTCTTTGACAACTTCCTCTATGAGGACCTCCAACTCCCTCTCACTAAACTTGTGCTTCCTTTTCCTTCCACCAGCATCCTTCCCCTTCTCCTGTGAGGCCATGGTGCAGTTCCTCTGTGTTAGATGGGTGGTGGCTGTGCAGCTCCTCTACTCTTGCTCCTGCTCCCTGTCTCTCCAACAGCTACAGGATCAGTGCACCTGCATGGGTGTGGCCACTTCCTGGTTGTGAGGTCATGTGGAAGCACAGGATTGGCTGATTCGACAGTTACAGATTTTTTAAAATACCGATTCGCTAATTACTGAATCGTATTACAGAATCGGTGATACCGATTCGGTAACGGGTAATCAGTAATTTATTTAGCGATTTGTAGGAAATCGGTAATTTTTAGCGAATATTACCGAATCAGTATTTTTTAGCGATTATTTACCTTCATCAGAAATACCGAGTCCTTAATAGCGATTCGGTAAAAATCGCTAGTATTAAGGACTCGGTATTTCGGTATTTACCTACATCTGGCCCTTAGTCATGTATAGATTTACATATAAAATATTATTAAAAGAAAAGAACAACAAATAAGACTGAAGGGAGTCTGGTGCTGTGGTCGCTGCCACGAAGTTGGGGTCACTGCCATTCAGGACTCAGGACACCGTTACACATGTGGGATCGGCTTGTGTTAAAGAGGGTTATTGGGACTACGTGTCGCCGGCCTTGCATATCGAAATATGCGTCACTGATCGAAGGGAGTGTGGTACCGTGGTCGGTGCCACGGACTTGGAGTCACTGCCATTCAGGACTCAGGACACAGTTACACATGTGGGATCGGCTTGTGTTAAAGAAGGTTAGTGGCACCAGAAGTATTGAGACTGTATGAGCCTGTGATGATGCTTGGTGTGGACGGGCCGCACTGGGAGCAATGTGTCTTGGGTACTGGACTGCGTCATGTGGAATCAGGACTCTATCTGAATTGTGAGGCGTGCTGACCGTAGTGTAGGCCAGAGGTAGCGGTGAGCAAGGGCCCACAGCCAGATGCATCAGTTGGTGGCCCCACCGGCCTGCGTAGTGGACGTTCAGTGGCACCACGTGTCGCCGGCCTTCCATATGCATATACCCCTCACTAATTGAAGGGAGTGTGGTGCTGTGGTCGCTGTTACGAAGTTCGGGTCACTGACGTTCAGGACTCAGGACACAGTTACACATGTGGGATTGGTTTGTGTTGAACAGGGTTAGTGGCACCACATGCTGTTGTACTTGCATATGGAAGTATGCATCACTTATGAGAGGGAGTCTGGTGCTGTGGTCACTGCCACAGACTTGGGGTGACTGCCATTAAGAACTCAGGACACAGTTATACATGTGGGATCGGCTTGTGTTAAAGAGGGTTAGTGGAACTACGTGTCACCAGCCTTGCATATGGAAATATGCCTCAGTGATCAGAGGGAGTCTGGTGCTGTGGTCGCTGCCACAGACTTGGGGTGACTGCTATTCAGGACTCAGGACACAGTTACACATGTGGGATCAGCTTGTGTTAAAGAGAGTTAGTTGGACTATGTGTCGCTGGCCTTGCATATGGAAATATGTCTAAATGAACAAAGAGTATGCTGCTGTGGTCGCTGCCACGGACTTGGGGTCACTGCCATTCTGGACTCAGGACACAGTTACACATATGGGATCGGCTTGTGTTAAAGAGGGTTAGTGGCACTACGTGTCGCCGGCTTTGCATATCGAAATATGCCTCACTGATCGAAGGGAGTCTGGTGCTGTGGTCACTGCCATGGACTTGGGGTCACTGCCATTCAGGACTCAGGACACAATTACACATGTGGGATCGGCTTTTGTTGGACAGTGTTAGTTGGCACCATGTGCCCAAAATTCAAATTGTGAGGTCTGCTGCCCGCAGTGTAGACTGCTGAGTGCTCATTTGTACTTGAAAATGAATTTGGTCACTGTACTAAAGCTATAACTGATATAAAAAATTTTCAAGAAGAAAGGATACTAAAAGGATATTATGTAGATTTGAGGCCTGTAATAGTTACTTGCCTAGTGGACTCTGTAGTTAATGAATGAAGAAATAATTTCCATTGTGAGCCCAACTGAGTGCAGTGTAGGTGTATGATGAAAAGATGAAATAAGTATAGACTACATTGACGAAGTGTTGTATTTTCTGAGTACAAACTTGTTAGAAATTAGCATTTAAAATTGGAATTGCAAGCTGTACTGCCTGTAGTGTAGACTGCTATTCCATGTTCGTTTGCATTTGAAGATTAATTTGGTCATTGTAGTAAAGCTATAACTGATATAAAAAAAAAAATTCTTGAAGCGAGGATACTAAAAGGATAATATGTAGGGTGTAGGACTGTGATAGTTAGTTACCTACTGGAGTCTGTAGTTGCATATGGAAATACCCCTCACTGATCAAAGGGAGTGTGGTGCTTTGGTCGCTGCCACAGACTTGGGGTGACTGCTATTCAGGACTCAGGACACAGTTACAAATGTGGGATCGGCTTGTGTTAAAGAGGGTTAGTGGGACTACGTGTTGCCGGCCTTGCATATCAAAATATGCGTCACTGATCGAAGGGAGTGTGGTGCTGTGGTCGCTGCCACAGACTTGGGGTGACTGCCATTCAGGACTCAGGACACATTTACACATGTGGGATTGGCTTGTGTTGAACACAGTTATTGGCACCACGTGTCGCCGCCGTTGCATATGGAAATATGCCTAACTAATCAGAGGGAGTATGCTGCTGTGGTCGCTGCCATGGACTTGGGGTCACTGCCATTCAGGACTCAGGACACAGTTCCACATGTGGGATTGTTAGGCTTGTGTTGAACAGAGTTCTGGCACCACGTGTCGCTGGCTTTGCATATGGAAAAATGCCTCACTGATCGAAGGGAGTCTGGTGCTGTGGTTGTCTCACGGATTTAGGGTCACTACCATTCAGGACTTAGTACACAGTTCCACATGTGGGATGGGCTTGTGTTGAAGACGGTTAGTGGCACCATTTGTCACCGGTCTTCCACGGTGTAGGCCAGAGGTAGCAGTGGGCAAGGGCCCACAGCCACGTGCATACGTTGGTGGCCCCACCAGCCTGCATAGTGCAGGTTCAGTGGCACCACGTGTCGCCGGCCTTCCATTTGGAAATACCCCTCACTGATCAAAAGGAGTCTGGTGCAGTGGTCGCTGCAATTCAGGACTCAGGACACACTTACACATGTGGGATCGGTTTGTGTTGAACAGGGTTAGTTGGCACCACGTGTCGTCAGTCTTCCACGGTGTAGGCCTGAGGCAGCGGTCAGCAAAAGCCCACAGGCAGGTGACGTTGACTTGAGCTGCACAGATTGGGAGCATGTGGTCTTCTTAACCCATTATTTTGTCTTACACAATTTGCGTCACTACTAATCTTGAATTGTGAACCGTGTAACCCCAGTGTAGGGCGGAGGCAGCGGTCAGAATGGGTGCACAGCTACGTGGCGATAATTTATGGTGCAGTGAGTTAGTAGCACCTGAAGCACACAGCGTGTGCGCACCGTGCGATGATGGGTGGTCTGGGCTGGCCGCACTGGAAGCAAAGTGTCTTGCGAACTGAACTGCGACATCTGCAATCGCCACTGCATCTGAATTGTGAGCGCTGCTGTCCGCAGTATAGATCGAAGGCAGTAGTCGGTACAGACATAAGTCTGCGGTGCTGTGCCGCTGGGTTCACCGGGGGCCTGTGTCGAGGAGGACCGCGGTTATGGCGGCAGCCACGTGCCAGGGTGAGGGCTGCCGCTGTGACAGACTCGTTGGTCTTCCCTCAAGTGAACCATGCCTAGGGCCTGACCTGTTTATTCATACGGCTATGCTGGAGTGGTGTACATTGGAGCAGCCCACTCCACTTCCGATTCCAGGGGGGGACAACACAGCTACATGACCGAGATCTTCCCCACTGCCTGAGGTAACATGGTTGCGTCCACTGTGCACTACACTACAAGTATCAACAGGATATTTCCACATGGAGAGGTTTGTGCTTTGCATAGTGAGTTATGTGCAGCACATCAGCGTTACACTTGGCATTGTGTGCTTTATTGTTGAAGGGTGACTTGCCTCCTTCTTATATAGTTGGTTGCCACAACTCCCAACATTCAGCTATTGTGTGGTTGAGGGGCATGGTGTTTTGGGAAGGTCCGTTGTCCTGTTTTGCATTGCCTTGGTGGTAGTAGGGGGGGTGGTGCAGGGGGGAGGTTCTGGTGGTGGTGGCGGTGGGTGTTGTGATCTTGTTGCGTGTCGGACCTGCATGATCAGTAGCTCAATCACGTGTTGGTCTTTAGATGTGGCTGTGAGTTGGGTCAAATTCACGAAGTAGATAGTTGACCTCCTTACACCAGTTAAAGGTTGATGTTAATTTGTTACTGCTAACTCGGCTTATTGCCTGCTTTTTGGATCGCATTGCAGATTTGGCTGGTCGTTGAAAATATGGGGAAGTGGTGTTTTCGTGTTTTTTTTGCATGGGAACGCCTACTTTGCATTTCATTAGCGTTAGTTCTGGCTCTCGTTTGTGGCGATTTTGTTGGCATAAGGTATCGATGGAAGAGTGGTGAGATTTGCAGTTTTCACCAAGTTGAGAATGGGTTTATAATTAAAAAACACAGAAAAAAGATAGGTTTAATGAACATTATAATTATAATTAGAATTTAGCATTTAAAAAACCTTTGAAATTCATAGAAAAAACCATAGGTTTCAGGCACGTTATAGTTAGAAATTAGCATTTAAAAAGCCTTAGAAATTCACAGAAAAAAACATAGGTTTCAGGCACGTTATAATTAGAAATTAGCATTTAAAAAACCTTAGAAATTCACAGAAAAGCCATAGGTTTCAGGCAGGTTATAGTTAGAAATTAGCATTTAAAAAGCCTTAGAAATTCACTGAAAAAACCATAGGTTTCAGGCATGTTATAGTTAGAAATTAGCATTTAAAAAACCTATGAAATTCACTGAAAAAACCATAGATTTCAGGGATGTTATAGTTAGTTGGACATTTCACTCATAGAAAACCATAGAAATTCTCCTGTTATAGTTAGTTGAGCTAACTATAACTCGCACCGCCGCAATGCACTGCTGATGACGTCACATATTACATCATTCATGACATGGTCAGTGACATCACTGATGACATCACTGATGACATCTCAAATGACATCCCTCATGAAATCACTGATGACATCATCCAAGTCAAAATAGGATGCACCTTATCAGACCCTAATATCATACTTGATACACCCACTCTAAAATACAAACTATAATATTCGAAACCATGAACACACCAATACCAGTTAGTGCATATCCACTCACTAATTCCTAGGTCTACACACACATCCATTCATTCACCCATAGAGTCACTCATACATACAGTCAGCCATCAATAAGCATTATTATATCCAGTCACATATCTATACAGACACTCACACACCGCCTCTCATTCATAGAGTTATTCACACACCTAGTCAGTAATGGAAATAATCAATCACACTTTCATTTACTCACCTGTACAGTTATACACATGCCATGTCACATATTTAAACATATACTAACACATACTTACACTCTAATACAATAACTAATACAAGCACACACTGATCCATACAGGCACTCTCACAATCACTCACTCTCACATATACTCATTTATACAGTCCAACACTCATATATACTGCCTTTCACATATGGAGTTACTCACACATGTACCACTGAGGCATCCATTTACTCACCAAGACACTCATACACACACTCACCAAGCCATACAGCCCTTCACAGATACAGACTTGAACACATATACGCAGTGAATTATCCACTTACACATCTATGCACAGTCACACCCCCCACCCACCTACTAGACACTCAGGCACCCATACAGGTACTCAGACAAGCAATCAACAGCTCATATAGATCCTCATTTAGTTGCTAACCAAACCATGGAACTGCTTGCACACCAACTGACGACCTAAACTGTGTGAATGTCTGTATCAGTCGCTAACACATGAATTAAGAAAGACACAATTAATCACTCACTTATACAGTCAGTCACACACCTACTTAATCATCCATCCTTACTCTTATACACCCATTCATTCTTTAATACACCTTGGCATATATATATAAAACATATTTACATTTTATAGAAACACACATTCACTGGATGATGTCATCAGTGATTTCATTTGAGATATCATCAGTGATGTCATCAGTGATGTCCAGTGACGGCCCGTATAGGGCGTTTTACCGGGCGGTGACGTGGCGCTGAGGAGGGGCAGGGTGGGGGGTGGCAAAATGCGGAAAACGGCCGATTTCAGGTAAGTTACGAAAAAAAATAATAAAACGAATGTCGTTGCACGTGCTGCATCGCATTTGGCGATGCAGCGCGCGCAACGAAATTCGTTGTATTAATTTTTTTCATAACTTACCTGAACTCGGCCGTATGCCGCATTTTGCAACCCCCCCACCCTGCCCCTCCTCTGCGCCACGTCACCGCCCCGGTAAAACACCCTACACGGGCCGTCACTGGTGATGTCACTGACCATGTCATGAATGATGTAATATGTGATGTCATCAGCAGTGCATTGCTGGGCGCGAGTTATAGTTAGCTCAACTAACTATAACAGGGGAATTTCTATGGTTTTCTATGAGTGAAATGTCCAACTAACTATAACATCCCTGAAACCTATGGTTTTTTCAGTGAATATCAAAGGTTTTTTAAATGCTGATTTCTAACTATAACGTGCCTGAAACCTACGGTTTTTTCAGTGAATATGTATATATATATTGCAGCTCCCAAAACTCTCGTTAATCCCACAGAGTTAAGCACTCAAAGGAGGGGTTTGTATCGATTATTCTTTTATTTCGGCAGAAATCAAATTAACAAGACAGACGCGTTTCGAATCGATCTTCATCAGTGTCTCGATGGCAAGACCGCGCGCCCTACATTTAAATACACATTACGTCATGTATTGCGCAACAGCGTGAAACAGATTCGCCTAACAATCACTGACATTAGTAAGCATCACATGTAGGGATTTCCCGGTAGCCAGGCATTTTGCCACTATACACCACAGCAACAGGGACCTCCTACAGTACTTTGGTCTCGATCATGTACCCGTAAACATCAGGGGGGGTGATAGAGTCCAAAGATTACGTAGATTAGAATCCCGCTACATTATAGATCTGTATACAAAGGCCCCGCACGGTCTCAATAGTGGGCAAGAATTGAGTGTACACTTGGGCAGATGAGTACACCCTTTGGAGATATCTTGATCTTACATCTACACCAACTGTGGAAATGAGTTCAAAATCCCTACATGTGATGCTTACTAATGTTATATTGTCTTCACCTCTCTTTTCGCTGTCTGACCTGCATATGTTTCCCATGTTTCCCATCTCCTCTCTCCTGTTTCTTTTTCTTTTTCTTCCTTTTTTTCTGTCCATTCCCTGTCTCCTTCAATGTATAGGGAGCGATAGCCAATACATGGCGTCATATTGTTTCTCGCATGATAATGGAATATTCTTTTTCATGACGATCTGCTGATTTATTGAAACATGCAGTATTATTGGATGAATTATGTTCCATATAATTACCGTTTGTATCATGGTTCCCTGATTTAAGAGACCTGAGTTGTATGGACATACTGAATGAATGTATCATTCCAAGATGGCCGCCCCAAAAGTATTGTTAAAAGTGGGATCTGAGCCATCTTCTGTTTCAGTGATTGTTAGGCGAATCTGTTTCACGCTGTCGCGCAATACATGACGTAATGTGTATTTAAATGTAGGGCGCGCGGTCTTGCCATCGAGACACTGATGAAGATCGATTCGAAACGCGTCTGTCTTGTTAATTTGATTTCTGCCGAAATAAAAGAATAATCGATACAAACCCCTCCTTTGAGTGCTTAACTCTGTGGGATTAACGAGAGTTTTGGGAGCTGCAATTTTTGTGGGGCACCGCCACATCATAGCACCCGCCTGCGAGTGACCCGGCTGCCGGTGCAACTTTGGGAGCTTTCATGTATATATATATAGCTATCTATATCTCTCTCTATATATATATATATATAATACACAAACACAAATAAATGATATGTACACGTACACATAAATCAAAAACGTATATTGCCAATAAGCCCCTATGATTCATGTACAGACATGCACAAACATGTGTCAAAGGAAGATGTCCTACTTGCGTGCACAAGATATGTGCAAACATTGGTTAAAACTCTATAACAGGGCTGGCCAAATGCCTTGGAAGCCAAGTAGTTAATTACTTGTTCTCTGGCTCAGCGAAAGGCGCAAACCCTCAATGGCCTTGAAAATGTATATGGCCAGTGGAGTGACATTTAATGCACATAATTAGCAAAGGGATAAAATGTGATCTTGAAAGCCATTGTGCAATGGAAAATACTAGCTCAATCAATTCACCAGAGAATACCATGAGTTAGGTCGAGATTTGCCTTATACACCTTCAGAAGTTTACACACTTTGATATGTGTTACATATGAGGTACAGGCAGGCAGGCAAGATACTGTGGGGAACAAGAGAGGGCACGTGCATTTTATGTTATTCTCTGCTCAGGATCAAGGAAAAACAAAAAGAAACATCAAAGAGTACAACGCATAGCTGTGCAATGGGGGGGGGGGGGTAATTGCAGCTGTGATTAATTATATAGAGCACATTTGTTTTGCACGGCAAAGATACACTTTTCCCAGTGCAAAAAACACCTTGCATCGCTTTGCCTCTAGGTGACATTATAGGGGGCAGGTCAGCGTAAACAGCCACAGATTTTGGGTCAAAGCCCTTACTACGAAAACAGACAGACCCGGATTTGCATCAAAAACACCTACTGGAAGCAGGTGCAAGCCAAGTACAATGTCATGATTTTTGCCAGAAACGGAAACAAACGTGTTCTGCAGTGTAAAGCACACATCTAATGCTTCAGAACTATCCGCGTTCATCAGCACCTAGTAATTTGTACTGGACAAACATACTCTGAGTACAATTCCTACACTAGAGAGCACAGCCTCTTCTCTGGGCCATGATGTAAGGCTGTGTGTCATGCAAAATAGCCTGTTTGTGTGCCAGTATAGGAGATAACATGAGCAGCAGTCCAATCTTTCTAGATATAGGGCCATATGTATCAAAGTTTTGTGTGCGCCGTTGCACCACTCAAGGTAGCGCAAGTGCGACGCAAAACCTAGATTAAATTTACTAAGGCACACAGAGCTGATTGCATGGCCCTGCATGGCTTGATAAATCTGGTGCACAATTTGCTGCCTTGCGTAACTCTGTCCCAAGCATTCTATGGGTGGAGCGTGGGTGTTCTCACGCATGCACCCTGTGTCCTGAAGCATTGCCAGATTTACCAGTACTAGTAGACCTGGGGCTGCGTCAAAATGCTATGTCTTCCCAGGGGAGGTGTACCAAGGAGAAATGTGTTCTTTCTGCAGCACACATAGTCACCCCAACCTTAACCCCTTGTGTGCCCCGCCCTTTCCACGCCCAGTGCCGGGCGTTGAATTAGCGGGCGGGGTTCGTGACGAGATAGTCTCGTCATGGGCACAGCGCAACCGCGGCCCATGACGAGACCATCTCGTCATGGGCACTCAAGGGGTTAAAGGATTGATTTTGTGCATGAAGGTGTCCCGAACTGAACAGAATCAATCCTGCCTGTAATGCAGGCACCCTTGCACCATGGTGCAAGGGTGCCTGCATTGGCACTAGGCATCAGGTTGTGTGCAATGCAGATAGGGAGCAGGATTGTGCCATATTTTGAGAGATATAGTGAATATATTTGTGGCCTATCTTTTTCACGTAGCACATCAAGGTATCTTGCTGCATTACGGTCAGTGGCGTCTCCTCCGCCTTACCGCCCCACTGCTCTTTGAGCAGTAAAAAAATAAAAAATAAACGCTAATAACACAATGTTATTATCATTTTATTTTTCTGAGGCAGTTTTATGGTCTGGGCTGTCTTGGGCCGGCCAAACCCTCATGCGCACTTAGCATGTTCAGCACCGGGCTGTAATGCACACCCTGGGGAAGAACATGCATAGGCTCCTACTCCCTGTCTGAACGCTGAACCACAGCACTCAGACCAATCATGACGGTGCTGTCATGCTCGAGACAGCAGCATTGTGATTGGCTTAGGCAAGACTCTGTGCTTCTTGCTTCCATCTGAGAGGAACAAAAGAGGACGGAGGAGAGGCAGCGGCCGTCAGCCAGGTAAGTGGCATTTTATATATTTTTCTCCCCCACTCCACCCATACTACTCTGTGGCAGCCGCCACTGATTATGTTGTGTGAAAGAATGATAAATCTGGCCCATAGTGTGTTGCAGTGTTTTCTCTTTCACACAATACAGAAGACTACATTCTCACACAGCACAGTGTAACATTAAATCTTAGTAATTCTGGGCCTAGGATTCCTGAGGAGAGTTAAATAACAGAACGAAAATGTGCATTTCCATATGCATTTACAGATAATCCAATGACTTTCTATCTGGCAGTTGGATAGAATATATACAAAACCTAGCTATTAAATCCTATCACCTACAAAGATTTACCAAGATGTTCTCTATGAAATATATACAAGATGTTCCCTTTTGAACAAAAATTGACCTATTTGAAATGATTTCAGTTACAAAATATTTCAAATCTATTTTATGCAGTACCATCTCTTGCATACAATGACACATCCAGAAATGCTTTATTATCCCAAGAAAGGAGGCACAGCGGAAGATTACAATATGCCATTTGAAATAGAAGAGGTGACAAGTCAATCTCTTTCATGATTCACTTTCAACCATTGTGCACCATGAAAGGATCCGCAGCAATTCGCTCCATAGGACCTGGCTGACATGAAGGGTCTGTAGGCAGAGATTCCCCGTCTGCACGCCGGCTTCACTGTCGCTGGCGGTATGGCCACCACCGGCATAGGGTATTAAAGGAAGTGAGAGATGAGAGGGTCTGCCATGGCAGGTTCTTTCCCCAGCCTAGGAATTGGTCCCATCACTTCAGAGAGTCCTTCATCTCCAGCTCTTTGTGTCCTGTTCAAAGGCGGGATGGCTTTACTGGGTAATTGCTGCAGAGTATCCTTGGGAATCTGAAAGCGCAGTCAATGCTGTGGGTTCTCGCGGCAGGAGAGAAAGAAAAGAGCAGAGGAGCTCTGAAGCAGGCCTTTGTTTCAAGGTTATAATCATGAGAAAAATTGTAATACATTATTCCAAAGTGTGTTCTTTTTCCCTCATACAATGACACTTGGGGGTGTATTTACAAAGAAACTGTGCGCCGTTGTGGAAAATTTTGCAGCGCCATGCTGTGTCATAAAAAATGCAGAGATACGCTTTTTTTTTATAAGAATACGGTGCACCGCTTTGTTTTCCCTTGTGGTAAAAATAGCAGTGTAGCGCCAACACAGACACCCTTGTTTCCATAGCGCAAGGGTGCTTGCTTTGCAGGAAATCATCCTTGCAAATCAGTAACCCTTGCACTGTGGTGCAAGGATGTCTGTGTTGCAGGGAATGATTGTTTATGTGCAGGAAGGGACACCTTCCTGCACATAAACAATCTTTAAAGGTGATTTGCTCTTTCAAGGTGTGCTGCAAAATGCAACACACATAGAAAGAGCAAAACAAAGAGAAATAAAAGTATTTGTTCTTGTTGCACTAATTTGTTTTTGGCGCCACCTCAAATTTACACATCCTTGTAAATCTGGGGAGGCGTCAAAAAGTAATAGGTATTGGAGTAGAAGGCCCACAACAAAACCCATTGCATGCCCCTTTCACACAGATATTTGCGGGGAAGGGTAGTATATTTTCAAGGTGGCATTAAGCCACACCATTGCCCCACTACATCCCACAGGGAACTGTCATTCCTTGGCGGTGTTCCGACAGTCAGGAGGCAGCAATATACTTGGCGAGACCACCGCGGTCCTGCCAAACATATTACAAGTTTCCTCTCTACCATGGTTTCCATGGCATTTCTGCCTTCATGAAAACCGTGGTGGAGAGGAAACAAAGGGGGACCTACGGGGCCCCCTTTGTGTCTGTGCCATGGGGTGCATGCAGGGGGGCAGAATATGTGCTGCCCTGAGTGCATGCACCCATTACCTCCACGTAATGGACTTTACAGTCCATGCTGTGGAGGAACTATTTTGTCATTCAAATTGTAGTGGCAACTTTCAGGGCACCATCGTGAAAAAGTAAAACATGGGGAAAAGTAATTAAAAAAATCCCTCCAGACACGTGAAACATTCGTAATCTGGCAGGCAGCCCGAACAGCTTTTGGAGGTGGGGTGGTGGGACGGGGCGGACCCGGCGCCGCACCACCATATTCACAATCAGGCCCTAAGTGTTGTAAGTTTTGCCAAATAAGGTTGTAGTTTAGTGCCGGGTAGTAGATTAAAATCCTCCCTTTCCAGGAGGAAGTGATAACACTGCAGGAGAATCCACCTGTGGGATATACCTCCCCAGACTATCTCCCTGCCCTCAGCTTCAGCACTGCCTTATGTACAAATGTACAAAACAGTGCTGCACCAGTTATTAACCAGATATCTCGTATTTCTCACCTGCACGCTCAGGCTTCTACTGGCTGCAATTGCCCTTGTAGTTTATTGTGACACACACAAACCCCTAAAATGTACCAGCTCTCATCGGTTCTCATAGATAATAAGTCCATCTAAGCAACACAGGGAGTCCGTCTTGAAGTGGTATAATAATCCTTAAAGTGACCTTCGCCAATGTGTAGATGAATCCTCAACAGCAGCCATCCATCCAATTTCACAATCAGCCGCCATGTCCTCATTACTAGTCAGGCGTAATAGGGTGAGGTGTGAGCCACACACGGTAAACAGCATCACCCCCGGATCAGGTATTCACTACAAGTAGTAAATATCTTCTTTTCTGATTTATTAAATTGCAAATGTTCTGGATGCACCACCGTTACTTAGAACACTTATAAATTAGTTTCTATTCATGGACACATCTCTACTAAAAGCCTTAGCATTGTTGCTCATTGGCACATGCATTAAATATTCTGCCATCTCCTTTCTCAATGTAGTAGATTGCATATTAGGGCCCTCGTTACAAGTTAGGCGGAATAGGTGAGGTATTCCCTTCTTGAGGTAAATGCCATCATGCCGGAGTGAGGTATTTACCACGTGTGGCGGACACCTCCTATTCAGACTTTTTAACTTGCAAATGATGAAAAAGTGGTATTTATGCTGAATTCCACAGGTTTTGCCTTTATTACGGGCCTTTTGCCCTGATAAATTTCCGCAGGTTTATTATACCTGCCAGAATTTATCGGGGGAAATTGTGAGGGTGTCATAAGTATCGCACAGCTCATAATTCTGATCTCTGTGCCAGCACATGTTTGCACACTGATCAGAATTTCGCCCAGTACTTGTAATAAGGGCTTTAGCCTGACTGTTTAAGTAATGCACATCCTCATTCTGAAGTTGGCATAGTCAAGCAAGAACAGCAGATATAGTGAAGTTAGCTTTTACCATAGATGGCTGTCTCTACATATCAAGGTCATCTCATATCCGTCCCACGAGAAGAGCGAAGGACATGCTTGTTAGTGTCTCTCTGCAGTTTCAGTTCGACCACATGTTCTGCACGTGCTTACTGCATCGAGAAAAGTTGCATAAAAATATCATGTAAATGCATAGAATTTAGCACTGTGGGCTCCAACTGACTAGGCCATTCTGAATTGCAGGCTGCAGTTTTTTGATGCTTGCTCGCTTTTTTTGGCTTACACGTGTTAGATGTCTATGAGTTTTCCGGAGTGTCAGTTTTTTTTCATGCAAATGAGGCAAATTTGACATGTTTTGCCTTTTTTGTGGACCTTTTCCCACAAAAACTTTGGCAGATTTGACCTGCTGCAATCTATCAAGAAATAAATGTGAGGGCGTATTAATTATCACGCAATTTGTCATTCTGATTCATGTGGACATTTTCGAATTTAACCATGTAAGGAGAACACAAGATGCCATAGACCTTGCTGAAAGGAAAGTTTCTGGCAGAATGTCCATATGGTAACTTGCTCCTCATTTTAATGATTCTTGTAGACTTACCGCCTGATTACGAGTGCAGCGGTCACAAGACCTCCGTACTCACGGTGGCGGTCGAACAGCAACTAGCCTCACACAAGCCCGCCACCTCCGGAAGGATCCTGGATCTTGCAGCGCTAGGGGAAGCTGGCCACGAAGGCAACGGTGCCAATGCTGGCACCGCTTTGCATATTACCAGTTGGCTTTCTATCAGCTTTTTTATAGCGGGTATCCTACCATGAAAAGGTTGGCGGAAAGGCAGGGAGTGGCCCACAAACAGGGGCCCATGTGTTTTCGCCCATTAGGCATTGTGGCTGGGGGCACATGTTGTGCTCCCCTTGCCTGCACTGCTGTGCGCGCATAGTGTGCCAAGAATGACATAGTGCTTGGTGACAGCGCAAGCACGACAGTGCAGGCGCTGCAGTGTTTTGGCATTGTCTTCTGGCTCACTCGGTGAGCCAAAGCATGCCGCTGCAACAAGACCACTGCAGGGCTGGCGGTCAACTCAGAATACAGCAGTCAGGAAGCCACAGACTTGCCGGCATTCTCTTGTCTGCCACAACAGCGGTACGGCGTCGGACCTCCAATCTTGTAATCGGCCCCCCACATGTCTCTTGAACCGAGCATTCCGGTGATGAAAAGTTCTGGAATCTGTGGGGAGCCACAAACTTCCACCTACCCAGTATTCCCCCAAGTCTCCTGATAAAAACTGTACCTCACTTGTGTGAGTTGGCCTAGTGCCCGTGACAAAAAACAGCCCAAAACGCAACGTGGGCACATCACATTTTACAAGTGAAAACAGACCCTTTTTTCGCAATGTGCCTAGCTGTGGATTTTGGACCCTAGCTCAGCCGGCACTTAGGTAAATCTAGCAAACCCGTACCATTTTTTTAACTAGACACCTTGGAGCATCCAGGATGGGGTGACTTGTGTGGCTCTCAGCTGGTTCTGTAACCCAGAATCCCTTGCAAACCTCAAACTTTGTCCAAAAATCAAATTTCTGTGACGAAAAGTTCTGCAATCTGCGTCGAGCCACAAACTTAAATCCCCCTGTATTTCTCCAAGCCTCCTGATACAAATGGTACCTCACCTGTGTGGGTAGGGCTAGTGCCCGCAACAGGAAATGCCCCAAAACATACTGTGGAGACTTCTCTGGATGTCTTGTGTGGATCTGCCAACATTATCCTACCTAGAATCCCCTGCAAACCTCAAATTTAGCTAAAACATCAATCCGGTTTTCCTCACTTCTCTATGTGGGAAAGTTGTGGGATCACCCGGCCGCAACAAACTTCCTAATACCCAGCGTTCCCCCAAGTCTTCCGATGAAAATGGTGCCTCACTTGTGTGGGTAGGCCTAGTGCCAGCTGCAGGAAATGGCCCAAAACGTACTGTGGAGACTTCAAAATGATCTTTTCGAGGGAGTCACCTGCTCACAAGGGGTCTGCGGCCATCTATGGAAACCCACCAAACCCAGACAATTCGGAAAGCTAGACACCCAGGGGAGTCAAGGGAGGTGTAGTTTGCATGTATATTCCAATCTTTTCCTTCCCAGAATCTCCTGCAAAACTCAAATTTAACTAAAAGAAATGATGTGCGCGCTGATTGTCATTTCACTGAAAGAATTAGAACAGCCTCTGGAGCTGGGGGCGCTCTTCTCCAGCTCTCGAGGCTGTTTGGGGGGGAAGGAAATCCCTCTGGTGCCCACAGCAGAAGGATTTCCTGTGCAATGTTGTCAGACTTGCGGGAGCCATCATACACATATGAGCACCTTTGCGTCGGACCTGCGTGGCCGACGCATGGAAGGAAGGAAGGAGGGAAGGAAGGAGATAATAAGTCTTATTTCTTTTTCTAAAAAGAATAACACTGCTTCAACATCTATTTTTGCAAGAGGTGCACATGCTTGTTTCTTATGTTTAATTTACATATAAAGTCTACAAAAATGCTATATAATAAACCATAAAAAATTGCTATTACAACTCCAAGACCAAGTAAACTCAGGGAAAGTGCTGGATAATAAACCATAAAAAATTACCATTACATCTTCAAAACAAATAAACTAAGGGAAAGTGCTAAAAAATTTAAAAGTTTTAAATCGAGAATAAAATAAAAACTATGAAAAAAACCTACATTTATAAAAATATTTTTTTTTAATTAAAAAATGTAACACAAACATTTCTTAAACATTGTTAAAACCATTTTTAAAAAACAAAAATTAAAAAAACACTACATATTATATATTACAATATTTCAAAGAAATTTAAAATTGTCAAAAAAATGTGTGTTTGTCCCTTCTTATAAAAATTAAATGCATTTGTAAAACAAATAAAATAAAAAATATAAATAAACATATAATTTTACTAACATATATTTATTTAAATAATATTTAAAATCTTTAAAATATTTTTAATACTTTTTATATCATTTACATTAAAATATGTACACCTCAAAAAACCTTTAAAATTAAAAAAAATTGTAATTTTAAAAACTTTATTTTAAAAAAGTATTCACAATTTTCAATAACATAGATATTTTTTAATTTTACAATTATTTTAAACCAACATTTTTAAAATACTCCCCACCCTTAGCCCTTATAAACCCAACATCCCACTCCTAAAATTCTACATCAAATTTAAAAAATAATTAATGCTTTAAACAAACACTTATAGTGGGCTGTGAACTTTAATTATGAAAGAGCACATTTTAACTAATTTTACCACAGAGAAATTGCATCAGCATTTGGTGGATTCCGAGTTGTCTTCTCTCAGAGAGCTGGGGAGGATAGAAGACAAATGGGTCGGGACCAGGGTGTCCAGGAAGTCCCATGGTGGGAGTGACCACAAAAAAGGGTTCTTAGACTTCCTTTGCAGGGAACGGAGGTGAGCAATAAACAAGATAAAAAGGAGGAGTTCTCTAAAGGTCCCCAAAGTTCTGCTTAGTAGGGTGGGCCCTGTGTCTTCTCCCAGACCAAAGGCAAAGAGTTTCTGGGAAAAAACTGGGATCCAGCAAGCGCTTCTAGGTTGTGTGAGGCAGGAAATAAAAAGGAGATGCGGCATGCTCCAAATTGCCCCCCCCCCCCGTGGTAGACAATCCAAGGGATTGGCTAGCATAGGAGTGGGGGTGGAAGTGTACTCTGGAGAGGCCAGAGGATACACAGAGAGTACTTTACTTTCCCTGGGTGGGGTGGATATTTAAGCCCTGGCTATCTTACCTCCAAGCCTGGAGATGTATGGACAAAGGCTTAAAATCAATGGGACTGAGTTAGAGTTTCTAAGAGATACTGGTGCCAGTGTCATTAACGTGGCTTATAGACTGTTTTTTTCAGACCAAATGATACCTAGTGTTAGTCAGCAGGTGACCAATGCTACGAGTGAGTCTACGCTCCATCCAATGGGCTTTGGAAGCTTAGAGAGAGTGAGGAGGGGTTACTGGCCCACTGAAGGTGGTTGTGTACTCTGCCATCCCAATGAAGTGCCTGCTGGGAAATGATCTGGAGAGATTTGCATGGGCAGAAGTGGAAAGGAAGGCTCGTGTAGAAATGCTGTGTCTCCCTGAGTGGGTGTGTCTTACCACCAGAGCACAGGCAGCACGTCAGGGAAGTCATGGGAACCTGGATACTGAAATAGTGGACCAAGGCACCCAAAGCAAGAGGAAGGACAAGACGTCTGCTAAAGCAACGTCTAAGAGGTCACAGCCCTGGTGGTAGAGTTCTCTTGAGCTAGATTCACTGGTGCATGAGGAGGGAAATACAGCTGACAGAGTCTGGCCTGACCTGACAGAACTCCTAAGTCGCAAAGGACACCTCCAGAGAGGACCTATGACAAGGGCATAAGCAGTGCTCAACTCTTGAAGATCTTAAGCAGCAAGCTGCAAGGCAAGAAGAGGGTGATGTCAGAATTTTCCACAGGGTCTACCTAGAAAATTGGCTTCTGTACACTGAGGCCAGGGACCCCAAACCAGGTGCTGCCAGGAGAATGGTGGTCCATTTATTCTGACTTTGGCCCAAGACATCCTCTTAGGTGGATATCTGGGGCAAAACAAATCCTGGGACAGGTTGGTCGCCCATTTTTATGGCCCCAAATGTCTGAAAAACTGAATGAGTTGTGTAGATCCTGTGTGATTTCTCAAGCCAGAGGCAGAACAGGTGCACCACCAAAGGCTCCCTTAATTCCAACTACAATGGTTGGGACTCTCTTTGAGAAGGTAGGGATTTACATTTGTGGTTCCCCTGACCATCAAACTTCATCTGGGAACAGGTTTATTCTAGGTGTAGTGTACCATGCCACTAGGTCCCCGGAGGCAATTTCCCTCAGGGCTGTCCCTGCCTCTGCAGTGGCAAAGGCCCTCCTTTGTGTCTTTATCAGGGTTGGGTTTCCTGAAGAGATGGTCTCTGATAGGGGGACTAATTTCCGTAGGCTATGTGGGAAGAATGTTGAGTGAGCTATAAGTTCACCACTTCCTACCACCGTTTTGTGGAAAGGTTTAACTAAACCATAAAAGGCATGATTATGGGCCTCCCTGAAAAACTCAGAAGGAGAAAGGATGTCCTGTTACCTTCCCTGCTCTTTGCCTACAGGGATGTGCCACAAAAGGGGTTGGATTCAGCCCTTTTGAACATTTGTTTGTCCATCCTGTAAGGGGCCCTCTGAGTCTAGTGAGGGATGGATGTGAGAATCCTTTCATAGAGCCCAAGCAGGACATAGTGGACCATGTACTGATCCTGTTTTGCATATATCTGAGTACAAGAAGAGGACAAATTAGTAGCTAGAGGTAAACGAGGAGCTTATCAAGCACTGCCATGACTGTACGTCAATCAACACAATAATAATCCTTGAGTATTTATTCAGCTACTATTAATTATTTAAACAGTCACCGTGGTGAACTTGATTTATCAAAAAACTCAGATATAAACAACAAAATACAAAAAAGACATAGTTCATTCTTTTGTATTGTTTTTTATCTGAAATTAATCTTTTCTAGAATATTTCATTGATTTCATGCACAAACGTGCGTAATATACAAAACAAATTTGAACATTGGCAACACAAACTACTGTTTCAATGAAAAACCTCAGCAGTAGTTATTGACACTTTTCCTCATAAATATGTACCATCCACAGTTGGTCATATAGCACAAACCATTGGTTTCAATAATTATAATGTATATAAACATTAAATGGCTTTTCCTTGTATCAAAACAGTGTCAGAGCGTCGACGTTTCGGTCTCCTTATCTGCAAGATTATTCCTCAAGACCATCATCAGGACAAAAGTTGCACCATGTATCTAATGTAGAAGTACATACGTATAAATAACAGATAACACACATTTTTATTTTTCAAACAAATAACTCATAAATTTCAACACATAATTTTAATTTTACATATCCGAGTTCGACTTATAGTATTGTCACTACAGTGAAGGAAGACAGGTCAACAGGTGTGTCCCAGTTACACCACCCAAAAGGTGTAGAGATACCCAGTCCCCAAACGGTATGGCCACCAAAATAATATGTGAACCACAATGTGAAAAAACATAAAACACAATCCATAGTGCCACTAGTCTACCATCGCAAAACACCATGAAGTGCATCTAACACTTATATAAGGAAGACTTGTAAGTACTTACTCCCTTATTCTAATTCTTAATCTCGTTATCCTGTCTCGTATTTCACGGAAACACTAAATATCAAAAGACAGCAACGAATGAAAACGAGAGAACAAAATCCTCAAACCCAATCACCTAAATCAGAAACAACAAAATCAAACGCCACTAAAAAGCAGCCGTTTTTACTTACTAAGAAGCAGCCGCTTACATCTGTGTTTCTATACTCTGAAACCAAATAGAACACAACATCAAGTTGTTAAAAACGCCAAATTTTAAGTTGTAAAGAATCTGACCAAAAGCCATCCATCTATACTCCCTACGTGCTACATTTTACGGGAGTGACACTTACTTCGTTATACACCAGGTCAACTTCTCTGGTTCAACTCGCCAACACAAGTCCGAGCAACAAACTCGGGTAAAGGCGGGAGTTATTTATAAACAGGTGCCGTCGAAACGATAGCCAAAGAATCGGCCATCTTGGAATGTAGTCCTACGTCGATCCAATAGCCATATCACGAAGACTACAATCTGTTATCTATATGTTAATTAATGATAACATTAACTCATAGGGTCCGTTACTAAAAAGTAGTCTCTCATTACATTAGACATAACCTCATATTCACGAAGGTTGCTCACATCAGTCACTACAATGTGAAAAAGCACGCACATCATAATTCGAAAACAGCCGGAATGTCCCGGCAGTATACACATTAACAATGTGCAAGGGTATCATGAAAAGATCATCAGATTTCATGTGTAACGGGGCATCTGGGTCAATAGCCAAGACTAAACCAGAAGTATCCCATACATACCAACAGACCGAAAAAGTCAACAAAACGTGATTTTCAGATAATGCGGTCATAGTATTGAAAAACAGAGCTCAAGGGGATCAACATAATTCAACATTTGGCGGGCCATATAGTTCATAGTGTCGCCAGAGTTTGCCATTCAATGAAAGAATTTAATCCCATCTCAACTGTTTTAGCAGACCAAATCCACCTGTTTTCCTTCAGTGTAAGTGATCGGTCCACATTCTGTCTACGTTTAGTGTTTTTTACAGACTCTAATACAAACCATTTCATGTCTGAGGGGGTATGGTCTTTTTGCATATAATGCTCCACCAGAGGTGCTGTGACATTTTTGCATCTAATGCGTGATTGGTGTTGGATTATACGTTTTTTAATCTCTTGTGTTGTTTTTCCAATGTAAAAGAGGGCACAAGGGCATTCTATGCAATAAATCACGTTTTTAGTGAGACAGTTAGTATGCTGTCGCAGTATCCATTCTTTACCATTTAGAACACAGGATTTTACTACAGACGTTGTGGGGCAGGCTACACAATGTCCACATGGATAGTTACCAGTTAGGGGTGGTAATCCCCAGAGATTTGTCAGAGTGATTGGAACTGGTTCTTTATATGCTTTCACAAGAGAGTCCCTTAGGTTGCGAGCCCTCTTAAATGCAAAACGTGGTGTTGTCAACTGTGGTTCTAACTTCTGGATTAAGTGCCAATTCTTTGTCACTATCTTTTTGATTGAATTGGATTCTGTACCAAATGTTGTTACACAAGTGATGGTTTCTGATATAGATACTGGTACATCCTTAATCTGTAGAAGTGCCTCCCGGTCATAATACCATGCCCTTTTCAGGGAGCGTTTGACCAATCTTTATGGATAACCCCTCATCATCAATTTAGTTTGCAATATTTTGGCCTCTCTGAAATAATCCTCCCGTCTAGTACAATTTCGTTTAATTCTAAGAAACTGTCCAAAAGGGAGGTTATCTCGTAAATTACGGGGATGATGACTGTTGTATTTAAGCAATGTATTTCTTGTAGTCGGTTTTGTAAATAGACTAGTGGATAGACTGCCTTCATCATTCCATATCCGCAAGTCTAGGAAATTAATTGCTTGTTCATCATGTTCCAAAGTGAATTTGAGGTGGTTATTTTGTCGGTTAAGCCATATATGGAACTCATGTAGTCGAGCAACTGATCCCTCCCATACCAAGAATACATCATCGATGTATCTAAGATATTTCTTTATCTCCTTTGTAAAAGGATTGTTGTTGTAAATCACTTCTTCCTCGAAGGCGGCCACATATAGGTTTGCTATATCGGGAGCAAAAATTGCTCCCATGGCGACTCCCTTGATTTGACCATAGTAGTCGCCATTGAATAGGAAGTAGGAAGTAGGAAGTAGTTTTCTTCCAGTGCAATTTTTGCACATTCGGTGATGAAGTCTGATGGTACTTGGTGGGGGCGACATCTTTGTTCTAATGTAGCGTTGATCACATCCAGGGCCTCGCCCTGGGGTATATTCGTATACAAGCTTTCTATATCCATCGTAACGAGGATATTTTGATGTTTATTGAATGCTTGACCTTCAACTGCCACAATCACATGTGTACTATCTCTAGTATACGATTTTGTTAGGACTACAAATGGCTTAATGAAGAAATCTACATATTCAGCCAGTGGTTGTAGAATGGATTGACAGCCTGCCACAATCGGTCTCCCTGGGTTTTTTTTATCATGTTTGTGAATTTTTGGTAGCGTATAAAACGCCGGTATGGAAAAGTCACTTTTATTGAGGTAGTCAAATTCTTTGGGGCTCAGCCATAAATTATCTCGTCCATTCTTTGTAAGCTCCAGAATCTTTTTTCTCACTCTATCAGTGGGATCTTTTGTCAATTTAACATAATGGATCATATTGCTTAGTTGGCTTAGAGCTTCAGAATCATAGTCTGTTTTGTTTTGTATAATGATACCTCCCCCCTTGTCAGCGCTGGTGGAGTACCAACCAGGTCGGCTGGTGTGAATATTAGAGCCTGTGGCTCCCATGTCCCTCCAGGACACGTGGGCTGTGCTCTATCCAATCTTACAGAGTAAAGTGGAAGTAACCTGTTTGGTAGACTTAAGCACACTAGGAGTCTTCATAAAGTTCTCCATGTCAATCGCCTAACACCCCACAAGGACAGAGATGACATGACCATGCTCATGGTCACTGATGGGGGCCAGGAGGAAGAAAGTGATCCCCTCTATGACCTGCTGTCAAATAACCGACAGGATGGGTCAGTTGAGAGTGTTGAATAGTCTGACACTCTCACTACACAACAGCAATCTGACTGCATGCATGTCCTAGGTCAGTTTTCTGAGCTCTTCTCTTTGACCCATGGCCAGACAACATGGAATACCCATGATGTGGACACTAGTGACAGCCTCCTTTTCAAGAACAAAATGTACAGATTGTCAGACCAAGTTAAAGCTTGCATTAAGACTGAGGTCAGCAAGGTGCTAGAGCTAGGGGTGATTGAGCAGTCCCTTGGCTAGCCCAGTGGTACTGGTACCCATATCCCATTAGGAAACCTGAAATGAGGTTCTGTGTGGATTACAACGGTTTAAATGTAGTCTCTAATACACTAAACTATAACTCTAAAACTGATACACACCCCATCCCAAGAGCAGATGAATTAATTGATGAGCTAGGTACAGCCAAATTCTCAAGTACTTTTGATTAAACATCAGGGTTCTGGCATATTGAACCCACCCAGGGAGCAAAGGCGATGTCCGCATTTTTGATCCCAGAGGGCCACTTCCTATTTAAAGTGATGTCTTTTGGGCTGAAAAATTCACCTGCCACCTTTCGTAGGTTGTAAATGCAGTTCTCTCAGGCCTGGACAACTTTGATACAGAATATATAGATGATATAGCTGTCTTTAGTTCCACCTGGGAGGATCACCTGGTTCACCTGAAGGAAGTGTTCCAGGCCCTGCATCAGGCTGGCCGAACTATCAAGGCCAGTAAGTGCCAGATAGAGCAGAGCTCTGTTGTGTACTTGGGCCACCTTGTAGGTAGAAGCCAAGTCCAACCTCTCTAACCCAAGACTATTCTGGAGTGGGAGGCTCCCAAAACCCAGACTCAAGTCAGGGCCTTCTTTGGCTTGACTGGGTACTACAGGGAGTTTATGGGATCATTGTGGCCCTACTCACTACACTTACCTCCAAGAAACAGCCTAAGAAGGTCATCTGGACCACAAGATGCCAAAAGGCATTTGACACCCTGAAGGAGGCTATGTGTCGCTCAGGGTGGCACACACAGACCAGGGACTGACCAGGCCAATGCAGATGGCCTTGCAGGTTTTTCAGTTTAGACAATGAGAACTACCAGATGATATGTTACTTGCTTATCACCTTTCATCTGGGTTGGAGGATCATGTAGGAAAGTGCCCTTTTTGCGGTCATGCTCCCACTTTTTGCTCCAATGCTGATGGTCATGACTCTGAGAGTGCACTGGAGCCCATTGTCCAGGCCCCAGTGCCAGTGCTCTCCCTAAAAATGTTATGTGTAAATTGACACCGACAATTCACAAGAACTTTATCCCCCTTAGAAGTCCCTAGTATATGGTACCAGAGGGACATGGATGGTATGGATGGTAAGGGGGTCCCCTGGGCTTGCAGGACTGTTTGTACCACCATGAGAGATCCAAGTAAACTACTGACAGCAGGCCTGCTATTGCAGACTGCAGGGACAGTGTAAACTGCTCCAATTCAACTTTTCCCTCACCATGTGTAGCAAGGTCAATTTACAGCTTTTAGTTTTAATATATGTCAGTCACTTCAAAGGAAGGCCTCCGAAAACGCAAGAGGCGGGGTGCATTATAATAAAGGTGTTGGCATGTAAGTGCAAGCTTAAATGTCCCTATAGTGGTCTTTACCATTATAGGACACTGTAAATGATAGACAGCCCAGAGGATAACATGGGCTGGAACTCTGACAAACCCAAGGATTGTAGTTCCAATATAGTACCACCTATATATGTTGTGTCTGGTATCAAACAGAGTGCCTTCTCACCACTGACATGAATCTCGTGTCTAGGGTGATGCAGCATGCACCCAGGTGGCTACCTTAGATGTTGCCCACCTGGTTCCTCCTGCTTCACTGCTCTCTGGCTGGCAGCGTGTGTTGCTGCCATCAAGACAGGATTCTGACTTCCTGCCAGGTAGTATGATCACTCTCAGGAGTCAGGAACAAAGCCCTGGGCAGGAAGGAGGCTACACCTCCTCCCTCTCCTGAATGCTGGTGAAGTGGCAGATCAAGATGGTGAGCTTCAAAGGCTGCACTGCCTCTGATATGCATCAGGGCTGACTCCAAAAGGAAGAAACAACCTTCCCCCTCCCCTGACCCAGGCACATTTACACACAGGCAGGTGGCATATTAAATACAATGGTAGTGTACACCCCCATAAGGCTAGCCACACCTCTAGGGCGGGCTACTGGGTCTGTACAGCTAAGAAAGACTTCTATCATTTTTAAAAGTGGTAGAAATAGTGGGTTCTGCGTAGAAAATGTGGCCTACACCCCAGTATATGGTCACCTCAGGGGCAGACTAGCTGCAGGGACTACCAGCCCATTGGCTACTTGCTCCCACACCCCTAACTCCCCTAAATCTAAGATTTAAGGGACCCCTCTGACACCAGAACCTCAGTTCTGAATCAACCTGCACCGGAGAGTACAAAGAAGAGACCCTTGCCTGCGACAACAGGACTTGCACAAAACCAAAAGAGGGATTCTCTGCACCTGTGTCAATGCTCCTGGAACTGTCTGATCAAGACTCGTCCTAGGCTAACTCCCGGTTCTCCCAGGCAGAGGGGCCCCTGTGAGTTTATGGAACATATATTGAACTGGGGACGCTATATAGACGATATTCGAAGCAGATTTTTTGCATACATAATCAACATCTTTAATATCACAATATACATGGGAATACAGTACATGAGATTTTGGATGTGACCACCCGGATGAATGGTCAGCGACTAGAGACACACTTGTATAGGAAACCAACGTCATGTAATTGGTACTCCTCCAGCACACATCCACCCTCACAGAAACATGAAGTTCCCTTTGATGAAATGATTAGAATTAAATGGAATTGTAATCGAGCAGATGCCCTAACCTCAGAACTGGAAAATATTTAAAGAGGATTTATTATGCGGGGTTATATCAGAGATATGCTTGCCACCGCATGATGGAAATTGGTCAATATCATATGGGAAGCTCTGCAGGTGACTACTGGAAAGAACAAGAAAAAAAGAAGTACCCCACAAAGAAGTCTTGCTTTTATTACTCCCCACTCTGTACTGAGTTCAGAGGTGTACAAAAGTTTGGCTAAGCACTGGCACTTACCCATGATCACACTCTCAATGAAGCAATTAAAGAAAGGCCCACACTGACACATGGTGGGGGCATCACGCTCAGACAAACAATATGCCTCCGCTACATAACTCCCAGCACCCGGTTATCTGGCTTGCCATCTTCACCCAAAGGCTTTTATAAATGTGGTGCGTGGAATATTTTCTGCTTTGCATTGGACAAAACCACAACTTTTAGTTACAACACTGAAAAACATACGTGATTGACAAACTCATGAAGTGCAACACCAAGTATGTGGTGTATTGTATCAGTACATATGTAACAAATTCTATGTTGGCAGTACTATTATGCCACTGAAAGAGCGCATACAGAAACATTTAAGGGACATACAACATACAAAACCACACTGCTCTTTATACAGTAGCTGCACACTTCAATGCTGCACACAAAGATAATGAAATTGTCAACATTGGTTTTCATGGATGGATATGGCTGGCCACATGCCCAGAGGTGGTGACAGGACCTTGTTGCTCAGGCAACAGGAGAGTAAATGGATCATTAAACTTAGGGCAGTGGAATTGGGTTTAAACACAGACAAGGAGTTACATGTCTTTTTGTGATATAGTTTGTATTTATGTAACAGGCTTTACGATTGTAGATGGAGAATATGATCATGCAAAAAATGCTGGACTGGGGCATGGTATTAGGGCATGTACAATAGTACGAATAGTAGTATGTGGCAACGCTTCCTGCCAATGAATGGTGTTCGATTTGAGCGTAGATGTGCTGATTTTGGCAAAGATGCATTATGCGAACCTGGTTACTAATCCACACGTTGATTGTGGGTCTTACGATGTATACATCACTTTTGTATACCTCATGACTCTCCGGTTCATGACTGGACATAGTGGGTTGTCTTGAAATCTATCGATTTAGTCTACACATAATAGCTCATGTTGTGCTCAATAGCACAGGCCCCAAAGTTGTATTGATTGTGTTCTTTACTTATTCATTTTTCAAGGGTAGCCTGCGCACTGACAGTTGTCCATATGGATGTACAGTCTTCTCATTTCCCCTACTACAGGTCATATTTCTTTATAAATACTGTTGGATGCTTGCCTCTCAATGAAGTAGTTGCTTCACTTAGATTATTTTAGGTGGCCTTTTTCGTCACTTCGAAAATCGTGCAAGTTTCACCTAAGGACATTTTTTGTCCCTTTGCGCTTTCCGGGATTCAGAAATGTCCTTATCTCCTTTCAGACTACCAGAACCCAACCAAATCATTATTTGAGTGCATCCGCAACATGACTGCCGTTTCCCAATGCATGGAACTGGGACTGCGGTTTTCAACCTTGAACATATTGCCATTCTGGTACATGATAAATACAAGGCATCTTTCAATCATTATTTATCCACATTCACTACCAGGTTTTCCCTCAAGGCCTCACTAGAATCTAATACAGACAATAAGTCTTTCTCTAAAGAAAATCATGATAATAAACCTGCAAAGAAAGAGAGAACTTGCAGGCAAACAAAACGCATTTCAACTGGGGCCTATAATTAGGCTAATTTTACTAAGCATTTTATGTGCACTACAAATATGTGTCCATGCATGTGCAGCTTGAGAATAAATGTAAAAAGTGAGTAAAAGAGTACATGATTACTAATACAAATATAACTTGAAGCGTACGTATAGAAACATAAATGAAGAACACATGATTTCATCTTTAACTGAACATTAGTGCACGTGTGTTTATCTCTAGTCTCTACACTGAATACGTTTCATTAAGACGTATAAATGCTTCACACACGGTAATAAAATTAAGGCACACAGCGAGTATAATGTCAAATGCGTGTATAGAATTGAACTTCTGTGACGTGTAAGGGTGGAGCTTAAACTGCGCCGCTGCATGATCATTGCCATGTATTTGTAATCCAACATGTCAGAGATCCGTGATTGCTCTCCCACCCTTTATCCTTCAATGTGAACTTTTCACCCATCTAGACAGGCGAGCTTTAGCAGTAGGAGTTGCTGTGGAGCACTAGAGCGCCGCAGCATGTGCCTCGTTAATGTTAGTTTTACACCAGTCATTGAGGAGATGAAGAAGTGAGCTCTGTTCTTAGCACTAACCACCCATGCGCGGGGGTTGACGGCATGATGTTTTCTTATGCATCTTGTCTGCGCTGTTTAGTACGGTGCCCCTCACGGCCGGACTCGGAACCCAAAGCAGCCCTGGTAATTTTGAAGGCCCTGTCCGGGGGTGTGGGGGTTGTGGGCGCTGTTTGGGGGGGTTTGAAGAGGTGCAAGGGTGAAGCACTACTGCTTTTGTTACTGGGGCCAATATTGCAGCACTGCTGCAAAATAGGCCCCCAATAACTGAAAAAGGCCTCCCACTGATGTAAAAGCGACCCCCACCTTTTCAGCCTGCCGGGAAAATGCCCGATGCCTGCTATGTCCAGTCCGGGACTGGGGTACCTCCTCAAATGCTCTGTGTGGTCCGATCCCTGGATGAAGAAGATCGCTCCCTTGGAATAAGTATACACGTGCAGTTGTGCAACGCAACATCCCAGAAGACCCTGTTGTCCTGGTCGAATGTGATGTGGGCCCCCTGAGTGCCCCATTTCTCCAGTTGCTCATTGGTGTTAGGCTTAATGAGGGCCCCTTAGGGCTTGGGGGTCTCACTGCGCCGCAGGGGCTCTCTGGGTCGGGGTTACGTCCCTGTGCACGTGTTATTTACAAGCCTACAAAAATATACTGATTTTTGCGTGGTTCAGATGTTTCCCACATTTTAGCAAAGAACTCGATATCTTTTGCAGCACGAATGTTCTGGCAAAAAGATTTATAAAGATAAAACACATGATTGAGACATCGCCCATTCAGAACTGATCTCCTTTCCCAAGGATCCGGCGCTTCCACCATAAATAGACCCAGAGAAACCAAATTTCACTGGAGTAATATTCCCATGCACCGAGGGTCAGATGCAATTGCAAATGGGGCTCTTAGGAGGCGAGGGTGTGAAATGAATTTCCCTAAACTCCTGTCAGACGGTGTGCAGCATGCAGACCCACCACCGCCTCCGGGCTTTGACCTGTCAATCAGGCGGGACGGCCGCGGCCGTGAACCGCAAAGGACAGTGGAGGGCTGTCTTGCGTGCGTCGCGCGGCGCTCTCGGTTACCTGGCAACGGGCAAGAGGCACGGAGGAGAACAAGGGGTCTTGGATGAATGTGTGGACGCGCAGACAGCTGTGACATCAGTTTAGGTACCGAGGCAAAACAGGCAGCTCCTTTCAGAGCACCCTCATTACCGAAAGGCATCGTCAGGACAGTTCACAAATATGTACCCTGCAAAAACATTACAAGGGGAGCGGGCTTTGTGCTAGGAGAAAACTGTCAACATTCATATTCCTGCCACTGTGTAAAGGTCCGTGGTATTAAAATACCGCAAACGAGAATAAACATGTTTTGATGCAATGGGAACGGTAGTAGCCCAGTCTCGGAGGATACACACACGAAAAAACAGACCAATGACTTTTTTTGAAGGGCTCCTCCACAGGTCAAGGAGGAGGTGTGGCCAAGCGCTTTGTGTGGGCATGGACAGGCTTAAAAAGGCACCGTCAGGCGTAGTGATGGAATACCAAGAAGGTCGTGCTGCTCCAGACGCCTTTGGAAGTTGTGAAGTTGCAGGCAAACAAGAAGTGTTATCAGAGGCTCATTTTATCCAGAGATCCCAAACCCGCGCGGTTTAAGAAAGCGCTACCTCACCTGCCATGTCTCTCACCTGAACTGCTACCCATCTGAAGAGAGCGAGAATAATACGTTTGAATGTGTTAATATGAATGTCGACGTAGGCAATGATACGTGTATGTATTAAAACGATATCGGATCACTGTTGTCAAAATACCCCAATATGACCTCTCCACCAACCCCGAGTCAGAAATACATGGTTAGGTAGGCCCTGCGCCCTAGTCCTGAGGCTACTGATTGACAGACAGGTAGGGTGACACGTAACCAGCAGGATAAACGAGCTAACAGGAAACACCCGGATTAGACCCACGGATAGGTAGCAGCACCACAATGGCCGTGGGAGATTGGCTCCAATAAAACAAACATGGCCGGAGGGGCGCACACATTCCCAAAGCACCATAAAGTTAGATGCCACATGAAGTTGGGAACATTCAGCCAATCAGGACGTAGCACACACTACACACGCATTGATTACGCGCTCCCAATGCCGGACGTTACCCACTGGCTCTCATTGTGTCCATGCAAGGTCGAGACCCACCTGTATTTGGCATCAGGTGAGAGTAATTTATGACCAGGTCCACATTCCACTACCGGAACAAGATCAATAACTTGTTTTATGATGCTTCAAGAAAACATTCAAAACAAATGTACTTTGAATCAGTCCTCAGACCCGTTTCTCTATGCTGCACTCCCAGCGGTAATGTTTGATTAAACCAGCTGTGGACAAATGGGTGAATGATTGGGCAAATGAGTAAAGTGACCAATGATCTAATGGTTCAGTGAAGCTAAAAGTGAATTTGAAAACAACAATGTTTAAACACAGTTTGCAACAGATTTTCTGGTGCATCTACGGAGTCTATAAACAGAGGATGATGTAGTTATCGACACTCGAGCCCTACCTCTTAATTCTGACTCCTTTTGTGGGTACCACATTCCTTGGTCTCACTTTCTAAATCCAAACACTTACATCTCTCTATTGACTTCAGTGTGATCACCCTCCCTGAAAAACATCCCACTCAAATGTTAGATCTCCGGTATTTTCAATGGGTCACTCTCCTACACAAGTCAAACCCACCTACCATGGAGACTCGAAAGGTTGAGAGGTAATCGAGACTTACAAAATTACTGCCCGTTGTAGGAGAGTGGCATCGACTGCATAGTTGCCCCCAACTTTTTGCTGATGTTTTGACTGTTTTTATGACTTTAGCCAGGCGGTGGCCCTGCTATCCAGGACCCCAGCCTATCTGCTTCCTCTGTTAAACAATGTAAGTACCCTAGGTACCAACCAATTGGATGCTGGGCATACCCTACCAGTCCCTTGTAGATGGTACCCTAGGTACCCAGGGCATGGGTCCCCCAGTAGGCCTACCAGGGCTGCAGCACTTATTGTGCCACCCTGGGACAGTCACCCAAACTGACACCACCAGACCACTACTGTAGTCTGGGTAAGGTGGTGCTAGCACCCCTTACAAGGAGGTAGGTACCCTATATCCCATACCCTTACAACACATATACTCTCATAGGTCACCCCTATGGCAGGCCCTGGTAATCCTACAGGGCTGGGTGCTGAGGTATGTGTGAGGGGGGACCCCTACGTGAGTAGGACCTCTCTGCAACCTTCGTAAAATCGTTACTGGGTTGTTTGTAGTGTAGCCATACCATATACTCTTAACCGCATTATCAGTTATCACGTCATCGCTGTAACTTGGGAATGGCTACACAGAACCATATCGTGTTTGGTGTCAAACATGAAGGAATCATACCCCCAGTCCAGCCATGGGCATGAGGGTACGATTCCCCCTTGCTAGGAGGGTGATATGGGAAAAGCGGTAGAATTTAGACACCAATTTAAAAGTGCACATGTACCACAAAATGGCTACTGTCCGCCACCTACACGACTCTGGCTGGCTGTTGCTGGGGAAAACCCCAGCCTCGCCATCTGGACAATAGGGCTCCTGTGGCAGGGAGGTGCCAGCACCTCCCCAGACAGGATATGTGGATTGGAACAGGGTGGGTGCACCAAATGTCCTTTCAGAGTTGCACGTAGGCAGCTGCAGAGCCCCAATTCTGCATACACCGCCTGGAACCGGTTCAGGGGCATCCTGCCCCTTGCCCAGGTGGGAAACACACAAAGGGGAGTGGGTGTAGCCACCCTTTCCCGCCTCTACTCTGATTGGTAGGCTCTATTTGGGACCATCCCCTATTCTTGGGGATATATGTGAATAACTTTGCCCCAGAGCCTCAGATTCGTCCAGAACTTCACAGAACTGACCTTCGATGAGCTGCTGCCCAGCTGACTGAAGAAATCTCCCTTGGGATAAAGGAGTTATCCCCCTGCTTGGCAGGCACCTAAAAGACTGCAAGATACCCAGTTGGAACTTCGCTGCTCTCACGAACTTCAACACCTTCCATCAACCTTAAGGTGGGTCTCCAGTGCATCCCAGAGTCCTGTAAGCGTGCCCAGCAAGTCTGAGCACCGTGGACCACGTGGGTGCCGAGATCCCTGCATACCCCGAGACCCCAGCCACCTCTTGCATAGCACACGACCCCGACCAGTGGGGAAGTTGTGCTTTGGCCCGTTTCTGAGCCAATCTTCAAGCAGCATCCGTGCCAAAGCTCAGCTCCCTAGTCCGCTCCGGTGGCCCGTGGGAGCCCTTTTACGCACTCCATTTTGATGCCTTCCACGGTCCCTTGTCTCTCGACTTGTGGGCCCTGACGGAGGAAAACCTACCTTTCCAAGAGTTTCCCTGGTTGCTCCAGGCCTGCTCTGCGCTCCCTGCAAAGGTGAGCACCCTCAGACCTCGTGGGTCTGCACCAGTAGCTGCTTTGTACATCTTGCGTGGGTTGCGGTTGCCAATGCTTAGTGGATCCAATCGGGACACTAACACCGCAGTGACCCTCATCCGATGTAAAACAGTCGCCCTCCAGAAGCTGGCCTTCCTTGAAGCCTCCCGGAGCCCGTGACTGCAGAGCCCAGCTGTACCTTCCACACCTGAAGCACCCAACATCCACGAGCTCCTTCCTGTGAGCTCCCTGGTCACTGTGCTGTGACCCAGACTCTGTCCCCTCTGCTTTCAGGTTCATTTTTATCTTCTCTTCATCTTCAATCTTCACGACTTCAACGACGCTTTCAGCTAGCAGCAGTTTGGACTACTTTTCCATAGAAAATCAGCCCGCGACCCGACACCAGAATCGACCTATGCACCCGGCTTCCCTGGGACAGGTAATAGTGGTACTTCGGTACTCCCGTGGTGGTGGGCTCTCCAAAGCCTTAAGTCTCAAGCCTTAACTTTGTACTGTTGCTAGAAGTGTCTTTAAACTTTAAATATTCAACAGCGACATTCTCCATAGGCTAACATTGCGATCCCGATAGCAGCTCTTTGCACTGCACGCGTCTCCCGTGGGTCCCCTTCCTCTTAACTGTGGGTGGATTCTGAAGGGGCAAGCGATCCTGAATGCCCTAGGCATTGCCTGTAGAATTGTCGTGGTTCTTATACCACTATTTTAGTATATGGTTTGGTCCCCCCCTGGGGCCCATTGATTTCTGTGCTATTTATTGTGTTTATAAATGCTTGTTTGAATTGTAACTTTGCCACTAGCCACATAAAGTGACTGTGGGATTCAAGTAATGAAGTAAAAACACAACACAAAAAAATCTTGCTTCAATTTAGAAAAATACAGTAAAATGTAATAAATTATTTGAGATCAAAGCAAAAAATATCCAATCAGTAGAATCACCAGTTCTGAATGCTGACACTAAAGGCTAGTGTCAAACCCTTTGTGAGTGTGCTCAGGCAGATTCTTCATGATGTGCAATTGTGGTAGGTGACATCTCTCCCCCTATCAAGTCAGAGATGTTCCTTTCTGCCAACACCTATGTCTCACTGTCTGGGAGCAATGCACAAAGACGAACTGCCAGTTAAACCTATTCATGTGAGCCAGGATACAGCCTTCAGGCACCAAATGGTTGGAGGAAGAAAATGTCAACTTTCTAAAAGTGATATTTTCAGATTTGTGATTTAAAATATGATTTTCCCATTAAAGAGGGGTTTACATTACAATTCATGAGACACCAAACTCGATATTCTTACTTGCTCCCATTTGAAAGTTATTTTTTATTAAATGTTACATTATGGGAGAGCCATGCCTAGCAGTCGTGAAAAATGTATTTAAAAACTGTTTACTACCAGGACATGTAAATAGAGAAAAGTACATGTCCAACATTTTAAGTACACTGCACCCTGCCTTTTGGGTAGTTTAGGGCCTAAACTAGTGGCGATATATGTATTAAAAAGGAAGGTTTAGGCCTGCCAAAAGCTTTATTTTCAAACAGAAGGCGGGTGGGATCATACTGCCTCCTATCCCAGCACTCAATTTACCCTAAGGCATTATGGTAATTACAGTGCATGATAATCCTTAATTCTGTAATAGTCTTTAATTGTTCACCCTTGTTGGTTCAGTCTGTGCTGTGGATCTCTAGACGTGTGTTTCTATATTCATTCCTTAATCCGTAGAGAGCAACAAGTCATTTTGTGGGTGCTGAGAATGCTTCCCAAGGTCTTCTTAGTTCTCTATACCACTACTTGGTGCAGGTGCATCAACACAAGCTCATCAGCTCAGTAGCTCAAGGGTGCTTTTTCAAACAGAATAAGAGTGGGAGCACACTGTCTCACATCCCAGCAGTCAATTTGCCCCAATGAACCATGGTCAATGCAGTGCATGGTAACACATACTTCCGTAGTAGGATTTAATTTTTTACCCTTGTTGGTGTAGCCTGAGCTGCGTTACTATAGATATGTGTTTCTGGATTAATTCCTTTATCAGTAGAGAGCAACAAGTCATATTGGGGGTGCTGGAAATGGCCACCTTCTTTTTTGTTTGAAAAGGCTCACTTGGGATCTTGAGCTGACGTGCTCTGATTGATGCACCTGCGCCCTGTAAGTGGTACAAACACCTGACATGACTGTGGGCAAAGTTTCCACAACCCCCAAAAGAATGTGTTGCTCACTACTGAAGCAGGAGAAATATCGTGAAACACAAGTTTAGAGATAGACTGCACTGGCTGTAACAACAAAAGTGAAAAAACTAAAGGCTGTCACTGAACTAAGTGTTTTCATGCACTGCATCACCATGAGGCATTGGGACAAACTGAACACTGGGATGTGAAGCAGTGTGCTCCCACCCTCCTTTTGTTTGCAAAGTCTTGTTTTGCCTGGTCAGAATGGCAATTTAAAACTGTACACAATGGCAGATCTGAGAAATGTTGAAAATGTTACTTAAGTGGTTGGCACAATAAGTGCTGTAGACCCATTAATAGTTTTTCATTTACAGGCCCTGAATCAAAGGAGTAATGTGAACTTTAAAATACCCTCCCCACTTTTGACCAAGCACCTAAATGGTGAGTGAGTGAAGCAAGAATGCCTGACTCTTTCTAGAATGGTTCCCTTTCCATTTATCAAATCAGCCTCCATGTGCCTTTAACCTTACATTCTTCTTTCATTTCATCTTTACATCCATCCATCCATCCTTTCATCCCACCATCTATTTGCTTACCATTCCAGCTGTCACTGACCAGTCAATAATTCTATCCCGATGCACATTCATCCATCCACATTTCATCTTTCCATCTGTCCATCTATTCAGCGTTACATTCTAACATGTTTAAAGGAGAGAGCACAAGCACTTTACCACTGGTTATCACTGGTAAAGTCCACAGAGTTCTAAAAGCCATTAAAAACGGGTTCAGAAACTAGCAGGTTGAAGGCAAAAAGTTTGAGGACGACCCAGCAGAGAGGGCCAAGTCCAACAATACATTAGTCTTGTGACACAAAATGACTGTATTATGTCAGCTATAAGAGTAATGTTGGGTACAAATCTTACTGCAGGAGCACAGGAACAACAAACTATGAAAGAGTGAGTGGCTTCCGGCTACTGCTATTCGTGTCCTCCGTAACCCTGGGCGTAGTTCGCGAAGTAGCACTACGCGAAGCTACGCAAAGTGCACTTCGCACTTCGCACTACGCGAGCTACGCGTAGCACTTCGTGAACTGTGTAGTACCCTGTTCGCACTGTGCAAGGTGCCGTTTTCAATGATTGCACAGTGCGGACAAGCATCCGGCACTGTGCAATCATTGAAAACGGCATCTTGCACAGTGCGAGCTGTAGTTTTCTGCTGCTCGAGTAGATTTTTACTCGAGCGGCAGATTTCTCAACGCGGACTGGTAGTTTCTCATCGCGAGCGGTCGCGAGCATACGCGACCACTCGCAATGAGAAACCTGACCTCCTCGCGTTGAGAATCTCGC
The DNA here is from genome assembly GCF_964204655.1 of Triturus cristatus. NCBI lineage: Eukaryota > Metazoa > Chordata > Amphibia > Caudata > Salamandridae > Triturus > Triturus cristatus. Next base: position 78,394,335 of record NC_140583.1, read on the forward strand.
CGGGATGTTTATTTTCCACGCTTGCGATCGGCAACTTGATGTTGCTGATCGCGAATAAGGAAAAAGTCTCGCAGGGATGTCATTTTGCTTGCTCGCGGTCGCCAACTTGATGTTGAGGACCGCGAGCAAGCAAAAAATGACCGCTGTACTACGCAATGCTACGCTACGCATGTTTGCACTGTGCTACGTGCAATTCGCGTAGTGCGAAGTAGCACAAACTTCGCAAACTACGCGAGCGTAGCATAGTGCTTTGCCCAGGCTTAGTGTCCTGTAGCATTTGGTGCTGTTTTCTCAGAGCAAAATGCATCCTCTGGCTCATTTTGGACACAAGGGTGCATTTTGTAATAAGAAAATATTTTTAAAAACTGGATTACTCTTGTTACATTATTCCACATTATTACAAGTAATTTTACAGTAATTGTGAGTAATTACACTAGAGAGAAGTACACCAGTTATGCCCACCCCTACCAGAAACCCAAGGTCAAAAAGACAAAGTTTTGTTCTGCAGAGCTTGTGGACATACATTTATGTTATGGGCATTTGTGTATCTTATAATCTGCCACTGGTATGGCAGCAGTTATGGTAGCCCAGTTCTAATATGCATATTCCCACTCTAGATATATGCGTCCTTTTGTAATGAATTCAATGTCTTTGAAGATCCAGATGGTGGATACCAAGCCCCATTCACATTTTCTAGAGTAGTTGCCATGCCTATTGTCTGCCAGGAGCCTATACCACTCTGCGGTATATATGTATTGGATTGGCTTAGTGATTTTATTGTTCAACAGTCCTATGATGTGGTGGCAGACATATCATTGTAGTTAAATATATTATGCAGAGAGGCACTTGAATTTTATCTGCACCATGACTAGAATTTACTCACGCCTCAAGCAGGAAATGACCAGTACTAGGGTTGATGCATAACCAACAGCAATGGAGAGTTTTTCTTTGGAGGGCCTATTGTTTTATGTTAAACCTGGTCCTTTGGTTTACCTCACAACCTTTTTCCTCCTATATTTCTGACACTGTTTTTGTTGGCTATAGGATTCTGGAAATCGTACCACTGCTGATCAGGGCTAAAGTGCAGATGCTCACTGTATAAATTGTGATATGATTGGTTATCGTCTGTGGCATATTTGATTTATTGGTAAGTCCCTAGCAAAGTTCACTGTGTGTGCCAGGGCCTATAAATCAAATGCTACTAGTGGGCTTGCGGCACTGGTTGTGCCACCCACATAAGTAGCCTTGTAAATGTGTCTCAGACCTGCCACTGCAGTGTCTGCATGCGCAGTTGTAAACTGCCATCTTGCCCTGTCAGGTTCACCCACTTGCCAGGCCTTAACATTCCCTATTTCTGCATGTAAGGCACCCCTATAGTTGGACCAAGGTACCCACATGGACAGGATGCATTGCATGTACTAATGTGTGTGTGACATGTCCTGATAGCGAAATACTGTGTATTTCGTTTTTCACTATTGAAAGGCTGTCTGCCCCATCGGCTAATCATTGGGGCTGTGCTGTAACATTTTACATGTGTAGCTTTCAATAGGGACAAGATAGTAAAACGGGGTTTAGGCTCTCTGAACTCAGAATTTATTATCTCACCTTTTGTTGAAGGTGGTTTTAAAATTGTATGTTTGAAAATGCCACTTTTAGAAAGTGGACATTTTCTTCCATTACCATTCTGTATGCCTCTGACTGTTTGTGTATTTAGTGTTTAGTGTTGGAGTAACAAGAGCTGAGGATGTGCATTTACTCTAGACAGTCACTGGTGTGGTTGAGCTGTGCCCTGCCTTGCCTGGGTGACTCAGCATAGGCTGAACAGAGCTGGTCTGAGATTAGAGTGATGAGAGGAGTTTTCCTTGCAACTGAATAAGCTGTGTCTCATTTTCACAATGCTGTCTCTGCCCCTTGTGGCCCTGCTGCTCCAGGGATAACAGGACTGGTTTGGGCTGGGCTCAGAGACCCTTGCCACAAAGAAAACAATGACAAAATGGAGTGTAAGTATGAGACCTAACACTCCAAGGCTTTAGATTACTTCAAGTAACAGGACGACCCTGCCAAAAAGAAGAGCGGAAGGTGTGTGTGAGGAGTGCTGCCTTTCTGTGTGAGGGGTGGGTTGGCCTGTAGTTTCTGCTTCTGTCTGTGGTGAAGGAAAAGGAACAACATTGTTTGTCCTACTGTGGCATCCTACTTGCGGAGAATCTCTAAGGGTTTGTGTGTGCTGGCCTCCTGTTTTGGGAAGACTCAGGAATATCAAAGTCGTCCTCCCTTGTGCTATCAAGTTATGGGGTACTCCTTGTGTTCTCACTTTATTGGGAATTCCTTATCCTTTTGGAATCCCTGGTGCCGTTTTGAACTCTCCTGCACTGTGGAGGAGTTTTTGCATTCAACTCCGAACTACTGGGTGCTTTATCTGCTCAAGAACCCATCCCTGGCTTGTCTAGCTTGGATGCTTCTCGGCGCTCCCTTGATTCCACAGCAGGAAGGCCAGGCATTGCTGAGCATCTGGGAAGTGAGTACGGCCCACCTGGTTTCCTGGAGCATGAGGCCACGTTTTCCAGGAGGCAGGAGCAAGGCGCGACCACTCGGCACAGAAGAGGAGTCACCTGCATTACCAGGCAACCAAAGCGGCCACCTGGAGTTTCTGACATCACAACCAGGGAGCAGATGGGATCACGGCGGAGTCATTAGCTACCCCAGCCACAAAGGACCGAAGTGGCCGCGTACTGCCAAGAGCAGCAGCGCCTCCCACCACAGACAGATGGGGTAGAGCTCTGAGTGCGGCCTGGTCGGTGCGAGGCCAGGGCCGGGTTGAGTGGCCTCATTCTTAACGTCGCAGCAGCACTGCACTTACGGGCAGCTGCAATTGAGGGGTCTCGCCCGCAGCAGGGCTTATCTGCCCCACCCTTGCTGCACATATACCTTTGGGGACACATTAGAGATAGCATGTGAAAGCAGGACGGGTTAGCAATCCTCGACGTAGGTCTCGCTCCTGTGCCTCCCTCTGCAATTACCGTGCACCCCATATGATAACCGCAGAAGCACTGTGCTGCAGAATTGAAGTACAAAGTGCTGATTTGGGCACCATGATTATCTGGTGACCCATGGGGATCTAACTGCAAATCATTGTTTTTAGAAACTGCATCATATGTGCAGTGTGTGTGTACTAAATGTGGTGGTATAAGTTTTCACAATGTTTTTAGGACATGTGCACCTTATACTTATTTACTTCAGTGCACTACATGTAATGTCATGACTTTTGCCTAGTTGGCAAAGTGATTTATGAACTATGTGATATGACAATTGCCTAGTGGCAAAGAGATTTCTGATACATGTATTTGTGATCTATGTTTTGTAAATATAAGGACCGGCTATCGCAAACGCCATTTAGCCGCCTAACCCTGAAAACTATCACCATGTTAGCGATGTATTATCAAGCAATCGCTACATGGTGATAGTATCAGGAAACGGCGGTGAAAACTGCCGCTAACATCAGCGCGAAGGCGATAGGAAATCCGGCGTTAGCATGCCAAAACTACCGATAGGCCCATTTGTGCCAAAAAAACTCACGTTAGTCAGCCCAACGTGAAGTTTTTTTGGATGCCTCACTGGACCTGCGTCTGGAGCCTGGATGCCTCGCTGGGCCTACATCTGGAGCCTGGATCACTCACTGGACCTGGGTCTGGAACCTGAATGCCTCGCTGGACCTGCATCTGGAGCCTGCATGCCTTACTGGACCTGCGTCTGGAGCCTGGATGCCTCGCTGGACCTGCGTCTGGAGCGTGGAGTGGGATGCGGAGGAGCTGTGGAGTCGATGAGCCGTGGCTGTAGACATTGAGGCGCGACGATCACCCGTACCTAGTGGTGAAGTCTGGCAGGTCGCATGGAGACACGTTGCTGATCTGTGTGAGAAGACCGCCTTGTGCACCTTGGAGCCGTTTATAGTAGAGGCGCTTCTGCGCCCCAACGTAGGGAGGTCTGCATCACATCCTACGATCCACCACTACACCGGGGTGCACAGAGGGATTACCATTGGTGGGTGCCGCCTCTCTGCAATACAAGCCGGATGATGTTGGGCTGGCCGAACGCTGTGGAGGGTGAGGCCCCTGAGCTGAGCCCAACTTGTGTGGCGGGAGTGCTGCAACTTCACGCCTAAGGGGGCGCTGCTGCATCAACTGCATCGGAAGGTTCACCAGCAGACTTGGCGGCGACTGCTGTACCCAGCCTAGTGAAATCCCACCTGGCTGAGGCTCCTGCTGGCTGAGTCACAGATTTGGAGAGAGTGTAGCGGATTGCGCCACGGTGCCAATGTCCAGGTATGGAGAAGGTGGGATGCGTAGCGCAGGACGCCTGGGGGTCGAGTCCCCCAGGCCCAGGACACGTAGATGATGTACCGTCAATGGTGGCTCATCCGCTATGGCAGAAGAGCATCGCCCCACTGCTTCCAAGCAGTGCAGAAGAGGAACAATCATCACCTGATGATAACTTACTGATGTAACCGGGATATGTTTCCTTTGCGGGTGGGAGGGCGGGTAGGACTGCTCCAAGCATGGGGAAAGGCATGTGCGGATTGCCATGGCCACTCAAGTGCACAATGACTGTTTGGTCGGCCCACTCAGGCAGCCCAAAGCAGTCTTGCACACTTCCCTGTTCATAATGCAGGCTGCATTACAGCCTGTATGGAGAACATGGCCACCCCTCCAGCCCCCCCTGCATGCCTTGTCCCGTTGCCAATTACCAATCCCACCGCTACATCACAGAGTTGTGATTGGCTCAGGGGAGGGAGCCTGGCTCCCTACTTCCTGTTTCTGGAAGCAGCATACGCAGGAGAGCAGGAGCAACAAAGACACAGGACCCGGCTTTGAGGTAAGACTTCCCTTATTGACATTTTTCCACACCCACTCATACACACATCCCTGTGTCTATGCCCCATCCATTGTTCTTTCCAGCTTTTACCACCTCACAGCTGTTCAGGCCCCCCCCATCACTTCTCAATGGCGGCCGCTGTGCACCTATGCCCAGCGGGCGCACCACCCGTGTGCCAAAGGCACATACGTGGTTGAAATGCATGCCATAACATCGCATTCCATTCAAATGCATACTAATACTAGGCACATTGCAACAGTAGAGTAGGTGTTGTATAGCGGAGACATTAATATCACTATTCACACTTCAGTGTGTGCAACCCAAAACTAACCTTTACAAACCTAACCGTGAACCCTGGAATTCCTTTTTGAGCCCCCATAACACACCCCTTTTCCCATATTTTACCCCAATACACACCCCAATTTCCATATTTTACCCCAAAACACACCCCAATTTTCATATTTTACCCCAAAACACACAAATATTCTCCGATTTTACATCCGAAACCCATACCCACCCGAAAAACTTTAAATTACCCCATTACTGACCTAACAATGCAATGTAAAGGCACCTGCGTTGTCGGAGTTGCGTTGTTAACGATGTACTGCCTGCATTGTAATGGTGTTCTCCCGTGCCAATGGCAACCCATAGGCTATGCCGTTTGCGTCCGTCTGCCCCTGGACCACGCTCAGCACCAAGGAGCCTTCCTCTTGGACACTCCACCGCTAGGACGCCAGCACCCTCCTCACCATCAAACCTGGACGCCACCTCGCCTGCCAGGACCAACCTCTGCGGACCGGACATCGCCATCGCCACAGCCATCACTGACAGCTGCAGTATCACCCACAAGGAGCACCCCAACCATCAAGGAGGAGGCATTGCCATCACCTACAGAAGCACACTCTGACTGACCACGCACTCTAATGAGCCAAGGGTGACCATGGACCACCTCAACTCCCAGATCCGGACCAAGCCCAAGCACATCCTCTGCGGCACCCTCATGTGCAGGCTCCCGGGGCCATAGCCCCCCATTCTCCAATACCACTGTAGACCTCATTGCACCCCAGGGTCTCCCATGCACCAACGACATCCTACTAGGTGAACTTAAGTTCCACCTGGACAACCCCTGCGACCAGGACAACACCCCCTCCTGGGGAAGGTCCCCTACATCAGACGCAAGCAGCAGGTCACCTCAACAAGCCACATAGCAGGACACACGGTTGAGCACGTCACCAACGCCAGCAGGAACTTCAAATACAGCCCCAACAGTGGACTCTCCTGGACCGACCATCATTGGTAATATCACGTCTTCACCTTGCCCACCGGACGCCACTGCCATCATTGAATTGAATTGAATTGGATAAGCATTTAAAGAGCGCATGGTTACCCGGAGGCATCCCAGTGCTAGAGGCAGCAGCTCAGGGACAAAGTACCAGCATTTTGGGAACAAAAAAGTTTTAAAATGTTTCCAAATGGCCAGATGATTCAGCTTGCAACGAATGTCCAGGGGAAACGTGTTCCACAACCTAGCTGCATTATACGAAAAGAGGCAACCACCAATCCGTGCTTTCCTGATTTTAGGGACAATCGCCATCTGTTTGTTGCTTGACCACAAGGCTCTGTTAGGGTGATACGGGGACACAATAGTATGAAGAATAGGCGGACCATTACCTAGCAGTGCCTTATATGCAATGCATAGTGCCTTGAACTGAACTGTTTCCTAAATGGGCAGCCGGTGCAGAATGCCCAGGGCGGTCCTCGCTGTCTGTCGTCTGGGAATATACTGCAGCAGGCGGGTTGCACAATTCTGCACAGTTTGAAGTTTCCTGATGGTGGTGGCAGGAGCTCCTAGATAAAGAGCATTGGCGTAGTCGAGCCTAGAGAGTATAAGGGCCTGAACCACCATTTTCATGGTGGGGAAAGGAATCAGGGGAGAACTTTTCGTAACATCCTCAGCAAACCAAAACAGCTGCCTGCCACCTTCCGAGCTTGTTCTCCAAAATCTATCTTGTGATCCAGCCAGACCCCTAAACTTTTAATTTATTCTTTAGATGAGGGATAGGGCCAAAGCAGCTAGGCCATGGTAGCCTAAAACTGGGTGAGGGATTGCCTAGTAGCATCAGCTCCATTTTAGACCCATTAAGTTTTAGAAATGATACTTCCATCCAGGACGAAACTTCTTCAAGGCACCCTAATAAATCTGAGCCAGTTTGTTGAGCTGATTAAAAGAGACAATCAGCTGTGTATCATCGGCATAAGTAACCATCTGAATGCCGAAGAGTTTGACGATGCTGGCCAAAGGACTCATATATACATTGAAAAGAGAGGGGCTCAGGGGGGATACCTGGGGAACCCCAGATCTTAGCGGCCTAGATTCAGAGGTAATTTCCTCTTGGAATACCTGAAAGGACCTGTCCTCCAGGAAGGAGCAGAGCCACTTAAGGGCCATGCCCGTCACTTCAGTTTCTCTGAGTCTCTGAGTAAGCAACAGGTGGTTGACTGTGTTGAAGGCTGTGCTAAGATCCAGAAGCACAATGGCAGCGCAGCCTCCGTTATCTAAGATTTTCCTGGTTTCCTCAACTACTGCCAGAAGGGCAGTCTCGGTCCCCTGTTGGGGCCTGAGACCAGTTTGGGAGGGGTAAAGGCATCCGTTGCTTTCCAGAAATGCAGACAGCCTAGAGTTTACATGCTTTTCAGCAATTTTACTAATACCAGGCAATAATGATATGGAGCGATAATTCCATAACACCTCTGGATCTAAATTTGGTTTCTTTAAAAGGGCTTTGACCATTGCTTGCTTCCATACAGGGGGGGCCAATCCTGTTGAAAATGTTGCATTGATTGTGACTAGAATAGCAGAGGACACAGTGGCAAGGACTAGATTTAAAATGGGGGGAGGAACTACGTCTCTGGGAGAACCAGACTTCAACTGACTAAGAATACTTTGTAGAGAACACTGGTCCAGAGGAGGGATGCCAGTTAAAAGACAGGTATTAGTACCAGCTCCGGTGTTAATATCTGGGGTGTTTGATTGGACAGTGCCCTGAGGAAAGGAGGTATTAATGTCCTGTATTTTATTAAAAAAGAAGGTTGCAAGATCATTGCAGCAGGAAGATAAATTGTCTAAGACCGTGGTGGGGAGGGGGTTTAAGGAGGGATTTCATTATGCGAAAAGTTTCGCGGGGGAGTTCGAGGCTGTGAGGATTTGCGTTTTGTAAAAGAAGGCCTGGGCCTGTTTAATTTCTTCTTTATATAATTTTATATTCTCCCTATAAATTGTTTTATTAATTGCGGAGAAATATTTCCTTCATTTTCTTTCTGCCTGTATGCAGGCTTGCTTGAGTTTGCGAAGTTTGGAAGTGTACCAAGCTGTTCTATTAGCTCCTATCTTGTTATTGATCTGCTTTTTTGGGAGCACAGTATCTAAAGAGGATACTAGCCATTTATCCAGAATGTCATTGGCAGTGATAGGGTAAGATCGAAGGTCGGTCTGGTATCATTAAGTATTGATACCCAATGCTGTAGTGGGAGTTTTTAACAGGGACAAAGCAATTTAATGAACTTTTCCGCCGGTCTTTCATTAGATTTAACGGTCCAGGATAATGATCTGTCCAAGGTACAGGGCTGGGGCTCCCAACCTGAAGGTTATTATCATTGGAAAAAAATGGGATCAAGCAGGTGTCCTTTCGAATGTGTATGACCTCCTATGTATTGCACCCCCTCGCAGCTGGATCGAGGCCACCGAAGAACATCTCGTCAACTCCCTCCGCACCAACACTCCACCATTGCTTCCAAACCATGACACCGCAGTTCTCAACCACCACTGATGGATCTCCAACAGCGCCAACATTCGGGCACCCCTCATGAGTGGCACTGCGTCAGTATCTGCCGTCTGCCTGATGGCAGGCGTGAGGGTGACGCAGTGCCACAGGGATAGGCTGGCCCCATGTATTGCTGGAGTTGCGTCAGGGTTGTGACACGACTGCAGCAATGCGTGACTTTAGCACAGACAGATACTTCAGGATTCCTGACGTTTATGTAATTACTTGTGTCATGAAGCATTGTCCAGTGAAAACAGTGCATCCATGCTGTCGCAAGAAGGGCGTAGTGAGAAGTGTTGCAACGCTTTTTTGTCACAGAGCTGCAACACTTTTTATGACTGGGGCTCAGGAATGCGCACTATCCTATTGATGATGCACATTCCTGAACTGTAGTTTTGTCGCAGGGCAGCACTGCAACATTGCTTGCAGCGCTATCCAGCACTAAAACCTGCTGAGATGTGGCCCCAAGCGTTATCCCCATTTTTAAAACCAGCTATTTTCTTTTCTTAAGTTTCTGGCTCTAACTCTAGTTAGAGCCAGTTTTTTGGTCTTCAGAAGTTCAGGGATCCTCTTGTGAATATGGAGTAGTGGTGTTTGCGTGTGTTTTTGCACCGGACCGCCTCTCCTGCATATAATTATCACTAACAGAAGTGGCGATCTTTAAAACTGAAGCTTTTGCATAAAAACTGTCTCTAACGGCTCTTAGCGACAGCTTGGTAATAGAGCGATAACATTATCGCCACATTAGCGGCAGAAAAGTGCCGCTAATGCGGCGATAACTCCTTGCGAATATGCCCCTATGTGTCAGCGTGATTGTTGGGAAATCTGAAGCTGACACCCCCCAATATTACTTACCATGCTACGTCCCTGGTGTTTTCACGCTGTTTTGGACAGTTTCACCCTCTAATCATCTGCGGTGTTCCTGTAAATTGAATTAGATGTAGAGTCCTTGTTTTATTCAATCCATTCTCCTTGACCAAGACACACTTCTCAATTACACCTGTACCAGAAATTCTGCAAAACTTCGCCTGAGAAGTGGCGATGAAGGGTAAAATGATGCATTGAGAAATGATACACGCTGTTTGGCTCCATGCAGATCAGTTTTGCAGATTGCCCTGGGAAACACTCGTGAATGTTGCCATGTTTTAATAAAAAGTTAATTTCTCCATCTATTATAACTCATCCAGGTGCTGCAGCGAGTTTCAGATTGCTGTTCAGGGACTCCAGAAGAGTCTACTGGCTTTCAAGGGAGTAGGAAGCAGAATCGAGAACATAATAAGTTCGAAATTCAAAGCATGTCTCTTGAATACAAAAATGTGTCTAACAAAGGAACAGGAAACAAAACAAAAATCAACCAGGAACATTGCATGTTTTGGCAGTTTAGGTTCCAAGGGGCATATTTATAAGCCCATTGCGCAGCCGTACCATCACATTTTTTGACGGTCTTGCCGGGCAAACAACCAAATCTTGTTTATGAGCCCCATGCTCTGCCGTTGCGTCAATTTTTATGACCAAATCATATCTATAAGGCCATGCAAAGCCAGTTTGCGGTGCTTTGAATGGCCTCATAGATATGGAGTGAGTCAAGGCAGTACAAATTGCTACATTGCCTTGCTCTGCACTAGAGAGGTGTTCCATGAATATTGTTGTGGGTGTTCCCAAACAGCACCCATGGATTTCGACGCTACCCCAGATTTACAAGACCATGTAAACCTGGCGATGCCCAAACCCTTATGCCTTCCGAGGTGAGGCGTAACGAGGAGATATTACTTTATTTCCCCTCATTTATTACTCTTTTGCAGCTCAAACACGCCTCAATGGATTGTTTCTGTGAGGGAAAGTGCCTCTTCCTGCACTTAAACAATCCTGTCGACAACACAGGCGCCCTTCCACCATGGTGCAAGGGTGCCTGCATTGTTGCTAGGCTGCCGAAACGGCACTGGCACAGGCAGACAGGGCAGGAATACAGCATATTGGGTAAATACTGATCTTTCTTGCCCTTTCACTTTGAAGTAGGGCACTGCAGAAAGGTGACTTACTGTGCTGCCCTACGGCCAAATCCTCGCAAATGTGCCTCCAAGTGTGTATGCATTGAACATAGCATATTAGACGACACAACCTATGTATGTAGAGCCAACCCAGCTCAGAGAAGCAGCACACCCTACACCATGCTTTACAGACCAACCAATAAACAGAACACGTTCAACAGAACTCCTTACACTTACACCTACACCTACGTAGCTCAGATATGACACTAGAGAGGTACCATCACTCTCTAAAAAACATTATCTTCAGTTAATATACTCACAATGCAACAAGCCAGATGATGCCAGATATAAAACTATTATTAAAGCAGTGACGTAGGAAGGGGGCTGCGGTGGGTGCGGGCCTCCCCGGGTGACATCACTAAGGGGGTTGACAAAATGGCAAAAATATGTGTTTTAAACACATATTTTTGCAATTTTTTCAAGCCGGAAGTGGAAAGAAATTTTCTGCACTGGGTACCACCTGACCTTGCTACGCCACTGTATTAAAGTACTACTATTGAGATAAACAGTCTGAACAACAAATACACAACAGACTTTGCTCATATGTCTAAGTACACTTAAGTCCATGTCTGAATCCTCAAATCTCCTGTTTCTGTTTGGGTGTATTGCACAGTGGTTCCACAATACATTACTTGACAAACTAATTGATTTAATATTAGCAATTGCTATACAGGTGGGTGCTTCCAATTTGAAATATTATGTTATGTGTGTCAGCAGGTTGTTCCCCTCTTTAGGAGCGACATAGGTGAAGGTTCGACCACCAGATCTGGTTTTCTGTATGCACAGGATGTGCGCAAGTAGGAGTTTGGACGAGTGGAGGTGTCTAGAAGGTTTGTGATGCAGATGCGATTGTTCCAGTATGCAGGACCAGTGTTATGTAGCGCCTTGAATTTGTGGGGGAGGAGTCTGAATTGTGCTCATTTGTGTATGGGAAGCTAGAGGGACGCTTTCAGGTGTTTTGCTGTGAGTGTGGCTTGAGAGTTTGAAAGTGATTCTGGCGGCCGGGTTTTGAATATTCTGCTGCCTCCTATGATATCATTTCCAGTACTTAGTGGTGGAATTCAGATTATCAAAATCATAAACTAGATAGATTTAATCTCAATTCAATGCGTTGGCTGTTTACTGTGACAGACTATGATTACCATCATTATTTCCTTAATTAAGGTTGCTTTTAATCTCAACACAGATACTTAATAGTTATTTTTTTAATGTTCTTATTTCTTCAAAACTATGTATATAAAACATATATCCCTATTTTATATCTATCTCTAACTCTGCTTTTCAATTAAGTTTTAATATCTCAGTTCTTATTCATGTGCAAACCCCTTTCTCTTTTTCTCACCTTTTCCATTCCAAATTTGTATCTTTTTGTTTATCTTTTAGATGCACTCCTCCTTGTCATACATTCTCTCATTTTCCTTTCTTTTTCTTTAATAGTGATTTTTTCATTTGTATGCCTGCATTGATAGAATATTTGTTTTCTCGAAACTTTGACCTGTTTGATCGGGTACTAGAGGATGCATTTAAAAGCAAAATAACCCCGAACACATAAATAAACAGTAAAGTTGCTTCCTAGAAGGTTAGGAGGGGAATGGGAAAGGATACAAATCAGTCATACACGTCATTTTTGAACAGACAGTAAAGTAGCCATTGTGCATTTGGGAAAAGCAAGGGCGTAGCTTTGGGGGGAGGGGGTGTTTGGGGTTTTACACCTCCTAACAAATGTATTTTCTTGTAAATATTTGGGTACAGGAGCTTTCAGTCGGGTATTGTGAGGTGTCTGTCGAATTTCACCAGGAATGTATACATAAACACAGATTAAAAGCACACACACACTCTCTTATTTGATAGTCTTCAAAAATGTTGGTTATTTTATTCATTATTATGTTTTGTGTTTTCTCTCGCTTAGTACCCCTATCAATCTGCATTTGTCTCCCTTTTCACTGCCCCTTTTCCTCTCTCATGTGGCCTGCTTGTCAGATAATATATTTGAATATGCTATGCCAGCGTGATTGTTGGAAAATCTGAAACGTATACCCCTCCAATCTTACTAACCAAGCCACGCCTATGGGGAAAAGTAATATGAAGTAAGGAGTTACAATTGGAATAATAATACCATTGTAAAGAAGGTGTTTCAAAGGTTCGAAATAAAATAAAAACAAAGTGCCAGAATTATCATTGGACTACGTTGCCCTTGTGTCACACATGTTGATTTAAGGGTAATGCAATCCTTAAGTCATATTAATCAAGCCACATAAGGCTACCTTGAGCGGTCCTGCATTGCTTGGTAAATCTGGATTAATGCAGAGCACTTGAAGTCGCTGCCTTTCGTTACTGTGCACCAGGAAGGTGTTACATGGGTGGAGCTTGGGGTGTTTCCACACACCCACCCATAAATGTTGGTACATTTGCAGATTTATCAAGACTAGTAAACGTAGGAATACATCACAATTGCATGATTTACTGATGGAGACACAATGAGGAGAAATATCTCTATTTCTCCTAATTGTTTTCTCTTTCTGAACGCGCTGCATTGTGCACACTTAAAAAATGAAAATGGCTCTAAGAATGGTCATGTGCAGGAAGGTGTTCTTTTCTACAGAAAGCAATCCTGCCTGCCACGCAGGCACCCTTGCACCAGGAAGCAAAGGTGTCTGCGTTAACACTAGACAGCCACTAGTGCACCAGTGCAAGGAGGGAGCAGGAATGCGTCATAGTATGATGCTACATTGTGATGCATCAATATTTGATAAATCTTGCCCTTGATCTTATCAATGTCATATAGTTTAAAAATACAGACCTACCTGGGTGAGGCAAATGAAAGACATTTCAGAGTGGTTATCCATGGTGTAATTTCCAGTGTTTGCATGTGGTGAGACAAATGAAGTTGAGAGAAAGTCTTAGTCTGGAGCGAGTGTTGATAACTGCCACAGTTGCTGACATGAAGACCAAAGGTGCCCAGAGCGAATCAGCCATGAGTATAAAAAGTAAGGCAAAACAAGAGACTAAACAACACAAAGTGATGTATACACAACAAAAATTATGTTTTAGGTGTGAATTTTCGCTTTCAGACAATGGTAAATGTCCCGCCATTGGACAGATGTGTAAAGGCTGGGGGAAAGAGAACCATTTTGTGAAGGTGTGTAAAGCGAACAGAATTGCAAGTCTGCAAAGGCGAGAAGACTAAATGGCCAACAGAACATAACAGAAACAATATTTGACACACACCCACAAGGCCAAGCGGCAACATCAATTGAGGCAAATTGACTCTGCACGAAGTCAATCGTCATCTGAATCATCGTCAAATAATTCTTCCAGCACATTTTCAATTGAAAGTGAGAAAGATGGTTCTATGATGTCGATGTTTACCTCAGAGAAATGTGTGCATGTAGGACTGGCTGCGTGTGAGCAAAAATGTCAGTCTAGGAAAAGTCGACATGCCAAAGCACAGAAGTCATACAAACAATGTCCAAAGATTGGCGAAAAAAGAACAAACAACAGACCTGGGTCCAGCTCAACCGATCAACATGTACAGTCAGTAACAAAAATGGTGCAACACACTACCTGCACCCGTCGTCCAGAGGTGCAAATCACAATCAAAATTTTTCAAGAAAAAATGGAAGGTGCACTCGTAGAAAGTAGACACGCAAGTAGTAATTCCAAAAAGTGCTTCTTTTTATTCAGTCAATCTTCAAAAACCGGCACACAGCCAACGTGTTTCATTCCCAGTAGTGCCAAAAGGGAACTTCGTCAGGGCTCTTTAATAATTAGCCAATTAGCATTGAAAAATAATATGAAAAGACAAGAGACGTCCTGAGGAACACAATGCACATGGGCCACTATTGATGAAAATCTCTTTGATATTTGATCAGTCAGCGTTGAAAAATAATGTTGTAAAAAAAGCGGTGTCCTGAAGTGCGCAATGCGCCTGGACTGATTTAGGTGAAGATCTAAAAATGAAGAGGGTATCCCTATTGTAAAATCGGCCTATTAGCAATGTTGAAGAGTAACTAAGCCAGTGGCGTCTTGAGGGGCACAATATGGCCTGAATTTGAAGGAAATTCGAAATCTTACGTTTTTTTAGATGGAAGAATATCACTAGGAAGGTCCTAAGGATGGTATATGCTGGTGGTCACTGTTAGCGCAATAAGTCCTGAATTGTACTCTCAAGACAGGGTAACATTTCACGGCATGATAACCGGCAGGGCAAAATGGCCACCAGAACATTACAGAAACAACATTTGACACACACCCACAAGGCCAAGCGGCGACATCAGTTGAGGCAAATTGACACTGCACGAAGTCAATCGTCATCTGAGTCATCGTCAAATAATTCTTCAACCACATTATCAATTGAAAGTGAGAAAGATGGTTCTATGATGTCAATGTTTACCTCAGAGAAATGTGTGCATGTAGGACTGGCTGTGTGTGAGCAAAAATGTCAGTCTAGGAAATGTCGACATGCCAAAGCACCGAAGTCATACAAACAATGTCCAAAGATTGCATTGAAAATAAATGGTTGCTCGATACCTTTTATCATCGACAGTGGTACATCGATAAACATAATGACTGTAGAGAAATGAAATGAATTATCTCCATTGCCACGACTTTTGCATTTGAAACCCAAAGTGTGGACATATTGTGGCATATGCCAGTAGATGTTTGTTACAGACAGAACATGCTTACTCACAACCTCAGAAAGCAAATTTAGCCATGGTATTGGCTCTTGGACATTTTCATTTGTTCCTGTATGGAAAGCCTTTAATGACTATCTTTGGCAATTCAAAAGCCAAGATGCCTAATTGCATTAAACAGGTGGGACTACTACAATTGCGAGAGTACTATTGAGCCAGTGTGCTTCATCCAGAGAAAGATCAAAACCCTGTTACTAAATTCCCAGAGTGCCTATTGAAGGTCAGGGTACTCCATTCAATACAACTAAAGCCAACATTTATTTCATTGCAAGATCAAATATGCCAGCTCCCATATCATTAGCCCAGATAATCACTACCATGAGTCATAATCGTGACATGCTGAAGTTGATAGATATAATTACACATCAGTCATTGAACTGACGCACCTGACCTCTCACCAATGAGTATCAGAAATACAAAAATGTTAAACATGAACTGTCGATAACTGAGGAAGTTGTGGATAGTTTGCAACAGAAAATTATTGTAGTACTTCATGAAGGACATCGTGGTATTGTTGCCACTAAAAGAGCTCTCCGAGATCAAGTTTAGTTTCCATACTCAGATAAGAGGATTGAAATACCATCTACAAGGACGCAGGCACAACAGCTGACCTCACAGGAAGTAATCTATGCGGCTGGAGCTGCTCAGTTCATATTATTGAGATATAATAACTTCATCTATTTATCAAGCCTTAATTGAACATGTTGACTTATGCTCACACAGTACTAACCTTATTCTTATTTGCAGAACAATGGTTAATAAAGTACAGTGCTCACATTGCGCCACAAAGCTGAATTTGATGTGCTTCATTGGTTGAAATCTCCTTCCAGGTGCTTGGGACATTGAGAATGGATGATGATTCTGAATCATTTACAAGCGGATGGCGGCGGCCATTCAACTGAGAGAATCCGATCCGCCTCCAAGTTACAACAACAGTGGGCAGAACCGCTCACCACAAGAGGGGAAGGAGTAGCAGGAGGTGGTTGAGGAGGAGGACAATGTCAAATCTACACAGAGCATCAAGAAGGTCGCTTTACTCTGGGTAGCAGTGTGCCTCTTAAATCTCTTTGGAGGATTATCAGTCTCTAGTCATTAGCGATCAGTTCTTCCTATGCAACACTCACCTCCACACCGCTCTCCACTCACAGGTATCGCTGAACAGTCCCTTATTCCTACCATGTCAGTGCATCTTCGGTCTTCTCTCAATCATCTGAGGGAGAACAGGAAACAGCCATCACATCGCATGCATAACAACACATGCGATTGCAACGCGGTCTTTGTAACCACCGTTTTGTTACATCGCAGTACCATTACAATGCAAGTGGTTACAACGACTTGCTGTAGGGGGCGCTCTAAACGAAGGAATAGTATAATTTACTATTCCAACACCTTCCCTACTGTTGGGCACGCTGGAGTTGGAATACTAAATTATACTATTCCTAAGTCCTGCACGCCCTCTACAGCAAGCCATTGTAATGACTTGCGTTATAATGGTACTGCGATGTAACAACGCAGTAGTTGTAACAACTGCGTTGTAATTGCATCCATTGTAAACACATGCGATGTAAAGGTATGTATTCGGGAGAACACACCCCTGGTGAAGATATGCCTTATTCATGAACCTCTCACTCACAACTTCCAGGTGAAACTTCTCTGTGTGCTGATCAACCTGTTATCCATGTTAGATGGCAACAAATGAAAGGAGGAGTTTGCATGGCCTAATGATGCTATTTGGGAGGATCAGTGTTTCAAACAACAGACCAGTGTACAGCAGGATATCCATGTTATGGGGGCCACTCTCCATGAGTTAGCTGACTCCCTTGAAGGACTTTCTCTGATGACTGAGTTGCATACCCATGCCATGAATAATGTTCCAAAATGTTAACAAGACAAGACATGGCAAAGATGCACCAAGAACATCTTCAAACCTTTATGGAAGAGAATTTAAGGCACTCTGCCTTGGCCATGTAGATGATAGAGCCAATAGGCAGGAATTTCTAAAGTCAATCTTCATGGCCAACTGATGGAGGAGATTCTATAGAGGCACCTCAACAAATGGGTGACACAACACCATCAACCACACACTTCTGCCACTTCCAGCTGCACCACCTACACCACCTGCACCATGCCCATCTGCATCACCTCCACCGCCTCAACCTCCAACACAGTGAACTCAATTCCTGCCAACTCACCAATCAACATCACAAGCATATTATTGATCATGCTCACTACTAGCATTACGCAGGTGGAGTATTAAGAGAAACCTCTCAAAATAACGGTGCCATTTGTCACAGATTTCTATTTTGTCACTAACTTTCCCTGTCAGCATTTTGTCATAGTAAAACAGACAAGTTTTTGGATCACAAATTTGTGTCACACTTTCATATCTGTTGAATGTTTGATGTTGTGTTATCTATAAAGGAAATTGCTTTGTATGTTCTGTTTTAAAAGCTCCATTCTGTTATGCTTTATCGAGCCAGGCCGTGGCAGGAAGACCAAAGTAAAAGATACTCTGGCAAGAGGATAAACTTTTCCACTTGTATGGGTTGCGCAAATGAAGAGCTGAAGAACTGTAAGGATAAATGCTTAGGAGATACATTGGAGCAATCAACAAAGGTCTGGTTGCTGGATTCTTCCTGCCATGAGGGGAACGGCATAGCGCTTCCTACCCACGCCGTGAGGGGAACAGCTGAATCTAAAAACTACAGCCCCCAGCAGCCCCTGTATCCGCGACACTGCAATTGCGCCCGGAGGCGCTTGAAAAGCACCGCTGACCTCCCGCAGCGCGGGACGCCTAAGGGTCCGGTTGCTGGATTATTCCTGCTGTGAGGGGAACGGCATAGCGCTTCCTACCCATGCCATGAGGGGAACGGCTAAAACTAAAAACAACAGCCCCCAGCAGCCCCTGCACCCACGACGCTGCACTCGCGCCCGGAGGCGCTAGAAAAGCACCGCCGACCTCCCACAGCGCGGGACGTGCGTGGGCGTGCCCGGGCCAAGGGTGGGCCCGTCCTTGCCCGTCATTGCCAGGAAGAGGCAGGGCAGGGCCACTCCTCTTATGACTAAGGACCAAGAACCTCATGCCTTACTAGAGGCGGCAGAAAAGGTACTGTGAGACTTTCTCTTTTAACAGCTCTTGCACTCGTAACTGCCACTTCCCCTCATGTTGATACTTGGAACTGGTTAGCTTTATGGCTAAGTTGACAAGGTCCATTACTAAAAACCGTCTTTTATCCCGGCGTTGGACTACTGGACTCTATTGGACTTGTTTATTATCACTGGGTCCTTATATAATGTGTTTTATTAGCAGTAAAATGCTTACATGCCCATTACAATTGCTAAACCCATCAAGCACCTTGCACTTTTGTCTATAGGGGCCTGACATTGCTAGCCCTCAGCATCTTGCACTTTATGTTCCATGTTTACATTTTCCTACTGCTGCTAAACACATCATCACGTTGCTTTTTTTCCTCTAGGGCCCTGATATTGCTAGCCCTTATCAATTTGCACTTTACGGTCTAACTGTTCAAACTAGGCTTTACGCTTTCAACCATCTATTAAGTGTTAATGAGCAACTACTGGATCGCATATTTTAGTTTTAAAAATATATCTGAGCCATTTTGACAGCAGTGCTATCTGCTAGTGAGTTTTCAAGCTTCTGCCAGCGAGTTTGCATGCTTTTGGGCCTGTAACCTGTTTGGTGGAATTTTTGTTTCGAGCTCTCATGCACTTGGTCACTTGAACTAGCCATAGCCAAGTAGCTGTCCCACTATTTTGAGCTTTAAGACAATTACTAGTGCATGAATTAAAGCCATCCATAATACCTAAGATAATCGTCCCAACCCAAATAGAATGGGGAAACGAGCATGCACAGAAAAGAAATTAAAGGCCCCTCCTATTTCTTTACCTAAAACCAAGCCGACCGCCTTAGGTAGGATGTTCGAAAAGGCTCTAGGAGCAGTCGCCACTGAAATCGAACGGACAGAGAGACGATTATCCCCCACTCCCAACTTTGAAATCCATACGATAGACTCCCATTCCTCGCAATCATCAGGAACCCCAGGAGTACCAATAAGTGACTCCCCTAGGGCCCAAACTTCAATTGCTGAAGCAAGTATTCCTGTCCAACCCAGGGTGGAATCTCCTATACAACCCGTCCCAAAGGGGAGACCCAGACTGCAAGTAAAAACGGCGGCAAGAAGAAAGAAAGCCATGGTAGAAAAGAAAGACAATAGGAATACTGGGACGGGAGGGATTGCCAATAGCATTGAAACAGCCAATGAACAGCCAGTGTGGGTTACTAAGCTAGTGGTGGAACTTCAATTTCAAGTGAGGGACATGGTCAAGGACGAACTTAAATCACTTGTAGGTAGGGTCGATACATTGACCTCACTCATTAACAATTGGACAAGCAATAGGGGGGCAGTTGACGGTACAGTTGAAATGGACACTGGTCCTGGAGACCAGGTAACTGCGAACTCTACAAAGACCATTCCAACCCCTAAACACAATGACCGTCCAGTTACTCAAGCTTTAAATTTAGAGAGACAACAACTAATACCCCCATCTAGATCCAACATAGAGAGGTCTTCTACCACCACCACTAGTACAGCAAGCCCACCCCTCTTACTTAAACAACCCATCAGACCCTAGCAGCCGAATAATCAATGGGTAGGGGTAGACTTACAAACAGGCACAGAGGCGTCCAAGGAATATGCCCCACCCCCAGTGATTAACCTACCACCGGCCTCAACCCCATATGTCCTCTTCCTGGCTGGTATCCCTGAGCTTGGAAAGGGCCAACATGAATTACACCAAGAATTAAAAAACAAATGCATGCATTGGCTAGCAAATCACAGGTACTTCCGGTATGACGACGCTGAAGAGATTTTAACCAGATGTAGAGTGGGATGGCTAGGTTGGAGGCCCAAGGACAAGAAAGGTGATTGCATAGTGATTAACTTTAGAAACCCCCGCATTGTGCAAGAAATTCTAAATAGAGAGGATGGGAGAAAAATGGGTTCAATTCTAGCCCTCCCTTTGGGCTATTTTTATCCCCCTAAGAGGGTCTACGAAGACACAAGGCAATATGGGTGGGACCGGAGACACGAAAACTATAGCTACGATAAAGCTGCCTTAGAACATTAATGGCCCAGGCAACAAATGTATAATATTCCTACAGCAAACAGATTTAGTAGCCTAGAAGGAGTGGATTGACTCGAGGCCCAAGCCATTGGCCTTGAAGTGCAGTTGGGCGAAACTCCGTTGGTAACTGAGTCCCGTGGGAATGATGCAGGGAACCGTACGATGTTAGGGAAAGGGGAAACCTGTGGGAGCATGAGCGGCTCACCAGGGAATACCCATGAAGGCCCAAACATGACTTTGATTTTTAACCAACAGCCTCCATCGTTCTGTGGGTCTCCCCCACAGTCCTCCCTACCAGTTGCCATAAAAAACAACTCTCTTGACTGCCCAAGGCTACGCGTTTTGTCCTGGAACTTAGCAGGCCTGAACAGCAAGATTGACGACCCCAAATGGAGCCATTTCATTGACCAACGTGAGATCTGCATGTTTCAGGAGACGTGGGCAAAAGGGGATGTTTCAAAATCGGGTTATACTATATTCAATATCCCTGCAACATCAGGTGGGAAAGGTTGACCTTCAGGAGGCCTGAGCACATGGGTGGCAGTCCACCTAGGTTGCTCGGCAGAATGGATAGAATCATCTTCAAACGACATTCTGTGCGTTCTTCTGCATTTTTCCCCCAAGATCTCTATTGCCCTTTTAAACGTGTACTCCAGACCAGTTAGCCAGGGCCAGGAGTCAAAAACTCTTGAGGAACTAACGTAAGTTCTAGCCACCTATGCAGATAATCACATGGTGATTATAGGAGGGGATTTTAATTGTCAGTTTGAGCCACTAGATGGCTTGCAAAAGGATAGTGTCTGTGAAGAAGACAAATTCTGGGCCATCCCGGAGTCTTCATGCCCGTTATTCAAAATTTGGTCTCCTCTAGTGATCCAGATGAATTGCCTTGTTTTAAAATACTCCTTAAGGGCATGCAATGAAAGAACTCAATCTGACTCATCTAGTAACTATACTTTTACTAGAAATGGGAGAGGCTCCTTGCTGGATTACATTCTAATCAACTCCAAATCCTGGCATAGGGTTATCGATTTTAAAGTTATGGCACAACAAGACAGTGACCATAACGCCCTCGTGCTAGAACTACACGAGCCTAATCCTGGGAGTGTAATAAGTGTCTATTCCCCTATCGATGATAGGTTGTCCCTCTCAAATTGTAGGAGGAGAGTTCGTTGGGCAGACATAAACCAGTCCCAGTATAAATTAGGCTCCCTGTACAAAGCCCTTATCCCGCTGCTCTTGTCCACAATTAATTTTGTACCCACTAATGGTGTCAGTATTGATCTCCAGATGGTCACCCAGAATCATACTAGGCTACTGACTATTGCGGTAGACTTCTTTTTTCCTATAAAAAAACCTTAGGCCTAACAGGAAATCTCCCCACCCTTGGTACAATGATGAATGTCGCAAGGCCAAAACAGCCCTGATTGCCTCTATCAAGGCTAGTCATCATCCCTTAATTAAAACATCCAGAGCGGCCTATAAGGCCAGTGTTAGTGAGGCAAAAAAGGGTGGGAAAGCGACAAGTGGGATATCTTGAGAAGCTCTCTGGGTGCCCGGGACATGAGGACCTTCTGGAAAGTGGTCAACATAGGCAGTTGTGAGGCTAAATCTCCGATAGAGCCAAACCTGGAGGCAGGCGTTTGGCGGGACCACTTCGAGTCCCTCTACTCAAAGGTGGAGACATTGGATGAACAAGCTCTCAATGTCTGTTCTGTGGGGATGGTCTCTTCGGCTACATTTATGTCTACCCCCACAACATTGGATGACACCCCTGTGATATCCCTCAATAAGATAACTGGCGCTCTTTCCAAAATAGCACCAGGCAAAGCCCCCGGACTAGACAAGATCCCTGGGGACCTTTTCTTTAGTGAACCCATTGTCTGGACGCCATACCTCTGGGCGCTATTCAATGCTATACTCCAATGTATGGAGATCCCTGCTAGCTGGGCTGGAGCTGAAATAATCCCCATATATAAAAAGGGCTCACCGCTGTTGCCAATAAATTACAGGCCAATAAGCCTTATAGATATCACACAAATAATCTTTGCACGCGTATTACTGCTCCGGCTGCAGAGCTAGATGGAGGAGCATAATATACTCACTCCCCTGCAGGCAGGGTTCAGGGAAAAATTGTTCGCACTGGACCAAATCCTCAGGCTACAAATATTACACTGGAAGTTCCAGTGTTTGGAGGGTGACAGCCTCTACCGAATATTTGTAGACTTGAGGTCCGCGTTTGATCTGGTCCCAAGAGAGAAGTTGTGGGAAGTTCTCCATGAGATGGGGGTTCCGCCTTACTTGTGCCAAGCCATTAAGCAGCTGCACAAGGGAAATTATGCCCAAATTAGATATGGGAGGTAGGGAAACCTTACGGCCCCCATTCCTGTAAAGAGAGGTGTCCGCCAGGGATGCGTACTCACCCCAACCCTATTTAGCCTTTATATAAATGGGTTAGATTATCTACTCAGCGAGAAAGACTTGGACATCCCTAAACTGGTAACATGCAAAATTCCAGCTATGATGTTTGCCGACGATACTCTACTAGTGTCTAAATCACCCATGGGGATACAGAGGGTATTAAATAGGTTCGATGCATTCTACAGGGAAAGAGGGCTTGAAATCAACCTCCAAAAAACCAAATTCATGGTGTTCAATTCCCCCAAAAGCACTCGGCCAAATCCATCTCTACATGGCAAACCCCTTGAAAGAGTATCTTCATTTGACTACCTAGGCATCACTATTAGAGATTCCATGGATTGGGGGGCTCAAATTAAAAAAATCATCCCTTAAACTATCACAATCATCTGGAGGACTGATGAAGGTTTTTCGAAAATCAAGCTACAAACCTGTGAGTCCTGCCATAGAAATCTACAAGGTCCAAGCTAGGGGAGGGGTGCTGTATGGAGCAGAACTATGGGGACACCGCAGCTCTGAGAGTCTTACTTAGACAGAAAAAATCTTTCTCAGGCAACTGTTTAGTCTCCCACAGTGCACCCCACTCACGCCGCTACGTCTGGACCTGGGGTAAGGCCCATAGCGGATGAATCTAATCTCAGACCCCTCCTATTCTGGCGGCGTCTGTGGGTTACCCCTGAACTTGCAGCATATAGAGATGAATTAAAAGAGATGATGAGCCTACCAGGGGCAGGCAAATTACCCTGGCTCTCCTATGTTCGTCACACGTTAACGAGCTTGGGACTGGGCAACCTTTGGGATGACCCGGAGGTTGCTTGTGCCTCAATCTCTAGGAAAATGCTAAGGGATTGCTACGGGGAATTCAAACTGGCCCAACTCCAATGCAACCCTCCAGCAGGTAAGCTGACTGCAATCTTCCTAGAGACCAAGGATAGGTATAGCTTAGAGCCAGCCTTGAATGACATCAAGCCGGCAACTGCAAGAAAGTTCTTTTTACAGTTTAGATACGGGGTCCTGCCCCTCCGCTCCTTTTCAAACAACTGGGGCGGCTCACAAACCTTGGGGTGGGGGCATCTGATTGCCCAATAGAATCTGACCTTCATGTATTTTTTCGCTGTCCTGGTTACCACAAAGTGAGAAAACGGTGGCTGATCCAGATCTGTAGAAACCTAGGGACCAGATGCTGTTGCGAGGCTTTTAGGATATTCATACATGATACCAGTCTCCCGATAGTTTATTCGGTAGCAGATTTCCTATTCTGCATGTGGTGCACTCGTAGAGCCTTTCTAAAAACAAAACCATAGTAACAAACGAGGGTCACTGCCATGCACAAATGAAACGAGGAATTTTACTGGGCCAACTATTATTATCGTTTAACTGTGATCACCTGCATTGATACACCTATCCCATATTTGGTCTTTTTTGCTATATCGGTTCTCTGTCCCCGAACCTGTATCTTGTGGCCAAGACCAAATTCTGATTTTCTATACTTGGTTTTGTTACCTGTTTTATATCTCGCACTGACGCACATGCACTTTGTACTGCCAGAACCGTCTCCAGTTAAGACCAATCAATTGTTTTATATGATTAGACTCTTTCATATGTGGAACTAGTCGAATAGATTATACCACATATTTGTTATAGGCCATACTTGTGCATGTTTTACCCAACTATGTTTATTTTATGTATCCAGCCTTGCTCCATCTTTTTTATTCTTTTTTTAACTGCAATCGATTTTAAAAGTAAATGAATTGTCTGTAATTTTAGTTGTACTTTTAAGGTCAAATTAACTGAAATAAAGATATTACTGACTGACTAACTGTTATAGAAAGCATCTTCTAATTAACTAGAGTTTTCTTTTGGCTGACATTTAATACATTATAAAGTTATATTTGTAAATACAAGGAAGAAATTGTTCAATGAAATATGTTTATATATCTTTCAGAAACATGTTTTAAAACAAATGTATTAAGGGGTAATGAAAATCTGTCCTAGGAAGGACTTGGAGTGGAATGTTCTTAGCCATCCTGCTTTTCATCATTCTCCACAACAACATTGGAGTCCTCCTTAGACACTGGCGTCAAACAACTGCCTGTGACTGGGCCTAACACTCTACAGGAAGCAGGAAACACAAGGGTAGCATGGGATATAGGGATCACAGATGGGGAGGTTGGGTGGGGAAGCAAACACAACATTAGACCTGCTATCAAGGAGGTCATGAGGCCACATAATGTTTGGAGCTGCTCGGTAACTGTCTCTAGGTGTATCCAGCCATCAGCAACTAAGTACCAGATATCTACAGAGATTACTCCGAGACTTTCTGCTTTTGACCTTAGGGCCACCTTGAGAGCAACCAAGTACACATGTTTAAGGGCAAAGGAATGGGCTGCACAATTTGGGAGCAGAAGTGTCCTTCAACTCTAGTTGTTTAGGGTGGGCACTGGGCAGAGGGTGAAGCTGGAGACTCCAATTGACTGGGGTCATAGGAGCTACAGAGGGGTAGGGTGCAGGCACAGTTGTTGTGGGGGCTGCTCTTGGGACACAACATATTGGTCTTACTCAAGACCAAGAAGAGACTCAGGGCCTTATTATGAGTTTGGCAGTCTTCCTGAAGGAACACCACAGAGGCAGTCCCAGAAAGAATGCCAAGCCTGTGGAGAACCTGCTGGCTGAATTCCGAGTGGAATCCAGGAAAGGCAGGCGTTGCGGTGGCAGTGTCATGGCAGTGGGTATGTTAAGCTCATACGAGAGTCTAAGCACCATATCACTGCCATGACAACACCTATAGCACATGTGTGCACCATGTGGCATGCAGCATATGCTATGTGACACACAGTGCATGAACAACGGTGCAATTCCAGGGGGGCAGAAGATGCGTCCCGTTCCCCTACAAACCCCAATGGGCAGTTTTGCCCAGAAGCCCAGCTTGGACCCCCTTCCCTGCCTTTCTGCCACACTTTTCATGGATGGATACCCGCCATTAAATGGGCAGTGGAAATGCAGGTCCTAATCTGCTGGGTGGTTCCATCATCAGAACTGCCACCATTTACAACCTTGGGATCCTGGAACTGTGCGGTGGCGGCGGTCTTAGGGCTGTCCCACCACCACAATTGTAATTTGGCAGTTGGACCATCAGAGTTGTGGTGGTCAGACCACTACCACAAGTACGGTAGTCCAGGGACCGTTGTTGTCGTAAGAATGCCCTCAATATCTTCCCCCACAAGGCTGGTGGTGTCCACATCACCCGCCCCAATTAGCTCCTCAGTGTCGACCCAGCTTCTCTTGACATCCGATCCTGTTACTCGCCAGGCGTACCCCAGGTACTACTGAGACAGTCTTTGGCAAGCTCAGTCTACTGAAAAAAAGTAATATAAAAAAAGTGCGCCACTTTGAGTTCATAGCGTCAATAATGTATATGTACCTACCTTTTGCGAAAAGGGAATTCTTTTTCCCCAATATAGAAGTGTTGACATTGTGCAGTCTTTAATCAATGTCTCACTATCCTCTCTTTTCATATTCACATTTTGGCAATTACAAACAGCTACACAAGAAACATTGAATATTATGCGCCGAATTAGCCATTAAAAGGAGGTAAAAGGTCACTATGTATTAAGATCTGATTTCTGTGAAAAATCCACTTTATAATTTTGAAAATATTGGTTTTAAACAAGGCATCAAAGCATTGCAAAGGGTTATGAACTTTCAAAACGTTTGAACCATAAATAAACTAGTTAATTGCAACATTGAAGATTACACCAACGTTTACAGTGAATACATGACATGGCACCTCTCTTAAAAAAATGCACATGCACTTTAGTGATTGTTCCTAACATACAGGTGCCATCTTGAGGCTTCTCAAACTCTCCCAGCTAAGTGTGGAGGGCTCTGGTCGAGTGGTGTCTGTCATGCAGGGTTGCCAAGAATGTGGTTGCGGATGTTTTGACTAAATATCAGATCAGAAATATCGAGTTGCACAAATATAAGGAAAAATTGTGATACATAAATATTGTTATGCAGAACTATTGTTGTCAAGAATATTGATTTTTCAGGTGAGTAATTTTGTCTTCAATAATATCATTGTTGCTAATGTCGTTTTCAATAATATAGTTGTAATATATATTGTTTTTAAATTATCTTTATGAGTGTTAGTTCATATATTAATGTTATGTGTTAATATTGTTTGTATAACTTTTATTAATATTTTAAAACATAGTTTGTTATTTTGAGTAAGTTACAAGTTTTTAAGTTAATTGCTGATAATAATTTATATTGTTGTAGGAGATTCCTAAGTTTGTAGGGGTTTAGGATGGGCAGTTCATTAATTATAATTAATAATTAATTATTAACATATTAATTTTAGAATTCATTAATAAATATGTATTTTGTGTAATAATTATGGGCAGATGTACATAGGTTTGGGTTTGTGATTGCCTAATAGTGAATTTTTGCGATTCACTCTTTGTTAATCACAAACAGCTATGTTCAAATGTGTGTTTCACACCTTTACCGATTCCCAGTGGGTCGCAAATAAACCTACCTCATTATTATTGATGAAGTAGGTCTCGGTTTGCGACCCATTTTGAATTGCAAAAATCAGAGGGACGGTGGCCTGCTGGGGAGCAGATAACCATGTAAAGGATTGCTTTTAAATAAAGTAAGTTTTTTTAAAATGTAGCCCGTTTTCCTTAAAACGGGCTGCAATTTAACATGAAAAATGTAAAGTTTTGTTTTAATTTTTTAAGAGTAGGCAGTAGTCCGTGGAACTACTGCCTGCCCTTAAAAAAATTTTTCACCAACATTCATAAAGGGGAAGGGGTTCCTAGGGGATCCCTTCCTATTTGATAATGGGTTACCACCAACTCACCAAAACATTCACATACACTACTACGAGTCGCTATTAGCAAGAGATGCCCTATACACGCCCCTTCCTAATACAGGATCGTAAAACTAATTTGTGCTTTAGTGATAGGCTACCGAATCGCAGACTGGGCAACTGTTCATAAAAAAGTTTTTTAAAGTAGCAAATGGCCTAATTCTGAGAATCAGGCCGTAAGCGATCTAAAAAAAGCTACGTACAACCAGCCTAAATTGTTTAGGTTATATATCAGCTGTAAGCTGTTGGGTTTGTAGGGGTATAGGGTGGGAAGTTAATTAAATATTAATTGATTGACACTGGATTAATAAAGTATTATTAATTATGCATTTGATTAATAATTATGTACATTGAGTACTAATTGTATTTTGTAAGTTATATTGTAGGTTCAGGTTGCTGGGTTTATTGGGGTATAGGTGGGAGGTTAATTAGTAATGAATTAAAAATTTATTATAATTCAATTGAATATTAATTGTATGACATGCATGTATTTAAGTTACAATTTAAATATGGACTGATAGTTTTGTGGGGGTATTGTGTGGTTAGTTAATTATGTGATAAATGAAATATTTTTAAATTGATAATTTCTTATTAATCCATTTACTAATCATGTTACTGTTTATTTTTATTTATATACATATATATATATTTGGGGGGTTTAATTAATGAAGCTCATAATAAGAGTTTTATATTTGTTATAAATGAATGGAGTTATTTTTCAGATATGTTATGTGTTTGAAGTGAAGTACTTTCCCTACTATTGCACAGACTGTAGTGGAAATAGAAAATGTAACCCCTCAAAGTCCAATGCTTTTCCCTTCTGTTGCACAGATTGTAGTGGAAATAGTAAATGTTACCCCTCTGGAGTCCAACGCTTTTCCTACTGTTCCACAGACTAGAGTGGGAATAGTAAGTTTAACCCTTTTGAAGTTCAACGCTTTCCCTACTGTTGCTGAGACTGGAGTGGGAATAGTAAATGTTATCGCTCTAGAGTCCAATGCTTTCCCTACAGTTGCATAGACTGGAAACAGAATAGTAAATTTTACCCCTGCGAAGTCCATTGCTTTCCCTACTATTGCACAGCCTGGAGTGACAATAGTACATTTTGCCCCTCTGGAGTTCAACGTTTTTCCTATTGTTGCACAGACTGGAAAGGGAATAGTAAATGTTACCCCTATGAAGCCCAACATTTTCCCTACTGTTGCACAGACTGAAATGGTAACAGTAAATATTACCCTCCTGGAGTGGGAATAGTAAATGTTACCCCTCCGGAGTCCAACACTTTTCCTATTGTTGTACAGACGGGAGTGAGAATAGTAAAGTTAACCCATTTGAAGTCCGAACTATGTCTACACATACAGTTATATATATATATATATATGTAGTAGATGTTGCCAAAAGTTATAACTTATCTGATATTCATTCCATGATGGATTACTTTAAAGTTCATGGCTGCTCACCTTTACATCAACATCCCACCAACTGGCAACATGACATTCCATAGCACCTCAACTTCTTTTGCGCTACGGACCTGCACTTCAGCAGCGGGGCTCTCGCGATCCGAGTGAGACCGCCATAAATCCACCAAAAAACTACTCCGCGTTGAGAACCTCACACGTCGTGTAAGTAAAACCATTTTATTGGCAGGCCAGGTTTGCATACAATGTCCTTTTAAGCATTTTGTTCAAAAAGCCTCGAATCTTCAAAACATGTTTCAGGCATCAATCGCCCTTGATCACTGGTGTAGGCAAGAACAAATGGCAGCATGATTTCACGCGCACCTGCGCCTCTTTAAATGTCCGCCCCTCTGGGCTTTAACACGCTGTGCATTATGGTGAATATAGTTCAAATTCACTTCTGTAGTAGATGTTGCCAAAAGTTATAACTTATCTGATATTCATTCCATGATGGATTGTGATCAAGGGCGATTGATGCCTGAAACTTGTTTGGAAGATTCGAGGCTTTTTGAACAAAATGCACAAGCCAAGAGCGTTGCAAAGTAGATTTTAATTCATCTTGTAGGCATAAACCGGAGAGCTAAGAAACATCACGGCAGACGCGTTTCAGCGATTTGCTTTCATCAGTGCCGGTTTCATATTGGAAGTCCTCACGCCTGCAAGCTGTTTAAATGCAGACGTTGTTGTTTTCATTGGTGCTTGACCTCACCTCTTCATTAAAGGAACAGTGTTAAAAGTCTTGCTACACCGCTCGCCTACTTTCAAACCTCGCTGCATACGATGAATACTGCCCGGGGTGAAAGCACATTCAGTGATGTAACCCCCATGCACACAGTGGCACCCCAAACAATGTTGGCTGCGGACATCACAGCATCAATGCAGCTGGTATTCAGTTGTTGCTGTAAGTATTGAAATCACGCAAAGTCTCTCATCAGTATTAAAATAATACTCCTCTTTCCCCCAGGCGATGATGTATGCTGCATAATGCCATTTCCACCCGGGGGGGGGGGGCCACGCGCTTGTGTTTCACACAAAATGTCCATCTTTTGCTGGCTGTGCGCGTTGCTCCTGACCAAGAGGGCGTGCCGGTAGCCAGTGCCTGCAATACTGGCGTAATATCCAAAACATTACCCACTCCATTGAAGAATGAGTCCGACACATGCCAAGAGCGTTGCAAAGTAGATTTTAATTCATCTTGTAGGCATAAACCGGAGAGCTAAGAAACATCACACATATATATATATTCACTGAAAAAACCATAGGTTTCAGGGGTGTTATAGTTAGCTGGACTTTTCACTTGTACAAAACCATTGAAATTGCCCCGTTATAGTTAGTTCAGCTAACTATAACTCGCGCGCCCGCAATGCACTGCTGATGACGTCACATATTACATCACTCATGACATGGTCAGTGACATCACTCATGACATCACTGATGACATCTCAAATGACATCACTGATGACATCACTGATGACATCATCCAGTGAATGTGTGTGTTTCTGAAAATTAAATATGTTTTATATATGTATATCTCAAGGTCGATGGAAGAATAAATGGGTATATAAGTGTCTAAATGGATGATTTGTTTTTGAAAAATTGATTGTGTAACTGACTGATTAAGTGTTTCATAGTGAATACATGGCTTAGTGAGTAATGTTTAAATATGTAAATATCTGTATCAGTCTCTCACTTTGTGTATAAGTGGCTGCATGGGTTGGTGAGTAGCTACATGGGTGTTTATATAGGTTATTAGTTGGTTTTATGAGTATCAGTCTGAGTGTCTGCATGGTTCGGTGGGGGTATTACGTAGTGCATAGGTGCATGAATGAATGACTCACTCTTTGTATGTGTTGAAGACAGCATGTGTGCAGGACTCTATGGGTGGATGAGTGAGTGTATGGGTGTGTTAGTGAGTGAATGACTGTCTCAATAGTGTCTTTATGAGTAACTACATATGTTTTAAACTAGTATATGTGACTATTGGTGTATATAAGCGAGTATATGTGACAGTGAGAGATTGAAAGAGTTCCTATATGAATAAGTATGTGTTTCTATAAGTGATTGTTTAAAAGACTAAGTATGTGTAAGTTTCCGTAGAAGTAAGTGTGGTGGTGTGTGTATAACTGTATATGCAAGTAAATGTATGTTTGATTCTTTATTAGCATGAGTGACTATGTGTGTGAGTACCTCTATGGATGAGTGGCATTGTGTAACAGGATGTATAGGTGTATGAGTACATATGATGAGTGAGTACATGTATGAGTGACTGTATAGGACTGTTGGTGAATGAGTGGATGTGTATGTGGATCTTAGAATTACTGTATAGGTTGTTGTAACTGGTATTGGTATGTCCATTGTTTTTAAAATTTTAATTTCTATTTTTGAATGTGTGTATCAAAGGTTATATTAGGGGAAGAGGAGGTCTGCCACTCTATCACAAGGATGATGTCATCAGTGATGTCATCAGTGATGTCATTTGAGATGTCATCAGTGATGTCATGAGTGATGTCACTGACCATGTCATGAGTGATGTAATATGTGACGTCATCAGCAGTACATTGCGGGCGCGCGAGTTATAGTTAGCTGAACTAACTATAACGGGGGAATTTCAATGGTTTTGTACAAGTGAAAAGTCCAGCTAACTATAACACCCCTGAAACCTATGGTTTTTTCAGTGAATTTCTGAGGTTTTTTAAATGCTAATTCCTAACTATAACGTGCCTGAAACCTATGGTTTTTTCTGTGAATTTCAAAGGTTTTTTAAATGCTAATTTCTAACTATGCCTACAGAGATAGGACATGTGAAGAAAGAAGAAAAAATGCACAGAAAGAAACAAAAGAAGTGCAGAAAGAAGCAACAGAAGTCCTCAAATACGAAGATAAGTGCAGGAAGAAGGATAACGTGCAGAAAGAACAAAAAGAAGAGCAGAAAGAAGCCTTGTTGCAAAATCATCCTGTACCCTCAACTTTTTCAGACGGATACTGGTGGTAACTGAGTCTGACTAACCAGTCCTAGAGCCAGTGCTATGTTAAAAGACACTTAGAATACAGTGAAAACACCTACATACACTAGGGAACATTATGCGTTGGGGTCCCCCTGTGATTAGCATGACCTCCTCTGTAAGCCCCTAGTGTATAATAGGGCATGGGGATTAAAACTACCTCTTAAAACAGGCCACAGGGCGTTTTTGCACACGTTAACTCAGGCCTCGTCCCCTCCCTTCACCACTGTGTAAACACGCCCTGTGTCCATTTTTAGTTGGGAGATTAATTTCATTTGAATCCTGAGGGTCCCTAGGGTCCAACTAGCCCACTAGGTACCTCCAGTAAGTGCCACAGAGCTGCGTTGCAGAGAGGTGTAAAAAGTGGCACGGCCTGGACCACCTCTCTGCAATGCAGCTCAGTGGCGCTTACTGGAAGCACTTGGTGGGCTAGTTAGCCCTCAGGGGCCCTCAGTATTGAAGGGAAATTATATCCCCAATTTAAAACGTGCCATAGTGCGTGTTTGCACACGTCACCTCAGGCCCCGTCCCCTCCCTTCACCACTGTGTAAACGCGCCCTGTGGCTGTTCTAAGTTGAGAGATTAAGTCCCCCTGAATCCTAAGGGTCCCTAGGGTCAAACTAGACCACTAGGTACCTCCAGTAAGCGCCACAGAGCTGCGTTGCAGAGAGGTGTAAAAAGGGGCTTGGCCTCAGAACACCTGGCTGCAGCGCAGCTCCCTGGCGCATACTGGAGATGCCTGTTGGGGGCGCGTTTGCAGAGTGCTGCACGGAGGGGGCATGGCCTCCGGCACGATGCCAGTCTTTTATTTATTTTAGTTTTTTAAGAAGGGGGGCTGTTTGGTTCCCCTTCTTATTCTAATTTATTGGCCCTGATGACCCCATCCCCCAGGGCCAGTCTCCTAATTATATTTTTTTGACCCCAATCCCCAGGGCCGGCCACTGTTTTTTATTATTTAAAAAAAATATATATTTATAGACACACCTAGGACATGCTGGACAAACCGTACGTACCTATCACCATGACGATTTGCGTGATATTCATTAAAAGGCGACTATGCATGCAATGAATCCACGTGGAATGTATTTACACCACTAGTGAAGCTCTGACATGTCTGATGCCCTACCGTGCCTAATCCTGGTAGACACCCTTGTCGTTTATTTATACAAACATGGGTAGCTATTGACGGGCACATTTAATACACATGCACACCAAGCCATTCAAAGGGGATTCGACAAAAATTCGACCAAAACTATGCAAGAAACCCCCCTCACGGTTAATAAAACACACATCCACTGCCGGATGTGTAATACTTTTTATTTTACTCTCTGGAAAGGGGACGAACATCACTTGAGAGTCACAGCATGCTCCTGACAGAGCCCAATGCTGTGTTACACCCACCATTGCCTGCCGAGTGCCACACACCTCTGTGTTGTATTCCACTAGCTAGTGCATATGCTATGACACTCTCTAGCCCATGTGCACTGTAACACCACCCCGTGAATATGTCATGCCACACTTGTCTTCGCACGGGTTATATTGCCCCATCTAACGTGCCTTTCTCGATGCCTATGTTATAACGCACAGTGCTATGCCATACATATTACAATCTGGGATCCATATCTTTGTCACAGTGCATATGCAACGTTACACTCCCCAGCACATATTTTATATTACAACTTTAGAGACTAGTTAGGTTACACAACACTGCCCTGTGCATATTACACTCCAAGGCGCATATCGCATAGCACGCGCTAGTGCCTGTGCTATCTCGCGCTCTCCCATGAATCTGTCATTGCGCACAATGTATTGCATATTATATTTCACGCCCGGTTCATCTTATATCACACTTTTTGGTGCATAGTTTATACCATACACTATATCTAGTTTTCATTTTCAATCGTGCTCTCAGGACTATGTTCTATATAACACTGTGTTCACCTACCCTTTTCACGGGCATTACATTTTGCGATAGGGGGTGGAGGGTCAGGGGGTGTTTCTGCCAAGTGAGCCCGGAGTCACAGTCACAAACGTCCTCTTCTTCCTGAATAAAAGTGAGATTATGCTGCATACTTGTTCATATTTTAAGTAGTTCGCACAGACACAATGTTTTAAAAACAATAAAGTTCCTAATACCCGCCTTCTCTGAACAGTTAGCTTGCTGCCCCATCCCCTTCCTCCCTATCCTCTGTTGTGTGAATCCATGGACTAGCCTCCTCCCTCCTGCCATGCATGGTCTGATGTGCTGCCACTGCCCTCAATTTAGTATGATGTACCAGTCCACTCCTCCTGCCCTCCATTGCCCAATTCTATGCCCCATCATTGACCTCCTGCTTAAACTCTGTGCTTAGCTTGCTGCCCCTATTCTCCTTCCCCCTGCCCTCCGATGTCTTTGTGCATGCCCCTGCTCCATCCTTTTTGCCCACCATGTCCCATGGACCTGCCACTCCTATCTACTCTGAGTGTTCTGTTGAGCTGCCACTCCCCTCCCACCTGCCTAGCATTGTCAGATGACTGTAACCTGTCCCTGCCACCTCCACCCTGCCTGTCCACATGCCATGCCCCTATCCTCTTCCTCCTGTCCTACATGGTCCATTGTACTGCCACACCCTTCTGCCCTCCCTGGTCTGTTGTGCTGCAACTGCTCCTCCTGCCTGCCCCGTGTGGTCTGTTGTGAGGTCCCTTCCCCTGAACTTTCTTGTCTGTGCACAGGTCCTGACCCTTCCTTCTATCCTCCATCGTCCTTTGTGCATGCCCCTCCACCCTCCTTCTTGCCCATCATAGCCATTGTGCTGCCACTAACCCTCCCACTTGCCATGCATGGTCTTCTGTGCTGCCATGGCCCCTCTCACCTTCCCTGTGTGGTCAGTTAGCTGCCCCTGACCCCCTCCCACCTTCCCTCCATGGTCTGTGTGTATGCCATCACAGTCTCACTGTTGCTCTTCATGGTGTGTCTTGCTTCTAGTGCCCATCCTGCCTGACCTCCATGGCTATCTTGCTGCTCCTGCCCTGCCCCCTTGCCCCCAGCCCTACACCCTCCCTCCTGGCTTGTCTGTTCCATTGTAATGCCCCTGATCCGTCCCTCCTGCCCTTTATGGTCTGTTATACTGCAGCTTTCTCTCCTGTCTGTCCATTATGGTCAGCTAGCTACCATTGCCTCTTGCCCCTCTGTTCTCTGTTGTCCATGTGCATGGTCCTGTCCCCTCCCTCTTGCTTTCTATGGATTGTTGTGCTGCACTCCCGTCCTGCATGCCCTGTGTGGTGTATTGTGCTGCTGCAAACCCTGATGCCTGCCCTGCAGGGTCAGTTTGGTGCACCTCTCCATGTCCCTCCTGTCCTCTGTTATCCAAGTCCATGTCCCTATCCCATTTCCTTCCATGATCCAATGTACCATACTTGCGAACATTTTGAACTTGGTAAGAGGGAGATTTTGAAAAAAAACTGGGGTATTGATTTTCCCCTTTGAGTTACATTGAAAAAGAGGATATTGTAGACAGGAGACAGATCAAATAAAGCCCATTTGAGCTTAAAAACATTGGACGTTTCCTGGCTGAATCGGGTCTGTTGGCATGTATGGTTGTACTACCATTGCCTCTTCCTTCTGCCCACAATGGTCTATTACATTGCCACAGCCTTGAAGGAGGGTAGATTTTGTATCACAGGGGGCCCCTGGCCCGTTCTGTCCACACCTGAAGTATGAGACCCTTGTCCTTGCCCTGCCAGCTGCATTTGTAGGCCGTATTAAATTGACCAGCGGGTCCTGTGTTGCTATATAATTATCCTGAGACATCCTTACCACTCAGCCAGCATAAAACCCCTGTGTAGGCCCTTCTGTTCAATATGTAGGCCTCTTTGTTAAATTGACCATAGCTCTGCAATTTTAGTGTATAGGAGTCTGAAGGCAGGTCTGCGAGGCCTTCTGATCCAAACTAGTAGCCCCCACCCTACCCGAGTGCTCCGTGCTCGGTATCAAAGTTCAACATCCCCCTGAAGCTGTCGACATACAGTAGGCTGCATCCTGGACTGGTACTTGCTTCCTGGGCAGGTTTCCCGCTTTTAAGGAAGTGGCAACTGCAGAGCGTCAAGTTAGGAGAACTGAGGAGATTTTATACATGAATATATTGAATTCCCGTACAATACCCATTATTTTCTGCTTGCTCTATGGAACTTACGATAAGCGATTGGCCTGAGAGACTGACCTTTTCACCCAGTCCATTGTCAGCATTAAGTGGGTAAATGACGAAATGTCTGGTAAAATCTGCAGACGAAGCTTTTGGGTAGCATACGTAGGTAGATGTAGCGTGCAAAGGAGCCCACAAAATGATATAAAAAGGGAGCACCCACAGATATCGACGGACTACCTCGCCGTCTGTATGTAGGTTAACAGGCAGTGCAGGTTTTCCCCAAGAGCTGGGAGCTCTTGTCTTCCTTTGCTTAAAATGTCTTGCTCTGCTTTGCTTGAAGTATCTTATTCTATTTTACCTATATGAAATGTCATGTTATGTTTAACCATTGTTCTCTTTACTTTTGCATTTAAAAGGTTTTGTATTGTAATTGCAGGAATGCTTGCTCTACGAGTAAACGTGAGTGTTCCTAGGTAACATTTTCCTTGGTGTAACTTGTTTCTCATGATGCATTTATAGATGTGTTTTCTCTCTCTCTCTGTCAGTACATTAATTGAGATACAGAGAATATTATGACAGCTGTATGATTATCTGGATTCTGTATTTTGTACTTTATGTCTCTATTCTGCGGTTTCTTTGAAGTTGCATCTTCTCATTAAACTGCCATTGTATTCTGCCTCCAATTCCATGTCTCATATGTCTGTTTTCTTCATTTTTGGAGCAAGCGTTCCTAGGCACCCCGGCTCAAATTAAGGTGCCCCTTTTGTCCCTGACTCACTCTCCTGCTCAGTTCTGTGGTGGCTCCCGGGGATCTGGGGACCGCCCCTAGCTTCCTTGACCCGTAATAGATCTTCCCTCCAACAGCCTCTCTTGCAAGTCCTGTATTGTTGGTTTGTTGCCCCTGCCCCCCTTTCCACTGCCCTCCATAGTCTGTTGTGCTTCCACGGCCCTTCCTGCCTGCTCAGTGTGGTTAAATTGTTGCCTTTGCACCCTCCTACCTGCCTTCAATTTTCAGAGTCCGTGCCCCTGGCCTCTGCCTCTCAACAGTATCCTAATGAACAACTAGATTGCTAACATTCTATATTTATTACAAAAGTGTGGAACGCCTGACATCATCTTGATGTAATCAAAACTGTAATACCTAGAGCATTTCCTTTAGAAATTACATATATGAGAGGGTCTTATTGGCATCAAAATTATGGTTAGTGCTCTAAAAGACTAAAATAAGGACATATTTTCTGAGTTTTCAAATAGCGACAAAGCACTTTTAAATTATTTGTTATCTTTATGTTTTTTTATCCAGTTGACCTCTTGATTAAATGTTGCACTTAGGGGAGAGGATGTGGTGTTACTTCCAGAACTGCAGACTTTGCAACTGGGGAACCAGGTTGAAGTTTCTGCTTCAGCTCGACATTCTGTGATTCTGGTCAAATCACTTAGTCTCCCCATGTCTACAACCAAAATGAATTTGTTCTTGTGTGATGTAACCAATGCTCATGTAAAGCACTCCAATACCTGACAAGTCTGCACTATATAACACTGCAAAAACATAAAATAATAAGTGTTTTGCACACTTCTGTCATTGGGCTATATTTGGGCTACATCTGGGTGATTTTGGGCTACATTTGGGCTCTTTTGTCTCCGGTGGCCATCTTGGGAGATTTATTTGTTATGAAGTTTCCTAATTTCCTCATGTACTGCAGTCTCCTCAGTAGGAAATGCTTTCAGTTTTTTACTTTGATTCCATCATGAAGGTATTCAGATATGTCACACATGTGCCATAAATTCTGAATGTTAGCACTCTAGTTGCTCATTAGATCACTGTAGTAAAACTACTGCACCATGGAAGTCTGCTCCTGGTATTAAAAGTGCATGTTTCAGTCTGCATGTCAGAATTTTTTAATGAAATAGAAGAGGATTTGAGAAGTCACTCAAAATGTGCCCTCATTTTCTTTCTTCAGCATTAATCATAATTTCTATGGCAAAATGAACCTCCTCATTGTGTTCCTTTTTAAATTAAATGTTTTAAGTGTTACCAGTTTATTCCAATCAAGATGGCTTCAGGTGTGCCTTACTTTTGTCATAATGAAGACAGTAAGCGCTCTAGTTGTTTTTAAGAACATTCTGGGACATTCTGTCATTGGGCTATACTTGGGCT
This sequence comes from Triturus cristatus, assembly GCF_964204655.1. Classification (NCBI taxonomy): domain Eukaryota; kingdom Metazoa; phylum Chordata; class Amphibia; order Caudata; family Salamandridae; genus Triturus; species Triturus cristatus. The sequence goes on from NC_140583.1 coordinate 78,432,944, forward strand.
ACATCTGGGTGATATTTGGGCTACATTTGTGTTCTTTTGTCTCTGGTGGCCATCTTGGGAGACTTATTTGTTATGAAGTTTCCTAATTTCCTCATTTACTGCAGTCTCCTCAGTAGGAAATACTTTCAGTTTTTTACTTTGATTCCATCAAGAAGGCATTCAGATGTGTCACACATTTGCCATAAATTCAGAATGTTAGCACTCTTTTTGCTCATTAGATCACTGTAGTAAAGCTACTGCTCACCAGGGAAAACTGCTGCTGGTATTGAAAGTGCATGTTTCAGTCTGCATGTCAGAATTTTTTAATGAAATAGAAGAGGATTTGAGAAGTCACTCAAAATGTGCCCTAATTTTTCTTTCTGCAGCACTAATCATACTTTTTATGGAAAAATGAACCCCCTCATTTTGTTCCTTTTTAAATTAAATGTTTTAAGAGTTACCACTTTAATCCAAGCAAGATGGCTTAAGGTGTGCCATACGTTTATCATAAGTAGGACTGTTAGCGCTCTAGTAGTTGTTTGGAACACTCTGGGAAGCTGCAGTAGAACACAAAGGAATCAACTGACAGTCTCTGCCCTTGTTGGATGTACATGTTTTACTGAGAATGTCAGACTTCATTCTCACATGACTGAGAAAGATAATGTGAATTTACAGAAAATAAGCTCTCAGTTTAGCCTATAGATCACCTTCCAAACCTCTGTGGTAAAAGCATGAGAAAATATTTTTCTCTCAATCATGATATCCCAGCAGAAGGCTTTTTCACATGGTGAAATCACCTTAGAACATACCACAATTCCTAAAATGAGTATGGTACCATCAACAAATGATTTATAATGTAACTAAAGTCTTAAAACCTTCTATTAACTGCAATGCTTTTTAATGAGGTGCTATCATGTATATTGGTCCCAAGATGGCTGCCAACACTTCTTGGATGAAGTGCTGACAGCCAATCAGATCTCAGGATGAGATGTGTGGTTAGGCTCCGCCCACATATATATATGATTTTAAATGCTATTTTCTCAGGAAATACTGAACAGATTTACACCAGACCTGCAAAAGGCACTTCCTTGACCTTATGGCTACCTCTCTGCCAAATTTCAAGTAATTCTGTTCAGCCGTTCGGGCTGTAGCTGTGTCTAAAGGTCCTATGGAAAAATGCATGGGGAAAACGCGTTTTGGGACCCCCCTTTTTTCTCGGCCCCTGCTTGACGAATCCCCCCGAGACTTTCAGGGTAGGAGCGGAGCGTAGCGCCCCACCTATTTTGAAAATTTCGCGAGGATTCGTCGACCGGCGCCAAAGTTATTCCAAATAGAATGTTGCGGATTTCCTATGGAAACAGGGTCCTAACTATATCTACCTACTGGCGACCGCCAGTAGGTAATATATATATATATATATATATATATATATATATATATATATATATATATATATATATATATATATATATATATATATATTTACTGAAAAAAACATAGGTTTCACACATGTTTTAGTTAGCTGGACATTTTACTGATAAAAAACCAATGAAATTCCCCCGTTATAGTTAGTGCAGGCAACTATAACTCACGCGACCGCAATCCTCTGCTGATGACATATGTGTCTTTATGAAAAAAAAATATTTGTAATATATGTATAGCTAAAATTTAATGGAAGAAGACATGGGCAAATAAGTGTCTAAATACAGTATTAGCATCAGCAGAGGATTGCGGTCACGTGAGTTATAGTTGCCTGCACTAACTATAACGGGGGAATTTCATTGGTTTTTTATCAGTAAAATGTCCAGCTAACTATAACATGTGTGAAACCTATGGTTTTTTCAGTGAATTTGCAAGGTTTTTTTAAATGCTAATTCCTAACTATAACGTGTGTGAAACCTATGTTTTTTTCAGTGAATTTGTACGTTTTTTTAAATGCTAAGTTACTTTACGCCATTCGTGGCGTGCACGCCCACTTAACGCAGTTTTTTCAGTGAATTTGTACGGTTTTTTAAATGCTAAGTTACTTTATGCCATTCGTAGCGTGCGCGCCCACTTAACGCAGTTCGTTCCGTGCGCGCACTGTGCGCTTCGCTAGTGCCGTGCACGCACGGTGGGCACGTGGTCGCGTGAGTTATAGTTGCCTGCACTAACTATAATGGGGGAATTTCATTGGTTTTTTATCAGTAAAATGTCCAGCTAACTATAACATGTGTGAAACCTATGGTTTTTTCAGTGAATTTGCAAGGTTTTTTAAATGCTAATTCCTAACTATAACGTGTGTGAAACCTATGGTTTTTTCAGTGAATTTGTACGGTTTTTTAAATGCTAAGTTACTTTACGCCATTCGTGGCGTGCGCGCCCACTTAACGCAGTTTTTTCAGTGAATTTGTACGGTTTTTTAAATGCTAAGTTACTTTACGCCATTCGTGGCGTGCGCGCCCACTTAACGCAGTTCGTTCCGTGCGCGCACTGTGCGCTTTGCTAGTGCCGTGCACGCACGCGGTGCGCTACGTGCACCGCGTGCCCACGTTACGCTGGATGGGCCATGTACGCACGATGCGCTTCGCGCACCGTGCGCACATGGAGGACATATTATGCGCTTCGTTGTGAAAGGTAATGTTGGATTATTTATGAAATCAGATATGCCATGCACAAATGGTGCCCTTCGGGCACCATTTGAACACGGAGTATGGAGAGTGTGGATATTTTGTTTTTTTTAAATGTTTTTACCGTACGCGTACGGTAAGCGTAAACGGCGATTTTTCAAAAAAAATTAAAATTGAATTTTTTGCCTTGGGGGTTCTTTGGGGACACCTTCATCAAGGCTAGGTGGTTGGGAGCAGTCTAAACAGCCCCTTTACATGTTTTTTGCCTTTGTATTTCCTCCCCCCCTCAGAGTGCGAGATAGAAAATGGCAGCCACCGCTTCCTGGTTTCGACCGATTCGAATGTTTACTAAGATCTAACAGCCAATCAGAATTGCGCTCGCGCACGGCACCGTACGCGTACGGTAAGCTTACCGTAAGCGCACGGTAAGCGCACCGTAAGCTGCCACAGATATATATATTGATTTAAATGCTATTTTCTCAGGATCTACTGAACAGATTTACACCAAACCTACAAAAGGCACTTCCTTGACCTGTAGACTACCTCTCTGCCAAATTTCAAGTAACTCTGTTCAGCCGTTCGGTCTGTAGCTGTGTCTAAAGGTCCTATGGAAAAATGCATGGGAAAAACGTGTTTTGGGACCCCCCTTTTTTCTCAGCCCCCGCTTGACGAATCCCCCCGAGACTTTCAGGGTAGGAGCGGAGCATAGCGCCCCACCTATTTTGAAAATTTCGCGAGGATTCGTCGACCGGCACCAAAGTTATTCCAAATAGAATGTTGCGGATTTCCTATGGAAACGTGGTCCTAACTATAACTATCTACTGGCGACCGCCAGTAGATAATATATATATATATATATATATATATATATATATATATATATATATATATATATATATATATATATATATATATATATATATATATATATATATATGTATATGTATATAATTCTTTACAATATAAATGTAAAACAACATTTTTTCTCTCAATATTTTTGTACTTACCTTTATAAGTATAGGGAAACTATATTTTTGTAATCAATATTTTTGACACAATATTGTTGTGGTTGATAGTATATCAGTGATCTGAGACAGGGTGGACAAGTCGGTCATGTCCTGTGGTTTAAATTTGGCCCAGCGATAATGGTCCTTCTAGTGCTCATGTCATGGCTTTACCCCATGGTTGTGGACTCCCACTGCACTGTAGTGTCTGGCGACGTCCTTCTAGATTGGGGGCCCACACTGCATTGGTCAGCTGGGTCTCAGGACTCCCGTAAAGGTGAGGGTACTTGTCAACCCCCTGGCTTAAGATGTCTAATTCAGTCTCAGAGAAGGGATACCTTCTCTGAGACTTCCTCTGCCATGTTGGGGGCAAGAATAAGGCAGGGAGCAGTAGGATGGAGAAGAATGCTGTTATGACCTAAAGAGAAAGACTCAGAAGGATTTCAAAATGGCTGACATTCTTCTCCACTATGTAATTTCTCTGCACTCAGACTGAGCCTTTTCAACACTCCTTACAAGGGGAGGAAACACCACACATGTAGGAGGGAAAGCCATGCATGTAGCAAAGTGACTAGTTTGTTGAAAAAAATAATAAATATCTACCTAATGTGCGTGAGACACATCATATCAGAATCTGCATCTGGCAATGGTAGCTTCCTTGGTCATGCCATAGATGGTGATCCGTTACCTGTAAACCCTCTCCGTCTCATCCACCTTGATATGGTAAAGTATAGGGAACTTTTCCACCCTCACTGCGAATCTTTCTATGTTAAAGTATAGGGAAAAATAACAGTGTTTATTTAACTTGAAAGAAATTATATACATATTTTTATGATTTATATTTATGGAAATTATGTTTTTTATATATTTATTTTATATGTAGAACAAAAGGCAAAATGCTGCAGCATTATAAACCTAGTTTTTAATTAAATTGTTCATCATTTTAAGTATATTAATTAGACTTACAAATATTTTGCTGAATTTTAAATTATAGAATAAAATCCTCCATGAAATAAAAAAAAGTATTATGCATTCATAATAACTACAATTGATGTATAGAATTAATCAAACTGAATGTAAATATATACTATCATTATTTACATATATAATATAAAATACTATATCTATAATATGAATAATAGATATTTAGATATAAATAATACTATTATCATGTTTATTTATATTATATATTATGAAAGTGTGGTATAAAATTCATTTCAATGTATATTCTTAAATGTTAATGTTATAAAATTTTAATGTTACATAATTTTTTTTAATTTAAAGATTTTTCAAATATTTTATAATTAAAGATGTTTTATTTTCAGTTATTTTTATAAATATTTTTTCCCCTATTGGGTTTTATTTTAAGTGCCTATCATCATTATTTTCTGTTGGAGCGTGTTACAGTACAAATGGTTGGCCATGTGTTGTGCTGGACTTCAACAATGAGCTGGAGTCATTTTCTACTGTTTTGGGTCCTGTTTTGGCTTTAGTAACTTTAGAAGTGCAGTTGTTTAATACCAATGGGCTTACTCCTATGTCGGTGGGAGCACATCCCTTCCTATACCTTAACTTACCTTTCCTTAATCCCTCCTTGATTCCCTCCTTTTAGTCATAAATATTCAGCATTTTCCAGTGACTCCAGTTTGTTGATCCGCTTCTCCCACAGTTGCTGCTAAAACATATACATAAATGTGCGGATAGTCCACAGTCGGGCAGGAAATTGCTGCATAGAAAAAAGATAGGATAGGGGAGGCGGAACCTTTGCATACATGTTTGCGAATAACATTTTGTAGTACGTTTGTAATACTATTGTAGTACTACAAAAGTTACTATAAACTGCATTTTGTTCATCTTGTTATCTTCAAATAAACAATAAACACATATTTTAAAGTAGAAATTTTGATAAAGACAAAAGAAAAAGCGTCAACGAAACCTTCCTCATCAAGGAATTTTCAAATGTATATATACAAAGAGAATTCAAAGAAATCAAATTCGGCTGCGGTCCAATCAAAGAGTGTCCTTGCACAGTTCAACAATAACAGGCATCGCCTTTGCCATCACAACACATGTAGCAATCTTCCCCCGGGGCTTGCCATCCTCATGGAGCTGATATCATTCCAGGGATCTACTTCCTTAGATGGGGTGTGGCTTTTAGGATCTTCCTACGTAGCGGAGGGCCAGTTGGTTCTAGGGAAGGAGTGCAACAGGTACTGTGATATATTGGAGGATGGATAGGTTTGGGGCATGGGCGTGTTTGGGGGTATGAGGATAATGTGGGTATGGGAAGTTTTAGGGGTTTGGGATATGGTGGTGGTAGGTGGAATGGTGGCAGGTGTAGGATGGTGTAAATTGTGGTGGGATGTGGAACGGGTCAGGGCTTCCGATCTTCTTTGTTCCTACAGAGTGACCAACAGAGTTGAAGCTCACAATGAGATCTAAAAAAATGCTTGAAAAAATAGCAAATGATAGTAAATTTATTTATTTATTTGCTACATTTGGGACCAAATTTACTTTTGGCTAAACAGGTTAGTCCGTCATAGATATGAAATATATCCATGACTGATCTAGTTGAGGATCCTAAAAGATGTTTAATTTCTAATTAATGTGACAACTTTTAAAATAGATTCATAGTGAGAGAAGTGAAGTTAAATGTGGCTTCACAGTTTGAGGCTTCAAAAGTGTGTGTGAGGTTTCTAAAGCAGGATCGTTTGACTCTCCTGTTCCAGGCTTAATGTAATATGCCCTAGCAACTGCTTGTGAAGTTGAAGCTTAAAATCTAATGAGTGATTAGTATTATAAGCACATTTCAGTGCAAACTTCTCAAGATATAAAACATAATTTTGAAAAATCCGATAGGCAACATCAGAAAGTGAAAATTGAGTGTGACGGATGAAACACTATAGTCAGCAGATACAGCACCCATTGCAGGGATTTTGCTTCACTTATAAATACACCTCTTATCTGCAGATGAGTCCATGTGTGTGTGTCTTTAGATTTAATAAAAAAGGAGCAGTTCAAAACATTTAACAGGAGCAAGTGAGGAATCCGTACCTATGATGATAATGTGTGCAAAAGGAGAGTTATACTTACTAGCAAAAATGTAAACTATTAATTCCGACTCCACTTTGAGATTCCTTACTTGTTAGTTATATTTTAAAAGCGATTCTTTTGAAAAATATATCCAAAAATTAACATAATTAATAATCTACAATGTAGTGATATGCAATGTTAAAAATCAACCCGGATTCATCTTTTATCATTTCTACTACAATAAAATTGTTTTTTACATAGTTTGCTGTGTTGTAGTAAATGTTTAGATCTATGCGGCCTTATATATGGGAGAGTGTGACTTATGTTCCAAATAAAATGTTAACCTGTTTGAAAACCTTTCACTTATGAGCAGTGTTAAGGAAAAAGGTGAATCAGAGTGATGACATGGTAGGTAGTGATTAGGTAGGGTATGTATGGAGCTGTGACAGATGGAAAGTACAAAAGGTGTGTTAATAGGGTGCCATTAGTTGAGAGATTTGAAATGAAGAATGGGGGTGGCAGGGTGATGAGAGTGGGAAATTGTTAGTGCTAAAGAAGTAGCATTTGTATGCACCAGTTTCCAGCCCACCTGAAATTCCAGCAACACCTTCAGTATGGACCATGGACAACACCTTCCCCTCACAGGGGATAAGGTTGAGAGTCTAGAAGAGCAACCACAAGTTACCAGGGTATCTCACTGTGACCTGGAAAGGAGGAAATATACTCTTACCTGTACATCAGTCCATCACTTGCGGATGCCCATCTGTGAGCATCTGGTGTTGAAAACAGCATTCACATTAGCCACAATTCAGTCATGCATTTGCCTTCTCTGGCTCATGGTTGTTGTCTGGACCAGAACTCCAAACATCTCTGCCTCAACCCAAATTATCTCATCCACCATAACAGTTAACTCATTTTCTGTAACCCTTGGTGCCTTTTTTCAGAAAGTTTGAAAACAGGAGCTGGCCTCGGTTTTCTGCTGGTGCTTCATGTTTGAGAGAAAAATGGTTTGTGTTGTTTCAGCAGCATGTTTTGTAGAGTGAGGTGCAGGTGTTATTGATAAGATGATTTTGAGCAGGTTTATATTGACGGACACATATGGCCATGTGACAAATTCTTCTGCCATAGAAAATCCAACCGCCATTGCTGTTCTCTGTGGTCCACCTCTAGATATGGTGGCCATCGAAGATGAGCTGTATCTGTTGATAATGGATGTGGACACTAACCACTGAGGACTGACCATTGATGACAGACTTTTCTATGTCATGACGGGTGGCGGACATTTAGCCCAAACCCTCAATAAGAAAGATGGAATTCTATAAGCCTGATGGATTGATCAGTTTCTCTGTGATGGAGGAATCTGCCCATCTGCCAACTCTCAATTAAGCTCATACTCAAGTCGCAGTTTGTAGAGTGATCAAATATTGGACAAGAGGCCCACTTAACCACAGTGAACATGCTCATCATCCGCAAACACAACACCGAAGGCTGCTGCAACTGAAGCTTACTCATATCCAGATGAAATTAACTAGCACCAACAAGAAATATTATCTGAGGGATATGCTCAGCTCCAGAAAAAGCATGGAGTAGTAACACAAGATCTAAAAGTCTAGACAGACAATACGAGGGAACTGAATAGACTGCACCTAGACAGCTAGATCAGACATCAAGGCCGGAGAAAGTCACAAAAGATGTATTGATTCCTGGAGCATGACATAAAACACCTCACTGGGTTCAACATATAAAAAAAATATATTTATTGGTTTTCCATGTGTATGTAGTACACTTCTTGTTTGACAGCAAAGATGTAATGCATACAACCATATCTTCAAAATAAGTTGTTGAATACTTTACAGAGTACATGTTCTTGACCCTGTTGATAAGCATCATCCGCTCTGTTGTAAGACATCTGTATCTAAGTATTAATATAATCCATTTCCTCATTTTGCATTGTAAGTGTCATGTGTTCAGCCTCATTTCCGTCTCTACCAAGTAAAGCAGAATGCATAAGTAACATAACCAGTAACATAAAAATGTGCTCAGATTTTATACCAGTGGAGGTGAACGTATCCGTTAAATCTGATAATGGTATGACTCCTATGAGCGGGTTTATAGCAGAACGAGGATAGGCAGTAAAGTGGTGCCCTGGGGAGGACAAAGGTGATTTAGGAGCTTCACGGGGACAAGCATGAGCGCCTACAGCAGATCACTGACTCATCCACTCTCAGCCTAAGGTTTGCATTCCAAAAAGCTGGCAACTACCACCATCCACAAGTGTGCAAGTGACTGCTTACGAAACTCCCTATACTCTTCGGCATGCAGCTCTGTACCTTCAGCCAGAGCCCAGGTCTCTACAATGGTTCACCATCTTCTGTGGGGTGCATGAAGGAACTTACAGTGGTTGTCAGTATCTATCAGAGCTAACTCCAGGCCAGGTCCAGGAATCTATTGCCCGCTATATTCGCTGGAAGTCTACTGTGCCTACTGTACAGCCGAAGAAGACATATCTCAACTGTATGTGGCTGGCGACAACCTAGTATGTGCTCCAAGTCAGTTGTAACCTGCAACCAGAAGAGTTCAATGAGCAGGCAACCCCACACCATATGGAGAATATCTGCATCAGTCAGAGTGCATCTGGGACAGCCCAAGTCAGTGGTGTGGAGCATGACATTCAGTCTATGCGGCATGAGATACATACAATGCAGGTAATTCCATTAAGTGAATTTATAACCTCCACCCTGGGCCCACTCCCAAACTACCATGCATGTCAGTCTTCACATATATTTACCAATAACGTTTGCCTACACGTGTGTCTTGTTTCTTGTGGTATATGTTGGCTGTAGTTTATTTTGCATAACATATACAAATTACTTTTGCTTTACAGTATGGTGGTCGTCACCCGCTATGACCAGGCCATAAACCAACAACACGGCATTTCATAAATCATTTTGACAAGCTCATAAATCATAGACATGACAGTTCCTTAATCAGTCCCTTAACAGCCATAAATCATTTTGACAGGCTCGTAAATCACATGACAGGTCATAACTCACAATGGCTGACAGGTCATAAATATTTTCTGACATCTCACAATCACGTTCTGTTATCCGTCTAACATACTTGTGACACCTCATAGTTTGTTCAGGCCACTGTGCATGCCGTTTTATGGGTCATAGAGTCTCCTATATGTTTTCACGCTTCTTGCATGGGGGGTGTTAGCCTCTCCCTGGGTTAGGCCCCAACTCGCTGCCTTGTTTGTTCATTTTGTGTCCTACCGGTCGGCGGGTCTGGGCTGCCAGTGCCATTTCAGCTTGCTTCCCCCTTCTAGCCTGCTCACCCAGCCGTGAGGCATCCCAAGGTGAACGGCCTTTCTCCTGCACACCACCCTTCCAGTGTGCCTCCTTACCCACAAATGTATCCCTTCTTAGCTGACATGCCTCAAGGGAGGCTGACATCTCCCTTTGGCTCCACCATCCTCTTTAAAGGGCAGCCTGCCAGTGCCAAGGCTACCCATCAGTTGGCCCAGAAACTCTCTTCCCTTCTTCTGTAAGATTCACCCCTACCTGGGTGTAAAACTCCGGTTGCCCTGGTATGATCAGGCTGTGCCGGATGCTCTCCCGGCCATTGGTTTTGCAACATCTGCTGGCTCGCTTAGTTTCCTCCTGGAGCTATCTACCCTGCTATTTGACAGGGGACCTCACCATGCCTACCTGGCAATTATTTCGAACCATATGATGGTGGTGCTGCGACCGAGCTTGGCCGCCTCCGCCAAGCCTGTTTTGATGGCGTGGAGGGGGTCCCTCCTTCCGAGCTGTGCGAGGTCGCTGCCTCCCAGTTGGATCACCACGACCTCAAGGTGCCATGCAGACGCTGCCTGTAAGGCCTTTACGGTTGGTGAAAGGCTGGTTTCACTTCTTGGAATTGTGCGCGGTCACAGTCAGATGCTTTTCAGCCCCCACCAGTTGACCCCACTCGCATATGTCATAAATGAAGGAAAAGAGACTGTCATACACCAATTTTGACAGTAGAGATGTACCCACCGTACCAAACAAACTCATTTGCTTGACTAATGCCAATAAATGGCTTTGTTATACACCCATACCATGGACTGCTGGCAACGGGACAGAGGGGACCATCTTGATTCCCCACTTTAACAAATTACACTTGTAGCTGAGAGTCCAGACACATTAAAACAAGAAGCAGTGAACACTCAACCTTGAAAGGTAGGGTTTCAGTGAGCACATGGACCATATTTGTTCGTACACTCCAAAACTTGTTCTGGCATGATTACTCTTCGCTTCCATGGTTGAAGGGCCTGCTGGGTAATGAGTGGTTATTATTGACATGTTTCTTTTGGTTTTCTGCTCAGCACTTGTAACCCGGCCATGCTTCATGACCACAGGGCTGTAGCCCCATGTAACCGTTGTCTAACTTAATGCTTCAGTGGTAGGAAAGCCTGCTGGGTAAAGAGTGGGCATTCTTAAATTAACTTTTGGTCTGCCGCCCAGCACTTAGGCCCCAGACAGGAATTGTGACCCCCCGGGAGGTACACCACTCTTACCATTGTCTAATGTAATGCCCTTAAGTCTACACATCCAGCGTGCACCATTGTAATTAACAAGTGCTTGACCTGTTGCAGTATGAGCTCAGGCTTTAAAAGAAGCACACTGGATGAGATGTATTTTTGCCCCAACCCGCCTGTCTTAGTAACACTAGGATACTTGGAACTGTTAGAGGTCGTAAAGTTCCAACCTATACCTCGCATTTTTGCATGCACCCTTTCATGCTGCCTAGCTTACCATACTATGGGTAGCCCCTAGCAATTGACTGGTGGATCCTAGTCACGTTGACAGCAGTTACTCAGCAGTTCTCAAGGAAAGTTATTAAATAACTCAAGCGCTGGATTACCAATCTGAGCCGTGGCTCTAGGGGAGTAACGTATGATGGGCTCCAACTGTAATCTTCCCCTAAACACACTGGTGTGCTCCATTCCATCCTCGCAGTTATGTACTGGCTTGATTGGGTCCAATTCGGCCACTTAGAGCAACGTCTCCGCCCATAAATTATCATGAATGGAAACACAATTGAGGGAGACAGTCTAGCTACCTATTTTGGAGGAGTGATGAAGCTCACAGTCCCAAATAAAATAATCTACTTAACCAGCGCCCGTGGCTGGCTGACCCAGGTAAGTCCAAATGTCTGTTCCTTGTTAACTTCTTTTGGGTGGCTTGAGAGGATGTGCATGTGCCTGCGTACATGTGAACGTTCTGCTGCAGAGAATAGTGTTGAACTACTGCCATATATGTTTTTTTAACTCTGCAGCCATGTCACTCTTCACTAATTTCACAGTAACCTCAAAGCAACTCTTTATAGGTTACAGTCTATTCCTTTGTTAACTCCCCACACAATGCACGTCACTTATATTGCCCAAGGATAGTCATTTCGAATCACAGGGTGCCTGGGCACTACCTGCTTCCTGGGCTCCAGCCAATCCCCCAGAGAAGCCCAAATTATTAAAATGGCTTGAACCCTGTGATTCTGTGAAGCTCACATTGTTAGCTTGCTTCTTCACTGCCACCTAACCTCAGTCACTCTTCTGCCCTCGGAGCGCTCCTGCACTTTTAGTATGTGCACCTGATCCATATAACATGCGCACCTGGACCTTAAAGAAGTGGCTTGTGAGCTCAAGTAGCTCTCGAGCTGCTTCTAAAGAGGCACCCCTGTGTGCTCCCCCAGACTACTAAACAAGAATCTTTTCCTTGGTTGCATTAATGTATGAGATGGACTTCAAAAGCTGTTTTGTGAGTAATACATTAGAACGAAGGGGGCATTGTTATTATTATATTTATTTTCGCAGCAGGGGCACTGCAGCTATGGCTGCTTTGAGTTACCCATGTGGAGGCATTCCAAATTTACCAAAGTCTCCCTTTTAAGGTCTCGCCTTGGCAGCGCATGCGCTGCATGCTCTGTCTCAGCGAGACATAAATGTTCAGTGAAAGTCCATTTAATTTGTCATACCGCTTGCGATTCATTGAACTGTGGCATTGCTGTTGTTATCTTGCTTTCTGTTGGCTGTTGATCCGTTAAGAACTTCCGTGTAGTCCCGATGCAGCGGCTCCTAACTACAGTTTTCCTCCACTCGCACTTGTTTGTTTAAGCCCTGTCTCCTTGTTGGCACGCCCATGTGGGCTGGATTGTGTACTAGCGGGTCACATGCTGGGATTTATGTGGTACTGGCATCTGTGCGGTGATATCTCAGAGCTTTGTTTGCCGGTTAGTGCGTTAGTGCATAGCTTATCGTCGTTCCGCAACAATATTTCACTTATCTCATTATGCCGCTGTACAGTGTTGATCTCTTTGCGGCGCTTTGTTTCCTGGTATTTCTTTTGTTCACGTGCGCACACAAAAGTAAAGGATTGTACCTTAATGGTTTCACAATTTGCATAGCACCCTTGTGGCCTAATGGTTAAGGCAATGACTTCCTAAGCTGAGGGGTTATGTGTTTGAGTCCTGTTTGGGGTGGGGGAAACAAACAGTTCTGTTTTTGTAAAAATGTTGGCAGGGTCTTCTCTCAACAACATTAGTTGGGTTATATCCTGGGTTATATCAGTTTAGACCAGTGATGCCCTGAACTTACAAGGACAAAATTAAATGCACTGGTACAGAACCGCACAATGTTCTGTATTACAGATCCCTGCAGCCAGTATCTAACCTGCCTTTTATGAAGGCGGTGCTATTGTAGTCCTTCCTTGGTTTTGATTTTGAAACCTTAAGGCTTCCGTGTGTGAGTGTCAAACTGATAGTTCCACAACGCTGTGGCATGTTTTTAAAGCTGCGCTGCAGTGCTGTGCAAACACAGAGCTAATCCACTTTGTGATCATGTTTCATTTCACATTTGGGTGCCGATTACGATCCGGTAAAAACCGGGTACGAACCGTCGGTCGGAGAGTTTTCTCCGTCCGACTCGTACCCGGTCGGAAAACTGTACAAACATGGAATTACGATTCGCACGGAAACACCATTTCCGTACGAATCGTAAAAAGCACCGACCGACAAAAATATACGTACGAATGTGATCCGGGAATGCTGCGACGTGACGTTGGGACGCATTCAGGCAGCGTTTCACGACCCAGGAAGTACGATTCGGACCGACAGCAGTCCGGACGGCGATATTTTCACGGCACCCAAAAAGTGCCGGAAAAGCGAAGTACGGCGCGAAATGACCAGAGTAGGTGGCCCGGTACGCACCGTCCCCCCCAGCCCCCGTATGTACGCGCCGACCCCCCCCCAGCCCCCGTACGTTTGAGTCGTACCCCCACCCGTGTCTGTACACCCCTGTACGTGTCGTACTCCCCCGTGTATGTACACCCCTGTACGTTCGAGTCGTACCCCCACCCGTGTATGTACACCCCTGTACGTGTCGTACTCCCCCGTGTATGTACACCCCTGTACGTTCGAGTCGTACCCCCACCCGTGTATGTACACCCCTGTGCGTTCGAGTCAAACCCCCACCCGTGTATGTACGGTGCGTACCCCCAGCGCGCTGGGGGTACGCACCGTACATACACGGGTGGGGGTACGACTCGAACGTACAGGGGTGTACATACACGGGGGAGTACGACACGTACAGGGGTGTACATACACGGGTGGGGGTACGACTCGAACGTACGGGGGCTGGGGGGGTGTTCGGCGCGTATGCGGGCACATGTCTCCATGTTTGCTATGGGTGTTCGGTGCGAACAGTGTTTTTTCCATACGGTTGTAACATCGGACGCACGGGATGGATCGTGATTCCTCGGTCGGACTTCACTTTTCCCGTTTGTACGGTGAATCGTCCGTGGACGTGTCGGACACATTTTTCGACCCGAGGACGTGTGGGGAATTCTTCCCAATGCGATTCGTATGGTCTTTTTCCCATGCGAATCGTAATTGGCAGTTTGTACGGCACTTGTACGATTCGTACGGTAAAAAGACCGGATACGAGTCGTACGGGGAATTTTTTTACCGGATCGTGATCGGCACCTTGGTGTCTGCAGAATGACGAACGGGCTAATACTCAACGATTGTTGCCTCCAAACAGCACAGCTATTTGTCAATGGAAGGGAAAGAAATACATTTTATTTTGGACAACTTTTACTGTGTACATTTTCCTTCACTTTAGACCCGAAATTAACTTTGGAAAAGTAGAGCAAAATTTTTATCCACCTCCTTCTTCTATGAGCAGTAAAACAGTAGACATATCAGCAGTCGCTGGTAGGCAGAAGCTTCTTTTATTTAGAGATTACAAATGCTTCCTTCAATTAACCAGTCTGATGTGGAAGTAGGCATCGTGCAGTGAGTGCATCACCTCGAATGGCTGTTCGGAGATAGCATGAATGGACAGAGGGGTGCCAAGAGTTTAGAAACATGAAGCCTGCAAGTGGGTCGAATTTATATTCAGTAATTAAAGGGTTATGCACATATTTTATAATGCTGCTGTAAAGGATGTATGACGTTACAACGCATGCTATTACAACGCATGTATTTACAACGCATTTTTTACAACGCAAATACTTTTACAACGCATGTTGTTACTACGAAAACTGTTACAACGCGGGAAAGAGATATTAAATATAAAGTACTTTTACAACGAACACAACTATATCGCATACCTTTACAACGCATCAATAAATATATATATATATTTTTTTTTTGATAAATAAATCCTGCCACGGGATGCAGGGAAATTAGGGGTTTTTGGGTGGGGAAGTGTTTTAAAACGTAGAGAAAAACTGAACGTAAATGTATTGAAAAGCATAATATTTTTTTTAAATTAATACTCGAGTACTAAAATTAATA
This sequence comes from Triturus cristatus, assembly GCF_964204655.1. Classification (NCBI taxonomy): domain Eukaryota; kingdom Metazoa; phylum Chordata; class Amphibia; order Caudata; family Salamandridae; genus Triturus; species Triturus cristatus. The sequence goes on from NC_140583.1 coordinate 78,448,407, forward strand.
CTTGAGTATTAAAATTAATACTCGGGTATTAAAATTAATGCTCGCATATACAAAAATATCTATTATTCAACATTTATAAAAGTATTCCACAAACAACAATTTATTAAATATATTAAACATAAAAAATAATATTAACTAACAAAACAAATGAACGAAATTAAACATGTCACATACACATACTCGCCATTTTTAACTTTCTACTTCCAAAACATGTCCTACAACACTTTCCATGAAAATAATACCAAAACACTACTTTCAAAATGGATGCCAAAACGGAACTTAAAAGTAAAAACAACACATCTTAAAATGTTTTTAAAATTACAAATTTACACGGCAAATTAAACCACATTAAAAATTATAACCAACGCGGTGTTTAAAAAAAATAATAATGACACTGACTAAAACTTATAAATACAAGCAAGACACCATTTTTAAACCAGTTGATTATCAACTCCCAGAGAGACCAGACTCAGAAACCTGACCCTCTGACCTCTTCACCGAGAAAACGCCGAAATACATTTGAGAAGCATTTTTGGATTCGAAATACAAGTAAGTTTCGATTAAAATTAAACACAAACTGCTACTTTATGCATTTAACATTTCAAACATTGCATACACTGCACCTAATAAAATGCAAACATTATTTTTTAATCCTCAAACATGTTAAGCAAAATTATCATGTAATGAAATATAAGTTAACTAAATATTAAGATGTATTATTTTTCAAAAAATACCGACATTTTTTTTTTTTCTATAGCATAAATTGTATCAACTGTGAAGAAAAAGACAACGTTAAAAATAAGAAGTTTATCTAAACAACCTACACTCCTCATCTCTACTAATGTGAAGGTATATTTCTAAATAATTGTATGCACAATTTTAAAATAGTAATTAGAAAATATTTGTTGCGTAGCATAAATATTTTATATGTTTAACATACAAATACAAATTCGTAAAATAATTTTGTTTTTGGTTAAACTATAGAAATTGTGAGATAGTATGATTTTTAATTTTGTTAATGTTACTCCAGAAATGTGCTGCTAGTGACAAATTGTAGTATAGTGTAACGGAATAAATATAAAATCTAACTTCAGGAACGTAGAGCAGTAAGAAAGCTTTTTTTGAATGGTGTAGGGGTAAAAATTAGGATTCTAACTCCAATAAGGTAGAGCAGTAGGGAAAGCGTTGGATCATGTAGGGGTAAAAATTACTATTCTAACTCCAGGAAGGTGCAGCAGTAGGGAAAGTGTTGGATGGTGTAGGGGTAAAATAGACTTTTCCAACTCCAGAAAGTTAGAACAGTAGGAAAAGTGAGGAATGGTGTAGGGGTAAAAATTACTAATCTAATTCCATAAAGCTAGAGCAATTGAAAAATTGTTGCATAGTATAGAGATATCAATTACTATTCTAACTCCAGTAAGTTGTAGCATTAGTAAAACTTTATAAAACAGTACAGATACACTACAATAAATTCTCATCAAAGCACAGAAATGTTTACATATGTAAAATTTTAAATAAACGTTTTTATGAATGTACGTTAACTTTTTTTTTCCTTATAGATCCTTTCACAAATCTATTCAAGTCTTTAACAAAACTCGAACCACAGAAAACCAGCCAACCCAAACAAACACAAAATTACAACATAGAAAACAGGAAGCCAGACCAAGAAAAATTCACCAAAACCAAAAGGTATTTTCAATAAACACACCCAAATACTGCACAAATTAATAGTTAAAACTTTTTATAAACTAATCAATATAGCTTAAAAAATAAAGAAATTATAAGATAGTCTACGGGTTATAATTACTATTCTAACTCCATAAATGTGCAACAGTAGGGAAAGTGATGGACAATTTTATTTTATCAATTAATATTCTAACTCCAATAAGGTGCTACAGTACGGAAAATGTTGGATAGTGTAGGGGTAACAATTACTATTCTAACTCCAGAAAAGTGCAGCAGTAGAGAAAGTGATGAATGCTGTAAAGGTAAAAATTACTATTCTAACTCCAATAAAATGCAGCAGTACAGAAAGTGTTAGATAGTGTAGAGGTAAAAATTACTATTCTAACTCCAGAAAGGTGCAGCAGTATGGAAAGTGATGAATGCTGTAGGAGAAAAATAACTATTCTATCTCCAGTAAGATGCAGCAGTACGGAAAGTGTTGGATATTTCTAGGGTATCAATTAATATTCTAACTCAAGGAAAGTACAGCAGTAGAGAAAGTGATGGATGGTGTAGGGGTAAACATTACTATTCTAACTCCAGAAAGATGCAGCAGTAGGGAAAGTTTTCAATGGTGTAGGGATAAAAAATAATGTTCTAACTCCGGGAAAGTAAAGCAGTAGAAAAAGTGTTGCATGGTAAACAAGTATCAATTACTATTGTAACTCCTGGAAGATGTAGCAGTAGTAAAACTTTTTAAAACAGTACAGGTACACTATAATAAATTATCATCTAAGCACAGAAATGTTTACATATTTGCAATTGTAAATAAATGTTTTTATAAATATACATTACCATTTTTTATTCTTATAGATCCTGACACAAATAGATTCAACTCTTCAACAAAACTCGAAGTACAAAAAACCAGCCAACCAAAATACCCAGAAAATTCCAATATAGAAGACAAAAATCCAGACCAAGAAAAATTCACCAAAACCAAAAGGTATTTGAAATAAACACTCCTAAATACTGCACAAATTAATAGTCTAAACTTTTTTAAATAATCAATATAGCTTAAAAAATAAACAAATTGTGGGATACTCTAGGAATAAAAATTTCTATTCTAACTCCAGTAAGGTGCAGCAGAAGACAAAATGATGATTAATTGTGGTGTATGAATTACTATTCTAACTGCAGAAGGTGTGGCATTAGGAAAAGTGTAAGATAGTGTAGGGGTAAAAATTACTATTGTAACTCCAGGAAGGTGCAGCAGTAGGGAAATTAATGGATGCTGTAGGAATAATAATTACTATTCAAACTCCAGTAACATACAGCACTAGAAAAAGTGTTGAATAATTTTAGGGTATCAATTCATATTCTAACTCAAGGAAAGTCCAGCAGTAGAGAAAGTAATGGATGGTGTAGGGGAAAACATTAGTATTCTAACTCCATGAAGATGCAGCACTATGGAAACTCTTGGATAGTTTTGGGGTATCAATTACTATTCTAACTCAAGGAAGGTACAGCAGTAGAGAAAGTGATGGTTAATTTTAGTGTATAAATTACTATTCTAACTCCAGAAGGTGCAGCAGTAGGGAAAGTGTAAGATAGTGTAGGGGTAAAATTTACTATTCTAACTCCAGGAAGGTGCAGCAGTAGGGAAATTGATGGATGCTGTAGGGGTAACAATAATCATTCAAACTCCAGTAACATACAGCACTAGATAAAGGTGCCGATCACGATCCGGCAAAAAATTCCCCTGTGCGACTCGTATCGGGTCTTTTTACCGTACGAATCGTACAAGTGCCGTACGAACTGGCAATCACGATTCGCATGGTAAAAAGTCCATACGAACCGCACTGGGAATCAATCCCCACACGTCCTCGGGTCGGAAAATGTGTCCGACACGTCCTCGGACGATTTACCTTACAAACGTGAAAAGCCAAGTCCGACCGAGGAATCACGATCCATCCCGTGCGTCCGAGCATACAACCGTATGGAAAAAACACCGTCCGCACCGAACACCTATAGCAACCATGGAGACATGTGCCCGCATACGCGCCCAACACTCCCCCCAGCCCCCGTACGTCCGACACGTACCCCCCGTATATGTATACCCCCACCCGTCTAGGTACACCCCAGTACGTTCCAGTCGTACCCCCACCCCAGTATGTGTTGTACCACCGTCAATGTACACCCCCCCACCCCTGTACGTGTCGTACCACCGTCTATGTACACCCCAGTACATTCCAGTCGTACCCCCACCCCAGTACGTGTCATACCCCCGTGTACCTACACCCCAGTACGTTCCAGTCGTACCCCCACCCCAGTACGTGTCATAGCCCCGTCTACCCACACCCCAGTACGTTCCAGTCGTACCCCCACCCCAGTACGTGTCGTACCCCCCGTGTACCTACACCCCAGTACGTTCGAGCCCCACCCCCACCCCAGTACGTGTCATAGCCCCGTCTACCTACATCCCAGTACGTTCCAGTCGTACCCCCACCCCAGTATGTGTCATACCCCCGTGTACCTACACCCCAGTACGTTCCAGTCGTACCCCCACCCCAGTACGTGTCATACCCCCGTGTACCTACACCCCAGTACGTTCCAGTCGTACCCCCACCCCAGTACGTGTCATACCCCCCGTGTACCTACACCCCAGTACGTTCGAGTCCTACCCCCACCCCTGGACGTGTCATAGCCCCGTCTACCTACACCCCAGTACGTTCCAGTCGTACCCCCACCCCAGTACGTGTCTTAACCCCCGTGTACCTACACCCCAGTACGTTCCAGTCGTACCCCCACCCCAGTACGTGTCATACCCCCGTGTACCTACACCCCAGTACGTTCCAGTCGTACCCCCACCCCAGTACGTGTCATACCCCCCGTGTACCTACACCCCAGTACGTTCCAGTCGTACCCACACCCCAGTACGTGTCATACCCCCCGTGTACCTACACCCCAGTACGTTCCAGTCGTACCCCCACCCCAGTACGTGTCATAGCCCCGTCTACCCACACCCCAGTACGTTCCAGTCGTACCCCCACCCCAGTACGTGTCGTACCCCCGTGTACCTACACCCCAGTACGTTCGAGCCCCACCCCCACCCCAGTACGTGTCATAGCCCCGTCTACCTACACCCCAGTACGTTCCAGTCGTACCCCCACCCCAGTACGTGTCATTCCCCCCGTGTACCTACACCCCAGTACGTTCCAGTCGTACCCCCACCCCAGTACGTGTCATACCCCCCGTGTACCTACACCCCAGTACGTTCCAGTCGTACCCCCACCCCAGTACGTGTCATACCCCCCGTGTACCTACACCCCAGTACGTTCGAGTCCTACCCCCACCCCTGGACGTGTCATAGCCCCGTCTACCTACACCCCAGTACGTTCCAGTCGTACCCCCACCCCAGTACGTGTCATACCCCCCGTGTACCTACACCCCAGTACGTTCCAGTCGTACCCCCACCCCAGTACGTGTCATACCCCCTGTGTACCTACACCCCAGTACGTTCCAGTCGTACCCCCACCCCAGTACGTGTCATACCCCCCGTGTACCTACACCCCAGTACGTTCCAGTCGTACCCCCACCCCAGTACATGTCATACCCCCCGTGTACCTACACCCCAGTACGTTCCAGTCGTACCCCCACCCCAGTACGTGTCGTACCACCGTCAATGTACACCCCCCCACCCCTGTACGTGTTGTACCACCGTCTATGTACACCCCAGTACGTTCCAGTCGTACCCCCACCCCAGTACGTATCATACCCCCGTGTACCTACACCCCAGTACGTTCGAGTCCTACCCCCACCCCTGGACGTGTCGTACCACCGTGAACCTACACCCCAGTACGTTCGAGTCCTACCCCCACCCCAGTACGTGTCGTACCACCGTCAATGTACACCCCCCCACCCCTGTACGTGTCGTACCACCATCAATGTACACCCCCCCACCCCTGTACGTGTCGTACCACCGTCTATGTACACCCCAGTACGTTCCAGTCGTACCCCCACCCCAGTACGTGTCATACCCCCGTGTACCTACACCCCAGTACGTTCCAGTTGTACCCCCACCCCAGTACGTGTCATACCCCCGTGTACCTACACCCCAGTACGTTCGAGTCCTACCCCCACCCCTGGACGTGTCATAGCCCCGTCTACCTACACCCCAGTACGTTCCAGTCGTACCCCCACCCCAGTACGTGTCATACCCCCGTGTACCTACACCCCAGTACGTTCCAGTTGTACCCCCACCCCAGTACGTGTCATACCCCCCGTGTACCTACACCCCAGTACGTTCCAGTCGTACCCCCACCCCAGTACGTGTCGTAACACCGTCAATGTAACCCCCCCACCCCTGTACGTGTCGTACCACCGTCTATGTACACCCCAGTAGTTCCTGGCGCACCCCCAACACAACCTCCTAAGTACGGAGCGCACCCCATGCCCCAACATCACAACCGCATGTACGAGTCGTACAAAGCCACACACAAGGACATAATCGTACAACCAAATGGCCCATGTACACACCGTACACACGCTCAAAACGCACGTACACAACCAGGACAAAACAAAACAACACAAGAATACACCATTCGAAAGGCACAAAGCCACTAAACATGGCCAACAACCACTAAAATAACACAATCACTGACCTGCAACTGCCAAAAACAAACAGAGGCCCAATACACCACCACTCCTTATAACACACCCACCCAAACTTCAAACACTGCCACACCCACCCATGGACCAATAAAAAGGGCCCACACACACAAACCATGAGCCTTTGCAACAGACTCACTGCTGCCAGACACCACAGAACCAGACTACAAGCTACACCACACCTTACACTTGCACACCTTCACACGACCACCCTCACAAACACCCTCTCATCACATTCACACACACACACAACCATCCACACCCCCCATAACATCCACACACCCCCCACACCCACACCATCCCCACCCACACCCCTCACCATGCCCACTACCAAGAATCCAAAGTTCAGTCACCGAGAGTTGGAGGTCCTTGTTGATCAAATCCTCAGAGTCGAGCCACAGATCTTTGGAACATTGGTCAGAAGCACCAGCCAGGCAGCCAAAACAGCCATGTGGCAGACCATCGTCGATGCTGTGAATGCCGTTGCGGACACCAGGAGGACCAAGCAAGATTGCCAGAACAGGTGGTACGATCTGCGGAGGAGGGTCAGAGCCAAGAGGCAGGAGGAACACGACCAGGCCAACGCCACCGGAGGAGGGCCCTCCCGCAGAGCCGTACAGTACCATCCCTGGGAGGAGAGGGTGATGGCCATACTGCCGGTGGAGGCAGTTGAAGGATTAGAAGGACTCCGAGACCCGGGTGAGTACACAAACAACGCACCTCACATGGGGGGAACTGCAACCACAACCAAAATTACTAACAGGCACGCAACCACCACAAGCCATCGCATGACTCAACCACACTCCATGAGTAGGCACATGCCACTGCTGCCACCATGCCCCATGCACCCAGCTGGACAATGTCAAGTCACAGGCCACAGAAGACAACAACACATGACACGGTAGCCCGGATGGCGGGAGGCTGGGCACCAAAAATCACATAGTGCGACTCCAAAGCAGACAACAATGCCCTCTGCCCATATGGCCTAGGTCACAGCCAGACAAACAGTGTGTCCCAACACAGGAATGACTTGCCAGCAAATGGCGGACGCCTTGCATCAACACATGGGGGTGAAGGCACTGTTTTGCACATGACAGCAGCTAATGAACAGCCAACATTGTGAAAGAGTGGCAGCACACACCACCACAGCAGCAGCGCACAGACACACATCACACCAAATGGGTGCCTGGAGATCAGAAACAAACTCACATCAACAGGCCAAGGGCCACTCAAAGATCTGCTAACAGTGTGTGCCCAGGAAACTGGGCCAAGGTGACAGAGGGTGACACACGGAGGGAGGGAGAGGGGGACACAGAGGGAGGGAGAGGGGGACTGAGAGGGAGGGAGACGGACAGAGGGAGGAGGCTGACACACGGAGGGAGGGAGAGGGGGACACAGAGGGAGGGAGAGGGGGACAGAGAGGGAGGGAGAGGGGGACAGAGAGGGAGGGAGACACAGGAAGACGGACAGAGGGAGGAGGCTGACACACAGAGGGAGGGAGAGGGGGACAGAGAGGGAGGGAGAGGGGGACAGAGAGGGAGGGAGACACAGGAAGACGGACAGAGGGAGGAGGCTGACACACAGAGGGAGGGAGAGGGGGACAGAGAGGGAGGGAGAGGGGGACAGAGAGGGAGGGAGACACAGGAAGATGGACAGAGGGAGGAGGCTGACACACAGAGGGAGGGAGAGGGGGACAGAGAGGGAGGGAGAGGGGGACAGAGAGGGAGGGAGAGGGGGACAGAGAAGGAGGGAGACACAGGGAGAGCAAATCAGTCCTTTGGTGTGTGGGAATGTCTGCTCGTCAGCAGGTGGACTGCGTGCATGTAGACAAGGGTGGCCAGTGCCAGAACCCCCCCTCTTCATCATGGCAAAACGCAGGGCCATGTCACAACCTGTACACGAGCACAAGGACAGCTACCTGCATCATATAAGTGTGTGGATCCACTCCATGTGCACATGTACAGTGCTACAAGGAAGGCGCAAATGCATGGCTCGCCACACCTGCACACTCCACTGCTGACTGCAGTAACACTTGACGCAGCAAGTAAGACTGTGCCACACATAGTTAAAGGGGCCAAATTGGTGCCCAAGGGACACACCCATGCACAAGTGCACTGTGAGTGGAATGCAAGACAGATCCTAATTCCAAGAGGAAATGTGCCAACTTTGAAACGGATGAAACATGGATGTTGCATGGACCAAAATTAACATTGTCTCTCTCACACACAGGTCAACGTCGTGCTGCACCCCCCAACACTGGGGGGGAACACTCACAGGACCCGGATCTGCAGGAGACCGATCCCACCGGCAGCGACCACTCTCACCACTCTGCGGACGACCCCGACCGACCTGGCCCCTCTGGTGTCCAACCACCTGCAGCACCTGCGTCAGGTACAACCGTGCCAACCACCACCCCCACTCCTGCCACATCCCAGGAGACACCCAGGATCCCTGCCCCAACACCACAATGCAGCCAGGCTCGCCAGGAGGGACACGGTGTCCCGGGCACCCAGGAGGAGGCAGGCGACAACGCCAATGCCACCCCTCAGGGGTCCCGGAGACCCGATGTGCCCACAAGTGCAGGCCAGACGCAAGTGGGCAGGGGTGGTGGGAGTGGAGGACGGCGGAGGCGCGAGCCTGACCAGTTGGCTGGGGATCCGGTATTTTCCCATGTCCGTAACATCCTGGACTCATACCGGCAGGACACCACGGGCATGGCCCAGGTTGTGTCCGTCCTCGAGGGGATCAAGGTCCAGCAGGCCCAGCAACATGCGGAGCTAATAGCCTGTCTACTGGTACACCAACGGAGGATGGAGGACAGACAGGCTGAGCAAGTGACGGCGTTCCAGGGGATTCACGCTACACTCCGTCGGATGGCCGACACCATGGCCGACCCTCCCTGTGCCAGAAGGCGGAGAACATCACCACCCACAGGGAGGGATCAGGAGGAGGAGGAGGAAACATCCGACGGAGCATCCCAGACGTCGTCACGGCCTGCTGCTGAGGTTCCCCGCAGGAAGCCGGGTCGTCCACTGGAAAGGACCGTGAGGGTGGCTGCTACATCACCATCTCCCAGGACACCTGGCCTGGCACCTGGCGCACTGGAGCAACAGCATCACAGCATCAAGAGACATTCTCTGCCACATGGCCCTGCTGGTCACTGGCTGACCAATGTTGACAAAGACTGTGGCATGGACTCTGAGGATTTCCAATGGCAAGGACACCAACTCCCCTACTGAACTTTGGATTCCCTAATCCCGGAAAGCCCCTCACTTTGTCCCCCCCCCCCCAATAATAAATCACACTATTAAGAGTAGATGCCTGCTGGTAGCATTATTACCTAACATGTGTCTTGTACAGTCTAAACATGCCTGAGTCATCTGTTCACTTCAACCATCCACACCCTGGGGCCTGAGTCTGGCACAGGACACATGGGTCACAGTTTATTAGGCAAGGCAGACATGGAGCACCATACACACCCGTGATGGGCAGAACCAGCTGAGGGGGTGGCCGAACAACCGTGCTGACAGACACATTGAGTACAGCAACAGTCATGCACAGAGGTCAGGGATCCTGGCCAGTGTCCTGGGGGGCACCCAGGTATGTGTAGACAGGTGGCAGAACCATGTCCTGCAAGCTTGAGTCCGGTGGATGCAGAGAATGGGGTCATGGACAACGTTGGATGCATGGGGATGGCACATGTCACAATACCCACACAGTCATGGACATCATGCCCAATACACAGTCTCAGCACACACACACAGCTTGCATCTTGCCACTCGACACATTGACACATAGCCACAATCAGGGAATACCATGCCAGACATGCAGGATGCACCGTGCCAACACACCAGCATTGACTGAGAAGAGGCACCTTGGAGGCATAGGGACACCTTTATTATTCATGTTTTTGGGATTGCAGAGGCAACTTGAAGTACACATGAACACATCATGTGGAGTAACATGTGGGTCCAACACTGGCACCCCCCTTCTGCAGCACAAATGCGTGATAGCCATGGAACTGGCACACAAGTGTCGGCTAACAGTTAAATACCCACAGCTGCACACGGAGAGCCTGACATACACCATAGATCCGCTGATGTGGAAGTCCCACGCCATGTCAAGACAATGTTAACCGTATGTGTCCGAGGGCAGTGTCACACACATTGATGCCATCATCACAATCCACTATCCCATCACTGATGACTGACAACCAGGCAGCCCATCTATTCAGGTGTACCCAGCTGCATGTCGTGTCCCATGGGGATGCCACATGTCTGCAGAGGAACCAAACCCCGACCGGGGCAGTGTGCACACATCGTGAACAACTGCCACACCCAATACACCCCAGATGCATCCCTTACCCCATGGAGACTTCCAAACGTGTCCGTGCCTGTAACGCTGAGTCAGCCCACGATGTCATGTCCATGAGGAATAGCAGTGCCACAACAATGCAACCAGCAAACGGCATGCGCAGGTACCTGGGGAAGAGAGACACACAAGAAGTCAGCCACAAAAAGCACAGCCACTTGCATGTGCATTTACTCGACACATGTATGGATGACAACATGCTAGGTCACAATTATGACTGGGGAAATACTACCATCACTGCCACCATCACTCAAGTGACACACCCACACACACCTCTGACCCACGTGCCATACATGCAGGTGGAGACACACATCACAACGCATGCCACACGGGGACCAATGCGTGCACACTCAGACACTGGTACTCACCACTAAGCAAAGAAGTCGCGTATGAGCCGAGTCCGCATGTCCTCTTGCGGCTCCACATCCTCCACATCACTAGCCCCATTGCCAAGCCCTTCGTCCTCCACGGGTGGATGGTCCTCGTCATGTTGATTCAGGATGAGTGGCACAGCTCTTTCAACTGCCATGTTGTGCAGCATGCAGCAGACCATGAAGATCTTGCAGACCTTCGCCGGGGCATAAGGGAGTGCACCGCCGGTCTTGTGGAGGCACCGGAATCGGCTCTTCAGCATGCCAAACGTCCTCTCTATCACTCGCCTTGTCCGGCCATGGGCGGTGTTATAGCGGAGCTGGGCCGGCGTGATGGGGTTGCGGAGAGGTGTCAGCAGCCAAGGCATGTTGGGATAGCCAGCGTCCCCTACATGGGAAGCACATGGACATCGTTAGAACTGGTGAAGCGGTCGTGCTGGTCGGCTATACAGAATACAGGACAGACAGACTGTACCCACCAACAACACATGCCCGTTCGTTGCGCAGCTGCATCATCATATCAGGCATCCCGCTACGCCTCATGATGTAGGCATCGTGTGCTGATCCTGGGAAACGAGCACAGGCATGTGAAATCACCATATTGGACAGACACACCACAAGGGCATTGATGGAGTGGTAGTGCTTCCGATTGCGGTACGCCACCTCCCGTGCGTGTGGTGGTACCAAACCTACATGTGTCCCATCTATGGACCCAATGACATGGGGCATCCCTCCCAGGGCATAGAATCCACGCTTGACCTCAGTCATCTGTTCAGGGGTTGGGAACTTGATGAAGTCATCCAGGTGAATCAACATGGCCTCCAAGAAATCATGCAGCACACCGCTGAACATGCTCTGGGACATGCCACCAACATGAGCTATGGTATTTTGGAAGGTACCCGTGGCAAGAAAATGTAGGGCAGCCATTACCTTCAGCTGGGGTGTCAGTGCCGTAGGATACCTGTGCTGCGGTTGCAGGTGTGGTGCCAGTCTCGCCGTCAGCTCCAGGATCAACGGTTGGGTGAAGCGGTAGAGCCGGATCCTGTCATTCTCCTGCATGGCAGCCAAGTCTGGAATTCTTCGGGCAAGAGGCGGCGCTCTGCAGTAATTTGGAAGTGACAAGGAAGAGTGAGTGCACTACGACAACAACTCATGTCTACTGAGCACATGTAAATCTGGCAATACACACAGGCTACATAGGGAGTGAGGTATGTGCTACATGCCCAGGACACGTATGGATGCAAGGTGACACTCCTTCCAAGACCCAGCTACACACGGAGATAGAGAACCTCCCCATGCCACGCCATGGGAATAGCTGTGTCCCAGTGCAAGTGAACAGCCCGACGGAAGACAGGAGTGACATACACCCACACATCAGCAGAAGTGGGATGCCGATTGCAGAGACTGGTTGCGGAACACCGGAGCCACAGGTCACATGACATTACACTAGGCCTGCCCACACACCTTGCCATGAAGGTGCACATGTCATGACTCACCACACATTCCTTGTGAGGATGCTGACATGGCCTTGTCACGCTACTCCGTGTCCCATGCATACATGTGCACCTCACATCCGATAACACATGTGGCATGGTGTGCGGAACAGTGTGCAATGTCAATCAACCTGATGAAAATCCCGGACACATAAATGACATAGTCACATTGTGCACTGTGGGCAGTGACAAGTCATGTGTCATGACCCCTGTACCGGGCATCATGGGACACTTCGGTGTGTTGGTGTCCGTGCCATGCCAGTGACGCTCACCCCAAGTGCGCAGTCCGACATGCACACATGTCAAAGGAGTCAAGGGCATGCCTGGCACACATTGCACCGTCACACAGTACACCTATACACATCTCATCATACATCTGGTGCCTTCTCCACTCAGGAGGCATGTTCCACATCACAGCCTGTCACACCTGTGCCCCACACATGTAGTAATGCACAGACGATGCCTTGATGTCCATTCCTGGACAAGTATGTCCATCCATGGACAAGTATGTCCATCCATGGACAAGTATGTCCATCCATGGACAAGTATGTCCGCCCTATTCCTACCTGTGTGTCGCCTATCACCACTGTGATGTGTAAAAACCGCCGTACTGCTGCTAAGAGGGCCTGTGTATGTTCCCAAATCACTGTGGGAGTGCTGCCGTATGTGTACCCATCGTGATGGCGACCGTACAGGCATTTGTACGGTCCGTACCACTACGAGTACGCATACGCGTGCAGACCCATAGTGATAGTGAGCGTAGATGCGTGTGTACGGTCCGTACCACTACGAGTACGCATACGCGTGCAGACCCATAGTGATGGTGAGCGTAGATGCGTGTGTACGGTCCGTACCACTACGGGTACGCATACGCGTGCAGACCCATAGTGATAGTGAGCGTAGATGCGTGTGTACGGTCCGTACCACTACGAGTACGCATACGCGTGCAGACCCATAGTGATGGTGAGCGTAGATGCGTGTGTACGGTCCGTACCACTACGGGTACGCGTACAGACCCATAGTGATAGTGAGCGTAGATGCGTGTGTACGGTCCGTACCACTACGGGTACGCATACGCGTGCAGACCCATAGTGATAGTGAGCGTAGATACGTGTGTACGGCACTATCACTATGGGTCTGCACGCGTATGCGTACCCGTAGTGGTACGGACCGTACACACGCATCTACGCTCACTATCACTATGGGTCTGCACGCGTATGCGTACCCGTAGTGGTACGGACCGTGCACACACATCTACGCTCACTATCACTATGGGTCTGCACGCGTATGCGTACCCGTAGTGGTACGGACCGTACACACGCATCTACGCTCACTATCACTATGGGTCTGCACGTGTATGCGTACTCGTAGTGATAGTGAGCGTACATGCGAGTGTACGGCCCGTACCACTACGAGTACGCATACGCGTGCAGACCCATAGTGATAGTGAACGTAGGCATGCATGTACGGGCCGTTGCCATGCATTTGGGGTGCCCTAGGGCCCCGAAACGCACCGTACCTGTGTGTGATGCTCCAAATTACATAGGGGACAAGTATTAAGGCCTACATGCATGCTGGTTGTCATGGAGACCAAGTTCAAATTTCGAAATTGTTCTGGAAGGTGCACAGCAGAAGTCAGTTGGAATTCTTCTACTTTGTTGCAATGTGTTTGTGGGGCTGACATCATGCAGGAGAATGAAACCGATAGAGAACCCACAGACTGCTAGGTTTGAAGGGATTGGTGGAAACATAGGATGCAAATGTGAGTGACCAATCACTCTGTACTCCTGTGCATGAGACTGGGCAGAAGGGCACATATAAGGCAGCCAGGTCCCATGAGGGAGTACTTGCCTGCACATCTTTGCATTCGTCGACCCAGCTGCTGCTACTGATTCCCTGGAACCATGTCAAGGGCTGTGGAGAGGACACAGCCATTCACCCTGGAGGAGAACATGGCTCTGCTGGATGTGATCCTCCCACAGTACTCCATGCTGTATGGGCGACCAGGGTATCAGGTGAGTGCATAGGCCACTGCCACAGACTGTCCCTATGTTGTGACTGTGACTTCTGCCATTGTGTCCAGGTGTAACACACATGCCATGTACTGTCGGGGGGGTCCCAGGGGGGGGGTGCCTTATGTCTCCCAGCAGTGCCCTGAGAGAGGAGGGGTGGGGGCCTATCACTCACAGCAGTGCCCTGAGCCAGGAGGGGTGTGTGCAGAGTCCTCCCAGCAGTGCCCTGAGACAGGAGGGGTGGGGGCCTATCACTCACAGCAGTGCCCTGAGACAGGAGGGGTGGGGGCCTATCACTAACAGCAGTGCCCTGAGACAGGAGGGGTGGGGGCCTATCACTCACAGCAGTGCCCTGAGACAGGAGGGGTGGGGGCCTATCACTCACAGCAGTGCCCTGAGACAGGAGGGGTGGGGGCCTATCACTCACAGCAGTGCCCTGAGCCAGGAGGGGTGTGTGCAGAGTCCTCCCAGCAGTGCCCTGAGACAGGAGGGGTGGGGGCCTATCACTCACAGCAGTGCCCTGAGACAGGAGGGGTGGGGGCCTATCACTCACAGCAGTGCCCTGAGCCAGGAGGGGTGTGTGCAGAGTCCTCCCAGCAGTGCCCTGAGACAGGAGGGGTGGGGGCCTATCACTCACAGCAGTGCCCTGAGACAGGAGGGGTGGGGGCCTATCACTAACAGCAGTGCCCTGAGACAGGAGGGGTGGGGGCCTATCACTCACAGCAGTGCCCTGAGACAGGAGGGGTGGGGGCCTATCACTCACAGCAGTGCCCTGAGACAGGAGGGGTGGGGGCCTATCACTCACAGCAGTGCCCTGAGCCAGGAGGGGTGTGTGCAGAGTCCTCCCAGCAGTGCCCTGAGACAGGAGGGGTGGGGGCCTATCACTCACAGCAATGCCCTGAGACAGGAGGGGTGGGGGCCTATCACTCACAGCAGTGCCCTGAGACAGGAGGGGTGGGGGCCTATCACTCACAGCAGTGCCCTGAGCCAGGAGGGGTGGGGGCCTATCACTCACAGCAGTGCCCTGAGCCAGGAGGGGTGTGTGCAGAGTCCTCCCAGCAGTGCCCTGACACAGGAGGGGTGGGGGCCTATCACTCACAGCAGTGCCCTGAGACAGGAGGGGTGTGTGCAGAGTCCTCCCAGCAGTGCCCTGAGACAGGAGGGGTGGGGGCCTATCACTAACAGCAGTGCCCTGAGACAGGAGGGGTGGGTGTGATGCACAGTGTGAGCCTTGATCATTGATTGTGACATTGCCATCATTCCACCTGTGTACCCACTGTGGCACGTACTGCTTTTTCCCTCACCAGGGGATGATGTCCCTATGACAAAGGTGCAATGCGTTGGCTGCATGACATGCCTTGTTGTAACCAGCTAATTTGTACCCATATGTCTCTCTGTGACATGTGGCTGGTGTATTGATGTGGTGTCACTTGTTCCTCCTCACAGGTAGGCGCCACTGCCAAGGAGCAGATCTGGCTGACCGCCGTTAGTGCCGTGAGGGGTGTGGATGGTTGGAGGCGGAGCCTGCCCCAGGTGAGGAAACGCTGGCAGGATATCTGGTGCTGGACGCGGAGGATTGCACGGCTCCTGCTGGGGGACTCACCTGAGAGCCACAAGAACCGCGGCCGCCGCCGTCTGAGCCACCTCCACAGGCGTGTGCTGCCGGTGGTCTTTCCAGACCTGGAGAGGCGCTTACAGGCGATGCAGCAGCCGGAAGGGGGTAGGTACATGTGTGTTTGTTGTGTGTCACCGGCATTTGTAAGGGCACAGTAGCATGAATTCACTGGCAGGGTTTAAAGGTGCTGTGCAGATCCTGTTTGCCCCAGTATAGCGCTGCACCCCTGCCACCCTTCCCCTCCTTGCAATGTGTTCCCTGGTCTGTGTGTAGTCACTCCTTCACAAGGTAATGTAGGCTGGCGCTTTGTCCACGAGAACAATGACTGTAGCATCATGTGTGGGGGTGGTGTGTAACAGGTTGTGGGACCTTGCCTGTGCACTGTCAAGTTCACTGCATGTGGGTTCCATGTCAGTTGGCACTGATGCTGACTCCAGACATGGGAGTTGGTCTCTCATGTGTCATGCCTTACAGCGCGCATGTCCTATGTAGTGGCCTGTGACATGATGTGCATGAGTGTGCGATACACATAGTGCAGGGATGGTGACGTGTGTTGCAGTCATTACCATTCAGTAGCATGTAGTTGCGTGCCCACTACTGTCCCCTGGGGCACCTTTTCCTCAGTGGTGTATGTGTCATCATAAACGTGGCCAATCTCAGTGTCTACAGCGTAGGTTGTGCTCTGTGCCATTGTCCCCTGTCACCATGTATATAGACGTGCTATTTTGTACAGGTGTCCACTGTGCAGCCTGACCTGATTGTCCTTCTTCATACTCACAGTTGCCAGTGCCTGTGTGTCTTGTTATACTCATCTGAGGATGGGCACTGGTACCTCATTATTTGTACAGGCACACCTTGGCTGTTTGGCGTCCAATCTTGCTTTTTGCCTGCCCCTGTGTGTATCACCCAGACTATGAGATGTTGGTGCCACCTGTGTCTCAACAATTTGCCTCGTGTAGGGTCTTGTTGGGGCGGGCAATGCCTATGTGTCAAATCCTGATTTCTACTTGCTGGGTCTGGGCAGTGTGTGATGTGTCTGGACACACACGCAATGTGCAGTGACCGAGTCATGTTGGGCATGTTTTCAGCATTACCTATGCAGCATGTGTCTCAAGTTCATGGATATGGTCCCTGGTCATCGGTATTTTCGCCAACGCTGTGTGGTGCAGATGCAGTGCTGGATTGTCCCCAGGGCCTGGGTGCTATGTCAGACTCCGTTTCCTGTGTTTAGCTATTGTCTCATGCTCTCCATGGTATTTCAGTGGCATTGTGGCTCAACCAACTGTGTGTTTCATGCCCTACATCGGTACCTTGTTTAGTAGATGTTAGGGATCTTCCTTTTCAGGCTATGCAGTGTTACCTATGTCGATTGGACTTATGTGACTGATGTGTACAGCTGTCTGATTAATTTCTGTCTCTCCACCCTGCCCACAGCATCGTCGGGGGACACAGAGGGAGACATGGACACAGGCAAGGCGGAGGGACCGAGCACCAGTGCCAGCCGTGACATCGGGGCTGGCACATCGAGTGGGACAGAGGTGGAGGATAGTGCGGCCGAGGACCTGTCGACTGGCACGTCAGAATACGAAGCTGACAGGTCCGAGGAGGATGTCTCCGAGTGGGCGGTGGCTGCACCAGCAGCTGACAGCGGAACAACACCTCGCACCGCCCCCTCAGTTCCCACCAGCCGCCTCCCACTTGCTCGTGTCCCTTCCCAGCGTGCCCGGTCACAGCATGTCTCCTTCCTGCCAGGCACCGCACCCCCTGCCCCTGTCTCCACTGCTGCCGCCAATGCAGAGTCTGTGGACATCCAGCGGCAACTGCAGGTTGGTCAGGCTGCGATCCTTAATGTCCTCCATGCCCACGGCAAAACCCTCACCAACATCGAGGCTTTCTTGGAGGGCATTCATTCATCGCAGGCTGACCAACGCAACTTGCTGAGGTCCATAGACTCCACACTGACTGCAGCAGTGGGTCTCCTGCAGCGCGACCTCCCCCCACCTACCCCTGCCCCATCCACACTTCCCACTCCCATGCCTGTCCCACGTACACCCAGACGTCGGCATGCACCCACATCAATGGACACGGGCACCACACCAGCAGGGAAGGTCCACCGCACTCCTCCTGACACGCACACACAGGGTGAGGTAGGCACACCCACTGGGTCGGGGGGCAAACGTGTGACACGCAGCCATAGTGGGAGTCCGCATTCCACCCAGTCCACTCCCTCCAAATCCCCTCCCCTCAGCTCTCCTGGCCACATCTCCCCCAAGGACTCCTTCATGGCCGCTCTGTCCCTGAGCCCCACGGTTACACCACCACGCAAGCGGTCAAGGAGGTCCCCGGTCAGGGTGGTTGAGTCTCCCCCCCTGTCTCCACCCTCCCCCGGTGGCGCTGCGACCCATCCCTCTGACCCCCCCCCCTCCTTGGGGCCTGAGGTCCCTTCGGGTGCAGGGGACTCCCTGGAGGACCTTGCAAAGGTGTGTAGTGCCATCCTGGCCTCCGCCTTTGGCACTGACTCACCCCCTGTGGTGGAGTCCTCCATCCCTGCACCCACAACGCCGCCCCTTTGCCCTGATGTCCCTGCGGTGCCTGTTGCTTCCCCCCCCCCTGATGCCCTCACCAGTGTGGAAGACGATGCCATTTGACTGTGCAGGCAAGGTAGGGGACACGCATCCCACTGTGTCCCCCATCCAGCTGAGAATCATTGACTGCCCTATGGGCTTTGTGAAGATTGAACTGCCTGCGATCCACGGACATTGTGCTCATGCTGAATAAAGCTTAATTTTGTTTTCATTATCACACTACTGCTATGCTGGTATTGGTGTTGGTGGGGCTGCTACATGGTTTTGGGTGGTGTGTAAGGGTTTGTGTGTGTGGGATATGTAGTAGTGTACTGCTCATTGGTGGGACCCTGGGATCTGTGTGCCATCACAAGGTGTTGGCTAACTTTCTTTGTTCATGTAAGCAGTTACTGCATGGTGCACTTGTCCCAGGGTGTATTCCTTCCTCTGTGTACCCAGCTTTCTTCCCTGCAGGGTGTTCCCAATGTTTAGCGCAGAGCTGTGTCTACATGAGCTGTGTGTGTGACGGAGCCCTTCTACTTTGGCCATGCATGCAGGGCCATGTCTCCACCTGCAACAATCGTGGCATCCTTGGTGATCACTGTACTTGTGTGTGGAGTCTGTTGACATGAGTTCATGGGGACATGTTCCCTTGTAGCCAGTATGCATGTGGATAATTCTGGCCTCACACACATGTGTTACACCCCTCCTGTCTCAGGGAGGGCACTGCTGTTAGTGATAGGCACCCACCCCTCCTGTCTCAGGGCACTGCTGGGAGGACTCCACACCCACCCCTCCTGTCTCAGGGCACTGCTGGGAGGACTCCACACCCACCCCTCCTGGCTCAGGGCACTGCTGGGAGTGATAGGCACCCACCCCTCCTGTCTCAGGGCACTGCTGTTAGTGATAGGCACCCACCCCTCCTGTCTCAGGGCACTGCTGGGAGGACTCTGCACACACCCCTCCTGTCTCAGGGCACTGCTGGGAGGACTCCACACCCACCCCTCCTGTCTCAGGGCACTGCTGGGAGGACTCTGCACACACCCCTCCTGTCTCAGGGCACTGCTGGGAGTGATAGGCACCCACCCCTCCTGTCTCAGGGCACTGCTGGGAGAACTCTGCACACACCCCTCCTGTCTCAGGACACTGCTGGGAGGACTCCACACCCACCCCTCCTGTCTCAGGGCACTACTGGGAGGACTCCACACCCACCCCTCCTGTCTCAGGGCACTGCTGGGAGTGATAGGCACCCACCCCTCCTGTCTCAGGGCACTGCTGGGAGGACTCTGCACACACCCCTCCTGTCTCAGGGCACTGCTGGGAGGACACCACACCCACCCCTCCTGTCTCAGGGCACTGCTGGGAGTGATGGGCACCCACCCCTCCTGTCTCAGGGCACTGCTGGGAGTGATAGGCACCCACCCCTCCTGTCTCAGGGCACTGCTGGGAGGACTCTGCACACACCCCTCCTGTCTCAGGGCACTGCTGGGAGGACTCCACACCCACCCCTCCTGGCTCAGGGCACTGCTGGGAGTGATAGGCACCCACCCCTCCTGTCTCAGGGCACTGCTGTTAGTGATAGGCACCCACCCCTCCTGTCTCAGGGCACTGCTGGGAGGACTCTGCACACACCCCTCCTGTCTCAGGGCACTGCTGGGAGGACTCCACACCCACCCCTCCTGTCTCAGGGCACTGCTGGGAGGACTCTGCACACACCCCTCCTGTCTCAGGGCACTGCTGGGAGTGATAAGCACCCACCCCTCCTGTCTCAGGGCACTGCTGGGAGGACTCTGCACACAACCCTCCTGTCTCAGGGCACTGCTGGGAGGACTCCACACCCACCCCTCCTGTCTCAGGGCACTGCTGGGAGGACTCCACACCCACCCCTCCTGTCTCAGGGCACTGCTGGGAGTGATAGGCACCCACCCCTCCTGTCTCAGGGCACTGCTGGGAGGACTCTGCACACACCCCTCCTGTCTCAGGGCACTGCTGGGAGGACTCCACACCCACCCCTCCTGTCTCAGGGCACTGCTGGGAGTGATGGGCACCCACCCCTCCTGTCTCAGGGCACTGCTGGGAGTGATAGGCACCCACCCCTCCTGTCTCAGGGCACTGCTGGGAGGACTCTGCACACACCCCTCCTGTCTCAGGGCACTGCTGGGAGGACTCCACACCCACCCCTCCTGTCTCAGGGCACTGCTGGGAGTGATGGGCACCCACCCCTCCTGTCTCAGGGCACTGCTGGGAGTGATAGGCACCCACCCCTCCTGTCTCAGGGCACTGATGGGAGGACTCTGCACACACCCCTCCTGTCTCAGGGCACTGCTGGGAGGACTCCACACCCACCCCTCCTGGCTCAGGGCACTGCTGGGAGTGATAGGCACCCACCCCTCCTGTCTCAGGGCACTGCTGTTAGTGATAGGCACCCACCCCTCCTGTCTCAGGGCACTGCTGGGAGTGATAGGCACCCACCCCTCCTGTCTCAGGGCACTGCTGGGAGGACTCTGCACACACCCCTCCTGTCTCAGGGCACTGCTGGGAGGACTCCACACCCACCCCTCCTGTCTCAGGGCACTGCTGGGAGGACTCCACACCCACCCCTCCTGGCTCAGGGCACTGCTGGGAGTGATAGGCACCCACCCCTCCTGTCTCAGGGCACTGCTGTTAGTGATAGGCACCCACCCCTCCTGTCTCAGGGCACTGCTGGGAGGACTCTGCACACACCCGTCCTGTCTCAGGGCACTGCTGGGAGGACTCCACACCCACCCCTCCTGTCTCAGGGCACTGCTGGGAGTGATAGGCACCCACCCTCCTGTCTCAGGGCACTGCTGGGAGGACTCTGCACACACCCCTCCTGTCTCAGGGCACTGCTGGGAGGACTCCACACCCACCCCTCCTGTCTCAGGGCACTGCTGGGTGGACTCTGCACACACACCTCCGATTTCAGGATATGTACGCTTGGAACATACACGGTGGGGGTACGCTCAATGCATTCGAGGTGAGGGTACGAGTCTACTTACACTGGTGTGGTGGGGGTAATCTCCATGCATACGCGGGTGAGGGTACGGGTCGTACTTACACTGTTGGGCTGGGGGGTACGCTCCTTGCATACGCGGGTGGGGGTACGGGTCGTACTTACACTGTTGGGGTGGGGGTACGGTCCGTGAGTCCGCGAGTGGGGGTAGGAGTCGTACTTACACTGGTGGGGGTACGGTCCGTACGTCCGCGGGTGAGGGTTCGAGTCGTACTTACACTGTTGGCATGGAGGGTACGCTCCATGCATACGCGGGTGAGGGTTCGAGTCGTACTTACACTGTTGGCATGGGGGGTACGCTCCATGCATACGCGGGTGGGGGTACGGGTCGTACTTACACTGTTGGGCTGGGGGGTACGCTCCATGCATACGCGGGTGGGGGTATGGGTCGTACTTACACTGTTGGGCTGGGGGGTACGCTCCATGCATACGCGGGTGGGGGTACGGGTCGTACTTACACTGTTGGGCTGGGGGGTACGCTCCTTGCATACGCGGGTGAGGGTACGGGTCGTACTTACACTGTTGGGCTGGGGGGTACGCTCCATGCATACGCGGGTGGGGGTACGGGTCGTACTTACACTGTTGGGGTGGGGGGTACGCTCCTTGCATATGCGGGTGAGGGTAAATGTTGTAAATGTAAATGTTGTAGACTTGTAAAGCGCACAGCTACCCCAGCAACGGGGTGTCCCAGCGCTGTAGACCGCTGGGGAACCCGTCCTGGCTATCCCTGTGAGATGGTCCCTTTCTGGGTATCTCCAAGGTGAAACCAGGCATCCCTGGCGTCTGTGGGGGGCCGTTGTAGAGATGAGGCAAGCTTAATGCCCAGAGTTGCCGAGTGTGTTCCTGGTTAGAGTAGGTACCGAGGCGAGAATTATCGAGTCCATTTTGACCCTGGTCCACGACCCTGCCGCGTCGGGAATTGAACCCTGGTCCCTGGCCAATTCTCTGCTTACGGGTCTGCCGCCTCTAACTAGTGAGCCACACCTCTCCACACGGGTCGTACTTACACTGTTGGGGTGGGGGGTACGCTCCATGCATACTCGGGTGAGGGTACGGGTTGTACTTCCACTGTTGGGGTGGGGGTACGCTCCATGCATACGCGGGTGGGGGTACGGGTCGTACTTTCACTGTTGGTGTGGGGGTGCGCTCCTTGCATACGGGGTGGGGGTAGGGTCCGTACATATCCGTCCCCACGCTATGTGATGTTTGTGCGGCCCGTACCCAGGCCTTTGCCACGTGGGTGCGATCCGTCCCGCCATTGTTGGGGTGACGTGTGTGGGCGTGGTCCGACTCGTACCCACGCTCTTCAGGCGTGGGTACGGGACGTACCTGTCTGGTTGTGTTGCCGGTTCGCGTGGTGACGGACTTCCGTTGTGGCGGTCGCTGGCTTATCAGGACACGCCCCCACCCCCTCGTGGTGACCAGGGCATGGGAGTCAGGTATGTCCAGGCCATGTGTGGTGTGTGACTTATGTGGTTGTTTTGTGGCCTGCCCTGGTCCTGCCACCCCCACCCCACCCCACTTTCCCCCCTCCCTTAGTTATTCTGACCTTCTGCGGCGTCTGCGTCGTAACCTGTAGAGGAGGTGGACTGCTATGAGGGTAGGGATGACTCGTAGGTTCGGGTCCATGTCTGTCCGTCGCGTACTGGTACTCCTTGATCGCGTCGTCCTGTCGCGTACGGGTCCTCCTTGATCGCGTCGTCCTGTCGCGTACGGGTCCTCCTTGGTGGCGTCGTCCTGTGTGTCCGTCACGTACTGGTCCTCCTTGTTCGCGTCTTCGTCTGTCCGTCGCGTACTGGTGGTCCTTGTTCGCGTCGTCCTGATTTCCCGGCAGTTTTTGGCTGCCGCAAAATATTCACCGTGCGGGGTGACGTCGGTGCGAATCGTGATTCCTGGGTCGTGAATGGCTGGCTGCGAGCGTCCCGACGTCAGGTCGGCGCTTTCCCGGATCGCATTGGTAGGTGTTTTTTTGTTCGGTCGGGCTTTTTTACGATTCGTACGGTAATGGTGTACCCGTGCGAATCGTAATTCCTTGTTTGTAAAAATTGACGACCGGGTACGCGTCGGGCGGAGATTGTGCTCCGTCGGACGGTTCGTACCCGGTTTTTGCCGAATCGTGATCGGCACCAAAGTGTTGAATAATTTTAGTGTATCAATTAATATTCTAACTCAAGGAAAGTCCAGCAGTAGAGAAAGTGATGGATGGTGTAGGGGAAAACATTACTATTCTAACTCCAGGAACATGCAGCAGTAGTGAAACTGTTGGATAGTTTTGGGGTATCAATTACTAT
The DNA here is from genome assembly GCF_964204655.1 of Triturus cristatus. Lineage (NCBI taxonomy): Eukaryota > Metazoa > Chordata > Amphibia > Caudata > Salamandridae > Triturus > Triturus cristatus. Next base: position 78,472,491 of record NC_140583.1, read on the forward strand.
TGTAACTTAAGGAAGGTACAGCAGTAGAGAAGGTGATGGATGGTGTAGGGGAAAACATTACTATTCTAACTCCAGTAAGATGCAGCAGTAGAGAAAGTTTTCAATGTTGTAGGGATAAAAATTAATATTCTAACTCCAGAAATGTAGAGCATTAGAAAAAGTGTTGCATGGTAAACAGGTATCAATTACTATTCTAACTCCTGGAAAATGTAGCAGTAGTAAAACTTATTAAAACAGTACAGGTACACTATAATAAATTATCAACAAAGCAATGAAATGTTTACATATTTGCAATTTTAAATAAATGTTTTTATAAATGTACATTAAAATTTTTTATCCTTATAGACCCTTACACAAATAAATTCAACTCTTAAACAAAACTCGAAGTACAAAAAACCAGCCAACCAAAATACCCAGAAAATTCCAATATAGAAGACAAAAATCCAGACCAAGAAAAATTCACCAAAACCAAAAGGTATTTGAAATAAACACTCCTAAATACTGCACAAATTAATAGTCTAACCTTTTTTAAAAAATCAATATAGCTTAAAAAATAAACAAATTGTGGGATACTCTAGGGGTAACAATTTCTATTCTAACTCCAGTAAGGTGCAGCAGAAGACAAAATGATGATTAATTGTGGTGTATGAATTACTATTCTAACTGCAGAAGGTGCAGCATTAGGAAAAGTGTAAGATAGTGTAGGGGTAAAAATTACTATTGTAACTCCAGGAAGGTGCAGCAGTAGGGAAATTAATGGATGCTGTAGGAATAATAATTACTATTCAAACTCCAGTAACATACAGCACTAGAAAAAGTGTTGAATAATTTTAGGGTATCAATTAATATTCTAACTCAAGGAAAGTCCAGCAGTAGAGAAAGTAATGGATGGTGTAGGGGAAAACATTAGTATTCTAACTCCATGAAGATGCAGCACTATGGAAACTCTTGGATAGTTTTGGGGTATCAATTACTATTCTAACTCAAGGAAGGTACAGCAGTAGAGAAAGTGATTGTTAATTTTAGTGTATAAATTACTATTCTAACTCCAGAAGGTGCAGCAGTAGGGAAAGTGTAAGATAGTGTAGGGGTAACATTTACTATTCTAACTCCAGGAAGGTGCAGCAGTAGGAAAATTGATGGATGCTGTAGGGGTAACAATAATCATTCAAACTCCAGTAACATACAGCACTAGATAAAGTGTTGAATAATTTTAGTGTATCAATTAATATTCTAACTGAAGGAAAGTCCAGCAGTAGAGAAAGTGATGGATGGTGTAGGGGAAAACATTACTATTCTAACTCCAGGAACATGCGGCAGTAGTGAAACTGTTGGATAGTTTTGGGGTATCAATTACTATTGTAACTTAAGGAAGGTACAGCAGTAGAGAAGGTGATGGATGGTGTAGGGGAAAACATTACTATTCTAACTCCAGTAAGATGCAGCAGTAGAGAAAGTTTTCAATGTTGTAGGGATACAAATTAATATTCTAACTCCAGAAATGTAGAGCATTAGAAAAAGTGTTGCATGGTAAACAGGTATCAATTACTATTCTAACTCCTGGAAAATGTAGCAGTAGTAAAACTTATTAAAACAGTACAGGTACACTATAATAAATTATCAACAAAGCAATGAAATGTTTACATATTTGCAATTTTAAATAAATGTTTTTATAAATGTACATTAACATTTTTTATCCTTATAGACCCTTACACAAATAGATTCAACTCTTGAACAAAACTCGAAGCACAAAAAACCAGCCAACCAAAATCAGCAGAAAATTGCAACATAGAAGACAGGAAGCCAGACCAAGAACAAATCACCAAAACCAAAAGGTATTTGAAATAAACACACCTAAATAGTGCACAAAGTAATAGTTATAACTTTTTTTTAAATAATCAATATAGTTTAAAAATACAGAAATTGTGGCCTACTCTAGTGGTAAAAATTACTATTGTAAGTCCTGGAACGTGCAGCAGTAGGGAAAAAAATGGATAATTGTTGTGAATGAATTACTATTCTAACTCCAGAAGGTGCAGCAGTAGGAAAAGTGTAAGATAGTGTAGGGGTAAAAATTACTATTCTAACTCCAGGAAGGTGCAGCAGTAGGGAAATTGATGGATGCTGTAGGGGTAAAAATAATCATTCAAACTCCAGTAACATACAGCACTCGATAAAGTGTTGAATAATTTTAGTGTATCACTTAATATTCTAACTCAAGGAAAGTCCAGCAGTAGAGAAAGTGATGGATGGTGTAGGGGAAAACATTAGTATTCTAACTCCAGGAACATGCAGCAGTAGTGAAACTGCTGTATAGTTTTGGGGTATCAATTACTATTCTAAATCAAGGAAGGTACAGCAGTAGAGAAAGTGATGGATGGTGTAGGGGAAAACATTACTATTCTAACTCCAGGAAGATGCAGCAGTAAAGAAAGTTTTTAATGGTGTAGAGATAAAAATTAATATTCTAACTCCAGAAATGTAGAGCATTAGAAAAAGTGTTGCATGGTAAACAGGTATCAATTACTATTCTAACTCCTGGAAAATGTAGCATTTGTTAAACTTATTAAAACAGTACAGGTACACTATAATAAATTATCAACAAAGCAATGCAATTTTAAATAAATGTTTTTATAAATGTACATTAACATTTGTTATCCTTATAGACCCTTACACAAATAGATTCAACTCTTAAACAAAACTCGAAGCACAGAAAACCAGCCAACCAAAATCAGCAGAAAATTCCAACATAGAAGACAGGAAGCCAGACCAAGAACAAATCACCAAAACCAAAAGGTATTTGAAATAAACAGACCTAAATAGTGCACAAAGTAATAGTTATAACTTTTTTTTAAATAATCAATATAGTTTAAAAATACAGAAATTGTGGCCTACTCTAGTGGTAAAAATTACTATTGTAAGTCCTGGAAGGTGCAGCAGTAGGGAAAAAAATGGATAATTTTTGTGTATGAATTACTATTCTAACTCCAGAAGGTGCAGCAGTAGGAAAAGTGTTGGATACTGTTCTAATATAAATTACTATTGTAACTCCAGGAAGGTGCACCAGTTGGAAAATTGATAGTTGCTGTAGGGGTAAAAATGACTATTCTAACTCCAGTAACATGCAGCAGTACAGAAAGAGTTGGATAGTGTAGATGTAAAAATTACTATTCTAACTCCAGCAAGATGCAGCAATGGTGAAAGTGATGGATGCTGCAGGGGTAAAAATTACTATTGTAACTCCAGTAAAATGCAGCAGTAGGGAAAGTATTGGAAAGTGTAGCTGTAGACTTATGTGCCGATCACGATCCGGTAAAAAATGTCCCCGTACGACTCGTATCGGGTCTTTTTACCGTACGAATCGTACAAGTGCCGTACGAACTGGCAATCACGATTCGCATGGTAAAAAGTCCATACGAACCGCACTGGGAATCATTCCCCACACGTCCTCGGGTCGGAAAATGTGTCCGACACGTCCTCGGACGATTTACCTTACAAACGTAAAAATCCAAGTCCGACCGAGGAATCACGATCCATCCCGTGCGTCCGAGCCTACAACCGTATGGAAAAAACACCGTCCGCACCGAACACCTATAGCAACCATGGAGACATGTGCCCGCATACGCGCCCAACACTCCCCCCAGCCCCCGTACGTCCGACACGTACCCCCCGTATATGTATACCCCCACCCGTCTAGGTACACCCCAGTACGTTCCAGTCGTACCCCCACCCCAGTACGTGTCGTACCACCGTCTATGTACACCCCAGTACGTTCCAGTCGTACCCCCACCCCAGTACGTGTCATACCCCCGTGTACCTACACCCCAGTACGTTCCAGTCATACCCCCACCCCAGTACGTGTCGTACCACCGTCAATGTACACCCCCCCCTGTACGTGTCGTACCACCGTCAATGTACACCCCCCCACCCCTGTACGTGTCGTACCACCGTCAATGTACACCCCCCACCCCTGTACGTGTCGTACCACCGTCTATGTACACCCCAGTACGTTCGAGCCTCACCCCCACCCCAGTACGTGTCATACCCCTGTGTACCTACACCCCAGTACGTTCCAGTCGTACCCCCACCCCAGTACGTGTCGTACCACCGTCAATGTACACCCCCCCCTGTACGTGTCGTACCACCGTCAATGTACACCCCCCCACCCCTGTACGTGTCGTACCACCGTCAATGTACACCCCCCCACCCCTGTACGTGTCGTACCACCGTCTATGTACACCCCAGTACGTTCGAGCCCCACCCCCACCCCAGTACGTGTCATACCCCCGTGTCCTACACCCAGTACGTTCCAGTCGTACCCCCACCCCAGTACGTGTCGTACCACCGTCAATGTACACCCCCCCCTGTACATGTCGTACCACCGTCAATGTACACCCCCCCACCCCTATACGTGTCGTACCACCGTCAATGTACACCCCCCCACCCCTGTACGTGTCGTACCACCGTCTATGTACACCCCAGTACGTTCGAGCCCCACCCCAGTACGTGTCATACCCCCCGTGTACCTACACCCCAGTACGTTCCAGTCGTACCCCCACCCCAGTACGTGTCGTACCAACGTCAATGTACACCCCCCCACCCCTGTACGTGTCGTACCACCGTCAATGTACACCCCCCCACCCCTGTACATGTCGTACCACCGTCTATGTACACCCCAGTACGTTCGAGCCCCACCCCCACCCCAGTACGTGTCATACCCCCGTGTACCTACACCCCAGTACGTTCCAGTCCTACCCCCACCCCAGTACGTGTCGTACCAACGTCAATGTACACCCCCCCACCCCTGTACGTGTCGTACCACCGTCAATGTACACCCCCCCACCCCTGTACGTGTCGTACCACTGTCTATGTACACCCCAGTACGTTCGAGCCCCACCCCAGTACGTGTCATACCCCCGTGTACCTACACCCCAGTACGTTCCAGTCCTACCCCCACCCCAGTACGTGTCGTACCAACGTCAATGTACACCCCCCCACCCCTGTACGTGTCGTACCACCGTCAATGTACACCCCCCCACCCCTGTACGTGTCGTACCACCGTCTATGTACACCCCAGTACGTTCGAGCCCCACCCCCACCCCAGTACGTGTCATACCCCCGTGTACCTACACCCCAGTACGTTCCAGTCCTACCCCCACCCCAGTACGTGTCGTACCACCGTGAACCTACACCCCAGTAGTTCCTGGCGCACCCCCAACACAACCTCCTAAGTACGGAGCGCACCCCATGCCCCAACATCACAACCGCATGTACGAGTCGTACAAAGCCACACACAAGGACATCATCGCACAACCAAATGGCCCATGTACACACCGTACACACGCTCAAAACGCACGTACACAACCAGGACAAAATAAAACAACACAAGAATACACCATTCGAAAGGCACACAGCCACTAAACATGGCCAACAACCACTAAAATAACACAATCACTGACCTGCAACTGCCAAAAACAAACAGAGGCCCAATACACCACCACTCCTTATAACACACCCACCCAAAATTCAAAAACTGCCACACCCACCCATGGACCAATAAAAAGGGCCCACACACACAAACCATGAGCCTTTGCAACAGACTCACTGCTGCCAGACACCACAGAACCAGACTACAAGCTACACCACACCTTACACTTGCACACCTTCACACGACCACCCTCACAAACACCCTCTCATCACATTCACACACATACACAACCATCCACACCCCCCCCCAACATCCACACACTCCACACACCCACACCATCCCCACCCACACCCCTCACCATGCCCACTACCAAGAATCCAAAGTTCAGTCACCGAGAGTTGGAGGTCCTTGTTGATCAAATCCTCAGAGTCGAGCCACAGATCTTTGGAACATTGGTCAGAAGCACCAGCCAGTCAGCCAAAACAGCCATGTGGCAGACCATCGTCGATGCTGTGAATGCTGTTGCGGACACCAGGAGGACCAAGCAGGATTGCCAGAACAGGTGGTACGATCTGCGGAGGAGGGTCAGAGCCAAGAGGCAGAAGGAACACGACCAGGCCAACGCCACCGGAGGAGGGCCCTCCCGCAGAGCCGTACAGTACCATCCCTGGGAGGAGAGGGTGATGGCCATACTGCCGGTGGAGGCAGTTGAAGGAGTAGAAGGACTCCGAGACCCGGGTGAGTACACAAACAACGCACCTCACATGGGGGGAACTGCAACCACAACCAAAATTACTAACAGGCACGCAACCACCACAAGCCATCGCATGACTCAACCACACTCCATGAGCAGGCACATGCCACTGCTGCCACCATGCCCCATGCACCCAGCTGGACAATGTCAAGTCACAAGGCCACAGAAGACAACAACACATGACACGGTAACCCGGATGGCGGGAGGCTGGGCACCAAAAATCACATAGTGCGACTCCAAAGCAGACAACAATGCCCTCTGCCCATATGGCCTAGGTCACAGCCAGACAAACACTGTGTCCCAACACAGGAATGACTTGCCAGCAAATGGCGGACGCCTTGCATCAACACATGGGGGTGAAGGCACTGTTTTGCACATGACAGCAGCTAATGAACAGCCAACATTGTGAAAGAGTGGCAGCACACACCACCACAGCAGCAGCGCACAGACACACAGCAGACAAAATGGGTGCCTGGAGATCAGAAACAAACTCACATCAACAGGCCAAGGGCCACTCAAAGATCTGCTAACAGTGTGTGCCCAGGAAGCTGGGCCAAGGTGACAGAGGGTGACACACGGAGGGAGGGAGAGGGGGACACAGAGGGAGGGAGAGGGGGACTGAGAGGGAGGGAGACGGACAGAGGGAGGAGGCTGACACACGGAGGGAGGGAGGAGGCTGACACACAGAGGGAGGGAGAGGGGGACAGAGAGGGAGGGAGAGGGGGACAGAGAGGGAGGGAGACACAGGAAGACGGACAGAGGGAGGAGGCTGACACACAGAGGGAGGGAGAGGGGGACAGAGAGGGAGGGAGAGGGGGACAGAGAAGGAGGGAGACACAGGGATAGCAAATCAGTCCTTTGGTGTGCGGGAATGTCTGCTCGTCAGCAGGTGGACTGCGTGCATGTAGACAAGGGTGGCCAGTGCCAGAACCCCCCCTCTTCATCATGGCAAAACGCAGGGCCATGTCACAACCTGTACACGAGCACAAGGACAGCCACCTGCATCATATAAGTGTGTGGATCCACTCCATGTGCACATGTGCAGTGCTACAAGGAAGGCGCAAATGCATGGCTCGCCACACCTGCACACTCCACTGCTGACTGCAGTCACACTTGACGCAGCAAGTAAGACTGTGCCACACATAGTTAAAGGGGCCAAATTGGTGCCCAAGGGACACACCCATGCACAAGTGCACTGTGAGTGGAATGCAAGACAGATCCTAATTCCAAGAGGAAATGTGCCAACTTTGAAACGGATGAAACATGGATGTTGCATGGACCAAAATTAACATTTTCTCTCTCACACACAGGTCAACGTCGTGCTGCACCCCCCAACACTGGGGGGGAACACTCACAGGACCCGGATCTGCAGGAGACCGATCCCACCGGCAGCGACCACTCTCACCACTCTGCGGACGACCCCGACCGACCTGGCCCCTCTGGTGTCCAACCACCTGCAGCACCTGCGTCAGGTACAACCGTGCCAACCACCACCCCCACTCCTGCCACATCCCAGGAGACACCCAGGATCCCTGCCCCAACACCACAATGCAGCCAGGCTCGCCAGGAGGGACACGGTGTCCCGGGCACCCAGGAGGAGGCAGGCGACAACGCCAATGCCACCCCTCAGGGGTCCCGGAGACCCGATGTGCCCACAAGTGCAGGCCAGACGCAAGTGGGCAGGGGTGGTGGGAGTGGAGGACGGCGGAGGCGCGAGCCTGACCAGTTGGCTGGGGATCCGGTATTTTCCCATGTCCGTAACATCCTGGACTCATACCGGCAGGACACCACGGGCATGGCCCAGGTCGTGTCCGTCCTCGAGGGGATCAAGGTCCAGCAGGCCCAGCAACATGCGGAGCTAATAGCCTGTCTACAGGTACACCAACGGAGGATCGAGGACAGACAGGCTGAGCAAGTGACGGCGTTCCAGGGGATTCACGCTACACTCCGTCGGATGGCCGACACCATGGCCGACCCTCCCTTTGCCAGAAGGCGGAGAACATCACCACCCACAGGGAGGGATCAGGAGGAGGAGGAGGAAACATCCGACGGAGCATCCCAGACGTCGTCACGGCCTGCTGCTGAGGTTCCCCGCAGGAAGCCGGGTCGTCCACGGAAAGGACCGTGAGGGTGGCTGCTACATCACCATCTCCCAGGACACCTGGCCTGGCACCTGGCGCACTGGAGCAACAGCATCACAGCATCAAGAGACATTCTCTGCCACATGGCCCTGCTGGTCACTGGCTGACCAATGTTGACAAAGACTGTGGCATGGACTCTGAGGATTTCCAATGGCAAGGACACCAACTCCCCTACTGAACTTTGGATTCCCTAATCCCGGAAAGCCCCTCACTTTGTCCCCCCCCCCCAATAATAAATCACACTATTAAGAGTAGATGCCTGCTGGTAGCATTATTACCTAACATGTGTCTTGTACAGTCTAAACATGCCTGAGTCATCTGTTCACTTCAACCATCCACACCCTGGGGCCTGAGTCTGGCACAGGACACATGGGTCACAGTTTATTAGGCAAGACAGACATGGAGCACCATACACACCCGTGATGGGCAGAACCAGCTGAGGGGGTGGCCGAACAACCGTGCTGACAGACACATTGAGTACAGCAACAGTCATGCGCAGAGGTCAGGGATCCTGGCCAGTGTCCTGGGGGGCACCCAGGTATGTGTAGACAGGTGGCAGAACCATGTCCTGCAAGCTTGAGTCCGGTGGATGCAGAGAATGGGGTCATGGACAACGTTGGATGCATGGGGATGGCACATGTCACAATACCCACACAGTCATGGACATCATGCCCAATACACAGTCTCAGCACACACACACAGCTTGCATCTTGCCACTCGACACATTGACACATAGCCACAATCAGGGAATACCATGCCAGACATGCAGGATGCACCGTGCCAACACACCAGCATTGACTGAGAAGAGGCACCTTGGAGGCATAGGGACACCTTTATTAGTCATGTTTTTGGGATTGCAGAGGCAACTTGAAGTACACATGAACACATCATGTGGAGTAACATGTGGGTCCAACACTGGCACCCCCCTTCTGCAGCACAAATGCGTGATAGCCATGGAACTGGCACACAAGTGTCGGCTAACAGCTAAAACCCACAGCTGCACACGGAGAGCCTGACATACACCATAGATCCGCTGATGTGGAAGTCCCACGCCATGTCAAGACAATGTTAACCGTATGTGTCCGAGGGCAGTGTCACACACATTGATGCCATCATCACAATCCACTATCCCATCACTGATGACTGACAACCAGGCAGCCCATCTATTCAGGTGTACCCAGCTGCATGTCGTGTCCCATGGGGATGCCACATGACTGCAGAGGAACCAAACCCCGACCGGGGCAGTGTGCACACATCGTGAACAACTGCCACACCCAATACACCCCAGATGCATCCCTTACCCCATGGAGACTTCCAAACGTGTCCGTGCCTGTAACGCTGAGTCAGCCCACGATGTCATGTCCATGAGGAATAGCAGTGCCACAACAATGCAACCAGCAAACGGCATGCGCAGGTACCTGGGGAAGAGAGACACACAAGAAGTCAGCCACAAAAAGCACAGCCACTTGCATGTGCATTTACTCGACACATGTATGGATGACAACATGCTAGGTCACAATTATGACTGGGGAAATACTACCATCACTGCCACCATCACTCCAGTGACACACCCACACACACCTCTGACCCACGTGCCATACATGCAGGTGGAGACACACATCACAACGCATGCCACACGGGGACCAATGCGTGCACACTCAGACCCTGGTACTCACCACTAAGCAAAGAAGTCGCGTATGAGCCGAGTCCGGATGTCCTCTTGCGGCTCCACATCCTCCACATCACTAGCCCCATTGCCAAGCCCTTCGTCCTCCACGGGTGGATGGTCCTCGTCATGTTGATTCAGGATGAGTGGCACAGCTCTTTCAACTGCCATGTTGTGCAGCATGCAGCAGACCATGAAGATCTTGCAGACCTTCGCCGGGGCATAAGGGAGTGCACCGCCGGTCTTGTGGAGGCACTGGAATCGGCTCTTCAGCATGCCAAACGTCCTCTCTATCACTCGCCTTGTCCGGCCATGGGCGGTGTTATAGCGGAGCTGGGCCGGCGTGATGGGGTTGCGGAGAGGTGTCAGCAGCCAAGGCATGTTGGGATAGCCAGCGTCCCCTACATGGGAAGCACATGGACATCGTTAGAACTGGTGAAGCGGTCGTGCTGGTCGGCTATACAGAATACAGGACAGACAGACTGTACCCACCAACAACACATGCCCGTTCGTTGCGCAGCTGCATCATCATATCAGGCATCCCGCTACGCCTCATGATGTAGGCATCGTGTGCTGACCCTGGGAAACGAGCACAGACATGTGAAATCACCATATTGGACAGACACACCACAAGGGCATTGATGGAGTGGTAGTGCTTCCGATTGCGGTACGCCACCTCCCGTGCGTGTGGTGGTACCAAACCTACATGTGTCCCATCTATGGACCCAATGACATGGGGCATCCCTCCCAGGGCATAGAATCCACGCTTGACCTCAGTCATCTGTTCAGGGGTTGGGAACTTGATGAAGTCATCCAGGTGAATCAACATGGCCTCCAAGAAATCATGCAGCACACCGCTGAACATGCTCTGGGACATGCCACCAACATGAGCTATGGTATTTTGGAAGGTACCCGTGGCAAGAAAATGTAGGGCAGCCATTACCTTCAGCTGGGGTGTCAGTGCCGTAGGATACCTGTGCTGCGGTTGCAGGTGTGGTGCCAGTCTCGCCGTCAGCTCCAGAATCAACGGTTGGGTGAAGCGGTAGAGCCGGATCCTGTCATTCTCCTGCATGGTAGCCAAGTCTGGAATTCTTCGGGCAAGAGGCGGCGCTCTGCAGTAATTTGGAAGTGACAAGGAAGAGTGAGTGCACTACGAGAACAACTCATGTCTACTGAGCACATGTAAATCTGGCAATACACACATGCTACATAGGGAGTCAGGTATGTGCTACATGCCCAGGACACGTATGGATGCAAGGTGACACTCCTTCCAAGACCCAGCTACACACGGTGATTGAGAACCTCCCCATGCCACGCCATGGACATAGCTGTGTCCCAGTGCAAGTGCACAGCCCGACGCAAGACAGGAGTGACATACACCCACACATCAGCAGAAGTGGGATGCCGATTGCAGAGACTGGTAGCGGAACACTGGAGCCACAGGTCACATGACATTACACTAGTCCAGCCCACACACCTTGCCATGAAGGTGCACATGTCATGACTCACCACACATTCCTTGTGAGGATGCTGACATGGCCTTGTCACGCTACTCCGTGTCCCATGCATACATGTGCACCTCACATCCGATAACACATGTGGCATGGTGTGCGGAACAGTGTGCAATGACAATCTACACACAGCCACATGTTGGTTGCTGCAACGGCTGCAGCTTTTGAGGGTGCTACAACATCAACCTGATGTAAATCCCGGACACATATATGACATAGTCACATTGTGCACTGTGGGTAGTGACAAGTCATGTGTCATGACCCCTGTACCGGGCATCATGGGACACTTCCGTGTGTTGGTGTCCGTGCCATGCCAGTGACGCTCACCCCAAGTGCGCAGTCCCGCATGCACACATGTCAAAGGAGTCAAGGGCATGCCTGGCACACATTGCACCCTCACACAGTACACCTGTACACATCTCATCATACATCTGGTGCCTTCTCCACTCAGGAGGCATGTTCCACATCACAGCCTGTGACACCTGTGCCCCACACATGTAGTAATGCACAGACGATGCCTTGATGTCCATTCCTGGACAAGTATGTCCATCCATGGACAAGTATGTCCGCCCTATTCCTACCTGTGTGTCGCCTATCACCACAGTGATGTGTAAAAACCGCCGTACTGCTGCTGAGAGGGCCTGTGCATGTTCCCAAATCACTGTGGGAGTGCTGCCGTATGTGTACCCATCGTGATGGCGAGCGTACAGGCATTTGTACGGTCCGTAGCACTACGAGTACGCATACGCGTGCAGACCCATAGTGATAGGGCCGTACACTCGCATGTACGCTCACTATCACTATGGGTCTGCACGCGTATGCGTACTCGTAGTGGTACGGACCGTACACACGCATCTACGCTCACTATCACTATGGGTCTGCACGCGTATGCGTACTCGTAGTGGTACGGACCGTACACACGCATCTACGCTCACTATCACTATGGGTCTGCACGCGTATGCGTACTCGTAGTGGTACGGACCGTACACTCGCATGTACGCTCACTATCACTATGGGTCTGCACGCGTATTCGTACCCGTAGTGGTACGGACCGTACACACGCATCTACGCTCACTATCACTATGGGTCTGCACGCGTATGCGTACTCGTAGTGGTACGGACCGTACACACGCATCTACGCTCACTATCACTATGGGTCGGCACGCGTATGCGTACTCGTAGTGATAGTGAGCGTAGATGCGAGTGTACGGTCCGTACCACTACGGGTACGCATACGCGTGCAGACCCATAGTGATAGTGAGCGTAGATGCGAGTGTACGGTCCGTACCACTACGAGTACGCATACGCGTGCAGACCCATAGTGATAGTGAGCGTACATGCTTGTGTACGGTCCGTACCACTACGAGTACGCATACGCGTGCAGACCCATAGTGATAGTGAACGTAGGCATGCATGTACGGGCCGTTGCCATGCATTTGGGGTGCCCTAGGGCCCCGAAACGCACCGTACCTGTGTGTGATGCTCCAAATTACATAGGGGACAAGTATTAAGGCCTACATGCATGCTGGTTGTCATGGAGACCAAGTTCAAATTTCGGAATTGTTCTGGAAGGTGCACAGCAGAAGTCAGTTGGAATTCTTCTACTTTGTTGCAATGTGTTTGTGGGGCTGACATCATGCAGGAGAATGAAACCGATAGAGAACCCACAGACTGCTAGGTTTGAAGGGATTGGTGGAAACATAGGATGCAAATGTGAGTGACCAATCACTCTGTACTCCTGTGCATGAGACTGGGCAGAAGGGCACATATAAGGCAGCCAGGTCCCATGAGGGAGCACTTGCCTGCACATCTTTGCATTCGTCGACCCAGCTGCTGCTACTGATTCCCTGGAACCATGTCAAGGGCTGTGGAGAGGACACAGCCATTCACCCTGGAGGAGAACATGGCTCTGCTGGATGTGATCCTCCCACAGTACTCCATGCTGTATGGGCGACCAGGGTATCAGGTGAGTGCATAGGCCACTGCCACAGACTGTCCCTATGTTGTGACTGTGACTTCTGCCATTGCGTCCAGGTGTAACACACATGCCATGTACTGTCGGGGGGGTCCCAGGGGGGGGGGTGCCTGATGTCTCCCAGCAGTGCCCTGAGACAGGAGGGGTGGGGGCAGAGTCCTCCCAGCAGTGCCCTGAGACAGGAGGGGTGGGGGCCTATCCCTCACAGCAGTACCCTGAGACAGGAGGGGTGGGGGCCTATCACTCACAGCAGTGCCCTGAGACAGGAGGGGTGGGGGCCTATCACTCACAGCAGTGCCCTGAGACAGGAGGGGTGTGTGCAGAGTCCTCCCAGCAGTGCCCTGAGACAGGAGGGGTGGGGGCCTATCACTCACAGCAGTGCCCTGAGACAGGAGGGGTGGGGGCCTATCACTCACAGCAGTGCCCTGAGACAGGAGGGGTGGGGGCCTATCACTCACAGCAGTGCCCTGAGACAGGAGGGGTGGGGGCCTATCACTCACAGCAGTGCCCTGAGACAGGAGGGGTGGGGGCCTATCACTCACAGCAGTGCCCTGAGACAGGAGGGGTGGGGGCCTATCACTCACAGCAGTGCCCTGAGACAGGAGGGGTGTGTGCAGAGTCCTCCCAGCAGTGCCCTGAGACAGGAGGGGTGGGGGCCTATCACTCACAGCAGTGCCCTGAGACAGGAGGGGTGGGGGCCTATCACTCACAGCAGTGCCCTGAGACAGGAGGGGTGGGTGTGATGCACAGTGTGAGCCTTGATCATTGATTGTGACATTGCCATCATTCCACCTGTGTACCCACTGTGGCACGTACTGCTTTTGCCCTCACCAGGGGATGATGTCCCTATGACAAAGGTGCAATGCGTTGGCTGCATGACATGCCTTGTTGTAACCAGCTAATTTGTACCCATATGTCTCTCTGTGACATGTGGCTGGTGTATTGATGTGGTGTCACTTGTTCCTCCTCACAGGTAGGCGCCACTGCCAAGGAGCAGATCTGGCTGACCGCCGTCAGTGCCGTGAGGGGTGTGGATGGTCGGAGGCGGAGCCTGCCCCAGGTGAGGAAACGCTGGCAGGATATCCGGTGCTGGACGCGGAGGATTGCACGGCTCCTGCTGGGGGACTCACCTGAGAGCCACAAGAACCGCGGCCGCCGCCGTCTGAGCCACCTCCACAGGCGTGTGCTGCCGGTGGTCTTTCCAGACCTGGAGAGGCGCTTACAGGCGATGCAGCAGCCGGAAGGGGGTAGGTACATGTGTGTTTGTTGTGTGTCACCGGCATTTGTAAGGGCACAGTAGCATGAATTCACTGGCAGGGTTTAAAGGTGCTGTGCAGATCCTGTTTGCCCCAGTATAGCGCTGTGCCCCTGCCACCCTTCCCCTCCTTGCAATGTGTTCCCTGGTCTGTGTGTAGTCACTCCTTCACAAGGTAATGTAGGCTGGCGCTTTGTCCACGAGAACAATGACTGTAGCATCATGTGTGGGGGTGGTGTGTAACAGGTTGTGGGACCTTGCCTGTGCACTGTCAAGTTCACTGCATGTGGGTTCCATGTCAGTTGGCACTGATGCTGACTCCAGACATGGGAGTTGGTCTCTCATGTGTCATGCCTTACAGCGCGCATGTCCTATGTAGTGGCCTGTGACATGATGTGCATGAGTGTGCGATACACATAGTGCAGGGATGGTGACGTGTGTTGCAGTCATTACCATTCAGTAGCATGTAGTTGCGTGCCCACTACTGTCCCCTGGGGCACCTTTTCCTCAGTGGTGTATGTGTCATCATAAACGTGGCCAATCTCAGTGTCTACAGCGTAGGTTGTGCTCTGTGCCATTGTCCCCTGTCACCATGTATATAGACGTGCTATTTTGTACAGGTGTCCACTGTGCAGCCTGACCTGATTGTCCTTCTTCATACTCACAGTTGCCAGTGCCTGTGTGTCTTTTTATACTCATCTGAGGATGGGCACTGGTACCTCATTATTTGTACAGGCGCACCTTGGCTGTTTGGCGTCCAATCTTGCTTTTTGCCTGCCCCTGTGTGTATCACCCAGACTATGAGATGTTGGTGCCACCTGTGTCACAACAATTTGCCTCGTGTAGGGTCTTGTTGGGGCGGGCAATGCCTATGTGTTAACTCCTGATTTCCACTTGCTGGGTCTGGGCAGTGTGTGATGTGTCTGGACACACACGCAATGTGCAGTGACCGAGTCATGTTGTGCATGTTTTCAGCATTACCTATGCAGCATGTGTCTCAAGTTCATGGATATGCTCCCTGGTCATTGGTATTTTCGCCAACGCTGTGTGGTGCAGATGCAGTGCTGGATTGTCCCCAGGGCCTGGGTGCTATGTCAGACTCCGTTTCCTGTGTTTAGCTATTGTCTCATGCTCTCCATGGTATTTCAGTGGCATGGTGGCTCAACCAACTGTGTGTTTCATGCCCTACATCGGTACCCTGTTCAGTAGATGTTAGGGATCTTCCTTTTCAGGCCATGCAATGTTACCTATGTAGATTGGACTCATGTGACAGATGTGTACAGGTGTCTGATTAATTTCTGTCTCTCCACCCTGCCCACAGCATCGTCAGGGGACACAGAGGGAGACATGGACACAGACCAGGCGGAGGGACCGAGCACCAGTGCCAGCCGTGACATCGGGTCTGGCACATCGAGTGGGACAGAGGCGGAGGAGAGTGTGGCCGAGGACCTGTCGACTGGCACATCAGACTACGAAGCTGACAGGTCCGAGGAGGATGTCTCCGAGTGGGCGGAGGCTGCACCAGCAGCTGACAGCGGAACAACACCTCGCACCGCCCCCTCAGTTTCCACCAGCCGCCTCCCACTTGCTCGTGTCCCTTCCCAGCGTGCCCGGTCACAGCATGTCCCCTTCCTGCCAGGCACCGCACCCCCTGCCCCTGTCTCCACTGCTGCCGCCAATGCAGAGTCTGTGGACATCCAGCGGCAACTGCAGGTTGGTCAGGCTGCGATCCTTAATGTCCTCCATGCCCACGGCAAAACCCTCACCAACATCGAGGCTTTCTTGGAGGGCATTCATTCATCGCAGGCTGACCAACGCAACTTGCTGAGGTCCATAGACTCCACACTGACTGCAGCAGTGGGTCTCCTGCAGTGCGACCTCCCCCCACCTACCCCTGCCCCATCCACACTTCCCACTCCCATGCCTGTCCTACGTACACCCAGACGTCGGCATGCACCCACATCAACGGACACGGGCACCACACCAGCAGGGAAGGTCCACCGCACTCCTCCTGACACGCACACACAGGGTGAGGTAGGCACACCCACTGGGTCGGGGGGCAAACGTGTGACACGCAGCCATAGTGGGAGTCCGCATTCCACCCAGTCCACTCCCTCCAAATCCCCTCCCCTCAGCTCTCCTGGCCACATCTCCCCCAAGGACTCCTTCATGGCCGCTCTGTCCCTGAGCCCCACAGTTACACCACCACGCAAGCGGTCAAGGAGGTCCCCGGTCAGGGTGGTTGAGTCTCCCCCCCTGTCTCCACCCTCCCCCGGTGGCGCTGCGACCCATCCCTCTGACCCCCCCCCCTCCTTGGGGCCTGAGGTCCCTTCGGGTGCAGGGGACTCCCTGGAGGACCTTGCAAAGGTGTGTAGTGCCATCCTGGCCTCCGCCTTTGGCACTGACCCACCCCCTGTGGTGGAGTCCTCCATCCCTGCACCCACAACGCCGCCCCTTTGCCCTGATGTCCCTGCGGTGCCTGTTGCTTCCCCCCCCCCTGATGCCCTCACCAGTGTGGAAGACGATGCCATTTGACTGTGCAGGCAAGGTAGGGGACACGCATCCCACTGTGTCCCCCATCCAGCTGAGAATCATTGACTGCCCTATGGGCTTTGTGAAGATTGAACTGCCTGCGATCCACGGACATTGTGCTCATGCTGAATAAAGCTTAATTTTGTTTTCATTATCACACTACTGCTATGCTGGTGTTGGTGTTGGTGGGGCTGATACATGGTTTTGGGTGGTGTGTAAGGGTTTGGGTGTGTGGGATATGTAGTAGTGTACTGCTCATTGGTGCGACCCTGTGATCTGTGTGCCATCACAAGGTGTTGGCTAACTTTCTTTGTTCATGTAAGCAGTTACTGCATGGTGCACTTGTCCCAGGGTGTATTCCTTCCTCTGTGTACCCAGCTTTCTTCCCTGCAGGGTGTTCCCAATGTTTAGCGCAGAGCTGTGTCTACATGAGCTGTGTGTGTGACGGAGCCCTTCTACTTTGGCCATGCATGCAGGGCCATGTCTCCACCTGCAACAATCGTGGCATCCTTGGTGATCACTGTACTTGTGTGTGGAGTCTGTTGACATGAGTTCATGGGGACATGTTCCCTTGTAGCCAGTATGCATGTGGATAATTCTGGCCTCACACACAGGTGTTACACCCCTCCTGTCTCAGGGCACTGCTGTTAGTGATAGGCACCCACCCCTCCTGTCTCAGGGCACTGCTGGGAGGACTCCACACCCACCCCTCCTGTCTCAGGGCACTGCTGGGAGTGATAGGCACCCACCCCTCCTGTCTCAGGGCACTGCTGGGAGGACTCTGCACCCACCCCTCCTGTCTCAGGGCACTGCTGGGAGGACTCCACACCCACCCCTCCTGTCTCAGGGCACTGCTGGGAGGACTCTGCACCCACCCCTCCTGTCTCAGGGCACTGCTGGGAGGACTCTGCACACACCCCTCCTGTCTCAGGGCACTGCTGGGAGTGATAGGCACCCACCCCTCCTGTCTCAGGGCACTGCTGGGAGGACTCTGCACACACCCCTCCTGTCTCAGGGCAATGCTGGGAGTGATAGGCACCCACCCCTCCTGTCTCAGGGCACTGCTGGGTGGACTCTGCACACACACCTCCGATTTCAGGATATGTACGCTTGGAACATACACGGTGGGGGTACGCTCAATGCATTCGAGGTGAGGGTACGAGTCTACTTACACTGGTGTGGTGGGGGTACGCTCTATGCATACGTGGGTGAGGGTACGGGTCGAACTTACACTGTTGGGCCGGGGGTACGCTCCATGCATACGCGGGTGGGGGTACGGGTCGTACTTACACTGTTGGGGTGGGGGGTACGCTCCATGCATACGCGGGTGGGGGTACGGGTCGTACTTACACTGTTGGCATGGGGGGTACGCTCCATGCATACGCGGGTGGGGGTACGGGTCGTACTTACACTGTTGGGGTGGGGGGTACGCTCCATGCATACGCGGGTGGGGGTACGGGTCGTACTTACACTGTTGGGGTGGGGGGTACGCTCCATGCATACGCGGGTGGGGGTACGGGTCGTACTTACACTGTTGGCATGGGGGTACGCTCCATGCATACGCGGGTGGGGGTACGGGTCGTACTTACACTGTTGGGGTGGGGGGTACGCTCCATGCATACGCGGGTGGGGGTACGGGTCGTACTTACACTGTTGGGGTGGGGGGTACGCTCCATGCATACGCGGGTGGGGGTACGGGTCGTACTTACACTGTTGGGCTGGGGGGTACGCTCCTTGCATACGCGGGTGAGGGTTCGAGTCGTACTTACACTGTTGGCATGGGGGGTGCGCTCCATGCATACGCGGGTGGGGGTACGGGTCGTACTTTCACTGTTGGGGTGGGGGGTACGCTCCATGCATACGCGGGTGGGGGTACGGGTCGTACTTACACTGTTGGGCTGGGGGGTACGCTCCTTGCATACGCGGGTGAGGGTTCGAGTCGTACTTACACTGTTGGCATGGGGGGTGCGCTCCATGCATACGCGGGTGGGGGTACGGGTCGTACTTTCACTGTTGGGGTGGGGGGTACGCTCCTTGCATACGGGGTGGGGGTAGGGTCCGTACATATCCGTGCCCACGCTATGTGATGCTTGTGCGGCCCGTACCCAGGCCTTTGCCACGTGGGTGCGATCCGTCCCGCCATTGTTGGGGTGACGTGTGTGGGCGTGGTCCGACTCGTACCCACGCTCTTCAGGCGTGGGTACGGGACGTACCTGTCTGGTTGTGTTGCCGGTTCGCGTGGTGACAGACTTCCGTTGTGGCGGTCGCTGGCTTATCAGGACACGCCCCCACCCCCTCGTGGTGACCAGGGCATGGGAGTCAGGTATGTCCAGGCCATGTGTGGTGTGTGACTTATGTGGCTGTTTTGTGGCCTGCCCTGGTCCTGCCACCCCCACCCCACCCCACTTTCCCCCCTCCCTTAGTTATTCTGACCTTCTGCGGCGTCTGCGTCGTAACCTGTAGAGGAGGTGGACTGCTATGAGGGCAGGGATGACTCGTAGGTTCGGGTCCATGTCTGTCCGTCGCGTACTGGTACTCCTTGCTCGCGTCGTCCTGTCGCGTACGGGTCCTCCTTGATCGCGTCGTCCTGTCGCGTACGGGTCCTCCTTGGTGGCGTCGTCCTGTGTGTCCGTCACGTACTGGTCCTCCTTGTTCGCGTCGTCGCCTGTCCGTCGCGTACTGGTGGTCCTTGTTCGCGTCGTCCTGATTTCCCGGCAGTTTTTGGCTGCCGCAAAATATTCACCGTGCGGGGTGACGTCGGTGCGAATCGTGATTCCTGGGTCGTGAATGGCTGGCTGCGAGCGTCCCGACGTCAGGTCGGCGCTTTCCCGGATCGCATTGGTAGGTGTTTTTTGGTTCGGTCGGGCTTTTTTACGATTCGTACGGTAATGGTGTACCCGTGCGAATCGTGATTCCTTGTTTGTAAAAATTGACGACCGGGTACGCGTCGGACGGAGATTAAGCTCCGTCCGACGGTTCGTACCCGGTTTTTACCGGATCGTGATCGGCACCTTATTGTGGAATATTGTAAGTACTTTTAAAGCCCTTTTTTTTTTTAAACAAACTAAATTAGTACACAGATTTTTAGATAAATGCAGCATATTCTTTACTCATATATCTCATTTTAAATGTTAAAGTTATTTTTTCCTTTTATTCTTCACAGATAATGTCTACACAAGAAACTGCTACCTATATTAAATCTAGGAAAGGGAAAAACTTACTAAACCATGCTGGATACATATATTGTAAAGAAAGAATAAGTTTCCCAAGAAATCATTGGAGGTGTGTGCAATACTACTCTACCCATTGCACTGGCAGAGCGGTAACACATGATAATTTCACAGTAAAAACAACTGAACATAACCACTCTGCCTCTGCAATTGAGGTAGAAGTAAGAGAAACCTTAAACGAAATGAAAGCAATTGCAAGCACCTCCAATGATTCAACAGGATCCATTCTAAGAGAGTTTGCACAGCATGTCCCCAGTCATGTTGCTAGTAACATGCCTATAATTCCTAATTTGCGACAAATTATTCAAAGACAAAAGCAGGCAAGTAACACAAAAACCACTACACCTCATACATTTTCTGAGATTATTATTCCACATGAACTTTCTATTTCTTTTGCTGATGAACCCTTCCTCCTGCATGACAACGAAAACCCTCAAAAACGTATTCTTATCTTTAGTACACCACGTAACCTTGTTAAACTAGAAAATAGTGAAATTTGGATGATGGATGGGACTTTTAAAAGTACACCCCATCCTTTCACTCAAATTTACACTATACACGGTAAAATTAACCATAATGTAATCCCCTTAGTATATAGTTTGCCACCTGATAAGACTTCTGCTACTTACTCTGAACTTTTATCAGTTATTAAAAATTCTACATCCAAAAGTCCTAGGAAAATTATAGTTGATTTTGAATTGAGCATGATCAATGTTATCAGTAAAAAGTACATGGATACCCAAATTCAGGGATGTTTTTTCCATTTTTCCCAGGCATTTTGGCGTAAATTACAAAAAACATCCCTGGTAGCAGAATATTCTCATGATAGCAAACTACAATTTAAATTAAAAAAATTAACAGCTCTTTGTTTTGTTCCTCCCGATAGTGTGGACGAGTACTACACTTCCATTACTGAATCAGAATTTTACAATGTAAATGAAGAAAAATTGGCCCCCATTCTAAATTATTTTGAAGACACATGGATTGGACACCTAAGCAGATCTGGTCGCAGGAGGAAGCCACGTTTCCATGTGGAGTGGTGGAACTGCTACACGAGCTGCTTAGAGGGAGAAGCTAAAACAAATAATGCCATTGAGGGATGGCATAACTCCTTCAATCATACCATTGGTAAACCACACCCTAACTTCTACTCTTTCTTGGAAACTTTGAAGAAGGAGCAAAGTTTTCAAGAAATGAGACTTTCACAAACACTAGCTGGTAGTCTAAACCCACGAGTTTCTCTAAAAACAAAGGAAATGTCGGAAAGACTTTTGGGTATTATACAACAATTTTCGTTGTGTGTGGCTTTAGACTACCTTGAAAATCTTGCAAACATTCTTAACTTCTAACTATCTTTTTCAAGATACTTTCCTGCTTTGCACTAAATTTTATTCCACATTAATTACAATTGGCAATAACATTTTCCAAAAACATTTTTCTAAATTAATAGTCGGGTCAGCCTATATTATTTTTCCATTTCCCTATTTTATCTCCTTATTGCATCAAATAAGATCTATTTTTCAAACAACCAAACTCTTATTCAAAAGTACATTTGTCTTAATTTTTCTAACTGTGAAAAACCATTCCTATATTTCAATTAATACTACCTACAAAATAATAATCTCACTACCTCTGAAAATTACCCAATATAAAACCACAACCTCAATAAATCAATAAACCTTTTTCCATTGTAAATAAAGCAATTTTTTTTTACCCCTACCAAACCAATTTTTTTTTTGTTTTTTTACGATCTATATTTAAAAGGACTTTTTTAATTCCTTAATTGTGATTACAACATATATTTACAAACAGTTTCTGGTTTTTCACTAAATATTATAAAGAAATAACTTTACAATGTAACTTTCAGCGACCCGACATAGGCATACGCTATTAACATGATTGGGGACATGCATTTGTACAATTTTTCCATCTAATTGTTAAACCGCAACCTCTCCTTATTCTTTCTTTACAATATATGTATCCTTTTTTTAAATTACAAATATAAATAAAGTTAAAATAGTTTCCTACCTGAGCGTAGATCAGCTTCCAGCTGCTTCCTCCATCGATGCTGTTCAAAATGGCCACATACGTTTACGTCTTGACGTCATAGCTGCAAAGAAGAAAAACGGACTATTTATGTATATATTATTGATAAATATATGTTTAATTTTATAAAAAAATATTATGTTACGTTTAATAAAAAATTAAAAAATATGATAATATTTACAAATGTAAAAGCTTTTTTTCGACAATTTTGTTTAATAAAAAAATTATTTTTAAACCATATGTACATTTGTTCTTATAATCTTTATATTAATTCTTTACATGCAACTAGTATGTTATATGTTCTTAAATAACCTTAAATCATCCTTACCTCGACAATATTTGCTTTCTCTGTCCAAACTTCCCCTTTCTTCCTTTTTCACTGCTTCCTTTCCAATTCCGCGGCTTGATACTACTTGAGCTATAGAAATAAATAAAGGACAATTTTTCACATTGACTTCAATACAAAAGCGTGGGAATAATATTAAATTACAATCTATTTTTTTAAATACAATTTTTTTTAAATGTAATTAGTAATTATATATTTTAGAAATAATGTTACACTTTTTCTTACCTTTACATCATGATAATTTCAATGTTTTAAAATTATAATAAACAACTAATTTGATATTTCTATAACTTAACACTAGTTTTTATTATCATGAAATATATTAATAAATATACATTTATTATTCACAAACTTAACATGTTTGATAATATTATTTTTTTCAATAATATTTTCACTTAACTTTGTATACTTTTAAATTATTTTATTCATATATTTTAATTTTATGTAACTGTTTTCACCCTTTATTAATATGTTTAAAAATGTACACAGTTTTTTTTCCCCATTAATACAACTATATCCATACAGTAATATAAATCTTTATTTTTTAATTTTGTTCCTTAAATAATATATACACTTTATATTAAATAAAATTAATAATTGAGTATCATTTTCTTTTTTTAAACCTCTACCAATAATTAATAATCATTTTATTTTTTTTATTCTAGAGTAATTTTTTTAAATAATTTTCTGAAATATTAATAAGACTAAATCAATTTTTTTAATAATTTTTAAATACTTTTATTTTTTATCATTCCTAAATGTTTTATTTATTTATTGTAATAATTAATTTATTACCCAATTATTAAATATAATAAATAATTGCATTTTGATCAAATAATTAATACTCAAGTATTTTTTTAAATAATTAATTTATTACCAAATTATTACATGTAATAAATACTTGCATTTTGGTCAAATAATTAATACTCAAGTATTTTTTTTACTACTGTAGTACTAAATGCTTATTAAATTAGTTAAATATTAATATAACAAAATAACATTATTTCTTCATTTTTTATCAAATTTTTTTAGTATTCATCACACCAAAAAATATATATTATTGTTACATTATAGAAAAAATGAAATAATACAGATAATAAATACTTACATTTTGAAGGTACTTAGCGTTGTAAAAGTATGCGTGGTAATGGAACTTGCGTTGTAAATGCATGCGTTGTAAAATTCTGCGATGTAAATGAACTTGCGTTGTAAAACTTGCGTTGTAATGGTAGTGCGTTGTAAAAGTTGCGTTGTAAAGGTTGTTAACCTGCTGTAAATGATTCATTAGGTACTAACTCTTACTTTTAAGGCTTTTGGGGCATATCATCAAGGACCGGCGATAATTATCGCTAAGCGCACTTAGCGCTAGGATAATTATCGCCGGCTAACGTGGATTTTTATCGCTGAGATAGCGTGCTATTACCAATGCTTATCTCAAAAGCGATAAAAATCCTAGCGATAATCTCACAAAGTTTAACGTTAGCTTGATGATAGGGCAAGGCAAACTTAGCCATGATATTCACCTTCCATAAGATATCATGGCTAAGTCAGTCTTGAAGCAGGCGTAAGGAAAGTAGCGATAACAGGGGTTGTCGCTACTTTTCTTGCCACTATGCTTCTTAGCGTGGGGCTTGATGATAGGAGAAATGCCTCCAGTCATGTCAGGGCAGGAACGCTCACTTTGCATCTCATTAGAGATGCAAAGCTGGGCGTTCATAATTCAGACGCTAATGCAAGGTTTCACGCAATAGCATGGCCTTGCTGATTTGGCGATAAAATTATCGCCACTTTTCGCCCGAAAACGGACGCAAAAGCGGCGATAATTTCTTATCGCCTCGTCGATGATATGCCCCTTTGTTTTCTAAAATGCGTTTGGTCATTTTTTTAGGTCTCGCCTTGTTTATGATTTTAACGGTAAAGTGTCTGTGGTAAATCGAGTTTGCTACACCCACAAGAAACTCATGCTCAATGGATTCCCTCACTACCACCCTTCAGCAAGGCACCTTATGTCTCCATAGCCTGTCCCTCACATGCATTTAAATTACATAAGTCAACCATTCATCAAATGCCACCCGCTTTTATGCTTGTTTTTTTTTATTGCCATGGCGCCAGCTTCACGGAACATACATTCGGGGATGCACATTTATTCAGCGCCGCACTTCATTTCGGTGCTGCAAACACCTGTATCAGTCCACTCTTCCCTACCTCCGTCCCAGTTCCCTTTTCACTGTTCTCTCATACTTGCCCCCCTTCCCCACCTTCACAAGTTTGCTCTGACTTCTGCCACTAGTTTTCTCACCCTTATCTCTCTAGTTCTATCTCACCACCACCTGCACCACTCATTCTTCATCTCCATCTTTACCTGTTCACTTTCTCGCCACCAACTCTACCCCTCTCTTCTTTACCTCTCTCTACCCTGTCGTTACTTCTCATTCACATTCCTGAGTGACTTACTCTGCACACAAACAACAGGTGAAACAAAGCACCCATAAAAAAATAAACAAGTAAGATCCACTGTGAGCTCTCACTTCCGGTCAGGCCATTGCCCCTCTTCCCCCCATTTCCCTCTGCTTCGCTTTCATGCTCTGGTTTTCACCCGCCTCCACCCTTCCACTCTCGCCTCATATTTTCCAGATTACCTTATTCTTGCACCCGAGTCTCTGACTTCTGCATCTCCACATTTCTTAGCTGTTTCGCTGTCTCCAAGCTCCACTGTCCTTGCTTCCTCCTCATCTTCCTCCGGTCACCGTCCCACGTCCATGTCCTGCAGGGTCTCTCCACCGTCTCCCACCTTTCTTTGTTACCTTCGCCTCTCCTACTCCCTCCCCCTTTAGCTCTACCAGTCCCCTACAAGTTCTGTCTTTCTTCTTTTTTTTTGCACCTGCTTCTACAATCGGCATAATTTCTACTTCTCTTCCATTACCCTTTTCTTTTCCCTCTCATCTTCATCGCATATTATCTCACATCTGCATGCTCATCCCCTTCTCTTCTCTATACAATCAGCATAATTTCACTCAACGCCACACACTTCCACACCACACAATTGAAATCTGCAAATTTCCATTCCACACCACATAATTCGACAAGAAACCACATAATTCAACTCAACAACACAATTACACAACACACCACATACATACATCCAATCCATACCACAAAATCCCACATCATGCCACAAAATTCAACAGCACACCACATAATTAAACTCCACTACATACCACTCCACAACACATAATACCATTCCACCTAATTGCATTCAATAATGCACAATCACACTTCGCATCATTCCAGGTCACTCAATACCATATCATTTCTATCACAAAAATCCACTGCACACCATGCCACATAATTCCTCAACACAAATCCACTCCACACCATACAATTCCACCACACACAATTCCACAAATAGCAATAACAATCCAACCCACATAATTGAACTCCACACTACATACAACCACTACACTCCAAACCAAAACACATGGGGGAAAGACATTGTCATTTACAGTGCCAATGGCTATAACTCTAACAAATTCGAGACCAATTGCATTGAAAATGCTTGTTGTTTTTACATTGCCGCCAGCAACCCTCTTTCGGGTGCTGATGTGCTTACTGCTAGTAATTATATAGTGGGCAGTGGCATAAACCTGTCTGATATGGTCACTGATACAACAATATAACTATTAATAGCCCTTAGGAATGCCTTGAGATGCCCAGTCAACCCAGCATTGTAAGGGAAACTATCCTGTTGCATCCAGGACTACTATTAAACTGATATCGTTCGTGCAGCGCTCCACATTCCACAAAAGAGTGACTCTTAGGCCCCACTGACCCGTTGGCTTCATCTCCTGCCTTGTTGCCTTATGTTCGTGGCTCATCCTGCATGGACTTCCTGACACATTTCATTCCTCAGCCTTCTTACTTGGCATTTCAGTCTGGCCTCTCTGAATTCACCTAGACCTAGTTTAAATACCTGTGAGCTCTCTGTCTATCGTGCTGTCTGTTCTTACATTCTTCATCTCCATGCCTTCTTGAGCTGTACTAACGGATTAAAAAAATGCTGTTGGGCAGTACACCCATCACCTGTCTTTGACACTTCAGTGCTATAATTCCCTGCCCGCAACATTCTGATACTCTCAATTGACACCCCCCTCAGAACAGTCAATGTATTGTAAGCACTTATGGAGGGGCCTTTGCGAACCTTCGCCTTTAACTGGCATGCTTGATCTCGCCATCCCTACACCAGAGGCCATGAGACTCCAACCATGCCCTTTGCTTTGCCACCAGAAGGCCATTGCAATGCTGCCTTTTAATTGTTTATGTACAGATCGCTTAAAAAGTACCCAGAAGGTAGACACCAAAAGCGATGTACACAGTTAGCCTTACTGTGCCTCGATACTGCGCCATAACCCAGCTTAACCACCTTTACTTCAGAACACTGCTTCAATTCAGCTGTACGTGTAAACCACGCCCTATTGGGACTTGTTTTAAAAGACATGCTCCCCACTCTTGTGATTGTAAAATTATATGGGCCTAGACACTGTATTGTGAATGATGGTAAATCTCGACAGTGGCCCTCAAGCTAGCACCCGTGGTATGTGAGTACTGGGGGGGGGGGCAACACTGCGCTCAAGGCCTGATGCCAGGCAATAATCACGGACATGAGACACTCTGTGCACTGGCATGGGCAGAGAAGCCACAAGTGACTTCTGCCACTTTATTTTATACTCTCTGGCCACGCCTGGCCTGAGAGTGATACATAGTGTGCAAGCCCATCTAGGCTAAGGATCCTGGTTGTTTCGTACCCCCGCGGCAACTAGACTGCTACATCCCATCCCAAGTCAGTGTTCAAAAGTAATTAGCAGAATCAACACATAAAGTCTGTGAGGCGTTGGCTTGGTCTTGGGTTGGGTCTCAGGTTGTATCTTGAGTGATGGTCTGTGCGAGCCGCTGGGGTGTTTCTGTTGGGCTACGCGCTTAGGGCCACCGGTGATTCAGCGTCATTGCCAGTAGGTGATGGCGTGTTTCCTGTAACCTGTTCATCTGCTGGGTGAGGTTGGAGACCATCCTCGGGGGTATCTCCTCGTTCTCCATGGCTGGAGCAGATTTGCTGAGAGTCAGCATCCTGCACCTGTTTGAACCATGATATGTTGTGGGTGATGATCTCATTGCCTTTCTGCGCTGTGACAGCTGTTCCATTGGTCTTTTCTACTGTCCACGTTCCGGGTTCGAACTTTCCTCCACCGCACCGGTTTCTCACCAGCACTGTGTGTCTGGGCAGAATGACTCTTGGCTTGGCTCTCCTCTTCCTGCTCACTCATTCATGGGTCATTGTCCTTCTAGCTTGAGCATTGGCGGGTTCATATGGTTCTGGAGTCCAACCATCAGCAGCTTGGAACAAGTCTTTCCGGGGCCTGGCCAACATCAACAACCAAGGGAACTGCTGAGTCATGCAGTACGGCGTGCTGCGATATTCACACAAGAGCTTGTGCATGGCTATTTACGGGTCAACCTGCTCGGACACTGCAATTCATAGGACCTTGTTGAGTGTCCGCATGAAGGTCTCGGCTTCACCATTGGCTTGTTGCCACTGAGGAGTGATATGTCGGTGATGTACTCCTAGGCACTCCAGCATGCCCCTGAACTCTGCCCCCTGAAATGGAGGCCCATTGTCAGTTTTAATCTTGCAAGGTAGACCAAAGAGTGCAAACGTCTTCTCCAACACAGGCTGTATATCGGAAAAAGATGTGGATGCAATCACCTCCACGATGGGGTACTTGGAGAATGCATTGATCACAAGTGACGCTGTCCGACCATCTGGAAAACTTCCGAAGTCCAGATTGAGGCGTGACCACGGGGACGTAGCAGGTTCTTCAGTTATAACAGACGCAGGCATTCTTGACTGCTGGTGAGCTGGCAGGGTCGGCAGTTCCTTAATAGTGTGTCAACAGCAGCTTCAAGACCTGGGAACCACACTTTTTTTCTCATTCGGGATTTCATCCAGGTGGTTCCCTGATGCCCCTCGTGGGCCAGGGCGGTGGCACGTTCTTGCAGGCTTGCCGGAATGACTAACCAGGATCCTCTCAGTATTACTCCATCGGATGCCGTGCTCAACTTGTCTCTTACTTTCCAAAGTTTTCCCAGTCGGTCCCGGTCTGTCGGATTCCATCCATTTGCCCCACATAGGAAATCCTCCCATGATCCTTTCTGGAGCGCTTGTAATACACGCATGAGCACGGTGTCAGTGCCAGTCTCTTGCCTGACTTCGTCGATAGTAAGAGCCTTTGGGCAGGCGCACTGGGACATTATGTCGACATACTCCCTAGTCTTCAACTCTTGGGTGCGACCATCGGTCACTGCTTCTGGCGGATGACATGAAAGGAAGTCCGCCGGGTTCTTTGCCCCCGGGCAATATACTACTACCATTTGGTATTGCTGCAGTTGTATCGCCCAATGCTTGATCCGCGGCGGGGGATGAGGGTTGGTGCCCCTGAACAATGGAACCAGTGGCTGGTGGTCCATCACCACTCGGAATGGGTGCCCACTTACGTACAGATGGAAGTGGTTGCACGCCCACTTGAAGGCTAGCGCTTCTGTCTTGATTTGAGAGTTTCTGGCCTCCATAGGTGGGAGAGCCTTGCTTGCAAACACTAGTGGGGCCCGTGTTCCCGGCTCTGTCTCGTGAGTTAAGAGTGCTCCTAGTCCCACTGCCCTGGCGTCTACTATGAGTTCGGTCATTTGAGTGGTGTCACAGTACGCCATAGTCGTTTTTCCCAGAAGCACCTTCTTGATCTTCTGGAAGGTGTCTTCTTCTCCTTGGCCCCACACCCACGTTGCGTCTTTTTTCGTCAGAGCACGCAACGGCTCCGCCAACGTGGCCAGATTTGGTATAAACCTTCCGCAGTATGTGGCCATGCCAAGGAAGCTTCGAACCTCTGATGCCTTCTTCGGGACATGTGTTTTCAGGATGGCTTATGACTTCTTCAGGTCTACCATGACTCCGTCCTGACTGAACACATATCCGAAAAAGTCAATCGATCGCTGGAAGAATAAACACTTCTCCCGGGGGAGGGTGACTCTGTGTTCTGCTAGACGCTGGAGCGTGGCGCAGAGATGGCGCAATGTTCTTCCATGGTCTCTGAATGTATTAGAATGTCATCACTGACATTTAGCACTCCAGGTAGTCCTGACAGCAACTCCCGGATGGTGTTTTGGAAAATCTCTGCCGCTGAGGAGATTCAAAAGTTCAGCCTGCAGTAACGTTGAAGCCCGATGTGTGTCGAGAAGGTTGTAACATACCTACTCTCCTCGGGCAACCTCAGCTGATGATACCCTGCATTCAGGTCGAGTTTGGAGAACCAGCGGGATCAATTTAGGTTGGCTAAGATGTCATCAATGGTAGGGGTCAAGTGCCTTTCACGTTTGATCGCCTGGTTAGCATTTCGATGCAGAGTCAAATCTTGCCGGGTTGTTTTGGCTTCTCTGCGATGACCATGGGTGACACCCATGGGGTGGGCCCAGTGACCTTCTCGATAACTCCCAGTTTTTCGAGGTGTTGGAGCTCCTTCTCTACGAGTGGCCTGAGATGGAACGGTACGCGTCTATGCCTCAAAGCTACCGGTTTGACAGCTTTGAAAATATACAATTTGATCGGGGCCTTTTTGATGCACCGAGCCCCACGAAGAGCTGTGGGAATCGTCCCAATAATTCTTCTATCTGCAGGTCTTTGACTGTATGGGCAAATGTGACCAGGCCAAGGTCCTCCGCCATGTGGCTCCCTACCAGGATGTCCCCCTCCCTGTCGATCACAGGTGACTTCGTTTCCCTCTGCTTTCACTTGGACCGTCATCTTCCCTTTGAGTGGCAGTGGCATCTGGCTTCCATATGTGAGGATTCGTACATGTGATGGAGACAGCACAGGTTTCAGGTTCAGTCATTTGTACTGCTGGGACCCCATTACATTGACGGACGCGCCTCTGTCGATTAACACGCTGACTTCAGAACCGGTGATGTTGATGGTGCATGTGGGCTGTGGCCGCCTCTTCTGCTTCAGGTCACTGGCAAACTAAATGAGGTAGCACTCAATTCAATTTCTTTATTTCCATGGTTAAAAAAAATCATCATAAAAAGTACATGTTATAAAAAACACAGCAACACAAATGATTATATATTACATCAATATACAAATGACCATCGATCAAGCTGTTATAATTCATGTAAGAGGCGATATATTATTCAAAATAAGTTAGTCTCTGGTGTTTCTTAATCTTACTGCCGCTTTCAAAAAGCTTATTACTGAACATAAAGTGTGCATGTCATTTGCTCTTTGAAGGAACAACAGGGCTATTTTAGCATGACGAAAATTTCCGTCTTTTAAAAATTCAACCAGAAACATACGCCTGGGAAAACGATAAAATGGGCATAATAATACAAAATGAAGGGTGTCCTGCGGAGACATATTGTCGCAGCCGCAGGCATCCTTCTGCTCAATAGTTACAGTAAAACCAGACGGATAAGATAAAATATTGTGCAACAAATTGAGCCTAAAACGACACATTAAAAACCTGTCCTGCTGGTTATGTATCAAGAATAAATAAGGTTCCATACCCACTGCCTCTTTGACTAGGGAGTGCGCTACAACTGAACGTTTTAGTGCAAAAGCTTTAGTCTCCCTAAGCATCTCCAATTTGTCAAGCAACAGTCTTTTGATTTGTAATTTGCTATTCCTTGAGATTAAAGCAGGGGTACTAAAGAGGGTGTGCTGGCCTACAGACTCTAAAGTTGTTTTGACATATTTCAGCCAAGGGATTAGCATCCCTTTATCCCTTTGTATACAGTCAGTAAGAATTTCTTTACTTAGTACTGCCTCCGGGTTGGCCCAAATACTAAGCCAAGCCAAGACCGGTCTAATCTTGACCTGATCTACAATATATGGGATTCCGAGTTCGGAATGTGCGATTTCAGCTGGTATTGAATGTGGGATCTTGAGGATTCTACGGATACATTTATCTTCCTCTAATTGTAACTGTTTGGCGTCCCTGAAGCCCCATACCTCAGCTCCATATACTGCTTTGGCTATGCTTATTGAGCTGTATAAGCTCATTATTTGCTCTGGGGACCAACGTCCCAGTCTTTGGGCAAAGTTCATGATTGCACCACATGAGGAGGCCAGTTTGGTGCAGTGTTCCTCCAATAGTGTATCAAATTGAATCTTGCCATCAAATATTAGGCCTAAATATGGGAAGGTGGTTACAATGCCCATGGTGTGAGTCCCGATTTTGAACACCGGTTTTTTTGTAGATTTTTTGCCTGCAATCAATGCAAAGGACTTGGTCAGATTCACGGAAAGGTCTAATTTTTCCATGAAAACTACAAATCCATTGATCAGAGATTGAAGACTTCTCGGTGTCCGAGCAAGCAGCACCGCGTCATCCGCATACAATAGTACCGGTATTTGACGCTTCCCTACCTTGGGACAGTCAGCTGCCTTGGCTATGAGACATGACTCCAGGTCGTTAATATATAATGAGAACAGGAAGGGGGCAAGAATGCACCCCTGCCCTACTCCGCTAGAGCATGGGAAAGAGTCAGTTTGCCCCCCCTCCATACTGAAGCGAACCCTGGCTGTGGTGTTCCAGTGTAACTCTCTCAAAATATTTATAAGTCCCCGGTCAATCCCCAAAGTGTTCATCCTTTCCCAGAGTTTACTTCAATTCACATTGTCGAAGGCCGCCGCCAAGTCCATGAATCCCATGTAAATGGTGCCATTACTCGCTCTAGTGTATTTAGCGACCAATAAATATAAATTTAAACATTGATCACTGGTCGATTTTCCTGCTCTGAAACCATACTGGGTATCCACTATTGTATGGTGCTCTTCAGTCCAGGCCATTAAACGATTTAAAACCACCCGCCCCAGAATTTTGGCCGAGACATCGATCAGTGATATGGGTCTGTAACATTGGGGGTTGTCCCTATTTCCTTTCTTGAAAATAGGTACAATCAAGGCATTGGACCACGACCTCGGGAGTCCTGTTTTAATAGCTACATTTAACACCCTCGTTAAAATTGGCGCCCACAAGTCGGTATTACCTCTATACAAATCTGGGGGGGTGCCGTCGGGCCCTGGGGCTTTATTTGGAGTCAACCCTTTGATTGCCTGAGTGATCTCAGCGAGTGTGAAAACCTGCACCCAACTCCTTTTGCCATCCCATTCCCCT
Organism: Triturus cristatus; assembly: GCF_964204655.1. Taxonomy (NCBI): domain Eukaryota; kingdom Metazoa; phylum Chordata; class Amphibia; order Caudata; family Salamandridae; genus Triturus; species Triturus cristatus. The sequence goes on from NC_140583.1 coordinate 78,505,592, forward strand.
TCGTGTTCTGGATCTATAGAGTGATTATAGAGACTCTCAAAATGAGTCACCCATTGCTGCGGGTGAATATTTGTACTGAGGACCGGGGCATTATGGTCATGAAAACAGGGCCTGTTTAAAATTTTCCAAAATTCAGTATAATCCCTGTTTTCTCCAGCCTCTCTTAAGTCGGCCCATAGTTCTGCTTTTAGGGTAGTCTTCCTTTCTTTGGTCTTGTTTTTATAAATTTTTCTGCACTTTGCCACTTCCACTGTGTCCCTTGGGTTTGCCTTAAGACTTAATTTTAAATTTCTTAGTGCTCGTGCGTAACTTGCGTCAAACCATCTTGGTTGGGTCCCTGCTTTTCTAGGACCTTTTGCCTCCAGTAATTTATCTGCAAGTTTAGTTAATTCCCTGAAAGCAGCAACTAAATCAGCTCCCTCTATTTTGAAATTTAGACACTCTTCAACCCACTTTTTCCCCTTTACAATCAGTGCGGTATAGAATTTAGGGGCATTGATTTTTGCCCATTTTAAACGCCTTCCCTGATCTGATGGCTGTAAGATAATGTCCAACTGTTTATTCATTTCAACATGACCCTTGTAAAATATTTCTATAGATAAGGGATTGTGATCGCTAAAGGGGCTCCATTTAGTGCATACCTTCCCGATCCATTGTTTGGCAAAGGCGGATATCAGAATGTAGTCTATAATAGACGAACATCCCCTTCCTTTAAAAGTTGGAACCAAGGTACCCTCTGGCCCTGGAGTTACCAAATCAATGGTGTGTACTAGTGAGTGACTACCTATTAATTTTGGGAGTAATGTGCCCTCAGAACTATGCTCAAAGTGTGGCCCTTTTCTGGCTGGGCAAAGATCCCAATCTATGGTTACCGGTATCAAATATGAGCATAGGTGACAATTTAAATCTCCCATTAAGAGGACAAATGAATCTTCCCCCTCTTTCCTTAGATCGGCTTCCTGTTTTAATCTAGCGTCAAGTTCCTCTAACACGGCATTAGTGCCACTTCCTAAGCCTGGATTGTAGATATTAAATAATTGTACCCTCAGCCCCTGTCCTTGGAATATTATTGCTTGTAGGTTTTTTGAGGTCCAAGATGGCACTGTCCATCTCCCCTTTAAATTGATGTCGACATATATTATTAGACCTCTTTTAGCTCTACCAGCCCTACTCTCTTGTGCTGGAACAAAAAATAACTTATAGCCCTCCAAATGGTAGAGATCGGGTTCAACCGCCCAGGTCTCCTGTAAAACTACTATGTGGGAATCCCTTAATTGGTTCCTACAATCTGCATTAGCTATTTTCCCTGCTAAGCCTGCTATGTTCCAGGATGTGATTTTCACCTTTCCTCCCTGTTCCCCGGTCAAATTTAAGCCACAAGCATAAAGGTCATCTGCCTCCCTCTCTTCAGGCAGGGGATCTTGCATCACCCCATTCTGATTTTGCCGGGAGCCTACCTGGGAGTTCGGTATATACCTTCCTGCGGGAGTTAATTCAGTGGTATCCATGGTCATTGTTATTTCTTCCCCCGTAAATTGTGTATCTAGGTTGGTTAGTCAATCTTTTTCGTCCAGGAATTGAAGGGGACTGAATCTATTCTTCCACTGTGGGCCGTCCAGATTTAACGGTGGCAAGTGACAATATTCAGGATTTCCTATCCTATATCCATCTATCCCTCCTTCCTTCCTGCCCTGATTGTAAGTCAAGGGGTATGTAGTTCTGTTTCTGGGATAGAAGTAACCTAGTGGCATAGATCGTATAGTGCTGGTTGAGTTTTTGTTATAATTACCCAATATGTACTCCACTAGAACTGGATTCCTAAAATTTACAATAATACAGTCCCCTTCAATATCCTTCTCTCTGCTTCCCAACCAGGTTACTCTCCTCACATGGATAATTTCTCCCCTTTCCCTCCCTTGGAGAGGTCTATGTATATTAAGCCAATTTATAATCCTGCTTTTTAGTTCTAGGTATGGCTCTTTTTGGCCCGCCCTGAGTTCGGGTACCCCAGCAAATACCACAACATAGGGGCTTGCTTGGGTGGGTAAATATACTCGAGGGGGGGGAGGGAACATTTTTCCCTTGCTCTCATAGCCTTTCTGCTGTGCGTCAACCTGGCTGTGAGACGCATCCTGCCCTGGCAGCATCTGGGCCCGATTGGGCTGGGCCTGAATTTTAACGTTAACTTCTTTCTCATTTTCAATAGAACATCTATCCTGCGAGTTAGCTGTGTTTTTAGGTGGCACATGAACCTGGACAATCGTACACGGCTCGTTACTTATGCAGTTATTATTCGTAGGAGGTGGCCTTGAGGAGGGAGTCACGATTGATGTTGAATTTCCAATAGAGGTGGGATTTATAGATTCCTTCAGCCTCCCCTGTTTTTGCAGTTCATTAGTGATTTTATCTAATTTGCTAATTAGTGGTTTTATTTGGGAGGTAATGAAGGTTTCAAGATGTTTTTGCAGGTCGATTATTACCGGGTGTAGCCATCCTGGCGGGACTAATGGGCCTTGCACATCTATTTCTATGACCTCATCTTCTATCAGTTGTGTCTTCCCACCCCTATTGGTTGATTTTAATTTTCTTGCATGCGTGTTCTTTAAGCCCCTTTTAAGCATTCTGTGCTTTGGTATAATTGGTCTTTTTGCTGCCCTGCCAAAAGGTGGCTCAGCCTCTGATGCCTGCTGACCACATAGTACATTTCCTAGTGAAATATCGGGGCTGTTATCCTGTAAGCTATCGCAAAGGTTTACGTCTAGAGCCTGCGAAAGTCTACTCTGTATTTGTGTATGGGGATTATTTGTGGGGGTCATTGATAGGCGTCTCTGAGTGCGTTCAATCTCCCCACTTACCGCCCCAATAACCTTTCTTAACATCAGATCTATGGCAGTTGGGGGTGCTAAATATCCAACTGTATTATCGATATCAGGTCCAGTTAATTTAGTAATCAGCGGGGTACTTGCTTTCCTCTTGGTTGATCTTGTTTTGGGTTTGGAAGCCATAGTACCCTATCGGTCAGAATCCCCTTTCTCCCAATATGTACAGAGCAAAGTGGCCACATAGTATTCACAATTTAGTAATTCACTGGCCAAGAGGTCAGGGCACATCAGGTATATCAGTTAGAGTCCCCAGACTATGTTAAGCAATGACAACATCCATCTTATAAGTATTATGAGCTTTGTCCACCACTCCAGCCTAACAAATGGGTCACTAATGACTTGCTCTTACGTCGGCGTACAGTACCTTGGTTTTTTTTGTTTTGGTTTTTAGACAAGAGATGTGGCCCAGCCCGGCCTCCTTGTGCCTCTGAGGGCCACAGAGGGCCCGCCCTTTGCCCGGGCTTAGCCCGGCACTGCCCGCGCGCGTCCCGCGACGCGGGGGCTGAGTTCAAATTTGTGCGCCTCCGTGCGCGATCGAAACGAAAGCGGACTTCCGCCGCTAAGGCTCCTGGGGGCTGTAGTCCTGCACTCTGCGGCCGCGAGGGAGTGTGGCTGCAGCGGCAGCAGGAGAGCTGTTTAGGAAGCCAGCAACAGCACCGGGACCAGGTATGTGATGGGCAGAGTTGGTGTCAGGATACCACAAAGTTCTTGAGTCGCCCGCTCTGTCGGGGCTGAGTTCAAATTTATGCGCCTCCGTGCGCGATCGAAAACGAAATCGGACTTCCGCCGCTAAGGCTCCTGGGGGCTGTAGTCCTGCACTCTGCGGCCGCGAGGGAGTGTGGCTGCGGCGGCGGCAGGAGGGCTGTTTAGGAAGCCAGCAACAGCACCGGGACCAGGTATGTGATGGGCAGAGTTGGTGTCAGGATACCACAAAGTTCTTGAGCACTCACCTTCCTCATCTGTTGATGAGTCTTCCAGATATTGCCTTGGTCGCATGGCCATGCGGGTTGGCTTCAGATTGTCTGATTCTTTGAGTGATAGGTGTCTCACTGCCTTCGACGGGGCCGTCACCCTCTTGCCCCCCGGTTCTGTGCTCCTCCCCTGCATGCTACTGTGAAGTGGTTGGGGATCCCACACCTGGAGCATGTGCGCCCTTGTGCCGGGCATTCCGCCTGAGGGTGCTCTTCATTGCCACAGTATCCGCAAGATGACCCTTGCATGCCTCTTCCTGGCCTTTGGCCGCGATTTCCTCGGTTTTGATTGCGGACCGCATCGACTCTCCCCGTCTTTACCATGAATTGCTTCCCTGCCTGCTGGGTCAGTGCGGCTTCCATCACTGTTGATCTGGCATCGGACAGATCATGTGACCTTGCCAGGATGAGAATGTCCTCCAGAGTGATGCCTTGTTGGCACAGGATGAGGGTCCGGAGGGACTTATTCTGGCACCCTTGGATCATCTGGGCCCGCACTTCTTTATGTTGGTCATCATCTGTGCACGTACTTGCTAACTTGCGCAGCCGCACTTGGAAAGCATCCATCAACTCCCCTTCTCGCTGACGTGCCTGTCGCAGTTTGAACATCTCAAAGTAAGGGTTCAGTTGGGGGTCAAAGTGTGCATTTAGGGCTGCCACTGCTGCATTGTAGTCGTCAGGCCGACCAGTGTTGGGTAGATGAGCGAACAACATGTAGATGTCATCACCTGAAAAGTGTAATAGGAGTGACCTCTTTACTGTGCCATCCGTTTCCCGCATCGCCGTGAAGTAGTTGTCTAGTCGGCTTACCCAGAGTGTCCACCTGGGTGACGCTGTTGCTGGGTCGATAAGCTCACTGAACGGAGGCAGGGCACTGATCTAGGAGTGTTGTGGCACTTGCTTCACCGGTGGTGGTCCTGGGTTCTGGGCAAGCTGTGCTTGGGGTGGTGCTGCGTGTGCTCCCTGTTCATTCATGTTTCTCTTGGATTCTGGGTTGTGTGGGGCTACAACTCTCTCCTTACCCTATTGAGCCTGTTCTGTAGTCTGATTAGACTCTCCTACGTGTGGAAGGTTTCTCTGACTGTCCCCTGTTTTTTTTCCTTCACTGTCCTTTTGGCTTTCCCCTCATGTGTGTTCTTGTGTTGTAAATATTTACTCCAGTTTATACCCCTTTTTTTCCTTCCTTGCAATGCCTGCTGTGGTCTGGGGCACTGCCCCTTCAGTGATCTACTTAGCGCTTCCTGCGCGATGTCCAGGGCTGCAGGGGTGTGATCCAGGCCTCTGGATCACTCTGGGCGCAGCTGGCTCGCTTTCTGCACTCCCCGAGTCGATTCTCTGCCGGAGGACGGTCTGCGCATGCGTGCGCCACCGATCGATCTGCCCGCTGACGGGGATCAGGTCCTCAGCGTTGAGTAGCGTCACAGCATGTGGGGCTCCTGGAGATGCCATAACCGTTGAGGCGCTGTGGCCGCAGCTGGGTGCTCCGCTACTTCAGGAGGCGCGACGGTGCCAAGACACTCACTGTGGGACCTGGGGCATTGCGACTGCCGATCTCACACGCTGTGCCGATGCGGAGGAGTAGGTGATCACACCTCCGATGTTAGTTCCAAGACGGGATGTCGGCTGCAGCGTGTGGGTGCCAATTTCCCACCCCCGTCACCAGTGTGGTACCTGAATATTGGGGGGCAACACTGTGCTCAAGGCCTAATGCCAGGCAATAATCACTGACACTCCGTGCACTGGTATGGGCGGGGAAGCCACAAGCGACTTCCGCCCCTTTATTTTATGCTCTCTGGCCACGCCTGGCCAGAGAGTGATGCATAGTGTGCAAGCCCATCCGGGCTAAGGGACCGGGGTGTTTCGTACCCCCGCGGCAATTAGACCGCTACAGCACTCAGCACATGATCAGCAATTTTGATCACGTTTTTGCAAGGAACGGAGCTTCTAACAATGCATAGAGTACTCTGCTCACGGTTAACGCCTTCAAGTCCAAAACATGAAAATCTATGATCACATCTTTTTTTTTGTAACATTAACTCCAATAGATTGGATTTTGCAGATTTATATAGCGCTGACTCGGCCCAAAGGAATCCGGGCACTACAAGAGCACCAGCCAGGTTACACAAGGACCCATTCATTCCTGTTAGGCATGGGGAGATTAAGTGATTTGCCCAGAATCACAGGATACTGAGCTGACGCCGCGGATCGAGCCTGGTTCCCCACCCCCCAATGGCAGTGTGTTCCAGCAGGGCAATGCGATCCTCTGTCTCGTGGTTGCTGTTGACACAAAGTCACTCTTTAAAGCCTTGGTGACAGCCTTGTGTTATGTCCCGCGGAGACTTGAACCCTGGGCATTCCTTTTCAAAACTCCACCTTTTAGTCCTCTCACCCACATCCCGATGCTCTCTGAGGACTGCATTTGCCTGGCCTTGTAGGGAAGAATTGTTGCAACTACGGCTGTCCTGTGCCGGCTGGTTCACTGCTGGACTGAGAGCCTCTGGCTCCTTCTCCGCTGCATGGGGAGGTGGGGGTCATCCACGCACCTCCCGGTCCCCCTCTGCCACTGCCTGCCACTGCCTGCCCCTTTAAGTCTTTTTTTTGATTTCAAAAAAATTTATTATTTTAAGGGAGTAAGAACAAGCATAGTATACAATCACGGATGATACAAATGATATCAGCTGAAAGACATCCAACCTGGAAAGCTGAGAATTGACACTAGAATTTCATTACAAAGTTCATTAATCTGGAAATATCCGAGGAATGCATTAAATAAGGAAGAGACACTAGATAGTCAGGAGATGTGCTTATCAAAAAGTATCATCATCCTATATGAACTTGGGTATTAAGGGAAAGAAAGAAAGGAAAGAAAGCAAAGACAGAAAAAAGATAGAAGAAAAGAGGAAGAAGGACAAGACAGAATGAAAGAAGAGAAGAGGATTTCCAAAGGATTCACCCAGCAACAACGACAGCATTAACCAGGCACATCAAACGGGTATTGAGCCACCAATCCCTCTGAGGCCCTTTGCACATACGTATCTAGAGTCCGCCACACCTCATTAGATATAGACGGAGAGAGGTGAGCATGATCAACTAACGTATGAGCACTACGCAAAAAAGAAACCCATGCCCACCAAGTATGATAAGAGACTGAGGAAAAAGATTTCCACTCCATGAGAATTACTTTGACCGCAATAGTTAGTAAAAGATCCAATAGTTGTAATTCCATGGCATCTAAGGGCAACGGTACCGAGGCCGCCAACGGACCTAGAAGAATTAGTGGAAAAGAGAGTTGAAACTCAATATCAAAGATAAGCATGAGGTGTTTGTGAACTAAACCCCAAAAGGGTTGGAGAAGAGAACAATTAAAGAACATATGTTGGAAGTCACCTGGTGCAAGACCACAACTCCAACAGAGATTATCGTCCTTGAGACTTAACGCGTGTAAACGAGTGGGAGTCCAGTGAAGAAGATTAATAGAAAAAAGCTTAGATTGCATTAATGAGGGGGCGATTTTATTACGAAGCGAGAGCCTACCAATATCTTGCCAAGTGTCCGAAGAAATATGATCAGTGACTTCATGCTCGAAATGACGTAGCCATTTTTGCTGCGTAACAGTTTGAGTAGGAAGTGTCGAGGACGACAAAAATTTATAAATCCTAGATGCTACATGACCAGACTTAATCCATAGGTGAAAAAGCATAATCATGGGGGAAGAAGGCTGAAACTGTATTCTAGCAAGTGCTACCTTTATCTTAAGAAAAGTATAAAAATCTAAATTAGATAGAGAAAATTGCTGGGCCAGGGTAGAGAACGGAAGAGGATCATTATTGGAATCATACAAGTGCTTAACAAGCGAGATACCTTTCCCCGCCCAGTAAAACATCAAGTCTGGATCAATATTAATTTTAATTTTGGAGTTGCGCCAAATGGATGACCATCTAGTTTTATGCAGCGGAATCGCCACTCTCATGTCAACTTTGCGAATCGCAGCAACCGTATCCAAAATAATAGATCTAGAAAATGGAATGAAAAGGGTATGCGTGGTTAAAAAAGAGGCAGTTGGAAGCGGAGAGGCCAATTCCTGTTCTATTAGCAACCAAGCTGGAACCTGCATAAAGGGCGAGGAAAACCAGAGCGCACCCTGGGAGGCTAAAAAAGCAGATTGATATTTTTCCCAATCAGGGAGATTACATCCCCCCGACTCATAGGGTTTCCTCAAAAATTTATAGGCAATTCTAGCCCTTTTATTATTCCATAAGAATTTGGAGGTAATTAAATCAAGATCATGAAAGAAGGCGTCAGAAAGCTTTACTGGAATCATAGAAGAGACAAAATTAATAATAGGTGTTATCATCATTTTAAGAGTTTGGAACCGACCCCACCAGGAGATATGCTTCGGAGACCAATTATCTAAAAGATGTCGCACTTTAAGAATAGTTTGAGATTCATTATAAGTAACCGTGGCATAAAGGGTGGAACAAAAATAAATACCCAGATATTTTAGTTGCTTAGATTGCCACTTAAAGCCCGCCGAACCCATATGAGAGGAGAAGCAGTAAGCATTTAAGGGGAACATTTCTGTCTTATCTCTGTTCAGTGTATACCCTGAAACCTTTGAGAAAATGGAAATGATCTCAGAAATAGCCGGGATAGCACGTGCAATATCATCAGAAAAGATGAGAACGTCATCAGCATAGGCAGCTACTTTTAGCTGATGGGAACCAAAAGAAAAACCCATAATGTCTGGATGTACATCAATCAGTCTAAGAAGAGGATCAATGGACAACAAAAATAAAAGAGGAGACAAAGGACACCCTTGTCTCGTACCCTGGCAAAGATTAAAAAAGGACGAGGTGGCCCCATTCACTCTTATGTTAGCCCTAGGTCGGGAATAAAGAGACATAACCATACTGATAAAAGAATCACCAAGGTTGTGTGCACATAAAACAGCTCGTAAAAAAGGCCAGGAAACCTTATCAAAGGCCTTTTCAGCATCAAGGGCCATGGCCGGCGCCGGAAGATTGGATCGCTTAGCGGCACCTAGAATATGACAGAAAGTATGGATATTATCACGTGCAAGACGACCCTTTACAAAACCTGTTTGGGAAGGATGAACCAATTGAGGGATAAAGGATTCTAATCGTTTAGCTAAGATTTTAGCAAAAATCTTAGCTTCCATATTAAGCAGGGAAATAGGACGAAAATTCTTGGGGTCTGAATGATCTTTTCCTTCTTTGGGGATTACTACAATAGTAGCATCGGCAGCCGAGCCAGACACAGAGCCATCCTTGATAAAAGCATCAAAGACCGATTGAAGTTTCGGAACAATCACAGATACGAAGGTCTTATAAAACAAAATAGGGTACCCATCTGGACCCGGAGCCTTACCGGAACGAGTGGCTTTAATCGCGGAAATAATTTCATCAGAGGTAATCGGGGCATTTAATGAATTATTAGCATCCTCCGGTATAGTTTTCAACGGCACTGTCTTCAAAAACTCCTGGCACTGTTCAAAAGACGCCTGAGTAGAGGGGGTATATAACTTATTATAAAAATCGCGAAAGACCTCAAGAATCTCTTCAGTCTGAAATTTCCTCTTACCAAGATGGTCAGTAATAGAGGAGAGTTGGGAAGACTTATTAGCAGACTCCTGGAACTTTAATGTAGCTGCAAGAGTCTTGCCCGCACGATTTTTTAACAGTAGCCGCTTAGATTTCTGAGCCTGAAAACCAATATGCGCCCTCTTAGTGACAATAGTATTATATGCATATTTTAAATTCTTAATAGATTGTAAGCACGATTTATCCTTAGAATGTCGAAAAAGAGATTCCTGACGCTTAATATCCTCTGCTAAGTCCGTGAGTTCTTTTTTGATGGCAGCGTTTCTCCTGGACATACACTTAATGACCTGACCTCGAAACGTGCATTTAAAAGAGTCCCAGAGAACAACAGGGGAGCTTACTGAGCCAACATTCTCAAGGAAAAATGTCTCAATATCATTGGAAAACTCTTGAACCTGGGAAACATCATGTAAAATTTCCGTGTTTAGCCTCCAAGATCGAGACCTTGCCCTAGGAGCAAAAGACCTAAGTGTGAAAGTTACCGCGGCATGATCTGAGACTAAAATGGGGTGAATAATCGGAGATGCGGAAGCTTGAACAAGAGAGGAGTGAACCAGGAGATAATCAATACGTGAGAAGGACGAGTGAGGGGAAGAAAAAAAGGAGAAGTCACTGCCAGTGGGATTGTGAAGACGCCAAACATCCTGAAGATGGGTCAGAGAACACATATTAATCATTTGTTTATGTGCTTGAGGGGGACGAAAATTAAAGGCAGAATTCCTATCCAGAATAGGATCCATTGGTAAGTTAAAATCACCACCTACAACAAGATTGCCAGAATGAGGCGTGTCATTTAGCTTTTTGGTGATCGTTTTCCAAAAAGACGGATCATCCTTGTTAGGGGCATAGATATTCATGACAAAGAGAACAGCATTACCATCGGACAGCTTAGATAGTAGCCAGCGTCCCTCTGTATCCTGTTCAGAGGAAACGATAGACAAACCCGAATGTTTAGAGACTAAAGTAATTACCCCATTTCTTTTACCACACGCATCTGAGCAAGCAACATCAGCAACCCACTCCTTCTTCAGAAATAACGCTTCCCTAACAGAGACCTTTGTCTCCTGAAAAAGTACGAGATCCGAAGAAAGAGATTTACAATAGTCTAGAATCTTTGACCTTTTAACAGGGTGACTTAGCCCTTTGACATTAAGGGAGAGTACATTCAAACCAGCCATAGACCTATTAACAGGAGAAAAAGATATTGCATAATTGATATATGAACTACAACATCTAAGAGACCTCGCCTCCAGACACTAGACCTCCACACGCAACCGGGAGAATCCCCGGAGGAAATCCAAAGAGAAAAGGAAAAGAGAGATAAAAAAAAGAGCAAGAAGAAAGACAGAGAAAGAGGGAAAAGGGTCAACAAGGAAGGTCTGAAAAAGACCGAATTCATACAAGGGGGGGACATGGAAAAAGAGCAAAGAGCCCAACATGAGGAATAGAAACCATCAGCATAAATAGCCCCAAAACAGAACATAACAGATTATACGTCATTTTAAAAGAAGAACAATCTAAAGGATATGAACAAGAATCAATAACCGTTCTAGAAACAGTACAACATATAAGTCTATACAGGCGACAAGTTAACCAAATTGATAGGAAGGTAATACCGAAACAGAATCATAAAAAAGTGTAACTGATGCAAAAGAGAGCTAAAAGCTATCGTCACTATTATATCGAGCCAAACCAAAGCAGACAGATTAAGAGTAAGAGAAGAATAAAGAGAAAAAAAATAAATACCAAAGGATATTATATAATACATTGTGAAGAAAGTAAATGAAATAAAGAGGAGAGCGGCATATAGTAATAGATCAATATATAAACCATGAAGTCTTATGGCAGATACATAAGATAACTGAAACAATACAACAAAAAAGAAAAATGTAAAGTCTATAGATAATCTAATAGATAACTGTCCAAAAATACATATCATTCGTTGCACTCGATTTAACTGAGAGAAGTGAAAATATCTTAAATATATGAACATGGAAGTAAAGAAACATAAACCTATCAATTACAATACAGCTATAGAATTCCGACCTAGTCGAAAAAGACACTTAATAATACGAAACACAGCAATCAATGCTATAACAGTGACATAGAACTAAACACTAACTCTACCTATAGCAATTAATAAGCCACAAATATTCATCAATGAGTCAAATATGTAATCAATCTATACACCAATATATTATAAACACTATCGTACTCCACAGATATGAGACAGCCAAAGACGATGAAAGTCATACACATACCACAATAAAAGAAAGTAAGAAGTCATACACTGGGATAAGACACGAACCAGGACCTAAAATGCGGAAAGACAATTTGGGAAGGAGAAGGATAAAAAGGATGGCAAACGCGGAAGAGTGACGTCAAAACAACACTAAACAATACCACGAAATCTTGGAAGGTTCATACAATAGAACTATCAACAATAAAAGACCAATACACCATACCGACAAGGAGGGAACACCACCAGACGACAAAAGCACAACAAAAACAATGGACACTAAGACCACCGTGCAGAACTAAAAGAGACTAATCTCAATAGAACTGCCAAAAAAGAAAATTCATTGCAGTATAAATAACCGCATCAGGTGCCAGAAGAACCAGGATCAAGCGAGGGCTCCATTTGAAGTTCCATCTGTAGCTCCATCTGATTGTCCAAAAACGAGACCAAGTCAGCAGGTTCATCAAAGATTCTAGAGCGACCTTTAAAAGTAATGCGGAATTTTGAGGGGCCAGCAAAAGAAAAGGGGATATTCATCTCAGAGAGACGCTTCCGAAGATTGAGAAAACCCTTCCGCCGTATGACCGTGTCTCTGGCAAAATCTTGAGAGATTGAAATGCGATGACCATTCCACGAAACAACTCTAACCTTCCGCATATGAGCCAGAATTTGTTCTGTATGCTGATGGCGCAGTGGCTTAAAAATTATCGCCCTAGGTTGCGTAACAGACTTAGAACGAAAAGTGGGAACACGATGTGCACGTTCCAGCTCAAAATCTCTTTGGAAGGAAATTTGCAGTGTGGAAGGAATCCATTGATAGAGGAAATCAATCATAGAAGGCGCATCTTTCTCAACATCCTCAGGAAGACCAAAAATGCGCAGGTTAGACCTGCGGTTACGATCTTCTTGCTCAGTGAGGTCCTTCCGCAACGCTACCATTGATCGCTCAAGTTGTGAAATAAATCTGGACTGCTTTTGCATGGAATCCTCTGCGCCGCTAATACGTGCTTCCGTGTCTGAAACACGAAGCGACAGGGCCTTGAAGTCATTCCTGATAGCTAACACTTCCACTTGCAATAAATCTGTGTTGGTCTTGGTAGACTGCGCAATTTCATAGACCTCATTAAGGCGGGTCAGGATAGTCTCAAGAGTGGGACTGGGGTCCTTTTGCGGAGATTCAGGTGTAGGAGATAACTGCTTGGCCCTTTTAAGCGACGCTTTAGATTCCTTTGCGTCTTTAGTATTTGAAGACGGGCCCATATTTGCAGCCATAGAGCACACCACCTCAGTAGGAGAACAGTACACCACTCCAGACAGATACCGAGAAGAAAATGCCAGGTGAGGTAGGAAACCTCAATACCACATAAGGGAGCGAGCAAAAATGGATAGCGCGCCCTTAGCAGGAGAACAGAAAAATACTAAAGGCAGATTCCAGGGACAGAGAGGGGGGCCACCTCACGAAAATATCACTCCTAGCCGGAATCAAAAAAGGCTCCTTTCAACAGTCAGAAATATCCCAAAGGCAGGTTAACAATAGTCTAAGAGGCCCCCCAAAATGGCCTTGACGATGCTTCTGACGCACAAAGTATCAGCAGAAAAAACAAAAAGTATTACCAAAATAGGCAGCAAGGCAGCAGGCAAAAAATAAAAAATCAATATCAAGTGAAAAAATAGAAGAAACGTCACCAATTCTTGTCTAACAACCTTCCTGGGTCTTCTGTGGCATTATCGACTTCGCGCTGAAGAGAAACGTCTCACCGCTTCTGAGGAGACAAAATGGCGGCCGCTCGCGAAACACCGAGCGCCGTCAGACAGGAACCAGAATATGCATGCCAGCAGCCTCAGGAAGCAGGAAACCTCCTCCACAGCACTCATAACATGTTCCTATCCATCTGTCCGAAATCCGCGATGGCCGGGGCAGCCCAAAACAGCAGCTATTCCTCAGTTAGCTCCGGCTCAGCACGGAGCCCAAGCACAAACCGCCATATCGTCGCGGCGCGCAAGCCACGCCCCCCCCGCCCCTTTAAGTCTTAACCGTGTCAGGGAATTCGTGACTTTAGCTTGGGGTCTTTGTTTACCCAGGTGTGTGACCATTCCTTCGTCATGCAATGCCGGGCGCAGTGGTGAGTTAGGCTGTGTTTTTCCATGCTGCGGTACAAGGTCTACTGGGCTGCGGCATTGTGTTGGCTACTGGAGGTACCTCTGCTGGTCATTATGCTGGGCTGTGGCGGTGAGCTGGATTCCTTGCACCGTAGCCTCTCGAAAAGTTGTTGAGCGCACCGCCCCCAGCTTCCAAAGTAACCTGTGCTGAGATGGTGGTGCGCTTATAGCCCCACATTGTTTCCTCCTGGCATGCGGCAGTGTCCCCCCATTGAGGGGGACCAAACACCACTCCGGCCTCCTATTGGCACAGTATTTTCACGCCACCCTTGGCACGCACTTTTTCCCATGGGCGAGGGGGTCACTGAAGCAGCCCAAACCAGTTTTGCCTGGTCCCAGGCGGCAGTTATGGCACCGGCCTCTGAGGCCCCCTTTTGTGGGCGGCCTCTGCTAAACCCAGTGTTATGAGTAAAGGTGTAAACGGGTTCAAGAGTTTGGTCCCATTCCTTCCCAGTGAAGCCCAACCAAGAAGAGTCTCCCATTTGTCCCTCAAGGTCGGTAGGCCATCTAACCTCATAGAGAGTGAAATTTTACATAGCCTGAAAATTCAGTGACCAGATTTCAACAGTGTCTGCAAGAGATTATGAACACGGGGGTTTGTCTCCAGTGCCCCAAAAATAAAAATAAGAGCCCAGTAAGCCAAAAATTGAGTGCCCGGTAAGCTATTGTCTTTCCCCAACTCTTCTAATGTTTGAAGAGATACCTCAGAGTAACAGTCCATAAATCTATCCTCGCCCACCTCCATCCAGGAGGTCAACCGGCAGGTTGTAAAATAGCCTCCACTGGCTGTTGGGAAACTCACCAACTGTGTTACAGGACATAGAGCAGAGACGATCCTGCATGGTGGCACACACCCGCCAGCACAGAATAGCTATTTTAAGAAGTCACAGCAAGCAAGCCTAACCCTCAGTATCATGGCCAATAATTCGCCCTCTCTGTGTGTGGTACCAAACTCTCCCAGTTCAGCGAGATTGAACCCTGATAACCAGCGTGTGATCCACAGCAGCTGTAAAGCAAAAAAGTAAAGCTCAAAGCCTGGGACCCCGAGGCCACCTCTGAAAGTCAGTCACTGGAGTGTGTGCAGCAACACCCTGGTGTGCTCCCATCCAAAATCAGCTCCTGTAGCAGAACATTGATGCCCAGGCCAACATGACCATTTTGGTCAATGTTATGCGGGCTATTGTAGGGAGTTTCAACATCCTTCAAAATGCCATGGTGCTTCGGAGGCCATGCATTACTCCTCTGAGGTTACCCTCTGTGATGTCATCGTCAGCTTGATATATTCTTTCTCTCAAATACTTGAGTACTCCAGGCTCCCACTGGAGTTTGAAGCTCTGCACCTATTCTGGGGGCTACATGAGTCTTGGGAACACTGGGAAAGTGAATGATTTCCACCAGTTTTCCCACAGGCCAGGGAGTCATCTTAAGTCTTCTAATCATGCAACACTCCACGAGATACCTGTATGGGCATCCCTCAAAATGATAAGCATTTCGTCCGTGATAATGACATATTGTGCTTCCTGTCGTGTAACAATATCCCCCTAATTAGATCAACCCGCAGCATAAAAGAAAATGGTATAACTGCTTGACCGAACAGCATGGGAAAAAGAGGGCAATCCTGCCACGTGCCTTGGTTGATCCTGAATGGGACCAAGATACACCTCTCAGTGCACACCTGTGCTTGCATTTTTATATAGAGCAGTGTGATCATCTATTCCACCCCTCTCACAGAGGCATCTAGGTCACGACCATCTGTAAGTAGTCCCACCAAAATGCTTGAAGGCTCTGTATATGTCGACAGAGAATATCCACGCCTTGCAAGAATGCAGTAGAGGTATCGTATGTTGTTAGATTCGTTGTATTTGGAATTTAACCCATTTTGGTCCTCATGCACCAGGGCAGTGAGGTGAGGCCAAAGCACGTTTGTCTGGACTTTGTTTAGCATTTTATAATCCAGATTTAACAATGGTTGAGCTTGACTGAGACCTGGGTTCTATTTAGGGCCAACTTTGATGGAGTGCAGGCCGGATGCAGAAACCAGATTTGTTCCTGTTGGATGTTTTACAGTTTTGACTTAGGGCATGATTTATATCTCAGCTTACAGGTTACTCCATCACAATGGTGACGGACACCCCGTCAGCCAAAATATAAATCCCATTACATCCTATGGGATCTATATTTCAGCGGACATGTTATCCATCACTGTTGTGAACCAGTAACCCATCCACCGAGATCTAAATCAGGTCCTTCGTCTCTGAAATGAAAGTCCAAAATCCTCTGCAGAGCAAGGCAACAGTCTATGTATGAGACAGACGTCAGGTGAGGTCTCAGGCAAGCCAAAGAAAGCTCCAAGTGGGAGAAGTTCAAAGTTTTTTTCCCAAAGAAGGTCCCTTGCAGCTGGAAATCATTGACAACTTTTCCCAAAGAAGATTTCTACCTTTGGTCTTAGTCACTTTTTTGGTGCTCGGATTCCTCCAGCAGGGTATGGCTTAAAACTGTAGATGAACAGGACGTCCCGCTGAAATGGATTTGCTGCTGCAGAAAATCTCAGAGCGGGAGCAGGTTGAATCTTTGACCCAGTGGCAAAGTACCTTTGTCGAATTGACTTTGTAGGTTTGTCCTGGCCTTCTGGAAGTCTTTGGAGCCAAACAATTTCTTAGTCCCAGGTTTCTGAGGATGTTAAGAGGAGTACACTTGGACACAGCAATGGTCCTACCACTTCAGGAGCATAACTTGGGGGTCAAGACTCACTCCAGCCAAAGACCACCAGCAGGACCCAGGGCAGGTCCAGCTGTCACTGGTCACCTGGGTATCTTGGAAAAAGGGCTTTTAGCAAAAGGGCTTTTAGCAGCCACTGTATATTTATGGTAAGCTAGCTGACTGACTCTTGGAGTCCACTTCTTTGTCTTGTGTACAATGTGGAGCAGGTCCAGTCTTCAAGTCAACCTAGAGGTCTCAACGGCAGGTGCAGTCCTTCTTCTGTCTTTCACAGGCCCAGTAGTGTTCAGAAGAGAATGCCCAGCTGAGCCACATTTATGCCTGGCACTAGTCTGTTGGTGGGGGTGACTTCTGGTCCCGTCCTAACAAAAGAGAAAAGTTCCAATGATAACTCTGCCCAATTTTGAAGCACTTATTTATAAACCTACGGCAAACAATCCTACGGTGTCCTTCTCTACCTACATCCAACATGGCAGAACATTTCCCCCCTGTGCTGAGCTCCTATGTCCACCCTAAAGGTGTGGCCAGGCAAATGATCAGCCCCTCCTCTATGATCATTCAAAGCCAGTTCTGGGGCAGCTCCTCTCCCACTGGGAATGGTGCCTGACTGACTAGAGGGTCCAGTGGTCAACTATATCTGCATATGACAGGGTAGGGCTCTTTGAAGTTAGCTATGTTCCCGGGCACTGCGCAGACGGGCATCCTGTCAGAGGAACAGAACACCTCCCCACTCCCAAGGCCTTTGTTTCAGCCCTAGGGGCAAGTTCACACCTGATTAAAGAAGCTATTCAGCTCCTTGGAGACAGATGGAAGCTCATGAAAATGGGCTTCAAGAGGTTTTGAGCAAGGAAATGTTGATTTTTTAAAAGTACTTTTTGTAAACATATTTAGAACACATTTATTACAAATTTATTGGGCTGGTAATAAATATTTTAAAAAGTCAAAAAATGATTTTTGTAGCTGTCTCATAAGTGGAGATGACATCAATTAATTTTAATATTACAATCCAGAGCTTTCCTATGATACAGCTAACCCTGCTAAGTAAAAATAACCTTTGGGTGACTGTCACTATAAGGAGATGTTTTAAATTAAACTTTTACATGCCCTACATTTAATTGCCATGTATCCTGTCATATTGACCTTTAGGAATTACTTAGGGGTGACCTATTAATATTTAAAGGGTAGCTTAGGCCTGTTAAATGGGGTTATTTTGGCATGTTGAATGTACAGTGTTAATACTGCAGTCAGGCCAAAGTAGTAGGCTTGTAGTCCTATTTTGCACCGTCACTCTAGTGGTGTGACAATGTGTGCTTCAGTCAATTAGTAATGGGGGTGATCATGCAAAAAGAACAATTTTTCTACATATCGTTGAGGTTATCATGAGGGAGTTTGTGGGCATGTCTTCATTGTCATGGCTCGGTCCTTTGCCTCAAAAGATCCTAGAGAAGAAAATTGGAACACAATAATGTAAACTGTCTTTGTAGTCTACATCAGTTCTCCACCACTGATATGGGACAAATATAGCAGGCTAAGTGCATACTTATGGCCTGTTTACAAGTCTGACGGTCTGTTCCAGCTACCACCAGACTTGTAAACATATATTGCATGATCCCGCTAAGCATATTACGAGTTTCTTCTTCGCCACGGTTTTCATGTCTGTTCTACTCCATGAAAACTGTGGCAGAGAAGAAACAAAGGGGACCCGACAGGTCCCCCTGTTGCCTCAGGGTTATGGGGAGTATGCAGAGGCACATGTTGTGCCCTCCTTGGTGAATGCACCCTAGTACCTGCACGGCATGGACTGCACCAGTCCATGCCATGCAGGTACTGCCTTTCACGTTCCCATTGCGGTGCCTATTTGATAATTCACCACTGTGGGACCTCAGGGTTATGGGGAGTATGCAGAGGCACATGTTGTGCCCTCCTTGGTGCATGCACCCTAGTACCTGCACGGCATGGACTGCACCAGTCCATGCCATGCAGGTACTGCCTTACACGTTCCCATTGCGGTGCCTATTTGACAAATATAGCAGGCTAAGTGCATACTTATGACCTGTTTACAAGTCTGGCGGTCCGTTCCAGCTACCACCAGACTTGTAAACATATATTGCATGATCCCGCTAAGCATTTTACGAGTTTCTTCTCTGCCACAGTTTTCTTGTCTGTTCTACTCCATGAAAACTGTGGCAGAGAGGAAACAAAGGGGACCCGACAGGTCCCCCTGTTGCCTCAGGGTTATGGGGAGTATGCAGAGGCACATGTTGTGCCCTCCTTGGTGAATGCACCCTAGTACCTGCACGGCATGGACTGCACCAGTCCATGCCATGCAGGTACTGCCTTTCACGTTCCCATTGCGGTGCCTATTTGATAATTCACCACTGTGGGACCTCCAAAGAACCGCCTGCCAGTAACAAAAAAAATTAATAATCTGGCTGGGATTGTGCACACAGATTTGGCGGTGCGGGAGTGGGGTGCCAGGGTGGTGGTACCGCTCCCCCACTGCCAAACTAGAAATCAGGCCCTTAGTGGAATTTTCTGAGTTGTTTAAAGATATGTTTTTTAACTTTCCTCCCTATGGGTGTCAACAATGATCGATGTAAAGGATATTCAGAGTTATCTATAAGGGTGCATTATAGACATGTTCTTGTGTCTTTGCAGCGTGTGCAAAGACAACAATGGCTATTTTAAAAGGAAGTTCCGAGTGTACATGTTCAGGGAGGTGCCATTTTGAAATTTGTCGTTTGGCCAAAATACGTTTAGGATTACAACATGCATTATGCCATCTATTTCCTAATGTGTCTGTGTAGGTCATTACATATTTGTTTCTGTGTGCCAACAGGAGCCACACCCTTTGGCCATGGTGGAATTGCAGATTGTATGGGGTTTTATTGTTGTGGAGAATCATTGAGTTATGTGCAGATCAAATGAATCTGAATCTTAGGTCTACGTCAAAGATCGTATAGACATTTATGGAACTATAGGGCATATTTACTAGCCCCTATAGCCATGTGAACGTCACTTTTAATGACGTTCCTGTGGCAATAGGGTCTTCGTCTTATTTACAAGGCGGCGTTATGCCACTTAACGTGGCTTAACGCTGCCTTGTAAATAAGACCCCCTTTCACGCTATGCTTAGCTTGAAAGGGGAGGGCAATGGACATTGCTGTGGGCGTAACACCAATTGCTTTTGACGCTGCCCCCTATTTACAAGGGTGGCGTAAATAGGAGGCAGAATTAAGACCAGAGAAAACCTGGTCTTACCCTGGAGTAACGAAATGTTAAAGTTCTCCTCGTTTTTGCTGTTTTAATGTGTTCTGCATTGTGCATAACACATATAAACAGTAAAACGTTGGAAGCAGCGTTTACATCCCATGCGGTACAACGCATTCGATTACAACGTGGTTAATGCAACGACTGCGTTGTTACAACGCAAACCATTACAACGCAAGTCGTTTCTACGACTTGCTGTAGGGGGCGCTCTAAGCTAAGGAATAGTATAATTTACTATTCCAGCACCTTCCCTACTGTTGCACACGCTGGAGTTGGAATAGTAAATTATACTACTCCTAAGTCCAGCACGCCCCCTACAGCAAGTCATAGAAACGACTTGCGATGTAATGGTATGCGTTGTAACAACGCGGTCGTTGTAACAACCGCATTGTAATCGTATGCGTTGTACCACATGTGATATAAAATCGCATATTCCAAAACGCAAATGAGTGTTTATGTGCAGGAAGGTCCCACTTCCTGCACATAAACAATCATTTTAAAAAAATGCCGTTTTGCAACTTCTATGTGTGCTGCACTAAGCAGCACACATAGAAGTTACAAAACAGCATTTAAATATTGTTAAATATTGTTTATGTGCAGGAAGGTCCCTGCACATAAGGGGACCTTCCTGCACATAAACAATCTTCGCCTGCGTTAACACTAGACTGCTAAGTTTAGCGCCAACGCAGGGGGAAATGCAGGGCTGCACCATATTCTTGTAAAAATGGTGCAGCTCTGCGTTTCTGAAGTGGCGGAGTGAGGCGTTCAGTCTGGAAGGCTAACGCCTCATTCTGCCACTTCCCTTGTAAATATACCCCCAGATTTTCCTTTTTCTTGCACCAGCAAGATTTGTCTAAAGTCAAAGGCCCCTAAAACACTTGGAAAACGTCCAATATAAATAAACAGGTGTGAGGCATTTACGCTGTCTGTGTGTTAAAATGTGATCTGAGGTCCCACTTTTTGGCAGTATTTTGAAAAGGTCTCATTGAGCCGTCTGCCAGAGGCTGATAGCCTATAGTAATTCTGAAATGCATCACTTCGAACAGGTGGTTACATTGTAATGTCCTTGAAGAAGGGGGACCGGATGGACATGGTGTTATTCATGTCTAGTGTGGTACAGCCTCACAGCACTCCTTCTGTTGCACCTGCTGGCATTCAGCAGCTGTGTGTTGCTTAATCCTGCTGCGTTGCATGGCCCAGCAGTAGGGATATTTGTAGCAGGTCAATGATGTTTGCTGCAGTAGGGTCCATTGTGTGGTCTGCTCAGCCAGTTTCCTCATCCTGGGAGACTACTAACAGCTGTGCTAGTTGATGTGCCAGCTGCTTTCAGATGGTGCTTATTTTCATTGTAGAAATTAGTACAACAGCTCTTGATGTGGTCTGAACTTCATTTTTGATAATTACAGCGTTTTCACGTGTGTGGTTTAAACATGCATGTTTATGGCTACATTTGTCATTCATTTCCATTCCAAATTTGTGTGCTGGTGTTATTTGTATGGTGATAACACTTAAGTCTCAAAGGTGTATATTTGTGTGTGGCATTTCTGCTACCGTTGGTTATAATTTTCTGACATTCTCTAAATGAAGGTCCTGAGTAGGTTCAGCAATTTATAGGGAATAGGAGGTGCAGATGCTGGTTTCATCTTTCCTCACTTTCCATACTTATATGAATGTGTGAAGGTCTGATTGTTCAGCATTATGACAATGAGATGTCTGGTCATCCACGCCAGGCCATGTGTAAGCAGCACGGCTAGCACTGTAAGCCCAGGAACATAATGTTACAGGGTGCTGTGATCAGGGTCTCCAGCCCTGTCCTCGGGCTCTTCAGATGCCACAGACCTCCAGGCCATGTGTAAGCAACACGGCTAGCAATGTAAGCCCAGGAACATAGTAATACAGGCACTCTGACCGGGGTCTCCAGTCTTGTCCTCGAGCTACCTGGCTGCCATTGAACTCCAGGCTATGTGTAAGCAGCACGGCTAGCACTGTAAGCCCAGGAACATAATGTTACAGGGTGCTGTGACCAGGGTCTCCAGCCCTGTCCTTAAGCTCTTCAGATGCTACAGAACAGGCCAGGTGTAAGCAGCACGGCTAGCACTGTAAGCCCAGAAACATAATGTTACAGGGTGCTGTGACCAGGGTCTCCAGCCCTGTCCTTAAGCTCTTCAGATGCTACAGAACAGGCCAGGTGTAAGCAGCACGGCTAGCAATGTAAGCACAGGAACATAATGTTACAGGGTGCTGTGACCAGGGTCTCCAGCCCTGTCCTTAAGCTCTTCAGATGCTACAGAACAGGCCAGGTGTAAGCAGCACGGCTAGCAATGTAAGCACAGGAACATAATGTTACAGGGTGCTGTGACCAGGGTCTCCAGCCCTGTCCTTAAGCTCTTCAGATGCTAGAGAACAGGCCAGGTGTAAGCAGCACGGCTAGCAATGTAAGCACAGGAACATAATGTTACAGGGTGCTGTGACCAGGGTCTCCAGCCCTGTCTTTAAGCTCTTCAGATGCTAGAGAACAGGCCAGGTGTAAGCAGCACGGCTATCAATGTAAGCACAGGAACATAATGTTACAGGGTGCTGTGACCAGGGTCTCCAGCCCTGTCCTTAAGCTCTTCAGATGCTAGAGAACAGGCCAGGTGTAAGCAGCACGGCTAGCAATGTAAGCACAGGAACATAATGTTACAGGGTGCTGTGACCAGGGTCTCCAGCCCTGTCCTTAAGCTCTTCAGATGCTACAGAACAGGCCAGGTGTAAGCAGCATGGCTAGCAATGTAAGCACAGGAACATAATGTTACAGGGTGCTGTGACCAGGGTCTCCAGCCCTGTCCTTAAGCTCTTCAGATGCTACAGAACAGGCCAGGTGTAAGCAGCACGGCTAGCAATGTAAGCACAGGAACATAATGTTACAGGGTGCTGTGACCAGGGTCTCCAGCCCTGTCCTTAAGCTCTTCAGATGCTAGAGAACAGGCCCGGTGTAAGCAGCACGGCTAGCAATGTAAGCACAGGAACATAATGTTACAGGGTGCTGTGACCAGGGTCTCCAGCCCTGTCCTTAAGCTCTTCAGATGCTAGAGAACAGGCCAGGTGTAAGCAGCACGGCTAGCAATGTAAGCACAGGAACATAATGTTACAGGGTGCAGTGACCAGGGTCTCCAGCCCTGTCCTTAAGCTCTTCAGATGCTACAGAACAGGCCAGGTGTAAGCAGCATGGCTAGCAATGTAAGCACAGGAACATAATATTACAGGCACCCTGATCAGGGTCTCTAGCCCTGTACTCGAGCTACCTAGCTGCCATCAAACTCTAGGCTATGTGTAAGCAGCATGGCTCGCACTGTCCAGCCCTGTCCTCGAGCTCCCCAGCTGCCGTTGAACTCCAGGCCACGTGTAAGAAGCACAGCTAGCACTGTCAGCCCAGGAACATAATATTACATGTACTGTGACCAGGGTCTCAAGCCCTGTCCTCAAGCTCCCAGCTGCAGTTGAACTCCAGGCTATGTGTAAGCAGCACGGCTAGCACTATAAGCCCGGAAAGATAACATTACAGTATACCGTGATATGGGTCTCCAGCCCTGCCCTTGAGCTCCCCAGCTGTTGTTGAACTCCAGGCCATGGGTAAGCAGCACAGCTAGCACTGTAAACCCATGAGCATAATATTACAGGGTACTGTGACCAGGGTCTTGTAAGGAAGCAGGAGTTCGTTTCAGAGGTTAGTTTTTATTCAAGTCAGTAGGGCAGGAAAACCCTCTTCATCCACAACCGAAACACAACATTAAACCAACTGTCCAATTAACCTTCCAGAATCTCTTTCCCACCACATTCTATGTATTCTCCCAGCGTGCATGAAGCAGCTCTCTCTAGAAGAATGTTCGGAACAACCTATCACATCTTTGCCCTTCACATTGAAAAAGAATATTATTAATTATAGTACAAATGTATCGAATACATATGACAAGCAACATTTTAAATTAAACACAGTGTCATGCCATGAAAGCATGGTAATAAATAGACCACAGGACAAGGGTTAGCTCTATAAAATGTA
Organism: Triturus cristatus; assembly: GCF_964204655.1. NCBI lineage: Eukaryota > Metazoa > Chordata > Amphibia > Caudata > Salamandridae > Triturus > Triturus cristatus. Next base: position 78,529,492 of record NC_140583.1, read on the forward strand.
ATCTCGGAACCTTGGTGACAAACGGGTAGACCTAGAAGACATGGAACGACTTGTGGCCGCTGTTTCCCCATGACCTTATACTCTGACTCGATTCTTGAGTCCGTCACCTTGGCTTGATCTAGACACAGATATTCTCCCCTTGTTCCACCATTTGCTGTCATCAAATTTCACGTTTTCTACAGCATCTAGCGTCTACTAGCGTGACGCTCACATGATGACGTGACACTCACGCTTTTTTAACTTCAGCTAAGAGAGCTGCCTGTCTCCCTCGTTTCCCATTGCAGTGAGCGGCCAGCTATTGAGCGGTAAGATTCTAGACCGGTGTGCTCCCGACTTTGGTTAGACTTACAACATCTTGTGCCATTATTTTGACCTGACGCATGCGGTTACATTTCCAGGTCCTGCCACATACGACGTAATTGCTCCCTGATTTATTCCAGACCACCGAGGAGCGGTGAGTTCATTTCTCTGCAACTTGTTATTTTTCCAATCGCCTATATCGCGATAGATTTTACTTACGATTTCCCTCTTTACCTAGATTCAGTGCCCTCGTGGGACACACGTTTTGGGATCAGAGCAAGTAATTGTGGTGTCCTATGTTGACGTACTGTGAGGTGGCCCATCTCCGCCGCTTTTAGATTTAGATTTTGACGTGGTCCTGTATAATTTTGGTTGTTGTACTTCAATCCTTGCTTTTCATTTGTATATTCATTATATATTGGCCCCAGCTGATGGCTACGACTGGCATTAATCATATGGCCCGGATGGGACATGTTAGATTGTTTTTTATAAGTGTAAGTGTATAAATTGCCACAACCGTAGATAATACCTGTTTAACTTTGGATTGTTACCCGTGTACCATCAATGGAAGGGGCTCATACACGTCCTACACCTTACTTTTGCAGGTGCAGTTACCATGCTCTCTTTTCATTGGAGCCACAGTGCCCGATTCCTTCATGATTTGGTCTTCTAGGGTAAATTGGAGGACCTTTGTCCATCAGTTCTATGTTTTTAAGTCTCTTTGTCTCTGGAGAGACTACCGTCCCTAACACGATTTTAATTGTACCCTAGGTGCCCAAACCCCCCACACAGTCCTGAGGAAGACCCCCTTGTAAGGTGGACAATTACCCACACAATTATGGGGTCGAAACGTCGACACATCACTTTACGCCAGCCTTAAAACAACAGATATTCCTTTACTGTGTTTTACTAAGCAGCTTGGCCAATATCAACTATGTAATTTCTTATGCAACAGTGGCTAAATAATAAGCCCACCTTGTACGTTGAATATGAATCAGTTAATTGCACCAATTCTTTTGTCCTTTCACAACACTGTATCCTCACACAATTCACCCACTTTCCCCATACCCCCTTCCTTCCTTTCTGGGCACATTGCTAATAATAATAAATGTGTTCTGCATATATTTGTGAAAATTAGGGTGTGATTAAATAACACTACTCAGTCAATCTTTGTATGTATTGTTTTTTGTTGTCTTGTTAGTTTTTGTTCATGCTATCCTCTTGTTTAAATAGTACTTACTGGGACCATCCCTTACTGTACTGTCATCAAATTTCACAGCACCTTTGTTAACCTTCACCACTTTCTCAAGATCAGAGAACCTAGATTCTCCCTAGGGTAAAACAATGGAACACTTCACTCTCACCATATCACCCACAATCACTCCTAACTCCTTAGAACCCAGGGTAGAACGCGTTTGATCATATTTGTTCTGTGCCTCAGCTCGCAACCTACCAACGTTTTTTATTCTCTTCTCTGGCAATACGTATGCACCCTCACCCATCCATCTGCTCAACAACTTGGAAGAAGGTACACGACCACATAGTAACGCAAAAGGCTACACACCTGTATCAGAGTTGCAGTAGTGCGCACTGCCCACAACAACCTCTTGAGTTCTATTTTATAGTCAAGGCCGTTGGCTTTTGCGAATTGCACATTCTCTTTTATCACCCTGTTAAACCGTTTGACAAGACCATTACTTCTTGGGTGATACAAGGATGTTTTGATGTGTTTTATGTCCATGAATTGTAAAAATTCCTCAAATTGAGTGGATGTCAACTGTCAACCATTGTCGCTATGTAGCTCATTAGGCACGCTCTCTCTTACAAAAATAGATTTAAGAAACCTAATCACAGGCGCAGAATTAGATGTCTTCACAAATCTAACTTCATCCCAGTGACTAAAGTAGTCCATGAGAACTATGCAATACTCTGGTATACTGCCTGATGAATTCATGGGAACAACAATGTTTATGGCCAATTTAACCTGTGGCTTGCTAGGCACTTCAATTGCTTCTACTAGGTTGGGAACCGTCACCTGAAACTTGCTGCTAACAGCACAGCTCATATAGTCACTCACAAAGTGTTCTACGTGCTTGTCTAAAGCAGGCCACCTATCATTTTCTCTTACTCTTCTTTTAATAGCCCACATACCTATGTGGCCTTCATGTGCTAATGCAAGTACTTTGTTTCTCATGGCATCAGGGACCACCAATAACAACGATTGATGCAACAACCCATCCACAACAGACAACTCATCAAATTCATGTTTGAACTTGCTGACAGGAATTTGGTCACTGTTCACTCCTGCCCCCACCCCCTCCTGCTTATGATTTGAAGGATTTCCTTGATTTCTTGGTCCTTATCATGAGCCTCTCTCCATTCCTGCTCTGTTATGGCAGCATCAGAATGACTTTCTACACTACATACCATTTTGGGCTCTCTATTTCCGTCTTCCTCCTCTGTAATGCAATCACCACCAATGGTTAATCTAGATAAACAATCTGCCAAAAGATTATTTTTGCCAGGTACATATTTAACATGGTAATCGTATTCCATAAGTCTATATTGCCATTTGGCAATCCTGGGAGTAGCCTTTCCCACCGCTTTTGTGGTGAATAATATCACAAGTGGTTTATGATCAACACACACCACAAACTTCAAACCCCACAGATAAGACTTGAAATGAGTGATGCCTCCCCAACATGCAAGAGCTTCCCATTCAATCATGGAGTAGGTAGATTCGGCTCCACGCAGACTCCTGGAAGCAAAGGCTATTACTTCATATTTGCCCTCCCTCTGCTGCATGGGCACTGCTCCTAAACACCTTTGACTAGCATCTGTTATGATTATAGTTTGATCCTTGGTGTCAAACGCCTTAAGTGATATGGCATGTGCTACCTCATGTTTAATTTGCTCAAATTCCATGGCAGATTCACTGTCCCAGTTGAATTTGACTTTTGTTTTAAGTAAACATCTCATGTTATTGGTCTTGGCCGCGCAATTGGAAACAAATCTGGCATAGAATTCCAAGAGTTCCATAAGGGACCTCAATTGATCCTTGTCTCCTGGGGTGCAACAATCTTCATTTGCCTTAACATGTCTAGTTTTGGATTGTACACCTTCCGATGATAATTTATATCCTAAATAATCTACAGTGGGCACATTCAATCTGCATTTATCCACACCTAGTGTCACACTTTTTAGTTTCAGCATAGTTAAAATCTAATGTAATCTTTTGTTGTGTTGGTCCTGGTCAGCCCCATACATTAACACGTCATCCTAAAAAGCCATTACTCCAGACATCCCTTTGAACATGCTGTCCATGATTCTTTGGAAAACTGCTGACGCAGAAGCTAGTCCAAAGGTCATGCACTTGAATTGAAAAAAACCCTCTGAAGGAATACTTGCAGTGAAATGCTTGGACTCAGCGTGAAATTAAACTTGATGATACGTAGATGACATGTCCAGCAAACTAAACCATTTAGCACCTTTAAACATGGTGGTCATTTGTGTAATGTCAGGTAATGGATGTTGGCCTATCCATATGTGCTTGTTGAGATCTCGCAGATGCACACACATGCTTAAGGCTTAATTGGCCTTTTTTAGCAAGGACCACAGGAGATACCCAGTCAGAAGAGTTGATTGGTTGACATCACACGCACACAACTTGTCCAGTTCTTGCTTTAGCTCAGACTGCAACAACAAAGGCATCCTCCTGACTTTGGCACACTGGCTTGGGTGCCCTCCACCTGCCTTATCCTATGTTTAAAACCCTTAAACAGGTCCAATTCCTACTTAAAAACTTCTGGGTACATGCATTTCTATGCATCTTCCCTAACTGCTCGCACTTGGAATAAATTCCGTTTTTAGTATTACCTGCTGGGCATTATTGGGATCTTAAATGATACCCAGATAACCTTGGACATTCCAGCCTAACAGGTAAGAGTCTTCCTTTGCTACAAATATGACTCCCATAGACTTACAGCCTCTGAACTCGAAATCAGCTTTGAATTCCTTCATAACATCAATGACTTTTCCTCCCTTACCCACCGGGTGAACAGAAGACTCCCTTAAATTAAACTTTCGAATGATTCCTTCCAAACTTTATCACTAATTAAATTGAATGGAGACCCGGAATCAGCCAAAACCCTGACGCTGTTTATAGAACATAAATGTCTTCTCATCCCTTGTGAACTTACACTACATATGTCTTCTGTGCGTTCCATGTCCCAGATAGTAAAAATGTGGTCTTCCTCACTAGCTAACGATTCCCTTCCAGTGCTTAATTCTACATTGTACACCTTCCGAGATGAATTCTTCCTACCCCATCTGCTCACTCTTGCAAAATGACCTTTCTTTGAACACTTGGCACATATATTGTCTGCAGCTGGGCACACCCTGGCATTCCCAAGATGATTAGTAATACCACACCTATAGCATTCTAGTCTCTTCCTAGTTATATTATTACTATTACTATTGCCTCTGTCAGTCTTTTCTTGGATCTCTTTCGCTTTCTTGCATTTGCTTTTGACTGCCAAAATGTTCTGTGCTTCAGTTTTCTCGTCAAGGTCATTTGCTCCATGTATTAAGTTGTGCTTTCAATTCTCATGGCTATTTCTAAAACGATTTCCAATGTTAAATCTGGTTTGGATAACAGGGCTTCTTGTACCTTCCTACTACTTGTCTTTTCATCTAGTTGGTTCCTGACCGGCGCCCCTCGCGCCTAGAGGAGGGGCGCCCTTAGTAGCGCCACAGGACTGGACCTTCCCCAGGGCCGAAAAGGGGGCTGAATGAGGTGACGTCATCGGGGTTCGCTGGAAGGTTATTTAAATCCGCGCCCTGCGATCGTCAGCCTCTTTGTCCCTTTGAACCTCCGGCAAGCTGCAGGGGCACATCGTCGACGTCGAGGAGAGAGGTTTACCGTCCGGCGGTTCGCGGAGTGCGTCAAGGGAGGTTTGAGGGGGCCTAGGCGTAGCGTTTAGTATCAGGTCTATTTTACGGTTGATTTCTGCGCTCAACATAGTAAATATTGAGGTCGCTGCAAGCGTGGCGGAATCGCTTCACGCCGAGAGCAGGGGGGGGAGTTAATGCCCAGATGTGCTTTGCGCCGAGTGTCGTGGCGGGAGGCAATGCTAGTGTTAATTGGCCTTACCGGGGTATTAAGCGATCACAGCTGAAGGTAAAGGATAATCAAGATGCTGCAAGGGGCGGGGCCTATATGCGCTTCACGCCGAGAGTCGGGGTAATGAGAGGCGGTGGGCGCGAAGGTAAATGGCCGAGTTAGTGAGGTCCTGCCGCGAGATGCGGGATACGCGCCCTAGTTATCGGAGCGGCGGTGATATCGACAGTTGCAAGTCATTTACAGTGGGAGGCAATGCTAGGGTTAAAATGGCCTTACCGGGGTATTACGAGATCCCAGCTGAAGGTAGAGGAGAATAAGGATGCTGCTAGGAGCGGGGCCGCGCCAATATGTGTGTAGGGGGGATAATGGCAGCTCACGGCTGCTTTCACGGGCGTATAGAGGTACGAGGCCCCAGTAAACCGGGGGCATCCCAAGGAACTGCATGAGCGCACGCACGCAGCAGGGACCAAAACGTCTGCGCTATGAATGTGTGGCATACCAAGCAATCCTGAGCAGCGTGTCTCAGGAAACCACAAGGCCCACACTGAGGCTTCGCTAAAGGCTGCAGGAATGCTCCTACTGCTCCCAGACCCTGTGAGTGGTGCCGATGTGGGGAAACCGTTCAAGAACTCGCGTGTGAAAGAGAGACAGTAGTTGGACTGTGTTGGCGTCGCGTGCCGTTTTTTATTATTTAATACATTATGGATTTGGGTTTTCCAGTTAATTAACACGTTATTTGAATGATTTGGATTTCATTCTCCGCAGAAGTGTTTGTTTCAGGGACAAATACGATCCAAAAGGAACAGGCTTGGAGATTAGAGTTGACATGTTTTACAATACATGCAACACACAGGTAGTTCGTTTTCCAAAAATTTAAGGTATTAGGAATGTAAATAATCTGGAATGGGTGCTCTTATTTATAGTGTGTATGAATTTATGAGCAAGATAAGGGCTAAATAATTCTAGCAGTACTAGTCGGTTGATACACACACTATAACAATTTTTTACTGAATGACTGGTTCAGTCGCTCGGTATATACGGTGTGCAGCAATCTTGGCCCTTGCACTGCCATGGTTTTTGATCAATTCCTTTGCGTTGTATTAAGCGCCCAGAGGTCCCTTTAGGGGTAAAAGCGTTCGGTGCAAATACACGTTATGCTATGTCTATAAATTAAGTGACATTTATGGAAAGTAATAATATTTTTTTAACCGCTTCAGTGCCCATGACGAGATGGTCTCGTCATGGAGCGCGGTTGCGCTGTGCCCATGACGAGACTATCTCGTCATGGACCCCGCCCGCTAATGCAACGGCCGGAACAGGGCGGGGAAAGGGCGTGGCACTGAAGGGGTTAAACATGAAACACTCGATAATACTCCCATGCCCTGAAGACTTTGCTGCGAGTTAGCCAAAATATGCCAATTTGTAATGATATCTATTTATATAGCCTAAAATGCTATTAAATGTAAAGCAAGATTATTTTATATGAACCATATAGAAGTGAGGGTTTTGTAGAGCAGAAATCCTGCATAGAATTACCTCAGTGTACTTTCAGACTGCATGGTTAAGGGAAATGATACACACTGAACTAACGCAATGGGCCATAGATCACACACGGAAGGAAGTCAGATTTGAGTACAGGGTTACATACTATGATTTAAAGGTATGCTTTTCTGTTTGGAATGTCTCCTCAGACACTGAAGATCGAACACAGTAACAGAACATGCCTGTCTGAAATCATGTATGGCAGGGCGGCTGCGACCTAGTAGTGTCCTCATTCCGACTGGGATGGTGGTGAACGTTTTCCCAACTTCTGGGTGCAGCCCGAGACAAAACATTGCTTTGGTTAGATGTATGTGTATGTATGTATGTGTTTTTTTTGTAAAGCGCACTGCTGCCAAGGCGTCGTGGCGCTGTAGACCGCTGGGGAACCCGTCCTGGCTATCCCTGTGAGATGGTCCCTCCTGGGTATCTCCAAGTTGAAACCAGGCATCCCCGGCGAATGTGGGGGGCCGTTGTGGAGATGAGGCAAGCTAATGCCCAGAGTTGCCGAGTGTGATCCCTGGTTAGAGTAGGCACCGAGGCGAGAATTATCGGTCCGCTGTCCCTGGTCCACGACCCTGCCGCATCGGGAATTGAACCCTGGTCCCGGGCCGTCCTCTGCTTCCGGGTCTGCCGCCTCTAACCAGTGAGCCACACTACTATCATGTTCTCGTCAGCGGGTTGGCCGGGTGGTGTGCTTCACTTATCGGGGTTATTCACTTGTCGAAAGGTTGAAACAATGATTTTTGTCCATCACAAGCCGCTATCGTCTTGTTAGGAAATTTGTATGTAATAGAGGGCCGTTCTTTATACTGCTTTGTGAGACATGATGCTGGTGATCTACACCAATCGTGACGGCTACTTATAGCTTGATAATATGTAATTTGCCATGGCCTTTGCTTGCAGCCGGACGTTGGCTGACCAGCCGGGCGTGCGAAAAGAATAGGTCATTGGGTAATATGACGCGCTTATCAAGCCTGGCGTTGGCTTACCAGCCGGGTATGCGAGAAGGAATAGGTCCGTGGCTAATATGACGCGCTTATTAGGAAGCTCCTCATTCTCTTCACTTCTATGTTCTATGTTATATATGTCCACTTTATATTTACACCACATGGTATAATTCACACCACCTGCGAGATCTAAAGATAGCGGGGAGAATGCTCAGTTTTTCGAGGAGTATAGCGCTTCAAGGCAGTGCCGTAGGTTTGTCGCCAGCGTACGCCGGTTGAGAGGAAGGACATGCAAGGACGACATATCATGAGGGGTAATCTTGCTGGGGACCCGCAACTGTCAAGGCTCATGACAGTCAAAAGGAGTTTCTCCGTTTAGGAATTTCATGTTCCACTAGGGAGAGGATGTGGCATAACGGCCCGAGTAGCAGACTTAATTCTAGGGGTCATGGTTAGCAGCCTCGAACCCCGGTCTAGGTCAATTAGTATTTTATCTGTCCAGCATTGAATGAACATCGGCAGAATTAGTCGAGTAATAAATCCAGACGTGCGCACGAAACCGATAACAAGTGTAAAGCACCGTCACAAAGAAGGCTGGCAGTTATTATCCAATTGCTGCTCGAATGGAACTTTGACCACCGTTACTCTGCACTGTTAATGGTCAAGAGAAGGAGGTAGGCCGTAGCTCCGCAGTTGCCCACGCGGGCAGTTAAGGGCTCAAGTCTCACCTGACCCACCTATTACACACCGACCCTGGGTAGACACCGGCAACTCTACTGGGGGGATCGAGGTGGCAGGGACCCTCTGCAATGTAGATTTAAAAACCAGGCAGTGCTGTTAAGGTAAAGCGTTACAACAAACAAATGATGGACGGAATGCTGACAATGCAGACATTCTCCCCCAGTCAAGAGATCTGGGTTAAATCCATCGTTCTTTTGCCCACTACACCACCCCAGTTTAGACATGGCCATATGCAAATCAGTCTTGACCCTGTGCCTCATGGGAACAGTCCAGCCCGAACTGCCAAGCCATGTCTTCCCTGGACCGAAATCAAGCATCCTAGGACCGGTTTCTGGCTATCAGCCGTCATCAGCCAGGATAGCTTGACTCCAGTGGCGTAGTGAGCACGGGTCCCACGTCTGGGAATACCCATCCCACTTAGGGCAAAAAGCGTTACAACAAACAAATGATGGACGGAATGCTGACAATGCAGACATTCTCCCCCAGTCAAGAGATCTGGGTTAAATCCATCGTTCTTTTGCCCACTACACCACCCCAGTTTAGACATGGCCATATGCAAATCAGTCTTGACCCTGTGCCTCATGGGAACAGTCCAGCCCGAACTGCCAAGCCATGTCTTCCCTGGACCGAAATCAAGCATCCTAGGACCGGTTTCTGGCTATCAGCCGTCATCAGCCAGGATAGCTTGACTCCAGTGGCGTAGTGAGCACGGGTCCCACGTCTGGGAATACCCATCCCACTTAGGGCAAAAAGCGTTACAACAAACAAATGATGGACGGAATGCTGACAATGCAGACATTCTCCCCCAGTCAAGAGATCTGGGTTAAATCCATCGTTCTTTTGCCCACTACACCAGGTAAAGGCAGCACATACTTACTTCCGGGTTTAATGTTACTAAGCAATGAGGAAACCAACTATTGGTCTCGGTTACCTTCTTCCAGTTATCTGTGAAACGTCAGTTCAGCACAAGGGACATAAACTCTGTCTTGCCAACATAATCACATGCCTGGTGTGATAGTATAGGGGGAATCAGCCTTGGCCTGGATGGAGAACGTCTCATCAAGTGCTCATGGTGCTGCTAAGAAGTCAGGAAACAGATGAAATTTTGTCTGCTTACAATTACCCTTGAGCCGCTACAGCGGGGGAACCAATTCTGGCATAGATGTAGTTTCTGGTTATGTTTACACGGTGATGCCAATAAGTGGAGGAGACAGTGCAAAAACATTCTCAAGGCTTTGTTGCAGGAGGACCCTTTCCAAAACCCAAGTTTACAATCACCAGTTTGTGCCGATATGGAACAGTATTTATTCCTTTCACGTAGGGGGACTTTTGCGAGGGACATAATAACCGTTAGGGTAGTAGTCAGTTTGGGGCTAAACGGTGAGTATTGATGCGTGGGCTACCGGGTCTGGCTAGTTACCAGGCAATATATTAAATCATCCAGCCGCTGCTTCCCTCGACCAAGGGCGACGCCATCTTCACATAGTGTTGGCCATGCGGGGGTGGGAGGATTTATAATAAAGAGGCACATAGCAGAGGATACGGTAACCGGAGGCTCCCTGGTAAAGGTGGTTATGGAGTACAATTTACAAACTTCACCTCGGGCACAGGGTAATTACCCGGCAGGTGCTACATTATCATGGTAACCCAGCCATGTATACATACCCCTGTGGCAGCCTGTAACCACAGGTCTTAACAGTAAGGGGCGAAGCAAAACCAGCCTTTTATACCCCTGTGGCGGCCTATAACCACAGGTCCTAACAGTAAGGGGCAAAGCAGCACCTCTCACAAAGGGAGCAGCCTTTGTCAGTGGGTGGAGCAATAGCTCAGAGGCTGGCAGTGCAGGAGTCCAGGCCAGTGTAAGTCCGGCTCAAGAGGGTCTTTTGATGGACACAAAATATGTAGCATAGCTGAGTGGTTTCTAGGCACAAGGAGGTGCCTGGTTGGTAAGTTAACTATCACAGATGTCAGCAGGTAACGGTATGGGGCAGTGGTTCTTCTTCGGGATTGAGGCTGCGGGGAGATGGGTCACAACACAGGCATCCACACATGCTGTGGGTCATAGGGATTCCCAGAGGTTCTGGTGAAGTTGCCTAAGGCTGTCATCAGCTGGGACTTAGCTTCTGGGGCATCTGGCTGAGCGACAGAAGGGACTGACCTGCCGGTGGTCCCGGACGTCACCTGGCTGGTGATAGAGTTCGGACCTGCTGGGGGTCCTGGACTTCATGGGCATACCGAAGAGGCATACCGGAGAGGCTCGGGAGAGTACGCTTAGGGTTGCACTAGGGTTGCAGGCATCCTGGTGGGCAGAATTGCTATTGGAGGCCCTAAGGGACTAGTTTCCTTGGGGAGGGAGGTGGATGTCATAAAGTAAAAACGAGAGATAGTGTTGGGCCTTCCCAACTCGGTGGGCATTAAGAGAGACTTCTGGACAATGTGCCAGCTACTGAGGTTAGTTGCCAAGATATTTTATCTCACGCATTCTTGGGCCTGGTAAATTATCACAAGGCTGTAAGAGGGTGCGTTATTACGCCACCGCTCAATGACCGATGGTCTGCAGGGAAGTTTCTATATGTGGTCGGTAGGATGACGTAGGCGGTATAAGTTAAGGGGGTTCTGGTTAAGGCCATGGACAAGCTGGGGAAGAAAGTGATACAGGCGACCAGTAAGAGGAAGGCAGCGGGTCCAACACTTCCTCCGCTGTCCCAGGAGACCAGGGGAGTCTAATTGGGTTGCGCTAGCATCTAGGCACCCGTACGGGCGGAAATTTTATGGAGGGCCTGGGGTAGTAGTTCCCTTTAGGATAGCGGTGGTGGAAATACAGCTGGTGACAGGTTCCTGGCAGGGGGTCATGGATTAATTCAGGGGAAACAGGAGATGGTGTAAACTAGGGTCTTCACAACTCGATGGCCACTGAAAGGGGGCAGGTAATGTATCACAGGACGGCCCAGATAACAAAAGGGAGAGGTGGAATCAGGATGGAGGGCATAATTTTGGTAGACGGGCAGTGGCTCATACAAACAATACTAGGGGCGATTTGGGAGCACAGTTAGCGCGGGGGAGGGCGAGCGCGCCAGGGAGCTTCTCGCCCTGCGGCGGTTCAACAACTGGATGGCCCCCAGAAAGGGGTAGGAGCCACGTGTGCAGAGGGTAGGCGGAAGGGGGGACTGGCCTGCTGGTGGTCCCTGACTCTTCTGCCCTAACCCACAACCTATGGACTGAGGTGAACCCTGGGGAGGCTGCCTGAGTGCAGGTACCCCGGTGGGCATGCCAGTGTGCCATGCGCGGCCCTGGTTTACAAGTAGTGCAACTGTTCGCTGTAGCGCGTTGGGGCCTGCTGGCACAATGTGCACAGCAGAGTGGGGGCTTGGTGGGCCGAGACGGCCAAGTTCAAGAGTATGGCCAAGTTCAAGAGTTCAAATGTAATGTGGTGCATATCTTCTTTACTGCCTTTGACAGGCCAAGGCCACTAAAGTGTACGGCCAAGCTCAAGTTCAAGTGTAATGTTGTGCCTAATTGCCTGGCAGCCTTCGTCAAGTTAATACCGTTAAAGAGTGATGCTTTGATAATTTTATATCCAAAAGGGATACTGTTACTCTCGTGTTGGTCACTGGTGAATTACCTGTTTCGTGAATAAAAAGGCTACGCCATGAACAACACGCTCTGTTTCTGAGAGTTCTTGGGCAAATGGGAAGAGTGAATGTCACGTTGTGCGCCTACTATGACCGGCACCCCCCGCGCCTAGAGGAGGGGCGCCCTTAGTAGCGCCACGGGACTGGACCTTCCCCAGGGCCGAAAAGGGGGCTGAATGAGGTGACGTCATCGGGGTGCGCTGGAAGGTTATTTAAATCCACGCCCTGCGATCGTCAGCCTCTTTGTCCCTTTGAACCTCCGGCAAGCTGCAGGGGCACATCGTCAACCACCCACCCACCCGGCAAGAGAGCGAGGGCGGAACGGTGACAGTTAACAACAAGCAAGCACAACAATGGCGGTTCAACAACTGGATGGCCCCCAGAAAGGGGTAGGAGCCACGTGTGCAGAGGGTAGGCGGAAGGGGGGACTGGCCTGCTGGTGGTCCCTGACTCTTCTGCCCTAACCCACAACCTATGGACTGAGGTGAACCCTGGGGAGGCTGCCTGAGTGCAGGTACCCCGGTGGGCATGCCAGTGTGCCATGCGGGGCCCTGGTTTACAAGTAGTGCAACTGTTCGCTGTAGCGCGTTGGGGCCTGCTGGCACAATGTGCACAGCAGAGTGGGGGCTTGGTGGGCCGAGACGGCCAAGTTCAAGTGTATGGCCAAGTTCAAGAGTTCAAATGTGGTGCATATCTTCTTTACTGCCTTTGACAGGCCAAGGCCTCTAAAGTGTACGGCCAAGCTCAAGTTCAAGTGTAATGTTGTGCCTAATTGCCTGGCAGCCTTCGTCAAGTTAATACCGCTAAAGAGTGATGCTTTGATAATTTTATATCCAAAAGGGATACTGTTACTCTCGTGTTGGTCACTGGTGAATTACCTGTTTCGTGAATAAAAAGGCTACGCCATGAACAACACGCTCTGTTTCTGAGAGTTCTTGGGCAAATGGGAAGAGTGAATGTCACGTTGTGCGCCTACTATTATCATTTCTTCTACAAATGCTCTATTTTCACAGGATGCTGCTGAAATGCATAACATACCTACATAGCTTGTGGCAGATTTTCCCGATAATTGAGTCCATTTATAGACCTTGTGTCTCTCCAACGTAATGTTTTTGCAAGCTTTGAAACGTGTGTTTAAAGCTTTGATGGCAGTGGCATACGCATCCTTCACACTATCACCTTCACCTTCTGCTATCACAGCAACTTCTTTTGCAATGTGTTTTATAATATTTCGGCTCTCGGAACCCAAACAATGCCTGAGAATAGCATAATACTTCTTGTGTGTAAAGGAGACCCCTTCAAGAGCATCCAAGTATGCTTCAAACCCTTCTTTCCATCTTTCCCAACCCAGTTCAGGAGATGTAGGATTAAGAATAAAGACGGCTGGTAGTGCTATGGCTTGCTGCATGACAACTTGCAGCAAAAATAAATGAAGAGTACTTAGTACAAGTTTGAAATACAGCTTATGATAAGTTGCACTTAATTACTTTCAAGAGTGGTGTGCAAATCACCCAACACTAAAAGGTGTTGCAATTACTGTCAATAATAAAACTGCAGGGATAGCCTTAGAGTTTGGGGTGCGTGTCACAGAAACAAGTGCACACTTAGGTAAGGATAAAATTACTGTGGTTTAACAATCACAGAGAATTAGAGCTGTTCCTAGTAAAACAATAGTTTGACATAATTGGCTTGTAGCGTCAATTCAATTTGCTTTTGAAAGTGTGCTGTGTGTGTTAGTGGAAAGATGTGACAAACACCTGAAGATAAAAGTGCAGGTGTTGAACTAACTTTGGTGTGTGTATCACCGAAATAGGTGCACGCTTAGGCAAAATGAGGGATGAAAGGCGTGTCTAAATTAGTGGAGCTTGGCTTGTGGTAAAGTTTGGTGTGCGTGTCACTGAAACGGTAGCATGCATTGACATCAGTGTGCTGATCACCAGGGCCGGCACTTTGCCTGACCTCAAAATGGCCACCACGCTGGAAACGCTTGTGTGAAGCTGTAGAGTCCACCAGTAGGAGGCTGAAGGCACATAGGAGGATGAGTGCGCAGAACTGTCAAAAACATTAGGAAAGCCTCATAAATCTTCAACACACTGAAGACCACAGTACCTTCACACCATAGTGCTGCACTGTGGACAAGGCAGTTGGAAGAACAGCAAGCAGACCTCTTGTCACAGCAAAAAAGACAGAATCCTCTCTCATGAAGGACAGACACCGGATGCTTTCTCTGCTCGATCCAAACGTGGGAGTTCTGCTGACTCAAAACTCGTCGCCAGTGTAAACAAGCAGGAATCAGTTTCAGAGGTAAGTTTTTTTCAAGTTAGCAGGACTGGATAAACCCATCAAACATCAAACCAACTGTCCAATTCACATTCCATAATGTCTCCCCCACCACATTCTATATATTTTCCTGGCACACGTGAAGCAGCTCTCACCAGAAGAATGTACGGAACAACCCAACAGGCCCTAGCCCTGTCCTCGACCTCCCCAGCTGCCGTTGAACTCCAGGCAATAGGTAAGGAGCACGGTTCGCACTGTCAGCCCAGGAGCATAATATTACAGGGTGCTGTGACCAGGGTTTCCAGCCCCATCCTCGAGCCCCCCAGCTGCCGTTGAACTCCAGGCCATGTGTAAGCAGCACGGCTAGCACTGTCAGCCCAGGAGCATAATATTACAGGGTATTGTGACTGAGGTCACCAGCCCTGTCCTCGAGCCCCCCAGCTGCTGTTGAACTCCAGGCCATGCGTAAGCAGTGATGGAGGAGGTAGAACAAAATTTTGTATACCTCCTCTATTTTGCATGAAAAGACTAACTATATAACCTACTGATTATAATTTTACTAACGGAGTGGAGTGTTATATTAAACCAACCTTTACATACACCAATTACACGTGGGAAATTGCTATTTGCATGGCAAAATAACTCTAATTACTAAATTATATACGCATATTAATAGTAGTACATGTGGTCATAGATATCGCATGATTTATGTTGCTTATGTGATGTTTGCGTTCCTGTTTGGATCCTAATGGTGAGTATTATCGCGTTAAATGTCGCTATATGCTAGGAAAATACTTATATATAAACGGATTAGTGAGGGTTTAACATTAGAATCATAATTTCTTTGTATTCATTATTCTTTTGTGTTTGTTTCGCTTAAGTTGACATTTGGGCCTACCTAGAAAATGGCGACCGAAATCGAGTTCAGAAGTGGCCACCGTCTCGTGAGCACGATGCCTACTGCGCAGACTCGGATGGCTCTTCCTGACAAACCCTGTGCACCATGTCCTCGGTCAAGGATAGGATCTTGGTGGACTGCCAAACTTCAGTCAGTAAAAACTGGTCTAAATGAACAATTGGGACATGCAAGCAAACCTTAAACATTGTTGCATAAGGACTACATCAGCTATGGAAATGAACCAGCAAAATCCATGGGAACCTCATAGAATAGAAATCGGACGTTTTCCAATTAGCCAATCACAGACTTTTGTTGCCTAAAAATGTTTCAAGTTATCCCGAAATTTATTATAAAAAGAGTAGTAGAATAGGAGGGGCATCTCTCTCTATTCTTCCATTACCCATTTTCCTGACATCTATGCTGGCATTCGGCAGTTTCGGTGACTGCACACCCTCTTTGACCCCACAGACGATGACAGATGCTTGCACGATTTCTGGTCCTTTGGAGATCTTTGGGACTGTAATGTGCTGAGCAAAGAACTTTGGACTTTGAGCTTTGGCCTGCTTTATTTGGACAATTAACGGCTAAATTCGGTTTTGCAGAGCCAAATGAATTAGAGAAAACCCAGATAGCAAGAATAGGTAAATATAAATGTCCGGCGATCTGTATTACTTGACTAAATTTCTAAACTTCTAAACTTTGATTAATCTTATATGCCGAAATTATTTGAAAACAATATTTAGATAAACATATAGTTGATTAACAGAAATTATGAGTTTGTGGTTTTATCGATAAAGGGAATAAAGGATTCTGAGTCTTAAAATGTGTTTTAGCTGGTTCTAGATCACCATCAACCAATCCAACTAATTGGTCCGTCGACCAAGTGGGTGGAGTGCCTTGATGTTTGGGATTAGGAATCTATAAGTGGTGAATGCTAATGCATATTCTGTAAAATAACTTTTCTTTCCTATAGGTAATAAGGCACCCCCCCACATGTCCAGCGCGAAATCATTATCCCTCCTGTTTACAGACTCGTGAGTAAGAGATGTGTGAGTGTTGGTGTTATGGGCCCCACCAATGACTGCGTGTGTGAATGAGTTAGTGTGACGTTAGGTCTGCGACGTAGGGAGGTTAGCTGTGTATATATATATATATATATATATATATATATTTTTTTTTTTTTTTTTTTGTCCCTTTTCCCTTTTTCTCCGGCCTCGCGCTGCATCAGCAGCACGGCTAGCACTGTCAGCCCAAGAGCATAATATTACAGGGTACTGTGACCAGGTTCTCCAGCCTCGTCCTCGAGCCCCTCAGCTGCCATTGAACTCAGTCGCTTAGACCAAAGACCTTGCTCTCAGGCATCCTTTAAAAGTTGCAAGAGTGACAAGCATTGAAAGCACAATCAGCTGATTCAATTTCAAAGCACACTGCATTGCGCTGCTCTAATTCAGAGAGGCAGCTAGCAGCAAAAGTGGTGGCAGCCCAGCTCTTCTGTTTTAATGAACTTTTGAGCCTTCTTGATTGATTCCTGGAAACCGACTCTCTTCAGACCCGCACAGTTGCTTAAATGGATTTACCACGTCCCTTGAACAGTCACTTGCTTATGCCAAAAGGGCGCTGTCAATTAAGAGGACGACCCTGTGATTCTCTCTCTGCCTTTTGAGCACTGAGAGTTTCTTCCAGTGATGCTTTTATTGTGGTACTCTGTGGCAAGGGCAATGCTGGAAATAGAAAAATGTGCTCTGAGATTCCATAAATGAGGAGCCAAAGGGTGGCCATAGATAGAAGGAGAGAGGGGGATATTCACTAGAGAATGCTGTAGCGTGGCGTTATGCCAAATTTGGCTGCAGCGCGGTTTGACATTTTCAAAATGCAGGGATGCGCCGGATTTACATAAAGATGTCGCACCCCTGTGTTTTCCCTAGCACTGGCTCTAAAAAGTCTATCTAACACCAGCGCAGGCACCCTGCCGCCATGTTGCTTGGGTGCCTGTGCCGCAGTGGCAATTGTTAATGTGCAGGAAGGGACACCTTTCTACACATGAACAATAAATAATGGTGATTTGCTTTTTCTGTGTGTGCGGGGAGAAATAATAATTTCTCCCCGTATCGCCATTCTAAGACCAGGTATTACTTGGCCTTACTTTTTGGGCTTGCCCCAGCTTCGTAAATCTGGGGCAGCCTCAAAAAGCAATGGGTGTTTTGGTGGAATGCCCACACCAACAGCTATTGCCGGTGCTGTTTAGTCATGTTAAGTGGCTTAGCGCCACCTTGTAAATATGTAGAATTGCGCAACGCCACTGGAGTGTCAGAAACAGTGACGCTCTGGTGGAGTTAGGGGTATGAAAATATGCCCCAGAGTCTGATAATCAGGTGAAAGTCAATCTGTACATTTAGTTTTTTAAAAGCTGTGCCCCAAATGACGTGGCAACAAGGACCAACATGCTAGTAATCGGTTCCCAGTCACTTCATAAGTAACAAACAATAGGAGCATTTGAAACTATTTATTGGGTTAAGGCATCTGCAGTTGTTATGTTTGTGTACTCATCAGGTCCCAGGGTATAATGGATAACTAGTGATTATTTGACTTCCTAGAAACATCTGTAAGCAGTCTAGTTACATGTTTAACTCATAAAATAGCAGAGAGGTTTATGTGCCTGCTGCAAGGTACAATGTCTAACAAGCAAGTCACAGATTCTTATTTTATGTAAATAGATCACTGGGTACTGCTTTTGTTACAGAGACCTTTGTTACCAGCAGATCACAAGTTACATTTTTAGAGACAAAACTGTGAGTTATGAACTGCTATCAAGGACCTCCATGCAAACATGCAAACTGCATTTAAGTTTAGAACTATTCTTTTTTTTAAGCATTGATTATTCTAATGTTTTTAAAAATAGTTTACTCGAGTATGATAAACAGCATTAGTGTGGGTAATATAAATGGGTATTAGTGTAACTACTAATATAGACAGGTACATCTGACATTCTTGCAATCTCATGCATACAGCGTATGGAAATGTTAAGAACCTGCACCCAAACAATTGATTGTCTCTTAAGCAGATGCAAAGTCACAAGCTGAGTTTCTTGGTTTCCCTAGATGGTGTAGGCATCAGGGTGTTAAACTCCGGTTAGCTCCCAGACAGAATGGGAGGTGAACAAATTGAGTGCTAGTGGACCTTTAAAGTGAGGCATTTGTGGTGGGCCCATCCAGAAATGATAGTAAGAGTCCTCCCTCACAACCTGCAGGTTGTGGCTCTGAATGTAGAGCAGACAAAGAACAGGTGCTGCTGATTATATCAAGCTGTTGGCAACCTTCACCAGGGCAAAGTGTGTTTCACTGGGGCCAGTCTATATTCTGCGTCTTGCTCAATAATAGATGAAGGATCTGATATGTGTCTGGATTGCCATCTTTTCCAGCACTGGGCGGAAGTCTTCGCTCATAAAAGGTCATGTGCATTCATCAATCCAGCTGTCTCCACATACTCACAATGATTTTTACAGATGTGCAGGAGATCTGGATGAAGGCAACCCACCGTTTAATACAGGGTATAGATACTCACATATTTGGAATAAACGTTACCTGGACTGTCTGTAGCCAGATAAGGTGATGTCAGTTGTACCAGTCTATTAATTAATTACCACACGACACTCAAGAACTGGACCCAGCCACCTCAGATGCATCCTACTCAACACCAGCTCTCAAAAGACACACCGTAGGGATCTGGGACCTCCCACTACATCGCCTTCAAGACAGAAATTTGAATGAATGCCAGCTCAGACCAGGACATCGCTACCGCCATCCCTGACGGATATAATATCATCCACAAGGACCGTGTCAACCATTCAGAGGAGGCATCGCCATCATACACAATGACACCCTCTAGCTCACAACCAGATCTGACACACACTCGCCTGACATGGAGCACCTCCAGAACCAGACCAACCTGAATGCCACACTCTAAGGCACCCTAGTCTACAGACCTCCCGGACTCCACCCCCTTCCAACAAAGCCATAATCGACTTTATCGCTCACCATGTTCTCGCCTCAACAGACTTCATCCTCCTTTGCAAACTCAATTTCCACCTGGACTACCTCGAAGACCACAACACCTCATCCCTCCTGGAGAACCTCACTGCCATCGGACTCAAACAACTGGTCACAATGTTAACCTACTTAGCAGGACACACGCTCAAACTCATTTTTTCACAAGAAACAACATTTTGGTCAGACACTCCTCCGAGTCACGCTGGACCGACCACCCCTGCATCCACTTTTCCTTCACTGAACCCACTGAAGGCCACAGAAGACCAGCTCACCACCTCCCTCAGCAAGACCCCACCACAGACATCCATGAACACCAACATCTCAACACACAACAACCACCGCTGGATTTCCACTGTGCCAACACACTTGTCCCCCTCAGGAAACCCTCAGGCAAACAGTCCTCCAAGAAAGCTGGTTGGTTCTCCTCTGCCCTCCAAGAGTCCAGGCGTACCTGCAGACGGCTTGAGAAAAGATGGAGGAGCAGCAAGATCACGTCAGACCACGCAGCCTTCAAATCCACTGTCCAACAAAGAAAGCAGCCATGGAGGAAAGCATCAACGCCAATGCACACAACAGCAAAGAACTCTAAACCCAGCACAGAGGCAGCAGACATTCCGTCTCAAGACCTCTACGACAACCTCGCCACCTTCTTTCACCATGAAATCAAGGAGATCTAAGACAGCTTTGGATGCCAAGACACACCCACCCTACCCACACCACCTCCTCCAATGGCTCCAGATCCCAACAGACCTCGACCAACTGGCCTACCTTCACCTCTGATGACACCGTTATTATGAAGAGCATCCACTCCAGAGCTCCTTTGGATCCCTGCCCTCACCACACCTTCAACAGAGCCGGTACCTCCAACACATTTTAACTCTGCCGCACCATCAACTGCTCCATCGAGACCGCAACCTAACAGGAAGAATGGAACCAATCAATCCTCTGCTCAAGAAACCCTCTGCTGACCCGACGGACCTCAAGAACTACAGACCCATCTCTCTGCTCCCCTTCCGAGCCAAAGTCATAGAGAAATCCATCTACACCCAACTCTGCGAGTTCATTGAAATGAACAACATCCTGGACCACTCCCAATTGGGCTGCAGTAGCAACCACAGCACTGAGACCGCTCTCCTCACCACTAATGATGACATCCGCACCCTCCTCAACTGAGACTGCTGCCCTCATGCTCCTGGACCTCTCAGCTGCCTTCGACACCGTTTCCTATCACACCCTCTGCACAAGACTCCATGATGCCGTCATCTATGACAGAGTCCTAGAATGTATCCCCTCCTTCCTCAATGGCCGAACGCAGAGTCAGACTTGCACCGTTCAACCCAGAACCCACAGAGATCAGTTGCAGAGTGCCTTAGGTATCCTCCCTGATCCCCAACCTCTTCAGCATCTACTTGGCCCCGTTTGCAGCCATTGTCAGAAGCCTATGGACTCAACAATGTCTCCTATGCCGATGACATCCAGCTGATTATCTTCCTCTAAGACAAATCAACAGCCGCCAAGAGCAACTTCCACCTGAATGAAGGACAGTTGCCTCAAGCTTATCTCAGATAAGTACTCGTCATGGGCTTTTACCCCCTCCATCTGGGTCGGGTCGACTCTTGGTGGCCCACAGCGCTTGGAATCCCCTCCACAACCCCAGACCACACACAAAACCTCTGCATCATCCTGGACTCATTGCTCTCAATGAATCGTCAAATCAATGCCGTTTCGTCCACCTGCTTAGACACGCTGCACCTCCTTTGTAAGATCTTCAAGTGGATCCCCACCGAGTCCAGGGAAAATGGTAACTAATGCGCTCGTCAGCTGTAGACTCAACTACGGCAACACCACCCAGAAACAAAAAAATAAATAAAAAAACGCCTCTGCCAGACTAATCCTGAACATCCCATGACACAACCACATCACAGGCCACGTGACAGACTTACACTGGCTACCTGTCAACACGAAAATCACCTTTAAGCACTCACTCACTCCTACAAGCCCTCCACAATGCCGGACCTGCATACCTCAACCACCGCCTCTCCTTTTACACTCCCACCAAACATATCTGCTCTGCCCAACTGGCCCTGGCCACCATCCCACAGATCCGCAAGACCACCACGGGAGGAAGATTTTTCTCCTACCTCGCTGAGAAGACCTGGAACTCCCTGCCTCTGCACCTAAGGCAATCACCATCATTGCCACAATTCAAGAAAGACCTCAAGACCTGGCTCTTCGACTGAACTGCAGACCCACACCCCCATCCCCAATCAGCACGTAGAGGTAAGTAGTCACACCTTATAAGATTACTGATTGATTGAGTGGATGAATGAGTAAGCAAATTGATGTGTGACTGGATGTATGAGTCATGCAAACAGTGTGTCTGTAAATGTGTCAGTGGCTGTTTAAGACTCTACCTTGGTGTATAGTTTTACAATATAATTGTGCTGAACTACACTGAAAATAAAAATCAGAACAACGGCAAAACAAAGTGGCGGCAAGGTATACAAGTGCTTTTCACACATAAAAACCATCTCCGTCCATATGTTTATGAAATGTTTCTGTGGTACAACAGCTATTTAGATACATCTAAAGATGAAGCACACCAGACACTATTAAACATAAAGAACATAAATATTTGTTAGTGTTTCAGATACATAACAATACACTTGGCTATGCTGTAACAGTATATCACAATATTGTAAAACATTTAATTTTCCCTTTTTTGTACTGTTTTAGCCCTAATACTTTTACATCATAAGCGATGTACTAAATGAATCGTCATCCTTGAACAGTGGGTGAAAATTGTAAAAAAAACTTAAAACTGCACTGTATATCACTGTAATTAAGTGACACTATGCTTTGCACTCACTGCAATTCGCTAATCAGTTGTTTTACCTACAGTTACTACACTGATCTAAACAATCATATCTTAAAAATATTTGTTTTAATATTATACCTGGTACTGTTATGTTTCATACAGCTACCCCGATATAGGCTCAGGTAGTAACTAAAACTTTCACCTATATTTCGCCTGCCCTTACACTACATAACGGTTCTTGGTACTGACCTTTTACCTAGTTAAGATAATGCCTAAATGAAGTGGGGTTTTCTCTGAAAACTAGCCTCATTCAAGATGCATGAGGATTCTTGGAATCTCAGCAGGACTACCATCTCCTGCATAATAGCTATGTATAAGGGTCATTCCTTCCGTCATTCTAGCCCAACATGACACAGCAAGGCAGAGCCCCCGAGAGCAGCCGCGGTCGGTAGTAGGAGTAACTGCAGGGCGGGGATGTGGGGAGGGGCAGGTTGGGGGGTAGTAAACTATGGATTACGGAGGTTTACAGGTAAGTTAACATATAAATTAATAAAACGAATTTTGTTGTGTGCACTGCATCCCCAAATGCGATGCTGTGCACGCAACGAAATTAATTTTATTGATTTATATGTTAACTTACCTGTAAACCTCCGTAATCCATAGTTTACTACCTCCCACCCTGCCCCTCCCCCTCCTCACATCACCACCCTGCAGTTACTCCTACTACCGACCGCGGCTGCCCGAGAGTACCACTTTGGCTATATAAACACTGAGGCAGAGAGAGGAGAAAAAGGACTTCCATGCTGAGACACTGACACAAGACACCGAAGGTTCCTGCATGCTAACACTCCAGCTCGCAGTGGTCTGACATCCCTTGCGGCATGTCAATCTCGAGACCAAGACGGGGTCCCACAGTCTTCCAATTCAGGTAATGGGTTTGACTTTATCCTAGGGGGATACTTGACTCTACACTTACATACCTGCTGGGTACACTTAGGTACATATAATTGTGGTTGCATCGTAGGAGTACGCATTATTACTGTCATATATTTTTATACTTGCCTGTATTCATTGTTTAGCACTATGGTTGGAATCTACCATCCTTTTACTCTATTGGTGCTTACAATCATTTATATTTGTTTCTGTCTTATGGTTGTTTCAGCACACCTATTTTACATTAGAATGATGCTGGTTCAATAAATGCTTATTGGAAAACTTCCCCACCGAAGTAAACACGAGTAACTGAGCAAAAAGTACTGTACTGTTTCCACGATCCCTGACGTGACAGACTTGATTGGTAAGAAGGGTTTATAGTGACACCGTGAGCTAGCTGTTATATAGGCTATGGGAACTATACCATCAGTTTAGGGTTGGCTCTCTCCCAATCAACGCCTTCACTTGTAAATGGCGGTTGAACGGGTCTGAGCATTGTCCTGCTTGTCCAGCTTCGCTGGAATCCATATCCCATTTTCTGTTGGCGTGCCCGGCTTACAAATTCCCCAGGCTTAAATGGATCAAACCAATTTGCATGAACATGGGCACTAGATCGGCTATGGTGGCACTAAGGATTCTGCGGACATCCACTGATGCTCCTATAGTTGTAGCTTTGGCAAAATTCTTGAGCTGGGCATGGCTCATTCGCTGCAAAAAACTAAGAGAAACCCAAGCCTAGCTATAGCCATAATAATGTCATGTAACTTCAATGCGGCATCACCAATTAATTGATTTTAGCAATAATGATCATCTGGTTTTATACTGTATTTTTGTATTTTCATGGTTTTATAGTGGTTCTCAGTTGTTGATTATTTTTACCTGACATATATACTGCACTAGCTACTGATTTGCCTCTCTGTTTTGATTGTTTTATATGGCATTGTGTTTTTATCCAAAACTATTTTACCCATCATTGTAAGTACTGTCTTTTATGATTATTTTAAGCGAATTAAAGACAAAACGAACGAACGAACGATAAAGAACTTTCACCGTAACAGCAAAATAGTTCACTAACTATTGTACTAGATGTGCGAATGATCTTCCTCCCAATCTTGCCCTTTTGAATCTAGTTGTGGTAAAGAGGTGCTGTTGAGAGGATCTTAGTAGTCTGGCTGGGATATAAGAAGATACCAGACCTCTGAGCTTAGTTGGACCTTTATTCTTAATTGCCTAGTGTGTAAATAAAAGCGAACTGAAAATAATCCTTGCCTCAATCAGCAGCCAGTGGAGATGTTTCAAAGATTCTCTTACTGGAACATAACTTGGGACCTTTAGCAGAAGCCTTGCTGCCACATTTTGCACCACCTGTAGTCTTTTTATTACATACTTCGGTGAGCCCACGTAAAGAGAATTACTGTAGTCTGAACAAGAAATTATGAGGGCTTAAATCACAGTTTCTCTGAAATTCTCCGGGATCAGTACTAATATCTTCCTGATCATTCTAAGTCGACCTAGGCAGATGGCAGCCAATTTTTTTGTTTGATGATCAATCGTAAGGGCTCTGTCCAGCTACAGTCCCACATTTTTTATTGGGAATTTTTGATCTGTGGGGTTGCCCATGCAATTTGGCCAGCTATCTGGTGGTCTAGGTATGACCATGTTCCCCAATATCCTTAGTTCCATTTTTTCACCATTCAGTTTCAAACAGCAGTACGCTATCCAATTGACCACTCTTTCCATGCAAGGTACCAGTTGTGGATGCTCAAGATTGGGTCCAAATGTCAGAGAAACTATCAACTGGGGATCGTCTGCATAGATGACAGCTGAAATACCAAACTCCTATACCATTGTAGCCAGCTGATCACATAAAACAGGGTTGTGCTGAGCGACGATCCCTGTGGCACTCTAGATATGGATGGTAGACTCTCCAAGAAGCAGGCATTTTCCATGTCTTGATAGGACCTATTTTCTAAGAAGGAGGTGAGCCAATCCAAGGCATTATCCTGAATTCCGACTTCCCTGAGACTATCTCTCAAAATGGTATGATCTAAAGTATCTAATGCTACACTTAGGTCAAGGAGCAGGTTAGCAGCAAACCCCCCATTGTCTATTATATCTTTAAGCTCCTCAGTGGCCACAAATAGCACCCCATCTGTGCTGTGACGGGTAAGAAAGCCCATCTGGGTCAGATAAAGAATGTCATTATCCTTCAAAAAACTGGCTAATGTCCAGTTGACATGTTTCTCCAAAGGTTTACCTAGAAAAGCGAGCAATGCTATGGGCTGGAGGTTGCCAAGTACTACTGGATCTAAATTAGGTTTTTTCAGTAGTGGTCTGATTTATGCATGATTCCAGTATTTTGGGATAAATCCAGATTCTAGTGAGTGATTGAGTAACTCCGTTAGCGAGGGGAGAATGACATCTATCACTTTCGATAGCACATGTGGGGGTGCAGCATATAGTGGAGATCCTCATTTGGTTACACTTATTAGGCTACAGATTCCTTCTTTGTTCAGCGTAGGAAACTGAGATAGCACTGGAGCTGAAGATAATTCCCTGAAGTCAATTTTCTCTGACTTTGATTATAGATATCTACCACTTTGTTGTGAAAAACAGATGCTGTTTCATTACATCTTTCTTTTGTAGCTTGTGGGATAGTATTACTTTTGTAAGTGATGGTTAATGCTTTGACAACCTTGAAAAATTCTTGGGGGAGTTTGAGGCCTGCATAATTGTTTCCTCATTAAATTTTAGCCTGAGCTTTCTTCATTTCATTGTGATAATTCCTGACTGAGGCTTTATATTTTGTTTTGAGAAATAGCTCATACTCCTTCCTTCAGTTCCTCTCCAGTTTCTTACATTTGCTTATTAGGGAGATGAATGAGCATTTTACCAGGGGGCTTTCTTTGTGTGTATTTTAGAGTTAGTGCCTTTTTTTGGGATACATTCATCCAGTGTGTGTACAATCAAATTCTCCCATTGCTGGTAAGACTCGTCTAGATTGCCTATTAAATTTGGAGTTGTTGCATCCCGACGGTGCTAGCCACCAAACACACGTTGAACATTCCGCCGTTAAAGTTGAGCAACACAATGCTGTTTCTTTCCAGTGATTTTACTGCACAAGATACTCTTTAAAGGTATGGAAACACCCCTTCTCGGCCTCGAACAATAAGGTCTATGACTCTGAAGGTCCCTTATGCTACTATTTCAGCCTTACTCTGTAAAAGACTAGAGAGATTTTTTATAGAAATTCCACAGTGTCAAACACATTGCAGTGTGTTCATCCGGTGAACAAGGGACTGTCAATGCCCTGCCCCTGTAAGCGTAGTTGGAAGAAATCATTAGGCCCCACCTCATGTAACAACCATTCTATGAGCTTTTGTATGGCCTGGTCGATAGCTCACACCCCATGATTAAGAGACTTTATGTGATCCAGGTTAACAAACCTGAATTCTTTGTAATGCTCTGTAGCATTAAATCTCTCTACGGTACACCTGTACCTTCTAATACTCTCTACAAACACAGGTTCTGAATCCTCAGATTGGGGACTGGTGTTGGATGATGAGTTCCCAGGCAAATCATTTTGGGATGGCTGACTATGGTTCTGAGCAGGTGTATTTTTAAGCATCCGTGTAGCACATATTGTGGCTTTCTTTAATTTACTTATTTAAAGCCTGCACTGCTTTGTGCTATTAGTCCACTTAAGTTTCTTACAAACCCACCTGCTTTTAGGCGTCCTCCCACAGCCTATTAGAACAGTCGCCATTGAATTTGCAAGCGATGTCCTCACAGCTTCCCCGACTATAGACCCATCAGTTGGACCTTCTGAGTGCTCAGGGCATTGGAGTCTCTCCAATTCACTCTGTGAGCGCTTCAAACCTCTGGAGCTCATGAGGTTCTCTCCAAAATGTATGTTTTGAGGCCTAAAAGAGTCTGAATAATATGGCACTGTCAATTTGTGTGGAACTTTAAGGCCTTGGTTGTGGGGTTCTAGCTGCTTTTTGTTCTTGAGAACTCATAACAACCGAAGGGCTTTAGTAAGTATATCTTGAATTTTCTTTTTATATTTTGACCTCTGGACAGCTTTATTAATAAATGTGGAACCGCCACTGTTTAGGGAACGCCGTAGGTCTAGTCATGATGGTATAGCCCCAAGCTTGTGATACCTCTCTTCTACATCTTTCCACCCTTTGAATGATCTCCCTCTGGAGATCCGTCATGGGTCTGTTCTCGCTTCCCGCCTTCCCCAGGTATAAAGTCTTAGTGTTCAGCTTGAACTTTAGCTTTCTGACAGCCTGTTGTATGTCTATGATATATGTCCCTAGTGTAGTTTTTTGGTTCAAAACATCATATTTAGGGGCATTAGTGGAGGCCGTTGGGGTGGGCTGTATATTACCACGAAGCACACCTAGTATAGTGCTCTGGTTATCTCTGCTATCACCTTTCTGAAGGTCAGGACTCAGGGGTCAAAAAACCCCAGGCAGAAATGGAGTTGCTGTAGGAGTGTTCAATGTACTGGTTGTAGGCTTCACTTGTAAAGTGGTGTATGCGTTAAAGTCAGTACCTGATCTATGACAGTTGTTTTCAGATCCATCGTATTGTTTGTCCTGACAAACAGTGCAGCTCTCACCGGTTATTGATGTTTGACCGTTTTGAGGGTCTACGTTATATCCTTCAATGGTGTTGACGTCCACTTAGTCTTACGGGTGACTTCTCCAGAGACCTTTTGTGCAAACTCTAAGATGTAAAAATAAAAAATATATTAGAAAAAAAGAGCCTGTACAACTGTTTACAATCCCTCCAAAGCACGCCCCAACTCATGCCTAACTTCTACAGCACATTGTATGACTCCATACAATATGTTGGAGGAACAAGCTGCTTGAGAGAAATAGACATTAGGGTTCTTTTGACTCTGCCTTTTGTAAAGAAATACACCTAATATGTTGCTTTGCAGCATCCCATCTTTGTAGCAGGACCATCATAACACGGTGAAGATTTCCATTTTTGGACAACCGTTTTGGAGAGCTTTTCTGATGGTACGATGTCCTTGTACGCCTCCACTGGAGCAGTAAAGAAAAAAAAGAAATAACTGTCACATTTACAGTATAAGACCTTTATGGGGAATTTGGACTATCAGGGACTAATGATTACACAGAGTATACACCAGGGCCCTTTTTGTTTTAGCTTTAAGTGCTGGACTATGTTGTATGCTGATCGCGGCATCTTGAGCCTCTAGGATTTGCTGCAGCGTGTCGACAGCCAATTGAACCTCGGCGTCATAACCTGTAAAACCACACATATATAAGAATACAATTAGAAAAACTGAGGTGGTGAGACACTACTGTTAGAAAAGGGCTCAGCACTGTAGAACTCAAAATACCTATACCAAGGGTCTCCTCATGACTCAAAGTTATATCTTGGAGATCCTATTGTGGGGTTGAACAGACAGGTTTGCTTTAAAATCAGTTCTAATAAACAATACATTACTAATTGTTACATTTTTCATCAGAAAAAGGTAATACAAGTTTAGCACAGCTCAGTTTCGACAGACACATTCACATTTTGCAAATAATTGTGCCCTGGGGTAATACTTGAGAGACATGGCTACGACCATCCCAGGTATCAAGATAATATTAGTAATGCATGCACCAGATAAAACCATGCAAAATACAAAAAAAGCTTTATACAAACTGAACCCTTTTTACAACCTGAGGGTAAGAAAAGATGGGGGAACAAATCATAACCAGACCTTACATTATGCATGCAGCTCTTTGTGATAGTTAATAGCACCCTGTTCTATATTAGGATTTTAACCTATAAACTACAAGTAACAAAAGAATATCTCGGACAAAAACAGTAACCTATTAAACTAGCTACAATACATGTACATTTCTATCTGCATGGTGAACGTTCTTTTAAACAGGCACATTAACTCCACCTGCGCTAGTTTGGATGTGTGAAAAGTATCTCTAGACAAAACTCTGATCCCTCTGCAACAGTTCCATTAATCACCAGAGTTATCTTGACATTTGATTTTTTTCAAAAAACACTGCCCTTTATTTCTGAAGCGCATAGAAGCCCTTTAGGCTGTCTTGCAGCGCAGGGCCTACTTTAGGGCTGGTGGCGCCCATAGCGAAAATGTTTACTGTCGGCTCCACATCTCCTGGTGAAAGTGGTGACAACCTCCACCCCGGATTCCCTCTCCACCCTCTGTTAACAGTGTGCCCCAAGTCCACACAACCACTCTCTTTTAGAGGCATTTGGGGGCATATCAGCAAGGCGAGGCGATAGAATTATCGCCGCTTTTGCGGCCGTTTTCGGCCAAAAAGCGGCGATAATTTTATCACCTAATTAGCAAGCTCACGCTAACGCGTGAAAACTTGCGTTAGCGTAGGAATTCCTAACGCCCAGCTTTGCATCTCTAATGAGATGCAAAGTGGGCGTTCCTGACCTGACATGACAGGAGAAATGTCGCTTACTCCTGTCATCAAGCCCCACGCTATGAAGCATAGCCGCAAGAAAAGTAGCGATAACCCCTGTTATCGCTACTTTCCTTACGCCTGCTTCAGGACTGACTTAGCCATGATATCCTATGTAGGGTGGATATCATGGCTAGGTTTGTGGGGCCCTATCAACAAGCTAACGCCACATTGCGTGAGATTATCGCTGGGTTTCCAGCGACAATCTCACATTAGGCAGTTAGCGTGAGGATTTTTATCGCTTTTGAGATAAATGTTGCTAATAGCACGCTATCTCAGCGATAAAAATCCACGCTAGCCGGCGATAATTATCCTAGCGCTAAGTGCGCTTAGCGATAATTATCACTGGTTGTTGCTGATATGCCCCTTAATTAGTTCTATAACGCCATTACTACCAGCGTAAGGTGTCAGAGCACTATGCCTCACACACATTATATAGGGCCAATCAATCATACGTGTTTTCAACGTATGGAAAATATTACATATGCCAGAGGACTACAAGATGTTGGAGCCACAGTCCACACCTAATCGTAGACTGTATAGTTAAAGACTGCATGGTCTGGAGGGGCACAACCTCAGAATTTAAAAAACGCAACACCCTAGTTGGCGGTTCTCTTTAATAATAAGAATAGATTTCTACCTAAATCAATCTATTTTGCAACAATTATGCATGCTCTAATCTATACTTTACAGTGTACATGCTGTTCCTTGATGACCGTTAATATTTCACTGTTCTATGTTAGAATTTGACTTATAAACTACAAGCAACAAAAGGATCTGTCTTAGAGAAAAACAGTAACCTGCTGAACTCTTTATGTTATATGCACTTTGTGGTCTGCATTGTACACATTCTCTGAAGTCGTTTTATTAATCCCTGGTGATATTTTATGCTGATTCAAAACCTCAACCAGACATACTCTCTGATCTCTCTCCAGGAAAAACTTCCCATAGTTATCTTGACATT
Organism: Triturus cristatus; assembly: GCF_964204655.1. Lineage (NCBI taxonomy): Eukaryota > Metazoa > Chordata > Amphibia > Caudata > Salamandridae > Triturus > Triturus cristatus. The sequence continues at coordinate 78,560,194 of NC_140583.1, forward strand.
TGTATTTTTGCCTTGAACATGTCAGATGCAACTAACCAGCAGCACGCATTTTGATTTACAGGCCCCGGGCCACGTTAACAGAGCCCCGGGCTGCTAACATGCCCTGGGGGTTGTAAAGCATAAGGGTCCTGCTGCAATCAATGAGGAATCCCTTAGGGGGGTTCCATCCCTGCTGCTTGGCCACAACCGCATAACGGGGGGCTGGACCGTACTTTGCTGAGGATGCGGAATGCAGGTCCCAAAGCTATTGTCCCGCCATCTTGGCCACGAGGGACATGCGGCCATGCCAGCACCCTTCCACAGCCCCAGAGCACAGGATCTAGTGAGGAATCAGCAGACAGTGACCGCGTTCCTGAAGGAGCGTGGTTGAGAGTTCCTCTATTCGCCTGCTATGGGCCAGTATGACTATGAAGGCTGTGTCCGATCTCCACAGCCAGCATTTCAGCCCATATGGTAGTGCTGCCGGCAACCATGGAAGAAACCTAGAGGCTCCCTCTGCTCTCTTCTTTGGGCACGGGGGCACGGGCTCAGCGATACTGGCTGTGTCTGGGAGATCTGGCGGGGTGAGGATGACAACGACTGCTCGGAGAAGGCAATGCCCACTGCCGCTGCCAGTCTAGCCCACACAGGGGCAGTGGCTCCCGCAGGATGGGGAGACTGGTAGAGCATGAGCTGTGCAGGGCGGGTGCAGGTTTCGGGGTGCTGTTCCCTCCAGTCAGTGAGGGTCTCTGATGGGACCTCTGAGGTTCTGGGGAATGGGCCGCGGATGCCCTCTGGAAAAAGCACTATGGGCTTAGAGCCTGTATTAAATTCCTATCAAAATATATCATGAATATAAAACAAGCCCACCAGCTTGCATTTAGATCTATGCTTTTCTCCATTTTGGTTGGTGGTATCCCAAAGGTCCTCAAATTTAAAATTTAGGGTTTATGGCATTTTCTGTGACTGCTTGTGTGTAGAGGAGGCATTTTTATATATGGGAGGGGCCGTTTGCTAATTATGCATATCCTCACTTGGTGAGGGGTGGGCACAGAAATAGATGTTGAGGGTTTGGGTTTCACTTTGCATCACCTGTTTGTTTCTGTGTAAAGCCTAAGGAACAGAGGTTGAAAGGTCATTATTTGAAGTGGGGGGTTGCATCTCCTCTAGAAAAGGAGTATCTGCAAGAAACCCCCCTTGGGTGTGCTGGCCACACTTATCTACCATTTACACTGTTTCCCTCATCAAAGCCCCTATGACTTGCAGTTTTTAACTTCCTTGCTCTAAGTCGGGGTTTACCCTTATTGCTCCATTCTGTACATGTGCTGCATGAAGATTTGTTTTCTTTTATTTAAACCACAGTTGACCATCCCTCTGGGTTAGGTGGTCACAGGTCTCGGGGCTGGCTGAGCATTTCATTGATCCACCCTGAGATGACCCTGCCATGGGACCTTGACACCTGTTGGAACATGCCCAGGCATGCCCTGTTAGACGCAGAAACACTGCGCACACAGGTAGGGCTACAAGTTTGCGTATCCCAAACCCCTAGACACTATGGCTAGGACCCTGCCACATGGCTAGCATGTGTTCAGGTGATGTCCCAACCCATGTGACCCACATATACCTACATTAGTCATGGGGAGGGACAACCAGGGGGACCGGAAGTCCCGGTCAATGATGACATCACTTCCAGGGTGGGACAACTGTCACTTTTTTAATGGCAAGCAAAGGTATCCCTTTTTCTACTGACGGGGATAATGAGTAATGTAAACTGTGATTGGGAAACGTACCCAACTCCTGCTGCATTGAAAACTTGTAGTTAATAGAGGGGCCCAAAGATTGGGATGTGACTTGTAAGTGTCCATCGGTACCCCACCTTTTGTATTATTGGAGAGGGCCATCAACACCTCTTCGCAGGTGAAGGCCCTATTCGATGGAACTGTTCCTGCAAATGAGCTGAAAATTCCCTCTGCTGGTCTAGGGTGGGAGCAACAAGCACAAAAATGGTCTGCCCATTGAGCTGGAGTTTTTGAGTACTCTTAGCCCGGGCCTATATCCCTAGAAAATATTGGATCATTTACTGTTCTATCCTTGTTTTCGCTGCTTGTAGGAGATGGTCCCAGGCTTCTCCTGGAAGTCCTTTTTTAAATCTTGATAGATATTTTATAGAAGGACCTTGCTTCCTGTATCTTTAAAGCAACCCTAGAGCATTGATTCAAGAGTTCAATCAAGCAACTACGTGCCTTAGTGCACTGATGATTAAACCACCCCTTTTGGATTTTGTTTTGACATTATGGCCGTACAAACAGATTAAAATTCATAGAGTTTGGTATATGGATATGTGTTTCCTGGGACACTATGTGGTTAGATAATGGGGCTCGCACTTTCATGAGTTGCTCAAGATTTCCAGATAATAACTTTTTTGTGAGTCAGGATCAACCCATTGCCCATTTGATTTTAATTCCATTCATAATAAAGGGAACAAACTTTGATTTAGGCTCACCAAAAAACGTTTTACCCATGGAAACATAGTCATAACTAGGCCTGGGCTAAAATTTCGTTCCGTTCGTGGAAATTGCGATAATTTGACATTTTTGCATTCCGCGGAAAGCGCGAAAATGTCAAAATTTCCACATTCCGCAGCTTGGCGATAATTTGATTCTTGCTCGCGTTGTAAAATAATACATTCTCGCGCGCGCGCGATCGCCTTTCCTGAATCCCTGCGTTCGCCGACAAGTTTTCTTGATCCGGTCGCGTTCACCATGAGATGTTGTATTGTTTTTAGCCATTTGCGCTGTCTCGCGACAGTTCGCACCCGCAGTGACGTCATGCGTCGCGCGATCACGTCTTTCTTCTCGCGATCATGCACCGCGAGACAACTGAAAACAAGATGGCCGCGCCCGCTAGCAACCACATGGGTAAGTTGGCGAGCCGCAACCATGCAGAAAATCTCACGAACATGCGGGAAAAAAACTTCCGCATCTTCGCGATATTTCCACGTGTTTGCGATAATTTTTAACATTTTCGCGATAATTTGTGAAAGTGGATTTCGCAAATTCCGCCCACCCCTAGTCATAATATAACTACCTACAAGCGAGCAACAGTAGGTTTTGTGTGTGTGTGTGTGTGTGTGTATATATACATATTCACTGAAAAAACTACAGGTTTCAGTGGTGTTATAGTTAGTTGAACATTTCACTCGTCTAAAACCGGAGAAATTCGGCCGTTATAGTAAGTAGAGCTAACTATAACTCGCACCACGCAATGCACTGCTGATGGCGTCACATATTACATCACTCATGATGTGGTCAGTGACATCACTGATGACATCTCAAATGAAATCCCTGAACTACCCTACCTGATACCTCCAGTATGCCCTAGATAGTGGGATAGCTGAGAGGTAGACACAGGCCACGCACCCTTTCTCCACCACTCTGCAAACGCATCTCCTGGTGCATTCTGGGTTGGGGGATTAAGTAACCTTGAATCCTGAGGGTCCCTGGGGGCTAACAAGCCCACCAGGTACCTCGAGTAAGCCACACACAGCTGGATTGCTGAGAATGTTCCGAGGCCACGTCCCCTTTTTACACCACTCTTCAAACGTGCCTCCTGGTGCGCTGCTGCGAATTTCTATATGCCCAGGGGAGGTGGTGGTCCCCGGGGTTATGGGCAGGAGCTCCACCTACACTATTCTTTTATTATTTTAGCCCCAAGGAGGTGGCGGTCCCCGGGGCTGCAGGGGCTGCAGGGGCCCCCGCATGATAATTGTGCATTGCCCCCGGGACCTGGTCCACCTGGCGGCTTCTAGAAAACAAAGCGCAGAGCCCACGCTTCCTTTATTTATTTAAATCTGTGGGATTCGCAAACCCAGCGCGAATTCCTCTGAAATGTTCTTTAAAAAAATCCTTTTTTTGGACTGAGTAGGCCTAGGGGTTCAGGGTGTTTCTACACTGCCCCCTTTTCTTTTCTTTTTAACCATTTTCTTCCATTTTTTCTTGGGACTCGGTTTTACCGAATCACAAAATGGCTGCCAACACTTACTGGTTTGGAGTGTTGGTAGCCAATCAGAATAAAGCTCGCGAGGGTTCGCAGATCCACTGCGCTCACTAGATATCAATATTTTTTATTTTTACATTTCTCAGGAACTACTGAACAGATTTACACTGTATAAAGCAAAGAGTACACTCTGGACAAATTTGGTGCAATTCCGTTCAGCAGGAACTGCTGTAGCTGCAACAAAAGTTCCAATGGAAATTTACATGAGGAAGAAGCTTTTAGGGACCGCCCTTTTTTCTCGCCCCCCGCGTGACAAATCACCCTGAAACTTTCAAGACAGGAGCTGACCAGAGCGGGCCATTAGTTTTGAAAGTTTTTTGAAAATTTATCAAACAGCGCCAAAGTTATTGGCAAATCAAGAAACACATTTTTGGCGGAAGACGCCATAAACTTGCCTTTACATGCCGGTGTCAGCGGCCTCCCAATACTTTCATGCAAAATCCAGCCCAATGTATAAAGGAATGTGCCACACCAATCCAGTATGCAAGTGTTTTGGCCGGGACGGCCTTTTTCAAGTTGGCAAATAATACCCAACGCCCCCTACAAATACCTTTGTGTCAGTATGGACATAGAAGAAAAACATTGTGCATGAGGTAACGCTCAATCCAAATTTACACAAATTATTCCAATTTTTTTAAATGTTGTCAATATGATTTGTTCTAAGATGAATATTTATTATAATGCATCTTAATTATGCCATTGAATAATTTAGCTGACCGGCAAAGTTTTTTCTGCTCTACAATCAATATACACAGTAGAAACACTTCACATTTCTTCGTATCAGCTTTTGCCCTCAAAAGTGTTTTGTGCTTTCACATAGGATGTCCAGTCAATTTATTATAATTTATGTGGTCATTGGTAAATAACGTTTTCATTTACTTCACCCTATGAATAAAGTGCATAAAGTAACAAAATTGTAATTACATATCATTTCATGTTAAAACTGAATCTACAATCAATGTTTGTGTATAAATCTCTTTACAATTGAGAACTCGATTTAGGTCAGTATCCTATCATCTCAAATACACAGCTTCGTACTTATATTGTATATTGATTTGTCAAATATCAGGCAAATGCCCCAATTAATAACTGAAAAGATCTTTTGAGAAAGTACCTCATGATATCTGAGAACTCAATATAGCTCGTCATCCTATCTTACCAAATATACAAATTCATGTTAATACTGTATATGATTTGTCAAATATCCGGCAGGTGCCCCAATTGATAACTAAGAAAATTGTTTGGCAATTGCCCAAGAATATCAATCTTAGATCATAATTAAATGTAATATGATTCCAGTGCCATAAAAGTGATGTAGCGCCTAAAGGTTTTGAAAATTGGAGGGGTGCATCATATTCACTGTTAGTTGGCACCCACATATAATGAATGTATCTTTAGTTATGTTGTGCGAAACGTATTAAGAAATGTGTCAGCTATGTCGCAAGGTAGAAGCGTTAGGAGACGCGAAAACATATAATGAATGTATTTAGCAAAATGCATAACGATAAGTTTCTGTTTAATGCAATGTACCAGACTAAACGTGTAACTTGATCGAATTAATTCATGTATGTCGTTTATTCACGTATGTGAAAGTAAAAGCACTAATGTTAGAATGTAATTTAATAGTGTGTTTAACCTAGTAGAGGCCCAAAGTCACATATATCGTTGAAGAGAAAGGCCTGGTATTTCTTATGTTAGCTGAATGCGGTAGGCCGCAAGTGATTTATTCTAGTAGAGGTTTTGGGCTGCAGTAAATTGTAGAGTTAAAAGATGCAAAGTATTTCTCCATCCTATGATCTCACCGCAGGTGCAAGGACAGTTGGTTCGTTAGTGAAAAGGTCTTTGTCTAACAGTTGAATTATGGAGGAAGCCAGACATGGGAGTGCATTGGAATGTGCCAATCGCAACTCCTAGTGCCGACGGTGTCTGGGACTCAAGGCCAAGCTGATGGACGATGGAAGATGGACGGAGCAGGATGGAAAATTACCGAAAGAAGTCCTGGTTGAGGAGGTGTGTCGGAGGGCGTGTTCTGTATTTTGGGGTTTCGTATTAGGGACAGCGCCCCGAGGGTTGAGCAGAGAAGAGATAGGCGAGGAGCTAGAAGGAGCGTTTCGATCAAGCTCTCCAAGTGAAGACTTCTTAGGAAGCTCACTTCTGACACATTTTTCACGAGTTCTTGGGTCTTAAGGGGATGGTAAGCAGGGATGTCATTTAGCATAGAGTAGGGACAGAAATGCTTTGGTTTAATGATTCCTAATATCGACATTAGCTTGGTAGTTATCTACCTCATGCTTTTAGAAGCTGTACTTTTGTTCATATTCAGTCGTATGCGGATTCTTCGTAGAGTGGCATTTGTATTAGTACCCATTTACCTGTTGAGCCTTGTGCTAAGGTGCTTGTATCTGCAGATGTTTTTCTTGATAATAAAATCCCGAGAGAAATAGAAATTGAGTTTTGAGTCTTCAATTATGTCAAATTGCGGAAGGTATTCTTTGATAATTGTGTTTGCTCCCTCCACGCTATTGGGCAAGTAAAAAGGTCCAGTCGACCAGAGTGGGTTCTTGAGATAAATGGATTCAAGAAAATTGGGCCCCAGCAGTTGGTAGCAGAGGATGGTTACTTCCGATAGCGAGGGACGATTAGATACGATAAGTTATCCTTGAGACCCATAGACGATAAGTAATAGTGAATCATCAGATGGTGAGCAGCGGACGACGGCAGATGATGAACATTGACGGCGAGTAGCAGCGCGGCAGGAGGCAGCAGTTCGTGGAGTGAGTATGAACAGGATGAGATGTTGTAGATTGCGGTGTTGATTGGTTGTGTGATGTCTTGCGGAGTTGGAGTGAAGGTTGAGTGATTGTGAGATCAGGCTGTGAGCGCGCGCAGCCCGGGAATTGTGGTGTAGAAGACACCCATGGTAGATTTTGTTGACCACCCAAAAGAGATCGTGAGGTACCATCGATCACCTGGACCGAGATAGGGGGAGCGAATGTGTGAGTGCATGACAACTCGACGCTGGTCGAGAGTTGCTGTACGTGGATTTGAGTATTTGTAACCTATCAGAGGCGAACTTTCTGCCCAGACGGGGACAGACAGTTGCCAACCGAGGTCAACAATTTCGAGAGACTGTGGACGAACAGTCAGAGGCTGTGGACGGACAGCCAGAGAAGTAACTTGTTTGGGATAAACGGTTATTTCAGTGTATGAATGGGACGAGTGCAGGCGTGAAACGTAAACGGTAAGGAGAGGGAACTGCTGCGAACGAAGACAGGTGACGTCAGAGAGTGTCGCGCTGTGATAGGTAGGTTGGTGTTAGCCGCGCTGTTATTGGAGGGTTCGACATTAAGAGGTAAACAGCGTGTGAGATCGAATTTTGTCAATCATGAAGTGTTTTAAGGTTTTTCGAGAATTGTGTAGAGGCGATAAACATGTGGTTACTCGAGAGGAAGAAGAAGCCCCTCCCGAGGATACTCCAGGACATTATATGGCAAAGAATGTGGGATTGCATACGATCATTTGGCTTGAGAATTGGCATAAAATGACTCAAAGTGAAGGGGAATTAGCATTCCCGAGGTATGGCTCGTTCAGGCTAGCAGTATTGTGCCAGTTGAAATCTGTAATGGCGGGGTTACGACCTTTGCCAAGGCCAACACAGTTCGAAGCACTACATGCGTGGATTAGAGCAGTGCATGACAGGGATAGAGGAAGGAATCAGGAAAGGGTGAAGAAGTCGATCAGGGCTTATCAGGATGCCAGATGGGACGTAGCGGAGAAAAGGTGGAGAATGCAGGCGATAGAGGGAGATAGACTGTATCCCTTATTGATCACATCAGAGGGGGTAAGGAACGTAAAGCCAGAAGAAGAGGATGAGAGTGAGATAGACGATGACTTCTTGGAAAGACTGTCGTCAGAGAGACCACCCCCGTACAACCCAGAGGTGCCAGAAGGGACATTGGTTCAAATAGAAGACACTAGAGGAGTAACAATCCACCCAGAAATGAGAGTAGAAGGAACACTCTCGATAGGAACCGAGGGTACAAGGAGCCCGTCCGAGGCAAGCGTAAAGGTCAAGAGAGATGTGAGGCTACCGGATGCTTTCAAGGTACCGGTTACCATTGGACCCATTGTTTCAATTTACCACCCAGATACAGAGGAGGGCGAAAACCCAGAGCAGACAGCCGAGGGGGTTAGGAGAGAGGTCACAGAAAGTGGCCTAGCGGGTGCAATGGCCCGGACTCCGAACCCTATAGAATGGAGTACACCCTTGCCAGCCATGTCAGATTCATCTGGGGAACAAAGAGAGCAGAGACCAGAGAGGTCGAGGTCCCTGATGGAGTCGAGATCAGATTTACGATCATGGGTACCACCCCTGAGAGGCCAAGACCCAAGGGTAAGAATAGCAGGTCGGTTTAGGAGATCGGTCCGCTCCAAGGGAAATATCACGAGACGGGAGGTCGCAGGACCAGGAATGTGAGGAGGACGGTAGAGGAAGGGTGGTCTGCCGAGAGGTGCTGAAAGGAGCCCTAGGAGCCGGAATGATAGATGTAGTAAGGTTAAAAGCAGAAGTGGATGAGATAATAAGTGGAAGCTTATCCCTTGAGAGAGTGGTAACATATGGACCGGATGAAATACTCTTTGTGGCGAAGGATGTGACTAGGAAGGCACGAGTTGCACATGAGAAATTGTCAGAATTGGCTAGGCGATATGAGGTAGATTTGTCTAAAACTAAAGCATTGCAAGGCAGCAATAGGTTGCAGTATAGTGACCAGGAATTGGAGGAGAAAAGGGTCGTCGGATTGAGGGCCCATAGCAGAGATTTGATCCTAGCCATGCGTATATGGATGACGCTTGATAAATGGGAAGAAAAATGGTCCAGGAAGAAAAGCTCTAGGGGAATGATAGGAGAGACCCCACCTCCGGGTGGAGGGCAGGTAAAGATGGGAATTTCCCTTTAAGGGAAGTGCAGAATGGAGGATACGTGCATGTGTCCTGGACTAGGGGCGATTTGGTGGCGTTTACTAATGATTTTCCCCGGCTTAGGGAGAAGCCAGTAGAGTGGTATAAGCAGGTTGATCGTTTTGTTAAGATCTCAAAGGTATTGTGGACCGATCTGAATACTTTATTCGACATCGTGGTCCCGGGGGACTTGTGGGCGGCATGCAAGACTGCCATTGATTGGCCAACTCAAGAGCCTGAGAGAAATGCATACACGAATGGCCCATCACCGGCAGTAATGAGGATGTATGACCGAGTGATTGCCTGGTTGAAGGAGAAGGTTTCACCCCAAGACATCGATTGGGTAAAGATAGACAGGACAGTGCAGGAACCTAAGGAGATGGTACATGAAATCTATGAGAGACTTCTGCAGGCTTTTAAGCAGTACAGTGGCTTAGATGCGTTGGACACAAAGGATATGGGACAGTTTGCTTCAAAGTTTGTGGTGGGATTGAGGCCAGAAGTTAGCCTCATGATACAGCAGCACTTTATTTGTTGGCAGAATAAACCGGTTGATGAGATTTTGAGGTACGCTAGGTACTGTGCTGACGAGATTGAATCCAAACATAGGAAATTGAAGGATAACTTGATGCTGGTTCAGATGCAAACCGCTCAGGGACAGCCTAATGGGGGAGCCTTGGTAAGGAGACAGGGGAATTATCAGGCGGGAAATCAGAATGTTCAGGGGCAGGGAAGGCCAAGGCCAATAGAGCCTAGGACAGGGATGGATGTGCCGACATTGAAAGAGACTACAGCATGTCACCAGTGTCACCAGGTGGGACACTGGAGGCGCGAGTGTCCCCTGAACCCATGGAATCAGATGCAGCCGGAAGGAGAAGTAGTTCAGGTCCCTGGGGCGGAGGCGGTACAGACAGTAACTAGACCTAGGGCGATGAAAGGGGGGACTGGTGTTCTGCAGATGCAGGTTCCCCAGCCACCCAGAATACAGAGTGTACAGCAGGGAGCTCGCACTTATTTGCAGATGCCAATGTTCGAAGTGAGTGAGGGAAACGATTCATGCTTGTTGGCACGATTAGGGTCAAAAAGAGACACGGATTGTATGCTTAGGGCCATTCTAGAAGTAGATCAGGCAGGACCCTTTGTGGAAGCAGATCTTGACGGTCACCCTACAACCTTTTTGGTTGACACGGGGGCTACCAGATCGACTATAAGGTCGGCAGTGGTCACACGGTTGCCCCTTTCTGGACAAAGTATCCATGTCATTGGAGTGGCAAATAAGAAGTTGGTTAGTCCACTGACGGAGCCAATTCCAATTAGGATAAGAAATTTCAGTGACAGACACCAGTTGGTGGTGTGCGACTCTTGTCCGGTTTGCCTGTTAGGAAGAGATCTATTGTGCAAACTCAATTGTACGATCTACTGTACCCCGAAAGGAGTGGAGGTACAGACGAGAGACGATGATGCGACCTTTAAGGTTGCAAACCAGCGTGTGTGCGTGGAAATGTACCCAACATTAACAGTGGAGAAACTTCCACTTGATCTGAGGGACTCAGTGTCTATTGATGTATGGGACCTTAGTGGCGAGGAAATTGGTTTAGTCAAGGGAGTAGATCCAGTGAAAATCCAGATTAAACCAAATGTAGAATTTCCGAGGACACCCCAGTATAAGTTATCCCCTGAAACTATTGCAGGGATTAAACCTGTGATTGAGTCTATGATCAGGCAGGGAATACTGATGGAGATTATGGGTAGCCCATGTAATTCGCCCATTATGGGACTGCAGAAGCCAAGCGGGAAATTTAGGATTGTGCAAGACTTGCGAAAGATAAACGAAATAGTTGTTCCATGTTGTCCAGTGGTACCGAATCCATCTGTGATCCTATTTCAGATCCCATGTGAAGCTGAATGGTTCACAGTGATTAACTTGTGTCAAGCGTTTTTCTCGATTCCTTTGCATGAGGACAGCCGATTTCTTTTTGCATTTTGGCTGGAAAATCGTGTGGTAACGTGGTGTCGTATCCCACAGGGGTACGCGGAGAGCCTATCTATTTTTAATCAGATCTTGAAGAAGAATCTTGAAGGTCTTGTGTTGCCACAAAACTCTGTTTTAGTGCAATACATTGATGATCTGCTTGTCGCGTCAGAGACGGAAGACACCTGCAGAATTGACACAGTTGCTCTGTTGAATTACTTGGGAGAGAACGGTCACAAGGTGTTGTAGGATGGATTAAGCCATGCCCTATTTACAACACTAAGTTAGCATAAACAAGATAATTGTTAGCAAGCCAGCTTGTCGTTTCTGCTGCGCTGCACACGACACTGTTGTTATGTGTTATTCATTTTAGAAATGCTGACTCGACTTTGCCTTACAGGATAACAAACTGTTGTTTCACATTCTTAACCGTGAAATGTGCCCTTGGTCTGTACATCATGTAAAGAACAAGTCTGGGTCACTAGAAGGTACAGAGTGTTGTGATTAGATTGATCGTACCACTTCTTAGACATATCATACATGCAGCTGCCAATATCTGAAGGACAAGCGTCTTTAATATTGCAGAACAGTTTGGGTTTGCACACATTCGAACAGAAGAGCTGATGCATGAGAGAGCTAGCTGATCCTTTGATGTGATTCTACTAAGCTGATCTATACGGTATGGGGTCCCCCCTGTTAACCTAAGAGACCTTCTAATAGTCTAATAATAATAATGTATTAGATTCTAGAGAAAGGAGTGTGTCTGTATACCACTGTCATTATTAGTATGATTGCTTCTTTCATTTTGTATGGTATTGTAATAATGCTTATGGTTCTGATCTGTACTGTTAGTCTGCTAGTGTTAGCCAAAGTACTGCATCTTAGGACGTGAGGTTTATAAAAAAAACTCTTTAAACTTTACCGTGTCTGTATTATTCTGTTGTGGACTAACAAATAGATACGAACAGGTATTTCGGATTCCCACCACTCCTGAGAAATATCTAAGTCGCTTGTTCTGGTTTGTCTATACATTGGGACCGCCTAGCTAGATCTAGGCTAACGAATCGGATACTAAGCTAGTCGGATAAGGGGTTCTTGGTTCTGAGGGGAGTTTTCTGGTACACCACAATTCTATGAGGTCCTGGTCTCCTGCGCATAGTTCTGTGCATAAGCAGAATCCCTGCAACATGGCGCACCTAACGTTTGGTCTTATGATCTGAGACGCTTTAGTAGTACTTGTGTTAGTCCACAACCACCCTCACTCTCGTTTCCGGATAACAGGAGTGACGGTTTAACCTACCTAGGTTTTGACTAAAGGTTCAATCAAGCTTGAAAATTAAAAAGGTTACAACTTTTGAGCCCGAGTGCTACTGTAAATATCGTTGTTACTCTATAATGAGTCCTTATGGTGGTTAATATTCCCGCTCATAGTAGGGTTCCTCTGCGCACTCATTTGAGGGCTTATGGGGTACCTGATGACGGGATGGCCGTGGTCTTTGTGGTCAGTGCTGATGCCACCTACCCGTATGAGTTGTTTTACTCATGGGTGACCTTTGAGGAGGTGGATACGGACGATAATTTGTTCCACGAATATACAGCCACGCCTGTGCCTGCGGCTTATGCCCCATATAGGACGCTAGAAATACCTATTTCTGCCTGGCAGCATACAATTTGGTTTAATGGCGCCCTCCCCCATGAGGTCGTACCGGCGAGAATGGGCCCGTTGTCCATTGCAGGGGCCACTTGGCCGGTACTGGCCGGATATACTCCACACCCACGCTACCTGACGGTGGGAGTGGGTGATTTACGAACGCTACACACAGCCCTGATTACGGTCCATAGGGCTTTAGTGCAGTATGTGTCACGCACAGTACAGGTGGGAGCACCTGCGGTTGCTGGGCACGGGACGGATCACCATCACGCGGTGGTGATAAGCCCTGTTATGGTTAATGCGGTTGTCGGCAAGCGACCCCTCAGTAAGGATGAATTTCCTTACTGGCTTGCAGAAAAATTTGATCAATTGGAAGCCGTGTTTCCAAACACTACACCTGTGGATAAACACAGGATACTCACCATTACTTTGCCGAAGGACCTGGTCCCTGATATTGTTGATTGTGACAATTGGGGTAAGGTCTTTGCTGCGACCTATTCGAAGTGCTACGGCACTCCGTCTATGTCTGTACTACCCTCCGTCATCAAGAAAGTCCAGGACAGTCATGGTGCGGAGGCAGCTATTGAGTTAGGATTAAGGCTTGTCGACAGTTTCGATGTGGTTTGTTCCATGGTAATGGGCAACCTCAAAGGAGATGCCATGCAGTTCCAAGTTGGTAATATGCTGGAACTTGTGGATGATGCCGATAAACCCAGGGAGTTTGCAAAAATTATTGCAAAAGCCTACAGGATGGTTGGACGTAGTGCCTTAGGCGTGAAACCCACCATCAAAATTCCTGATGTAGTACAGCAAACTAAGGTGAATTCGTCTACAAAAGACGAAAAGCCCAACTTTCCTAAACAAAGTTGGCGAGCCAAAAAACATGAAAAACAGCAACAGAAACAGGTTTCTCATTCTGCCTCACCCGTACAGTCGTATAGTGAACGCACTTATGATTTGCGCGATCGTACTCGTATTAAGTCACCTGATAGGTTTCAGGTTTCTGAACAACGCTCTCCTCGTTCTTCACAGGCAACATCGACTTCGCACACTGGTGGAGGAGAGCGTGGGAGAGGATGGGGTACTCAAGGTCGAGACCAGCCCCGCCAGACTGACGGTAAAGGCAAGCAGGAAGACACTGCCAGACAACGTCCACCGTTTCAGAAAAAGAAAGTTGCTGCTATCTCAGCGAGATATGCCTCAGATGGTGCGGACACAGCTTCGGAACCTGACATGGGCACTAACGCTGCTAGACAGCGCGGCGGAAGTTACAGTAGTGCGGCAAGCGTTGCGTCCATTTCTGGAGGCGACAGCAACTGACATTTATGTGACAGTTGAAACTGCTGATACTCGCGTAGCTCCCCCAGAAAGATTATTTGACATAGTCCTTAATATCAAGGAGTGATTGAGACATGTGTGTCACCCATGAATAATCCTTTATTCACTGTGACGAAGCCTGACGGGTCGTACCGCCTAGTTTTGGATTACCGGCATTTAAACTCGCATTGCCGGACGTGTGCGGTACAAAATACTCATAGTTCGGCTCTCGTCGATAGTCTTGTGAGAAAACGTTTCAAAACTACGCTCGACTTATCAAATGGCTTTTATTGCCATAACCTGGCCCCTCATAGTTATGAGTGGACGGCATTTACCTCGGGTGGAAAACAAAAATTGTTTAAGAGGCTCCCGATGGGATATAAAAACAGCCCTGGAGTTTTTTCTGCTCGAGTGGTCTCTATCTTGGAGATGGTAGACCCGGAGGCATACTCGTATGTTGATGACATCTATTTGACTGACGACGAGTTGCTTCCACACCTTGCTCGTGTGGATAACATAGTGACTATGTTTGCAGACTTCGGTTACAAGTTTAACTTTAAGAAGTCCCACATTGCTGAGTTCACAGTGTTGTTCTTGGGGTACGAACTCAATAATGAGGGTCGAGGCTTGGCACCGCACTTCCTTGAGAAATGCGCACGCCTTCGTATCCCTACGATACTGAAAAAACTACAATCATTACTGGGCTTTCTGAATTTCGGTCGTTCCTACATTCCTGATTATGCCCAGCGTATCAAGACGCTTTATGCTTTGGTACAACCAACTTTTACCAGATCTTGCTGGCTGCCAGAGCATTCATCTGCATTGTATTCTTTACAGACTGATCTTCTTACTGCTATATATTTAAAAACTCGTGATAACCACACCAACCTGGTCATTAGAATTGTTCCAGGCACGGAAGGTTTCACGTACTTAACGTTCAATGAGGGTGACACAGTTCCCATTGCTTACAAATCTCATCTGTACACTTCGGCTGAGCTGCGATTTTGCACTGTTGAAAAAGTCTTGACATCAGTTCAGATGGCGATCCTGAAAGAACGAGCGCTATCATAAGGAAAGCGCATGCTGGTGGTAACACCGTTTCCTGCTCTCGAAGCAGTCACAAAAGCTAGTGTACCGAATTCAAAAGCTTTACATCCAAGGTGGATACAATGGGCGACCTCCTTAGCTTCGCCTGACGTCGAATACATCTTTGACGCGGCGTTGCAGACTCAGGAGAGTTTGGAGTATGAATTTGTTCATCCAGCTCCTCTGTCTTTGCGCCCTATCGAGGAATACCATTGTGTCATATACACTGACGGGTCGGCGCAGCCCGCGACTGGAACAAGGCACGCTTATTCAGCGGCTTGTGCAATTGTAGTCGGTACTTTCGTTAATGGAGAGTTCCAATCTGATGCAGTGCATACGCAGTCATTGGGTGATTGTACCACGCAGTGGGCGGAGCTTCATGCTCTAGTGCTTGCACTTGAGTTTGCTGATCACAGGGTCACTACTCTTATAGTGAGTGATTCTTACTATTGTATTCAATCTTACAACGACAATTTGATTTTTTGGATTATGAATCGTTTTCGTGATTCCAAAGGTGGCACAGTAAAGCATAAAACGCTTTGGGCTCGGGTGGCAGAACTTAAAGGGAGTCTGCCACTTGTGAATGTAATTCACACTCTTGGTCCATGTTGTCGGTAACAGTTTGGCTGACGAGGCAGCTAAAACTGCAGTGGCGACATATTTAGTAGCAGCAGTTGCAAGATCAAAATCTAAGATTGATGCTGACATCTTGGCAGCTATTGCTGCTTCTGAGACAGGGACAGGCTTCCCTAGAGGTTTCCCTTCTCGATACCATTATCACTTAAGTCCAGATAACGTCCCGTTAGTGAGGATTAACGACGTTGGTGATAGATTGATTCCCAACGCGGACTGCAGACCAAATTCGATAACGGCTGCCCATGAAGGTGTTGCGTCTGCGCATGCTGGAGTGTCAGCAACTGTGTCTCTTTTGCAGCAACGTTACTGGTGGTACGGTTTGTATAAACAAGCGCGGGCTTATGTACTTCGTTGTGACATTTGCCAGCAGATTAAACCTTCTTCTGTTGCGCGTCCACCTCCAACGCAGCTGGATATATCTAATCAACCACTTGCGTGTGTTTATTTATATCACTGCGGTCCTTTTACCTCTGATACTGCGTACAAGTACATCTTGCTTGCAGTGGATTCGTGCACACGTTTTCTGTGGGTGTGGCCACAAAGGAGTGCTGATGCCAGGACTGTCATCAAAGTATTGCTTGTCTTTATAGGGAGTTTTGCATGTGGTACCCTTCACTCTGATCAGGGCCCGGCGTTCGCCTCTAAGGCGTACAAAGAAGCAATGAGAAGTTTGGGGGTCCAAGTCAAATTTTCGTCTCCATACCGGCCTGAGGGCAAAAGTGTTGTGGAACGGATGAACCGTGACCTAAAGCAATCGTTGACAGCCAAGGTATTAGGTACAGGCCGGAACTGGCTTGCCCACTTGTATGACGTCCAACGTTCACTTAATAACCTCCCTAGAAGGTCTCTGGGTGGGAGGACCCCTTACATGATGCTCTTTGGAGTGAGAATGTTTGTTCCGGACCTTGACGGTCTAGACATGGCGGCGGCTGCCGCGCCTCTTGACCTAGATGACCCCTGTGCTGTATTGCAGAATCTACAAGAAGCAAGAGACACTCTAGCAAAGGAACACGTGCCCTCTACATCCGAAGAAGCGCTCCTGATTCCGGTAGTCGGCTGGCTACCTCGAGTTGGTGACCTGGTCCGTGAGAAGGTGGAGAACAAGAAGGAGTTTGGCCCCTCTTATCGTGCACCAGTCCCGGTGCTTGGAGTATTGGGTACACGTACAGTTGTTTTACCCCCACTTCCTGGTCACAAGGGTAACAGGTACATTTCAATTGAGAATGTCAAGCTACACAGGGTGGCCGATTCTCCATAGTATGACACCTTCGGTTTCCTGCCCTTCGATGCTGAGAAACTCTGTTGTGGTGCCACCCTCTATCATCGTGCCTGAGGTTTCCATTGAGATGCTTACAGTTACTGATCCGCCTGTGCCACCTACTGCTGGTGGTTTGCCTGATGATCCTGAGTATGCTTATCCTGCAGAAGTGCCTTTGCCCCTATTACATACAACAACACTTACCCAGTCCCATTCTTCCTTTGAAACTGAATCATTAACTTCCACTGCCCCTTCCAAAATTTCTATATTTTTTGCCTGGTTCAAGAGACATTTTTTGGTTGCACCTTGGACTTACATCTGGTTTGTGCTGATTTGTATTTTTTTATTCATGACAATTGGCTTTGTGGTAGTGTTTTTTAGACTTATCAATGGACACTACCTGAATGAGCGTTCTACAATTCAATTAATTGATGGAACTTTGGCCCCCCATTCCTCATCACACATCATGAAAAGAGACCAGACGTTTGTGAACATCACCGCCTGGCCTGTACGTGATGGGATTGCTTGGGATGCAGTGAACTTTCAAATTCATGGTCCCACCGAAGTTATTAATGTGCCAACTGTTTTTCGTGTTTCTATGGGTGATGTAGTTAAACAAAACATCCGCTCAGATGATTGGGATGTACAAGCAATAGAAGCACTGTTTTCTGATTTAAAATATTATGCTGCATTTGATACTGAAGACCTGTATTTAAATACTACAAACTACGATGAGCAATTTTGTTTTCAACATTATGGCACACATTTCCTACATAGAGCAAATACTTTTCGGAATTTTGTTAATTTCACTCAATGGGAACATTGTCCTGTCCCTATGCCTGGCAGCTCTGCCACTTTATTGAAAAAATTCACATACTTTTCAGATTTTAGTGTGTCAAACCCTGATTCTTTTTATTTTAAGGTGGCGGTAGAACCCACTTCTAAGGTCAGATTGACGCACACAAAATTATTATATTCCAAATCCTTTATGGATGAATTGGCTATTGGCGGTTATGACGTATGGAAAGTAGGCCTGGGCGAAAATTTTGTTCCGTTCGCTGAAATTGCGATAATTTGACATTTTCGCGTTCCGCGGAGAGCGCGAAAATGTCAAAATTTCCGGTTTCCGCAGCTTGGCGATAATTTGTTTCTTGGTCGCGCTGTAAAATAATACATTCTCGCGCGCGCGCGATCGCCTTACCTGAATCCCTGCGTTCGCCGACAAGTTTTCTTGATCCGGTCGCGTTCTCCATGAGATGTTGTATTGTTTTTAGCCATTTGCGCTGTCTCGCGACAGTTCGCGGCCACAGTGACGTCATGCGTCGCGCGAACACGTCTTTCTTCTCGCGATCATGCACTGCGAGAAGAGTGAAAACAAGATGGCTGCGCCCGCAAACAACCACATGGGTAAGTTGGCGAGCCGCGAACACGCAGAAAGTACCGCGAACAGGCGGGAAAAAAACTTCCGCATCTTCGCGATATTTCCGCGTGTTTGCGGAGATTTAAAAAATGTTCGCGATAATTTGCGAAAGTCGCTTCGCAAATTATGCTCACCCCTAATGGAAAGCTACTATCGATCTTAAATCGGTTTGGGGAACTAAACTGTGGCAGGTACAAGGAACAGAAGCGTTGCATCTTGCCTGTCTTATCCCAAACCATATATTATTTTTGAATTCATCTATTTTTCAGACCACCTGTTTTGGATTGGCTATGTCTAAAAAATTTATTTCCCCCTCGATACCGGACCTGGGTGCTTACCCTGGTTGGGAGAATCACTCAGATCTGTCCCTTACTTTGTTGCAGTCCCTTGTTTCCAACGACACATTCAATATTTCAACATTGAATCCTGAGGGTGGGTTGGTTTGGCAAACAAGCTCAGATTCCTGTCAACGTCGGTTTCTGGATTTGGCTCCAGGGTATACACAACTTAGGGTTGACCCTCGTTTTACATCTTCACACACTGTGACTACCTACTCTGTAGGTAAGTTATGTCAGTCGTGGCTGCAGCATTCCACGTTAACTTCAGTTAAGCTACATTTATCACGATTAAATGACAAAATAGATTTGAATGATTTTATTAAGGGTCCTGCAAATGGCAGGTCCAAACGATGGGTTTATGCTATTTACAATGAAATTTGGAAATTGTCGCAAATTGAAGCTGCTTCAAGATTACGTGCTATTGACCAGGCCAATATGGAAAAAGTATTGGCTGTGAAAGATAATAGTATTAATACTTTGTCTTCTAGAATGTATACACTAGATAATATTGTTTCTTCTGGCGTAGACATTGCGCAAGATGATGTATCTGTGTTGTATCATGGCCAAAATCAGTTGCGTTCAATAGCAGTTTGCATGGACATTGCAAACGTTAAAGGCAGGGAAAGTCCCTTGGGAATACATGAATATTTCATCGTTGTTCCTTCCTTTTAATTTGACAGAAAAACAGCAGTTCATGTCCATGAAAGATGCAACTTATGCATTGCTGCACATTGAAAAATTACAACCTTTACCTTTTTCTGTTGCTGAGTTGAATTCAGCCGTGTGGCTTATACACGGATTGGTGACTTTACCTTTTAGTTTGTTTAAATTTAGTTTGTGCATGAAGCATTATGCCATTGGTAGATATGAACAACTTGGTGATGCGTTCCTGCACGAAGTTTGGTCACTTCCGTTCACTTACAGATGTGTAAGGGATGGCAAGGAGGTTTACTTAAAGGGTGAAGAATGCACTTCCGCTCCTGATCATTCTGTGGTTTGTAGACATATACAATTACATGGTGCTTGCAATATACACGCTCCAAATTTGGCTTGTGTCCTAAAGGGGATTCCAATGCCAGTTATAACGTCTTCTTTTAAGCTGCTTGCCAACGGTAGTTATTTGCTTTTAAATAGTGAAGCTTGCTGTGGGATGCTAGTGGGTATTCCTTACATAGTCACTGTTTCGCAAAAGGTGGTTTGCTGTAATTTCGTCCTTTTCCCTCCCCCGCAAGGCCGACTCGATATATCCATCTGGCCGGTGATTCCGACCTTGAACGCAGAGTTCAATAGGATGAGCAGAATAAGGGCTCTTTTGTCTAAAAAGGAAGTTGCGTAGACTTCGTCCCGTGAAACATTTCTTCTTAATGTGGCGAACACACGCACTGAGGTACAAGCTCTTTTAAATACTGACCTCCCCCTCCATTTTGGAACCTTGATTCAAACTATCTTTAATGCCTCGTCTACGACTGGCCTTGTTCATTTTTTTAAAATTGTGGGCTCGGGCCTCGTGACATCTTTCCAGACTGTTTTTGGTGTAATCCCCGCATTTTTACATTTTATTTTTTGAGTGTCTTCGGAGGGTTCCCCTTGCTCCTCGCTTTGGTGGCCGGGATCCTCTTGTTGATTTGCGCACTTCGATATGGCTGCACACCAGGAGTTGCAAGACAGCATGCTCCGCCTGCTCCATCTTCGTAGCCGGATGCTTGATTATTACGGCACTTTCCCTTTGGCGGTCTTAAGCGTCAAGTATGGATTGTCTTTCCGGTTTCCCTTTTTTACCTGTGTGCAACCTGTCTTTCATTGCCTAGATTGTCCCTTCCAGTGGGCTCTGGACTTGTGCCTGTCAACCTTGGCGTCACCTGACCGGGATTTTGATGAACTAATGTGTCCCTTAGTGGCTCATGATTTTGATTGTTCTGGTGTTGGGTTTATGGCTTTGGGTGCTGCACAAGGAGTCCTTGCTGACTGGGATATCGGAGAGGCGGCTATTGAATTCCTTGAAAGGAGTTATATCGAGGATGCTGACAGTTGTCCTATTGTGGTGCTGGATGCTCCGATAATTGATGAACACGTGTGTTCCTTTCCCTTGCTAAATTGGATGGCAGATACTTTTGCGGAACGCTCCAATGATTTTCTCTTGGAAGCTGTTGCAACTTACGGTGCATATACCTTTATGGATTGACTGATTGACATTGTCACTCCAGGGTGCATCCAGGGCTGTTAATTTTCTTCGAAATTTTTTTACTGATATTTTTAAAACATCGTTTTTATTTTTTATTTTTTTTAAACGAATTTCTCTTCCTTTTTATTCTCGGACTTTACACTTACCTTATATGGACTTATAGTTCATGCCCTTGGTTCCATTCTACATCACTTGAACTCTGCGTTCTTGATAAGTGTATCCCTATTGGTTCGTGCTCCGATCATGGGGGGGTATAGGATGGATTAAGCCATGCCCTATTTACAACACTAAGTTAGCATAAACGAGATAATTGTTAGCAAGCCAGCTTGTCGTTTCTGCTGCGCTGCACACAACACTGTTGTTATGTGTTATTCATTTTAGAAATGCTGACTCGACTTTGCCTTACAGGATAACAAACTGTTGTTTCACATTCTTAACCGTGAAATGTGCCCTTGGTCTGTACATCATGTAAAGAACGAGTCTGGGTCACTAGAAGGTACAGAGTGTTGTGATTAGATGGATCGTACCACTTCTTAGACATGTCATACATGCAGCTGCCAATATCCGAAGGACAAGCGTCTTTAATATTGCAGAACAGTTTGGGTTTGCACACATTCGAACAGAAGAGCTGATGCATGAGAGAGCTAGCTGATCCTTTGATGTGATTCTACTAAGCTGATCTATACGGTATGGGGTCCCCCCTGTTAACCTAAGAGACCTTCTAATAGTCTAATAATAATAATGTATTAGATTCTAGAGAAAGGAGTGTGTCTGTATACCACTGTCATTATTAGAATGATTGCTCCTTTCATTTTGTATGGTATTGTAATAATGCTTATGGTTCTGATCTGTACTGTTAGTCTGCTAGTGTTAGCCAAAGTACTGCATCTTAGGACGCGAGGTTTATAAAATAAACTCTTTAAACTTTACCGTGTCTGTATTATTCTGTTGTGGACTAACAAATAGATACGAACAGGTATTTCGGATTCCCACCACTCCTGAGAAATATCTAAGTCGCTTATTCTGGTTTGTCTATACATTGGGACCGCCTAGCTAGATCTAGGCTAACAAATGGGATACTAAGCTAGTCGGATAAGGGGTTCTTGGTTCTGAGGGGAGTTTTCTGGTACACCACAATTCTCTGAGGTCCTGGTCTCCTGCGCATAGTTCTGTGCATAAGCAGAATCCCTGCAACAGTGTCTCCAAACAAGCTGCAATACTGTTTGAGCGAGGTACAGTATTTGGGGCACCGGATTGAGAAGGGAAAGAGAAAGGTGTCTCCAGATCGTATTGATGCGATTCTGAGAATGCCAGTTCCCTCGACTCAGAGGGAGGTTAGAATGTTTTTGGGAATGGTGGGCTATTGCCGCCAGTGGATCCCAAACTTTTCCTTTGAAGCAAAGCCTTTATAGCGACTGACGCGAAAGGATGTGAGTGATCCGGTACCATGGGATGACGAATGTTTAAGGTCATTCTTGAGGCTGAGAGAAGCTTTATGCAGCGCTCCAGCTTTGGGGATGCCAGACTATAACAAGGCATTTGCCTTATTCTGTTGCGAAAAGGAAGGTTGCGCATTAGCAGTGTTGACTCAGAGTCACGGAGGAGTCCGTAGACCAGTTGCCTATTTTTCAGCTACGTTAGATCCAGTAGCTTCTGCGTTGCCCGGATGTCTCAGATCTGTTGCTGCAACCGGTGTCATTATAGAAAGATGTGAGAGCATTGTGATGGGGCATCCGCTTACTGTTCATGTGCCGCATTCTGTTGAATTGTTGATGACTAGGACTAAAACACAGCACCTCACGAAAAATAGGTTGACTCGTTATGAGCAAGTCATCCTTGCTGCAGATAATGTAACGTTGAAGAGGTGTTCTGTTTCAAATCCTTCTACACTGTTGCCCGTTCCAAAGGTAGACGATGATGAAGATTGTGAGGACCATGATTGTCTCGATGTGACGGAACTGTGCACCAAACCGAGACCTGACATTGTCGATGAACCGCTCCTAGTTTCAGATGAGATTTTCTTTGTGGACGGTTCATGTTTAAGAAACAGTGTCGGTCGACTGAGAGCAGCGTTTGCTGTGTGTACCATCACAGGGGTGGTTGAAGCCGCTTGTCTTGAAGGAGTACACTCCTCACAGGTGGCTGAGCTTATTGCTCTGACCCGTGCCTGTTTGGCCGCTGATAAGATCCGTGTAATGATTTACACAGATAGCCAATATGGGTTTGGTGTAGTTCACGACTTCGGACAGCTATGGTCCCATAGAGGGTTTATTACATCTTCTGGTTCACCCATCAGAAATGGGGATTATGTACGACAATTGTTGGAAGCATTGCAAAGCCCAGATGAAATTGCTGTTGTTAAATGTTCTGCACACACTAAAGGAACCGATTTTGTGTCATTGGGTAATAATTACGCAGATGAAGTTGCTCGATTTTGTGCAGAGCAGGGATGTAATTATACTGAGAATCATGTTGTGGAAAGTGAAGAGAAAACAGACTATACTGTGATGTTAGCTATGGCAGACTCATGGGAGGAACTGAAGCAGTTGCAAGATGGGGTCTCCGATCAGGAGCGGGACAGCTGGATACGAGCGGGATGTCAGAAAGGAGACGTGGATATATGGGTTTCGAGTGATGGACGCGCTGTGTTGCCAGAATGTTTGTTGAGTCCCAAGTCGAGACTGATACATGGTGCTGTACATCTTGGCAGAGATGCAATGATGCGAGTGATTCGCCAAACGTGGTACAATCCGAAGTTTCGGGCGGTAGCTGAGGCAGTGTGCCAGAGGTGTGTTACTTGTCAACAGATGAATGTAGGAAAGAGAACCGCTGTGACTTTGAGTCACATAGGTAGGTCAGGTGGACCTTTTAATAGGATGCAGCTAGATTTTATTGAAATGCCGAAGTGTAATGGGTTGAGGTACATATTAGTTATAGTATGTGTCTTTTCCAGGTGGGTGGAGGATTACCCAACACATAGGTGTGACACACTCACCGTAGCTAAGTTGTTATTGAGAGAACTAATCCCGAGGTACGGTTTCCTGACCTCTTTTGAATCAGATAGAGGAACTCATTTCTGCAGTGAAATCATTAAGCTGCTTTGCGCTGCCTTAAATGTAGACCAAAGATTGCACTGCAGCTACCGACCAGAGGATTCTGGGATCGTGGAGCAAGTTAATGGAACTTTGAAAGCCAGAGTGGTGAAAGTGTGCTCTTCGACATCCTTGAAATGGCCAGATGCATTACCTTTAGTTCTCATGAGTCTCCGGAGTGTACCTGATAGGAGGACTGGATTGTCACCCCACGAGATAATAATGGGGAGGGCGATGCGCTTGCCAGCAATACCTGCTACTGCTTTGATTAACATCACTGATGACATGATTTTGGACTATTGTAAAGGCCTGGCTGACGTGGTCCGTTCTGTGTCTCAGCAGGTGCAGACAGCAACGGTTCCCGCCGCAAGCGACCTGTGCCACGACTTGTGCCCAGGTGACTGGGTATTGGTGCGCAAACACGTGAGGAAGAGTTGCCTGGATGCTCGCTGGCGTGGGCCATACCAGATAATCCTGATCACAAATACAGCGGTGAAGTGTGGGGGACTGCCGAACTGGGTACACGCCTCCCATACCCGTAGAGTTCCAGCACCCTTGGAAGAAACAGCCCCTCTCGAGAACGAAAACCCAGTTGAGGTGGCAGAGCCATCTGAGAGGGTAAGTCAAGCTGTAGGGGTTGCTGACGCAGCTGGTTGTGCACTAAGCCAAAAGGAACGTGAAGATAACGCTGAAACTGACTCAGAGGAAGAAGAAAGAGCTGCAGGGGGCAGTACCGAGTCGGATTCCGCTGAAGAGGAAAGCAGTGCACAGGGTATCAGTAGGGAGCGTGGAGGTGCCACAGAAGCTGAAAGGGTTTGGCCCGTGAGTCGGAGGCGGGAAAACTCGAGATCGGCACCAAGAACTGATCTTGCCCCAGTTTCCGAAGAATCTGAAGCGGAGCAAGAGGACGTAGATCGACCCCAAGGAGCTCTGAGAAGGTCGAAGAGAACCAGAGCGCCGAGCCAAAAGTACGCCTCACCAGAGTGGGTGACTGATGCCAAGTTTACTGAACACGGGAAGATTGAGATCGATCACACTGGTCAACAGTCTCCCGTTTCCGAGAGTGGAAGTGTTGTTGAAGATCCCAGGCTTGGAGATCGAAGGAGTACTGACCATGAATATTCCGAATCCACCATTCTTGAGTATCATCCGTGGTCTGATTTTGGAAACGCTAGACTTCCCAACCTTTTTAGTCATACCCGCACCCCAAGAACTGACAACCCTTAAGCTTGAAATACTGCAGGCGGTCCTAGAACTGTTGGGACCGGCAGTTATTCTGGACTGATTGTAAAGTTGTTGTATATAAAGTTTGAAAAGAAGATAACCTAGGCCCGAGAGGAAGAAGAATACATTTAGGGATTTTCCGTTGAAGGACGACGAAGAGTTAGGGAATTCTTCCTGATCAGAAGAAACGAGAAATTGAACTTTGCTAAAGGTTTTCCCGGTTCAAGAGAGTAGCTGGATTGAACTTACTGGATGAGAAAGAGACTTGTGTCCGCAGAGACTGTACTGAACATTGAGAACATTTCAGAGATGGCGGAACCTGGGAATACGCATCGTAGAGCCAAAATAGTGATAGGCACACTGTTGGGAGTAGTGATAGCGGTTATATTTGCAGTAGTAGTGACTTCATATATGGTGGCCCATAGACAGGAGGGGGAGGTACAGGGAGCACCCACGCCTACCACTCTAGGTCAGGGAGGGGTCACTATTAGGGATCATAGAGCTCAGACGCTCGAGGAGAGTTGTATGTTTCACATAGATTTGTCCAGAGCCGATTTTAAACTTAATGCTTATGCGAAGCTGTTGTTTGAATATGTGGATGCGATGGATGCGAAAGATTGTTATGTGTGCATGCAACTGCCTGCTTCGGTAGACGAGGGTATTAGGTACCATCATCTCCCACTGACATATGGGATCTCTTGCAGCCTATTGCTTAGTTTGTTTTATGAAAGGAAACAGTTTGAGTATTTCTTCTCAAATTATGACACAGTACTTCCCGAAGTTCCGGCATACAAGCATTTGAATAAGTATGACTATTATAAGTCAGAGGATAGGCTTCAGAAGTATTTTAGGCCGACTGTGAAGCTAGATACAGCTTATGCTCATAGACATAATTTGACATGCTGGTTGTCCGAAACGGAAAAGAAGTTCATAGGTCAGATAGAGGACAGATATAGAAAACTGACCCAGACACGGAATACAGGAGATAGTCCAGTGGACTGGACGGATGAGGAGAGATGGCATAAATCTAAGGGAAGTCATGGACCGATTGCATTAGATGAAGTACAGAAGGGAAAATTGTTTGTTGCCCGTCCTCAAACTCCTAAGGAGAAGGTTTTGGTAGGCCATAGTACGTGTGAACATACCTTTACCATGGAGGACTCTGCTAAGAATTTCTTGCAGAATTCGATACAGGTGATTCCGACTGTGTACTATGTGTGTGGGAGAAATGCATATGTGATATTGCCTGCGAATTGGTATGGTACGTGTTACTTGGCCATTATATTCCCAAAGATTTATCATACGGAAGATTTGAAACTATTAGAGACGGGACGTCATTCCAAAGTGCGTAGAGCTGCGAATGTAGGAATGGTGATTGGGGATATATACGGAGTGACAATACCTAGCTTGGGAGGGGTTCTGAATGATGTGAAGATAAGAAGGTTGGCGACTGTGGTGGATGAATTGTCAATGAATTCGGCGAGGCCATTGCTGTTGGTGAATGGAGAAATGTTGTCGATACGGAATATGGTTTTGCAGAATCGACTTGCGTTAGACGTATTATTGGCAAAAGAGGGCGTAGTCTGTAAATTGCTGAAGGTCCAAGAATGTTGCACGTATATTCCAGATAACAGTAAGGACCTGGCGTAGTACATCGTCAACATTACCACGATCCATAAGGAAATAGAAGATTTGACGGAAGAGAATATGTGGGAAAAGATTAGCCAAGGATTTGGTCGAGTGGGGACTTGGTTTGCGAACTTGGGAATGGGATTCCTGGGTTCTGTATTGAAGCCAATTATAATTACAGTGGTATGTGTGATCTGTTTGTGGGGACTCTTAAGAGCCTGGAAGTGGTACAGAGGGAATAGGGCCGAAAGAGCCCTCAGAGCAAATGAGCAGAGAATGGAAAGATTGCAGGACCGTCTGTATCAGAATCTTAAAAGGATGGAAGGGATCCGACATGGTGGGATGGTAGCAAAGGCAGTTTAGATCAGCTTTTATTTCAGGAGAAATGAGGATGATGGTGTGATGACAGTTGTCATCAAAGGGGGGAACTGATGTAGCGCCTAAAGGTTTTGAAAATTGTAGGGGTGCATCATATTCACTGTTAGTTGGCACCCGCATATAATGAATGTATCTTTAGTTATGTTGTGCGAAACGTATTGAGAAATGTGTCAGCTATGTCGCAAGGTAGAAGCGTTAGGAGACGCGAAAACATATAATGAATGTATTTAGCAAAATGCATAACGATAAGTTTCTGTTTAATGCAATGTACCAGACTAAACGTGTAACTTGATCGAATTAATTCATGTATGTCGTTTATTCACGTATGTGAAAGTAAAAGCACTAATGTTAGAATGTAATTTAATAGTGTGTTTAACCTAGTAGAGGCCCGAAGTCACATATATCGTTGAAGAGAAAGGCCTGGTATTTCTTATGTTAGCTGAATGCGGTAGGCCGCAAGTGATTTATTCTAGTAGAGGTTTTGGGCTGCAGTAAATTGTAGAGTTAAAAGATGCGAAGTATTTCTCCATCCTATGATCTCACCGTAGGTGCAAGGACAGTTGGTTCGTTAGTAAAAAGGTCTTTGTCTAACAGTTGAATTATGGAGGAAGCCAGACATGGGAGTGCATTGGAATGTGCCAATCGCAACTCCTAGTGCCGACGGTGTCTGGGACTCAAGGCCAGGCTGATGGACGATGGAAGATGGACGGAGCAGGATGGAAAATTACCGAAAGAAGCCTTGGTTAAGGAGGTGTGTCGGAGGGCGTGTTCTGTATTTTGGGGTTTCGTATTATGGACAGCAACCCCGAGGGATGAGCAGAGAAGAGATAGGCGAGGAGCTAGAAGGAGCGTTTCGATCAAGCTCTCCAAGTGAAGACTTCTTAGGAAGCTCACTTCTGACACCTTTTTCACGAGTTCTTGGGTCTTAAGGGAAAGGTAAGCAGGGATGTCATTTAGCATAGAGTAGGGACAGAAATGCTTTGGTTTAATGATTCCTAATATCGACATTAGCTTGGTAGTTATCTACCTCATGCTTTTAGAAGCTGTACTTTTGTTCATATTCAGTCGTATGCGGATTCTTCGTAGAGTGGCATTTGTATTAGTACCCATTTACCTGTTGAGCCTTGTGCTAAGCTGCTTGTATCTGGAGATGTTTTTCCTGATAATAAAATGCCGAGAGAAATAGAAATTGATTTTCGAGTCTTCAATTATGTCAAATTGCGGAAGGTATTCTTGATAATTGTGTTTGCTCCCTCCACGCTATTGGGCAAGTAAAAAGGTCCAGTCGACCAGAGTGGGTTCTTGAGATAAATGGATTCAAGAAAATTGGGCCCCAGCAAAAGGATGAGGTGATAAAAGAGAAAATAAATCATAAAGGCCAATTATAAGTGCCTCTTTAACAGGTTATAGCAAAATGTTATTCATACAATGGTTTATACCGGGCATCCGAATATTGCCCTCTATGTATTGCCAATTCTTCCTCCTTATTCACCCTGGCATCCTGGTGTGTAGGTCGATTATATATCGTGATTCAAGGACGCACAGCTGTTTTTCTCTCTCTCCACTCAGTTACATAACTCGATCTATTCCAAAAAAATTTAGAAGTCTGTTGTCACTGTTATGTGTATTGTGAAAATGTCTAGCCACAGAATGACTGAAATCCAGATTGGCTCTGGTCCTTTGATGGTATAAGATACACTTCTTCAATTGTAACTTGGTGCTACCTATGTATCTGAGGCCACATGGGCACCCCAGAATATAAACTGCAAATTCAGTAGTACAGGTAATGATCTTGCAAATCTGTCTAACATCACCATCCTGGGACTTGAAACTCCTGTAGCTATAGCTGCTTTTGCACACTTTACGTGAATTGCATTTATAGAAACCCTTTTGCAATTGTAACAAAGTTATGTGGGGTTCAGTCTCTTGGAAACTGCACAAGTGTGTCCTTAATCGATCTCACTCTTCTATAGGTAATCATCGGCGCAACCCCTACACTTTTTTCAATTACGGGGTCTGCTTAAAGGAGGCCCCAGTGTTTTTTAAGAATTGTTCTAAATTTGTTTGCTCTCCTAATGAAGGTGGTGACCATACTAGGTAGATCTTCCGATTGTTTCTTTATGAGGTTTTGGGTGCTTTTGACTAAAACAACTTACTGTTTTACATTATGCCATGTATTTTTAGCTTGAGAATGAATTTAGTTTAAATATCCTCGTTCTCTAAATCTTTGCATCATGTTTTCCTGTTCCTTAGTAAAAACCCTTGTTGAGCGGCAACTTCTACGTGCTTGCATGCCGGTAATCCAAATAACAGAATGTCGTGCACGTGAAGAACGCACACTCAGGTCTTGATCAGATTTGCAGTGTAAAGTTTAATCCTGTGTATATAAACATATATGAGGATATGCCTATATAGGGGAGCCATGGTCCCTCTGGAGCGCAGTGGGTAGTTTCATGAAACTGGCGGGGTGCTCCGCAGTTTGCGGGATTCTGGATGTCAGCGCCTGGTGCCTGTGGGGAGTTGTACTCCATTCGTCCTCTCCTACCGTTTGCCGCCTTTATCCACGTTTCCACTAACCTGACGTTCTTTCCCAGATTATGGTGAATACCTCAGCAAAGGACCTCCTCCTTATGATTTACTTATTGCAAGTAATGGCATTTTATGACCTCTCTTTCTCCTTCCTTTACGGTGTCTTTGCGTTCACTTCTCTTGTTGTCTGTTCTCTCTTTTACTTCCTCTTTTTGTACTTTCTCTTGTCCTTCTTCTGTTTCTGCTTACTCTTTGGTTTCCTACAAAATGAAAAGCCTGTCTCTTGTATTTGTTGCAGGTGAAGCTGCCGTTGGAGACCAGCAGGGTAGCTCAGATAAGTCCTCCAGTACCTCTTCTTCCCCATAAATCTGCTCTACCTGACAGATACACACCTTCTATTTGGGTTTACAACAGGAAAATGAGGTAGAACCTATGGAATTCAATTTTAACGCACTGAATCACCCATGGTTTGACTTTCTCCTGATACATTTCGGCAAGTTTGGCTTGCTGGAATTTATCACAGGGAATCTGTGAAGTTGTGTTAATCATCACACAACTGGTAATTCCGATATCTGTGCGAACACAGGTTGCACAAGGATCAGAATTTAGCCCTTTACTTTCAATGAGGGTCTAATACTATCAGAATAAGCGAGGCGCACTGGGCCAGGAAACACAGTAACACTGAGGGAATTAAGACACCTGACTCGCACTGAGGAAAGGGTGTTCTGACAGACAGATAATTCCCAAAATTCATGTGTGCATACCATGACACTAAAAAGCAGACAAAGGCAATGGACACAGTGAATGATATACAATATAAAAACTAGTCAACATAAAATACATTAGCATAACAATCTGACATATTACAATAGCCTAATATACCCTAAATCTGTTGCAGAATATAGCACATTCAATAGATCTGCTTAAAAATGTGGTATGGGGGAATCTGTGAAGTTCCATGGTGCACAGCATTTTTTCAAAGGTTTGCTAAGTGTTTAGTTGGTGAAATTTAACACACAAAAAAACAATTTTTTGAAAAATGTTGTACAAGGGAGGGGGCGCATTCAGTGCATTTGAAACTTTTATTTAGCTGCACAGGACCGCAAGTGAATCAATTTCGAACATCAGGGTTGATTTCTCACAAGTCAGGTCTTCGCTCTTCTCAGATACAGAATGCCCCACAGTAGGATTTCCATCATCAGGGCAGGAGAAAGGTGTGGCTCATTGGACAGAAGTAATTGCGTTTCGCTGCTGCTAGAAATAAGGAGTGACAATGGAGAAATCAATTCCTTGAAATCAAGTGTCCAGCAGGAAGACAAGCTTCAGGGATTAGTTAGGCTAAATAAAAAACTTCGGGTAACTTCAACATTCTTTTGGAAGTCCAAAATGGTGACTCTTCACCAACGCACTGTTCTTCAGTACATTCTTCTAAACTACTGGGTATCAGGGGCACTTCATGGACCACAGCTGCCCAATGTGAAGTGATATTTTTCTGCCCTTCTTTTCCAACAATAGGATCACTTTTGCTGTTGCAACTGATAATCCAACAAGCAACCTATGCAGAGGGATGCTATTTATTTACATTCAAAGGTTATCTTGAGCAGTGACAAACACATTTTTATGAACTCATCTTTGCAAAGTAGCTATCAAATATCTATCAACATCATTTAACTAGATTGTTAATGAACAGTACAATGAATATATGTGACAATAATTATATAAATAAATTTGGAATTAACTTTCTAAATTACAAAGAAACGAGGTTTATAATCCTAAATCCGCCTTCTCAATATGAAAGTCCCCAAGTGGCTTACAATCCTAAATAGGCCTCTCAATAGGAAAATCCCCAGATGCATAAACATTGTAAGTGAGGTACAGTTTGTATTAAGAGAACTGTGGGAATGCTGAGTGTTGCATATTTTGTGGATGCTTGCAGATTCCAGAACTTTTCCTCACAGACATGCAATGGAATATGTGGGATTTTAGCCAAAGTTTGGGGTTTGCAGAGGATTCTTGGTAAGAAATGTAGTGGGACGCATGCACGTTACAACACCCTTGACTGCCCTGTTGTTATAGTTTTTAGAAATCTCTTGGTTTAGGAGATTTCCCTGGCTGGTGGCAGAGCCCGGTCCTAAATCCCACTGCTACCAAAATGCGTTGATTGTGATGGAGAAACGTTGATGTCTTCACCTTATGTAGACCTTACCTATCGTGAGCTAAAGGTATACCATACAAATGGGGCACCATCTTTATCAGGAGAATGGTGGAAATACTGAACAGTAGAATACATATGATAAGCAAATGACATTCTCTCAATTTTTCTCTTCCAAACGTAAGCCAGTGTGCCAAAAAAGACATTTTTCAAAATGCCCTCTGAATCACATGATAGTATGGGTAACCCTAAATTCAGAATTGTGTAATTCAACACTCTTCCTAAACTCAGGATCCTGGGTATATTTGAAAGGCATTGGTTTCATTCATAACAATCTTTTACTTATTATTATTGTTGAGAAATGTATGGCTTTCCAGGTTCACCAATGTTTTGAAATCTGTTTCTACTTGAAATTGCAAGTAGGTTGAAACCACAAAACATATAACTGCTTGTTCTTGAAAGCTTTGGAAATGGTGTTCTTTACAAAGCAACAATGCTGTTGCTGTCATTTTTAGTTAAAAAAATACTCTTTCTTGCTAAGCATTTTTCCCATTTCTCCAAAAAACCAGAAGCTATATTCTCTGTGCCCTCCAAGTGTTGGAACCTTTTGAGTCCTCTAAATGTGGGAAAATGACATTCATTTGTAGATCCTGCGAAGCATGCGGTGGGTGTTGTAGCAGGAGGAGGAGATTGCGTTGACCTGCTTCGACATGGAGAGGGAGGAGTTGAGGCTGAATCCTAGGTTGCGTGCGTGGTTCGTCGGTGTTGGAGCTGCTCCCAGTGCGGTCGGCCACCAGCAGTCGTCCCAAGCAGAGGGGGTGGAACCTAGGATGAGGACCTCCGTCTTGTCCGAGTTCAGTTTCAGACGGCTGTTCCTCATCCACTCGGTGACGGCCTTCATTCCCTCGTGGAGGTTGGTCTTGGTGGTGTGCGGGTCCTTGGTGAGGGAGAGGATGAGCTGGGTGTCGTCGGCGTAGGAGATGATGTTCAGGTTGTGCTGGCGGGCCACTTGTGCGAGAGGGGCCATGTAGACATTGAACAGGGTCGGGCTGAGGGATGAGCCCTGGGGTACGCTGCAGATGATGTCGGTGGCTTCGGATCGGAAGGGCGGGAGGCGGACTCTCTGGGTTATGCCGGAGAGGAAGGACGTGGTCCAGTCCAGGGCCTTCTTCTGGATTCCGGCTTCTTGGAGGCGTGTTCTTAGTGTGCGGTGGCAGACCGTGTCGAAAGCAGCAGACAGGTCCAGGAGGATGAGGGCTGAGGTTTCGCCGTTGTCTAGCTGGTGCCTGATGTCGTCAGTGGCAGCGATAAGGGCAGTCTCGGTGCTGTGGGTGCATCTGAATCCGGACTGGGTTGGGTCTAGGATGCTGTTGTCATCGAGGTGGCGGGTCAGCTGCATGTTGGCGCTTTTCTCGATGACCTTTGCCGGGAAGGGGAGCAGGGAGATGGGCCGGAAGTTCTTGAGGTCTTTGGGGTCCTCCTTGGGTTTCTTGAGGAGGGTGTTGATTTCAGCGTGCTTCCAGCTTTCCGGGAAGGTCGCTGTGTCAAAGGAGATGTTGATGATCTTTCGCAGATGGGGTGCGATGGTTTCGTCAGCTTTGTTGAAAACGTGGTGTGGGCAGGGGTCTGATGGAGATCCTGAGTGGATGGAGTTCATGACCTTGTGTGTCTCTTCGTCGTTGATGTGGGACCAGGAGGTCAGCTGGTTGGTGCAGGTGGTGTTCGGGGTGTGGTCTGTTGCGTTCTGGGCGGATGAGGAGTTGAGGCTGTCGTGGATGTCGGCCATCTTGCGATGGAAGAAGGTGGCCAGTGAGTCGCACAGATCCTGTGATGGCGGGATGTCGTTGGTGTTGGCGCTGGGGTTGGAGAGTTATTTCACTATGTTGAAAAGTTATTTGCTGTCGTGTGCGTTGTTATACAGTCGGGCTTTGAAGGACGATCTCTTGGCTGTTCTGATGAGGTGGTGATGTCTGCGGGTGGCGTCCTTGTGGGCTGCGTGGCCATCCTGTGAGCAGTCATGGAGCCATTTCTTCTCCAGCTTCTGGCATGTTCGTTTGGAGATCTGGAGTTCTTCGGTGAACCAGGCGGCTTTCTTGCTGGGCTGGTTGATGGAGGGTTTCTTGATCGGGGCGAGGGTGTTGGCGCAGACGTTGATCCACTGTCTGAAGTTTCGGGTGGCGGTGCCTATGTCAGTGGGGTCGGTGGGTGGGTTCTGAGTGAGGGTGGAGGTTAGCTGGTCTTCGGTAACAATATCAATACAAATTAAACACCACTAATATTTAATTGATACATTATTTTTCCAAAATTCCCTTGGTGAGATTGAAAAATGAAAACTACCAAACAAGAGGAAAAACACAGAAAATTAAAAGAAAATTCTAATTACAACATCAACCAGAACATACTAAAAAATAAATTAAAACAATAATAAATACACTACATACAACCAAAAAGGAACATTTAAAAGTGAAGAAAAATGAACAGAGGGAATAAAGAAACTTAAAAAAAGAGAATGACAAACATGTCAAGAAAATAAAAATACAAAAATATAAGTGGCAAATATGTCAAAACATATATTAACATGCACAATATGTATTAATAACAATTATAATATATGATATTTTTTCAATATTACCATGACCCACAGATATGAAATTGTCCGAAACTGCGACATATGTAACATCACTAAAACTACAGCAAATAGAGAATTAACAATTAAATATCACATTGGAAATGTACTAAATATTATTCTAATGCATCCATGCTCTGGGAGAGTCATAACAAAAGATAACACAGTAGAAAGTGTCAAAGAACACAATCATCCCCTAAACCTAACTGGAATGAAAGTAAGAACATGCCCTGTAGTGATTAAGAGAATCAAACACTAGTTCCCAATCACTTACAGGAACTAGCCAAATAGGCAAAAGAAACACACAAACTGTTAGCTATCGAAGTGCTGTTATTCCCAAATTTCCTAAGGTCTAAACTATCTCAAACCAATAGCAAGAACACTCTGTAAAAACAGTACATTGTTAAATATACCTTAAAAGAACAAGAAACATTAAACCCACATTTTTTATTAATTATTATAACAACATACAATTATTTGTATCACTCAAAAATGAACACATAATATTTTAATAAGTAATAAATAGGTCTGTGTCAGGGAGTCCCTGCCTGCCACGAACCGGGTGACTTTAATCCCTATTCCTTTCCGCCCCGTATACAGGACGGACACGACCCCTTTAAGCTGGAACAGGATTTCCCGGAGGAGGTGTCCCCGCCTCTGACGTCACTACTCGTCAGCCAATCGGATGTCTTGGGGGAGTTCTTAGAGCGCCGTTCGGAGGGTCTCAGCGCGACGCCGGAAGGAGAGAAGAAACCGCCCCGAAGGAATACCGAAGACTTCGCTGACCAGCCGGAGGAAGCAAAGGTGGACGTATCGCCGACGAAGGACCCGGGAGGAAGCCCCGCTGTCAAGCTGCTCCAGAACGAGGGGAAGCCTGGAGGCCCACGGGATCGCTGTCCGCCCCGCCACACTTCAGGAGAAGTGTGGCACCACAAGGTACGGGCCAAGTTAGGAGGGCTCCTCTTCTCACGGGGAGGGACCCGATAGGGGTGGGTGACGGGAGGGATCACAACCCACGTGGCTGACCTGCCTCTCACAATCAGCACAAACCCCTACACGAGCGTGTTCTACCGGTGAAGGTCCCTGGTGTTCCCGTCACTTCCCCTCCTCCTCCTCCTTATACCTTAGAAGTCCCGGTTTGGGACTAACCCCAGTTCTCTTATTTCTCTTTCTTTGAGAGTCGTCGCTGAAACCCAGCCCCGTTACGTCTGGAACCTCCCTGATGACAAGGCGAGCACCGGACCAGAATCCTACGAGACCCCAGAAGTGGAGACAGTCTATCATTTCAGTGTTCATCTATTCTTCGTTTTCTGAACTGGACCTTGATTAATAAACACCTCTGTCTCCTTTTGACTATTGACTCGGGGTCCTTCTCTTAGATAGTCTGAATTCTATCTCCCCCCCTGTTGTGCTTCTCACAAGTGGCGAGCCAGATAGGAGATTTACGTGACCCTCCACCGATACAAGATGGAACTCCTCATTCAACAAATGAAAGAGGGACAGGATAAACTCGAGTGGGCGATAGGACAGACCTCCACTCAAGCCGAGGCAGACCGTACGGCCTTCTCCTCGGCCATACAAACCCAAGCTAACAGCCTAGTGAAGCTGGCAGAAGGTCAAAACCAGCTCATGGCCGCGTTAGGTCAAGGGAGAACGAGTGCCCCTCTCCCAGGAACAGTGGTCCCTCTACAGAAATTCACTCCGGGGGGTGATCCAGTGGCTTTCTTTCTGAACTTTGAGAGAGCCGCTAGGGCAAGCTCTTGGCCCGGTGAAAGGTGGCCTTTTTATCTTGCCCCTCTTCTAACAGGGGAGGCGCAAGCCGCATATCAAACGATCAATCAAGACGGTACGTCAGGGTATGCCCTGGTAAAGCAGTATGTCCTCGATCGACTAGGGGTGGATGAAGAGACACATAGACTCAAATTCCGCCAAGAACGCGGCACTCCCAGCGACCTTCCAAAAACCCTTTTCTATAAACTAAAAGCTGCTGCCGACCTTTGGCTCAAGCCACAGGAGGGCAATCTAGAGGAAGTAATGAATAAGATATACCTGGAGCAATTTTTGGAAGCGCTACCTTATGGAACTCAACGCTGGTTAAGGCAGCATGCTGGCCTAACGCTTGAACATGCCATAGAAATGGCCACATCGTATGCAAGAGCCCAGGGACGGCCACCTGTAAGAGATACAGAAAGAACCAATAAAAGCATCCCGGGGAAGCCAGAAAAAAAATATACAAAGCCCCCAATTGAACCCCACCGACCACGTCTACCGAAACCGGACTTTCCACCCACTTCCGGTCCTCAATGCTATGATTGTGGGGAGTGGGGCCACATAGCCAGGTATTGCCGACGAAGAAAGGAAAAGGAAGAAGAGCCTATGGATGTGAGCTATGCCCCCCATTCCCTTCTGTATGCCGGAGAAACCGGTCCGATCTTTTATGTGAGTGTAACCATTTATGGGAGGGTGGTTCGGGCATTACTCGACTCAGGGTGTAAACATTCCGTGGTTAGGAAAGACTTGGTCCCCCCCTCCTGCCTCGTAACAGGGAAAATAGTCCGCATAAAATGCGTACATGGGGATGTACGGGAGTATCCCGTAGCCCGTGTCACCCTTTGCACTAGCGCTGGCACCAGAACCGAAGTAGTCGTTGGGGTTGTTCCTGCATTACCCGAACCTGTGATCATAGGGACAGATAATCCAGGCTTTGTCACCCTCATGTCTGATGCCGTACAAAGTGTCCCTCATACTTCTCTTCTTGCCTCTGAACCCTGGGCCAGGGACACTCATTTTAGGACCGCACAACTCAACGATGCCTCCCTTACTAACGCTTGGCAGGTAGCCCGTTCAAGTCAAGATCCTGTGACCTATCCCACCTTTATCGAGAGACATGGCTTATTGTATAGGGTGGCCAAATCAGACTCTACACCTCAACTCCTGGTACCGCTTGCCTTCAGGGATCAAATATTGTTTTTTGCACATGCACATTTACTTGCGGGGCACTCGGGTGTAGAGAAAACAGGACAAGCTATTCTGCAACACTTCTTTTGGCCGGGCGTATATGCCCAAATTCAACGTTATTGCCAAGAATGTCAGATATGCCAACGAAAAAATCCTTACGTCCCACCGCCGATACCTCTCAATCCTTTGCCTATCATCGGTAAACCGTTTGATCGGATAGGCATGGACCTTATCGGTCCCTTGCCTAAATCGGCTAGGGGCCATTTATATGCGTTAGTCCTAGTTGATTATGCGACCAGATACCCGGAGGCCTTTCCCCTCCGGGCCGCTACGTCAACAGCCATCGCCCAAAAACTCGTCGAGGTCTTCGCTCGGATGGGTTTTCCTCGCGAAATCATCACAGACCAGGGGACTCCTTTTGTCTCCCGCTTAATGACTCAAGTCTGTAAACAACTCGATATCACTCATATCAAAACATCGGTTTATCATCCCCAGACGGATGGATTGGTAGAGCGGTATAACGGCAGCCTAAAGCTCACCCTCAAGAAACTTCTGTCTGGGGATGGTAAAAATTGGGATCAGTTACTACCCCTGGCTCTTTTTGTCCTTCGGAGCCAAAAACAAGCCAGTCTGGGCACCTCCCCATTTGAATTGTTGTTTGGCAGAACCCCAAGAACCCTCTTAGAGATCACCAAGGAGAGCTGGGAAAGGGAAGGAGTACAGGAGGCAGAAGCCTTATTGGATTACACCCGACAACTCCAGACCAGGTTACATAAACTGAGAACTATGGCACATGAACACCTGGCCATTGCCCAGACGAAACAAAAGACGTTTTATGACAGGGGCAAGAAGTGGAGAGAGTTGGACGTCGGCGAGTGGGCACTGGTGTTGTTGCCCTTGTCGACTCACAAACTAAGAAAAGAATGGAAGGGCCCTTTCAAGATCGTGCGAAAAATCGGTAAGACGACCTATATATTGCAAGTCAAAAGCAACAAGACACAAATGTGTCACATAAACTTGCTAAAACGGTGGTTGGGAAAACCTCCCCACACCGTCCATACCCTTACCCTTGCCAATCACACCGTACATGACACCCCCATTAATCCCGACCTCACGAATGAACAACGAGAAGACGTGTTGTCCCTTCTTCTCAGGTTTCCTGACGTCTTTTCAGACCAACCTGGTAAAACAAATATAGCCATGCATTCCATTACAACCTCTCCTGGAACAGTCGTCAAACAAAAACCCTACCGAATCCCTGAAGCCAGAAGACAGGCCTTCCAGGACGAGGTCAACCAGATGTTGCGCTCTGGTGTGATAGTGCCCTCTCACAGCAACTGGTGTTCTCCGGTTGTACTCGTCCCCAAACCAGACGGCAGCATTCGATTTTGTATCGACTTCAGAGCGGTAAACAGGGTGTCTAAACAGGACGCGTATCCCCTTCCGCGCGTGGACGAGTTGCTAGAACGTCTTGGGGAGGCTCATTATATCACCACTATAGACCTCACCAAGGGATACTGGCAAATTCCTCTCAATCCCACAGACCAAGAGAAAACTGCATTTTCTACACCTTCTGGCCATTTTCACTTCACGGTCCTCCCATTCGGCCTCCACGGGGCTCCGGCCACGTTTCAGAGAGCTATGGACACCGTGTTAGCCCCTCACACTCAATATTCCTCCGCATACCTGGATGATATTGTTGTATATAGCAAGACCTGGGTGGAACATCTGGTCCATTTGGAAAACATACTCTGCAGTTTGAGGTCATCAGGCTTTCACATAAACGCCAAGAAAACCAGAGTAGCCTTCAGGAAAGTGAACTATCTAGGGTATGTCCTAGGAGATGGGAAAATTGAGCCACAAGTCGAAAAGGTGAAGGCTATCTTAGAACTCCCGTATCCCAAAACCAAAAGAGATCTACGGGCGTTCTTAGGCTTGGTGGGTTACTATAGGAGATTTATTGCCCAGTTTGCTGACTTAGCCGGTCCTCTCACTGACCTCTTAAAGAAAACACAGGTATCACCTAGGTTACCGGCACCTACTCCCAGGGAAACCAAAGCATTCCAGGCCCTAAAAACAGTACTGACCTCGGCACCCGTGTTAACATCTCCTGACTTCTCCAAACCCTTCATCCTCCAGACCGATGCCTCAGGAGTTGGTATTGGGGCGGTCCTCTCTCAGGCGGATCCGGAGGGGTTGGAACGGCCTATTGTCTTCATCAGTCGGAAACTGTTCCCTAGGGAAGTGGCGTACTCCACTATTGAGAAGGAGTGCCTGGCAGTCCGTTGGGGTGTGGACAAACTCCGTTACTATCTGGAGGGACGGCCCTTTGTGTTATACACTGACCATGCCCCGTTGACGTGGCTCCAGCGGAACCGAGGTCATAACGAGCGCATCCTCCACTGGTTCCTGGCTCTACAACCCTTCCAGATTGAGGTTCGCCACCGGAAAGGTCGGGACCAAGGAAACGCTGATTTTCTCTCCCGGTTTCCTTTTTCCCCCGATCGGGGAAATCCCGGGGGAAGGATGTGTCAGGGAGTCCCTGCC
This sequence comes from Triturus cristatus, assembly GCF_964204655.1. NCBI lineage: Eukaryota > Metazoa > Chordata > Amphibia > Caudata > Salamandridae > Triturus > Triturus cristatus. The sequence continues at coordinate 78,600,183 of NC_140583.1, forward strand.
TGCCACGAACCGGGTGACTTTAATCCCTATTCCTTTCCGCCCCGTATACAGGACGGACACGACCCCTTTAAGCTGGAACAGGATTTCCCGGAGGAGGTGTCCCCGCCTCTGACGTCACTACTCGTCAGCCAATCGGATGTCTTGGGGGAGTTCTTAGAGCGCCGTTCGGAGGGTCTCAGCGCGACGCCGGAAGGAGAGAAGAAACCGCCCCGAAGGAATACCGAAGACTTCGCTGACCAGCCGGAGGAAGCAAAGGTGGACGTATCGCCGACGAAGGACCCGGGAGGAAGCCCCGCTGTCAAGCTGCTCCAGAACGAGGGGAAGCCTGGAGGCCCACGGGATCGCTGTCCGCCCCGCCACACTTCAGGAGAAGTGTGGCACCACAAGGTACGGGCCAAGTTAGGAGGGCTCCTCTTCTCACGGGGAGGGACCCGATAGGGGTGGGTGACGGGAGTGATCACAACCCACGTGGCTGACCTGCCTCTCACAATCAGCACAAACCCCTACACGAGCGTGTTCTACCGGTGAAGGTCCCTGGTGTTCCCGTCACTTCCCCTCCTCCTCCTCCTTATACCTTAGAAGTCCCGGTTTGGGACTAACCCCAGTTCTCTTATTTCTCTTTCTTTGAGAGTCGTCGCTGAAACCCAGCCCCGTAACGTCTGGAACCTCCCTGATGACAAGGCGAGCACCGGACCAGAATCCTACGAGACCCCAGAAGTGGAGACAGTCTATCATTTCAGTGTTCATCTATTCTTCGTTTTCTGAACTGGACCTTGATTAATAAACACCTCTGCCTCCTTTTGACTATTGACTCGGGGTCCTTCTCTTAGATAGTCTGAATTCTATCTCCCCCCCTGTTGTGCTTCTCACAGTCAGAAAGAGAAAAACTAATACAAATTACTAAAAAATATAAAAACAATGCATAGACATATCTATTTAATACACACATATTTATAAATCATGATAAAGAAATACTCAACTCAAAATAATACCTATATTCAAAATATATCATATTCAAATAAATGATGGAGAACTTCAATCAAGCATGTAAATTAACACAATAATATACAACACTTAATATAAATACATATAAGAAAACAACATTTCCATCCAAAACATAATCAATAAAACAAATCCGGTACTTACAATTTAGTAGCAGGCGTTACACAGCACAATAACAATATTAAAACCATAAACCCACCAAAAAAGTAAAATCTATCCCCAAAAATTACAATAAGAACAAAATCATGAAAGCGATTCACTAAGATCATATCAAATTCATTGATACATTCCCAAACTTCAAAAAAGTAAAAAATAGAATAAACTCTCCATGAAACCTTTACAAAACAAAGGAAAAATAATAACCGTTGCTAAAAAATAACAAGGTATTGTCCTTGAGGGAAAAACTGCAGTCACACTATAAAAATAAGATGTCCACAGCAATAAAGAGTCCTGAAAAAAAACGAAGAACACAAATCCATCCTTAGAATAAACAAAACTTTCAGAAAAACAATAAAACTAAATATGAACTCTTAGGCCAATGTAAAAATACTACATGCACATTTAAAAAAACAAATACATAACACACACTATACAACTAGACCTAACGCACACACAATATGAAATAATGACGATGTCATTTACTAATTAACTGAAAATGTTAAACAACAGTAAACTAAACAAATTAACCAAACTGACAATTCCACCATCCCACCAAAGTACTTTAGAAGTTAGATAGAAATGTTCCTACCTGCACCAGAGAACCGCAGTGAATAACTGCATGCTTCAGAATGGATGCCAAACTGTAGAGAACGAGGCACTCTACAATATAAATCAATCATCAAAATAAAGAAAATTGTGACATGCAGAAAACGTTTGTTGTACTGGAACTATTAGAAAAAAATGTAAACATTGTATTATATAATAAAAATGTATAAAATGTTAATAAAATGTAAAACATTTAAAATCATATGTAAAATCAGACTGAAAATATGTGTATAAACCTCCATTGAGTACTGATAAATAAATCTATCTTCGTGTACAAAATGTATTAGTATATAAAACAAATAAAAGCAAAATGTTATGAAATTGCATATGGAAAATGTAAACAAGATATGAATACAATGCAAATAAAAATGGCATAACTATATGACAAAAAGGATAAATAATAATTATCATGTTTTAGTTATTCAAAGTCAAAAAGTAGTTTTCAATAAAATGTTAACTATATGGGGGCGTGGCCTAGCAAGCCATGATGGCGGACGTGTGCTACGCGAGCTCCGTCCAATTATTCTGCATTTCTCCAGTTCCTCCAATCTTTGTGTACCCAGATCGTGTCCCGGGTGGGGCGCAAGTGTGGACTGCGTTCTGCGCCCCGTTCTAAACTTCTGCCCAGAGTGCCGCGTTAGCCGAGACCCAGAGTGCAGCCCGGGGGAGGCTGTACTGTGCCGTAGCCTGGAGGACTGGAGCGGCAGGTGGTGAGCGGAGGGTGCCGTGCTGTGGCCCTTGATGGAGTGCTGAGACAGAGTTGAGGAGTCCGCAAGGCCTCATTGTGAGGTGAGGGTGTCGGGTGGCGTTGGATCTCTAGATTCAGTCGCAGTCACCTTGCGTAAGGCCGCCCCCTCCCCTGCTCTTTGCCTGGGTGGCAGCAGGATTATCGGTGGTCCCATCTGGCCACAGAGGCTGACGAGTTGGACTATCGGCGGTCCCATCGGGCCGCAGGGGGGCAGTGAGAGAGAGTGGTGCCGCGAACCGGGACCAGTGGCCTCTTCACTGCTATTGGGCCAGTGTTTAGTCTGGACCCCCTTAGCTCTCTAGCACCAAGAGGACTGCCTTCTGCTTCTCTATACATCGACGGCGCTACGCACTTGCTCCGGCGGCCATTTCAGGTCACGCAAGTCGGCGGTGGTGCATGCAGCCTGTGGGACTGCCGGCGACCTCGATGGTCCTTGGCCACTACTGCGCTCCTGGAGGCTGGTGGTGGACCCATGAAGGGGCCCTGGGGAGTGTGTTGGTGATTCCCGGGCTTCCTGAATGAGAGCTTGGTCAGTTGTGTGCATAGCCACCCTTGGAGTCAACGCAGGGAGCTTCAGTGAGGCAGTGTGGCCTTTCTGCAGTGGGCGGCAGCCCATGAATACTGTGAGACGGACATTGGTCGTCTCTGGGACCCCCTTCTTTCGCTGCTCCCACCTCTGTTTGCTGGCGGTCCCGCGATCGGCAGCCGGATCGGGTCGCATGAGCCCCGTATCTACATCTCTAAGGCCCCTCTTCACTTTGACTATTCTCTGGACCAGTGGGTTGTGTCAGCTCATTACGCATAAGGGAGTATGCTTCCCCTCTCTCTGGCACAGACGGGCCCGCAGTCCTCTGACGCAGCGGCTTGGCGAATCAGTGGCAGGTCTCCTGAGAGTGGGAGAGCTCGGTGGCTGCCATGACGAGAGACAAGGTAGGTGGGAGCTTGGCAAAACAGAGCACACTTGACAAATACAGGGCACAGGGGCCACTGCTGCGGTACCTGGGTGGGCGCAGGGGGTCGTGCCGGACATGCAAGATAATGCCGCACTCATGGCCACTATCACGCAGCCCAGAAATATCCTTGATGACTAAAATCGGGGCGGTAGGCTCCGATGTCATGCTACTTCGGCAAGATCTGCGGAATGCGGTGGCTCGTATCATGGAGGTCAAAACGCGGACTTCTGCAGTGGAAGATGATGTCACCAACCTACAGAAGCGGGTGGCCACACTGGAGACAACTCAGCGGGGCCTTGCGGCACGATTGGAAGATGCCGAAGGAAGGGCCAGGCGTAACAACCTCCGCTTTGTGGGCTTCAGAGAGGGATGTGAGGGGGGATATGGAGCGGTTTCTTACTCAGTGGCTGGAGAGCTGGCTTCCCCCGGAGTCCTTGTTCCACTGCTTTGTGGTGGAGTGTGCCCATAGGGCTCTTATGCAGAAGCCTCCGCCTGCGGCCCGCCCAAGGCCGGTCATCGCAAAGTTACTGAACTATCATGATTGTGACGTCATTCTCAAACAGGCCAGAGCCAAGGAACCCCTGCTCTTTGATAATGCTCGCATACTGATCTTTCCCGACTACACGAAGCAGGGCAAGCACCGGAGGCAATCCTTTTTGGTGGCGAAGGCTCTCCGTCGGGATCTCAAACTTCCATATTCTTTGCTGTACCGATCCCGCACCCACTTTTTCGACTCGCAGGAAGAAGATTTTCAGTGGACGGATGAGACTGTGAGGTTGCATCCACATACACCGCCCAGGCGGAAATCAGACTCTTCGTCCAGCGAGGCAGCTCGTGAGCAACCTCAATCGAAGCTTAAGGGTCACAGACACTCCAGATCCTGACATCGATCTCAATCGTGAAGTGCATCCTTCCAGGCCGGATCGGCCTCCCGGTAGACTACATTGGCCTCATAATTAGAGGGGGAGACCGCGGTCCTGTGAGACCTTGACATTGTTGCTTTGATCGGAGGAGCCCATGTGAGGGCCAGTTTCTCTGTTGGAACTTCCCAGACGGAGAGGGTGCCTGTTGACTATGGGCTGTAAGTTGGGAATCCATTGATCGAGGTGTGCCGGGGCCCCCCGTTGGGGTCTGCGGGTTGCACCCGCCACCACAGATACTTCATCGTTATTGAGGTATAGGGAGGGGGGGTTGTTGGGTTGTTGTTTTCGTTTTGAGGTTGCACTTTACTACAATAGCGTAAGGCCTCTATGCATGCACCACATACTTTCCTTCGCACCAGCACATAATACCGGGGTCTTCCATGGCTGTCCCGTCCGATATCACGCGGGTGCCTCCCGGTACCATCCGCATAGTAAGCTGGAATGTCAGGGGGCCCTAGACAAAATCAAATGCAGGGCCATACTTCAACAGGCTAAAAGGGCCCATGCCAACATACTCATGCTACAAGAAACACACCTTATGGGTTCGAGGGCACTTTGCATCTAGCGCTATGGTTACATTCAGGTGTTCCACTCGGGGTTTGTGTGGGGGTCATGGGGGGTGGCCATCTCCATTCACTGCTGAGTTCCATACACACGTCAAGACGTGGGTGGACACTTAGGGGTTGTATTTGTTCCTGCAGGGTATGGTCAGGGAGGAACCTGTGGTGTTGGGCTGTGTCTATGCCCCACCTCTGCTCTCATGGGGTTTGGTAGAGCGGCTTATGTCATTATGGGCGGATATGCCTGATGGCCTGTCCGTGGTTGGGGGGACTGGAATGACGTGATGGATGGGTCCAGTGATCGTTGGAGGGCCGGGGGGTGCTTAGCTGTTCGCCAATCCACGAAACTTTACTCTCTGGTGTCGGGGCTTGATTGGGTGAATCCATGGCGCCGGTTACATGGGAATGTTCAGGGATACACATATCTTTCAGTGGTCCATGATTCCTACTCTCGCCTTGATTATTTGTTTGTTCACCAGGCGGCGACTGACAGGGTGGTCGAGGCAGATATTCTTCCGCGGGGTCTTTCTGATCATTCACCAATTGCCCTTACGGTACAGGTGGGCTGGGCAAGACCAGCCTTTCCGCTGGCGCCTCTCGACTTGGAACCCCCATAAGGAGCGTATAGAGAGCGTTCATGATCAATATTAGCCTCTGCTTGTAGATGAGCCTGCCACAAGCAGAGGCTAATATTTCGGACCTAGAGCATCGCAGTGGGGGGGCCGGGGGTAATCGAGCCTGGCAACTATTGCTGGCTGCGCAACAGAACTATGCTGCTTTTCTTTCAGATGAGGCCTGCCTTACTTGGCTGGCAAAGCGCAGTAGGGTGTACCAGTGGGAAGATAAGTCTAGTAAGATGCTTCATCGGTTGTGTAAGGGGATGTTTCACTCCCAGGCCCTCCCCGGTATAGTAGGCCTGGACGGGGTGTCCCTTATGGACTCCTCTGACATTGCTGAAAGCTTCTCCACATATTTTGCGGAGCTGTACGCCCCCAGAGAATATCTCCATGAAGATGTGATAGGCCGATTTTTGGACGACCTCCTGCCTCGGGCTTTGTCCGATGAGGCGAGAGCGGAGCTGGAGCTACCGCTCACGGAGGAGGAATTGGGGGCCACTCTGGGGGACCTTAATTCTGGTAAGGCTCCGGGGCCGAACGGATTTCCTTGTGAATTTTTTAAGAAATACTTTTTGCAGCTTGGGCCCCACTACCTCAGCGTGGTGAAGGAGTCCCACGATCGGGGCTGCCTTCATCATGTCTGGAAACACGCAAAGGTGGTGGTGTTCCATAAACCCAGCCGACCCCCAGACCAACACGCTTTGTTTCGTCCCATCTCTCTCCTGAACGTCGAGGCTAAAATATTGGCCTAGGCACTTGCCAATCACCTGCGGTCCAACATTACTACCTTAGTGCACCCAGACCAGGGCAGGTTTACGCCCCAGAGGGCGACTCGACATAATATTTGACAGACACAGGTTGCTGTTGCGACCATTCGGATGCTAAGTGAACGGGCGGTGCTATTGCTGGCAGATATGGACACGGCGTTCGATTCCCTTAGTTGGGTGGATCTATTTGCGTTGCTACGCAGGCTCAATTTTGGACCCTGCTTCTTGTCCTACCTGACCTTACTCTATACTGACCTCACTGCGTCGGTACGGGTCGCCAGCTCTATATCCTCCACCTTTTCCTTTGGATGGGGTACCCATCAGGGCTGCCCTCTGTCTCCCTACTTGTTTGCGCTGGCTGTTGAACCCCTGGCCGCCTGGGTGTGTGTTGATGCGCAGGTGACTGGCTTCGAATGGGCGCACAGATTGTCGGATCGCATTGCATTATATGCTGACGACATTTTATTCTTTCTTACTGTTGTGGATAGGAAGGTATTATGCAGATCTTCGGGGAATCGTCGGGTCTTTACTTGAATCCTCGCTAGTCTACCTTTTGGCTACTTGGGGATGCGCTGGGTCTATGCTCCTGGGCTTCATCGGTTCGAGTGGTTACCGGCGGGATGAAGTATCTCGGAGTTTTTCTATCGGATTCACCTACCGTGTCAGGGGAAAGGAATTTGGTTCTGGCTTGGGAACGTGTGTGGTAGGATCTCAAGACTTGGTCCCATATGCCACTGTCCATATATGGTAAATCAGCCATCTTCAAGATGGTCTCGCTCCCCCGTTTATTTGACCAATTGTAGAATCACCCCTACCCGATCTCCCCTAGATGGTTCAGGCAGGTTAATGCTGCCTTGGGTCAATTTCTATGGGCTGGGGGAAGCGGCAAGAGTTGCCTTGCAGACATTCTTCCTCTCTACGTATTGTGGTTGGCTGGCGACCTCTGACATCTTATCATACTACATGGCCTCAAACTTACTCGTTTTAAATGAATGGTGGTATGGGGATAGAAATTACCCTGCCTATGCTGTTGAACGCTGTCTTATGGAGGATCTCTCCCTTCACACGATACTGTACTCTGCGCCGATCCGTAATTCACTGCCGTCAGCGACGAAGGTAGTTTTCCAAATTTGGCGGCAGGCCTTGCGGAGGATGGGGTGGTGGAACACACTGACGAGGGAGACCCTTTCAGGGAACAATGGGCGTCTGCCACAACTAGCTACTCTGTCGGGGTTTCGAGGTTGGGATAGTATTTGTATCTCTACCCTGGGGGACGTAACGCGGGGCCGGTCCTGAAGTCCTTTCAGGACCTACAAAAAGATTTCCACATGCCGAGAACCCAATTCTATAAATATCTTCAGTTCCGGCACGCCCTCTCCCCTAGTCTTGAGGGCTTGGAGTCACTGGCGGAGTTCAGTCCGATAGAAGCTAAGGTGTTTATGAGAGACCTTCAGGATCATAAGATCTCTAAGATTTACCAATCCCTGGTTACTCACTGCTCTCCTACACTGCAGAAACTTGGAGGGGCCTGAGAGGGAGATGTTGGTCCACTTGATGAAGAAGACTGGACGGAGGTCCTGGCCTCCCCGCTTGGGGCGGCCATAGCAGTACTTATGCGCCTTGTCCAGTTTAAATATCTTCATCAGGTCTATTTTACACAGGCTTGTTTGTGGAGGGCGGGACTGGTGGCCTCCCTTGTGTGTCTCAGGTGCGAACGGGAGGTGGGGACCCTGATGCATACAGTTTGGCACTGTCTTTTCTTGTCAGGTGTTGGACTAGGACCTGCCCCACTCGCTGAAGCTGGTGCTCTTACATGTCATGGACGGGATAGGGGGTAATATCTATAAACGACCATCTTATGTTGCTTGGGTTTACTCTGACATTGCTAGGGCGTGGAAGGCACCGGCACCACCCTCAGTGTCTGCATGGAAGAGGGGTCTGGACTTCTGTATGGGCTTGGAGATCCCCATTTTTACAGCAAGAGGGTGTCCGCATAAACATTTCAAGGTTTGGAAGCGATGGGCGGACTACCGAGGCTTGCAGCTGGAGCCGGTCTCTGAAGCAGGGCCCCTCAATCCAGTTTCATTCTACCCTGCTGGTGCAAACTGTAGATTATTGCATATTCATATACTGCAGTGATTTGTTGTGGTGCATATTCCATTGCTGTGCTACTCCTGAGAGGCTGTTAGTGCGATAGGGGGGGGGGGGGGGTTGTTGGGTTGGGGCTTTCATATGGTTTCTTTCATCTGTATTGCTCTTCATTGTTCCTTGATCTCATCACGAAAAAGTCATGATGCTATACGTTTATTGTGCAGGCATCTCTGGGTTACAGAGCCCTGCTTTATATGTGCCATTTGACGAATAAAATGTGTTTAAAAAAAAAATGTTAACTATATAATTTTTTATTACATTGGTAAATATAATTTCACTTATGCCATTAATTCAGTGCATGCAAAATTACAAAAGAGATATGTAAAAATTATTCATTATTATAGGACAGTTAACTGAATATTATAAAACACTGAACACTTTAGGGTACTTTTTACCATTAAATGCAAATTTCATAATAACATATTAAAAATGAAAATAAATACCCATCACAAACATAAACATACATATTACACTTTCTGTTTTAAAATAATAATAAAAACATGCCACTGTGTGGGAGCACATTGAGGAAAGGGTTGGACCCTGGGAAGGTGAAGTCTGTTATTTTTTCCAACTCTAAGCTCAGTCACATTTTGGAATGTGCTGGGCTCAGGACGGAGGGAGGGAGTTCAATGTATCGTTCCCAGTTCCCACTGGAAAAGTGTTGGATTCGGAATACCAAATGTATTATTCCCAATCCAAACTTTGCCAAATCCGGGAGTGGTGAATTTAGGGAGGGAAGCAGATTTACTATTCCTGCACCAAATATAGCCTTAATGAGGAAAGTTCAATTTAATGATTGCATAAGTAACCAATAATCATTATTAAACAATTATCGAATTTAGAATAAATAAACATTAAAAAACAACTACAACATAAAAAATGCACACTAAAAATAAAGTATTAATTTTCAATTATCAGAGTAACACTCTTTGAACGCAAAGAAAAGTTATTATTTACAAGGAATTATTACATCTTTTTGAAAATGATTATTTAATTACCCAATTAAATTTAAATAAAAATAAACAAATTACATCTTCTGAAATTCTTTTCAACCAAAACACCTGCAACCCAAACAACCTACCAGAAGAAAGATAAAAATCAAAAATGTATAACTCTAAGATAAAGTGCTTTGTGCAACTCTCATATTTGGCTGCAGGGGCACAGTCTCACACAAGCCTGCACACACAAGCACTATGGCCTTAGTTATCCTAATAACTAAGGACAGAGAGGCAGATTTATGACGACTGGCGCATCCCTGCATATCAGCAGGGATGCGCCAGTTATTATGCGCCACAGCTGCGCCACCATGGATGCGCCGCATTTATAATGCGGCGCACCATGGGGCAAAAACGGCACAGATGCGTGACGCATCTGTGCCGAAAAGTGGCGCATTGCTGGAGTTGCGTCGCAAGCGCGACGTAGCTCCAGCAATGATCTGGGGGGCCCTATCTGTACAATGCTGCGTCAATCCTTACGCCTGCTTCAAGCAGGCGCAGTGTTTTGACGCAGCATGGGCCTAAAAGTGACTGAGTGAAATCTTGTAGATTTCACTCAGCCACTTTTAGGAGGCGTTCCTGCGCCGGAACGCCCCCACCTGCCCTGGAACGCCTACATGTGGCGAAGGGCTTTACAACGTGACGCATCTGGGAGATGCGTCACGTTTGTAAATACCCCGCACCATGGCGCAGGATTTGCGCCGCTGCTGCGTCACAAAAGTGACGCAACGGCGGCGTAAATGAGGCGCAAGTGCAACATAAATCTGCCCCATAGTGCTTGGTAAAGATCTTGGATAGTGCTTAGCTTCCTCATGCTGGTTTTCAAATGAACTCAAAATCGCATAGGTGCCGCCCAACTATGTAAAATAAAAAATAATTCATAATGTTAACGGTAGGGTTAAGCAATGCAAGGCATGCTGCAGGTCATGAAGTTTATTTTTACCAAAGCTGCTGTTTCATACAGCAGCACATTTTGACGTCACCAAAGGATTAATAGCTAACAGCAAATTTAAAAATTCCTTAGAAGTCTTCTTCCTATGACTAGGCAGAGAAGATTAAGTGTAGATGAGACAGAAAAAAATACATTTTTTAGCCCAAAGATCAGGACACCTGCTTTCAATATGGGAGAAGACAGCATTACACACACTGTATAACTCATGTCCAACGTAGAATATCTTCAGTCAGCTGTGCTTTGCTATTTGTCTGAAGAACACAGTAGCCTACATGCCTAAATGCCTACTATTAACCTTTCACCTGCGGCAATCAAATTTTAACTACTTACAAGCATATGTCTATGCATGCACATACTGGTGTGTCTGCTGGTCATACAAAATGCTTTCAATGATATTTGATGTCATTTTAACTCAAAAGAAATGTTCAGGCCATAAAGAAATGAACAGTTGAAAATGCCTGAAGGATCCAGTAAAGTTTTAAGGAAACTTCCTAGGTTAGTCGGGATAGTAAATAAGCGGCAATCATTGGCTGTGGTGCTCCAAGCATAATAATGAGAAATGAGACAAGAATAGAGGTGAGAGGTGATGAAACATTACATTAAAAAGCAAATTCATGGAGCGGTTATGAAAGGAGTTAGGCACAGGATAGAAAGAAGATAGAATTGAGCACTAGAACAAGCATTGAAAGAAAATATTAAATAAAATATTTATAAACCCTAGGAAAACAAACAATAGTTCTGTTTTACAGAGCAAAAGAATGTAATCACTGATAACCACTGAAATTTACAACAAACAGAAAGTGAAAATAGAAAGGCTGCCTAATTTTTTAACTCCTTGCATATGACAATTACAATCTTGTGTTCATTGGAAATGTTTTAGATATACCAGAATCCAATGCACTTCTCTGCAACTGTGTCTTTGATTATCTACCTTCTGTAAAATGAATAATGGGCTTTCACTCCATTAGTCTAGCTCAAAGATGCATCCATTTTCACACGTATGCATTATGTTGTGATGTGCTAAATAAAAAGTCCATTTGGTGAAGTTCTTAATCTGCACAACATCTCAGCATGTACTTTCACAGTTCGTATTCTAAACCTTACAGATTATTTGCATGGGATGCAGTTCACTTTGAGTCTGCAGGGATGGGGGTGCAAATCTCTCAAAAAGGATTTCTAGACTGATTATGGCTCCTCTATGGAATAGACTATTTCCAACCCCTGAGGTCGCTGTCAACATTTCAATAACGAAATGGACAAACAGTAAGATATAAAATACCACAGGTAGGGTAGCATTCAAGGCTGTTCAAATCAATACACAAAGACAATTATTCCACTAAACAGGAAGTCACAAATTCATATCTTCTAAATAATGTCCTTATTCAAGTCTCATATACAAAAAACAAGACTCATATACTGTTGGTTAAAAAGAAGGATTACATCTTTATTCTTCATTTCATCGTCATTAAAAACAAACAGCAACAGCCCAGCCAACATGGTTCATCCACCCATGGGACTACATCAGAGCTGAAAGAAAAATAAATATGTTTTATGAAAACAAATCCAGATCTCCCAAAATGTATACATTCAATCAGCACTTCATAATTATTTTATAAACATCAATCACAAAGAGATATCAATATATAAATCGTATTTACTATTTACAAAAGATTCAGCAGAATGTAATAATATCAGGTATATGAAGCAGGGAATCCCATATATTTATTTCATACAATAAAGTATAATGCATCATAGTATCACCAACCTATATAATATGTCATGTTTCAACTTAGCCACTATTCATTAAAAATATACAAGTTAAATTCCTAAAAATTCTAACTTTTAAATTTATCATAATATAACGTAACTTATATGTCAGTAAACACCCTTTTAATGACTTTATCAATCAGTCCTCAAAGTAAAATAACCTACGTACTCACATAACATCCTCTCTATGTTTGTGAAACTTGTGAAATATTTCAATTCCCTTCCAATTCAGGGACCCATATGGATTTATAAAATAGTGTGACCAAGAAAATAATGGTAATCACCGAATTTGTGTTCACTCACATCTACCCAACACAAACAATCCTAAGAAACAACATGAATATTGTTTGCAGAGACCTATTTTGGCTCGGAAGTGAGCTAGTTTAATTTCTTACTAGCAAATCTGGCTACTGTCCAAGATTCTTTTCTCCACCCACGTAAAAACTGATTATACTATTGCATTGATAAGATAGTTGGAGTTAATCAAGTGGGTAGTCTTTCAAATCTACTGACAATGTTAGGGCATAAAATGTTGCAGGTGAACTATTATTATTTTCGCAAACATTTCCTTGCCATATCTTCTGCTATCTCTATGCTATTAACTGACTTCAGAATTCCCACCTCAAAAGTCACTTTTGAGGTGATACTTCACAGAGAAGTGCCCATCATGCACTGTAATGGACACTGCATCAAAACCAGCCACAATATTACTCCCAGTAGTTTATCAAAATGCAGAAGTCCCCCTTTTCAGCTTGTTAAGCCTCTAGTTCACCCTCATCATTCATGTTATACATATGCAAATAAATATTCCATTTTGAATAAGATACATGCCCTTATAGCACGTTGTCCCTTAATTCCAAGTGGCATTATTGGAACCAAAGTTACCAGAATTGAGTAGGTAGGTTATACCATGCCCATAGATTAAATGTTATCACTATAGACTCATATGGAATGGGTAATTACATGTGGAAACCGGTATCAAGATGAAAAGAAAGGAGAGGCACAAATATCATCAGCCACAGAAGTAAACTCAATTCCCTCTTCCGCCAAAAGTCTTCTGTCCTGGTTACATGGGCTAAATAGACAAAGATCTAGTGCTGGTATAAATAGTATAAACACACCATTTACTTCTACAGAAATGGGAAGCCTGTCTTGTGTGCTTGAACGTCTCCATTTCAGGGGTTTGGAATCTACAGAAATCGCACGTTGGTTGCAGGTTCTTTTCCCTACACGCTGACATTTGGACAGTTACTGTGCATGCGTTACCTTTCTGTGTGTTAGAGGAAGCAAATGCTACCACCACTTGCCTTGTACTGTTCTGTGAGTTAGGAAAGCTTGCACTGCTACTGTCCAGCTGTATAGCAATATACAAAAGCTATATCAATTAACATCATGAAGGGTGGAGCACAGGGTGAGAAAGGATGGGAGGTGCACAGCTGCAATGGCGATCAGAGGGGCCAGGAGGAGGGCAGAGTCCAGACAGGTGCAAGCTTCATAGAGGTTAATTTATAAAACAATAAGTGCCAGGGCCCTTGTCAGGTGGACACGGCAGCTTGCACTATCCATTGTCCCTGTCAGTGCTTCCAATTTCAGTACCAACACAACTACTAATCTTCACACTCATACAAGTGTAACACTTCATACTATTCAAGGCACTTGAAGCTGTAAGAATGGCTTCGGTGCCACGTATTAGTGATTGGTAATGCATATTAAATTAATGAACAGCTGTGGTTGTGCTCATACCAAACTTTAGCAGACAGCGCCACCATCTGGCACACTGTCAAAATTGTAGGTGCTAAGAATTAAGTATCGGTTCTAAGAGCCGGGAACCACAGGCTCAAATTAAGCACTAACATTGCTTCCTTCGATTACACAAAACAGGAGCAACACAGTCAGCTGCACTGCATTCATCTCTCCCAAACATGGAAGACATTTAGGACCAACACTAGTAGGCTCCTTTCCATATAAACACACAGGGGCACATTCTCAAGGACTTATCGCCGAGTTAGCGGCACTTTCTTTTATTGCAGCCAAAGTGGTGATAAATGTATCGCCCTATTCACAAGCTGGTGCCAACAGCTGATATCACCAGTTTTCCTGCGATAGCAGCCGCAAAAAACATCGCCACAGATGACACCGGCAACTAACGCTAATGAGATGCAGAGCATGCGTTACTGTTCAAAATGCCGCAACAACACCACTTTGCAACATTCTCAACGACCAGCCAGATTGGCGATAAGATCACAAAACATGCGATATGGCGCGTTAGCAGCATGGAATTAATACCTGCTCTTTCCTGGTGTTAAGTCGGACGATAACCTGCACCAGAAATGGGAGCCCAGCCCACAGCCTCAACAGAAGAACAAGAAATGCCATGGAGCTACTGATCACGCAGCTCGGACACCTAAGAGGGCCACAACACCCACCACCAACCCCCCAGCCCCTTACATGGTGCCCCCCTCGGGCATCCCCCCGGACAAAGATATTTTACATCAACTGTACAAAATCATGAACAAAACAATTCGCCTGATGTCTCACAATTACAACAATTAACATTCATGTGTGATCAGAAAAAGGAGAATCATTCATTCATCTTTGAATTTCCAAACAAATCATTTTATTCTAATTAAACTCAATACATCTATTTGGAAGAGTCATGGCGGGTCTTCTCCGAACAATCCGTAAGTCGCAGCCTGCAAGACAAAATTCAAGACAAGGTGTGTCATGCACTCATCAAAGGACAGAGAGAGAGAGAAAGAGAGAGAGAAAGAGAGAGAAAGAGAGAAAGAGAGAGAAAGAGAGAGACAGTGAAAGGAAGAGAGGGAGAGGGAGAGAAAGAGAGGGAGAGAGAGAGAGACAGTGAAAGGAAGAGAGGAAGAGGGAGAGAGAGTGCCGACACTGCGGACCCAGGCCTCACTGCTCACCTGCTGCCACCGGTGTGTCTCCAATCACGAGCCGGTATACAGAATCCAGATTTATGAATGGCAGAGTTTATATCATTGCACACGCCATAATCGCTTGCCCACCCCTGCGCACACAGGCTGCTGCTCCCCAGCCCCTCCCGCCGCCCAGCGGTGATTGCCCACTCACACGCACCCAGGCCTCACTGCTCACCTTCCGCCACCGGCGTGTCTCCAAGAGGGCCCACCACGTGCCGGTGCAAGCTCCAAGCCCGGGGCCCGCGACCTTGGCAGCCTCCACATCATGCAGCCCCACACCACGGGCCACAAGGTCACACACGTGATTCTGGGTCTTAATTTCGCAATGGCAGAGATCATATCAGTGCACACAGCATCATCGCAGGCTGCACACCCGCCCAGCTCTTTAGGTGTCACTAACTCTGTGAACCGCGAGGCAACACCACGTGGCGGTAGGCCCGCGCTGCCCGCTGGCTCAGGCCTACACTGAGGTCCAGCAGGGCTCACACAAACACTTACTAGTCCAGACTGCCAAGACTGGGCATCATCACAGGCTGCACACACACTCAGCACTTAAGGTGCCCCTACCTCAGTGCACCGAAAGTCACCATCCAATTGCAGTAGGCCCATGCTGGCCGCAGTGTATCCAGTGCCACCAAGTCTGTGCAACACATGTCATGGACCCTCTCGTGATATGCCAGGCGGACACAGCTATGTCACCTCCGGCAGTGGGGAAGAACTGGAACTTGTAGCGTTGTCGTCCCCCCCTTTATACGTAAGTCCAGTGTGCTGGGTCGGCATACGCCAGGCCAGCGTAGGGGTGTGAAAAATTATCCCTGGGCTCTGGGCATGGTTCATTTCTGGGATAGACAGGAAACCAACTGATGTGTGTGTCCCTATTGCAGTGTCGATACACATGGCCCTCAAACGACAATATTGCAATGTTGCATGTACCCGGAGGGCGGCCGCGCACGAAGGGACTGTACAAGGAGCACAAGACCGATCGGGCTCTTGGCTCATACATGCCAACTGTTGTGTGTGTAATGCTATTGGTGCACCATAAGCCTAAGGCCTAGCCTCAATTGCCGCTCAAAAGCCACATCACATTTCCAGAATGCAAGCAGTAGTCAGACTAACATTAGGGATGAAAGCACCTTTGAATCAATACATAAGGCGGAAGGAAATCTGCACCTTCGACCTTGGTCTTGCATGCGGCAGGCACCCCCTGAGAGAGATACCATAGCAGATAATGATGACTCCCACACTACGCACAGCGCTAATGAAAGACCAACGTATCCACACCACACACACAGAAGTCTTTGCTCGAGGTACTCTGGCATGGAATGCGCTTGACACTTACGTACACAACAACCCATATGTACAAACGTCCGAGCTGAGGCATATTATCCATATAACTGCCACATGTCAGAAGAGTGCCGGTTCTACGTGAGCCACCAACGCAAGGGCAGAACATCCCGGGCACGTGCACAACGCCTGTCACGTGGAACTGTACCGTGACTTAATGCTGCCTGTTAGTGTCTGATGCATTGGTCTGCGGATCTCTGACATATTATCGACAGACACATTATCGAACTACACAAATATCGCAACAAATATATCGACATCAAAAATATCGACATTGTATACTTATTTAAAAAACTACACTAATATCGACACTACAATATCGTAATACAATTATATCGATCACACAAATATCGCACACATTAATATCGAAATACTAATTATCGACATAAGTTAATAAATATGACACATGTCACAAATATCGATAACCAAAATATAGACATCAATAATATCGTTTTTTTAAATATATCGACAATTCTAATACTAATAAAACCAATACTTTCAACAACATAAAGACAATATTTTACCAAAACATACATTTTCAAATGAGATTCTACTTAAACATAAACATAACATTTATAGCGATCTCTATATTTAACAACATAATAAAAAAACCGTAAAATAATTATCACATTGGCATTTCGAACACATTTAAATAAAATTAGTACACATTATAAACAATCTTTTTATATATAATAATTTAAAACTCTCCTCCTTTAAAACTAAATATACTCTTACTTAGCATTTTCCATAAAAGGAAACCAATTAACTAAAACAAATTCAAACCATCCAATAGAAAGGCCACATACAGAAAACAACCAATAACATTCAAGAAACAATTTGAAACCACTATATAAACCAATTAAAACAAGTGTTCCACGGTGCCTTAAACCAAAGCATTGAACGAAGAAGAAGCTCTACTAAACAGAAGAAACCTACATCCTATTACTATTCTAAAAACGTAAGTAAATATTCTTTTCTAACTAAACTGCCAAATTAAACTAAAACACTAATTTATCTTTACTCAAATAAATAACTAACTTATATATTCCATCTCTTTATGTTTCCACTACAGATATTACTCCAAACAGCTAAAGAAAATATTGAAGATTGCCAGAAAAGACTCACTAAAAAGTAAGTATACTATCAAAATACTTTATAAAATATTAATTAAATCCTACTCAAACCCCAAAACATCCTAAACCCCTAAACAAATCCATGTTCTCTTTTTTAAATTGTAAAAAACCTGTATAAATTAACACCTATAGTCTATACCACTGGGCATGAGGGGAGGCTCTGTTTGCTTAGTGAGAGGTTAGGCTACTGCATCTTATTTATTAGGCAGGAGGGGCACATAGTAAGAGGGGTAGGAGACGGGGGTACATTGACATGTGGTGGGGGAGGGGGGGGGGTAGAGAACTGGGTGGAAAGGTTGTTCATTCTCCTGAATATTTGGTCTTGATGATAAATGTGTGGTACTTCCGGGACAGATGAAGGTGGGGGAATGTTTTTTGAATTGTTAATTTGTAAAACAATAAAATAAGTTTCTTCAATAAAAATATAGTCTATACCAAACAGCAATACCACCCCACTTAAAAAACTAAACCAACCACAACAATAAATGTTCTTTAACTTTCAGAGACTAAATCAACTAAACAACATTTTTGCGACAAACAACATCTTCATTCAAATACAACAAAAAAGACTTGGTAAGTATATATAAAAAAAATGCTTTTTTGCTAATTTCATATAAAGATATAAAGTACTATAGCATATATTTTCATATACATTTTTTCCAGATTTGTAACACATCACGATGACAGAAGAAGCCCAATTTATAACTTCGCAGAAAGGAAAATTCCTATTGTGTTACATGGGTTACACATACACCCAAGAAAAGCAGACGGACCGAAAAGTGAACTGGAAGTGTACTAAATATTATTCTAACAAATGCTACGGCCGAGCAACAACAAGAGAAACAACTGTACTATATACAAGAGAGCATAACCATCCACCCAATCTCTCTGAAATAGAAGTCAGATCACTCTTGAAAATATCAAAGAATTAAGCACAGGTTCACAAACTGCTACAAGTGTAATCCTAAAAGAACTATTACCTAGAGTGCCCAAAGAAGCAAGAGGCCAATTACCATCAATTGCTTCTATAAAAAGAACTATTGCTAGGACCAAAAAAGCAACCACGACAACTATACCATCCCCTAAAACTTTTCAAGAGATCATCATTCCACCAGAATTAAGTATCACCCACAATAATGAACCTTTTATTTTTTTTGATAACAAAAGCCCAGAAAAAAGAATCATAATGTTTGCTACTGCAAACAATATAACTAAACTGCAACAATGCCAAACATGGATGATGGATGGCACCTTTACAATATGCCCAAAACCATTCTATCAGCTTTACACAATACACGGTCAATATCACAACACTTCCATACCTTTAATTTATGCACTATTACCTAACAAACAAAACACAACATATAATGAAATGCTAGGAAAAGTAAAACAAGAATCTAATGATTTTTACCCTCAAACAATTATCATAGACTTTGAGCAAGCCATGATAAATTCCATTCTAAAACTGTACCCCCATACAGCTATCCAAGGATGTTACTTCCATCTTAACCAATGTATATGGAGACATTTACAAAAATCTTCACTAAGTGTAGAATACGCCACTAACATAAGTTTTGCACATCAAATAAAACTTCTAACAGCCCTAGCTTATGTACCAACCACAGATGTTGCAGAACATTACAATCTTTTATTAGAAAGTCCATTCTACAAACAAAATGAAGTAAAGTTATCTCCCCTGTTAGATTATTTTGAGGATACCTGGGTGGGGAGACTGCACAGATCAGGCCATAGACGTCAGCCCAAGTTCCAAATACCTTGGTGGAATGTATATGTAAGTACACTCAACCAACAAGCCAAAACTAACAACGCCGTCGAGGGCTGGCATAATGCATTCCTAACTTCTACTGGGAGAACAACTCCAACACTACAAAAACTACTAATTGCCATACAAAAGGAACAAAGTTTCCAAGAATTAAGAATGCAACAATCTGTCCTACAATTAAAACCAAAACAGTCTAGACAAACTACTCAAATGTATAATTACCTACAACAACAGGTACAGCTATACCCATCCACAAGAGGACTTGAGTACTTAAATATAATAGCTCAAACTCTCTTCTAAACCCTTTTCTAAATATTAACCCACAATTCTACTAAAACAACTATCACAACATAAATAATCCACTTTATTATATCACATATTTAATTATGTGGTCTAAAATATATACATTAATTATATGGACATATATTTAGACAACATAATTAAACAAACCAAGTACACAACAACAATATTAAATATATAAGGTTTCGCCACCAACAATAAAAATATTTAAATGAACTTACATGTGTAGTATCTCCAATAGGATAATAACATTCCTTCCAAATAAATCCAGGGAGTTCAAAATCCATAGTTATCCAAAAAATGACTATCCATTAACCATAAAAATCCCGAAAAATATAAAAAAAGTAAATAACCGCTCCTGGAAACCCGAACAATAAAGGAAGTGTTAAATAAACATTAGTAAACACAACTAATACACACTTCCTTTAAAAAAATAAGGTGTTTGAAACCGACGAAAATATCTTCTCCGTAAAACCTACAAAACAGAAACAAACATTCCCACCCACCCACAAACACACAAAACGCACGTACAAACCTCACTACAAACGTTATTCAAACACTATAAAACTTTAACACACCGAAATACCAAAACACTAACAAAGCCACAAACACGGAACACAACGTTAATTATAAAACCGTATACAAACTATTACTAACACCCTAACTTCTAAAACATCAATCAATACACACTTATTACAACATAACTACTTCCACAAAACACTTAAAACTATTTAATAATAAAGCAAATAACTCTTACCTTCTCAAACGCGAAACAGCTCCGAACCGCGACCTGGATTCGACCAAAATAACCCAAAACAACAGCGAGCGGTTACAAAATAAAAGAACCAAACAAACATAGGAAGTTTGAAAATTAAAGCAGCACGGTTTTAGGTGAATGCTCAGCCTGGACTTCTCACTTTATCAGTAACGATAATATTGCCCACCTCAAATGGTCAGCTGCTCAAATGACCACCAAGACAACAATTATCCACAACTATGAGAGGCAACATATTGGAAGAAATGTAAATTAATGTCAAAATAAACTTTTGTGTTTCGAATCCACACAGTAGTTGAGTATTTGCTTGAATTCCTTTATTCCAAGATTTAGTGAGACCAGATCCGCAGCCAATGCATTTCGCACAAACATGGGATTTTCAAGGCGAGTTTCAACAATAAGAAATATTTACACGTCAAAACGGGGGGTAGTATGACGAAATCGGCAGGACCCAGAGTTCAATCTAGGTAATAGGTCGATAGCTTTAGACAGTTCGTATGGTATATATCAGACATGTTTATTACAATGATGTAATTTTTAAAATATGCGTAATAATAATCAAAATTTTCTCTCGAATGAATATACATTCCAACAACTATAAAATAAATATTATTTTCCTATCTACTATTTAATTTAAAAATAATTTGGAATTTGCATTCTGATATAACTTCTATGTTTTATCCAACCCAAACTAAAATCTACAGATTTTTTGTCAATTAAATCCAATAAATTTAACTATTCTTATTCAACTCTATAATTAATTCTAATATTTGCTATTTACCAAACGTCATTAACATACTACTCCCACTACATACTGAACTTAATTAATTTACTATTCTCACTCCAACCTATATTTAATTAGGGTAGGTGCTGGACACTGAACTAAATTAATTTACTATTCCCACTCCACTCTATATTTAATTAAGATAAGTGCTGGACACTGAACTTAATTAATTTACTATTCTCACTCCAACCTATATTTAATTAGGGTAGGTGCTGGACACTGAACTAAATTAATTTACTATTCCCACTCCACTCTATATTTAATTAAGATAAGTGCTGGACACTGAACTTAATTAATTTACTATTCTCACTCCAACCTATATTAAATTAGGGTAGGTGCTGGACACTGAACTAAATTAATTTACTATTCCCACTCCAGTCTATATTAAATTAAAATAAGTGCTGGACACTGAACTTAATTAATTTACTATTCTCACTCCAACCTATATTTAATTAGAGTATGTGCTGGACACTGAACTGAATTCATTTACTATTCCCACTCCAATCTATATTTAATTAAGATAAGTGCTGGACACTGAACTTAATTAATTTACTATTCTCACTCCAAACTATATTAAATTACAGTAGGTGCTGGACAATGAACTTAATTAATTTACTATTCCCACTCCACTCTATATTTAATTAAGATAAGTGCTGGACACTAAACTTAATTAATTTACTATTCTCACTCCCACCTATATTAAATTAGGGTAGGTGCTGGACACTGAACTAAATTAATTTACTATTCCCACTCCAGTCTATATTAAATTAAAATAAGTGCTGGACACTGAACTTAATTAATTTACTATTCTCACTCCAACCTATATTTAATTAGGGTAGGTGCTGGACACTGAACTAAATTAATTTACTATTCCCACTCCACTCTATATTTAATTAAGATAAGTGCTGGACACTGAACTTAATTAATTTACTATTCTCACTCCAACCTATATTAAATTAGGGTAGGTGCTGGACACTGAACTAAATTAATTTACTATTCCCACTCCAGTCTATATTAAATTAAAATAAGTGCTGGACACTGAACTTAATTAATTTACTATTCTCACTCCAACCTATATTTAATTAGAGTATGTGCTGGACACTGAACTGAATTCATTTACTATTCCCACTCCAATCTATATTTAATTAAGATAAGTGCTGGACACTGAACTTAATTAATTTACTATTCTCACTCCAAACTATATTAAATTACAGTAGGTGCTGGACAATGAACTTAATTAATTTACTATTCCCACTCCACTCTATATTTAATTAAGATAAGTGCTGGACACTGAACTTAATTAATTTACTATTCTCACTCCAACCT
The DNA here is from genome assembly GCF_964204655.1 of Triturus cristatus. Lineage (NCBI taxonomy): Eukaryota > Metazoa > Chordata > Amphibia > Caudata > Salamandridae > Triturus > Triturus cristatus. The sequence continues at coordinate 78,622,767 of NC_140583.1, forward strand.
ATATTAAATTAGGGTAGGTGCTGGACACTGAACTAAATTAATTTACTATTCCCACTCCAGTCTATATTAAATTAAAATAAGTGCTGGACACTGAACTTAATTAATTTACTATTCTCACTCCAACCTATATTTAATTAGAGTATGTGCTGGACACTGAACTGAATTCATTTACTATTCCCACTCCAATCTATATTTAATTAAGATAAGTGCTGGACACTGAACTTAATTAATTTACTATTCTCACTCTAAACTATATTAAATTACAGTAGGTGCTGGACAATGAACTTAATTAATTTACAATTCCCACTCCACTCTATATTTAATTAAGATAAGTGCTGGACACTGAACTTAATTAATTTACTATTCTCACTCCAACCTATATTAAATTAGGGTAGGTGCTGGACACTGAACTAAATTAATTTACTATTCCCACTCCAGTCTATATTAAATTAAAATAAGTGCTGGACACTGAACTTAATTATTTTACTATTCTCACTCCAACCTATATTTAATTAGAGTATGTGCTGGACACTGAACTGAATTCATTTACTATTCCCACTCCAATCTATATTTAATTAAGATAAGTGCTGGATACTGAACTTAATTAATTTACTATTCTCACTCCAAACTATATTAAATTACAGTAGGTGCTGGACAATGAACTAAATTAATTTACTATTCCCACTCCACTCTATATTTAATTAAGATAAGTGCTGGACACTGAACTTAATTAATTTACTATTCTCACTCCAACCTATATTAAATTAGGGTAGGTGCTGGACACTGAACTAAATTAATTTACTATTCCCACTCCAGTCTATATTAAATTAAAATAAGTGCTGGACACTGAACTTAATTAATTTACTATTCCCACTCCAATCTATATTTAATTAAGAGAAGTGCTGGACACTGAACTTAATTAATTTACTATTCTCACTCCAAACTATATTAAATTACAGTAGGTGCTGGACAATGAACTAAATTAATTTACTATTCCCACTCCACTCTATATTTAATTAAGATAAGTGCTGGACACTGAACTTAATTAATTTACTATTCTCACTCCAACCTATATTAAATTAGGGTAGGTGCTGGACACTGAACTAAATTAATTTACTATTCCCACTCCAGTCTATATTAAATTAAAATAAGTGCTGGACACTGAACTTAATTAATTTACTATTCTCACTCCAACCTATATTTAATTAGAGTATGTGCTGGACACTGAACTGAATTCATTTACTATTCCCACTCCAATCTATATTTAATTAAGATAAGTGCTGGACACTGAACTTATTAATTTACTATTCTCAATCCAAACTATATTAAATTACAGTAGGTGCTGGACAATGATCTTAATTAATTTAATATTCCCACTCCACTCTATATTTAATTAAGATAAGTGCTGGACAATGAACTTAATTAATTTACTATTCTCACTCCAACCTATATTAAATTAGGGTAGGTGCTGGACACTGAACTAAATTAATTTACTATTCCCACTCCATTCTATATTAAATTAAAATAAGTGCTGGACAGTGAACTTAATTAATTTAATACTCTGACTGAAATCTATATTTAATTATGGGATTAGTTAAATTTAAAAATAAATTTAAATTTTCTAAATATTAATATTTTTTAAAGTAACAATATATAAACATGTTAAATTAACTTCCCACCCTTATCCCCTATAACCCAACATTCCGCTCCTAAAATTATTTGTAACATTCTAAAAACAAAATAAAATTTCTAAATTAATTTGTTAAAAAATTAACAGATATATAAACATTTTTACAACACTTCCCACCCTTATCCCCTATCAACCAACATCCCACTCCGAAATATATTTGTCAAAATCGAAAATTTATTTCCTATTTATAAATATTTTTAATAAAAAATTAACAAATATTTATAAACTTCCCACCCTTATCCCCTATAAACCAACATCCCGCTCCTAAAATTTTATTTAAAATGCAAATTTTAATTTACATTTTCTAAATTTTTTTTAATTTTAAAATTAAATAATATATAAACATTTTTAAAAAACTTCCCACCCTTATCCCCTATAAACCAACATCCCGCTCCTAAAATGATTTCTAAAATTCTAAATTAAATTTACAATTTCTAAATAAATTTCAAAAAAATTCTAACAATATATAAACATTTTTAATACACTTCCCACCCTTATCCCCTATAAACCAACATCCCGCTCCTAAAATTTTATTTAAAATGCAAATTTTAATTTACATTTTCTAAATTTTTTTTAATTTTAAAATTAAATAATATATAAACATTTTTAAAACACTTCCCACCCTTATCCCCTATAAACCAACATCCCGCTCCTAAAATGATTTCTAAAATTCTAAATTAAATTTACAATTTCTAAATAAATTTCAAAAAAATTCTAACAATATATAAACATTTTTAATACACTTCCCACCCTTATCCCCTATAAACAAACATCCCGCTCCTAAATTTTTTTATAAAATTCTAAATTTAATTTAGAATTTCTAGAAAATTATTTTAAAAAATTTACAAATATATAAAAAATTTTAAAACACTTCCCACCCTTATCCCCTATAAACCAACATCCCGCTCCTAAAATTAAATATACATTTCACATTTTAAATTAAATTTAATAATTAAATTTTACAATATATTACAAAAATAAATTAACTTTTTTAAAACACTCCCCACCCTTATCCCCTATAACCCAACATCCCGCCCCTAAAACAATATAAATATTTCTCATATTACACAATAGCGATATTTTCACATGTCGATATTATTACGAACGATATTACTTACATCGACATATAAGTAAAAAAAAAAAAACGATATTTTTCACATCGATATTAGCTATTTCGATATTTTGGACATTCTATATTTTTGACTCGATATTTATGTCCCTCGATATTAAAAAGTCGATATATAGACTGCTCACCATTGGTCTGCATGTTGTGGCCCTTGTCTTGCCCGTACTGACACGCACATGCTAATTATGTCTACGCAACTTCACTAGTGTTCAACTGTGATGAGTATTGATTAGAATGACAAATCGTGTGCCTCAATGAGCATTGTCAATACACAGGGAGGGTCTGACTGACGCATTTTACTTAGTGGTGAGTCCCTATTGCGAGCTCCACCTCTGTGAGCCACACATTGTGGTTGGGATAGTTGCTGATGGACATGTGCTCTTACGTGTCTTCAGCAATGTGAGTATGGTGTCCAACTTCTTGCCATGTGGATCAATGTGATTCATCACTACAGGCTGTGTCCACCCAGTTGAGTGTGAGTAGGAATGCAAAGAGATGTTCTGTTGTCAAATGTGATGGGGAACACTACTTTAGGCCTGCAAACTACTTTGACATTTCACACACAGCCTTATTTCTAACATTGTGTGGCGCAAAGTTGTGAAATTACACGATTGTTGTTTCAGAGCAATGAGGCCACAACTAGTGCACACATACCCCGTCATCTGCCTATGGGTGTCACGGTCACACATGCGCATTGCTTTAATTTCCCAGGGTGTACCTTTTTGTGCAACCAATGTCCTTACATTCATCCATACTTTCATACTTGATCGATTATGGACATGACACATCTGTGTGATTTTGAATGATTTATTCACATTCGGTGGAGTGTCGGAGCTGGAGCAGTACATGGCCATGCAAACCCCACATTACATTGTAGCCCAGCGGAGGGCCAGCCAGAGTCATTTAGGGATTGACAAGTACATCGGAAGAGGAAGAGTACAGTCCGCAGTCTGATTGCTGTGTCATTGTTAAGCAGACAAAATATGGCAGTCCATGTCGAGGTCCAAGGTGAGTGTCGCAGAGTGTTTTGGGGGATAGTGGGAGGTGTTGTTACATGGCATGATGCAGAGGGCAGAACCAAGCTGAAATAGGACATATGGTGGAGAAGATTGCTACTGGCTCCTTCTTAATACACAGGTGGAATCACCCGCATCTTCGTCTTCTATGTCATCTGTCTGACATGTGGGTGCTGATGTTTGGTCTGCAGCACTGTGTGCCACTGACATATCAGGGTCCGGAGATGTGTGTGTGGAAGTACCACCAGCATTCATCAGCGACTGCCTTAGTGGCACGATGCGAATATGAGGATCTGCAGGGCATGGAAGATACCAACAACTTTTTGCTGGTGTGCATCCGTGACAGCCATTCTTTCCGCATGCATCCGCTCCAAGTTCTCCATTATCCTCAGCATCTGTGCAAACTCTCGGTTGTCATCGCTGAGGCCACTCTGACTAGACAGTTCTCCTCTCAGAGGCATGACTCCAGTGGTGCTGGGCATGGATTGTTGGACTTCATGGAGTGAACTGTGGGTGTCCATTACGGAGTGTAAGTGGTCCCTGATGTGACTTAGACACCCATGTATATCATCTAATTTGGTTGCCATGTGGTTGAACCCCACCCGCACCTGTTCAGCCACCTCCTTCTGGCAGTCTAACACCTGGCCTTGGAATGCGATGTGTTCTTCGGTGAGGTGCTGGGAGCGAGCCGTGGTGGTGGGTGCTTCCTGCTGTGTGCTCTGTGCAGCAGGTGGGGTCTCCTAGATGCAGCTGGGCTGCCCTGCTCCTGGAGATGGGATGCCTTAGCTGTCCATGAGCTGTTGGAGGGCGTTGGTGTCGAAGGTTGGGAGGTCCTCTTCATCATCAGTGAAGAGTTGTTCGGTCTGTTCTGCAGGAGGTGTTGATTGTCCCTCTGCAATGTGAATGGGAGATGCATTTTAACATTGTGTTGACATGCATGTTGAAGCATTGTTAAAGTTTACTTCCAGACTGTATGACAATGTACATTGTGACTGTTTGGGAGGAGCTGACTATTTGATGCGGTAGAATGGACATTTGGGTGCCAATTCCGATCCGGTAAAAACCGGGTACGAACCGTCGGACGGAGCCTTTTCTCCGTCCGACTCGTACCCGGTGCGAAATCCATCCGAAAATGCAAGTACGATTCATACGGAAACACCATTTCCGTACGAATCGAACAAAACACCGACCGAACAGAAACTAAACACAATTCCGATCCTGAAAGGCGCCGACGTGACGTCGGTACGCATCCAGCCTACGTTTCACGAACCAGGAAGTACGATTCGAACCGACGTCATCCCGCACGGTAAATATTTACCGGCTGCCAAAAACTGCCGGGAAATCAGGACGAGACACGCAAGGAGCAGCTGGACGCGACGAACAGACATGGACCCGAACCTACGTGCCATCCCTGCCCTCCTAGCAGTCCACCTGGGGTACAGGAACCGACGCAGACGCCGCAGAAGGTCAGCACAACAACCAGGGGCAAAGGGGGGGGCAGGGGCATGACACACAACACCAACACATGGTACCAAATCACACATGGCCTGGACATACCTGTCCATCAGGGCCTGGACACTGCCAGGGTGTGGGGGCGAGGCCAGCAACGCAAGCGTCCGCCACAACGGAAGTGGATGGTCACGCGAACCGGTACGTACCCTACCCAGGCCGCAAGAGCGTGGGTACGGAACGTACCACGCGTCCCCCTACGTCACTCCAACAATGGCGGTACGGCCCGTACCCACGTCAGAAAGGCCTTGGTACAGCTCGTACCAGCATTGCTGGGGTCATGTAGGGGTACGCGTGGTATGACCCGTAGCCACGCCCCCAAGGCCTGTGTACGGTGCGGACCCCACGGCACCGCAACAATGGGGGGACGCACCGTACCCACCCACCAAAGGCATGGGTACGGCCCGTACCCAGGCACGCAGAGCGTGGGCAGGGGTATGTACGGACCGTACCCCCACCCGTAGAAGTACGGCCCGTACCCCCACCCGTGCATGTACGCCCCGAACCCCCACCCGTGTATGTACGCACCCAAGCACCACCCGTGTATATACGCCCCGAACCCCCACCCGTGTATGTACGCCCCGAACCCCCACCCGTGTATGTACGCACCGAACCCCCACCCGTGTATGTACGCACCGAACCCCCACCCGTGTATGTACGCACCAAACCCCCAGCCGTGTATGTACGCCCCGAGCCCCCACCCGTGTATGTACGCACCGAACCCCCACCCGTGTATGTACGCACCGAACCCCCACCCGTGTATGTACGCACCAAACCCCCAGCCGTGTATGTACGCACCGAACCCCCAGCCGTGTATGTACGCCCCGAACCCCCAGCCGTGTATGTACGCCACGAACCCCCACCCGTGTATGTACGCACCGAACCCCCACCCATGTATGTACGCACCAAACCCCCAGCCGTGTATGTACGCACCGAACCCCCAGCCATGTATGTACGCCCCGAACCCCCACCCGTGTATGTACGCACCGAAACCTCACCCGTGTATGTACGCACCGAACCCCCACCCGTGTATGTACGCACCCAAGCGCCACCCGTGTATGTACGCACCGAAACCTCACCCGTGTATGTACGCCCCGAACCCCCACCCGTGTATGTACGCACCGAAACCTCACCCGTGTATGTACGCACCGAACCCCCACCCGTGTATGTACGCACCCAAGCGCCACCCGTGTATGTGCGCACCCAAGCGCCACCCGTGTATGTACGCACCGAAACCTCACCCGTGTATGTACGCACCGAACCCCCACCCGTGTATGTACGCCCCGAACCCCCACCCGTGTATGTACGCACCCAAGCGCCACCCGTGTATGTACGCACCGAAACCTCACCCGTGTATGTACGCCCCGAACCCCCACCCGTGTATGTACGCACCGAAACCTCACCCGTGTATGTACGCACCGAACCCCCACCCGTGTATGTACGCACCCAAGCGCCACCCGTGTATGTGCGCACCCAAGCGCCACCCGTGTATGTACGCACCGAAACCTCACCCGTGTATGTACGCACCGAACCCCCACCCGTGTATGTACGCCCCGAACCCCCACCCGTGTATGTACGCACCGAACCCCCACCCGTGTATGTACGCACCAAACCCCCAGCCGTGTATGTACGCACCGAACCCCCAGCCGTGTATGTACGCCCCGAACCCCCACCCGTGTATGTACGCACCGAAACCTCACCCGTGTATGTACGCACCGAACCCCCACCCGTGTATGTACGCACCAAACCCCCACCCGTGTATGTACGCACCGAACCCCCACCCGTGTATGTACGCACCGAACCTGCAATAAGAATGGGGTGTGCCAAACACCCCCAGCAGTGCCCAGACACAGGAGGGGTGGGTGCAGGGTCCTCCCAGCAGTGCCCAGACACAGGAGGGGTGGGTGCAGGGTCCTCCCAGCAGTGCCCAGACACAGGAGGGGTGGGTGCAGAGTCCTCCCAGCAGTGCCCAGACACAGGAGGGGTGGGTGCAGAGTCCCCCAGCAGTGCCCAGACACAGGAGGGGTGGGTGCAGGGTCCTCCCAGCAGTGCCCAGACACAGGAGGGGTGTGTGCAGAGTCCTCCCAGCAGTGCCCAGACATAGGACAATATACCCCATCAACAAGTTCAGTGACCTACAAGGGTGATACCCCAGATGCAGGCGGAGCCATCGCTGAGCCAGCATGGCTATATTGAACGGCAACCCTCACACATCCAGGAAATGTAGACACAGCACAGCACAGCATTTGGGAGACACCCTGCAGGGAAAATGGCCTGCTCCACAGAGGATGGAACACACCTTGGGACAATGTCACCATACAGTGAGAGCAAACATGACCAAATACCATTGGCAGAGACCTTTGTGATGGCACGCAGATGGCAGGGTACACCCCATGAGCAGCACACTCCAACATTTCACAGACCCCTAACACATTATCACCACCCCAACGCAGGGAGCACCAGCACCAACAGCAAGTCCAGGAAAGCATCAGTGTGCAAAACCAAAATAAAAGGCTTTATTCAGCAGGAAAATATATCTGAGAAAATGTCCACTATGTACAAGGGCCATGGGCCAGCCCAGCAGCAAAGTCCGGGGGGGGGGGGTACACATCGGGACGTGTGTCCCCTAGCTTGCCTGCACAGTTCACAAGTCCATTTCATCCACAGAAGAGGGGGCATCAGGGGGGAGGGTGGAAACAGGCACCGCAGGGACAGGAGGGGAAAGGGTAGGTGTTGTGGGTGCAGGGAGGGATGATTCTGCCACAGGGGGGGTGCCAGCGCCAAAGGTGGAGGACAGAATGGCGCTGCACACGTCGGCAAGTTCCCCCAGCGACTCCCCCGCACCCAATCCAACCACAGGCCCCAAGGAGGGGGGGGGGCAAAGGGATGGGTCGCAGCGCAACTGGGGGAGGGTGTGGACAGGGTGGGGGACTCAACTCCCCTGGCCGGGTCCCGCCTCCACCGCTTGCGGGGTGGTGTCATCCTGGGGCTGGGGGGCACACTCGCAGTGGATGATGCTGTCACTGACTGTTGGCCAGGAGAGCTAAGGGGAGTGGATTTGGAGGGAGTGGGTTGTGTGGAATGCGGACTCCCACTGTGGCTGCGTGTTCTACGTTTCCCCCCCGACCCAGTGGGTGTGCCTTCCTCACCCTGTGTGTGCATGACAGGAGGTGTGCGCTTCGACTTCCCTGGTGGTGTGGTGCCTGTGTCTGTTGGGGTGCGTGCACGCTGACGTCTGGATGTGCGTGGGACAGGCACGGGAGTGGGAATTGTGGATGGGGCAGGGGTAGGGGGTGTTACGCAGCGCTGCAGGAGATCCAGTGCTGCAGTCAGTGTGGAGTCTATGGACCTCAGCAACTGCCGTTGGTCAGACTGCGCAGCCGACATGCCCTCCATGTATGCCTCCATCTGGGTCAGCACCTGGGTGTGGGCATGGAGGACATTTAGCATCGCAGTCTGACCAACCTGCAACTGCCTCAGGATGTCCACAGACTCCGCACTCACCGCAGCAGTGGTGACAGGGGCAGGGGGTGCGGTGCCTGGCAGGAAGGAGACATGTGGGGACTGAGCACGGAGGGAAGGGCCACGAGCATGTGGGAGGCCGGTGATGGAACCTGAGGTGGCGGGGGGATGTGGAGGGCTGCCATCAGCTGGGGGGGCAGACTCCGCCACCTCTGGGAGCTCAGCCTCGGACCCGTCTGCGTCATAGTCTGTGTTGGCAGTCAACAGGTCCTCTGCCTCACTCCCTTCGGCCTCCGTGCCACTCCATGTGCCAGACAGGACAGCACTGCTGGCACTGGTGCTCAATCCCTCCTCCCGGTCCGTGCTAGTGTCTCCTTCCGTGTCCCCCGGCGATGCTGTGGGCAAGGTGAAGAGACAGGAGAAAATCAGACACCTGTACACATATGTCACATGAGTCAAATATACATAGGTCACATTGCATAGCCTGAAAAGCAACAGGAGTAACACCTACAAAACAATGTACACATGTAGGCCATGGAACACACAGTTTTTCGACCCACCATGCCACTGAGACACAATGGAGATCATGACACAACAGCAAATCACTGCACCTGAAATTTTAGAGAGGAGCCAGCCTCTGGGGACAAATGTGCACAGCACCTGCACCACACTGCGTCGTCAAAAAGGGATGAGCATGAATCATATCCATTTACTCTTGCCGCATGCTGCAAAGGCAATACATGAAACCAGGCCACACATGACAGGGTCACTGCACCTTGAGCGTATGTCCAGTCAAACATCACACACAGGCTAAACCCAGCAAGGAGGATGAAGCTTCTGACATGTAGGCCTTGTACGCACAAACCACCCACACCTGAGACAATCTCATTGAGACGGAGAAAGTATGTACACCTCTTACTCTGGGATGGAAACACATGGCCTCCACTAATTCATGACTGTACACACACAGCCCCTGGTGGCCATGTCCACACATCATTGACAGGCAAACATCATCAGATTGTCTCAACAACACACACAGGTAATGCCCACTGTGAGTATGCACAAGCAAAATGGGTCCCCCTGTACAGTGGACACATGTAGCAACCTGTAGGTCCTAACAGTTGAGCCCAGGGTACAATGCCACCCTACCCAACCCATGGTGAAGACACAGTGAATGGCCATATTGTTGGATGACGCACATGATACCTAGGAAGAGGTGCCCCAGGGCACAGTAGTGCCCACACTCCTCCATGGTCCAGGATGGACATGACTGCAAATTAAGCAACCGTCCCTGCACTTAGCAGGCCTCCCACTCAGGCACATCATGTCAGAGGGCACACAATTGGACATGCATGCTGGAAGGCTGTACATTTTGGAGACACACCCCTATGTCGTGATTCACAATCAGTGCCAAGTGACATGGACACCACAATGACTGAAATTGGCCATGGCACACGCAAGGTCCCCATACCTGTGGCACATCACCCCCACATATGATGCTGATAGCATAGGGCACCTGCATGAACTGCCTGCCTAAATAACCTTGTGCAAGAGTGGCTACAGACAGACCAGGGAACACATTGCAAGGAGGGGAAGGGAGGGAGTGAGAACAGCACTGTGCTACTTTGTGGAGAAGTTGACGCACTGCACAATCAAACCCTGGCAGTGTATCCATGCAACTGCACACTTACATTGGCTGGGGACACACAACTGACACACATGTACCTACCCCCTTCCTGCTGCTGCCTCTCCTGTAGGCGCCTGTCCATATCGGGGAAGACCACCGCCAGCACACGCTTCTGGATGTGGGTCAGACGACGGCGCCCACGGTTCTTACGGCTCTCAGGTGAGTCCCCCAGCAGGAGCCGTGCAATCCTCCTCGTCCAGCACCGGATGTCCTGCCAGCGTTTCCTCACCTGAGACAGGCTCCGCCTCCGACCCTCTGTACCCCTCACGGCACTGACGGCTTCCCTCCAGATCTCCCCCTTGGCAATGGCGCCTACCTGTGAGGATGCAAAAGAGAGAATACATTAATCCACATGAGCAAAGACACAGAGACACACATATAGAACAATCCTCATTATGAACAGGCCATGGTATGCATGCAACTAATTGCACCTTTGTCATAGGGACATTATCCACTGTGGAAGGCCAAATGCACTACGTGCCAGTGAAAGCACACGGGTGGCATGAGGGGTACCACACACTCAATGACCAGGGATCACACTGTGCCTCACAGGCTACACCAGGATTATGTACAGCACCTCACAGCAGTCACCTGCCCCAGCACACTGATGCTACCTCAGCAGAGTACACAGACACACACAGGTACAGGACAATCACATGGCATTGCCAACTGCGGGTACACACCTCACTCTGCCCATGTGCCAGTAGACGGGGGTGTCACAGGTGTGGGGCTGGCTCAGCACGGCATGCACACAGCACTGCTCCCTGCTCACATCGGATGGCCAGGCCATATCCATCCCTCATGCTGCTTGTGTGCAACACTCCCCATATGCACTCACCCACATGACAGGGGACTAACACACACACCAATGTGCAGGGGACGAACACGGCCTTTGGACACTCACAGCACAGGTACACTGAACAAACACACATCCATGGGTACTGACACCTGTCACACTGGGGGGAACACAGGATCACATCAGGACTGTGGAAACAACATCCCCAGGAGGAGTATGCAGGCAGAATGTGGCATGCACCTTGCATTCATTGTCACAGTAGGCACTATGCAAGTGAGGAGTGCACACAGGAAACACAGCATGCTCTGCATGGGTGACATGAGGCCTTCCACACCCTGGGACCCACTCCAAACAACAGTGCATGTCTGTCACACATGGACACAATGCCAGAAGTCACTGTCACACAAAAGGGGCACAGTCTAAGCTAGTGGAGTCTGCACTCACCTGAACCCCTGGTCGACCATACAGGCTCTGGAACTGTGGGAGGATCACATCTATCAGGGCAAGGTTCTCCTCCTGGGTGAATGGCTGTGACCTCTCCACAGTCCTGGACATGGTGCCAGAGGAATCACTATCAGCAGCAGTGGTCATGGATGAATGGATGTGCAGGCAAGTGCTCTCTCATGGGACCTGGCTGCCTTATATATGCCTGGCTGGCCTGTTCATGTATAGGAGTACAGATTGATTGGTCAGTCACATTAGCATCCTACGTTTCATCCAATCCCTTCAAACCTACCCCAGTGTGTGGCTTTGCATGGTTTCAGTTTTGATAATGATGTCAAGTCAACATCCACATTGCAACAATGTAGATTCTTTCAAACTGACTTCTGCTGTGCACCTGGTGCTCAAATTCAAAAATTTAACTCAGTCTCCATGGCAACCATCATGCATTTAGGCCCTTATACTTGTCCCTCATGTGTCCCCTATGTGTTTTCATACATTTACACACAGGTACGGTGCGTTCCACGCCCTAGGGCACCCCACAAGCAGTGATACCGACCGTACAAGCGCTTGTACGGTCCGGATCACAATATGGGCGCTGGCGTATGCGTACGCCACAGTAGTACGGACCGTACAAGCGCGTGTACAGTCCGTACTACTGTGGCGTACGCATACGCCAGCGCCCATATTGTGATCCGGACCGTACAAGCGCTTGTACAGTCCGTACTACTGTGGCGTACGCATACGCCAGCGCCCATATTGTGATCCGGACCGTACAAGCGCTTGTACAGTCCGTACTACTGTGGCGTACGCATACGCCAGCGCCCATATTGTGATCCGGACCGTACAAGCGCTTGTACGGTCCGTACTACTGTGGCGTACGCATACGCCAGCGCCCATATTGTGATCCGGACCGTACAAGCGCTTGTACGGTCCGTACTACTGTGGCGTACGCATACGCCAGCGGCAATATTGGCCCAGGGACCCTATACACGCACTCCGAGCGTATGTACGGTGCGTTTCACAACTGTCAGTGGTGACAGGCGGCACACAGACAGGAATGGAGCGGACAGGTATTGCCAAGGGTGGACACCAATGCATTGTCTGTGCAATACCACATGTGTGTGACACAGGTGTGTCAGGATGTGATGTGGCACTTTACCCCTGAGGTGTGGGCAAAGCACATGTACGATGAGCTGTGTACACATGTCGTGTGTGATGGTGCGCATTGTACAACACATCCCCTGCACTCCTTTGACATGTGTGCATGTCGTACACACTAGTGGAGCTATGAGTCACTTGCATGTCCCAGTCACGGACACCCGCACCTGTCCCCTGATGCCAGGTACACGGAATATTACACATGACATGTGTATGGCTGCGTTGCACGCTGCAACCATGTCATGTGTGTGGCATGTCTTTCCATGATTTTGCTGTAGGTGTGTGGTTCAATGCATCAGCAGTTGCTGCTGCCAACATGTGTCTGTGTGTCGATGGGCATGGCACACTGTTCCGCACACCAGCCCACATATGTGATTTGCCATGAGGTGTGTATGTATGCAACTACACGGAGTATCAACACAAGTACATATCCACATGCTCCCTATGTATGTTCTGTCTCGACATGTACTCCTCAAAGGCAATGTGTGTGGCCTGTCCTATTCCTATGACATGTGACCAGTGAATATCGCATCCAACTACCTGTCTGTACCATACGCATACTACTTCTGCACATGTGTGGATGTCTGTGAATCCTGTGATGCGTGTGCATGTTCACTCACACTGGCCCACAGCTAGTCTCATGCCATTTCATCGTGATCTTGCCCCCCTCCGTTAGTGGCTGTCCCTTGGTAGGAGTGTCACCTGACTGGCGTACGTGTCCAGGAAATGTGGAACAGACCTGACTCACAACGTGGCATATGTGTATTGGCTGTGTAACATGTGCTCAGTGCATTGACGATGTCGTTGTACAGTGCTCACTCTTCGGTGTTCCTTCCATTTCACTGCAGGGCTCCGCCTCTCCCTCGACGTATGCCAGACATGGCTGCCCTGCATGAACGGGACTGTATACGCCGCTACAGATTCAGCCAACGGTTGATTGATGAGTTGACTGGCCGGCTGGAAGCACAACTCCTCCCACGCCACAGGTATCCCAGTGCACTGACACCCAAGTTGAAGGTGATGGCAGCCCTACATTTCCTTGCCACGGGTACGTTCCAACATACCATTGCTGATGTCGGGGGCATGTCCCAGACGATGTTCAGCCGTGTTCTGCATGATTTCTTAGAGGCCATGTTGGTTCACCTGGATGAGTACATTAAATTCCCAATTCGTGAGCAGTTGACAGATGTCAAGCGTGAGTTCTATGCCCTGGGAGGGATGCCCCATGTCATTGGGTCCATAGATGGGACACATGTTGCGTTGGTACCACCACAGGCACAGGAGGTGGTGTATAGGAATCGCAAACATTATCACTCCATTAATGCCCTTGTGGTGTGTCTGTCCAACATGGTGATTTCACATGTCTGTGTTCGCTTTCCAGGATCAGCACACGATGCCTTCATCATGAGGCGTAGCAGGCTGCCTGAAATGATGCTGCAGCTGCGGAACGAGCGAGCATGTATTGTTGGTGGGTAGACTCTGGCAGTTCAGTGTTTGGCGTCATCTTCCAATCTCACTGCCTGTGCTGACACACTTCTGTCCATGATGTTTCCTTGTAGGGGACGCTGGCTATCCCAACATGCCATGGCTGATGACGCCTGTCCGCAACCCCAGCACGGCTGCCGAGCACCGCTACAACAACGCACATGGGCGGACCAGGAGAGTCATTGAGAGGACGTTTGGCCTTCTGAAGAGCCGATTCCGGTGCCTCCACAAGACTGGCGGAGCACTCCCATATGCCCCGGTGAAGGTGTGCAAGATCATCATCGTCTGCTGCATGCTGCACAACATGGCAGTGGAGGAAGCTGTTCCACTCATACTGGATCAAGATGACCAGGACCATCCACCCGTGGAGGATGAAGGCCTTGGTGACGGGGCAAGTGATGTGGAGGAGGAGGAGGCTGTGGAGGACATGCGGAGTCGGCTCATACGCAACTTCTTTGCTTAGTGGTGAGTTCCAGTGTCTGAGTGTGCACGCATTGGGCCGTGTGTGGCATGTGTTGCAATGTGTGTGTCCATCTGCATGTCTGCCAAGTGAGTCAGTGGTGTGTATTGAAGTGTCACTCAAGTGATGGCGCAATGGAAGGATGTTGTCTGAGGGTCATCATTGTCACCTGTCATGTTGACAACATGATACGTGTTGAGTACATGCTTGCGGATGTGCTCCTTTGTGCTGACTCTTTGTGTGTCTCTCTTCCACAGGTCCATGTGCATGCTGTCTGCTGGTGGCATTGTTGTGCTCCTGCTACTCCTCATGAACACAGCAACATGTGCTGATTCAGCGTCACATGCACGGGCAAGTGTTGAAATCTCCTTAGGGTAAGGGATGCCTCACGTCGTTTTTGGTGTGTGAATTGTTTGTAGTCTGTGTGCACTTCTCCGGTTCATGTGTGTTCCATTTGCATACATGGTGATCCTACATGGGGAACATGACATGGGGCAGGCTTCACCTGGAGCCATGGTCAGACTTGGTGACTGTCATGTGGCAGGGGATTGGGGATTGTGATGAGGCCATCATTGTGTGTAACACTGGCCTCGGAAACATACAGGTTGCACCGGGTTGACATGGTGTGTGATTGCCCCATCAGGGCCTCAATGGTGTATAGCGGCCTCTCCGTGGCAGCAGGGGGTGTTTAGCTGTTATCCGTCACTTGTGTGCCAGGTCAATGGGATACCAGCATCTGTGTTGCAATGGGGGGTGCCAGTGTTGCTCCCACATGTTCATCCACATGACCTGTGTATGTGTTGACAGAGTATCATTGTCATTCCAACACACATGACTAATAAATTTGTCCCTCTGTCTCCAAGGTGCCTCTTCCCTGTCAATGGTGGCCTGTTGCCACTGTGCGTGCGGCATGTCTGGCATAGTTTTCATAGGTGGTGCATATGTGTCTATGTGTAGAGTGACAAGATGCTAGGGGTTTGTCAGGGAGTGGGAACTGTATTATGCACAAGATGCACAGTTCCATCCACCTCAAGGCAAGAGAGACCATCCCCCAGGGCAACTACAACATCCGTGTCGAATCCTACCCTGCAGTCTACGGACATGTGCCTTACGACTCCCATGATACTTGTCCATATCCGGAGTGCATCTGCACAGCTCTGCTACTGCATCGGGCAACCAGGCCACATCAACGTCCAAACGGGATGGGGGGAATGTTTCACAGCCAGCTGCAGGATGACCTTCTCGATCCACGCCCACACTCATGATGCAGCCCACAACCCCAACACAACCATGTGGCACTGTGATCCTAAACTGCATTCTGGCATCTCCATGCATCCAACCTTGGCCTAGCCACCATTCTCAACATCCGCCTGACGCAAGCATGCTGCACATTGTAGGGACACATGTCTAGACATACCTGGGAGCGGCAAGCCAGGTCACTCCACATGATCCCTGACCTCTGCGCATGACTGTTGCTCCCCTGAATGTGTCTGTAGCCACAGTTGTGCGGGAACCACTCAGCTGGTTGGGCCCAGCACAGGTGAGTATGGTACTCCATGTCTGTATCAGATGATACATTGGGACCCATGTGTGTCCTGGGCAAGACTGCGACCCCACGGTTTGGATGGTTGGAGTTAATTCTGAGATCAGGCATGCTTTGACTTCACGACACACACATGTATTGTAATAATGCAGAATCACGGCATCATCTTGTAAGTGTGATTAATTTATTTGTGGTGGGGTACGGGTTTGTGGGGATGACAAGAGGTGCACAGCGGGAGTGTAGAATCCAAAGTTCACTGGGGGAGTTGGTATCCTTGCCGTAGCAAAATGTCAGAGTCCATGCCACAGTCTTCGTCAACATAGGTCAGACAGTGACCAGCAAGTCCATGTGGCAGAGAATGTCATGTGCTGCTATTGGGCCAGAGGGCCAGGTGCCAGGCCAGGTGACCTGGGAGATGGTGATGTTCTGCTGACTCTCACAGTCTTTTTCGTGGACGACCCACCTTCCTGCGGGGACCCTCGGAAGCAGTCCGTGACGATGTCTGTGACGCTCCGTCGGATGAATCCTCCTCCTCCTGATCCCTCCCTGTGGCTGGTAATGGCCTTCGCCTGGTGCCACAGGGAGGGTTGCCCATGTTGTCGGCAATCCGACGGAGTACACCGGTCATTTGGGTTTGCACCGCCACGAGCTCAGCCTGTCTATCCTCCATCCTTCCTTGGTGTTGCAGTTGACAGGCATGTTGCTGGGACTGCAGGGTCTTCATCTCCTGGAGGGTCCCCTTGATATCATTGAGGGTGGACGCAATCTGGTCCATGCCCCTGGTGTCACGCCGGTATGTATCCAGGATGTTGCTGACCTGGGACACTACCGGGTCCTGAGCTGCCTGGTCAGGTTCGCGCCTCCGCCGTCCTCCACTCCCGCCACCCCTGCCCACGTGCACCTGGCCTGCCGTTGTGGGTGCATCGGGTCTCCGGGACCCCTGAGGGATGGCATCTGCGTTGCCGCCTGCCTCCTCCTGGGTGCCCGGAGGACCGTGTCCCTCCTGGGCAGACTGGCTGGGTGGTCGTGTGCGGGCAGGGCTCCTGGACGTCTCCTGGGATGTGGCAGGAATGGGGGTGGTGGTTGGCACAGTTGTACCTGACGCAGGTGCTGCAGGTGGTTGGACACCAGAGGGGCCAGGTTGGTCTGGGTCATCCACGGAGTGGTGAGAGTCATCACTGGCGGTGGGGTCCTCATCCCGCGGAGCCTGGTCCTGTGAGACTTCCCCCCCAGTGTTGGGGGGTGTTCGTCGACGTTGACCTGTGTGTGAGAGAGACAATGTTAACAGTGTCAGATGTGGCATCCATGTTGCATGCATTTCTGATTTGGCACTCTTCCTCTGGGTAGTTGGATCTGTCCTGCATTCCTCTCACAGTGCACTTGTGCATGGCTATGTCCCTTGGCCACAGCTGTCAGGGCTTTACGCATGTGTGAGACACAATCTTAGTTGATGCATCTATTTGGGTACACAGTCAGCAGTGTGGTGTGCGGGCGTAGCGAGCCATGCAGAGGTGCCTTACGTGTTGCACTGTACGTGGCCAAATGGTGTTTTGCCAAGGCAATTTGATGTTGCAGGTAGGGGACTGAAGCATTTGTGACAGGGTTCTTACCGACACAGTTGGTGGGTATACTGGGTGTGTGGTTAGGTCTGTGCCTGCAGCACGGATGGACTCGTGCACAGATTGACACATGGACCGGTCTTCATCTACGGAAGGGGGGGTTGAGGCACTGCCAGACCTGGTCTGCATGCACACAGTCCACCGGCTGACGAGTGGACATGGCCACACCACCCAAGGGTGATTTAGTCTCCCTGTGTCTCCCTTCCTCCCTCCCTCTGTCACCCTCCTCCCTCCCTCTGTCTGTCTCCCTGTCTCCCCCTCTGTCTCCTTTCCTCTCATTCCCCCTCTCCCTCCCTCTCTTTGTCACTCTCTGTCACCTCAGGCCAGCTTCCTGGGCACACACAGTTAGCCGGTCTTTGAATGGCCATTGGCTTGTTCATGTGAGTTAGTCCCTGTTCTCCGGGCACCCATTGGGCAGTGTGTCTGAGTGTAGGCTGCTGCTGTGGCGGTGTGTGCTGAGACTCTATCAGAGCGATGCATCTTCATTGTCTGCTGTTATGTGCAAATTGTGCCTTCAGACCCATGTCATCCTGCATGGCAGCCACCATTTGCAGGCAAGACAGTACTGTGTGGGTACACACAGTTTGTATGGCTGTGCCCTGGGCCATATGGGCTGAGGGCATTGTTGTGTGCTTGTGAGTTGCTCAATGTTAGTTTTGATGCCCCCACTCCCAGCATCGACCACATCCTGTGTTGTGTTGGTGTTTTGTGTGGCCTGTGACTTGGCATGGCCCTGATTGATGCATGGGGCATGGAGGCGCTAGTGGCATGTGTGTGTTTGTGGAGTGTTGTTGTGTCCGGTGGTGGCTGGGGGGGGTGGCATGCATGATTGATTGTGTATGGCATCCCCCCCATGTGCGGTGAGTTGTTTGTGTACTCACCAGGGTCTGGGAGTCCTGGCAGTCCGTGTAGTCCCTCCACCGCCAGCGTGGACATCACCTTCTCCTCCCAGGGATGGTATTGTACCGGTCTGGGGGGCGGCCCTCCTCCAGTGATGTTCCCCTGGTTGTGATTGTCAGTCATCTTCCTCTTGACCGTCCTCCGCAGATCGTACCACCTGGATTGGCACTCGTGCCTGGTCCTTCTGGTGGTCCCAACAGCATTCACAGAATCGACGATCCTCTGCCACATGGCCGTTTTTTCGGATATGCTGGTCTGTCTGACCAATGTCCCAAAGAGCTGTGGCTCGACTCTGAGGATTTCGTCGACAAGGATCTCCAGCTCCTCCTTTGTGAACTTTGGATTCTTGGTGGTGGACATGGCGTGGGGTGTGGGTGTGGATGGTTGTGGGGGTGTGGGTGTTGATGGTTGTGGGGGTGTGGGTGTGGATGGTTGTGGGTGTGTGGGTGTGGTAGTGGAGGTGTGTGTGTGAATGTGATGAGGGGGTGTTTGTGTAGGTGGTTGTGTGAAGGTATGCAAGTGTGAGGTTCAAGTATGGTGGTGTGGGTCGTCTGTGGGCTCTGGCAGCAGTGGGTCTGTTGCAAAGGCTCATGGTTTGTGTGTGTGGTCCATTTTTATTGGTCCATCTGTGGGTGTGGCTGTGTTTGAAATTTGTGTGGGTGTGTTATGAGGAGTGATTGAGTTTTGGGCCTCTGTTTGGCAGTTTGGCAGTTGCAGGTGAGTGTATGTGATGTTTGTGGGGTTGTTGGGCATGTTTGGTGGTGTGGGGAAACTCTACTTGACTCTCCTTGTGTAAGTATGGTTTGTCCTGGTTCAGTACGTGTTTTTTTGGCGTCAGTACGGTCCGTACATGCACTGGTGGGGGTGCGGTGCGTACATACACGGCTGGGGTGGGGGTTTGGTGCGTACATACACGGGTGGTGGTTCGGTGCGTACATACACGGCTGGGGGGGGGGTTTGGTGCGTACATACACGGCTGGGGGGGGGTTTGGTGCGTACATA
Organism: Triturus cristatus; assembly: GCF_964204655.1. NCBI lineage: Eukaryota > Metazoa > Chordata > Amphibia > Caudata > Salamandridae > Triturus > Triturus cristatus. Next base: position 78,642,664 of record NC_140583.1, read on the forward strand.
CACGGGTGGGGGTTCGGGGGCGTACATACACGGGTGGTGGTTCGGTGCGTACATACACGGCTGGGGGGGGGTTCGGGGGCGTTCGGGGGCGTACATACACGGGTGGTGGTTCGGTGCGTACATACACGGCTGGGGGGGGTTCGGGGGCGTACATACACGGGTGGGGGTTCGGTGCGTACATACACGGCTGGGGGGGGTTCGGTGCGTACATACACGGCTGGGGTGGGGGTTTGGTGCGTACATACACGGGTGGTGGTTCGGTGCGTACATACACGGCTGGGGGGGTTCGGTGCGTACATACACGGCTGGGGGGGGTTTGGTGCGTACATACACGGGTGGGGGTTCGGGGGCGTACATACACGGGTGGTGGTTCGGTGCGTACATACACGGCTGGGGTGGGGGTTTGGTGCGTACATACACGGGTGGTGGTTCGGTGTGTACATACACGGCTGGGGGGGGGTTTGGTGCGTACATACACGGCTGGGGGGGGTTTGGTGCGTACATACACGGGTGGGGGTTCGGGGGCGTACATACACGGGTGGTGGTTCGGTGCGTACATACACGGCTGGGGGGGGTTCGGGGGCGTTCGGGGGCGTACATACACGGGTGGTGGTTCGGTGCGTACATACACGGCTGGGGGGGGTTCGGGGGCGTACATACACGGGTGGGGGTTCGGTGTGTACATACACGGCTGGGGGGGGTTTGGTGCGTACATACACGGGTGGGGGTTCGGGGGCGTACATACACGGGTGGTGGTTCGGTGCGTACATACACGGCTGGGGGGGGGTTCGGGGGCGTTCGGGGGCGTACATACACGGGTGGTGGTTCGGTGCGTACATACACGGCTGGGGGGGGTTCGGGGGCGTACATACACGGGTGGGGGTTCGGTGCGTACATACACGGCTGGGGGGGGGGTTCGGTGCGTACATACACGGCTGGGGTGGGGGTTTGGTGCGTACATACACGGGTGGTGGTTCGGTGCGTACATACACGGCTGGGGGGGTTTGGTGCGTACATACACGGCTGGGGGGGGTTTGGTGCGTACATACACGGGTGGGGGTTCGGGGGCGTACATACACGGGTGGTGGTTCGGTGCGTACATACACGGGTGGGGGTTCGGGGGCGTACATACACGGGTGGTGGTTCGGTGCGTACATACACGGCTGGGGTGGGGGTTTGGTGCGTACATACACGGGTGGTGGTTCGGTGCGTACATACACGGCTGGGGGGGGGGTTTGGTGCGTACATACACGGCTGGGGGGGGTTTGGTGCGTACATACACGGGTGGGGGTTCGGGGGCGTACATACACGGGTGGTGGTTCGGTGCGTACATACACGGCTGGGGGGGTTCGGGGGCGTACATACACAGGGGGGGGTTCGGTGCGTACATACACGGGTGGGGGTTCGGGGGCGTACATACACGGGTGGGGGTTCGGTGCGTACATACACGGGCGGGGGGGGTGGTGGGGTGTTCGGCGCGTATGCGGGCACATGTCTCCATGGTTGCTATGGGAGTTCGGTTCGGACGGTGTTTTTTGCGTACGGTTGTGAAATGGGGAGGACGGGAGGGATCGTACTTGCGCAGTCGGACTTTATTTTTCCGGACGGTGGGTTTTTCGACCGGGGATGTGTCGGTGACTTTTCCCGACCCGAGGACGTGTGGGGAAATCTTCCCAATGCGATTCGTATGGACTTTTTTCCGTTCGAATCGTACTTGGCAGTTTGTACGCTACTTTGACGATTCGGACGGAAAAAAATCCGGATACGAGTCGGACGGGGAATTTTTTTACCGGATCGGAATTGGCACCTTGGACTACATCACGGATGTGAGTTTGTACACGTACATTATCATCTCACAGTTTCCTGCTATGCCAGATGTGATTGGCCAGTTTCTACGCACAAGTGGAACCAGTTGTGTACTCTGTTCGGTAGTGAAAGTGTTGCACTTTGTACCACTGTTGGACCCGGCCTCGTAGCATGGCTCTACTGGTCCCCGCACCACCTCACCTGGTACCTGCAGCCCCGAGCTCACGGCCTAACCGATCCTTTCCACCAGAACACACGCACCCGACCCGGACATCCTCGTCCATGGCCTCTCCCCCTTCGGCCACCCCGGGCCTGCGTGCCCACTTCATGCACCAAGATGGCCGCCCGGCCCCAGCGCGACCCGGGCCTAGAGGCGCCACTCCGGCTGGAGTACATCACGCTTCCAGGGGATGAGAGGGAGAGGAGCAGTTTCTATAGCGCCTCTGAACTCCCCTGGGACGATGGGTTTCGATCGGCCCTCCGGCCTCCCTGAGAGCTGGCTCCACGCCTGCTGGGTGTCTGGGACTCCTCCCGACCCGGCCCTGAAAAGATCACAAGACAATGGCAGGAAACCCCGACAAGCGACCCCCAGGTGACAAGACCCCTGCCTGCACAGACTCCGGACATCAAAGAGGGGTCGACCTATAACAAGGGGTGCTCTGGGACTGTCCGGCAGATTCGACGCTGGAACAAAGAGAGCCTGCTGACGCGGTCGCGGCTCCTGGAACTTAGAACCACCTGAGCCCTGCTGAGTGACTCGCGGCTCCCTGAAGATCGTAAGACCTCCGAACTGTACCTGAGCCCTGCTGAGTGACTCGCGGCTCCCTGAAGATCGTAAGACCTTCGAACTCGTACCTGAGCCCTGCTGAGTGACTCGCGGCTCCCCGAAGATCGTAAGACCTCCGAACTTGTACTTGAGCCCTGCTGAGTGACTCGCGGCTCCCTGAAGATCGTAAGACCTCCGAACTAGTACCTGAGCCCGCTGAGTGACTCGCGGCTTCCACAGACTCCACCGGTCCCGCCGGACCCCACGACAACCAGCCTACCCCCCAGCTCGAGGATTGTGAGCTGTGCGCCGGGTACGTCCTTGCCTTGAACCTTTTACCAGAGACTGTCCCGCTACCCCCTATCCCTTCCGAGACTCATTGAGCCCGTGCTCTCCTTGTACATATTTGCAGTGCTAACCTGTTTAATAAAGAGTGATTCCTAAGGACACACGGTGTGGTGTTTCTGTGTCGTGTGGTGCCAGAAGTACGATCCTCAATACGAGATTTCTCCTCCTGAGGAGTCTCCCGCCAGTGCCCAGCTACGATACTTTGAGGGTGGGTCTCAGGGTAGTCAGGACCCCCTTTCCGGGCTCCTCTGAGGTCGCCGTCTAACATTGGTGGCAAGCGACGGGATTCGGGCCCATCACCGAGAGATCGTACCGTGAACGACGGACGCACTACCGACAAAGATGGCAGAAGGAAACGCCATGATCCCCGCAGAAACCAACGCCAACAGGGTGTTCCAGGTGGAACAACTAGAAGAATACACACACAAAGAACTAAAGCAATTCTGCAAAGAACTTAGAATCGCTACCACCGGTCTCAACACCAAGGAAGATTTGCAGAAAGCACTGAAAGCCTGGGTGGATGCCGGGGCCTCCCGCCCATAAGACACGGGGGAGCGCCCCGACGAGGCTGAACCCCCCCAAGGCGAAAGCAGCAGCAATCAGGTGCGAGGCATCGTACCAGACGGGGGCCTATCCCCGGAAGAACTCGCGGACAGAGAGAGAAGCCGCAATCACGAACTCGAGTTAGCTAAACTCAAAATCGAAGGCGAATTAAAGTTAGCGGAGAAAAAGCTAGCAGTAGAGCAAATGCGCGTGCAAGGCGAGCTAGAAGAGAAGAAGCTCCAACGGGAACACGAAGGAAGGAAGCTCCAACTGGAGCACGAACGCAGCTTGAAAGAAATCGAGCTCAAGGCCAGAAGCGAGGAAGGGAGGCCCCCGGGAAACCGAGAGGCGACCTCCCCAGCGGAGCAGAAGGTCCACATCCCCAAGGACGTGGTCAAGGAATATTATAAAAACGATGACATTCAACAATGGTTCAGGGCCTACGAGGTCGCCATGACCTCCCATCGGGTCCCGCAGAAGGCCTGGGGGGCAGGGTTGTGGGGACGGTTTCTGAGCGAAGGAAGAGACACCCTGCTCGACCTACCCCTCTCTCTGCAGACCTCCTACAGCCACATGAAAGAGGCTCTACTCACAAGGTACGGTCTCACCCCCGAGATGTACCGTCAGCGGTTCCGGGACTGCAAGAAAATCCCGGGCACCACCTGGGTGGAATATGTAAACTTTTTTAGTCGGGCCTTCGATGGGTGGGTCAAGGGCAGCAAAGTCACCACCCTTGAGGAACTCACCGACCTCCTGTTGTGGGAACACCTGGCTGCGAACTGCTTTGTGGAACTACGCCAGCATCTGCTTGACAGCAAACTCACTGATCCCAGGAAGCTGGCGGTGGAAGCAGACCGCTGGACCAACACCCGGGTCACCCGGGGCATGGTAGGAGAATACCCCCGAGCCAGTCAGGGACCCCCCCGCCAGAGAGGAGGGGGGAACCAGGGAGGCCAGAGAGAGTCCCAGCCTAGCCCCCCAAAGACCCAACCTCCACCTTTCCCAGCGCCCCCCCCACCAGTAACCGGACCCCCCGGGAGACGGGGACACAGGGTAACCGTCACTTGTTTCCGTTGCCAGAAGCCCGGGCACTACGCCAATGACCCAGAATGCCCCATGGCCACCCAAAACACCCCTGCAAGACAGATAGCCAACATAGCTCTGGGGGAGGAGGTTGAGGAAACCGGGGAGTGGGAACCCGCAGCCATGGCCCTAGTATCCCTGGGAGATAGGGAGATGGTCCCTGGTAGCCTCCTGCCCTCCAACACGAAGAAATACGGGCAGCTCGTCAAGATCAATGGCCACCAAATAGAGGCCCTGCGGGACACCGGGGCCAGCATCACCGGTGTCCTCAGGCACTTAGTCCCCGAGGAGCAGATCCTCCCCAACGTCTTTTGCCCGGTAATTTCCGCAGATAATAGAGAGAGTATGTGTCAGGTAGCTCTGGTGCCGTTTGAGTGGGGTGGAGTGATAGGTAAACTGAGGGTGGCCGTAAGAACCTCCCAGCCGGTCGACTGCCTCTTAGGGAACGACCTGGAGAGTTCTCCCTGGAAGCACGTCGAGCGCAAGGCCCACCTAGAGATGATGGGGCTCCCCGAGTGGGTGTGCGCCACCACCCGATCTATGTCAGCTCGACTTCCCCCCCTGGGAGAAGTCGAAGACGCCCCGACCGAAGAAGTCAGAGCAGTAACCACCGAGGGTCCTCCCGTCCCCCCATCGGAAGGGCCCGTCGCCAGCGACGAACCCTCACTGTCCGACACCGACCCGGTCCCCGAGTTAGGCGATCTACCCGAGTTAGCCCAATGGCGCCACGAGGGCGGGCCCACCCGGGAGGAGTTTTGCCGGGAGCAAGCCACTTGTCCTTCCCTGGTCGGACTACGGCGCCAGGCCGAGGGCCAAGCCGCAGGCGACCAAACTGGAATGCACCGAATTTATTCGGAGAATAACATTTTATACAATGAGCAGAAGTCGGTGGAGCTAGGATCCGGACGGGTGCTGGTGGTACCCCTCCGCTTCCGAGACTTCCTCCTGGGCTTAGCCCACGACGTCCCCTCGCCGGCCATCTGGGGCAAGACAAGACCTACAGCCGTCTCGTGACCCATTTTTACTGGCCTAGAATGAGAGCAGCTGTGGAGGCCCACTGCAAGTCCTGTCCCATGTGCCAAGCTAGTGGGAAGAGTGGGGGAAGCGCAAGGCTCCCCTCCAACCCTTCCCGGTCATCAGTACCCCCTTCGAACGAGTCGGGATCGACATCGTGGGGCCACTGGACCCCCCCACCTCCCAAGGTCACAGTTTTATCCTGGTCCTGGTGGATCACGCCACCCGATACCCTGAGGCGATCCCCCTACGCACCGTCATGGCCCCGTAGTGGGCCGGGCCCTGATGGGGATCTTTTCCCGGGTAGGTTTTCCCCGCGAGGTCGTGAGCGATCGCGGCACTCATTTTATCTCAAAGTACATGACGTCCCTGTGGCAACAATGTGGAGTGTCCTACAAGTTCACCACCCCGTACCATCCCCAAGGGAACGGCCTAGTAGAGAGGTTTAACAGGACTCTGAAAGGGATGATCACCGGCCTAGAAGAGCCCCTCCGGCGTAAGTGGGACGTCCTGCTCCCCTGCCTCTTGTTCGCTTACCGAGAGGTCCCCCAGAAGTCCCTAGGGTTCAGCCCGTTTGAGTTGCTCTATGGACACCCCGTCCGAGGTCCCCTCAGCTTGGTTAAGGAAGGGTGGGAGGCGGCACCCCAGACCACCCCACGAGATGTGTTCCACTATGTTCTGACCCTCCGGAACCAGACCAGGAAGTTCCGAGCACTGGCCGAGGCCAACCTAGAGACAAGCCAAGAAGAAATGAAGCGCTGGTACGACCAGAATGCCACTCTGGTCGAGTTCCAGCTGAGCCAACAAGTATGGGTCATGGCCCCGGTGAAGCCAGGCGCCCTCCAGGACAGGTGGACCGGGCCCTACAAAGTGATTGAGCGGAAAAGTCAAGTCACATACTTGGTGGACGTCCAGTCGCCTCGGGATCCCCTTCGGGTCCTTCACGTGAACCGCCTCAAGCCTCACTTCGTGCGGACAGAACTGAGCCTCCTGCTGGCCACCGATGACGGGGCCGAAGATGAGTCCGATCCCCTCCCGGACCTCCTGTGTGTCAAGGAGCAGGATGGCTCCGTGGAGGGAGTGAACCTCTCCCCAGCTCTCACTGCCCAGCAACAAGAGGACTGCCGCCAGCTACTAGGACAATTTGCCGACCTCTTCTCCCTGATCCCCCGAGTCACCGACTGGTGTGTCCATGACGTGGACACCGGGGACAGCCCGCCGGTGAGACACCGAGCATACCGGGTCCCAGACCGGGTCCGGTCCTGCATTCAAGCTGAAGTCTCAAAGATGTTGACCATGGGGGTGATCGAGCCATCTGACAGTCCCTGGGCCAGCCCCGTGGTCCTGGTCCCGAAGGCAGCGGCCCCCGGTGTCGCCCCCGAGCTCCGGTTCTGTGTGGACTACCGGGGACTCAATGACATCACCCGAGCCGATGCCCACCCCATTCCACGAGCCGACGAGCTCATTGACCGACTCGGGGCAGCCCGGTTCCTCAGCACCTTCGACCTCACCTGCGGATACTGGCAGATTGCGCTCACGAGGGGGCCAAGGAGCGGTCCGTCTTCTCCACCCCAGATGGGCATTACCGCTTCCGCGTAATGCCCTTCGGAATGAAAAATGCCCCGGCCACCTTCCAGCGACTGGTGAATAGAGTCCTGGCCGGGCTGGAACAGTTCAGCGCGGCCTATCTAGACGACATCGCCGTTTTCAGTTCCGAATGGAGTGAGCACCTCCAGCACCTCCGGAGGGTGCTAACCGCCCTGCGCCAGGCAGGCCTCAACGTAAAAGCCAGCAAGTGCCAAATTGGGCAAGGATCAGTAGTCTACCTGGGGCACCAGGTCGGGAGTGGCCAGGTCGCCCCTCTACAGCCGAAGATCGACGCCATCGTGGCCTGGGAACCCCCCACCACCCAAACGAAGGTCCGAGCCTTTCTGGGCCTCACTGGCTCCTACCGAAGATTCATCAAGGGGTATGGCAGCCTTGTCGGCCCCCTCACAGAACTCACATCCAAAAAACAGCCAAAGAAGGTGCAGTGGACGACCGCCTGCCAGGAGGCGTTCGATGCCCTAAAGAAGGCCATGTGCACGGCCCCCGTCCTCCAGGCTCCCGACTACTCCAAGGAGTTTGTAGTCCAAACCGATGCCTCCGAACATGGCATTGGGGCCGTCCTGTCCCAGGTGAATGACCAAGGCCTAGACCAGCCCGTCGCCTTCCTCAGCCGGCGACTGTTGCCCAGAGAACAGCGATGGAGCACCATTGAGCGCGAAGCCTTTGCCGTGGTCTGGGCACTCAAGAAACTACGCCCCTACCTGTTCGGCACCCATTTCAAAGTCCAAACCGACCATCGGCCCTTGCGATGGCTCATGCAGATGCGGGGAGAAAACCCCAAGCTACTGCGGTGGTCAATCTCCCTCCAGGGGATGGATTTCACCGTAGAACATCGCCCTGGTACGGACCACGCCAACGCTGACGGCCTCTCCCGGTTCTTCCGCCTCAGCGAAGAGAACCCCCCAAGATGATGGGCAGTTCTCTCCGGCTTTCAGCTGGGGGGGACGCGTGTTGGACCCGGCCTCGTAGCATGGCTCTACTGGTCCCCGCACCACCTCACCTGGTACCTGCAGCCCCGAGCTCACGGCCTAACCGATCCTTTCCACCAGAACACACGCACCCGACCCGGACATCCTCGTCCATGGCCTCTCCCCCTTCGGCCACCCCGGGCCCGCGTGCCCACTTCATGCACCAAGATGGCCGCCCGGCCCCAGCGCGACCCGGGCCTAGAGGCGCCACTCCGGCTGGAGTACATCACGCTTCCAGGGGATGAGAGGGAGAGGAGCAGTTTCTATCGCACCTCTGAACTCCCCTGGGACGATGGGTTTCGATCGGCCCTCCGGCCTCCCTGCGAGCTGGCTCCACGCCTGCTGGGTGTCTGGGACTCCTCCCGACCCGGCCCTGAAAAGATCACAAGACAATGGCAGGAAACCCCGACAAGCGACCCCCAGGTGACAAGACCCCTGCCTGCACAGACTCCGGACATCAAAGAGGGGTCGACCTATAACAAGGGGTGCTCTGGGACTGTCCGGCAGATTCGACGCTGGAACAACGAGAGCCTGCTGACGCGGTCGCGGCTCCTGGAACTTAGAACCACCTGAGCCCTGCTGAGTGACTCGCGGCTCCCTGAAGATCGTAAGACCTCCGAACTGTACCTGAGCCCTGCTGAGTGACTCGCGGCTCCCTGAAGATCGTAAGACCTCCGAACTCGTACCTGAGCCCTGCTGAGTGACTCGCGGCTCCCCGAAGATCGTAAGACCTCCGAACTTGTACTTGAGCCCTGCTGAGTGACTCGCGGCTCCCTGAAGATCGTAAGACCTCCGAACTAGTACCTGAGCCCGCTGAGTGACTCACGGCTTCCACAGACTCCACCGGTCCCGCCGGACCCCACGACAACCAGCCTACCCCCCAGCTCGAGGATTGTGAGCTGTGCGCCGGGTACGTCCTTGCCTTGAACCTTTTACCAGAGACTGTCCCGCTACCCCCTATCCCTTCCGAGACTCATTGAGCCCGTGCTCTCCTTGTACATATTTGCAGTGCTAACCTGTTTGATAAAGAGTGATTCCTAAGGACACATGGTGTGGTGTTTCTGTGTCGTGTGGTGCCAGAAGTACGATCCTCGATTCGAGATTTCTCCTCCTGAGGAGTCTCCCGCCAGTGCCCGGCTACGATACTTTGAGGGTGGGTCTCAGGGTAGTCAGGACCCCCTTTCCGGGCTCCTCTGAGGTCGCCGTCTAACAACCACATTGGCGTCAATTTTGATGTGCTGTTATTGTATCATGTGTGTGCTGCATTGTGGGAGAGTCACCCCTGCAGCTGTGATTTTACTGCCCCTTATCCCTTTGAGGCGGCGTGCCTTTGACATCTGTGCTTCTACAGTGCTGAGATGTTGACGACTTGGCTAATATTGGCTCTTGTGCAGATTTTGGACTCTTGGGTATGGTTTATCTGTATATGTGTTGTTGACGTCAGGGGTTGTTTGTGCACGTGGATGTGTCAGAGTGTGACCTGCTCCTTTACGGATGTGTTACACACTGAGCAACCTCAGTGTCGTGGCATGCACCATGTCATAGTAATTGAACTGCAGCCATGCTATTCGTCATGCAGTGTCACTTGCATTGTCAGTGTGTCTTACAGACGCGCAGCTTTGCTGGTTTTCACACGTGTGCATGGGTTGGTTGTCAGATTGGTGCTGGTGGACGAGGGCCTACTTGCTGTTTGTATGTGTGCTGCAGTGTGCCAAGGGAATGAGGGACATGATCCAGAGTCATTGTGGGTGTGCAGTGTGCTTAACTTAATTGTGCATGTGTGCTATTTATTTATTTATTTATTTGATTGTGCCCATCTCCCTCCGTCCCCCAGTCCCTGTTCGGTACTCACCCTGGTGCTGTTGTGTCAGATCATGTCGAGCAGTGTCCGTACCCCCAACTCCTGCCACCGTCTCCCCACTGATGACTGTGGACACCATCTCCTCCATCTCATCCAGCTCCTGGTGTTCCGTTAGACTGCCACCTCCAGTCTGCATTGCTGCGTGATGGTTGTCAGCGAGTTTCTTCTTGGTTTTGCTCTTCGCATCATACTAGCGCCTCTTGACCTCTCCAATTGTCCTCCTCCTCACTCCGACTGCATTCACCTTGTCCAGGATGGACTGCCATATTGCATTTTTATTTGCCAATGACACGTTGGAGGTGACGAACAGTTGTTGGTGGTGTTCTATCACCTTCGTGATGATGAACTTGTTTTCCTGCGGACTGAACCTTGTCTTCCTCGTCTTCTTCTCCTTGCCCTTCTGTAACCCCGAGGTCTGAGGCTGGTCCTCCTGGGGGCTTGTGGGGTTCTGGTCGTCTTCTGTACTTGCTCCTGCTTCCTCCGTGGTGCTACACAGTTTAAATTATTTTGTTTGTGTTTTTCGGTGCTTTCATAGTGCATTTTCCCGCATGACGCATGGGAATTGCAGGCCTGTCGCTGGTTATCACTGATTTTTGTATCGCGATTGGCCACATCGCAACTTTTTTTGCATTCGTGTTTTTTTGGTGTTGCGCTAATTTTAACGCAGTCATTTAGCACGTTTATCATGAAACTATCGCATGGTGCCGCCGGGTTGAGAATACAACATTAACACAGTGTTATTTTGTCGCGATAGACTACGTGTGCAAAGTTGCGTTAAGCTAATTTTGGGATAATTATCACACTTTCTTGAGAATAGCCCCACAGTGTATTAAACTTGTATATGTAATGCTGTGACATGGCTGTCTGTATATATGTTTTTGCCGGCACGGTATTCTGTTTGTGCCTTGCATTTATGGACATAGAAGTCTGTAACTGTCTTACTGTGTCTATTTCTGTGCATGCATGGTGCATGTCTCCCTACTTGTGCAAAAACGATAAAGTATTCAAACGTGTTGTGCTTGTCAACGAGGTGTATTTAAATAGGGCAGCAGAGAAGGACAAACCTTTAAGGACATCAATCAATTTCAGGAGAGCTCTGCTGCCTTTAAGTGCAGCCCTGAAATGTGACTGACATTATGTTGGAAGTACACCACAGGTCCAAGACTGTCCCAGCCCTGCTGATCTTTCAGAGCCAAGCCCGTCATTTGACTGACAGACATACTTGCCTTTCAGAGGCGCCCCAGACATGAAGCTGACACCCCCAGCTCTACCGGCTTGTCAGATATGTGCCTGGCATGAAACTAACTCTGCCCAGCCTTACTGCACTAACAGAGGTGCTTCTCAAAATACCAGTGATCTGCCCTGCAACAACTACTTATATAGAGGAAACCCTGTCACGTGACCGGCTCTATCACATACTTAGGGGCCGCTCAGAGCAGTCACTCACTCTTTCTGTCTGGAGTTCTCCTACAACCCCGTAGAAAGTCTTCTATCCCTCAATATTTCCCTCAAGTGATCTTTAAATCCTTAAGTATGCCAGTGAATGACGCATTATGCATAGACAGAACACCGAGGGAACCTTTGCTTTAATTATAAATAGTGTAACAGGTTTTGTTTCAACAGCACGTTTAATAATGTTGCCAAGGCAAGTAAAAATAAATAACAGACTCCTGAAAATGTTCTCTCAGCTCAGCAAAAAAGACGGCACTACATCAAATAAGTAAATAATTGAGCACATGATGGTCAAGGGACTCATCGCGTTGCTACAGCAGTGAATGTAGTGATGCAATGGCCAAACTCCATGCGCCCTGATGAGCACTTACAATGTCCGGTGATTGTGATGACATGCGCGACAGCCAATCAGCGAGCTCAGCGACATCCCCTGTACAAGTTGCAGAGCTTTGTGTGATAGCTAAAGCCGCTTCTGCCAGACCTAAACAAGCATTTACAATGCAATGGTCTCGGCATTGGTAAAGTTAGAGCTATTGGCATTGCTCATGACATTATTTTTGTTTATGTTTTTGTTTTTAAAACATTTAAAGAAACGGCATTGTCATGAGCAATGGCAATAGCTCTAACTTTACCAATGCCGAGACCGTTGCATTGTAAATGCTTGTTATTAATCACTGACAGCAAACACCGACGGATGCAAAGTGGAGCCCACATAAGATCTATGCAGGCGGGCAACTAGAGCCAAATTTGGGGGGGGGGGGGGGGGTGCTACGTCTTCCAGCCATAGGCAGAGTGGCTGTAAAAAGGGGTGGAAACACAACAAAAGCCTCATTAACGAGCAAACGGTCTTATAAAGACCTGTGAAGTACTCTGGTGCGGCTGCAATTAGAGGGACGCCAGCCCGCGAGGCTGTCTCAGCCGGGCTGTCACACATGAGGGGGGGGGCTGAAGCCTGGTGAGCCCAATGGGTGTTGCGCGCCTGGATCTATGTGTTATGTTATATGCATCTGTACAGCACAACACCAACTGCACACCCCTTTCACGCTAACCATAGCGTGAAAGGGTAACTTATGTACAAGGCAGCGCTAAGCCACTGCCTTGTACATAAGGCAAGGCCCCTATCTGTTATTACAGTTGAGTTCTGATGTCATTTCTTCATAATAGGTGCCTGGGTGCGTCACAAGTCGCCTATTAGCGACAGAGCTAGGTGTTGTGTGACTCTGCTTATAAAGGCCCCTGGATGCAGTGTTTAACCCCAGTACTGACAGACCATAGCAGGGGGGGCGGTGTGTAAGCATAGCACGTCCAGGCCCTAGCGGTGAGATGAAACCTCCAACGATGACAGACTCCACCTGACGGGAAGGTGAGTAAACCCCAGCGCTTGCAGAGTCCGGGTGAGAGGAAGGTGTGTTACCGCAACAGTGTCAGACCCTGGGGAGGGGGGTGTGTGTGCACCCAGAACGGACGGAGCACTAACGAGTGTAGTGCGTTACTCCGACAGTCCCTAGAGAAAGAGAAGCGTTTTACACCAAACGGCCAGCCCCCGCCCCCCGGAGGGAGGAGGGTGTCCACGGCATTGAAATCTCCCTTGGTAGGGAAATTTGCGTAAACCAGGGACTAACTGGCACCTGAGGAGGGGAAAGTATGTGCCCCAATCAGTGACAGGGAAGGTGCGTAAACTCACTCACCATCTGCGAAACTCAGACGAGGAAATACCCCAAAGCTATCAACCAATAGGGAAGTTACTGCAATCTGCACCGTAGCTTTCTCGCAAGCTGTTCGCATCGGCTGATCAGGTTTTGTCGGGGCAGTGCCAGTTGTTCAGCAATTATCCCACCAAATTCAAATAAATGTAACCCATGTCCCAGCTTTTCAGAGCAGTCAACTAAACACAGAGGGAGAAACGCTTCCATGCGCTCCGATGCAAGCTTAATCAGCAGCCCTAAACAGGAAGCAATTTATTCATATAACACAGATACTGCTGAGAGTTAACACGTTTGATTTAATTACACTTAATGCCTCTGCATCTGTGTTGTCTATGTTCGCGAGAGATGTCACGTGGTGCGCCTCTTGGTCCAGGCATAATGAGAGTCCTACTTCTATGGTTGTGGACTGTCCTGGTTTTCAAGATCGGATCACCGCATATTTGAACATCGGCTAGTGACTGCGTTAGAAAACTGCTTCACTTCACACCTCAGGAAAGTATTACAGAGGACTTCTGGGTCGTCTTTACCGCTGCCAACCCTAACAGCCCCGTGCAATGGTAAATAACTCTGAACCATTAATTCACCAGAAAACTTCCTCCAGATGCCTTCTCGTGGGCCTTCTTCCGGTGACAACCACATTTATTTTATGGCTGGAGTTAGAAGATATCTCCATATCCCCGGGGAATAACTTTTCGGCTTTCGGTGTAACAAGCTGTTGTAAATACGCAGATGTAGGCAAGCATCTTCTTGTAGAGCGATTTATTAGGTAAGGAGCAAACACAAGAGCGGACTCTCCACGACAGAAGCCAACAGCAACTGCCTTGGAAGAGAACCTAGAAATCACCAGGCAATAGAGAACATAGGTGAATAAACATTCTATCAGCATAGAGAACATTGAGCATGTACTACACATCTTCTTCCTTTCTAAAGAAAACAAACAAAACAGAGCAAAAAAAAAAAAACATCAACGTACAAAATCTTGCAAGCAAGCTGGAGCCCTTCTAAATTGTGGGGTGCGATTAGAGACCAAAGGCATGGGTAAGGAAATAGGATTAGATGTACACGAATCCCCAGCACCGCCATCCACCTGAGGTGCAGCAACAACAGAGTTAGACCCCAAAGGCAATGAAGCCAAAAGATACCCACTGCTTTCTTCTTCGGAAGAAGGAGATTCTCCAGGACTTTCCAGAGAAACACCTCTTCTATAGAGAGCTACCCGCCTGAAATTCCAACACTCCCCGTTATTAAGAATAACACAATGGTCCAAAACCTTCTTTACTGTAAAAGGTCCCTGGAATTTCGATAACCCTTTGGTTATCCTGCCCCTTTTTACCTTGACCAAATCCCCCACACAAAAAGGATGCACAGGAGAAGTAGGCAGCAGTGGAGAAAGATTCTTTTGCCCAGAAACCACCCTCTTCATCCAAGCAGGAATCAATTTATAACCAGGGACTCGCCCCCTCATGATTTGAAAAGGAGACAGCTGACCATCAATTAGGGGTGTAGTGCGATATGCCCACAACATTTCATTCACCATCTTCCTCACAATAGAACCATCAGTAAAGGCCATTTGTATGATGCCCTTCACTACCCTATTGGCCCTTTCACAGATTCCATTGCCCTGTGGGTTGTATAAGGATGTGCGATGATGAGATATTCCACACCCCATGAGAAAGGATTGCATATCAGAAGAGATGAGTTGGGTACCATTATCAGTAATGATTATAGAAGGAAGACCCTCATCCTTGAACAAATTTCCCAAAAATCTGATAGTGGTGTCAGTAGTAATATTGTTGGTAAATTCCACAACTAACCATTTTGAGTACACATCAACCACCACTATGGCAAATCTATCTCTCTCATGTAGTTCACCCATGGGACCGATAAAATCTAAACAAATAGTGTGCCACGGTGAACCTGGATTAGGTAGATGCCCCTGCGAAGTACCAGGACAAGTTTTGAGTCTCTTTTCCCCCTCTCTACATGTTGGACAGTTCTCCACCCAATCCACGACCTGAGAATCCATACCAGGCCACCAGAAATGATCTTTAAGACGACGTTGAGTGAGAGTTTGACCCAAATGCCTTTCATGTGCCAAGGCCAAAAGTTTGCTTCTTAGACCACAAGGAGGTATGAACTTTTCCCTTTTTGCAATAAGATTGTCACCAACAAGCGAAAGATCATCTAATACCTTGAGAAAAGGACGCACAGAAACTGACACCGCACTCTCCCTTCTAGAGCCAAGCGAAATAAGTTTGATAACCTCTTGCAACGTTGTATCCACAACCATTTCTCACTCCCAATCACACGCTTGGAAAGCCCCTTCACCAACAAACACAGCATCTTCCACTGAAGCTACCACAATATCATTAGAGGTACTGGAAGTCGAGGAATCGATAACTGACCTCCAATCTAAAGACAACCTTGAAAGACAATCAGCTTGGGTGTTTTTCCAGCCCTGGATGTGTTGAACGGTGTACTGGAATTCTTGGAGCTTAGAGGCAAGCCTAGCCAGTCTAGCAGAACCCTTGCCTGTGCCCCCAGGAGAGAGAACTTTTACGAGAGGTTTATGGTCAGTTTTCAGCACAAACTGCAAACCCCACAAATAGGTTCTAAAATATTCCACCGCCCAAGCAGCAGCTAGAGCCTCTCTCTCAATCACCGAGTAATTTTTTTCCGCATCAGTCAAGGTTCTAGAGGCAAAAGCAACTGTACACT
This sequence comes from Triturus cristatus, assembly GCF_964204655.1. Taxonomy (NCBI): domain Eukaryota; kingdom Metazoa; phylum Chordata; class Amphibia; order Caudata; family Salamandridae; genus Triturus; species Triturus cristatus. The sequence continues at coordinate 78,658,537 of NC_140583.1, forward strand.
CAGACCGATCATAAATTTGAGATAGCATAGCTCCCAAACCAGTAGCACTGGCATCCACCGTCACAACAGAACTCTTTTTAATGTCAAAAGGAGTAAGCACTTTTGCATCACATATCTCTCTTTTGATAGCCTCAAAAGACTCTTGCAACTGAGAAGACCGTACAAAACTAACGCCCCTCTTTAGAAGTGACCTCATAGACACAGTCTTATCAGAATTTTTTTTTACAAACTTGGAGTAGTATTCAATAAGTCCCATAAAGGAACGCAACTGATCTTTGTCTTTAGGCCGAGGAGCAGAGTGAATAGCACGACATAAGTCTTGTTTTGGACGTACACCACTTGCACTAATAGTGTATCCTAGATAATCTATCTGTTCAGTCAAAAACTTACACTTGTCTCTGCGCAACGTCAGCCCAGCTGACGAAAGTCTATCCAAAACAATCCTGAGAGTGACATTATGTTGCTCCTCAGAGCTACCATAGATCAAAATATCGTCTTGAAAAAAAACGGTATTGCCCACACCTTCAAAAAGATCAGTCACCATCCTTTGAAACACACTGGCAGCCGAAATGAGACCAAAGGGCAAGCGTGTGAATTGGAACGTGCCAAAAGGTGTGATGAAGGCTGTCAAGTGTTTAGAGTCCTTGTGAAGATTAATTTGGTGATAAGCACTTCTAAGATCCAACTTAGAAAACACCATAGCACCGTGCAGAGTAGTGACCAGTTCTGAAATATTAGGGAGGGGAAAAGTGTCCGCAATCACACAGTCATTCAAAGACCTCAAATCAACACAGAAGCGGAGTTTGCCATCCGATTTTTTTGTAACGACAATGGGAGAAACCCATGGTGAAGCTTCCACAGGTTCAATAACCCCAGAAACAAGCATCTCATCAATCATATTTTTAACCTCTTGCCTGACAACTATTGGAATGCGCCTGGCTTTGTGTTGTACTGGAACAGAATTCTCCTTCAAAACAATACGATGGGAATATCCCTTGAGCTGGACCAAACCCTCCCTGAATACCGAGTTGGCCTTCTCTAGAATGTCTTGTAAACCACTGTCCTCAACAACCATTACTTGTGGAGGAGCACGGGGATTGACGATTATCCCTAAATCATACTGATGGACCCACCCGAGTATCGCTGGACCCACCTTTGACACATAAACCTTGCCATGTATATTCCTATATGAAAAAACAATGCTCGCTGTGAAATACCCAACAATGGCAATTGTCTCGACCTTGATAACCACCCGGGGAGATGTCCTTGGGTAAAAGACACCTGGAACCCCATTTGTCCCTGAAAAGTTCAAAAGGAATAATTGTGTACTTCGAACCTGTATCCACCATTAAGTACACCTCTTTACTATCAATGGTGAAAAGCGCTTTAGGCCTAACTTTGCGCCTATCATCAACTTTCCCTGCAGAGTCATCATCAATGACCAAAATTTTATGACCCTCCTCATCAAACAAGATAGAGTCTTCAACAGTAGGGACCGAAGAGCGAGGTTTGCCGCGACAAACTCTCGCATAATGGCCCATTTTACCACACTTTAGGCACTCTTGTTTAGCTGCAAAACAAAATTTTGAGTCAGAAGAATGAACAGAACTACCACATCTGTTACACAAGCGAGGTGAAGACAACTTTTGTGTACTTGGAGGTTTGAGGGTAAAGTTCTTTTTAAAAACATTTTTGTTCTTCACTGCAGCAACATCAGACAGTTCACCAGAAGCAAACGTTTGTTCTGAGTACTCTTGAGTCGAAATCTCATTAACATCACTAGAAGGTTTCTTCTCCAATTCTTTCATATATCCCTGTGACTCTTCTACTATTTTTGCTAACTCAATAGCGGTTTGTAAGTTAGGATTTTTAGCCGCCCAAAGACGCTCCTGGACTTTCTTATTGTTACATTGCACAATAAGTTGATCTCTAATGAGCTCATCAGTCATATTGCCAAACTTACATTTCATAGACATTTCTCTTAGTCTTTCCACAAAGTTATCAATTGATTCGCCCATCTTTTGACCCTTGGTATAAAACCTATACCTATTCATGACCAAATTCTCTTCTTTGGCATATCTGACTTTTAAGCGACAAATTGCTTCCTTGTACTCATCCGGGACAGGTTGGCCGTTTGCCTGTAAGGCTTGCGGTAAATAGCGAAAAATGCGTTGATCTTCCTTGCCCAAAGAACCCAGTAACAACGCTTTCTTCCTTTTCGCAGCATAATCTTGTGCATCTAAAGCGTCTAGATAGTTCTCAAAGATTGGGAACCAATCATCCCAAGAGATGCTGGGTTGGACAGGACTAGCTAGAAAAATTGGAGGGAGAACAATCGCCGGATTCTCATTGGTCATTTTAACTCCAAGGAATTTGCGAGCATACAGCGAAGTAAATTCAAGTACAAGAAAAGAAATACACCCACAAACAGGAGAAATAACAGTACCTGTGTGTCTTTTAGCAATACACAAAAGCGTGTGTATCGGCGCTGTTACCAGCACGTTGTACGAAGGAAGATCGGAGACAGACGATAAACTGTGGCCATAGTCAAGGCAACAGTGTCAACAAACAAAGATGGCCGCCACGTAAGTACGTGTGGACGTCAGAGCGTCAGAGCGTGAGAACGCTTGAGCACATCTCACCGGAGATCAGGTTCTGGAAGACGAAGATCCTGCTATGCCGCTGTAGAAGAGTTCTACGACGTCACCATTCAGCCTGCAACCATCGAGATCGACGGAGCTCCTCCCGCATCAACTGCCATCTCAGCGCCAGGCGGAACGGAGGACAAAGCAGGAGGCAACGGTGAGTAGCGACTTGCAACTGGAGAACCTTAGAACTTGGCTCAGCCTCACACACCACTAAATCGTACTTCCAGCGACTAAGTCCTGTTTAACGAACAATGAGGTCAGAGTTGGCAAACCAGCTGCTTTTGCGCCGACAAAATGCAGTAAATTCATGCCTTGAGCCGATGAGGGCATAAATCAGAAGACCCAGAAGTAGATTTCGAAAGAAAAACGCGGGTGTGGAGGGTGAAGATCTTCCGCTCTTGTGATGAAGCAGCTGTATGCCTTGGATATGCAGCATGGGTTGCCAAAATTGTTGTAAATACGCAGACGTAGGCAAGCATCTTCTTGTAGAGTGATTTATTAGGTAAGGAGCAGACACAAGAGCGGACTCTCCACGACAGAAGCCAAGAGCAACTGCCTTGGAAGAGAACCTAGAATTCACCAGGCAATAGAGAACATAGGTGAATAAACATTCTATCAGCATAGAGAACATTGAGCATGTACTACACAAGTCCTAGTGATTCAATGACATTAAAAGGCGGCAGCCCAGAACGCGTCAATTCGTTAATAGTAATCCCAGGACTGGAACAATCTGTTAACTGTGAGGAAGAAGGAAGCAGAACTGGCCCTGTGTTCAGACAGCTCGCCGATGGGAGTCAGGTGAGCAAGGGTCGGGATGAAGGTTTCTTCAAACTGCAAACACTGCTTTGACCTTGCACGCCACCGCCTTTCTCCGAGGCGAAGCAGAAATGCCTCGGAGAAAGGCAGCGGCGATTTCGGATTCGGGGGCGTGTTCTCCTCTTGCCATTGGCTGGAGGAGATAATTAGATTTGTTGAAAAAAACACGCCCCCGAATCCGAAAAGGACGGGGCCTGATCGGAGTGACGGACCTCTTCTCCAATGGCTGGCCAGCATTCAAGAGGCCAGCCAATGGAGAACAGGGGAGAAGAGGGGCGGGTTCAAGCCCCTCTTCTCCAAGTCATTAAATCTCGGATCGAGACTGCGCAAGCGCAGCCTTCGAGCCGAGACCTAAAAACGTGTGGTTTCCTGGATTCCGTTCTTGATTTATGGGGCAGCACACAGCTCTGATACTCGAGGCAGTTATTTGCAGGCTGGTGAATTTCATCCCGATTTCTATTTGAGTGAGACTATATAAAAATGTGTCAAGAAGATGTACATTGAACTTCAAGAAAAACTCCTTTTTTTTCCTTTTGGCAGAAGATGCACAAAATAACTTGCAATGAGGCGGCTTACATACTGCGGTTTGTTAAAAGGCCACAAGGGTTGCGAGGCAGCAGAACACTATTGCTGTGTTGGAGAAATGTTTGCTTTGCCCAAACTCTTTTTTGTCTTTCATAAAGCAACTGTTATGTTTTCCATTTTTTAATTAGCTCGTTTTCCACGAGAAGGATTTGCCTTTCTGTTAAGACTGGTGGTCAAGGGATGTGACACAGAAATGTTGCCTAGGCTGCCTTTGTTGGCCTGGATACAGGAACCAATCACGGTCACTAGCTCATCTCCCTCTTAGGAAGAGCCTATCATCTCGGTCACCTCCTTTGTGAAAAGGACAAGAGAGTCCTCAGCAAAATATTGACTCCTCGGAGATCGGGAAGATATGATCCCATCTTGATGCTTTTCTTTAGATGATTAACTCGCCGTTCCCCCGCTGGCAGCCTGCGGATCGCCTAATTTGATATTTCATTGATTAACCCAGCCTGCTAATACTGCCTGATGGCTGGCAGGTTCTTTCAGCTTGCGAGAAAATGAAGCTAGGTGCTCCCTGGCTTTGAAATGATGTCAGGTCTCTTCAGAATGGCGCCTGAGATTAGGATCTGCTGTCGTCCATGTCTGGTATGAGCTTATGAGTGGATGGCTTCATATGCTGGGACGCGCGCATCGCCGCGGGGCTGCGCGTCTCGGAGAGAATAAAGGATATTGCACCGCAATCTATAACATTCATCAGAAAGTCAGCAATAATGTTATACTGTGTTTATGTTGGTTATTTTTATAACACTTTATGCAACACTAGGTTCTCCTGCAAGTGAACTGGGTGGAGGTGGGGGTCGGAAGGGGGCGAGGAGGGTTGAATAAATTTAAAAGGAGCCAGGAGAGGAAAAGAAAGGAACAAGACAGAGAAAAGGAGGTTAAATCTGAGAGGAGGAAGTTGCCAACTCAAAACTCTATGGTCTTCGCATGTGGACCAATTTACGAGCCCCCTGTGCCAATGGAGCGTCACTTTTTGCGATGCTCCGATAGCGCTGTGTCCTCCTCCATATTTACAAGGCAGCGCTAAGCCACTTTGCATGGCTTAATGCAGCCTTGTAAATATTGTTCCCTTTGACGCAGTATTCTGCGTTAAAAGGGGTTGTAGTGAGTGTTGCTGTAGGCGTTCCCAGCAACACCCATGGCTTTTTGACACTGCCCCAGATTTACAAGGAACTGTAATCTTGGGCAACGTCAACCTTGTTTACCTCCCCAGTGGCGGTATAAGGGTGGCCCAACCAGGAGAAATACTTATTTTTCTCCTCATTTTTTTCTCTTTCTGTGGGGTATAATTACAAGACAATGGCGCAGTACAGTGCTGCAAGCAATTTTGCTGTGCCAAGCTGCATCATTGTTTAAGTGCAGTAATTCTCCGTATTTACAAGAATATAGCACATTCCAGTACTCATGCCGGTGCACAAACGGCAGCCGTGTGCCAATGCAGACTCCATGGTGCCGGCGATTCATGTATGATTGCTCTTTTGCAGAGAGGGACACCTCCCTGCACATTAGCATTCATAAATGGTGTTTTTTGCTCCTTCTATGTTTGCTGCACTTAGACAATGTACAGCTCAACGCATCAAAATTGTTTGTGGCCCCTCGCGGCGCCATTGTCTTGTAAATATGCCCCACAGTTCTTTGTGCAGCAAATTTAGCCAGCTACAAGGGAATGATAGCACAACCGTTGTCGATCTTGCAGTGTGTGTTTTCTGGTAATGCTATCTTCTGGGTTGATATACTAGGTCTACAATCAGTGATGCACAAAGGCAAATCTTTGCCCATGAAGATAGGTACAATTGAAAACTATACAGCAGAGAATCCAGGCAAGGTTTTCTTTCTGCACCAGGCTTTGCTGGGGGGATAAGGTATCCAGTACACAGACCTGCAACCAGGCTTTTTTCCAGCGATAGGATCTTTTGTGTAGAGTGGAATATAATGTGAATGACAAACAAATGAGTTTATAGTAGATATTTCAGGGACTGGAGAGGAGATGAAGTGGGTGCATTCGAGCAACTGGAGATACAGATGGGATGGTTGGCATACGGGACATTGGTGAGGGTGGTGGCAGAGCTTCCAGAGATTGACTGTGACCAGGGACATGCTGGGAGTTCAGGCTGTAAGGTTGTAAGGGAAATTTGCATTAAAAAGGGTCAACAGGTGGGTCTTCCCAACAAATGGATGTAATGTCAGGCAATGTAGTGGTGGATATTTTGTGTTTGGTGAGGTTGTGGCAGGGGAATATAGTAACATACAACCAATATTTCCTAATTCCTTGAGGGCACGAACAAGGTGCTTAGGTTACCTGGCATAGGAGCTTCTCTGGTGGGCAAGGTTTCCTGATTTGCCCCAGCCAAGTTTCTGCCAGCAAAATTAAACATTTCAGCTGGACAGCAGAAATTAGGTGTTCAACATTGTGGAGGCCGACCCATCTCTAGCTCCCAGTTTTACCTCATTAAAGCATTTCAAGCTCGAAAAAGGTGATTAAACCTTAATTGAGAGCTTGGAAGTGAGAAATGGAAGCAATTAGCTTCACAGGTAAGAAATTGGTTAGAAATTGGGTTGTTGGTTGACTGGGGTGTGAGCCCTGGTCAAGCAGCAACCACAGTCCCAGTCGGGGTAAGGCACCAGCAACCCCAAATCAACCTGTTCTCACCCTCTGGTTTCGTGGCACAGAGCAGTCAGGTGTGATTTGAAGGCAATAAAACTGTGAAACCATCGCACACAAAAATCCCACACTTGGTTTAGAGAAATTGTATTTTTTATAACCAATAAAACAAGACCAAAACAACAAAAATTCAAAATTAGAACTTGAGACATCAGATTTCAAAATTTCCAGATACAAATAGTATTAGTAGCAAAAAGCGCTATTTAGGATATCTGGTTGCGCCGGTGAAGAACCAGAACCTTTTGGGCCTGGCGGCGCAGGGTACGCCCAAAGTCTCCGGAGTTCACCTGTTTCGCTACACAGAGACACGGGACACTCTGTCGGCGTTAGAAGATCAGATTTCTTTAGCTGCAGCTAGTACAGTTATCCTAGAAGTACACAGAGTAGGTTCTCAGGAGACCGCCACTTCACTCTGTGGCGCATCAGGTTAAATACTATACAATGATACAATTATTAACGAAATACACTCCCAGAGCATATAAGAAAGAGCCAATAAGGAAAGTTGGAAAACAAGGCGGAACCAATAGGAAAGGTTTGAAAACAGAAATATCAGATGACTCGAAGAGACCTCTCCTCCAACTGTGTTTGTCACCCCACCCTCAAGCTAATACATTACAGATTCATAACTAACTTGCAGGTGGCGAGATACATTTGTGTGTATTGGAGGACAGTTGTGAAACGAGAGAATGCTAGCAGGAGACAGTGAAGGCCAGTCGATAAGATAAGGTCAGGAAAGAATAGTGTGAGCCAACAGATAGTTGAGACGCGGATTAGGAAAGCCAGACAGGGATTAGTGTACTCGGCTAGTTCTAACACCAGCTTTGCAAATAGAGGCCGAGGACGTATTTCAACACCAGGCTACAGAAAAAGCAGAATAGACTTTGTTCGCCGTGCTGCCTGAGTGATGGCAACACAAAATGGTGGCGGGCCACAAAATGGCGGGTCTATTCGATCGTGATCGAAAATCGAAGTTCCTCAGACCCTCCTTTTGCCAGAACTCAGGCAAGATATACTCATGTTAATCTGAGTCCACGTCAATAGCCATGAGGTCATCGAGCTGTTGCTGTAACATCATTCTTCTGTTTTCTGTTACTTGTGGCTTGGGTTTTGGGATGCACATAGTAGCACAAAGATCACAGATAGCGGGACCACAGTGCATACAAAGGCAACAGGAAAATATAATAGTCAGGATTATATCAAGGAACGTCAATACTTTCCAACCCCATTTGGACAGTAGTCCCCAAAACCATTCCGTTAAAGACCAATCTCCTTTGTCCTGATGAATAGACACAGAGATTATGTGCAACTTGGAGATATCTTGGTATACTGTCGGAGCGTCATTAGGAATGAAAATACAGCAACTTGACCCCATCAATTTGCACACTCCACCACGATCGGCAAGAACAAAGTCTAAGGCAACTCGATTTTGCAAGGTCATAAGACGATCCGCCTGTAGTTCTGCCGTGATGTTACTTAAGGCTCCTACAGTGATGTCTATTGTAGTCTCTACGACACGGACCAATTGCCTTATATTTCTGCTGTTAGCCATGGGACCCCAGAAGGGAAGAAAACCTTTAAGGAAATCTCCTCCTTCTTGTCCTGCTGTGTCCTTTGAATCAATAATCCCTCTGCCATATCGGGTTCGGTGATGATTTGCGGAAGCAGTTTAAGTAGGGGGAAGAAGAAAAGCTATATAACAAGTACCAGAGAAACCCGTTGGTAACCAAGTATAAGCTCTATCATAGCAGATGAAATAGGTGCCTTGAGAAGGCACTAGAAGAGGCGAGTTCTGAGAGGAATAAACGTACGTGTAGGAGCAGTTATTCCTTTGTGTAGTGTCAGAAGGGCGATCATTTATCTGTAAGCAGAAGTTACCCTGATGTGGTATAATCCAGATCGGCGAGGACTTTCCTTTTCCAACCTTACTACTGAGACTAGACATATATTGGGTGACGTTCCAATTAGTGTTTGCTTTTCTTTCGTCAACGGGGATTTTGCTGTTTTCCATGATTTTAGCCATAACTACCATACACTTAATCAAAGAACTGTGACTAAAATCCGGATAATTAATATGTGAATTAATAGGTCGTCTAAATTTGCTCTGATAAGCATTAGAGAAGATGACGAAGTAAGTCCAAGCGGAACCTTCATAAGAAAAAGGGAGAACTAGATATGGCATTCCTTTCTCTGTGGTATGTGGCATAAGACCACACACCCAACAATCAGTTGTATTAACCACTAATTGGTGCTGATGTAATAGCTGGATAAAGGAATTGTTATAATACTCAGTTTTTCTGACGAATTCATGTGAAGGGAGAGTATAAAAGAGGTGTGGAGAGATAGTAGAGGAAGGCAAAGAGGAAGAAGGGGAGGTATTTCTTGGCTGCAAAGCATAAATTATCCAACCAATAATCGCCAAAACAATACATAATGATATAAAAACACATAAAGTTATACTAAAACGTCTGTACATTATTTTACAGGATGTTTTCTTCATTTCATCTCTTCTTTCTTTATTACTTAGTGTAGTTTCCATCTTACTAATGGATGCTCACGGCAATCTTCCTCAATCACAGAAGTCACGATGCTCTACCGTCCTATGACACTGAAGATCCTGCAGACCTATTGTCAATACTCAGGTCGTGACCTAGACTCCTACCGTGACCCTGCAACCGGGACAGAATACTACACAAGGGAGAAGAAAAGTCTTAAATGTTCTTTGGCCTGGGTCTCAAATTATAGTGTTCTTTTCCTGGAACATTCTGATTTTGGAACAATGTTTGTGGTTCAGTCGTATCCAAACGGCGATGCGATGGAATTGCTTCCTGTAAAATGTCGTCGTCCTCTTTCTCAGACAGTGTCCCATTCAGGTGTGCATCGCTAAAAGGCACGAATCGTAGAGTCTTTTCGCTTTCACAGTCACCAACACCTCTACTAACCCACTGATCAAAAGGCAAAGGCAAAGGCACTTTCTTGCAATGCACACCGTGAATCCAATTTTTCTTTCCTTCGATTTTAATTGCTGTCCTTGTAGTCAACAAGACCATTCGAGGCTCCCGCCACCTGGGTTGCAAATTGCTGGACCTCTGAAAATTCTTCACACACACCCAGTCACCTGGTCGGATGGAGTGACCTGGGTCTGTGAAGGCCTCCGTCAGAGCACTCTGAACCTGTTGATGAAGAATACGCAATTTAGTCGTAAGGTCATGCAGATAATCAATCAACATTGGATATGACAAGTCTGAGAATTTCTTAGGGCGAGGTATTCCCCATATGTTGGCCGGACGGCCAAATACTACTTCATAAGGGCTAAGTCCCAAACGAGAGTGTACTGCAGTTCTGGTGGATAGCAGAGCTAACGGCAAAGCATCAGGCCAATTGAGTCCTGTACTTGCTTGAACCTTTGCTAACTTCAACTTCAAGGTTCCATTGTAGCACTCTACTTAACCCGCTGATTGTGGATGATTTGCCGCATGGAACTTTTGCTTGATACCAAGACCTGCACAAACTTTCTGCATGACTTGGCCAACAAATTCGCTTCCATTGTCACTCCAGACAATGCGCGGCAAACCAAACCTGGGGAAGAACTCTTTTAGAAGGATTTTAGCTGTGGATAAGGCTGTGTTATCCTTTAGAGGGTATGCTTCTATCCATCTCGAAAAGGCGCATACTACTACCAGAACATATTTGAGGTAGTTGCATCGCTCCATATGAATGTAATCGATTTGCAACACCTCAAATGGATATGTTGGAGGAGCAAAGTGACCTGCTGGAGTTGGGGTTCCCTTTCCCGGGTTGTACATTAAACAAACAATACAGTGCTTTACTACATTGTCTGCACATTTTAGGATATTCTCATTCTGCCACACTGGAGCCAGAAGTTTGCAAATGCCTTTTGCACTTAAGTGGGCTGGACCATGTGCCATTGTAACCACTGGGAGAACATAGGCATCTGGTAACAGCCAACGCTGATGTTCTGATAATTCCACCCAACAACCCATCTCATCTAACATTCCAGTACTTTCATTCCACTTGCTCATCTCTCTCTCTGAAGCCTCTTTCTGAATCGATTTCACGCTTTCCACTGTATTCTCACACATTCCTCTCTCTCTGACCCAATTCGCAGGACCTGCCACATACATTCGACTCGTTGAATCTCTCGCTGTTTTCTTCGCTATTTCGTCTGCAAATGCATTTCCTCGACCAACATCATCCATAATCTTCTTGTGTGCACTGCACTTCACTATCGCTATTTGGGTGGGTAAAGCAAGTGATTCAAGGAGATCAGTCACTAATTGACCATGCTGTATTTTGGTGCCATGTGAAGTGAGGAAACCCCTCTCCTTCCAGAGACGCCCAAAATTGAACGCTACACCAAAAGCGTATTGACTGTCAGTGTATACGTTCACTCTCTTTCTTTTCGATAATACACAAGCTCTCGTTAGTGCTATCAATTCTGCTGCTTGCGCTGAATTGTGTCTAATGCGTGCAGTTTCCACAATCGTATGTAAGGTAGTTACAGCATAGGCTGAAACTATATCTCCATTAGGCATCTTAAAACAAGAACCATCTACCCATAGAGTCCCATCCGGATTCTCTAGCGCTGTGTCTCTCAGGTCAATTCTTCCTTTTGTCTCTTCCTCAGTACGGAAGAAATAATCATGCTGATTCTCAACACTATCCTCATTTGGAAGGGTCAACAGAGTAGCTGGATTTAAGGTATTACATCGTTTGATGTGTATGTGACTAGCCAAAAGCGTCAGCTCGTATCCAGTTAGACGAGCGCTCGTAAGATGCTGTGTTTTCGTTCTGTTTAGCAAAGTATCCACTGCATGTGGCACCATGACAATGAGAGTGTTATCCAACACCATTCCAGCAGACTGTCGGATAGAAATTGCTGCTGCTGCTGTCATTTGAGACAACTGGGCAATGCTTTAGCTACGGGATCCAACATAGCCGAAAAATAGGCACATGGCCGCTGTTTGTCTCCAAATTGCTGTGCTAAAACTGACAATGCACAACCTTCTCTCTCATGCACATAGAGCGTAAAAGGCTTAGTGTAATCTGGAGTGCCTAGTACAGGAGCAGAACATAGAGCGGTACGTAAGTCAGTGAAACTCTTTTGGCACTCATTAGTCCATGGAAGGGGCTGAGGCGTATCTTTTAAAGTGAGTGCCAACAAAGGTTTAGCAATTAGAGAGAAGTTAGGGATCCACTGTCTACAATAAGAAGTGATACCCAGAAAGGCACGTACTTCCCTTTGTGTGGATAGTACAGACATTCGCGCAATTGCCTGTATTCGTTCTGGTGTCAATCGTCGTCCCTCCTTTGAGAGGAGATGACCCAAGTAGGTAACCTCTCGACAAACATATTGTAGTTTGGAAGGTGAAACCTTGTGATTCAGTTTAAACAAGTGACGTAACAATGCAACAGTGACATCTTTGCAGATATCTTCTGAATCAGTGGCGACTAACAAGTCGTCCATATACTGAATAAGAGCAGCACCAGACGGCAAGTGAAAAGTATCAAGATGACATTTTAAAGCTTGGCTATAAATGGAGGGACTTTCACAATAGCCTTGGGGTGCGCGCTTAAACCGGAAGCTTCGGCCTCCAAGAGAGAAACCAAAAATGTCCCTACTCTCTTCTGCAATGGGAATACTGAAGAAGGCATTCTTTAGATCGATAACAGAAAACCAAGTTGCTGTGGAAGGTATCATTGTCAACAAAGCAGTGATATCTGGAACAACAGGAAATTGTGGAATCACAATTTTGTTTACTTCTCGCAAATCAATTACAAAACGGTACACAGGAGGCTGAGAAGGATCTGTGCATTTAAGAACAGGAAGAATAGGACTATTGCATGTGTTACCTCTTGTTTCTTCAACCACACCCTTCCGAATCAAGTCATGAATGATTTCCAAAAGCGCTTTCTCACCTTCAGCAGAAATTCTATACTGTGGGATGCGTGGTAATTCAACATTGGGCTTGAGAGTGACAACATAAGGCGAAATCTCAAGACAACCCACATCGTTCGGACCCGTGGCCCAAAGTGCTGCTGGAAGAGAAAGTAATTCAGGAGGAAACTGATCTTTGGACAAATACATTGGAGAGATCAATTTCTGTCCTAGAGTAAGATGTACGCCAGAAGGAGAACAATATATTGTAGCATGCATTCTTTTCAATAGGTCTAGACCCAACAGATTCTCACCGCAACCATTCGTTAACAGAAGTGGAGCTTCCAAATCATAAGGACCAACTGAAATGGGCAAAGGGCAAGAAATTGGATTGCGAACAGGGGTGCCAGGGAATCCTACAGAAACATTCGTTAAGCCAGACAAAGGTGCCCCAGGGAGTTTAGAATGAATGATAGAACTTCTCATTGCTCCAGTATCCAGAAGAAATGGCTCTGAAACACCCATTGTAGTGACGTTAACATAAGGTCCATTTTGATCTACTGGGATTGGCACAACTCCCTTACTTTGTCCATGGCTGTCCTAGTTAGCATGAAGACTCTCATTCTCGCCTTCAACATAATGGTCTTCATTGTAATACTGTGTAGATCTCACATTTTGCTGATCAAAGTAGTTTGTGGAATAGGGAGAAGGAGGGGCACGCTGTTCTTGAGTCAACATACCCCGACCTCTACCTCTGTTTGCTGACTGAAGGCCAGCACGACCTCGTGGAGCAGGTAACGCTCCATTGCGCTGCAATAAAACCGGACAACTATTCTTAAAATGACCTTCCTCTCTACAATAGGCACATTGAATAGGACCTAACAAAGGTCGCGGATTGTATGGCTCAGGTTTTTGATACAACCTCTGAAACTGCGGAGGCTGCTGAATTTGAGGCTGAGCATAACGTGGCGGATAGGCTTGTTGCAAGAGAACCTTCGTTTTTAATTCTTTCGTCTTTTTCTCTTGCTTTTCTTTTTCTTCCTTGTCCCTATTCTCATAATATTGTGCAGTAGCCAATATCTGGGCAGTAGAAGAAACAGCCCATGAACTTTCTGAATCCTTTAATGTGTGTGACAGCTCGGGAAGCAAATTGAATACAAATTTGTCCACGAATAATCGCTGTCCACCCTCGGTAGCCATGTCCTGACCACTGTGGTCGATAAATGTCTCCTCGAAATGAGTAAAGAAGTCAGAGACACTTTCATCTTTCTTTTGTTTGCATGCTGCTAGTTTATCCCAATTAACTCTCAGTGCAGGCATCATAGTTTTCATTAACGTGATGATTCTACTCGGGAGTTCCGAGATCAGAGCGTCAGGCTTTGCGCCACCCACTTGGTCTCTATCTGTATTAGTTATAACATCCCAAGTAGCACCTAGTTCCTGTGCATGATCCTCTCTACGAATTTTAGCCCATATTGTCTGTGGGACTACATTACCCATTAGCATATCAATATCTGCTAGATTCATAATACAAGCATCAATTGTCTGCGATAATTCTTTGTAATAACCTGCAGGGTTCTTACGAGGATCTGGTAGAGTCTGCTTAAGAGGCAAAACTTCAGATCTCTTCCAAGGGACATGTACCCATATACGTTGGAAATGAGCAGGAATAGGTGCATTAGCACCTACAGCCGCAACTGCCTCCTTCCAAACTGGAGGAACCTCTCTCATAGGGTAATTTTTCGACGTCAGTTTAACCGACGGATCGGAATCAAGGAAAATCTGAGAAAACAATAAGGATCTATAAGAGATAAGTGTCCTTACAGCTTCCTCAACCTTAGAACCCACAATAAGTCCTTTTTCAAAATCAGCCTGAACATTTAACAGATCTTGTGAGACCGGACTCGAACTCACATCTTCCCATTCTTTAATGAGAATGTCGCACATTACATTGAAAGCATATCTTTGCGTAGGCGCATTCCATTGCAAAAAGGTAGGCATAATATCAAGCACACTATATTGTGGACCCTTCTTGATCCATGTTCGTGCAAGAGAGTCTAGCTTCTCTCGTTCCTCAAAATCTGGGAACTGACTACGAGATTGTCTTCGAGCAAAAGCCGGAGACACATTAAAAGCTTCAAAGAAAGGAGATAGAATACTAGTGACAGAGTCTGTGAGACGCTTACGTACAGAGGGTGAATTAGACATTAGAATTGGAGGCAGAGTATTAGGGGAACTGACAGGAGAAGAACTGGTAATTGCAGGAGGAGCAGAAGGCAAAGGAGATCTGAGATCAGGAGATGAAGGCAAAGAAGTTGAGACTAATGGTAAAACCGGCAAGGGCGGTAATACTGGAGGAGGCAAATGCTGAAGAGCCGGAACCGGCGGAGGTACCACTGGCAGCTGAGCAGGCTGTAACAGCTGAGGTACATTGGCATTTTGCGCATAGGGTGGAGGCAACCTTAATAAATGGGACATTAGGGGATCTTCTTCTATATCTTTCTTTTTATCAGAAGGAGAAACAGGCAACACCGGATAGCATTTATCTATCACCATACGATGTTGTCTTTCTGAAATTTCAGTCGCATTATCAATTTCATCATTTTTGAACTGTTGGGCAGCCTGTATAATTGTCATACCATGTGCTTTCCTATCTCATTTTGCTTGTTTAATTTCTTTCTGTTTGGCTTCCTTACGCCAAAGGCGGAAAGAGTCAAACATTGCCGGCCGGGCTTTTCTTTTGAACAAAACTGCTTCTAAATTATCTAGCACATCAGGATCGAAGCTACCATTTTCTGGCCATTTGAGAACACCATCTTTCTTCGTGTATCGAGTCCATGTCTCGTTAAAGGCAATGGGGCCGATACCATGTTTTGAATAGAGCTCGTATGTAGGAGTTCCAACCGAAGGAATCGGACAAGACTCCTCAAGTCGGGAGTCCCTATTACAACCAAGACAACAAATTCTTCCAAACTTAGTCAGACCAGGCATCTCGAGATGTCTCCGGACTGTTCACAAACTTCAAGGGAGTAAAACTCAGTTTACGCAGCACAAATGCACTTACCCTCGGCTTTATCTTTTGCAAAGGATAAATCTAAGAAACCTAAGGAAATCAAACAAAGAACAAAATTGTGGGCGCGACCCACGAAAATACTTAACTAAGGACGTCTTCTTCCACCAACAGAGGCCCGTCTATCGTCTCGCCTTACCATACATCATCAAAGGAAGAGCCAAAGCAGGGCGGCAGTCAGGGCAGCGGTCGTCAGTAGCCGTCAGGAAGGAGTAACCGCGCTGCAAAAGACCTTCGGACCACTTTCGACATACAGGGGTCGCTTAGTGTGGCTCGCGAACCCTCCGGAATTTTCTTGCGGGGTTCCTCACGACCTTCGAGCAGAACCGGTACCACTGAAGTCGCCCCACGTTGGGCGCCAGTTGAAGAACCAGAACCTTTTGGGCCTGGTGGCGCAGGGTACGCCCAAAGTCTCCGGAATTCACCTGCTTCGCTACACAGAGACACGGGACACTCTGTCGGCGTTAGAAGATCAGATTTATTTAGCTGCAGCTAGTACAGTTATCCTAGAAGTACACAGAGTAGGTTCTCAGGAGACTGCCACTTCACTCTGTGGCGCATCAGGTTAAATACTATACAATGATACAATTATTAACGAAATACACTCCCAGAGCATATAAGAAAGAGCCAATAAGGAAAGTTGGAAAACAAGGCTGAACCAATAGGAAAGGTTTGAAAACAGAAATATCAGATGACTCGAAGAGACCTCTCCTCCAACTGTGTTTGTCACCCCACCCTCAAGCTAATACATTACAGATTCATAACTAACTTGCAGGTGGCGAGATACGTTTGTGTGTATTGGAGGACAGTCGTGAAACGAGAGAATGCTAGCAGGAGACAGTGAAGGCCAGTCGATAAGATAAGGTCAGGAAAGAATAGTGTGAGCCAACAGATAGTTGAGACGCGGATTAGGAAAGCCAGACAGGGATTAGTGTACTCGGCTAGTTCTAACACCAGCTTTGCAAATAGAGGCCGAGGACGTATTTCAACACCAGACTACAGAAAAAGCCGAATAGACTTTGTTCGCCGTGCTGCCTGAGTGATGGCAACCCAAAATGGCGGCGGGCCACAAAATGGCGGGTCGATTCGATCGTGATCGAAAATCGAAGTTCCTCACCGGTCCTATACAAAGTCAAAAGGTGAGGCCGGCCAAGATGTAGCGCAGACCAGCAACAGGGACCCAGTTAGGCCCACTGAACCAAAGTACCTTAAATACTGGTAGTGGGGTGTTGTGTGCAACTGAGGCAAGAAGCGTCGCACACTCGAAGCGATGCATATGTTCCGAGACGCGGCACGGCTGTGGTGCAAGGTCCTGCGCATTGTCATCGCAGATCCCATCGATGGGGCTTTGCCATGCAAAGTCTGGGTCTCGAGGATGTGGGTGCAGCTAAGGCGATGCGTGAGTTGCTAAGACCTGAGAGGCTGCAATGCGTATGCTGGTGTTTCAAACAAAAGCCCAGGTGCACCACACCACAACAATCAGGTAAGTTGGGACAACTATAAAGTCCAAGTCCAGTCGATAAAAAGAAGAAAGTTCCTTGATTTTATCTCTTTATTCCATTTTCTTGTTAGGTAGAAATAGAAACACAACACAGCCGACGCGTTTTGTCCTGATACAGGACTTCTTCAGGGCACTGGATACGAAAATCAGAGTGCCTCCATAGATAGTGGAGGATATAAGAAAAATTATGTCCCCAAGGTCATATTCCCATCTAGAAAATAACTAAGCAGAAGTTACGAGGCTGTCCAGTTGTAAATCACTGGTATCTCTAAATTCTACCCTCTTGACCCACAGGTATTACTTCCAAATTCTCCACCGTCAAATTTTTGAAAAGATAATACGATCAATTCTTCAGAGAGTCAAATAACGTCTAGGTCTCGATGGAATCATCAAATTCATAGGATGAATATATATATTATTAAAAGTATTATTACTGGGCCTGCAATCTATGTCCAGATAACCGGAATAAGAGGTAACAGTAATATTCAAAAAATCGAATAGGGTGGAACAACCAAGATCGCAATGCGATGGTCACGATCGGCAAAACAATGCAGCAGCAGGATTTCCTCCGGCAAGACGTATGCTGGTGTTATCAACGAGCTGCCATCTACAAGGGATGGGAGGACTTGGGCCGGAGATGCACTGCACCTTCTGTGATGCGTCATTTCTAAAGACTGCGAATGCGATGCAGGCCTTTTGTATCAGGCTCAATCCGCGCAACAACAGCGATGCTTCAGTTTTGCTCGAAGATGTGCTCCTTAACTGAGGAGATGTGTCAGTACCCATGGAGGATGCACCACTCATCAGAGAAGATGTGTCGGTTGTGCTTGTAAGCACCTTAGGCCCACTTCCAAGGGTCCAAGACTGGGTGGCACCAATTAGCAGCGTAGACTCATAAGTGGCTTAGACCAGGTGCAGATGCAAGGTTGTTGGAAGCATGTCATGTCCCTGAGGCTTAGGATCAGGAGTCCAGCCAACTAATCCTTGGAGTCATTCTGGGTTCTAAGTTGAAGGGATGGCGGTCCAGACCTCCCCACCCAGGCAAAAGGGCACCAGGCAGCATGTCTGCCCAGCAAAGCAGTAGTCCAGCAGAGTAGCAGTCCAGCAGAGTGGCAGTCCTTTGAGCAGCACCGCAGTCCTTCTTCCTGCAGAGTATCCACAGTAAGGCTGTAATGTGTGCCACTCTCGTGCAGAGGCAGTTCCCCACTGCCACTAGTGACCCTTCAGACAGGGGGGTTGCCAGCTGCTGCATATGACTGATGAGATGTCACTGTTTTTACCTATTTTTAAACACCTTTTGGAATCTGCAAAGGTTTTTGAAAAATACGTTTAAATTACACACCAAATGGTTAGTGAATGTGTATGCAATTTGTGATGTGATCTATGTCTATGTGAGGCGCCTAGTGAATAATAATAAGGCAAACACAATTTGTGACTATCTGTGAATGACTGCAAATTCGGGAATGGAGGCCTACAAGAGACATTAGACCTTCATCCCTGCATTTGCATTCCAAAATGGGAGACATTTTTTCAAAAGCAGTCTATGTCCATTAAAGGGATGTATGCTGCTTTTTTCCCTACTGTTTCTCGTTTGGATAGACATCTAGGGGAGCAGGCAGTTACCCTCTAGACCACTGCTTGCTCCTGATGAGGCTTCCAACATAATTCTCAAAGGGCACCTGTCCTTAGGTGGAAAAGTACGCTATAAGGCTAACAGTTACTATCCCAATTTGGGGGTCGATAACTATTCAGTAGTTTGTGGCTGCAATTGTGATCACAAATGCACCCTTTTCATTGTCAGTCGTATTTGTGATTGGAAAGTGAGGTGCGCCCTGAACTCATTTGCATAGTGAGCACAGGATCTATTTCTGGGTTTACCCATCAGATATAAGATGTCCCACTAATTAAAATAAAAAGGTGGTGAGTGGAAAGTTTGAATTAACCTATGGCAATTACTAATAGCTGCAAAAAGTATAACAAAATGATTTGTGCATATTGCACTAAAAGAAATGTTTTGCTTTCAGTTATCTGTTTACCATATGGTTGTTCTCATCCACCCGAATTAACACACCACAGCTTGTACCACAACTAACCTATACAAGTAGACCTGATATTCCATCCAAAAGCCTCTTTGAAAAGGGCTCACCGAGAACTTCATCTTTTAAGAAACAACTAATTTGTTTCCCTCTCCATAGCTACATCAACTTTACACATAGCCAAGCTTCCGCTGGAAGGTACCATTCAGATGTAACAGTTGAGCATTAAAAATCATTTCCCATATTTAGAGGTAAAGATTTGTGTTTCATTTGTGATTGACAAAAAATATGTTTTAGCAAATTTTTGTGCCCTGTGAACATGGAGGTGGATTTGTCTATCCTGCTAAGCCTTACTATTGGGGAGTTGAAGGTTAAGTGCACGTACAGAGAGGGGGAAAACATATATGCCATAATATAAAAAGGTCTCAGCCCAAGTTTACTAAGCACTTGCCTAGTCCTTCCATCATGCAAGTCAACGCAATGCAAGGCAAGTGTTTAAGTGACATTTATAAAGCCACCAATCGATATTTACCTGACCTTGTCTCACTTTTCACCTGCAAAGTAACGCAGCGCCTTGTGCAATTTTTACAAGCTCATCTATTTTGCTTTCAAAACATTAGCTATGTTGTCTTTACAGACCTATATAAGGATATGTAGTCTGAGCATGCAATGAAGCAAGGTCAACTTTTGTCCAAGCTATTGAATGAATGAATGAATACGCACTTGTATAGCGCATGGCTACCCAAGGGCATCCCAGCGCTTTCTGTGACACCTTATCATTCACCATCGCTCATGGAAAGAGAAAGGTCTTCAACTGCTTCCTGAACCTGAGATAGACAGGTTCAAGACGAATGCAGTCTGGAAGCTGGTTCCAGAACTTGGCAGCATTGTATGGGAACCGTCGACCTCCCGTCCGTGACCGTTTAATCCTAGGGACTGCAAGATGTTGTTTATTGTTAGATCCGAGAGTCCTATTGGTGCGGTATAATTGCACCATGGACTGAATCATAGAAGGGCCATTACCAGCAATGGACTTATGGATAATACACATTGCCTTAAACCTGATTCTCTCCTGAACAGAAAGCCAATGCAACCGACTAAGAGCTAACTTAGCAGAAGTAAGTTTCGGGACATTCATTAAGAGGCGGGCCGCACAGTTCTGGACAGTCTGTAAGATCTTAGTGGTTCCTTGCGGCACACCCAAATAAACTGCATTCGCGTAGTCCAGCCACGATAGAATAAGAGCTTGGACCAGCATACGCCTGGCTTCAAACGGAAGAAGAGGAAGAATCTTCCTTATCAATCTAAGAAGACCATAACAGTTAGCAGCAACTTTACGCGCTTGTACCGTAAAGATGAGGTTGCAGTCAAACCATACGCCCAAACTCTTAATTTGTTTCTTTGGTACAGGAGGGGGGTCACATAGGATCTAAGTTCATGGGGGCCGCAGGCCCAGTATCATAATTTCTGAATTGAAAGGACAGATCCATCCACTCAGAGACCTTCACAAGGCAGGAAGTTAAACCCAGTTCAGCTTTGTCATGCTGACACAGCTTGTATTCATGTTCTAAGTATATTATATTGTCAAGTGTGTCAGAAGCACCAGAAGATATGTATCATCTTTTGTTCTTTTAGTGTACTAAATATTGCCAACATTGCAGGTCAAATGAGTATCAGTTGATTGAGTTGTGCAAGAACATATTATTCATACAGGACGGTCTGCCTTGGGACTGCCGGCCAAAGATAAATAATTGGAAATGAGCTTTAGTCAGCTTAACTTTGTGAATCTTAATTCCATATGAGGCAATGTGCAAGTAGACATTGTTAATCATGCTTCATCTTAAGACGATGAATCATTGACAACCCGAGACTGGAAAATATATTTGTCATCAGTTTCAATGTAAGCTTATTGAGAAAAAAACATAGAAATATGTAATGCTGAGAAGTGTTTTTTGAGAGAGCCTTGCAAAGCAGCTTGTTATTGCACCTTTCCGATGGAGCATATCAAGCAATCAATCAACAGCATTTGTAAAGTACAACACTGTCACACCTAAGGGTATCTGGCCACTGTGTCTAATGAAGGCTGGAACAAGGAGCTCACCAGTCTGAAATGCAGGGCGACGTGCAGACAATGAAAGCATTAGTGAACTCACAGTGAGCCTGCCAAACTTGAAGCATTGGATCACAAGAATGAAGACTAAGGGTCTGATTACAAGATTGGCGGTGCGGGAGCGGAGACACATGCCACCGCCCCACACCACCAAACTCGACTGCTGGCCTCCTGCCAGATTACTTATTTCCTCGTTGTCTAGCCAGGGCTGGACTGGCCATGGATGGCACCGGGCGTTACCCCGGTAGGCTGCCAGGGTGAGGGCCGGTTTCGGGCCCCTGGGGGCAGTTTTTGTTACCAGGGGTTGGTAATATCTGCCCCCTGTAACAAAATCGGCCGAAACCGGCCCTCGCAAACAGTTTGGCTGCACCCTCCTAGCCCCCAGGGGGGCCAGCCGAGCAGTTTGCCAGGGCCGGTTTTGGTTTCCAGTCCGGCCCTGTGTCTAGCCGGCGGTCCTTTGGCATTACCACGGCGGTGCCTTTGTAAAAGGCACTGCAGTGGGAACGCCAAAGCAATTTCCTGCACAGCATGAACTGTTGAGGAACTGAGCATGCATGCATGCAGACAGAGGGGCCCACTGTGTGACCCCCTGCATGCATCCCCATGGCCTGAGGTACCAGGGGGCCCTATAGGGCCCCATTAGTTTCCTCACCACTAGCAGTTTCATGGTGTGAACACTGCCACGAGACCTCTGGCAGTGAGAAAACCCCAAATATGCTTGGCGGACCGCAGTGGGCCTGCCAAGCACATTGCAGCCTAACACTGCCGCGTCATCGCTAGGGATCGGAGATCCCTGGCGGTTGTGGCGGTGCCATGGAGATCCAACCACCGTAGTTGTAATACAGTGGTCCGAGCACTTGTGCAGCGGTCTCCGACCACCACCACATCTCCACCAAGGGTAATAAGGCCCTTATTCACTGACAAAGCACAGAGAAAGAACCCCACCAAGACTAAGGCAGGAAGCTACAAGAATTCCAGTAGGAGTCAACATTTCAGAAAGACAGCGGGTAAGGGTAGACTGCAACAGGGAGATAACTGACATCCTAATTATAAGCGTTCCCTGAGCACACTCAGGAAAAGGAAAGTGCCTGAGTGGACAGCGTTGTCAAGAGGTGCAGCAAGGGTTCTTCCAGCCCTATGTTGTAAAATATATTCACAGATAGAAATCAGTAAAAAATATGACTAAAGCTAAGTAGTTATAACAGGCATTTCAGTCATTGACATCCCTTCTACATCTGCCACTAACTGCACTATATCAAGGACATCACATTCTCTGTTTTTTATTTCTTCTGCACATAGTAAAAGCAAAGCCATGTTTGTTTACTTCCTGTTGACACTAACCCCAAAGAAAGCTCTCTAACTTGGGCTCAGTGTTGTATATTTCTCAAGGTCCTTCTGTTTGTACGTTGTTTTGACTTCATTCATAATAATACGCTATTGTTTTTGTAACTAGTTTGTTCTGACAACTCCAGGTGACATTAGGTCAGAAAGGGTCTGAACTATAATATTCAATAGTGAGATAGTGCTTAAGTGGTAAGGCTATGTGACATTGTATGATGTCATTCAATTTTCTGAAATTGTAGTCTTTAGCTCACACCATGATGAATCTGTACTTTCGATGTAATCTTATGAAAATATTTCCTATAGAAGGTCTCAAATTTGAGGGTGAGCCAGGTGCTACTAGGGCTCCTGTCTGTTTCCCTAGTGAATTGGCTGCACCTTTGGGACTTAGCATTTACCTTTGATTTTGACATTTTTGTTATTGGCCTTTATGTCAATGATTCCATGCACCTGCATTTTAACACTCCTGTAGTGAACCTATTGAATTTTTGCAATAAATCCTTTGCATTTTTCACTCTACCTTCGAACCCACCTATTTAGTTTGTCCTTCCTTATTTGATTGTATTTTTATATGATGGTGTGTACCTTATCTTGGGACACGTTGCCTCAAAAAATTGTGGTTTAACACAGTCTTTGATCCACCCAGCTATGGACAGACTATTGAGGTGCCTTTTGGGGAGTAAGATTTTAGTGGTACTCTGCGCCTCCACTGCCATGTATTTCTGTTTTTACATGGCACTTGGCTGGCATCACAAGGCAAGCCGCATGCAAACATTTTCGTGTAAATGAGTATATTTATCAGTGGATACCGTTATGACTCTGGATTCTCTTCATTTTCCTTGGCTTGCTGCTTCTCTTTCAATGACCACTTAACGTAATGAATTTGTAGCATCAGAGCGGGAAAGCTTTTGTGAGTATCTCGGGAGCCGTGAATTAAAAGCCTGGAGCCATTATGAGCCTTGGTGTTTAGTAGATGCAGAAGCGAGGAGTGTGTGTGTGGAGTCATTCTGAATGAGAAGGGCAATCAATCCCATGATTGTTTTGGCGGGGGGCAAACGGGGGAAGGGAGAAAAGGGTGCATGTTCTTGCTGCTAGTTCTGGACATTAATGTTTATAACACAATTCAAAACAAGGTGAAGAAATGTCTTTCAGTAGAAACAGCTAATGTAGTGCTTGGCAATTAACATGGAAGAACACACTACATTAAACTCGCTGTCAGAAACAGTCGTTAACTCTTTACTTCTGATGTACCGCAAAATCAATTTTTCATTGTAGGGGTGCATAATCACACGTGTGGACTGCACCACCATATAATCTTTTGTCGCGTAGACCTAAGTGGTAGGGTCTTGTAACGTGATAACATGAACGTGATGTATTTAGGCCAAAATGTAGAATACATAAAGAAATAACGTGGAAAAATGAATGTAACGCAGAATATATTAACTGAAACGCTTGCGTTGCACAACTGAGCAGTGAATGTGCTTATTAATGGTGTTATTTTATATGTAGGTGAAATTATTTACTGTATATAACTAAGGGCCCGATTAGAAACAGCGGGCGGACTATTGTCCGCCCGCCACCCTGTTGCAGATGGGACCGCCTGACAGGCTGTTGGCGGTCCGGCAGTAGGCAATAGGATGCGTCCACCACCAAAGAGGTCG
This sequence comes from Triturus cristatus, assembly GCF_964204655.1. NCBI lineage: Eukaryota > Metazoa > Chordata > Amphibia > Caudata > Salamandridae > Triturus > Triturus cristatus. Next base: position 78,682,866 of record NC_140583.1, read on the forward strand.
CAATACCTATCATTTGCATTGAGGTGGGTGCTGCTAGTCTGTGATTCTTAAGGGTGCTAGCGAATCACAATTGAAATGATTGACTCGCTAGCGATTGCTCTCCCTCCCACACTTTCATGCCGAGAAAAAGTACCATTGACTTGTGGTTCTAGAGCAGATCTGTAGGGGAGCACCAACAGTGCCCACAGCTTAGGGCCAGGGCGGAAGGAGGGCCCGCTACAGGGCCCCCCAAAGTCCCTTTCCGCCTCCCTGTTCATGGCAGGCTACCTGCCATGAACAGGCTGGTGGAAAGGGATATCGTAATCCCTACAGCGGTGCCTGGTAGGCACCTTCACCATTGTAGGGAATGCGAGGCGCTCCTCATCACCGGTGGGCTCAAGGGGCCCATTGGATGCGTGTCGACGGGCATGGCGGTCGGGCTTTCCGACCGCCATCCTTCCGCATCCATTATGATATGGTGGGCAGAAAACATGCAAACGATGGCGGTGAGACGGCTGCCAACAGGCTGTTGGTGACGGTCTCACAGTCATCATAATCAGCCCCTTAGTTCCTATGTATCTTCATAAGGTTCATGTACCATTTCTCTTATGTTAGCTGAATTTTGGAGGCCTGAAAGGCATTTTCCCTGGAAGTTCTTGCATTAGAATTAATAATTGGATTTCATGCACATGTTGAATTCTGTTCTGTTCTCATGTTTATGTTGCAGGTGGAAAAAGCATTCTTGTTAGCTAGAATGATGTCTTTGTTTTAGGAGTTAGGCTAGGAGAGAAGGGGATACATCGAACATTTATACTGATATGGAGAACTGTAGTACTTTCTTACCAGAGAGTGCCTGGGAATCAAGGTAATCTACCACCACTCGGTAGCATCGCTGTCCAGTGGAAAAGTACCTATGAGCATGTGGCCTGACCAGATGGTGTGACCCGTAAAGAATCCTGGGAAGTCACCTGTAAGATTGATGAGTGGTAACTAGGGAAAGAGCCCCACACTTCTTCTCTGCCACGAGAGAGAGAACATCTTAGAAAGAGCTCTGTCTCAGTAGCTTCAAGCTGCTTCATGCTGCTTGACACAACTAATGTGGGAAGACTTCTGGGGAAGACTCCACATGCTGGTGTAGGGACAGATTACTGCGCTATTTCCACGAACATTCGATGCAGGGGAACTTGGACATTTGTTCCTTAATCTTTTGTATGCTGATTCTTGAACCTTTTATGTTGTGCATGTTGCCTAACCTTAAGTTTAATTCGTAGATTTGGCTTTGGCTTTGTATTAGTCACAATGTATGTCTACACTCTCATTCTGAGGTTTTTGTATGTTAAGTGATTTATGGCTTTGTATTAAAACAACTAACCCCATTTAGTAGTCTGTGATTCTTAAGGGTCCTAGTGAATCGCAATTGAAATGATTGACTCGCTAGCGATAGCTCTCCCTCCCACACTTTCATGCTAAGAAAAAGTACCATTGACTTGTGGCATTCATTCCTGGTCCTTCTGATGGGTGCAACAGCATTCACCCTATCGACGATCCTCTGCCACAGGCGTGATTATTCAGCTATGCTGGTCTGTCTGGCCAATGTTCCAAACAGCTGTGGCTCGACTCTGATGACTTCATTGACAAGGATCTCCAGCTCCTCCCTTGTGAACTTTGGATTCTTGTCTGTGGGCATGGTGTGGGGTGAGGGTGTGGATGGTTGTGGGTGTGTGGGTCTGAATGTGAAGAGGGGGTATGTGTGAAGAAGGTTGTGTGAAGGTGTATATGTTAAGGTGGATGGGTGCAGTTGTTGGTGTGTGCTCTCTAGCTGCAATGAGTCTGTTGCAAAGGCTCATGGTTTGTGTGTGTGGGCCCTTTTTATTGGTCCATTTGTGGGTGGGCTTCAGTTTGAATTTTTGGTGGGTGTGTTATAAGGGGTGGTTGTGAGTTTGCCCCTCTGTTTGCCTGTTTGGATGTGTCCAGGTCAGTCATTTCCATTTTTAGTGCACTGTAGACGTGTTTTGCGGTGTTGTGCGAGTCGAATAGACCCTCCTTGTGCTGTCTTACAGTGTCCGTGGTTCAGTATGGTAAAGGGGTACGAGTCGTACAGGCACACACCCTCATGCGTTGTGTATGTACGGTGCGTACACGGCCATTACTATGTACGGTGCGTACACCGCCATTGCATATGTACGGTGCGTACACCGCCATTGCTATGTACGGTGCGTACACCGCCATTGCTATGTACGGTGCGTACACCGCCATTGCTATGTACGGTGCGTACACCGCCATTGTGTATGTACGGTGCGTACACCGCCATTGCATATGTACGGTGCGTACACCACCATTGCTATGTATGGTGCGTACACCGCCATTGCGTATGTACGGTGCGTACACCGCCATTGCATATGTACGGTGCGTACTACAACATTGGTGCATACAACTACATTGCGTATGTACGGTACGTACACCGCCATTGCGTATGTACGGTGCGTAATACAACATTGGTGCATACAACAACATTGCGTAAGTACGGTGCGTACACCGACATCGCATATGTACAAGTCATTCCCCGTGTACGGGACATTTTCCGTATGATTCGTAAATCGGAAAGCCAGTCCGTATCGTACTTATACGCTCGGACTGTATTTTTACGATTCATACGGAAAAGTGTCCGGCGCCGCCTCGTACAAATTTTCCCGCTACGATTCATACGGATCGGGCCGATCCGTACGTACTTTTTCCCGTACGAATCGTACTTGACGGGTCGGACGTGACTTGTACGATTCGTACGGAAAAAAATACGGATACGAGTCGTACGAAAAAAAAAAATACAGGATCGGAATGGACCCCATAATAGTGAAGCCTCACAGGCATGTACACATTTACAATCGTGCCATAATACCACTTTAAACAGTAGGCAGGTCAATGTCCAAAGCATGTTTCCGCAATTCAATTGAAGGAGATATACAGATTCTACCCCATGATGTGTTCCATTTTGCCCATTTGCAATCCCATTTTGCAGGACAACCTCTAAGTTTGAATACCCCATTTTCTGCAATCATGGCATTGTCCATATCTATGGCCCATTTTGAAAACCTAGGTAAGTCTTCGACTTTCCCCCTCTGAGCAATATTCCTTTTTGCAAGAACTAACTCCAGGGACGCCCATGTGCGTTCTGTTTGAGTCAAGTCCATGGCCTCCCACACATTTAGCAGACAAAGACGTGGAGAGTGATCAATGGTTTTCCCACATACCCACTCTAGTGTAGAGATAATTTTCACCTAGTAGGACTGGAGCTGCGGACACTCGCAAATCGTATGGAAGAGAGTAACCTCGTCAGTGCACCCACTAAGGCACCCAGGATCCAGGCGCCTGCCCATCTTGACCAATATATGTGCTGATAGGTATGTTCTGTGTAGGATTTTGAGTTGGATAAGGCGTAGGCGCATTGGGATGGCAACTTCCCTGGGGGGAGGAGAGGGCCTCCTGCCAGTCATCGTCATCAAGGTACCCTAGGTCAGTCTCTCAAAGTTGTTGGAGGCGCACCATTGGGTCGGCTTTATTGTTCATCAATTTGTGGTAGGTGAGTGAGATCGCATTGTGTGTCAGTGGGTCAGTCAGAAGTCGATCCTCCAGTGGGGAGGCCTCGGGCAAAGCTCCATCACTGGCGATGACAGTGGTGAGTGCATGTCGGATTTGGAGATACCGAAGGTCTCAGACTCCGCCAGCTGATATTCTTTTTGAAGAGCTGCAAAGGAAACCATAGCGCCACGTTTCCAAAGGTCCCCCACCGAGGAAATACCGATTAGGTCCCATTTGTCAAATCCCGGGCACTTGCTCAACCTGCTGAGTTGTTCGGATTCCCATAGGGGAGTGAGCAGTGTTAGTTTCTTGTGCCACCCTAATTTTTTCATAGCATGGTGCCAAAGTGTCACTGTGTGGGCTGTGGGGCCGGTAAGATGTTGCTGTTTTGGGTTGGAGCACTGTGCACGTTGGTAGCCTCCCTTATCCATGACCCATCTGTCCGTGCGGTATGCCGGCTCGGATGGCGGGGTGAAAACCCATTGGTTAACCAACGGCTAACTGGGAAGCCCAATAGTATTGTTTCAGGTCAGGTAGCGCGATCCCACCGTCGTATCACCCTCTGGTCAATTTATGCATTGCAATGCGTGGGCTTTTCCAGTTCCACAAAAGTGTTCTGACCTCGCTTTCCACGCTGATAAAATAGGCATCTGGGACCCTATGGGGGTATTCTGTAGCACGTATAAAAACCGGGGTAGAGCCAGCATTTTAAACAATGCCACTCATCCAAGCAAAGTGAGGGGCAGCGACCGCAAATGTGATACATCTTTACGAAGCCTGGCCAATGGGGCACGGAGGTTGGTATCGTAGAAGTGAACTGGGTGCAGAGTGATATATATATGCCGAGATAGTGGAAACCATCAGATGCAACAGTGACATTGGTACCCCGGGGCATCCGAGGCATAGAGCCCTGTTAACATAAACAAAAATGATTTTGTCAAATTAATGGTATATCTCGAATGGGCACTAAAAATTGCAAAAATGTGCAAGATTCTATGAATTGAGGCAGAGGGGGCTGCAATTTAGAGCAGGACGTTGTCGGCATAGGGGGATATTCTGTCCTCATGATGATCGGTCCACTTCAGACCCCTGATCATGGGGTCGCCCCTGACCCAAGTTGCCAGTGGTTCCAGTAGCAAAGTGAATATGAAGTGTGACAGGTGGCAGCCCTGCCTAGTTCCCCTCTCTAAATGGAAGCTTGGGGAAGTATGTTCGTTGACTACCACCTGAGCGGTGGGACCTGTGTACAACAGCCTGACCCACTGAATAAAGTAGGGGCCGAATAGATAGGGCCACTCAATAGTGTTAAATGCCATCTTAGCGTGTAGTGACATCAATGAAGCATCTTCCAAAATAGTATGGACTCTCCCCATCACCCCGTGGAGTCTACAGAGATTAAGGGCCGTGTTACGGCCAGGCATAAAGCCCGACTAGTCAACTGGGATCAAACGATTGGCCAATACCATTGTGAAATGTTTTACTTCGGCGGTTAACAACGAGATGGGACGGTAAGACTCACCTCTCATGACCGGTTTGCCCGGCTTATGTATGACAACAATGGAGGCCAGCATCAGATCGGGGGGCAGCGATCCAGTCTGATAACTCTCCAAGTACATAGCCCAGAGAGCAGGTGTTATCTTGGAGGATACTAACTTAAACAATTCTATTGGGAGCCCGTTGGGGCCCATTGCTTTACCCGATTTAATGCCATTAATAACGGTCTGTAAGGTCGCCCTCCACTGTCTTCTGGGGCAAGCACAGTCACTGGGATAGTGGCCAGGAGGTCTCTCGAGTCTTGCAAGGTGGTGTGGGTTGTGGAGGAGTATATGGATGTGAAATGGGAGGCAAATGCCTCGGCAATGCGCTGTGGGTACGTCACTAAGTTGCCCTCATCCATCTCGATAAGGGACACCCATCGCTGGGAGGCCTCCCGCCGCTCCAACCATGCGAACATTTTACCCGTGGCGTCACCCAGCTCATAAATTCTATGGAGAGTCGCAGTATGTTCCGCCTTGACAGTCTCTGTCGCTAATTGACGGTAGTCTAGATGCTTGCAACTCAGAGAATGGGCAAGCCGTTCATCATCGCTGGCTGCCACCTCATCCTCCAACTCCTGAATCTCCTGCTCTAGGGACTCCAATCTAAACCATTCGTCCCTTCTTGTATCCCGTCATTAGGTAGAGAGCCTGACCCTTGATTATCGCCCCAAAAGCCCCCCATAGCGTGCAATGGGATTGGACTGTGTGTGTGTTTTCAGAAAAAAAGTGGTCTACTCCTTCAAGCAGACCTGTGGAATTTTCAAACACCAGGGGTTGACGAAGAGGGCGAGGTGGCGGCGTGCCTGGGGCAAAGTCAGCTGAATAAAGACTGGGGAGTGATCTGAGATACCACGTGCCAGGGACCTAGCATCAGTAAAATAGGGGAGGTCATCAGTGTGTGTGAGAAGATGGTCAATTCTGAATTGAATGCCATGTGCCCCGGAGTGAAAGGTAAAAGTACGCGCCATGGGGGGAAAATGACGCCAGAGGTCCACCAACCCAAATGCCAGAAGAAAGTCCATTAAGGTGGAGATGTCATGTGGGTTCCACCGAGGGGGGCGGCGGTCGACCTGGCCATCTACTACAAGGTTAAAGTCGCCGCCCAAAACCAGTAGACCAACCGGTAGACCCTACAGCAGGGTACCTAGGTCTGACAACGTGGTGGCCTTAAGCGCCGGGGGGATATAAATTGAGAGTACGTTGAGGGGAATCCCCTCCCACGTCCCCACAATCACCGTGTACCTGCCCTGGCCATCAATCCAAGTATTATGTATAATAAATGGGCATTGTTCTCGGATAAGAATGCTGGTCCCTCTAGAGCCAGTCGTAAACCTCGTGTGTGCTACCAATCTATAACCCCAACGATCCAGTGCTGTGCAGGTGTTACCAATGACATGCGTCTCTTTTAAAAGGGCAATATCGAGAGCTTCTCTCTTGAGATATTGGAGCACCACCCCTCACTTTAGTTTGTGTCCCAGACCGTTGACATTCCATGTCAGTATGCAGAGTGTTCTGAGCACATTATGGTCTGTCATGGTGCATGTGGATATGTTGAGGGCACTGTCTACCCCTGTCTCAGGAGTAAGTGGCAGAGTTCGATGCATCAAAACTGTGAGCCCTGAGTACATCTGAGTGGATAATTTGTTTCTCACCATCGCCATCACACAAAAACAACAATGAATACAAATTGAACAAAACCCCCATTCCCGAAACATCCCACTCCCACCCCCCGCCCTGCCTCCCTGCACGACGGGCACTGAACCACCCACGTCCTTCAAGTTGCAGAGTGCCTATCGCCCACCTTTAAAATAGTAAAGAACATGAGCCAACCCCACTCCCCGGGGCATCATTTCGGTTTAGCGTATTTACCCCGACATGAGCCCCATGTACCTTGAATTTAAGCCAGAGAGTCAGCAAGATTAGGAAAATAACAACACCCCTCAACAGGAAACAAGCGCATCCTATAAATTGCAGGCAGCAACACCCAGTCACATAGTAGTACCAACAATAGTCAAGTTCACTACACGGCAGCGTAGGACCGTAGGGACATGGTAGCGTACGCCCTTGGCATTAGGGAACCTTCATTACGCAACCACACACAGCTTCCCTATTCTGCCAAACCCTGTGTCATCGATTCACCGCTTGGCGAGGGTTTAGGCTAATGGCGCGAACCACCACCACTGCCGGTGCCGCCATTGGAATTGCGGTTGCGTTTGCCAACCGTTTGCCTGCCGTCGAGCCAGTCCCATGTGTCCTCCAGCCTGGCAAAGAACTACGTTTTCCCCTCTGATTCAGCACGCAGCCTTGCAGGGAACAGCATTGCGTATTTAATTTCTTGTTCACATTGCATCTGTACATGCAGCGAGAAGTCCGGAAAGAAAGAGATTTTACTATTGTCGCTGACCAGCGGTGGAGCAGCTCTCGCAGTGTGGAGTATGGTAAACAGTCTAAATATCGAATTCTAAATATCGAGTGGACAAAATATCAAGTTTTTAATATCGAGAGAAATGAATATCGACTGTCAAAAATATAGTGGTACAGAATATCGATATGCAGGTAAGAAATATTGTTTGTCATAATATCGAAGTCAGTAATATTGTCAGTCATAATATCGTTGTTAAAAATATCTATTTGTTTGTGTTTTAAATGTTAGTATATGTGTTAAAAGTATGTAGTATTTTTGTAATGTATCTTTTAATTTTTTATAAAAGTAATGAAATTTATTTTTAATTATTTTTGCGTATTTTAGTTCTGTAGCGGATTGTGGGTTTATAGGGAAATAGGGTGGGAAGTAATTTAATTATAATGTATTAATAATTTTTTGAATTAATTAATTATATGTTAGTTTTTGCATAATTTTATTCTGTAGCGGGTTGTGGGGGTATAGGGGAATAGGGTGGGAAGTAATTTAATTTAAATTAATTAATTAATACATTAATTAATTAATATTTGTATATTTAATAATTTATATTGTTAATTGTATTAATTTAATTAATTATGAATTCATTATAAATTGATTATTAATTATTCATATGTTATTGGTAAGTATGCTAATTGTGTTTTAAAAGAGTTATTAATTAGTTATTAATTTGATATTAATTATTAATAATCAATTTATTAATATGTTAATTGTGTACTTTTTTTAGGAGTGCGTTGAGGGTTCATAGGGGAGTAGGGTGGGAAGTCATTTAATTTTTATTTAAAAAAAATTCTTTATTAATTTTTAAAGTTATTTTATAGTGTTAATTGTGTGAATTAATTTATATTTGATGCTTATTCATTTTATTATTAATTGTATTAGTTAATTAATTAATTGATAATTAATTATGTTAATTGATTAATATTTTACAATATTGGTGGTGATGTTTATGGGGGAATATGGTGGGAGGTAAAAAAAATGTTTTTAAATTAATTAATTCTTAATTAATGTTAATTATATTGCAAGAGTGGGAATAATAAATTAATCCCCTACGCTATCCAACACTTTCCCTACTGTTATACTTGGTGGAGTGGGAATAGTAAATTATTCTCAACCACTATCCAACACTTTCCGTACTGTTACACTCGCTGGAGTGGGAATAGTAATTTTTACACACCCGCTACCCAAGACTTTCCCTACTGTTGCACTCGTTGGAGTGGAATTAGTAATTTTTACCCACCCGTTATCCAACACTTTCTGTACTGTTATACTCATTGGAGTGGGAATAGTAATTTTTACCCTCCCACTATCCAACACTTTCCCTACTGTTGCACTCACTGGAGTGGGAATAGTAATTTTTACCCTCCCGCTATCCAACACTTTCCATACTGTTACACTTGGTGGAGTGGGAATAGTCATTTTTACCCACCCGCTATCCAACAGTTTCCCTACTGTTGCACTCGGTGGAGTGGGAATAGTAATTTTTGCACACCTGCTATCCAACAGTTTCCCTACTGTTACACTTGTTGGAGTGGGAATAGTATTTTTTACCCACCCATTATCCAAGACTTTTTCTACTGTTACACTCATTGGAGTGGGAATAGTAATTTTTAACCTCCCACTATCCAGCACGTTCCCTACTGTTGCACTCACTGGAGTGGGAATAGTAATTTTTACACTCCCGCTATCCAACACTTTCCCTACTGTTACACTTGGTGGTGTGGGAATAGTAAATTATTCCCGCTCGCTATCCAACACTTTCTCTACTGTTGTACTCTCTGGAGTGGGAATAGTAATTTTTACCCACCCACTATCCAACACTTTCCCTACTGTTGCACTCACTCGAGTAGGAATAGTCATTTTTACCCTCCTACTATGCAACATTTTCCCTACTGTTACACTTGTTGGAGTGGGAATAGTAATTTTATCCCCTACGCTATGCAATGTTTTTCCTACTGTTATAATTAATGTAGTGTGAAATATTTTTTAAAACATATATCATTTTAATAATTTAAATTATTATACATAAAATTAATTTTCATATTTATATTACAGGTTTATTTAGATACATATGTAATTATAATTTAAAGTATGTTTTTAACATTTGATAATACCATTTGATAATTATTTATTAATATTATTAAGTTAATATATATAAAAAAATTTAATTATGCATGTTTAATATCTTTTTACATTACATTTATTTATTAATTTTAACATTTTTAAATAATTCTAACTATGATTTATTTAATTATATTTATAATTTGATGAATTGTATATTATTTTTAAGACATCAAAAAAATCGATATTTTATACAACTATATTTTTAACAATGATATTTTGGTATCAATAATTTGGTACTTACCTTTATGGAGATAGGAAGTCAATATTTTGTCCATCGATGGTACCCCCATATTTTGACTGCCGATATTATGTCAGTGATCCGTGGAGTATGACATCTCCATCCCAGAAATTAAACACTCTTACCATCAGAGGTAGAGGCGGCGCGCCCGGCCTGGGCGTTCCGCCCAGCACGCAGTGCGCCTGTTTGATGGAAAAGTATTTGGATAGCCCCTTGGGCTGAAGATATTTGAGCTTTAAGTTCTCAACAATGATGTCCGCCGCCTGTCCCTCAGCACGTTCCGGCACTCACACAATACGGGCGTTGTTGCGGCGCAATCGGCCTTCGTAGTCATCTAGTTATCGTTCAAGCACCCCTGGTTAGTTTGGAGGTCGGCAACCTGGCATTTGAGAAGATCAGTGTCAGTCTTTAAGTCTTTAGTCGTTGTCTGAACTTCGGTGAAGCGTTCCGTCATTTTCCGCATATCTGCTCTGATCAGGGAGACCTCTGAGGCGACAGTATCAATGCGGCTTTCCAGGGAAGTAAGTACTGTTGTTATGGCTGTTAAGATGTCCTGTAATGTGGGGTCTGGCTGATCCCAGCTGGGCTTAGGGTTAGTGTGCAGCTCATTCTGGCCTTTCTGCCATGCATATTTTTCCAACTTGGTTTGGAGCACGGCCCGTCCGCTACTACCACTCGCCATGATAGACAAGGTAGGTAGGACGGATCAATGGTGGGACCAGGCCGTACTAGCTACTCACTGCCACCTGCATGAGGGACAAACCCCTCCCCGGCCTGTCGGGTTTAGCCAGATAGGCCCACCCCTATGAATAAAGTCCTAGAGGAAGAACACCTCAATCGAGGGGGAGCCACTGGTGTAAGGCAGGCAGCTGCTCCAGTTGCACGGTGTACAGCGCATTCACCGAGCCTCAATTACGTCAAGGATTGCGACTTGGCTCCGATGGGATGCAGAGTGCAGTACCCCTTCCCCTCGCAGACGATGTTTGTCTCCGCCACCTACTCAAACATTGCACTGAAGGGTGGCCAGGTCAAAGCGCAGTTCACCCCCCCACTGCCGATAGGGCAATATGTCTGGTGTCTTCCAGGCTCCCCCCCTCACAATGGCAAGAAATGAATGTCGACACCACTAGGTGCACTCCACCAGATACACAGTCACAGCACATGGTGGCGCAGTGGCCCATTCGCCATCCCTCGACCTTCCCAGCAGCCCGGGACCTTCTCCCTGTGATGCATCAGTGGTATATGAAGGCCTATGTATGGGCCCGGGGTACTATAATGCGGTTGATGGTGTAAAGTCTTGTGGAGGCCCATAAAGTCTCAGAGGCAGAGAGGGGGAGAAAGCCCAGGCAAGCATGAAAAGTCAAGTGGGGCGTTTCTTGTCTGTCCAGCCAGCCCCGGCAGGCCCAAGCCCGTGGCCGCCACCACAGATCTGCACACAGGCCGCAGCTGGCCCTCGGGACGTGCGTGCACACCAGCGGATCTTCGCGGGGGCGGTAGGGAGGCGGAAATCTCACCGGCTCCGTTGTGGCTGGTGTCTAACCTCAGTGCGGCACCTCCGTCATGGCGGCAGGCCCTGGATGCACGCCGTAGCCGCAGAGTCGATTGCCCGGGCACGGCCGGAAATCCACTCAGCACCCACTGCGTCCGTTGGCCCCGCAGCACAGGTCAGGTTGGCTAACTCCGCACAGATTTCTTCAATTGTGGCAGCCGTCGGCAGAGCGAGCAGGAACGCTATGGGGGCCAGGTGAGCTCTATTGCAGTAGTTTTTAGGTCTCGCTAGCGTACGGCTGCGCGCATGCGCAGTCTCGCTGGCGAGATTTAATGAGATGTGGGTACTTTCTGTAAGGGGCATTAAGCCCCGCCCCTCTTTTCCATTGGCTGGCGTCACTGTTTATACTAAACGGTGGCCAGCCATTGGAAAAGAGGTGTCGGTGACGTATTTGCTTGCCTTTCTGAGCCGTCCCATTTGGCGGCCTGGCCTGCTTTGCGTTCGTCGCAAAAGGTTTCTTATCTTTATGGGGCCAAACACATGACCCCATAAAGACAAGAAACCTTTTGGCAGGTGAGAAAGCCGAGCAAATACGTCACCCCCTCCCTTTTCAGTTTGAGCAAGGAGGAGGGTGAGTGTGTGACGTGGGCAGCGTTCACTGGAAATGTACCTCCTCTTCTCCGTAACAATGCCGGTGGAATGCTCTCGACACACAGGCATGTTGTGGTAAATTCTTCTCCAAAAATCTGCTACTTGTGGCTTGTATTTTCGGAAGATGGCTGTGTGGCATGTTATGTGCGCAGCAAAACATCGAAAACGTATATTGTTACCCGCCAGGCTGTTTGAAACCAGCCCCCTGCTTACAAATAGGCTGGCGTCTCGTAGGTACAGATTTAGGTGCCATTCCTTCGGAGCGGCTTGCATAAACTCGCATTCATTTGGAGTTGAATGTGTTCGATGGAATCCTCAAAGTACGCGTGTACTTTCACCACAACAGAAAGGACGTGTCTCAAGAGTAGATCTCAAATTATTTTCCGAGGAGACCATGGTGACATATGGTAAACACACCGTGACGTGCAAAGGAAGGTTTTGCACAGTCTGTGGCTAGGGATGCGGCAGCCGAGTTGCCATATTTTAGTGCTTGGAGACTTGTTGATTCGGACAATGGCGCCAGCTTGTTCACGTGCTTGTTGTTTGTGCCGCCTCCTCGCCAAGGAGAGGCGAGGTTCGCAAACAACATTTTAAAAATACTTTATGCTTACAATGCATAAAATATTGAAAAAAACACGTTTGCTGAGCCGTGCCTTTATATTGTAATACGCCACTCGACAAACTCTGTTGGGCATTCTGCAAGCCCCGCCTCATAACTGCCACCTGGAGGGTTCTGCCAATATCAGCGCCGCACAGGAAACGGCACTCGCAAAACGGTCGAGATAAGGTATTTATTTATTTATTTTTCATGCATATTTTCTCGCCACCCTAATTCCTCTGCCTGCTCCTAATATCTTTCCCTCACGCACCCTTTTCCCTCCCACAGCTGCTCTTCTCCCACTCAGCGCACAGCCTCATTGTAATAAAGTTTACCATGCCTCAGGCTGTAAGCGCACTGTCACACACTCTGGAGTTATTGAGTCACTGTGCCAGTAAGTTCCCAAATTGCACCCCTATCTACTCTTCGGTTCATCCACAGACACCCGCAACAGAAAGGACGTGTCTTGAGAGTAGATCTCAAATTATTTTCCGAGGAGACCATGGTGACATATGGTAAACACACCGTGACGTGCAAAGGAAGATTTTGCACAGTTTGTGGCTAGGGATACAGCGGCAGCCGAGTTGCCATATTTTAGTGCTTGGAGACTTGTTGATTTGGGCAATGGCGCCAGCTTGTTTACGTGCTTGTTGTTTGTGCCGCCTCCTCGCCAAGGAGAGGCGAGGTTCGCAAACAATATTTTAAAAATACTTTATGCTTAAAATGCATAAAATATTGAAAAAAAACGCGTTTGCTGAGCCGTGCCTTTATATTGTAATACGCCGCTCGACAAACTCTGTTGGGCATTCTGCAAGCCCCGCCTCATAACTGCAACCTGAAGGGTTCTGCCAATATCAGCGCCGCACAGGAAACGGCACTCGCAAAATGGCCGAGATAAGGTATTTATTTATTTTTCATGCATATTTTCTCTCCACCCGACTTCCGCTGCCTGCTCCTAATATGTTTCCCTCACGCACCTTATTCCCTCCCACAACTACTCTTCTCCCACTCAGCTCACAGCCTCATTGTAATAAAGTTTAGCATGCCTCAGGCAGTAAGCGCACTGTCACACGCTCTGGAGTTATTGAGTCACTGTGCCGGTAAGTTCCCACATTGCACCCCTATCTACTCTTCGGTTCATCCACAGACACCCCTAAACACCGCCCACAGGGTTTGTTGCTCCTAAAGCCACTTGCTTTCTGTGACCATTCTTTCTAAGTCAGAGAAAGCAATCAATCCATCCTATGCTGTGTTATCAGAACCAAACGCACTGAGGACATAGTCAGCCATGCTCTTCTTAGAGACCTAATCAACAAGCAGTTGCATTGCAATAGGGGTCGCTTTCGCAAGAGTTTAAGCTATTAGCATTGTAAATGACTATGCCTTTTATTTGTGTTTTAAAAACCAAAACATAAATAAAAGGCATTGTCATTTACAATGCTAATAACTCAAACTCACGTAAATGCGAGACCTATTGCATTGCAAATGCTTGTTGTTTGGGCAATGAAGGGCAATCAGGATGTTTAGGGAGTAGCACGACAGAGCAAAGCTACTGTGCAGCCATTTTCCTTGGTAGTTGGCCACGCTCCCTCTATTCCGCATTCTTGAAGCTTTTTCAGTGCAGGAGCAATTTATATTAACTGTTTTTTTTAAAAACCTTCATACAGGGGCTTCAGCTTCAGTTACAATAAATTCTCTTGTGGCCGGAAAGAGAAACTTTTCCCTTGGGGCAATGTCCCCGATTGTATTTGACCTATTCGTTGAACCATTAGCACTTGGCATCCGCCACAAACATAAAATCCACCAACCACCTCCCTGTATGTCAAAACTAAAACTCTATACGGATAATTTGATTCTTCATTGGCAAGTGGAGAAATACATTATACAAAATCTTTCTCATAATATTCACAATTTCAGTCAAATTGGGGGGTTTAACATAAATCAAGTGAAATCAGAAAATATTTTATGTAATGCTTTTATCAATGATCTCCCTTTTGGGGCATTTTGCGGGTATAATCCCTTTCTTCTCATCAAGGTATTTGGGGATTTTTTGTCTCTTCTGATTATGCAGATTTATATAAACTGAATTATATGGCCACACTAGTAAAGGTGCAGGTTCTATTTAGAAAATGATAATGTTTGCCTCGTTTACGACTATTGGTAGAGTAGCATTGGTAAGATGTCCGTAACAGTTTTATATTCTTTTTTGCTAATGTTCCGATCAAAGTTCACCAAAAATATTTGACTAAAGTTCATTCTTTCATTCGCCATTTCATTTGGAACAGTCAGCCTGCCTGTTTAAAATTAAGGGGCTTATTTACAAGAAACTGACAAATCAGCATAGATGCGTCAGTTTCCTTGCGCCTGTGTGCGAAAGCCTTGTGCCACCATGGATGCACCATATTTACAATATGGCGCACCAGAAATGACCAATGCGCCAGAAATTCTGACGCATCTGTCGGCGCTAAAGCAACATATTGCTGGAGTCATGTCGCAAGCACGACGCAACTCCAGCTATGCATGGGGAGGCCCATTCTCAATACTCTGCATCGCTCCTTATGCCTGCTCCAAGCAGGTGTAATGTTTTGACGTAGTGGTGTCCTAGAAGTGTCGCTGTGAACTCTTGTAGATTTCACTGCATCACTTCTACGACACCCTGCATACATTATACCTGACGCAGGTATAATGTGACGCAGGGCTGTACAACGTGACGCATTTCCCTAGATGCATCACTTTGTAAATGGACCATAATGTGGTGCATTGTTTATGCCTCCGCTGCGTCACAAAAAGTGGCGCAACAGCAGCATAAAAGTGGCACAGGGGGCTGGTAAATGTGCCCCTAAATTGACCAAGAACCTGCTGGGTTGGCCATGCCTCTCCACAGGCTTTACTATTCTGATTAAATAAACCAATTTCTGCCCCTATGTCTGACAAATTATCTGTTATATGCAAAGAGTGAAGATTTAGGAATTAAGTTACCCTTGTTTGTAAAAATGTTCATTCTTCCTAAAGAGAACTCATTACAAATGAGTTATGATTTTGTTTTCCGTAAAAATGAATGGTCATAGTATACAGTATAGCGGATTAGCATGACGTTTTGGAACTGATAGATTGAAAGGTTTTAATCTGACACAGACTACCACATTTTAAAATTTAGGATTTCAGATTGTGGCAGATCTCACAGATACACCTAGGGTAAAGCATAGGAGCAGCTAGGTATTTCAGATGCAACAGAAGGAAGGCATTTGATTCAGTTATCTGAAAATCATTGGCGCAACAGAACTTGAAGGCCCCCCCCTGCATAGTACATGGAGGATGCCACCTATGCCTCCTCAGGAGCTCTGGGGTGCCCCCAAACCGTGGGTGTCACAGGGCTAATGTTACGCCACTGCTGAAAATCAAAAACCATCTGCAGCAGTGTCCAGCTTGGACTGGAGAGAAGGCTTGCCTGATTTTTAAAATGTTTTTTAAACATAAGCTTAGAGACTTTGGGTGTTGTTGTAGATGTTTGTGCTACGATGAGCAGACCCCCTTCTCTTTCATCACTACCATAGTGAGGAGAGAGCAGAAGACTTCAAAATGAAAGCGAAAGTATGGGGAGAGCATCTCAATCTACACAGAGCAGCTCATTTTAGAAAGATGTTTTTTTTTGTTAGCTTCTCGCGCTAATATATCCCAAAGGTGATGAACAAGTATTGTCCATGTTCTTTTTTGTTGTTTTGGATGCCAGCAAGAAGTTGGGGGGATGGGGGTTGGACTGGGAACACGTCATAGTCACCTGACCATCTCGCTCTACATTTTGGAACCAGCTGTTCTCTTTTTCAAACCTCAAATTGAATAGAAATTTCCTCTCGATGTGTTTACTGTCTTGTTTGGATTAATAAAAAATAATGCTCTTATTCCATTCGAGCGTAAATATGTCTTTGAAGCCATGTCTGTAGCCGCTAACTCATCCGACTGCCTTTCAAGACTTTAGAAGCACCACTTTTTGTTCAATGGCAGCTAAAAATTTATAGTGTGCAGTTTTTTTCTAATTGAAAGAATTATTCAAGTGAATATAAATAGCAAGAAATAAGGCAGAAAGACTGTAAACAACATAACTACATAGGGAATTTTCGTCAGAGAGTAAGTTGTTGATTTTGTTTTTTACCATACTTGAACTTTGAGGAAATTCTTGTATTGCTTTGTATTGTTTGATTCTTGATGTTACCGCATACAAATATTTTTTAATTTAAGAGAGGTTAGAGCTGTAAAACACTTGCTAAAGATGGAGAGTTCAGAACATGAGCCCTTCCTCTGTGACTTTCTGTGATTTGCAGGAGCACAAAATGAAGGTTGAGCGAGGATCGTCAAAGCCCCCACAGATTCTTGGACATTTGATCCATGTGTCTATATTTATAAATCTCTTAATCCTAAAACCCTCGATATTTTACAACAGGATGTCATTGGTTTTGGCAAAATATTCCAAATTATATATTGACAAAGACTTTTCATTAGTACTCTCAAATTTGACCCCTTTTGAAGTTTAAAATTGGACACATGAAGGGGTGGGCCAGGAGCTCGCAGGCAGTATATTTCAACTAAATAGAGCTTTAACCTGACGCAATCAACTTGTATCTTTTTTTAGACACCTGAAAAATAACTGTAATGCACAATATCTTGCAGAATATTAACTCCAAGAATCCTATACTCACCTTGCCTGCATTTATGCCACATTCACTGCCAGCGTCAGGGGGGTCCAGGAGGCCAGTCCACTCTGCGTTGCCAGGGAGCAGGAACCACAGCTCCCAGGCTCCCTAGCGGCAAGGACGCTGCTGCTGAAGGCCGGATATCGCGCCAGGAGGCGCTCTTAAGCAGACCAGGGCTCCCGCAGTGCGGGAGCCGATACTCACCTTGCCTGCATTTCTGCCGCATTCACTGCCAGCGCCAGGGGGTCCAGGAGGCCAGTCCACTCCGCATTGCCAAGGAGCGGGAACCACAGCTCCCTAGCGGCAAGGACGCTGCTGCCGATGGCCGGACATCGCACCAGGAGATGCTCTAAAGTGGACCAGGGCTCCCGCAGCGCGGGATGCATGCAGGCTTGCCCGGGCCAAGCCTGGGCCAAGGGCAGGCCCGTCTGCACCCGTCAGAGCCTGGAAGAGGCTGGGCTAGGCCCACCCTCTGAGATCAGATCTGGGGCACAGGATCTATACATCTAAGGTACTGTTCACCATCATATTTTAACTCGTTAATTAGTCAGCATCTAATGACTAAACGGGTGAAACAAAAGGATGCTCTGATGTCTTCGGGGGGGTCTAGTGGGGACCCTCGATGCATTTGACACGGGCGGAGTCGGTGCTGACACACGAAATACAGCTAAAGGGAAAAAAGACTCTCCCTTGACACTGTCATGACCCACAAAAGATCATCATTAGGTTGCATAAGCAAGGTTAAATCTCCCGCAGGCGCTGTCACAGATGAGGTACATTTGCACGATGACCCAGAAATCATGGATAGACCGGGGGAGCAATTGGAGCCAGTGGAGTCGGCGTTAGTGACATTAGGTGCTGACTTATTTATTCCAGCATATGCCACCTGTACAGTGCCGTCGCGGCGGGGAGGGGTGCAACGCCAGTGCAGGAGGCGTCCCACTCCCTAGAGGTCTTGTCTACTGTGCCTCCTGCACCTCTGGCCTTAAGCGAAACAGTAACAGCACCAGATCCTGAGACTAGAAAGGTCACCACCTGGTCCAAAAATCCTCTAAGGGTTAGCCCAAGGGGGAATGGTATGGGATCGACATTAACAGCTAATAACGAACCGCCGGCAAAACGGACCAGGTGCGGTGCCCTTCAAAAGCCAAGGCAGAAGCCTAGATTAAAGCAGCCACCTTCCAAACCAACAAATCATGAACTTACGGTCCCGGAAGGCGCACAAGGGTCACCAGGGCATTCCATGCTACAGGGCACATCCCCTAGCCCACTGTTTCCCGTCTGTAACAATGAGCAGTGGAAAAGACTAGAGACACTGGTGTCTGTACGGCTGGATCCTTTATTATGTAAATTACAGATAATTGAGGAGAAACTCTTGTTGATTGAACAGTAGAACAGTGTATCATCTAACCCACCAAATACAGGGGGTGTTGTAATCATCCTATTCATCCATTAGTGGTACCATCTGTGGCCCAGAGGGCACCGGAAGTATGAGGGTCCGTGACAGGAATTCCCCCTTCATTACCTTTAACGGGCTCTGACCCCCGTTTATGCAGGGTAAATCATACCCCTCAATCTAACCCTGTAGCAACACGCCCCAAGGCCCAAACTATGATTTGTGGGACAAGCGACATAAGGGTAATGGAGGCAGGGCACTAGAAGGTCCAATTGGAGAATTGTCACAATGCACCAAGGGGAGATAGTGCATATCAACAACAAATGAGAGGGGAAGATACGTTAGCCATCACCAATAGTGGTGAGCTTACAGTAATAGATCTTCCACTGGCAAGTTGCCCACATACGGTGGTTCTGACTTGGTGTGCCAGGTGTGGCAGGACATAATAACACACAGGAGGAGTCCACTGTTCAGTTAATAAATAAATTGGTGCACTGGATGTGCAAGTGTGCTAGATTTAACATCAAAGATCATCGGCACATTCTCATGGCCTGGAGGGTGTCCTGGATTGGCAAGTTGAGGAAAGTTTTCCCAGGTGACTGCGTAATTATTACGTTTAGATACCCTGAGTTGGCGCATGGGATCCTCTTGTATTCAGCTGGCTTATTTGCCCGAGAGTCTAGCAGTAAACCACTGCCCTTGGGCTTCTTTTATAGACCATTGCCCAACTTTAATCCCATACAGTGCTTTGCAGGACAGGACCAGGGATCTGGGTGGGGTGGCAGGCCTGTGGTGGTAACCAACACATTTACACCACTTAGGGATTTGAACGGCATTGATTGACTAAACAGCAAGGAAGGTGGGGGCAGACCTAGTGATATCTTTTTGGCCAATATTGACACAGCAGAGAGGGGTGTGGAGCCCCAAACGGGGATGACTTTACATGTCCCGGTGGAGTGCAGGGAGTCTGATATCTTGGAGATAAGTTCTGGGGGTAGGCCCGCCACCCTGTGGAGCAGTACTGGGCTTGCTGATTCCATTGTGGGGAGCAGTGGGGGAGGCATAAAAAATATCTCATGGAATAAAGCAGGATTGTCTACTGAACTAGGGGAGGAGCATTTGCTTACCTATATGAGGAAGTACCACATAATATGCCTCCAGGAAACATGGGAGACAGGTAAAAACTTTTTTATCGAAGGATATAAAACCTTTGTGTGCCCAGCAGTTAGATCGGTCTCCGGTAGAGCAAAGGGGGACCTGATCATGTCCATAGATCTCAGAATTAAGGGCAGCTGGAAGAACCTTGCTTGGGACTCAAATGTTGTCCAAGGATTAAAATTCTCTATTTACAATTGTAGGGTAATTTTAATACATTTTTATAATGCAATGCCAAATTCGCAGGGTTCGAGCAGTTTCCACGAACTAAACACAAGGCGCTAGAGCACACACGAAGGAAAGGGCTGGCTCAATCACAACTGATCTTAGTCGGCGATTTTAATTGTCACTTGTGTTGACATTTGAGGGCGGCGCAGGGTGACTGGTCATCCTGCCCATTAAGGAAGGGACCACACCTGGAGCATACCCGGGTGGGGCGGGAACTGTCTGGTCTTTTATACTCTTATGGGTTAATGCACACGATGGACATGATTGTCAAGAAAAAGGGTAGTCCGGTTCCTCCTACATTTAAAGGGAGAAGGTGCCATTCGTACATTGATTTTATTTTTGTCTCCCCTCCACTGAAAAGAGGTGCATAACATTTTTATATTGAACACAGTGTGTTTAGCGATCATAATCCACTAATCTTAGTGCTTGCTGTTCAGTCCCAATCGCCAATATTAAACAGACAGGAAGGAGGCTCGTCCATTGTTGTGAGGGATCAAAGCAGAAAGCTGAGATGGGCCTATGTTGACACTGTTGCTTTTAATGCTCGCCTATTTGAGGGTGGTTACCAGGAAATACTGAAATGCTTATATTTAGGTGAGGATGGGGCTGAACTAATAGAGGCTTTCATGAATATTGCACACTTGGTGGATAACCTGTTGAAGTCCTCAACACAAGCCCCTAGGGGGGAGCTCCCAGGTGGTTTGATAGCCATTGTTCGCAGGCCCTGAGAGAGCTAAAAGTGGCCCTTAAGCAGACCCCAAGGGATAGGGAGCGTGTGGCTGCTTGTCGTTCAAGTTACAGGCTAGCTGTTACAGGACGAAAGGGCCATTTACAGCGTGCAGCCTGGGAGGAGCTCACCGAGGCGGCGGAGTTGAAGGACTCTGCTCGCTTTTGGAAAGTAATTAATAACCCTAGTTTACAGACCCGTACAAACCGGGGCTAAGCAATAATATTCTCCCAGAACAGTGGCAGCAGCGTTTTCAGGGCTTGTATAACCACCCACATAGTCGGGATGAGCTGCAGACATCATCCGCACCACTAAACACTAACTCCGTGACCCTCTCCCTGAAAGAAGTAAGTCTAGGAATTGAGGGCCTGATGAGGAACAAGGCACTGGGGCCAGATTGGATCCAACCAGACCTCTTTCGTTGTACCACGGAGGTCTGGGCCCCTCTTTTAACTAGGGTATTAAATGCGGCAATAAGTTCAGTAATGCCAGCATCTTGGTCTTCTGCCATCATTGTGCCAATTTTCAAGAAGGGAGACATGGATCGCCCACACTGCTATCGCCCCATATCTTTGATAGATGTTTAAGCGAAGGTTCTGGGGCGGGTGATTTTAAACAGGTTGATGGAATGGGCAGAAGCTAAACAAATTATTACGGAGGCTCAATACAGGTTCCGACCAGGGAAAGCCAAGGTAGATCAATGTCTCAACTTGTACCTTATCATCGCAAAATACATAATAGCTAAGCATGGGGCGCTGTTTTTAGCCTTCATGGACCTCACTGCGGCTTTTGACCACGTGAATCGTAGCAAACTGTGGGCAATAATGGGTGAAATCAGGGTGGATCTGGCAATAATAAATATTCTTCAATCGCTCCATTCCAACACCACAGCTGCTGTTAGATACACACAGGATGGGAAGGTAACGGATAATTTTAAATGTTCAAGTGGGGTCAGACAAGGATGCATATTAGCACCGTTTCTTTTCACACTATATATTAATGGTTTAGATTCCACTCTGTGTGTTATTAAAGAAGACCCACCAAGAATAGGTGGAAGAGCGGTCCCGGTTCTGCTTTACGCAGATGATGCGGTGCTCCTTGCCCGTACCCCACATGGATTGCAGCTTTTAATTGATGGCTTTGTGAAGTTTATGGAAAACTTGGATATGTCCCCTAATCTTGCAAAATCATATGTTATGGAAATGTGGAAGAAGCCAAATAAATCCTACAATTACACCATAGGCTCGCATACTTTAGGTAAAGTCCCAGCCTTTTCATACTTGGGCAAGTTTTTTGATGGTCATTTGAATTTTTAACATTTATTAGAGGAAAAGTGCTTGGCCCTGAACAGGTCTACAGGTTCTATTGCAAATTTTGCACAAAGGTTAGGATGTTGCTCCAAGGTTCTTTATGGAAGTGAGGTGTGGGGATTCAATAAGGTTACTAACTTGCAAAGGGAAGAGATCAAATACCTGAGGCATTTACTGAAGGTCCCTTGTAGTACCCTGGCATTTATCGTTCATGAAGAACTGGGGGTTAAATATATCTCCAACTTGGTGGCAGTTAAGCCTCTACTATGCTGGTTGAACATTTGGACAAACGTAGAGGCGGGTTTGACAAGGCTGGTAATTCAAGATTGTCTCTTCTTAGATTTTGCGCTAAAAATCCCCTGGATAAAATATGTTAGGCATTTGTTCACCAAACTAGGGCATGCAGACCTGTTTACTAAACCGGACACAATAAGCCCCAAGGACAAGGATGTCACCAAAGATCTGTATTCAAAATTTACCATGGTACAAACGTGAATTCACTGAACTTGTTAAATATACACTGAGAGATGATATTTTAGTTACAACATCTCAGGGTATAGAACCATGTTGGACTTGGCCCTTCTGGCAGGTTCACCCCTGAACTTTTTTGCTTTTTATAGGTGACTTGGTGTGGTGATTTTTGGTTTCTGCGCACTTTCCCTGTGTCCCAGGGTAAAGTGCGTGCGCACTCTGAGTGCATGTGGTGAGATAGGCCTGCCCTCCCATAGGAATGCATGGGGAATGTATGTGTCCCTAGTAGTTCCTGATGCGTGGGGTGTGCAGGCCCGAGTTTGGTATGTGCGGACTCGTGTGATTGAATGCTGCGCGATGATGTGTGCGGCGTGCATGTACCTAGTGTGGAAGTGCCACTTCTAGAAGTAGGCACTTCGGTGTGCAGTGTGAAATGTGTGCCTTGTCGCGTGATTGGCTGGTCATGTCATGTGACGGGCTAGGGATTCCCCAGAGTCAGGATGAGTCACCCAGTGGTGAATGGGGAGATCAGCAGCTAGATGGGTGGGAGGAGTACACCTGGGTCCTGAATAGGGCAAGGTTTTCCCCACACAATGCTGGCTCCGCCCCCTGTGGTGCGACTGACGACCCTAGCCCTGCCAGTGAATAGAGTGAGGGGCTGAGCACATCAAGGGTGCTCCCCAACCAGCTGCGACTGGTTTTCCCCCTCACCCTGAACCCAGAACAAAGGGTTTTAGTGTATAAAAATGGGGCTGTGTCCCCACAGAAACTGTTCTTTGCCAGGATCCTGCCTGAGGGGGGCTGCTGCTGCCGCTGGACCAGAGGACCGCCACTTGGACTACCTCCCTGCCTGGAGGCCCAGTGAGCTGGCTCTGGGTCCAGCCTTGCCCCCCACCCCTGCCCTGCTGCATGCAGGGGAGAACTTTCCTGGACTTTGCTGTTATCCTCTTTAAAGCGTTGGGAGCGCTTTATTTGGATCTCTAAGCGCCTGGAAGCGCTGAACTGGCCTTGAGCGCTGGGAGCGCTCTCCGTTGTTTTCCTTAGCGCTTGGAGCGCGCTATTTCGAAAAGCCGGTGCCCACCCGGCGTGTGCCCCGTCTTTACCGATTTCCAAGTCCCCTGGCAGGTGGCCACCCTGCCAGGGACATTGCAGTACTTGTTGGCGGGTGCCCACCCCGCTTATTTGTTTTTATTACGAGGGAGCCTACCCCTCTTGCCGAGAGCGATCACCGCTGCGGCCCGTTCGGCTGGGCCGGAAGTCAGGCACTCCTGCCCGTGACGGGGGCGGAGCCTGCAGCCCGGCAGGAAGTGGCGCCAGCATCCCGACGCTGCGCAGGGCTCCCGTGTATCGGAGGGAAGCCCTGCGCCGGGAAGAAGAACGCCGCCAAGAGGAGGTGCAAGCGGGAGCGGGCGGGAGCCTACCCCGCGCTCCCGCAACCCAGGAGTGCGGCCACCGAAGAGAGCCTCCCCCGACGAGACCCGGTGAGTGGGGCTCGGTCCTGAGGGGGGGCACGAAGCAACCTAGGTGGTTGCTGAGCGCTGGTGCGCTCCAACGAGGCCCGCATCATTTTCCTCGAGCACTGGTGCGTTCCGATTGGGCCCCCATTGTAGCCTCAGAGCGCCCGGAGCGCTCCAACACGGGGGCATTATTTCTTTGTCTATGAGCGCGAGGCCGCCCCCACGGGACCCGCATTGTTGTTGTGAGAGCGAGGAGGTCGCTCCAACCGAGGGGACCTTTGTTTTACTGGCGAGAGCGGCCCCAGAAGGCAGCGGGCCGCTCCAACGTTGCCCCCACACTATTTCTAGAGCCCACGAGGCTCCAACGAGGCATTGGTGTAGAGCTCAGTGTAGCTCCAGCGTTGGCCCCATCATTTGTCCAGAGTGCCACATTTGTTCTAGAAGGCGCAGTGGTGCCCATGCTCACTTTCTCCAGCTGCCCAGCACTTAGTGGGCAGCTGCAACGTTTAGGTTGTGGCCTCTGTGTTTTGGCTTGTGCAGCTTGCGCAGCCGTGCCCTGACTTTTCTGGACACAGGGCGTCCTTGCCCCGACAAGGCCAGTTGGCCTAGGGACTGCCACAGTGGTGGCTAATGTGAGTTTGGCTCTGTTCTTCCTAAACTGCACCTCTGAATGTGATGCAACATGTGTAATGTGCGTTTACCCCTACAGGTATTGTGATACTTAGGTGGTTGTTTGTTTTCTCCTAGTACAGGTGGTGCTAGTGAGGTCCTAGTTCCCTGCGTGACATTCTCCTAAGGTGGTTAGGGTTGCGTAGGTGGTTCTTACCTGAAACCAGTAAGTACTGGTTGTGTGCTACATTTGCTATTTTTTTACTACAGTAGTTTATATCCTATGTGCTAATTTCTACAAAGTGCTAATTCCTGACAGTGGTCCATGTGGCCCTGTCCCCTGTATATATAATCCCTTGTAAATTCTGCCCGTGCCTGTTGGCACATTGTAAAGTGTGTGTTTTTATCTGATGTGTTGTGTATAATACAAAGGCTATTTTTATAGAATACCTTGTGTGGAGTTTCCTTTGTGGTGGGCCTTGGGTATTGTTGCTGGGTGCGCGCGCAAACGCTTTACACATCGCCTCAGAGATAAGCCTGACTGCTCGTGCCAAGCTACCACGGGGGTGAGCAGGGGTTATCTTTGGCGTGTACCTTCCTTGTCCTGACTAGAGTGGTGGTTTCTGCCTGGCTTTGGCGCAAGCCCTAGCCAACCAGAAATCCCATTTCTAACATTGGTGATCAGCGGTGGGATTTGGACTTGCGTTTGCGCTGTACCGCAGCGGCAACTGGCCGCACTACAAAACTCTGCATTTAGATAAATCACATGGTATAGGGATTATTGTTTTAAGTTTGCTTTTAAATGTCATTTCTTTGGAAATGTGTTTCTTGTGCACTGTGAGTTAGGTGTCCCTAGCTCGGGAGGGTAGATCATCCCCCTCAGTGCATTGTGTTTTCTGGATTCACCAGAGGGTGGGATCCAGTGGTGGCAGCGTAATAGTCTCCTGTACATTTGTCCCCCGCCCTGCGCCCAGAGTTGGTACCTGTGTCACGTGGTGGTCAGGTTGAGGAATCAGGGGTGGTAGAAACTGCCTTACCAGTCCGAGGGGAGGGTTGTGTGTGGATGAATGGTGTGTGGCACTAGGCAAGTGAGTGTGAGTTCTCTGGGATAGAGAGCTTGCTGAATCATTTGTGAATTGTGTACTCCTGTGTTAAACGCAGACCCCTAGGTTCCCTGTGTGATCTTTTCTCTAGAACGTCTGCCAGAATGGAGCCTGCTTTTGATCCCAGTGATCTAGTTTATTACAGTATGCAGGAGTTGGAAAGGTTCTGTAGAGAGAGAAACATAGGGGTGAGAGAGTCAGACACTGTGTACGAACTAAGGAACCACATGATTGGATGGCAAGCAGGTGAATGGAAACGTGAGCGCAGTGAGGAAGAAAGGGCCCGGGCCTCACACCTGGAGGGTGGTGGGTCTGTGGGGAGCCCTGAAGATTCAGAAGAAGATGACAGTACCTGGACGCCAGTAGAGAGTGAGGACCCCATAGGTAGGGAGTCCCTTGCTGGGTCCAGCGTACAGTACAGAGAGTCCCATTCCCAGTTCCCCGAGTGTGGTACCTTGTTCCCGAGAGGAGGAGGAATATAGGTTGACGTTCCGGGCCAGTAGGAAGCTGTCCCACCATTCTTGGGAGGAGTTTGTGGGGGAATGTGATGATGCACTGTATGATAGGGTAAGGGTAAACACGAAACAGAATTTTAAAGGACTGTATAGTCTGATTATCAAAGAGCAGATGCTCAGTAGTTGTTCTCCAGGGTTGCGCCAACACCTGTTGAGGTATAACTCTTTTTGTCCATTTGAACTTGCAGAGGAAGCAGACCGCTGGGAAAGGGCCAGAGGTTCTCTAGAGTCATTAGTGAGTGATTCCAACAATAGTGGGTCAGAGATCCTCCAGCCCAATGTGGTGGAGGAGGCTCAGTGTAGCCCAGCTAGGTCCCAGGATAGCGAGGAGGGTGTAGGGGCTCACTGCCTGGCTCAGTGGAGCAGGAGTGAGGGGGTGACCGAGGGTCCCCAGACGCCCGAAACCCTGCCTCAGGACTTGTATGGTTTCATGAGGGAACACCAAGTTGGGGACCTAGGCTGTCCTGTTAGTCCACTTGAGGAAGATCTCTTAGTGAGTAGAGGACCTGGAGCGCCTGTAAACAGGGCTCCTGTGGTTCTAGAGTCTGGCAGTACCGCTCCGGTAGGGAGGGTACAGGAGTCCAGCGTGAGTGATTGGGGGATGAGTTCCCCAGTGGAAGAGCCGGTGGGTCAGGGACTTCCCAGTTGGGCTAGGATCCCGTGTAGTGACCAGGGTGACACCACTTCTGTTCTGGGGGATCTCCGCGCACTGTCAGGTGGACAGGGGACGGGAGATCAGCGCCAGACAGACAGTCGCTCGACATATGTGTCATTTGATAGCCTCAGGGGGATGGAGTGTAAGTCCCCAAAAGTCCTGGAGTGCCAGGCGATTATTCCACCAAAGGTTCTAGGCCGGAGGTTGGAAGGCCAGGTTCGGGATCAGCCTGACCTGAAGGGTGGGACGTCTGTAATCAGCGTCCCGACTGGTTCTTCTTCCAGAGGTACCGCCCCAGTTGGTAGGGAGCAGGGTTCTGGAAGGGGGTGCAGAGGGTGGGAGAGCCCACCTCTGGCCCCGGTACAACCTGAGGGGTAAACCCTGGGTTGGAATGGCGTTCTAGGTGTACCCCTCGCCAGAGGAGGAGGAACCCTAGGAGAAGAGGTAGGGGGAGGAGAGCCTTCCCTGAGACTCCTGGTCCGCCTGAGGGTGTAGACCCTAGGCTGGAGAACCAGTGGCAGTCTAGTCCTGTCTTGCAGAGAGGAAGAGTGGAGAATGGCCGCTATGTGCCAGGGGTTACTACCCCCCACTCTGTGGTTAGGCAAAGACCGGTGGCACCTGGGTGGCCTAGGTCCTGGTCTTGGCCGCGGACAGCTTGGGAGTACCAGTGGGGTAGCCCAGTTGGTCCAGACAGTGGTGTTAGAAAGAATTCCATGGGTTCACCGTGGCGTAGAACCGGAGGGTGTCCCTGCAGTTGCGGGCCCGCGTCCGTGTTCTATCGCCCCAAGCAGGGAAGTCCATCACGGTGGTGATTGGGCTGCCCTGCGTTTTGGCTGGAAGGGGGTTGTGTTGGACTTGGCCCTTCTGGCAGGTTCACCCCTGAACTTTTTTGCTTTTTATAGGTGACTTGGTGTGGTGATTTTTGGTTTCTGCGCACTTTCCCTGTGTCCCAGGGTAAAGTGCATGCGCACTCTGAGTGCATGTGGTGAGATAGGCCTGCCCTCCCATAGGAATGCATGGGGAATGTATGTGTCCCTAGTAGTTCCTGATGCGTGGGGTGTGCAGGCCCGAGTTTGGTATGTGCGGACTCGTGTGATTGAATGCTGCGCGATGATGTGTGCAGCGTGCATGTACCTAGTGTGGAAGTGCCACTTCTAGAAGTAGGCACTTCGGTGTGCAGTGTGAAATGTGTGCCTTGTCGCGTGATTGGCTGGTCATGTCATGTGACGGGCTAGGGATTCCCCAGAGTCAGGATGAGTCACCCAGTGGTGAATGGGGAGATCAGCAGCTAGATGGGTGGGAGGAGTACACCTGGGTCCTGAATAGGGCAGGGTTTTCCCCACACAATGCTGGCTCCGCCCCCTGTGGTGCGACTGACGACCCTAGCCCTGCCAGTGAATAGAGTGAGGGGCTGAGCACATCAAGGGTGCTCCCCAACCAGCTGCGACTGGTTTTCCCCCTCACCCTGAACCCAGAACAAAGGGTTTTAGTGTATAAAAATGGGGCTGTGTCCCCACAGAAACTGTTCTTTGCCAGGATCCTGCCTGAGGGGGGCTGCTGCTGCCGCTGGACCAGAGGACCGCCACTTGGACTACCTCCCTGCCTGGAGGCCCAGTGAGCTGGCTCTGGGTCCAGCCTTGCCCCCCACCCCTGCCCTGCTGCATGCAGGGGAGAACTTTCCTGGACTTTGCTGTTATCCTCTTTAAAGCGTTGGGAGCGCTTTATTTGGATCTCTAAGCGCCTGGAAGCGCTGAACTGGCCTTGAGCGCTGGGAGCGCTCTCCGTTGTTTTCCTTAGCGCTTGGAGCGCGCTATTTCGAAAAGCCGGTGCCCACCCGGCGTGTGCCCCGTCTTTACCGATTTCCAAGTCCCCTGGCAGGTGGCCACCCTGCCAGGGACATTGCAGTACTTGTTGGCGGGTGCCCACCCCGCTTATTTGTTTTTATTACGAGGGAGCCTACCCCTCTTGCCGAGAGCGATCACCGCTGCGGCCCGTTCGGCTGGGCCGGAAGTCAGGCACTCCTGCCCGTGACGGGGGCGGAGCCTGCAGCCCGGCAGGAAGTGGCGCCAGCATCCCGACGCTGCGCAGGGCTCCCGTGTATCGGAGGGAAGCCCTGCGCCGGGAAGAAGAACGCCGCCAAGAGGAGGTGCAAGCGGGAGCGGGCGGGAGCCTACCCCGCGCTCCCGCAACCCAGGAGTGCGGCCACCGAAGAGAGCCTCCCCCGACGAGACCCGGTGAGTGGGGCTCGGTCCTGAGGGGGGGCACGAAGCAACCTAGGTGGTTGCTGAGCGCTGGTGCGCTCCAACGAGGCCCGCATCATTTTCCTCGAGCGCTGGTGCGTTCCGACGGGGCCCCCATTGTAGCCTCAGAGCGCCCGGAGCGCTCCAACACGGGGGCATTATTTCTTTGTCTATGAGCGCGAGGCCGCCCCCACGGGACCCGCATTGTTGTTGTGAGAGCGAGGAGGTCGCTCCAACCGAGGGGACCTTTGTTTTACTGGCGAGAGCGGCCCCAGAAGGCAGCGGGCCGCTCCAACGTTGCCCCCTGTTAGATGGACCGGGAGGGTCGGCCGAGGACAAGGGGAGAGGTCTCCGGGGAGAGCCGTCTCCAGCGATCGTACAGATAAATAACTTCCCCCCCACAGACAGACACCACACAAGGAGAAGATTTAGTGTTCTTTATAGGCAATTTCTTACGGTACGATGGAAGGTACAAGGAGGTCTGGACTCAGGGGTCCCCTCGATTCAAGTCTCTCAAGATGGGGAAAGGGGGTAGCGGGACAGTCTGGTTACCAGTCTGGTAGTTGAGGTGGTACGGTGGATAGCTCACAATCCTCGAGCTCGGTGTTCTAGCTGGGACGGGCCGCGGCAGCGCCAGCAGGTCCTGGTGAAGATGGTTGATACACGGTCCGCGGCAGCGCCAGCAGGTCCCGGAGAGATGGTCTATGCACGGTCCGCGGCAGCGCCAGCAGGTCCCGGTGAGGATGGTCGTTACAACGGGCCGCGGCAGCGCCAGCAGGTCCCGACGAGGATGGATGTTGCAGAAGGCCGCGGCAGCGCCCTCAGGCAGGACGATAGTTCACAAGATAGGGCTACGGCAGCGCCAGTAGTCCGTCAAGGCTGAGTTCTCTCAGTGTCTCTCGACTCCAGGATACAACTGCCGTCCTGCTCCGGAGCTGCCCTAGTTATAGGTCTGGCGCCCTTTGATGTCCGGACCCTCGCACTTGGAGGTCGGAGGGTCCGGGATGAAGGTGTCCAGACACCCAGCAGGGGGTGGAGCCAGCGCCTGGGGGAGCTGGAGGCGATCGGCACCTGGCGGGGGAGAGCCCTTGACGCTTCGTTCTCCCATTGACCTGCCAAGTGGTCCGCTCACCTCCTGGGTGGATGGTGGTGCCGGGATGCCGGGGCCGGCCAGGCCCAGGGTTAGGGTCGGGTGGAGGCCACGCGGCCTCGTGGCGCAGGGCCCAAGATGGCGGCTTGATCCGGCCGGGGGAGCCGGTGGTGGCTCGGTCCCGTGATACATGGAGGTCCGGGGGCAGGAGTTCCGTCGGGAGACGGAGTGCGGGTGATTCGTGTGGGTCACGCCTGGCGGGCCGGGGCTTAGGCCCTGTCATGCGGGGAGGGAGCAAGCCCTTCGTGTGGCCTGTCCAACACCCCCACACTATTTCTAGAGCCCACGAGGCTCCAACGAGGCATTGGTGTAGAGCTCAGTGTAGCTCCAGCGTTGGCCCCATCATTTGTCCAGAGTGCCACATTTGTTGTAGAAGGCGCAGTGGTGCCCACGCTCACTTTCTCCAGCTGCCCAGCACTTAGTGGGCAGCTGCAACGTTTAGGTTGTGGCCTCTGTGTTTTGGCTTGTGCAGCTTGCGCAGCCGTGCCCTGACTTTTCTGGACACAGGGCGTCCTTGCCCCGACAAGGCCAGTTGGCCTAGGGACTGCCACAGTGGTGGCTAATGTGAGTTTGGCTCTGTTCTTCCTAAACTGCACCTCTGAATGTGATGCAACATGTGTAATGTGCGTTTACCCCTACAGGTATTGTGATACTTAGGTGGTTGTTTGTTTTCTCCTAGTACAGGTGGTGCTAGTGAGGTCCTAGTTCCCTGCGTGACATTCTCCTAAGGTGGTTAGGGTTGCGTAGGTGGTACTTACCTGAAACCAGTAAGTACTGGTTGTGTGCTACATTTGCTATTTTTTTACTACAGTAGTTTATATCCTATGTGCTAATTTCTACAAAGTGCTAATTCCTGACAGTGGTCCATGTGGCCCTGTCCCCTGTATATATAATCCCTTGTAAATTCTGCCCGTGCCTGTTGGCACATTGTAAAGTGTGTGTTTTTATCTGATGTGTTGTGTATAATACAAAGGCTATTTTTATAGAATACCTTGTGTGGAGTTTCCTTTGTGGTGGGCCTTGGGTATTGTTGCTGGGTGCGCGCGCAAACGCTTTACACATCGCCTCAGAGATAAGCCTGACTGCTCGTGCCAAGCTACCAAGGGGGTGAGCAGGGGTTATCTTTGGCGTGTACCTTCCTTGTCCTGACTAGAGTGGTGGTTTCTGCCTGGCTTTGGCGCAAGCCCTAGCCAACCAGAAATCCCATTTCTAACAAACCATATCTCACATTAATGACGAGTGGCCATGACAGATTACCCATTTTAAATTAAACCTTATTCATCATCTATTGGCGGTACCGGCGGGTTTTATTATAAATTCAGAAGCGGGAGGGCCCTGTGGCTGTGACAATAAGTCTCCACAGGATACCCTCTATCTAGTCCTTCTCTGCCCGTTTTACGCCCACCCCAGAAAAATGTTTTTGAAGGACCTGTTAAGAAAAGTTAGATTTAGGCAGGCACTCATAGCTATGTTGTTTTTAAAACTGTAGTCTGATGTTTTCACACTTTTTTGTGTGTCCAACTTTTTAAAAGCTGCTCTAAAGCTAAGAATCACTAGGGGGGACTGAAGTCCTGAGACATTTTCTGCCATCCCCCCCTCAATACCTAGTGTAAGTAGCTCTAAACTTGTATGGGGTAACCCTCTGACAGTTTGTTTTTATGAAATTTATTTTTATGACATATTTTATTAATGAATTGTTATTTATATGCTTTTATGATTTGTTTTTCAAATCGAATAAAGTTACTATTGAATTGAACTCCAAGAATCACATGTGTTTCCTAAACTAATTTTGTTTTTGTTTTTTTATGACACACACATGTCCCAAGGGAATTGGAGCACATTTAGAACAGAATAGGGATACATCATACTTAAGTTTTTCCTTTTTTAGGCAAAAAGAGGTTATGGTATTAGCTAAGAATGACAGGATTTTGAGCCAGTGTTGTGATTCAAACCTTGGGACATATTTACAAAAAAAGTGATGGAGCGCAGCGTTAGCCTTATTGGCTTAATGCTGTGCTCCACCACTTCTGAATTGCAGGGCTGCACTGTATATACAACAGTACGGTGCAGCCATGCATTAATCCCTGCACTGGCGCTACATTTAGCAGCCTAGCGCCAACGTAGGCACCCTTGCACCATAGTGCAAGGATGTCTGCATTGAGGAGCAGAATTGTTACATAAACAATCTGAAATGGCGTTTTATAACTTCCATGGGTGCTGCTTTGTGGAGCTCACATAGAAGTTGTAACTCGTCATTTTTTTAAAAGATTGTTTATGTGCAGGAAGGGACACCTTCCTGCACATAAACAATCAATGGTGTTTTGCTATTTCTATGTGTGCTGCACAATGCAGCACACATAGAAACAGCAAAAATGAGGCGAAATAAATAATGTCCCCTCATTTCGCCTGTTTAAGACCCGGTTTTCCCTGATCTTAGTTTTGGTGCTGCCCCGTATTTATACCACCCATGTAAATATGAGGCAGCATGAAAATCAATGGGTGTTGCGATGAAAACACCCACCACAACACCCATTGCCCACACTTTCATGCTAAGGATAGAGTGATAGAGTTACAAGGCAGTGTTAAGCCTCATTAAGTGGTTTAATACTGCCTTGCAAATAAGGCGAAGCCCATATCGCCAAAGGAAATTCGCTAAAAGTGACATTCTTGTGCCGATAGGTGCTTGTAAATATGTACCCTGGTTCCTTATGTCCCAAGGGCTGCAGCACTGGCCAGTAGGCCACATCCTACCCCATTTGTTTCCAAAAGATCCCCCTAGATAATGATATTGCATCATATCATATACTCTCACCTTTCAAGAGCTGTTCCTTAACAAACACTTGCATTGGGATTCGAACACAGAAATTGTGGTGCCAATTACGATCCTGTAAAAACCGGGTACGAACCGTCGGACGGAGCATATTCTCCGTCCGACGCATACCCGGTCGTAACAACATACAAACATGGAAGTACGATTCGCACGGAAATACTATTTCCGTACGAATCGTACAAAACCCCGACCGACGAAAATAAACATACAAATGTGATCCGGGAAAGCGCCGACGTGATGTCAGGACGCACGCAGCCTGCCATTCACGAACCAGGAAGTACGATTCGCACCGACGTCATCCCGCATGGCGAATATTTTCCGGCAGCCAAAAACTGCCGGGAAATCAGGACGACGCGAACAAGGAGTACCTGCACGCGACGGACAGACATGGACCCGAACCTACGTGTCATCCCGGCCCTCATAGCAGTCGACCTCCTCTACAGGTTACGACGCAGATGCCGCAGAAGGTCAGAACAACACCCAGGGGCAAAGGGGGGGGCAGGGGCAGGACACAAAACCCCCACCCAAGTCACACATGCCCTGGACATACCTGACCTCCAGGCCCTGGTAACTTCGAGGGGGTGGGGGCGTGTCCAGCGAAGCCAGCGTCCGTCACAACGGAAGTGGTTGACGACGCGAACCGGCAACACAACAATACAGGTACGTCCCTTACCCACGCCTTAAGAGTGTGGGTTCGAGTCGTACCACACCCACACCTACGTCACCCCAACAAGGGCGGGACGGCTGTACCCACGTGGCAAAGGCCTGGGTACGGCCCGCACAAGCATGCAACAGCGTGGGTACGGATATGTACGGACCGTACCCCCACCCCCGTATGCATGGAGCGTACCCCCCACCCCGACAGTATATGTACGACCCGTACCCTCACCCGCGTACGTATGGAGTGTACCACCCATGCCAACAGTGTACGTATGGACCGTACCCCCACCCCGTATGCATAGAGCGTACCCCCACCCCAACAGTGTATGTACGACCCGTACCCTCACCCGCGTATGCATAGAGCGTACCCCCACCCCAACAGTGTACGTACGACCCGTACCCCCACCCCGTATGCATAGAGCATACCCCCACCCCAACAGTGTACGTACGACCCGTACCCCCACCCCGTATGCATAGAGCGTACCCCCACCCCAACCGTGTATGTACGACCCGTACCCTCACCCGCGTATGCATGGAGCGTACCCCCAACCCAACAGTGTATGTACGACCCGTACCCTCACCCGCGTACGTATTGAGCGTACTACCCATGCCAACAGTGTACATACGGACCGTACCCCCACCCCGTATGCATAGAGCGCACCCCCACCCCAACAGTGTACGTACGACCCGTACCCCCACCCCGTATGCATAGAGCGTACCCCCACCCCAACCGTGTATGTACGACCCGTACCCTCACCCGCGTATGTGTGGAGCGTACCACCCATGCCAACAGTGTACGTACGGACCGTACCCCCACCCCGTATGCATAGAGCGTACCCCCACCCCAACAGTGTATGTACGACCTGTACCCCCATCCCAACCGTGTATGTACGACCCGTACCCTCACCCGTGTATGCATGGAGCGTACCCCCACCCCAACAGTGTATGTATGACCCGTACCCTCACCCACATACGTATGGAGCGTACCACCCATGCCAACAGTGTACGTACGACCCGTACCCCCACCCCGTATGCATGGAGCGTACCCCCAACCCAACAGTGTATGTACGACCCGTACCCTCACCCGCGTACGTATGGAGCATACCACCCATGCCAACAGTGTATGTACGGACCGTACCCCCACCCTGTATGCATAGAGCGCACCCCCACCCCAACAGTGTACGTACGACCCGTACCCCCACCCTGTATGCATAGAGCGTACCCCCACCCCAACTGTGTATGTACGACCCGTAACCTCACCCGCGTATGCATGGAGCGTACCCCCACCCCAACAGTGTATGTACGACCCGTACCCTCACCCGCGTACGTGTGGAGCGTACCACCCATGCCAACAGTGTACGTACGGACCGTACCCCCACCCCGTATGCATAGAGCGCACCCCCACCCCAACAGTGTACGTACGACCCGTACCCCCACCCCGTATGCATAGAGCGTACCCCCACCCCAACCGTGTATGTACGACCCGTACCCTCACCCGCGTATACATGGAGCGTACCCCCACCCCAACAGTGTATGTACGACCCGTACCCTCACCCGCGTACGTGTGGAGCATACCACCCATGCCAACAGTGTACGTACGGACCGTACCCCCACCCCGTATGCATAGAGCGTACCCCCACCCCAACAGTGTATGTACGACCCGTACCCCCATCCCAACCGTGTATGTACGACCCGTACCCTCATCCACGTATGCATGGAGCGTACCCCCACCCCAACAGTGTATGTATGACCCGTACCCTCACCCACATACGTATGGAGCGTACCACCCATGCCAACAGTGTACGTACGACCCGTACCCCCACCCCGTAAGCATGGAGCGTACCCCCAACCCAACAGTGTATGTACGACCCGTACCCTCACCCGCGTACGTATGGAGCGTACCACCCATGCCAACAGTGTATGTACGGACCGTACCCCCACCCCGTATGCATAGAGCGCACCCCCACCCCAACAGTGTACGTACAACCCATACCCCCCCGTATGCATAGAGCGTACCCCCACCCCAACCGTGTATGTATGACCCGTACCCTCACCCACATACGTATGGAGCGTACCACCCATGCCAACAGTGTACGTACGACCCGTACCCCCACCCCGTATGCATGGAGCGTACCCCCACGCCAACCGTGTATGTACGACCCGTACCCTCACCCGCGTATGCCTGGAGCGTACCCCCACCCCAACAGTGTATGTACGACCCATACCCTCACCCGCGTACATATGGAGCGTATCACCCATGCCAACAGTGTACGTACGACCCGTACCCCCACCCCGTATGCATGGAGCGTACCCCCACCCCAACCGTGTTTGTACGACCCGTACCCCCGCCGTGTATGCATGGAGCGAGCCCACACCGTGTATGTTCTAAGCGTACATATGCTGAAATAGGAGGGGTGTGTGCAGAGTCCTCCCAGCAGTGCCCAGACACAGGAGGGGTGGGTGCAGAGTCCTCCCAGCAGTGCCCAGACACAGGAGGGGTGGGTGCCTAACACTCCCAGCAGTGCCCAGACACAGGAGGAGTGTGTGCAGAGTCCTCCCAGCAGTGCCCAGACACAGGAGGGGTGGGTGCGTGCAGAGTCCTCCCAGCAGTGCCCAGACACAGGAGGGGTGTGTGCAGAGTCCTCCCAGCAGTGCCCAGACACAGGAGGGGTGTGTGCAGAGTCCTCCCAGCAGTGCCCAGACACAGGAGGGGTGGGTGCAGAGTCCTCCCAGCAGTGCCCAGACACAGGAGGGGTGAGTGCAGAGTCCTCCCAGCAGTGCCCAGACACAGGAGGGGTGGGTGCCTAACACTCCCAGCAGTGCCTAGACACAGGAGGGGTGGGTGCCCAGACACAGGAGGGGTGGGTGCCTAACACTCCCAGCAGTGCCCAGACACAGGAGGGGTGGGTGCCTAACACTCACAGCAGTGCCCAGACACAGGAGGGGTGTGTGCAGAGTCCTCCCAGCAGTGCCCAGAAACAGGAGGGGTGGGTGCCTAACACTCCCAGCAGTGCCCAGACACAGGAGGGGTGTGTGCAGAGTCCTCCCAGCAGTGCCCAGACACAGGAGGGGTGTGTGCAGAGTCCTCCCAGCAGTGCCCAGACACAGGAGGGGTGTGTGCAGAGTCCTCCCAGCAGTTTCCAGACACAGGAGGGGTGGGTGCAGAGTCCTCCCAGCAGTGCCCAGACACAGGAGGGGTGGGTGCAGAGTCCTCCCAGCAGTGCCTAGACACAGGAGGGGTGTGTGCAGAGTCCTCCCAGCAGTGCCCAGACACAGGAGGGGTGGGTGCAGAGTCCTCCCAGCAGTGCCCAGACACAGGAGGGGTGGGTGCAGAGTCCTCCCAGCAGTGCCCAGACACAGGAGGGGTGGGTGCCTAACACTCCCAGCAGTGCCCAGACACAGGAGGGGTGGGTGCCTAACACTCCCAGCAGTGGCCAGACACAGGAGGGGTGGGTGCCTAACACTCACAGCAGTGCCCAGACACAGGATGGGTGTGTGCAGAGTCCTCCCAGCAGTGCCCAGACACAGGAGGGGTGGGTGCCTAACACTCCCATCAGTGCCCAGACACAGGAGGGGTGTGTGCAGAGTCCTCCCAGCAGTGCCCAGACACAGGAGGGGTGGGTGCAGAGTCCTCCCAGCAGTGCCCAGACACAGGAGGGGTGGGTGCAGAGTCCTCCCAGCAGTGCCCACCCACAGGAGGGGTGGGTGCCTAACACTCCCAGCAGTGCCCAGACACAGGAGGGGTGTGTGCAGAGTCCTCCCAGCAGTGCCCAGACACAGGAGGGGTGGGTGCAGAGTCCTCCCAGCAGTGCCCAGACACAGGAGGGGTGGGTGCAGAGTCCTCCCAGCAGTGCCCAGACACAGGAGGGGTGGGTGCCTAACACTCCCAGCAGTGCCCAGACACAGGAGGGGTGGGTGCCTAACACTCACAGCAGTGCCCAGACACAGGAGGGGTGGGTGCCTAACACTCCCAGCAGTGCCCAGACACAGGAGGGGTGTGTGCAGAGTCCTCCCAGCAGTGCCCAGACACAGGAGGGGTGGGTGCCTAACACTCCCAGCAGTGCCCAGACACAGGAGGGGTGGGTGCCTAACACTCCCAGCAATGCCCAGACACAGGAGGGGTGGGTGCAGAGTCCTCCCAGCAGTGCCCAGACACAGGAGGGGTGGGTGCCTAACACTCCCAGCAGTGCCCAGACACAGGAGGGGTGGGTGCCTAACACTCCCAGCAGTGCCCAGACACAGGAGGGCTGGGTGCCTAACACTCACAGCAGTGCCCCTGCAAAGAAAATGGTGTAGTACCCACAGATCCAATGCCCACAAATGTCAGTCAGGTGCACAAAGATCCTGCAGTACATGTACCACATGTGTGCGAGGCTGGGAGTATACACATGCATAGCGCCGAAAAGAAAACATTTCCACATGAAGTCATGACAACAGTCTACATACACAAGTACAGTGACCACCAAGGACGCCACGAATGATGCAGGTGGAGACATCGCTCAGCATGCATGGCCCAAGTCTAACGAGTCCGTCACACACCCAGCCAATGTAGACACAGCTCAGCACCACATATTGGAAAGACCCTGCAGGGAAGATGTCAGGTTACACAGAGGAAGGAACACACCTTGGGACGATGTCACCATGCAGTAACTGCTTACATGAACAAAGTTATGTAGCCAACAGCTTGTGATGGCACACAGATACCAGGATCCACCCTATGACCAGCACAAGACTACAATTCCCACACACCCAACACATTATCACCACCCAAAATAATGGGGCAGGTCCACCAACAGCAATACCAGACAGACAGTAGTGTACTAAGGAAAAAGAAATTGCTTTATTCAGCATCCAAAAATCTGTTTGTCCCTTGAAAGTTCAAAATGTACAATGCCCATAGGGCAATCCAAAGTTCGAATCCAGGTGGGGTGACACAGTGGGATGCGTGTCCCCTACGTTGCCTGCACAGTCAGACTCCTTCGTCTTCCAGAGTGGGGAAGGTATCATGTGGGGGGTAAGGACCAGGCACCGCAGGGACATGAGGGCGAAGGGTAGGCGTCGTGGGTGCAGAGATGGAGGACTCCACCACAGGGGGTGGGGCAGGGCCAAAGGCGGAGGCCAGGATGGCGCTGCACACCTTAGCAAGGTCCTCCAGCGACTCCTTGACCGCTTGCGGGGTGGTGTCACTGTGGGGCTCAGGGACAGAGCGGCCATGAAGGAGTCTTTGCCGGATATGTGGCCAGGAGAGCTGAGGGGAGGGGATTTGGAGGGAGTGGATTTGGTGGAATGCGGACTCCCACTCTGGCTGCGTGTCTTACGTTTGCCCCCCGACCCAGTGGGTGTGCCTACTTCACCCTGTGTGTGCGTGCCAGGAGGTGTGCGTTTGACCTTCCCTACTGGTGTGGTGCCTATGTCTGTTGTGGTGGGTGCATGCTGACGTCTGGGTGTACGTGGGACAGGCATGGGAGTGGGAAGTGTGGATGGGTCAGGGGTAAGGGGTTGGACGAAGCGCTGCAGGAGACCCACTGCTGCAGTCAGTGTCGAGTCAATGGACCTCAGCAAGTTGCGTTGGTCAGCCTGCGATGAGAAAATGCCCTCCAAGTATGCCTCCCTGTTGTCCAGCACTTGGCTGTGGCCATGGAGGACATTAAGCATCGCAGCCTGACCAACCTGCAACTGCCGCTGGATATCCACAGACTCGGCATTGGCGGCAGCAGTGGAGACAGGGGCAGGGGGTGCGGTGCCTGGCAGGAAGGAGACATGCGGTGACTGGGCACGCTGGGAAGGGACACGAGCAAGTGGGAGGCGGCTGATTGCAATGGAGGGGGCCGGGAGAGATGTTGTTCCGCTGTCAGCTGCTGGTGCAGCCTCCGCCCACTCGGGGAGATCATCCTCGGACCCGTCAGCTTCATATTCAGTGGTGCCAGTAGACAGGTCCTTGGCCTCACTCTCCTCCGCCTCAGTTCCACTCGATGTGCCAGCCAAGATGTCACCGCTGCCACTGGTGCTCAGTCCCTCCGCTCCGTCTGTGCTGATGTCTCCCTCCGTGTCCCCCGACGATGCTGTGGGCAAGGTGAAGAGACAGCAATTAATCATACACCTGTATACATAGGTCACATGAGTCCAATCTACATAGGTTACAGTGCATAGCCTGAAATGAAAGATGAGTAACATCTACAAAACAAGGTACATATGTAGGGCATGCAACACACAGTTGGTTGACCCACCATGCCACTGAAAAACTATGGAGAGAATGAGACAATAACAAATGACATTAAATGGATTTTGACAGAGGAGCCAGGCCCTGGGGACAATCCAGCACTGCATCTGCACCATCCAGCGTTGCCGAAAATAGGGATGAGCAGGGACCATATCCATGACCTTGAGGCACATGCTGCATAGGTAACACTGAAAACATGCCCACCATGACTGGCTCACTGCACCTTGAGTGTATGGCCAGACAAACATCACACACTGGCCAGACCTAGCAAGGAGATATCAGGTTTTGACACCAACCACCCCCTACATGAGACAATTAGTTGAGACACAGGAAGCACTTACATCTCTTAGTCTGGGTGAAATACACATGGGCTGCATAAATGCAAGATTGGACACCAAATACCCAAGGTGCGCCTGTCCAAATAATCATGTACAAATGGTCATCATCAGATGATTGTAACAAGACACACAGGCACTGGCCACCGTGAGTATGAACAAGGAAAATCAGGTCAGGCTGTACAGTGGACACTTGTACTACATTTTACGTCAATATACATGGTGCCAGGGGACAATGGCACAGAGCACAACCTATGCTGTAGACACTGAGAGTGTCCACATTTTGTGATGACACACATGACACCTAGGAAAATATGCCCCAGGGGACAGTAGTGGCCACACAACTCCATGGTCCTGAATGGGAATGACTGCAACACACGCCACCATCCCTGCACCATGCGTATCGCACATTCATGCACATCATGTCACAGGCCACAACATAGGACATGCGTGCTGTAAGGCATGACACTTGAGAGACTAACTCCCATGTCTGGACTCAGCATCAGTGCCAACTGACATGGAACCCACAAGTACTGAACTGGACAGGGCACAGGCAAGGTCCCAAAACCTGTTACACACCACCCCCACACACGATGCTACAGGCATTGTTCACGTGGATAAAGTGCCAGCCTAGATAACTGTTGGACCCGGCCTCGTAGAATGGCCCTCCGTGCCCCCGCACCACCGAAACCTGGTGCCTGCAGCCCAAGCACGCGGCCCAGCCGACCTTTCCCACCAGGACACCTGCACCAACCCCGGACATCCCCGTCCATGGCCTCTCTCCTTTCGGCCACCCCGGGCCCGCGTGCCCACTCCATGCAACAAGATGGCCGCCCGGCTCCAGCGCGACCCGGGCCTCGAGGCGCCACTCCGGCTGGAGGACATCACGCTTCCAGGGGATGAGAGAGGGAGGAGCAGTTTCTATCGCACCTCTGAACTCCCCTGGGACGATGGGTTTCGATCGGCCCTCCGGCCTCCCTGCGGGCTGGCTCCGTGCCTGCTGGGTGTCTGGGACTCCTCCCGACCCGGCCCTGAAAGGATCAAAAGACAATAGCAGGAAACCCCGACAAGCGGCCCCCAGGTGACAAGACCCCTGCCTGCGCAGACTCCGGACATCAAAGCGGGGTCGACCTATAACAAGGGGTGCTCTGAGACTGTCCGGGAGATTCGACGCTGGAACAACGAGAGCCTGCTGACGTGGTCGCGGCTACTGGAACTTGAACCCACCTGAGCCCTGCTGAGTGACTCGCGGCTCCCTGAAGATCGTAAGACCTCCGAACTCGTACCTGAGCCCTGCTGAGTGACTCGCGGCTCCCTGAAGATCGTAAGACCTCCGAACTCTTACCTGAGCCCTGCTGAGTGACTCGCGGCTCCCTGAAGATCGTAAGACCTCCGAACTCGTACCTGAGCCCTGCTGAGTGACTCGCGGCTCCCTGAAGATCGTAAGACCTCCGAACTTGTACCTGAGCCCTGCTGAGTGACTCGCGGCTCCCTGAAGATCGTAAGACCTCCGAACTTGTACCTGAGCCCTGCTGAGTGACTCGCGGCTCCTTGAAGATCGTAAGACCTCCGAACCTGTACCTGCGCCCGCTGAGTGACTCGCGGCTCCCCCAGACTCTCACGGTCCCGCCGGACCCCGACTCCGACCACGTATCCCCCAGCTCGAGGATTGTGAGCTGTGCGCCGGATACGTCCCTGCTTTGAACCTTTACCAGAGACAGTCCCGCTACCCCCTACCTTTCCGAGACTCTTGAGCCCGTGCTCGCCGTGTACATATTTGCAGTGATACCTATTTGATAAAGCTTGTTTCTGAGAATACCCAGTGTGGTCTCTCTGTGTCGTGTGGTGCCAGAGGTACGATCCTAGTTGCGAGATTCCTCCCCCTGGGGAATCTCTCGCCAGTGCCCGGCTACAATACTACACGGGTGGGACTCAGGGAAGTCAGGACCCCCTTCCGGGCTCCTCTGAGGTCGCCGTCTAACATTGGTGGCAAGCGACGGGATTCGGGCCCATCACCTAGAGATCGTACAGTGAACAACGGACGCACGACCAACAAAGATGGCAGAAGGAAGCGCCATGAGCTCCGCAGAAACCAACGCCAACAGAGTGTTCCAGGTGGAGCATCTGGAAGAATACACACACAAAGAGCTAAAACAATTTTGCAAAGAACTTAAAATCGCTACCACTGGCCTCAACACTAAGGAAGACTTGCAGAAAGCACTGAAAACTTGGGTGGAGACCGGGGCATCCCGCCCGGAAGGCACGGGGGAGCGCCCCGACGAAGCCGAACCCCCTCCAAGTGAAAGCAGCGACAATCAGGTGCGAGGCATTGTACCAGACGGGGGCCTATCCCCGGAAGAACTCGCGGACAGAGAGAGAAGCCGCAGTCATGAACTCGAGTTAGCCAAACTCAAAATCGAGGGCGAATTGAAATTAGC
Organism: Triturus cristatus; assembly: GCF_964204655.1. NCBI lineage: Eukaryota > Metazoa > Chordata > Amphibia > Caudata > Salamandridae > Triturus > Triturus cristatus. The sequence goes on from NC_140583.1 coordinate 78,725,665, forward strand.
GGAGAAAAAGCTAGCGGTAGAGCAAATGCGCGTACAAGGCGAACTGGAAGAAAAGAAGCTCCAACGGGAGCACGAAGGAAGAAAGGTCCAACTAGAGCACGAACGCAGCTTAAAAGAACTCGAGCTCAAGGCCCGAAATGAGGACGGGAGGCCCTCGGGGAACCGAGAGACGGCCCCCCCAGCGGAACAGAAGGTCCACATCCCCAAGGATGTGGTCAAAGAATATTATAAAAACGATGACATTCAGCAATGGTTTCGGGCCTACGAGGTCGCCATGACCTCCCATCGGATTCCACAGAAGGACTGGGGGGCGGGGTTGTGGGGGCGGTTTCTGAGCGAAGGAAGGGACACCCTGCTCGACCTACCCCTCTCCCTGCAGACCTCCTACAGCCACATGAAAGAGGCTCTCCTCACAAGATACGGCCTCACCCCAGAAATGTACCGCCAACGGTTCCGGGACTGCAGGAAGATCCCGGGCACCACCTGGGTGGAGTATGTAAACTTTTTTAGTCGGGCCTTCGATGGGTGGGTCAAGGGCAGCAAGGTCACCACCCTTGCCGAACTCACTGATCTCATGTTATGGGAACATCTGGCTGCGAACTGCTTCGTAGAGCTACGTCAACATCTGCTGGATAGCAAGCTCACAGATCCCCGGAAGCTGGCTGTGGAGGCCGACCGCTGGACCAACACCCGGGTCTCCCGGGGCATGGTAGGAGAGTACCCCCGAACCAGTCAGGGACCACCCCGCCAGAGAGGGGGAGGGAACCAGGGAGGGCCGAGAGAGTCCCAGCCTAGCCCCCCGAAGACACCACCTCCACCTTTCCCGGCGCCCCCCCACCAGTAACAGGGCCCCCTGGGAGGCGAGGACACCGGGTGACCGTCACATGTTTTCGTTGCCAGAAACCCGGGCACTACGCCAATGACCCAGAGTGCCCCATGGCCACCCAAGTCACCCCTGCGAGACAGATAGCAAACGTAGCCCTGGGGGAGGAGGTTGAGGAAGCCGAGGAGTGGGAACCCGCCGCTATGGCCCTAGTATCCCTGGGAGATAGGGAAATGATCCCTGGTAGCCTCCTACCGTCCAACACACAGAAATATGGGCAGCTCGTCAAGATCAATGGCCACCAGGTAGAGGCCCTGCGGGACACCGGGGCCAGTATCACCGGTGTCCTCAGGCACCTAGTTCCCGAGGAGCAGATCCTCCCCAATGTCTTTTGCCCCGTAATATCCGCAGACAATAGGGAAAGTATGTGTCAGGTAGCCCTGGTGCCATTTGAGTGGGGAGGGGTGATAGGTAAACTCAAGGTGGCCGTAAGAACCTCCCAGCCGGTCGACTGCCTCTTAGGGAACGACCTGGAGAGTTCTCCCTGGAAGCACGTAGAGCGCAAAGCCCACCTAGGAATGATGGGACTCCCCGAGTGGGTGTGTGCCACCACCCGATCTATGACAGCCCGACTCACTCCCCGGAGAGAAGTCGAGGGCACCCCGGTCGAAAAAGCCCGTACCGTCCCCGCCGAGGGTCCTCCCGTTCCCCCATCGGAAGGGTCCGTCGCCAGCGACGAACCCGCACCATCCGACCCCGCCCCGGTCCCCGAGTTGGGGGATCTACCCGAGTTGGCCCATTGGCGCCACGAGGGCGGGCCCACCCGGGAAGAATTTTGCCGGGAGCAAGCCACCTGTCCTTCCCTGGTCGGGCTGCGGCGCCAGGCCGGGGGCCAAGCCGCAGGTGACCAGACCGGAACGCACCGAATCTATTAGGAGAATAACATCCTGTATAGTGAGCAGAAATCAGTGGAGCTGGGATCCGGACGGGTACTGGTGGTACCCCTCCGCTTCCGGGATTTCCTCCTGGGCTTAGCCCACGATGTCCCCCTCGCCGGTCACCTCGGTCAGGACAAGACCTACAGCCGTCTCGTGACCCATTTTTATTGGCCTAAGATGAAAGCAGCGGTAGAGGCACACTGCAAGTCCTGCCCCACGTGCCAAGCCAGTGGGAAGAGTGGGGGGAAGCGCAAGGCTCCCCTCCAACCCTTCCCGGTCGTCAGTACCCCCTTCGAACGAGTCGGAATCGACATCGTGGGGCCACTGGACCCCCCCACCTCCCAAGGTCACCGTTTCATCTTGGTCCTAGTAGACCACGCCACCCGCTATCCAGAGGCTATTCCCCTGCGCCCCATTACGGCCCCCGTGGTGGGCCGGGCCCTGATGGGGATCTTTTCCAGGGTGGGTTTCCCCCGCGAGGTCGTGAGCGATCGCGGCACTAATTTTATATCAAGGTATATGACGTCCCTGTGGCAACAATGTTGGGTGTCCTATACGTTCACCACCCCGTACCATCCCCAAGGGAACGGCCTAGTAGAGAGGTTTAATAGGACGTTGAAAGGGATGATCGCTGGCCTAGAAGAGCCCCTCCGGCGTAAGTGGGACGTCCTGCTCCCCTGCCTCTTGTTCGCTTACCGGGAGGTCCCCCAGAAGTCCTTAGGGTTCAGCCCGTTTGAATTACTCTATGGGCACCCCGTCCGAGGTCCCCTCAGTTTGGTTAAGGAAGGGTGGGAGGCAGCACCCCAGACCACCCCCCGAGATGTGTTCCAATATGTCATGGCCCTCCGGAACCAGACCAGGAGGTTCCGAGAACTGGCCGAGGCCAACCTGGAGGCGAGTCAAGAAGAAATGAAGCGCTGGTACGACCAGAATGCTACTCTGGTCGAGTTCCAGCCGGGCCAGCAGGTGTGGGTCATGGCCCCCGTGAAGCCTGGCGCTCTCCAGGACCGATGGACTGGGCCCTACAAAGTGGTTGAGAGGAAGAGTCAAGTCACCTACTTGGAGGACGTCCAGTCACCTTGGGATCCCCTCCTGGTCCTGCACGTGAACCGCCTCAAGCCTCACTTCGTGCGGACAGAACTGAGCCTCCTGCTGGCCACCGATGACGGGGCCGAAGATGAGTCGGATCCCCTCCCGGACCTCCTGTGTGTCAAGGAGCAGGATGGCTCCGTGGAGGGAGTGAACCTCTCCCCAGCCCTCACTGCCCAGCAACAAGCGGACTGCCGCCAGCTCCTCAGACAATTTTCCGACCTCTTCTCCCTGACCCCCCGGGTCACCAACTGGTGTGTTCACGATGTGGACACCGGGGACAGCCCGCCGGTGAGACACCGAGCCTACCGGGTTCCTGCTGCCTGCCAGGAAGCTTTCGATGCTCTAAAAAAGGCCATGTGCACTGCCCCCGTCCTCCAGGCTCCCGACTACACCAAGGAGTTCATAGTCCAGACCGATGCCTCCGAGCATGGCATTGGGGCCGTCCTGTCCCAAGTGAATGATCAAGGCCTAGACCAGCCCGTCGCCTTCCTCAGTCGGCGGCTGCTACCCCGAGAACAGAAGTGGAGCACCATAGAGCGCGAAGCCTTTGCCGTGGTCTGGGCACTCAAAAAACTACGACCCTACCTGTTCGGCACTCATTTCAGGGTCCAAACTGACCATCGGCCCTTGCGATGGCTCATGCAGATGCGAGGAGAAAACCCCAAGCTACTGCGGTGGTCAATCTCCCTCCAGGGAATGGACTTCACCGTAGAACACCGCCCTGGTACGGACCACGCCAACGCTGACGGCCTCTCCCGGTTCTTCCGCCTCAGCGAAGAGAACCCCCCAAGGTGATGGGCAGTTCTCTCCGGCTTTCAGCTGGGGGGGACGCGTGTTGGACCCGGCCTCGTAGAATGGCCCTCCGTGCCCCCGCACCACCGAAACCTGGTGCCTGCAGCCCAAGCACGCGGCCCAGCCGACCTTTCCCACCAGGACACCTGCACCAACCCCGGACATCCCCGTCCATGGCCTCTCTCCTTTCGGCCACCCCGGGCCCGCGTGCCCACTCCATGCAACAAGATGGCCGCCCGGCTCCAGCGCGACCCGGGCCTCGAGGCGCCACTCCGGCTGGAGGACATCACGCTTCCAGGGGATGAGAGAGGGAGGAGCAGTTTCTATCGCACCTCTGAACTCCCCTGGGACGATGGGTTTCGATCGGCCCTCCGGCCTCCCTGCGGGCTGGCTCCGTGCCTGCTGGGTGTCTGGGACTCCTCCCGACCCGGCCCTGAAAGGATCAAAAGACAATAGCAGGAAACCCCGACAAGCGGCCCCCAGGTGACAAGACCCCTGCCTGCGCAGACTCCGGACATCAAAGCGGGGTCGACCTATAACAAGGGATGCTCTGAGACTGTCCGGGAGATTCGACGCTGGAACAACGAGAGCCTGCTGACGTGGTCGCGGCTCCTGGAACTTGAACCCACCTGAGCCCTGCTGAGTGACTCGCGGCTCCCTGAAGATCGTAAGACCTCCGAACTCGTACCTGAGCCCTGCTGAGTGACTCGCGGCTCCCTGAAGATCGTAAGACCTCCGAACTCGTACCTGAGCCCTGCTGAGTGACTCGCGGCTCCCTGAAGATCGTAAGACCTCCGAACTCGTACCTGAGCCCTGCTGAGTGACTCGCGGCTCCCTGAAGATCGTAAGACCTCCGAACTCGTACCTGAGCCCTGCTGAGTGACTCGCGGCTCCCTGAAGATCGTAAGACCTCCGAACTTGTACCTGAGCCCTGCTGAGTGACTCGCGGCTCCCTGAAGATCGTAAGACCTCCGAACTTGTACCTGAGCCCTGCTGAGTGACTCGCGGCTCCTTGAAGATCGTAAGACCTCCGAACCTGTACCTGCGCCCGCTGAGTGACTCGCGGCTCCCCCAGACTCTCACGGTCCCGCCGGACCCCGACTCCGACCACGTATCCCCCAGCTCGAGGATTGTGAGCTGTGCGCCGGATACGTCCCTGCTTTGAACCTTTACCAGAGACAGTCCGCTACCCCCTACCTTTCCGAGACTCTTGAGCCCGTGCTCGCCGTGTACATATTTGCAGTGATACCTATTTGATAAAGCTTGTTTCTGAGAATACCCAGTGTGGTCTCTCTGTGTTGTGTGGTGCCAGAGGTACGATCCTAGTTGCGAGATTCCTCCCCCTGGGGAATCTCTCGCCAGTGCCCGGCTACAATACTACACGGGTGGGACTCAGGGAAGTCAGGACCCCCTTCCGGGCTCCTCTGAGGTCGCCGTCTAACAATAACCTTGTGAAGGAGTGACTACACACAGACCAGGGAACACATTGCAAGGAGGGGAAGGGAGGCAGGAGAGCACCACTATACTGTGGGTAACAGGATCTGCACAGCACCTCTAAACCCTGGCAGTGTATCCATGCAACTGGGCACTTACAAATGCTGGTGACACACAACAAACACACATGTACCTACCCCCTTCCTGCTGCTGCTTCTCCTGTAAGCGCCTGTCCAAGTCTGGAAAGACCACCGCCAGCACACGCTTGTGGATGTAGGTCAGACGGCGGCGCCCGCTGTTCTTATGGGTCTCAGGTGAGTCCCCCAGCAGGACCCGTGCGATCCTCCGCGTCCAGCACCGGATATCCTGCCAGCGTTTTCTCACCTGGGCCAGGCGCCGCTTGCGACCCTCTGTCCTCCTCACGGCACTGACGGCGTTCATCCAGATCTGCTTCTTGGCAGAGGCGCCTACCTGTGAGGATGAACAAGTGACACTACATCAATACACCTGGCACATGTCACAGAGACACATATTAGAACAAATTTGCTGTTCACAACAAGGCATAGTATGCATCCAACGCATTGCACCTTTGTCATAGGGACATGATCCTCTGGGGAAGGGCAAAAGCAGTACGTGCCATTGAAAATACACAGGTGGAATGAGGGCAACGACACAATCAATGATCCAGGCTCACACTGTGCATCACAAGCTACACCAGGATTATGTGCAGCACCTCTAAGCAGTCACATGCCACAGGCCACTGAGGCTACCTCAGCAGAGTACACAGACACACACAGGCACAGGACATTCACCTGCCATTGCCAAATGCAGCAACAAACCTCACTCTGCACATGTGCCACTAGACGGGGGGGCTCACAGGTGTGGGGCTGGCTCTGCACGTCAGACACACAGCACTGCTCCCTGCTCACATCACATGGGCAGGGTATATCCATCCCTCATGCAGCCCGGGTGCTACACTCCACATATGCACCCACCCACATGACAGGGGACTTACACACACACCCATGTCCAGGGTACGAACACATCATGTAGACACTCTCAGCACAGGTACACAGAACTAACACACATCTGTGGGTACAGTCACCTGTCACACTGGGCTGACCACATAATCAAATGAGGACTGTAGAGGCTACATTCCCAGGAGGACAAGACAGGCAGAATGTGGCATGCACCATGCAGTGATTGTCACAGTAAACACAATGCAAGTGAGGACGGCAGACATGCACCACAGCATGCTCTGGCTGGGAGACATCAGGCATTCCCCCCCTGGGACCTCCCCTACAGTACATAGCATGTGTGTCACACCTGGACACAATGCCAGAAGTCACAGTCACAAAAAAGGAACACAGTCTGTGCTAGTAGACTCTGCACTCACCTGATACCCTGGTCGCCCATACAGCAGGGGGTACTGTGGGAGGATCACATCTAGCAATGCCAGGTTCTCCTCCAGGGTGAAAGGCTGTGCCCTCTCCACAGACCTTGACATGGTTCCAGGGAATCAGGAGCAGCAGCTGGGTCGTAGAATCCAAAGATGTGCAGGCAAGTGCTCCCTCATGGGACCTGGCTGCCTTATATCTGCCTTGCTGGCCTGTTTCATGCACAGGAGTAAAGAGTGATTGGTGACTCACATTTGCATCCTATGTTTCCTCCAATCCCTTCAAACCTAGCACAGTCAGTGGGTTTGTATTGTTTTTTTTCTTGAGCATGATGTCAACTCCAGAACCACATTGTAACAAAGTAGATTAATTCAAACTGACTTCTGCTGTGCACCTTCCGGAAAAATTTCAAACTTTAAACTTGGTCTCCATGACAACCAGCATGCATGTAGGCCTTTATACTTGTCCCTCAAGTGTCCCCTATGTAATTTGTAGTTTCACACACAGGTACGGTGCGTACCGGGGCCCTAGGGCACCCCAAATGCATAGCAACGGCCCGTACAGGCGTGTGTACGGTCCGTATCACTATGGGTACGCATACGCGAGCACACCCATAGTGATAGTGAGCGTAAAGGCGTGTGTACGGTCCGTATCACTATGGGTGTGCTCGCGTATGCGTACCCATAGTGATAGTGAGCGTACAGGCGTGTGTACGGTCCGTATCACTATGGGTGTGCTCGCGTATGCGTACCCATAGTGATAGTGAGCGTACAGGCGTGTGTACGGTCCGTATAACTATGGGTGTGCTCGCTTATGCATACCCATAGTGATACGGACCGTACACACGCCTGTACGCTCACTATCACTATGGGTGTGCTCGCGTATGCGTACCCATAGTGATACGGACCTACACACGCCTGTACGCTCACTATCACTATGGGTGTGCTCGCATATGCGTACCCATAGTGATACGGACCGTACACACGCGTGTACGCTCACTATCACTATGGGTGTGCTCGCGTATGTGTACCCATAGTGATACGGACCGTACACGCGTGCGTACGCTCACTATCACTATGGGTACGCATACGGCAGCACTCCCATAGTGATAGGGAACGTACACAGGCCCTCTGAGCGAATGTACGGTGCCTTTCACACATCACAGTGGTGACAGGCAGCACACAGGAAGGAATAGAGCTGACATACTTGTCCATGGATGGACATCAAGGCATTGTCTGGGCAGTAATACATGTGTGGGGCACAGGTGTTAAAGGCTGTGATGTGGCACATTACTCCTGAGTCGAGAAGGCAACAGATGTATGATGAGATGTGTACAGATGTTATGTGTGACGGTGCAATGTGTGCCAGGCATGCCCTTAACTCCTTTGACATGTGTGCATGTCGTACTGCACACTTGGGATGAGCGTCACTGGCATGGCACAGTCAACAACACACGCAAGTGTCCCCTGATGCCCGCTACAGGGGTTACCACACCAGACATGTGACTACCCACGGTGCACGATGTGTCTATGTCATGTATGTGTGGGGTGTTCCCATTAGCTTGATGTTGGTGCTCCCTCAAAGGCATCAGCTGTTGCAGCAACCAACATGTGTCTGTGTGTAGATGGACATGTGAGGTGCGTATGTATGCATGGGACACGGAGTAGCGTAACAAGGACATGTCTGCATCCTCTCAATGAATGTGTGGTGAGTCATTACATGTACACCTTATTGGCAAGGTGTGTGGGCTGTCCTAGTGTAATGTCATGTGACCTGTGGCTCTAGTGTTCCGCTACCTGTCTCTGAATTCGACATCCTACTTCTGCTGATGTGTTGATGTATGTCACTCCTGTGTTGCGTCTGGCTGTTCACTTACACTGGGACACAGCTAATCACATGCCATGGCATGTGGAGGTTCACAATCTCCATGTGTAGCTGGGTCTTGGTAGGAGTGTCACCTGGCAGCCATACGTGTCCAGGGCATGTGGCACATACCTGACTCCGTATGTAGCATATGTGTATTGACAGATTAACATGTGCTCAGTACAAACAAATTGTTGTTGTAGTGCACTCACTCTTCCTTGTCACTTCCAAATTACTGCAGAGCGCCGCCTCTTCCCCGACCAATTCCGGACTTGGCTGACATGCGGGAGAATGACTGTATCCGGTGCTACCGCTTCCCCCAACCGTTGATTGAGGAGTTGACGGCAAGGCTGGCACCACACCTGCAACCGCTGCACAGGTATCCTACGGCACTGACACCCAAGCTGAAGGTAATGGCAGCCCTACATTTTCTTGCCACCGGTACCTTTCAATATACCATAGCTCATGTTGGTGGCATGTCCCAGAGCATGTTCAGCCGTGTGCTGCATGATTTCTTAGAGGCGATGTTGCTTCACCTGGATGAGTTCATCCATTTCCCTACTACTGAACTGTTGACTGGGGTCAAGCGTGGATTCTATGCCATGGGAGGGATGCCCCATGTCATTGGGTCCATAGATGGGACACATGTGGCTTTGGTACCACCACAGGCACAGGAGGTAGCGTACAGGAATCGCAAACACTACCACTCCATTAATGCCCTTGTGGTGTGTCTATCTAACATGGTGATTTCACATGTCTGTGCTCGTTTTCCAGGATCAGCACATGATGCCTACATCATGAGGCGTAGCAGGGTGCCTGAAATGATGACGCAGCTGCGCAACGAACGAGCATGTGTTGTTGGTGGGTACACTCTGTCTGTCCTGTATTTTGCGTAGACTTCCAGCACGACCGCTTCTCCTGTCCTACTTATGTCCATGTGGTTTCCATGTAGGGGACGCTGGCTATCCCAACATGCCATGGCTGATCACACCTCTCCGCAACCCCATCACGCCGGCCCAGCTCCGCTACAACACCGCCCATGGCCGGACAAGGCGAGTGATAGAGAGGACATTTGGCCTCCTGAAGAGCCGATTCAGATGCCTCCACAAGACCGGCGGCGCCCTCCCATATGCCCCGGCGAAGGTCTGCAAAATCTTCATGGTCTGCTGCATGCTGCACAACATGGCAGTTGAGAAAGCTGTGCCACTCATCCTGGATCAAGATGATCAGGACCATCCACCCATGGAGGACGAAGGGCTTGGCAATGGGGCTAGTGATGTGGAGGATGTGGAGCCGCAAGAGGACATCCGGAGTCGGCTCATACGCAACTTCTTTGCTTAGTGGTGAGTACCAGTGTCTGAGTGTACACACATTGGTCCTTGTGTGGCATGTGTTGCAATGTGTGTGTCCATCTGCATGTATGCCACGGGAGTCAGAGGTGTGTGTGGTTGTGTCACTGGAGTGATGGTGCCAGTGATGAGTGTATTTCCCCAGTCAGAATTGTGACCTAGCATGTTGTCATCCTTACATGTGTCGAGTACATACACATGCAAGTGGCTGTGCTTTTTGTGGCTGACTTCTTGTGTGTCTCTCATCCCCAGGTACTTGCGCATGCCGTCTGCTGGTTGCATTGTTGTGGCACTGCTATTCCTCATGGACACGTCATCGTGTGCTGAGTCAGCGTTACACGCACGGACAAGTTTGGAAGTCTCCTTAGGGTAAGGGATGCATCAGGGGTGTATTGGGTGTGGCAGTTGTTTACGATGTGTGCACACTGCCCCTGTCGATGTTTGGTTCCTCTGCAGACATGTCGCATCACCATGGGACACATTACATGTAGCTGGGTACACCTGAATAGATGGTCAGACTTGTTGACAGTCATCTGTGATGGGATAGTGGATTGTGTTGATGGCATCAATGTGTGTAACACTGCCCTCAGACACATACGGTTTGCATTGGCTTGACATGGTGTGGGACTTCCAAATCAGAGGATCAATGGTGTATGGCAGCCTCTCCGTGAGCAGCAGGGGATGTTTAGCTGTTAGCCGACACTTGTGTGCCAGTTCCATGGCTATCACGCATTTGTGCTGCAGAAGGGGGGTTCCAGTGTTGGACCCACATGTTACTCCACATGACCTGTTTATGTGTACTCCGAGTTGCCTCTGCATTCCCGAATACATGAATAATAAAGGTGTCCCTATGCCTCCAAGGTGCCTATTCTCAGTCAATGCTGGTGTGTTGCCACGGTGCATACGGCATGTCTGGCATGGTTTTCCGTGATAGTGGCTATGTGGCTATGTGTCGAGTAGCAAGATGCAAGCTGTTTGTGTGGGATTAGACTGTGTATTGTGCATGATGTCCATGACTGTGTGGGTATTGTGACATGTGCCATCCCCATGCATCCAACGTTGGCCAGGCCACCATTCTCTGCATCCACCTGACTCAAGCTTGCAGGACATGGTTCTGCCACCTCTCCACACATACCTGGGTGCCCCCCAGGACACTCCACATGATCCCTGACCTCTGCGCATGGCTGTCGCTGTACTCAATATGTCTGTCGGCACGGTTGTGCGGCCACCCCCTCAGCTGGTTGGGCCCATCACGGGTGTGTATGGTGCTCCACGTCTGTCTTGCCTAATACAATGTGACCCATGTGTGTCCTGTGCCAGACTCAGGCCCCAGGGTGTGGATGGTTGAAGTCATATGAGAACTCAGGCATGGTTAGACTTAACAAGACACATGTAAGGTAATAATGCAAAATGTAGGCATCATCTCTTTATCGTGTAACTTTTTATTTTTGTTGCGGTACGTGGGGGGGGGTATGACATGAGGGGCTTTCTGGGTGTGTGGAATCCAAAGTTCACTAGGGGAGTTGGTGTCCTTGCCATTGGAAATCCTCAGAGTCCATGCCACAGTCTTTGTCAACATTGGTCAGACAGTGACCAGCAAGTCCATGTGGCAGAGAATGTCTTTTGCTGATGTGCTGCTGTTGGTCCAGTGGGCCAGGTGCCAGGCCAGGTGTCCTGGGAGATGGTGCTGTTGCGCCGACCCTCACGGTCTTTTCCGTGGACGACCCGCCCTCCTGTGGGAACCCTCAAAAGCAGGCCGTGACGATGTTTGGGATGCTCCGTCGGATGACTCCTCCTCCTCCTGATCCCTCACTGTGGGTGGTGATGTTCTACGCCTGGTGGCACAGGGGGGGTTGCCCATGTTGTCGGCTATCCGACGGAGTGTACGGTGAATTCCCGTGAACACCGTCACGAGCTCAGCCTGTCTGTCCTCCATCCGCCCTTGGTGTCGCAGTAGACAGGCATGTTGCTCCGCATGTTGCTGGGCCTGCTGGGTCTTGATCTCATCGAGGGTCCCCTTCATCTCGTTGAGGGTGGACACAACCTGGGCCATGCCCGTGGTGTCCTGCCGGTATGTGTCCAGGATGTTTCGGACATGGGAATATACCGGTTCCGCAGCCAACTGGTCAGGCTCGCGCCTCCGCCGTCCTCCACTCCCACCACCCCTGCCCACTTGCACCTGGCCTGCCCTTGTGGGCACATCGGGTCTCCGGGACCCCTGAGGGGTGGCATTGGCATTGTTGCCTGCCTCCTCCTGGGTGCCCGGTACACCGTGTCCCTCCTGGCCAGCCTGGCTGCATTGTGGTGGTGGGGCAGGGATCCTGGGAGTCTCCTGGAATGTGGCAGGAGTGGGGGTGGTGGTTGGCCCAGTTGTACCTGACGCAGGTGCTGCAGGTCATTGGACACCAAAGGGGCCAGGTTGGTCGGGGTCGGGTTCGTCCACAGAGTGGTGAGAGTCGTCGTTGCCGGTGGCTCCGTCATCCCGCCGAGCCGGGTCCTGTGAGTCTTCCCCCCCCAGTGTTGGGGGGTGATCCACGACGTTGACCTGTGTGTGAGAGAGACAATGTTAATTTTGTGGCAGAGTGGGCTAAAGAACGGTGATGGATTAAACCCAGATCAGTTGACTGGGGGTGAGTGCTTGCAATGTTCAACACTCCGTCCATCATTTCCTTTGGTTTTTGCTTTGTTCGCCATAAGTTGGCAGGGTATGCTCAGACGTGAGTCCCTTGCTCACTTTGCCACTGGATTCAAGCAAGCCTGGCTGAAGACGGCTGAAATGCCAGAAACCGGTCCTAGGAAGCTTGTTTCCGGTCCAGGGAAGACATGGCTTGGCAGTTCGGGCTGGACTGTTCCCATGAGACACAGGGTCAGACTGATTTGCATATGGCCATGTCTGAACTGGGGTGGCAGAGTAGGCTAAAGAACGGTGATGGATTAAACCCAGATCAGTTGACTGGGGGTGACTGCTTGCAATGTTCAACACTCCGTTCATCATTTCCTTTGGTTTTTGCTTTGTTCACCATGAGTTGGCAGGGTATGCTCAGACGTGAGTCCCTTGCTCACTTTGCCACTGGATTCAAGCAAGCCTGGCTGAAGACGGCTGAAATGCCAGAAACCGGTCCTAGGAAGCTTGTTTCCGGTCCAGGGAAGACATGGCTTGGCAGTTCGGGCTGGACTGTTCCCATAAGGCACAGGGTCGGACTGATTTGCATATGGCCATGTCTGAACTGGGGTGGCAGAGTGGGCTGAAGAACGGTGATGGATTAAACCCAGATCAGTTGACTGGGGGTGAGTGCTTGCAATGTTCAACACTCCGTCCATCATTTCCTTTGGTTTTTGCTTTGTTCGCCATAAGTTGGCAGGGTATGCTCAGGCGTGAGTCCCTTGCTCACTTTGCCACTGGATTCAAGCAAGCCTGGCTGAAGACGGCTGAAATGCCAGAAACCGGTCCTAGGAAGCTTGTTTCCGGTCCAGGGAAGACATGGCTTGGCAGTTCGGGCTGGACTGTTCCCATGAGGCACAGGGTCAGACTGATTTGCATATGGCCATGTCTGAACTGGGGTGGCAGAGTGGGCTAAAGAACGGTGATGGATTAAACCCAGATCAGTTGACTGGGGGTGAGTGCTTGCAATGTTCAACACTCCGTCCATCATTTCCTTTGGTTTTTGCTTTGTTCGCCATAAGTTGGCAGGGTATGCTCAGACGTGAGTCCCTTGCTCACTTTGCCACTGGATTCAAGCAAGCCTGGCTGAAGACGGCTGAAATGCCAGAAACCGGTCCTAGGAAGCTTGTTTCCAGTCCAGGGAAGACATGGCTTGGCAGTTCGGGCTGGACTGTTCCAATGAGGCACAGGGTCAGATTGATTTGCATATGGCCATGTCTGAACTGGGGTCGCAGAGTGGGCTAAAGAACGGTGATGGATTAAACCCAGATCAGTTGACTGGGGGTGAGTGCTTGCAATGTTCAACACTCCGTCCATAATTTCCTTTGGTTTTTGCTTTGTTCACCATAAGTTGGCAGGGTATGCTCAGACGTGAGTCCCTTGCTCACTTTGCCACTGGATTCAAGCAAGCATGGCTGAAGACGGCTGAAATGCCAGAAACCGGTCCTAGGAAGCTTGTTTCCGGTCCAGGGAAGACATGGCTTGGCAGTTTGGGCTGGACTGTTCCCATGAGGCACAGGGTCAGACTGATTTGCATATGGCCATGTCTGAACTGGGGTGGCAGAGTGGGCTAAAGAACGGTGATGGATTAAACCCAGATCAGTTGACTGGGGGTGAGTGTTTGCAATGTTCAACACTCCGTCCATCATTTCCTTTGGTTTTTGCTTTGTTCGCCATAAGTTGGCAGGGTATGCTCAGGCGTGAGTCCCTTGCTCACTTTGCCACTGGATTCAAGCAAGCCTGGCTGAAGACGGCTGAAATGCCAGAAACCGGTCCTAGGAAGCTTGTTTCCGGTCCAGGGAAGACATGGCTTGGCAGTTCGGGCTGGACTGTTCCCATGAGGCACAGGGTCAGACTGATTTGCATATGGCCATGTCTGAACTGGGGTGGCAGAGTGGGCTAAAGAACGGTGATGGATTAAACCCAGATCAGTTGACTGGGGGTGAGTGCTTGCATGTTCAACACTCCGTCCATCATTTCCTTTGGTTTTTGCTTTGTTCGCCATAAGTTGGCTGGGTATGCTCAGGCGTGAGTCCCTTGCTCACTTTGCCACTGGATTCAAGCAAGCATGGCTGAAGACGGCTGAAATGCCAGAAACCGGTCCTAGGAAGCTTGTTTCCGGTCCAGGGAAGACATGGCTTGGCAGTTCGGGCTCGGCTGTTCCCATGAGGCACAGGTCAGACTGATTTGCATATGGCCATGTCTGAACTGGGGTGGCAGAGTGGACTAAAGAACGGTGATGGATTAAACCCAGATCAGTTGACTGGGGGTGAGTGCTTGCAATGTTCAACACTCCGTCCATCATTTCCTTTGGTTTTTGCTTTGTTCGCCATAAGTTGGCAGGGCATGCTCAGACGTGAGTCCCTTGCTCACTTTGCCACTGGATTCAAGCAAGCCTGGCTGAAGACGGCTGAAATGCCAGAAACCGGTCCTAGGAAGCTTGTTTCCGGTCCAGGGAAGACATGGCTTGGCAGTTCGGGCTGGACTGTTCTCATGAGGCACAGGGTCAGACTGATTTGCATATGGCCATGTCTGAACTGGGGTGGCAGAGTGGGCTAAAGAACGGTGATGGATTAAACCCAGATCAGTTGACTGGGGGTGAGTGCTTGCATGTTCAACACTCCGTCCATCATTTCCTTTGGTTTTTGCTTTGTTCGCCATAAGTTGGCAGGGTATGCTCAGACGTGAGTCCCTTGCTCACTTTGCCACTGGATTCAAGCAAGCCTGGCTGAAGACGGCTGAAATGCCAGAAACCGGTCCTAGGAAGCTTGTTTCCGGTCCAGGGAAGACATGGCTTGGCAGTTCGGGCTGGACTGTTCCCATGAGGCACAGGGTCAGACTGATTTGCATATGGCCATGTCTGAACTGGGGTGGCAGAGTGGGCTAAAGAACGGTGCTGGATTAAACCCAGATCAGTTGACTGGGGGTGAGTGCTTGCAATGTTCAACACTCCGTCCATCATTTCCTTTGGTTTTTGCAGGGTTACATACTCAGCATAAAAGAAAGGGGCAGTCCTAGCTCATGCAAGCATAGAAAATGCCAATATGGACATGCAAGATCTGCCAAATATTAGCCAATAGGAAAACATTCAAAACAAGGCATCATGTAACCAGAACGTCCCCCTTGAGTCGTGTTTTTGCCCAACCCCATAAGTCAATTAATGACAGCACCTATAGGTCAATCAGCAGGACATGTTTGTGTGCTTCAAAGGACAACTTGCAAAATAGGATAATGCGGAGAAAGAATACTGAAGGCCAACAAACAGTTGAGACAAGGATTAGTCAGTATAGGCAAGGATTTAGTCAGTCTGGCTAGTTCCTGGAATTGGCTTCATAACAAGGAAGGGGAGGTTATTTGACACATGGCAGTACAAAGGGCAAAAACACTCGGTTTACCAAGCTGCCTGAGTGAGGGAAACAAAATGGCGACAGAATGGAGTTAAAACTGAATTACCTCAGACCCTCCTTTTGCCATTACTCAGGCAAATCCTAATTCATTGCTAGGTGAGCATTTTCCATTCTACACATTTCATTTAAGCAGGTATATGTAAGCTATCAACAGGGATACAAAGAGAACAAAGCATCGGATCATAATTAACATTCAGATAGCAGAAGAAAGCAATGACCACTATTACAAACAGGATTATTACTTTTTTCAGAACCCTAGGCAAAAGCAAATCCTAAAATTATTTAGCGAACCTTTTCAGGGCTCCTATGCATTTCAGTGACTATTGTATACTCAGGTGAAACAGTGGCGATCCTTATCAGTGCTCTCAGGTGAAATGGGGATATTCTTCAACAGAGGATAGACTTATTTCTGCTTTTACTAAACAGAATACTACTCTAAAACAATGCCAGCAAAATAATAAGAATCAGTCTCCTAACACCCATTCTATGCAATTGCACGGGAACCACTTGTGCAACCATAACTATGCCCAAAGTCCGTTCTAAGCCTCTCTGTTGGCTTCTATCATCCATCAAATCTACTACTGTTGTTTTCTTCCGCATTGGGCCTCTTCATTCAGGCCTTCCGTGAAAATAGTGCTTCTCAGTATCCGTTGGAGTGCCCTCCTGGCAAAACACTCACAGCTCACTCGAAAGTCTCAATGTCTCAAGGAAGTGCACCAATATATTTCCTCTGCGGCAGGCACTACAGATATTGTGCTCTTCGTTGGTCACGGGCACAGATCATCTTGTGCAGACCCAAGTACTATTAGTCGGAAAGAGCAACAGACTTTCACGCTCAGCAACACTTTCAGGCTCCAACACTCTCTATTTAGTGTCAGAGGATGTTCGGGCTGCTCTTTCATTTAATTTTCCTTTCATCATGTAGTGCCTTAGATGAGATCCTCCGGTGCACTGCCCTTCCGTTGGAGCAAAGAAAAGAGGGGGGGGGTGGCCAAAACTCAGGCCAAGAGGCTCAAGGGACTGCACACTGTCAGAGGTTACCAGCACATGACAGGTATAAAACTGAAGCCTCAAACCAGCCCTGCCTTCAACAACAGGGATCCTTCTATTTCGTTCTTTCACACAAACTCTGGTTTTGTGATGTCCACCGCCGTCTGATGGAGCAAGTACGATGCTTTGGAGATACCATTGATGGCGCGCTGGCGATCGCTGTCCAGCCTTGCTACTTTCTGGGTGCTGGGACTGTAGGGCCAAGGCGTCTGCCTTTCATCTGTAGCTGTCACTGATGGGAATTAGGCTTAAATCAGTGTTCTGCAGGTTATTATGACTTAATTCCCGCAGAATCTAGTGACGTAGGAAATGTGACACAGTTGTTAGTTTCCTTCTGTTTAATATAAAAACAGTTCATTGTATTTAACAATGGGACTGCAAGCAGGTGGCCTACAAAAAAACAAATTAAAATAGTCATTGAAAATTTGTCATGTTCAAAAAAATAAATGTAAGGTATCTCCTATTGAGGTATCTCCTATTGAGGTGGAAAACTTGTCTTACTATAGTATTGAGTCAGTTAACCAGTCCATCACTACCCTGACAGTCAGATTGGAAAACATCGAAGTAGGCCTAAAGAAAATTCTTAAAAACCAGTCTGGTCATACAAAAAGGTAATTATACATAATATGGGGGTCCCTGGTACATTACTACAGTCTGGAAGTGTGAACCTGAACAATACACCAATAAAAATAAAAGGGCTGACTGGTAAAAGGAATACGGAAAAGAGAAATGGGACTAGGACATAGCTAAAATCCCCAATAACTAGGCACAATGCGACATCAATCAGGGGAGAAGGGGCAAAAGAAAAATCTATAGGAAGAACGAGAAATTACTCGGGTGATAGTCAAGTTTGTGACACAATACCAAGAGTATGGGTGATACACAAAAGTCAAAATAGTTCACAAATTTTAACTCTACCGCTGGCCCCTACACCATATATGGTAATCTCAGCTAATGTTCCAGTTCCTCACAACACCATGTCATGTACTTTATGCACTATGAACCTGCAGCCCAAAACCCAATATGCGGGCCTGCTTAAATTTGTCGGGCTAAAAATGAAAATTACACTTTTTTACTTTCCTAACCCTCCGTTTGACAGCTGGTCACCAGTTAGTGCTGACCGGCTTTCAAATATAACTTACTGTGTCGCTTCTGACACACAGGACCAGCAGGAACAATCCATAGAAGGACAAAATGCAAAAACATGAAAAAACACACGAACATTTTGTTTTGATTTCAAAGGAGTCATACAAAAAAAAAAGAAAAAAAAAACTCATCTTGTTTCAACCTACTGCTGATACTTCACATAACACACAAAATATCAATTGTAACCAATCATCTTAAATTAAGGCAACTACATGGACAGTATTTTTCAAAAGCAAAAATATGAATGTATCACCCCCTTTGAGGCCCTGCTTTGAGCAAGGCCGTGCAGGAATGCACTTCTCGACCTTGCACAGTCCTCCAAGAGCAAAGAATAACACCTCAGAAGAACTTCCTTGGCAGCTATCCAGCCTCTGCCAGCATTCATGGTCCCCGCCACTTTTCAAGGTTCCTATAGTGTGCAAGCATTAATGTCTTCTTGTCAGAGAAGCTTTCCCAAGCAATGGTTTCTCCGTCTGTTTACACTCACTCCTAACTTCCACCTTACTGACCTGAAGGTCAAAATCTGCCTCGCGCTCTGCGCTCCTCAGCCCTGTCTCTCTCCTCACCCTGAAGCTTGTCACAGACAAACAAAAAAAAAAAAAAACCTTCCTAACTCTTCCTAACCTGCAATAATTAACCCTATTTAAAAACACATGTTTATATATATTACTTCTTTTAGGGGCTACAGTGTATTTATATTCTTAAATTATTAAAACATTTACTGTGAATAACTCACAGAACATAATGACATAACATACTAGCTTTAGAACAAATGTTTGTTACTACCCTATGCAACGGTACTTAGTTCATCAACCTTAAAAGGATGAACGTCTCAGTAGGTCTAGCTAGAGTTAGAACCTTCAATTCTGATATTAATCCCAAACCTCAGCACTGGGCACATTGGCTCACTGAGGCATTAAAAGCAACCCCCAATGGGAACAACCTGCAAATTTGTAGTATACCTAAATATATGCATTTACTGAAGCCTAAGGCACTTTAAAGCTATTGTAAAGGGCAAGAATGCTGTTTAAATAGTCTATTTTACCCAATTTCGACTTTGATATTTGGTGCTACATATTAATCATCCTCAGAATGTTCTTTACAGATTGCAGATATTGGACATTAGACATATCTCTTGCAAACCCTTTAGAAAAATTTGTTTTTTAAGCCTGCGCCAAGTGAAATTCCATATACAAATGTCCTCATTCTGCAGTACAACACAACTTAAATTAAATTATAATGCTAGGAGGTCACAGTATGAGCATTAAGCTTTATAAATAGTAAAAAAAATGAATTTAGAAGCACTTATTTCTAATAATTATTTTCATAATCAATAATTATTTTTGATAAACCCAATCATTTTTGATAATTTCACATATAAAAGCAAGCTGCATCCCTTGCCTATCATTTTAGATGCATTCATTTATAAGCCTAAGCACAGAAGCCTAACTTAAAACATGACAAACTTTTGCGCCACTTTTTTTTTTTTTAACAGAACAATTATTTTAACATTAGAACCAAGAATATTCTTATAAAAATGCTTAAAGAGAGGAATCCCTTAATTGAAATGTCTTCCTGTAATACAAAATAATGAACCTTAGTTTTGGAACCTTTTTAAAACAACATTTTGAAATGCAAAGTTTCACCCGTGTTCAACTGAGGGCGAAGTCCTGGCTGAGTAAACATTCCTGTCTATTAGAGCTGCTTGCTTAGCGACAATAAAAGCTTGTCTCTCAGTGTTGTAACATGAGCACGGTGGCAGTCTTTTTCAAACTAAGATATATCAATGCGTGTTGCGTTTGAGTTCAGCAAAAATTTACTTCAGCTGAAGTGTTTGCCTGTTAATATCTAATACAATGTATGTAAGTAAAAAATACTATAAGTTTATTTTTCTACAAAACACACAATTTCATTTTTGAGGCCATTGTATTCCTAGTGAATGAGAATTTTAATTTTATTTTTAAGCATTTAACAGTTTGTACATGTGCATAATTGTTTACTCTATAAATTATATAGCAACATGTAGCTATTTATCATATCACATGGTTCATTTCTGGATTTTTATTTAATTTCTACTTAATATGAATTAACTGACATTTTGCTTAACAGACTGAAAACATCAAGAAAAACCACAAACACACATTGAGCTCATTTCAGACATAAACAGAAAGGGGTCAAACACTCAGGACACAGACATTTAACCCACAGAAACACACATTTAACCCACAGATCAACACTTAGGACAGAAACAAAGGACAGCCCACAGACTGTACTTAAACCAAACCATTTGTAAATACTAGTTGCAAGTCATATTTACAAGAAACGCTTCTTAATAGTGTTCCAAAAGACTGCAAAACAAAACCAGCCCAACAGACTGCTATATATATCCAAGAACCCAAAATACACTCCATTCATAAGATTGCGCAGAACAAAGGATCCTTGTATGTATTATGTCCATATTTTAATTCCCTGGGGATACAGAATCACCAAGGAAGAAATATGTTTTTATACCTAAACCTATTTAGGTATTACCTCAAGGGAGCCGGCTAATTTAATTCACATCTCACTATGGTCCCTTAAAAAAAAAAGCAACACATTCTTCGATGTGAGCTTGAAACAGGCATGCCAAAAAAATACTGCAGAACATGCAAGTATTTATAATCAAAGTAGTGCCTAAGGCACTCTCCGTACGTTGCACCGTTCAAATTTTATACAAAGTAGAGAAAAATCTCCTCATTACCTGCCTACACAAATTGCAATTTGCATATCAATCCAATACAAATCCAAAGTTGGCCAACACAAATTCATATCGACTCTTACCAATAAAAAGTAGGCCTGGGCGGTAAATTCCGTTCCGCTCGTGGAATTTGCGGAATTTGGGTAATTTCGTGTTCCGTGGAGAACGCGAAATTGCCCAAAATTCTGCTTTCCGCGACTTCGCGAAATTTTTTGCTTGTTCGCGTTCTAAAAATGCGTGTTCGCAAGATATTTCTCCCCGAGCACGCAAACAGCGATCGTGAACAGGAAAAAAGCATCGCAAGCAAGCAATTCCGCGTGTTCACGGAATTTCTGCGTGTTCGCGGAGATTTTTTACCGTTTCGCGGAGATTTGCGTAACGCGATTACGCAAATTCCGCCCACCCCTAATAAAAAGGTTGTCCAAATTCTAACTGCCAAGCTCTAAATGACCTAACGGTCTTTTTTAGAATACTCACGCCAAAAAAAAGGTTCTTAGTCAGGAGTGATATCATGTGGAGGATCAAAATCAGGAAGATCAGAAATATACTGGGCTGCAGAGACAAAGAATCCCCAGAATCTCCGTGCACAGAGTACCTCCTTAGTAGAGTCCTGTCCTGTCCTCCTCAGTAGATTTCAGTCTCCTGACAAGATCGCTCCCTCAGATAGCCACTTCTGATGAGTCCTCAGAGAGGGCACCAATTGAAGAAATCAAAACTCCTTCTCAGGGTTAAACTAACAAAAAGAAGTTGGCACAGAAACTGAAATATAAAAAAACATCTTTATTAAACTCAAAATGAGTGTGACTACGTCACCCAGAAGCCGCAGCAACTGAATGAGGCAGTCCAAAGAGAGCAGAACACTGGGGCCTTATATATGTGAGGGTTACATACTCAGCATAAAAGAAAGGGGCAGTCCTAGCTCATGCAAGCATGCAAAATGCCAATATGGACATGCAAGATCTGCCAAATATTAGCCATTAGGAAAACATTCAAAACAAGGCATCATGTAACCAGAACGTCCCCCTTGGGTCGTGTTTTTGCCCAACCCCATAAGTCAATCAATGACAGCACCTATAGGTCAATCAGTAACAGCAGGACATGTTTGTGTGCTTCAAAGGACAACTTGCAAAATAGGACAATGCGGAGAAAGAATACTGAAGGCCTACAAATAGTTGAGACAAGGATTAGTCAGTATAGGCAAGGATTTAGTCAGTCTGGCTAGTTCCTGGAAATGGCTTCACAACAAGGAAGGGGAGGTTATTTGACATGTGGCAGTACAAAGGGCAAAAACACTCGGTTTACCAAGCTGCCTGAGTGAGGGCAACAAAATGGCGACAGAATACAGAATGGAGTTAAAACTGAATTACCTCAGAAGGTGAAAAGTTGGGGGAAAACCACGCCAAGAATATCAGGTCTAACCGAAAGTTATACACGTGTGATGTGTTGCTTGAATAGGAATCACATTAAAATGTAAGCTTACTCCAAAAAACAAATTGTTGTGCTAATGAATAGGAATTCTAAAAATGTTAATGCAAAGTTTCTAAACATACTTATCAGCGTCCCCCATGTATGCATGCAAAACTGAATAGTGTTGTTGATGTTCTGCCTCCCAGATGAGTTTTGTTGAAAGGAATGTTCAGGGAGTGCTGTAGTGTTTGTCCAGTTTGCCCCTTGTACACAATTTGATACTCTACTTAAGGTCATTCTTTTTAAGAGTATGGCTGGCCTTAACATTGCAGTCTCTGAATAAATCACATTATTTGTGAAAAATGTACAGAAAATGGCGTCCAAGAACAAGAAAGAACAACATCTCTCGCTTCTGTTTTTGCACAAGATCAACATGGAGATAAGTCTCATTCCCCTCTGAAGCCTGCCTCAGAAGAAAACTGATAATTGTAATACGACAAATATAGGCTTTAAATAAGTATTCATATTGTTGAAATTTAAAATTAGATAAATACTGCATTACTTATATTTCTATTGTAAAAGTTGAATTGATTACACAGTGTCAATCTATGCGATATAGATGGAAATATTATTCAAGTGTTGCGTAATAGAATGCTATCTATTCACAATGTTTTGTAATATGTATTGGATTATACTGTTTCATTGGGATGTTCCAATTGATCGTAATTATAATATTTAATAGTATTTGCTTCAGCTTTTCACTTTCTTATCTGTTCTATTTCATATATTTATTATAGTAGATCAATTAATTTTTAATTTGTGAGCATTTATATATAGCAATGAATGTTCGCATATCTAATATATATTATATTTATTGAATTTTCAAGATGGTAACATATACCATGCTTAAAGGACCTACTCACCTGATTTTATATATGTATTTACATTATGCGCTTTCCTATAGATTCAACATATTATGGTAATTTATGTCATGCTGTGATGTGTATAATATCTGGGATTGGCAGTATTTGCTATCCCTTTGTCAGAGCTCCTCACCGCAGTTGAGCTTCGGGAGATATAGACGCGCGGTTCACAGTTTAGTATTTTGGCACTTACCCTATTCCCTACCAATATCTAAACTATATTCACCTAATTTTTCTAAATTATACTGCCTCTACACATTTCCTACTCTCACAACTTATATTCTCTTTGTGTCTCTGATTATCTATATCTCTTCTAAACCAGGGGTTTCTCTTCCTGTTTTCTACCATCTCCCCTCCTTCCTAATCCTTTTTAATTTTTTTCTTCTATTACTTAAACTCATTGGCACCTCATAAACATTTCCAGCATGCCCAACACACACCCTCTTTCTGTGATTACATCAAAAGAAAGAAAGTACTGTCATATCTTCAATCCAAGAGGACAGATGTGGCATTACTTCAAGAGACACATTTGGATACATTGGAGTCAGAGAAACTCTGTAGAGATTGGGTAGGCAAAGTAATTCACAGTAGTATACAAAGGGATGAACATACAACCGCAGTCCACACACGCAAATGTGGAGTAGCAATTCTAATCCGTAAATCGTCTCCAAGTCACAATATCAAAAACATCGACAGATCCTGAAGATCTTTTATGTATTTGCCAGGCTACTTCTTGGAGATACATACATTTGTGTTGGCTCTGTTTACGCTCCGACAGGAACAAAAAAATCATGTTTTCTTCATCTAAATCGTTTGTTAGTTGAGATAGGTGCCTCACAATATCTCATAGGTGGCGACTGGAACATTATAAGGAAACCAATTTTAGATAGAACAGGACCCCTAGATAAAAATAATATTGCTGACTGACAGGGCATTAATGGATGACATCTTAGCTGATAATGGATTAATTGATCACTGGCGCCTTTCACATCCGTCAGAAACTGAGTACACATTTTAATCTCCAACGCATGGTACCTTATCTCGTTTGGATTATTTTTTAGTATCACAAAGATTAGTCCAATCCATTCAAGAATCTTGTATTTTGGAAGCAGCATTATCTGATTATTCCCCGGTCTTCTTAGCCATTGAAGTTGGCATACCCAGACCAGGGCGAAAACCCTGGCGCATGAACACACAACGACACAAATCTCAAGAGAGTAAACGTCAATTACAAACATTTTTTCAAGACTATATTTCTATGAATCAGGGTTCGGTAACTTCAAATAAAGTGATATGGGCTGCGGATAAAGCTACTATCAGAGGTCAATTGATGCGCGAGGGGGCATTAGCCAACAAACGAAATGCTGCACTTCAACAAGAATTAGAGCAGAACATTCAGTCGTATACACGTCAATGTACCATAGCACCAACACAGCAAAATCGTAAATCTCTAGAGCAAGCTCGAATGGCACTAAATGGGCTTTTCAAATCTAAGGTGGAGTTTGCGCTTCAAAAAATGAAAACAAGACATTATGAACAAGGTGAAAGGGCAGGTAGATTATTAGCGGCACAATTAAGACATAGAGAAGCAGCCACGGCTATCCCAGCTATTAAATCATCTCACGGTCCAATTCTTACTAGACCACAGGACATAGTGAATGAGTTTGCTTCCTTTTATACGTCCCTCTACACACCCGACACACAAGTAAACACAACGACTTTCTTTCAAAAGTAGATCTTCCATTCCTTTCCGATGATGGAAGGGCTTTTCTTGAGGGAGAAATTAGCAGGGATGAAATTGCGCAAGCATTATCTAAACAGCCATACCATAAAGCCCCTGGGGAAGATGGCTTCCCAGCTGAATTCTATCGTTGGGCTCGACATAATATAATTGATTCCCTATATGCTGCTTTTCAAGAAGCAGAACGAGATAACTCCTTAAATCATCTTTCTAACAAGGCAATAATTGCAGTACTCCCTAAACCTGGAAAGGACCCTTTGCTTTTCACCAGTTACCATCCCATTTCACTCTTGAATTGTGATATCAAAATATTTGCTAGCATTCTGGCTTCTCGTCTTAAAAAGGTATTACCTTCCTTAAGACTCTCAACTCAAGTAGGATTCGTTCCAGGATGTTCCTCTAGGAATCATTTACGTACACTGGCGCATACCCTATGTTATGCTAAAAACCTCCCACAAGACGCATTAGCCTTATCACTAGATGTTGAAAAGGCCTTTGGCCGCATTGAATGGGACTATCTTTTTAAAGTGCTCGAAAGTTTTGGACTTGGAAATCAGTTTATTCAGAAAGTACGACTATTATATGATAATCCTTCCGCACAAGTTAATTGTGGAGGCTTCATATCAGAATCATTTTCGATTCAAAGAGGAACACTTCAGGGATGTCCTCTATCCCCACTTATATATCCTTTAGCAATGGAGCCTTTAGCAGCCACGCTTCGTCAATCAGAAGCAGTTACAGGCATACCCCTCCCTATAAGTGAATCAAAAGTTTATCTATACGCAGATGACATATTACTCACCTTAACAGACCTTCCTAATTCATTGCCATCTTGGCTTCAAATTATTGACACTTTTTCTTAATTCTCAGGTTATAAAATAAATTGGGACAAGAGTGAAGCCTTACCTATTTCTGATGGAACCACTAAAGCGGCTATACACAACTTCCCCTTTCATTGGCAACCCTCACGTCTTAAATATTTGGGTATTGTTGGACCCGGCCCTTCTGGCAGGTTCACCCCGAAACTTTTTGCTTTTCAGTGATGACTTGGTTTAGTGATTTTTGGGTTTCTGCGCACTTTACCGCTGTGTCCCAGGGTAAAGTGCGTGCGTGTTGTGAGGTTGGCCTGCCCTCCCATAGGAATGCATGGGGGAATGTATGTGTCCTGGCAGTTCCTGATGCGTGGGGTGTGCAGGCCCGTGTTTGGTATGTGCGGACTCGTGTGATTGAATGCTGCGCGTTGATGTGTGCGGCGTGCATGTACCTAGTGTGGAAGTGCCACTTCTAGAAGTGGGCACTTCAGTGTGCAGTATGAAATGTGTGGCTTGTCTGGCGATTGGCTGGTGGGGTTCATGTGACGGACTAGGGAAATCCCCAGGGACAGGAGGAGTCACCCAGTGGTGAATGGGAGTTTAGCATACTGATGGCTGGGGAGGAGTATACCTGGGTCCTGAATAGGACAGGGCTTTCCCCACACACTGCTGGCTCCGGCCCCTGTGGTGCGTCTGATGACCCTGCCCTGCCAGTGAATAGGAAGAGGGGCTGAGCAAAACAAAGTGCTCAGGAACCAGATGTAACTGGTTCGCCCCTTCCCTGCACCTTCAGACAAAGCCTTGTACTGTATAAAAAGGGGCTGTGTCCCCTTACATTGTGTGTTCTCTTGCAGGATCATCTGAGGGGGGGCCTGCTGCTGCTGGGTGCCAGGAGAGACCGCCACTAGGGACTGCCTCCCTGCTGGAGGGCCCTGTGAGCTGGCTCTGAGCCCAGCCTTTGCCCCCCTGCTCTTTGAAGGACCTTTTGGTTGCTGGACGTTGCTTATAGCGCCTGGGAGCGCTTTCTGGACTTTATAGCGCTGGGCGCACTGTTTTCCTGGGCTTGCTATCCTTATAGCGCTGGGAGCGCTTTTATGAGCCTTGTAGCGCTGCGAGCGCTGGCTCACTTTATAGCGCTGTGAGCGCTTTGATTCAGTTGGCGGGTGCCCACCCCGCTGATTTATGGTGTTTACGAGGGAGCCTACCCCTCTTATCGCCGGGAAAATCACCCCCGCGGCCCCGGGGAAGACAGGAAGTCAGGCGGACTGGGGGCGGGCCTACGGGACAACCGGAACTGAGAAGAGGAGGGCGGGAGCCTACCCCGCCTCCTACTGAGCGCCGCGGCGACTCGGAGCAGGCAGGAGCCTACCCT
Organism: Triturus cristatus; assembly: GCF_964204655.1. Taxonomy (NCBI): domain Eukaryota; kingdom Metazoa; phylum Chordata; class Amphibia; order Caudata; family Salamandridae; genus Triturus; species Triturus cristatus. Next base: position 78,752,610 of record NC_140583.1, read on the forward strand.
GCGCCCCAGGGCGCTTGGCCCAAGAGAAGAGTGCGGCCAGAGCTTGTGCGGAGGGGGCGCCAGGCACGTTGTCGGTGCCTGCCCCTCCGCGGTGCAAACGAAGTCTAGGAGTCCTCCCGTCCGCCGGAGCAGAGAAGGACGCGAGAGAGCCGTCCTGACGCCGGAGTCCCCAGAGAAGAGCCCGGTAAGTGGTGAAGGGCTGGGGGACTCCGTAGGTGTGGGACTCTGACGGACCAGAGACCGGGTCAAGGTCTGAGCGCGTGGCGCTCCAACAACGCCGCATTGCTCACGAGCCCTGTGAGGCTCCCAAAACGGGGCGCATTGGTTTCTGACTCTGAGCCCCGTGGCTCCAACGGAGGGGCAAAGTGTTGATTACTCGAGCCTAGAAGGCTCCAGAAGGCGGTCGTTGTTGTTTAGAGCCCCGAGGCTCTAGGGGGCATTTCGTAGTGAGAAGAGCGGCCCCGGAAGGCAGCGGGCCGCTCCTACGTGTCCCAGGGCACATTGGTGGTGCCCATGCTCAGTTCTACAGCTGCCCAGCACTTAGTGGGCAGCTGCAACGTTTAGGTTGGGGATAATTACGTTTTGCTCTGCGCAGCTGGCGCAGCTTTTCTAGACACAGAGCGTCCTAGCCTGGACAAGGCCAGTTGGCCTAGGGACTGCCACAGGTGGTGGCATATGAGTTCTGGCGCAATTGTTCCTTTCCTTGCACCTCTGAATGTGTTTTTATGCGTCATGTGCCATTGCTTTACACCTCTGAATGTTTTTAGGCATCATGTGTTTTCCTTCCTTACACCTCTGAATGTGATGCATCATGTGTAACGGTCTATTACCCCTACAGGTATTGTGATACTTAGGTGGTTGTGTGCTTTCTCCTAGTACAGGTGGTGCTAGTGAGGTTCTAGTTCACTGCGTGACCGCTCCTAAGGTGGTTAGGGTTGCGTAGGTGGTACTTCCCTGATACCAGTAAGTACTGGTTGTGTGCTATACATATTATTTTTGTGCTACAGTGATCTTATATATTTTTGTGCTACGTTCTAAAAAGTGCTAATTCCGGACAGTGGTCCAGGTGGCCCTGTCCCCTGTATCTATAATCCCTTGTAAATTCTGCCCGTGCCTGTTGGCACATTGTAAAGTGTGTGTTTTTATCTAATGTGTTGTGTATAATACAAAGGCTATTTTTATAGAATACCTTGTGTGGAGTTTCCTTTGTGGTGGGCCTTGGGTGTTGTTGCTGGGTGCGCGCGCAAACGTTTTACACCTTGCCTCAGAGATAAGCCTGACTGCTCGTGCCAAGCTACCAAGGGGGTGAGCAGGGGTTATCTTTGGCGTGTACCTTCCTTGCCCTGACTAGAGTGGTGGTTTCTGCCTGGCTTTGGCGCAAGCCTCAGCCAACCAGAAATCGCCAGTTCTAACATTGGTGATCAGAGGTGGGATTTGGACTTGCGTTTGCGCTGTACCGCAGCAGCGACTGGCTACACCACAAAACTCTGCATTAGATAAATCACATTTTTGGGGATTATTGTTTTTGAAGCTCCTTTATTTCTTCTCCTGAAGGTATCATTGTGTAATTGTGTCCAGTACATTTGTCCCCCGCCCTGCGCCCAGAGTTGGTACCTGTGTCACGTGGTGGTCAGGTTGAGGGATCAGGGGTGGTAGAAACTGCCTTACCAGTCCGAGGGGAGGGTTGTGTGTGGATGGTGTGTGTGGCACTAGACAGTGAGTGTGAGTTCTCCAGGATAGAGAGCTCACTGAAACCTTTTGTGAATTGTGTACTCCTGTGTAGCTCCGACCCCCAGGTTCCTTGTGTTAAACTCTTCTCAGGAACGTCCGCCAAAATGGAGCCTGCTTTTAACTTCTGTGGTCTGTTTAGGTACAGTAGGTTGGAGCTGGTAAGGTTCTGTGAAGAGAGGGACATAGAGGTGGGTGAGTCAGATACCCAGTCCAAACTGAGGGACAACCTGATCCTTTGGCAAAAGGAGGAGTGGGAGCGAGAGCGCAGCGAGGAAGATAGGGCCCGGGCCGCACGCCGAGAGGGTGGTGGGTCTGAGGGGAGCCCTGAGGAATCTGAAGAGGAGGAGGATTACCTGACAGGGACGCCAGTAGAGAGTGAAGACCCCATAGATAGGGAGTCTCTTGCTGGGTCCAGTGTCAGGAGCAGCACCCCATCCCTTTCCCTGTCCCCAGAGGAGTGGATAGATAGGAGGGAAGAGAGGGAGCATCAGCTGGCCATGGAGAAGCTCAGGTTAGAGCATGCCAAGGAGATGGCGCAGCTGGGTGTGGAGGAGAGGATGGCGGAGGCTGAGAGGGCCTTCGCCAGGGAGAGATTAGCTCTGGAGGGTAAGTTGTCCCCAGAGCGCAGTGGTAGTTTTCTGGATTCACCAGTGAGGGTAGAGTCCAGTGGTGGCAGCGATAGAGAGCCCAGTGCAGAGAGTGCCAGTTCACCCAGTCTGGTACTTGTTTCCCAAGAGGAGGAGTATAGGTTGAAGTTCAGGGGCAGTAAGAAGCTGTCTCACCAGGATTGGGGGAATTTTGTGGATGACTGTTATGATGCACTGTGCGATTGGGTGACGGTTAACGCGGTAGAAGATTTGGATGAAATGTTCAATCTGATTATCAAAGAGCAAGTGCTCAGTGGTTGTTGTCCCGAGTTGCGCCAACACCTGTTGGGGTGTGGGTTTGCTAGTCCATGGGACCTGGCCAAGGAAGCAGAGCGCTGGGAAAGTGCCCCAGGTTCTGAGGAGGTATGGGAGAGTACTTCCAACAGTAGTGGCTCAGGTATCTTCCCATCCTGGATGGGGGTAGAGGTTCAGAGTAGCCCAGCTAGGTCCCAGAGTAGTGAGAGGGGTGTAGGGGCTCACGGCCTATCTCAGCAGAGTAGGAGTGAGCGGGTGACTTTGAGTCCCCAGAGGCCCGAAACCCAGTCTCAGAACCTGGATGGTTTCTTCAGGGAACACCAGGTAGGGGGCCTAGGCTGTCCTGTTAGGCCACTTGAGGAGGATCGCCCAGAGTATGGAGAACCTGGAGTCTCTGTAAATAGAGCTCCAGTGGTTCTGGTGTCAGGCAGTACCGCTCCAGTAGGGAGGGTGCGGAAGTCCAGCGAGAGGAGTGGCATGGGGCTGTGTTCCCCAGTGGAGGAGCCAGTGGGTCAGGGACCAGCCGGTAGGGCTGAGTCTCCTAGAAGTGACCATGGCGACTACACGTCTGTCCTGGGGGATCTTCGCGCACTGTCAGTTGGACAGGGGACGGGAGATCTGCGCCAGGCAGACTGTCATGCAACATATGAGGCATATGTTACTCTTGGGGGGATACTGTGTGAGTCCCCAGAAGTCCTGGAGTGCCAGGCAAGTATTCCACCGAAGGTTCTAGACCAGAGGTTGGGAGGCCAGGTTCAGGGTCAGCCTGACCTGCAGGGTAGGACGACTGTAATCAGTGTCCTGACCGGTTCTTCTTCCAGAGGTACCGCCCCAGTTGGTAGGGAGCAGGACTCTGGAAGGGGGTGCAGAGGGTGGAAGAGCCCACCTCTGACCCCGGTGCAACCTGAGGGGTTAAACCCTAGGTTGGTAGACCCGTTCTCAGGGAGAGGTCCTGAGCTGGTGGGAAAGTTGATTTCTGAGGGTGCCTCTCAGAGGAGGAGAGGACGGAACCCTAGAAGAAGAGGTAGGGGGAGGAGAGCCTCGCCCGTGACTTGTGGTCAGCTTGAGGGTACAGACCCTGGGCTGGAAGATAAGTGGATGTTTAGAACCGCCCTGATGAGGGGTAGAGTGGAGAATGGCTGCTATGTGCCAGGGGTTACTACCCCCCACTCTGTGGTTAGGCAAGGATCAGTGGCGCCTGGATGGCCTAGGGCCTGGTCCTGGCCGCGGACAGCTGAGGAGTACCAGTGGGGTAGCCCAGTTGGTCCGCCGAGTTCTTTTAGAAGGAATTCCATGGGTTCAGAGTGGCGTAAAACCGGAGAGTGTCCCTGCCGTTGCGGGCCTGCGTCCGTGTTTTGTCGCCCAAAGCAGGGAAGACCTTCACGGTGGTGATTGGTCTACCCTGCGTTTTGGCTGGAAGGGGGTTGTGTTGGACCCGGCCCTTCTGGCAGGTTCACCCCGAAACTTTTTGCTTTTCAGTGATGACTTGGTTTAGTGATTTTTGGGTTTCTGCGCACTTTACCGCTGTGTCCCAGGGTAAAGTGCGTGCGTGTTGTGAGGTTGGCCTGCCCTCCCATAGGAATGCATGGGGGAATGTATGTGTCCTGGCAGTTCCTGATGCGTGGGGTGTGCAGGCCCATGTTTGGTATGTGCGGACTCGTGTGATTGAATGCTGCGCGATGATGTGTGCGGCGTGCATGTACCTAGTGTGGAAGTGCCACTTCTAGAAGTGGGCACTTCAGTGTGCAGTATGAAATGTGTGGCTTGTCTGGCGATTGGCTGGTGGGGGTCATGTGACGGACTAGGGAAATCCCCAGGGACAGGAGGAGTCACCCAGTGGTGAATGGGAGTTTAGCATACTGATGGCTGGGGAGGAGTATACCTGGGTCCTGAATAGGACAGGGCTTTCCCCACACACTGCTGGCTCCGGCCCCTGTGGTGCGTCTGATGACCCTGCCCTGCCAGTGAATAGGGAGAGGGGCTGAGCAAAACAAAGTGCTCAGGAACCAGATGTAACTGGTTCGCCCCTTCCCTGCACCTTCAGACAAAGCCTTGTACTGTATAAAAAGGGGCTGTGTCCCCTTACATTGTGTGTTCTCTTGCAGGATCATCTGAGGGGGGGCCTGCTGCTGCTGGGCGCCAGGAGAGACCGCCACTAGGGACTGCCTCCCTGCTGGAGGGCCCTGTGAGCTGGCTCTGGGCCCAGCCTTTGCCCCCCTGCTCTTTGAAGGACCTTTTGGTTGCTGGACGTTGCTTATAGCGCCTGGGAGCGCTTTCTGGACTTTATAGCGCTGGGCGCGCTGTTTTCCTGGGCTTGCTATCCTTAT